>NC_136061.1:1193510181-1194857681 GCF_964261635.1 Lissotriton helveticus | reverse complement strand
TTTTGAGTGTATTTCTCGATTTCTGATATTCTGTCTTCCAGTTCATCAAAGTTTTTGATTTTTTGCGCACGTTTTCGATTTATAAAGTCTCTGTGCTTTTCTGTTGTTACTTCCACTGTAACCTCTGGTTCATCGCAAGAGTCATTTTCAGAAACATTTGATGCTTGTAGTACATCTTTTGCGGATTTTTTGCTTTTATCTCTTCTATCTCTTCTTTTTTCTGCAATTTGTTTTCTGTTCTTGTTGTCAAAATGCGGAACCATCAGCGCATTAATATTTCTCTTATTTTCATATACTTTTTCCAATTCTGCTAGTAGCAATATTTCTTCCTGTGAGCATAATTTTGACGGTTTGCTGCATGCAAGAGCTGCTAGTCTAGCCTCATTGTGCGCTCTTGGATGCGCATGTCGAGCATGTTGAGAAACACCAATTTTTGTTCCATATCTGAGGTCACAGAAGCTGCACAGGAATGGCAGCTCTCCTTTTTGAGGTCTTCCTTTACATTTGGCATAATGGAATGCAATATTGTGATATTCGGCTTCTTTGTCACATTTTGAACAGTACGTTTTGAAATAGAAGCCTTTGTGCTTCCCAATATGTCTCCACACAAGTCACATTTATATGTTTGGGTACTTCCAATAAGTGACTTTTTTTGTGTAATCACTTTTCTTTGTTACTACATCTTTGCTGACCTCGTACACATCTGGAAGATTTTCAAATTTTGCTGACCAATGTCATTCTTGGCTGAGGTGGCTACAAACTCGATGGATTTGCTGAGGTCTACTGTTGTGTCTTCTTCTGCTATAAGGGGTGAACTAGGGCCTATATCATGATCTGAATCGTTGTTATTTGTTTTATTGTTGGAAGCTAGTGCTGGTTTGTCAAATTCGGTGAGGAGGTTAATGATTTCTGGGAAAGACAGCACCTCCTTACGCCATCTTAATGGGGTTTTTATTCTCCAGGAACTACCCCATCTGGAATTGGGTTTGTTTGCTTCGCCATTTCTCACTATCACGCTTGCTGCCATGATAGAACGTTGTTTGGCCTGTCTCTATATGCTTCTCTACGCAGAGTCTAGCACTTCAGAGGCAGTTACCGGCGGGACCACTCGGAGGTAAAGGCCACTACAACCGAGAATAGGTTAAGAGAGTCATAGTTACTCCCGCCGTTTACCAGCGCTTCATTGAATTTCTTCACTTTGACATTCAGAGCACTGGGCAGAAATCACATCGCGTCAACACCCGCCTCGGTCCTTTGCGGTGCTTTGTTTTAATTAAACAGTCGGATTCCCCTGGTCCGCACCAGTTCTAAGTCAGCTGCTAGGCGCTGGCCAAGGCAGGACGCTGGCCCCGCCCCCCCGGCGAGGGGACACGGGGAGAGGCGACCACCGCAGCTGGGGCGATCCACAGGAAGGGCCCGGCTCGCATCCAGAGTCGCCGCCGCCCTAGAAGGAGGCGCCTCGTCCAGCCGGGGGCCCCGAGCCCAGAGGCGCAGGGGGAGCCTCCTCGGGCCCTCCGGACCCCGTCCCGGGCACCCTGCCACGCGGCAGGACCCAGGACGAAGCCACGGGTGGGGAGGCCGCCCTCCCCAGGGTGGCCCCAGCCAGAGCTCCTGAACCCAGCCAAGCAAGGTGAAGCTCCCCGGGCACAACAGAACCATGTCCCGGTCCTTTGGCAGTGCCGGCAGGCCGGGGGACGGGGCCCAGGGCCGGAGCACCCGGCCCCGGTGGGGCCCCTGGAGCCAGTAAGGGGGCCCCCAGGCCCGGAGGCGCAGGGGACGCCTCCCGGGGCCCTCCCGGACGCCGTCTAGGGAATCCTGCCACGCGCCAGGCCCGGGGATGGACCCGGGGCTGGGCGGCATCCTGGCCCGTCCAGCTACCGGCTGAGGACCGCTAGGCCGAGAGGGGTCCCAGAGTACCTTGTCCCTAGTAATCCAGAGGAAGGCTACCCCTCTTTCTGAGAACAAGTGCGCACCGGGCGGCTCAGGGGACCCTAGGCGCGAACGTGCCCGACCTCCTGGAGCGCAGGCTGGGATCCGGTAGGTGAATGGCACCTCATTGGGACTTCCGGGGAAGCTCGGCCATCTGGTCACCCCATTGGAAAGCATTGGGCGCGACCAGATGGCCGAGGGGACAGGTGCGACCAGATGGCCGGGACTGAAAGGTCTCCCGTCTGCCCGCCCCGAGGCCTTTGCGGTAGGGCTTCCGCCTGCCCACGCAGGGCTCGGGGGCTCAGAGACCCCGGATGCTGGGCCTCAGGCACAAGTGGGGCTGCCGGAGCTCTCGGGGCCCGGACACCCGGGGGAGGACTGCCCGGGACCCATGGAGCCCGTCCCGGGCACTTTGCAACGCCGCGGGCCGGAGGAGGGAGCCCCGGATGCCTGGGATGTGTTGCCCGGGCACAGCCCATCTGGCCCCCGGCAGGGAACCGCCTGCCCGGGTGGGATGTTCCGGTATACCCTGCCCCTAGTAATCCGGAGGGAGGCTACCTCTCCTTCTGGGAACCTGTGTGTACCGAGTGACAGAGGGGACCCAGGGCGCGGAGGCGCCCAACCTCCTGGAGCCCTGGCTGGGATCCGGGAGGCGAATGGCACCTCATCGGGAATACCAGGGAAGCCTGGCCATCTGGTTGCCCCATTGGAAAGCATTGGGTGCGACCAGATGGCCGAGGGGAGAGGTGTGACCAGATGGCTGGGACCAAAAGGACTCCCGTCTGCCCGCCCTGAGGCCTTTGCGGTAGGGCTCCCGCTTGCCCACAGAGGGCTCGGGGGCTCGGAGACCCCGGCTCATGTGGCTCAGGCACAGGTGGGGCTGCCAGAGCTCTCTGGGCCCGAACACCCGGGGGAGGACTGCCCGGGACCCATGGAGCCCGTCCCGGGCACTTTGCCACGCCGCGGGCCAGAGGAGTGAGTCCCGGACGCCTGGGAGGTGGTGCCTAAGTAAAGCCCATCTGGTCCCTGGCAGTGAACCGCCCGCCCGGGAGGGGTGTTTCCCGGCATACCCTGCCCCTAGTAATCCGGAGGAAGGCTACCTCTCTTTCTGGGAACCCGGGCACACTGAGTGACGGAGGGGACCCAGGGCGCCAAGGCGCCCGACCTCCTGGAGCCCTGGCTGGGATCCGGTAGGCGAATGGCCCCTCATCGGGACGTCCAGGGAAGCCCGGCCATCAGGTCGCCCCATTGGAAAGCATTGCACGCGACCAGATGGCCGAGGTGAAAGGTGCGACCAGATGGCTGGAACTGAAATGACGCCAATCTGCCTGCCCCAAGTCTCTGCGGGACTGCTCCCGCCTGCCACTGCAGGGCTCCAGGGCTACAGGGCTCGGGGGCTGCAGGGCTCCAGGGCTGCAGGGCTGCAGGGCTCGGGGGCTCTAGGGCTCCGGGGCTGCAGGGCTGTGGGGCTCCGGGGGCTGCAGGCTCCGGGGGCCGCAGGGCTCAAGGGGGCTCTGACACCCCACCCTGGGCCTCAGGCATGGGGAGGACCACCTGAGCTCTTGGGCCCGGGCACCCGGGGGAGGACTGCCTGGAACCCATGGAGCCCGTCCCGGGTACTTTGCGACACCGTGGGCCGGAGGAGGGAGCCCTGGACGCCTGGGAGGTGTTGCCTGGGCATCACCCATCTGGTCCCCGGCAGGGAACCGCCAGCCCCGGAAGGGTGTCGGGCACACCCTTGCCCCTAGTAATCCGGAGGAAGGCTACCCCTCTTTCAGGGAACCCGTGCGTGCCAAGTGACGGAGGGGACCCAGGGCGCCAATGTGACCGACCTCCTGGAGCCCTGGCTGGGATCTGGGAGGTGAATGGCACCTCATCGGGACTTCCAGAGAAGCCCGGCCATCTGGTCGCCCCATTGGAAAGCATTGCGGGCGACCAGATGGCCGAGGGGAGAGGTGCAACCAGATGGCTGGGTTCGAAAGGACTCCCAGCTTCCCACCCCAGGCCTTTGCGCTAGGGCTCCTGCCTATCCAAGCAGGGCAGGGCAGGGCTCGGGGACCCCGGCTGGGCCTCAGGCATGGGGAGGACCACCGGAGCTCTCGGGCCCGAACGCCCTGGGGGAGGACTGCCGGGACCCATGGAGCCCGTCCCGGGTACTTTCCTAAGCCGCTGGCCTCCTGGAGATGGGAGCCCCGGACGCCCGGGGGAGGACTGCCTGGGACCCATAAAGCCTGTGCCGGGGCACTTCGCCTTGCCGCGGGCCGAATCCCCCCTCGGATGGAGGAGAGGTGTTGTCCGAGCATAGCCCATCTGGTCGCCTGCAGAGAAGCGACTGCCCGGGAGGGGTGTCTGGGCATACACTGCCCCTAGTAATCCAGAGGTAGGCTACCCCTCTTTCTGGGAACCCGTGCGCGCCGAGTGACGGAGGGGACCCAGGGCCCGGATGCGCACGACCTCCTGGAGCCCTCGCTGGGATCCACGGGGGAGCGAGGGATCTAGATGGCGGTTCAACATAAGGAATGTTCCAACTCCTTCCCCAATCCCGACAAATTCGGTCGGACTCCCAATTCCGACAAATTCGGTTTGACTCCTTATCCCGACAATTTCGGTCGGACTCCCAATCCTGACAAATTCGGTCTGACTCCCAATCCCGACAAATTCGGTTGGACTCCCACCATCCAACCCGAAACGTAATCGAGCACTTTGAGTGCGCGACTCCGAAAAAAAAATGGAAAAAGAAGAAAATAATGTAAATATATTAAAATAAAAATAAAACAAAAAATTAAACAATATTTTAGTTTGAATGTTTTAAAAACATTTTTTTGCAATTTTCAGAAAAATATATAATGTTATTTAACCCCTTCCATGCTCATGACGAGCTCAGCTCGTCATGCAGTACACTGCTTGTGTGCTCATGACGAGCTGAGCTCGTCATGAACAATGGGATTTAAAGAGGGGCAGCACCAAGCGGGAATTGCCTTAGCATTGATGTAGTTAATGAATAAAATATTTATAAATAAAAACAGTTAAAAAACTGTAGAAAATCAGTACAAAAAAATAGGTATAATTACTGCGTGCTTAGGCCCCTGTAAATTTTTGACCACATAAGGTATCCACGCCAAATCTGCGTCCTTTTCTTCCAAAATCATGGGAATTCTAAAGGTACCCATGGTTTGTTGATTCCCCTGGAGGGGTCCCAGAAATTAGCTAAAATACAGCAACATTTTTTGGGGGGGAAAAATGGGAAAAACAGGCTGCAAATGAAAGCGTCTGGGTTTTTCCCTGCAAATGTTATCAAGAAAGGGTTTGTGGGGCTAAAATCACCATTTTCCCAGCTTTTAGGGAATGACAGACTTTTGTCAGAAAACCAACATTTTTTTACACAGTTTTGGAATTTTTATGGGACATAGCCTATTTTTGCTATTTTTTGTGCTTTCAACCTCTTTCCAGTTAATGGTAGAAAAGTAGACAAAATCCTAAATTCAGCAAGGGGTCATTTGTGTAGATCCACCAAGGTTTCTTCATGGAAACTAACAGTTAAATATAGGAAAAATTGAAAATTAGTTGAAAAAAATAGCCTTTAGTGTCAACGTTTTCACCTGTAACTTCTTCTAATCATGACAACTCTTTAAAAGCAATATACCGTTACATCCACTGGACCTTCCTGGTTGTGGGTATATATAGGACTTGTAGGTTCACCAAGAACCCGATGAACCCAGAGTCAAAAACTGAGCAGCAATTTGCAATGGCTTTTTATTATGTACTGGGTATATAGCAATTATTGTGGGAAAATGTATACATGGACAAATGGGTATGAAAGACACCTATATATTTCTGAAATGGGAACAAATTATAGAGTTTAGAAACACTAAATTTTTGCACATTTTCAGAATTGGGAATACTCATACTAGCATGAGAATTATCAGTCATTTTTCAAAATGACTTCTTTTTTACACAATGTCTTTCATTTGTAAGGCAGAAATGCATCACAAATCAATAGGTAATAACAGTTGCTTTACAAATCTGAATTACACTATGTCTCCCAATAGTGCCCACGACAGAAAATGGCTCAACACTCAACATGAACAGACCACATTTTCACAATGAAAATGTACCCTTTTTTTGCAAAGTGTCTAGCTGTAGTTTTTGAACACTAGCTCTGCCGGCACCCAGGGAAAACTAGCAAACCTATACATTTTTAAAAACTAGACACCAAGGGGAATTCAGAATGGGGTGACTTGACTGCCTGACACCAGGTTATGTTACCCAGAATCCCTTGCAAACCTAAAGATTTGTCAAAAAAACACATTTTCCCCACATTTCTGTGGTGGAAAGTTCTGTCATCTGTGTGGATCCACAATTTTCCACCCACCCTGTGCTCAGGAAAGTCTTCCGAGAAAAATGGTACCTCACTTGTGTGGGTCGGCCTAGTGCCCGCGACAGGAAGCTGTGCAAAATGCAACGTGGACACACCTCAATTTTGCAGTGAAAATTTACCCTTTTTTGGCAAAGTGCCTAGCTGTAGTTTTTTAACCCTAGCTCTACCTGCACCTAGGGAAACCTAGCAAACCTATATATTTTTGAAAACTAGACACCCAGAGAAATCCTTGATGGGGTGACTTGACTGCCTCTCACCAGGTTCTGTTACCCAGAATCCCTTGCAAACCTAAAAAGTTGTTCAAAAAAACACATGTTCCCCACATTTCTGTGGTGGAAAGTTCTGGAATCTGTGTAGATCCACAAATTTTCACTCACCCCGCATCCCCCAAAGTCTTCCAGGAAAAATGGTACCTCACTTTTTTAGGTCGGCCTACTGCCCACGATAGGAAACGGCGCAAAACGAAACACGGTCACACCTCAATTTCGCAGTGAAAAATGACCCTTTTTTTGCAAAGTGCCTAGCTGTAGTTTTTTAACCCTAGCTCTACCGTCACCTAGAGAAACCTAGCAAACCTATACATTTTTGGAAACTAGACACACAGGGAAATCCAGGATGGGGTGACTTTACTGCCTCCCACCAGGTTCTGTTATCCAGAATCCCTTGCAAACCTACAAAAGTGTAAAAAAAAAAACACATTTCTGCGGTGGAAAGTTCTGGAATATGCGTGGATCCACAAATTTACACACACCCTGTGTTCCCCAAAGTCTTCTGAGAAAAATGGTACCTCACTTGTGTGGGTCGGGCTAGTGCCTGTGACAGGAAATGGCGCAAAATGCGACGTGATCGCTCCTCAATTTCGCAGTGAAAAATGTAGTTTGTGAACCCTAGCTCTGCCGGCACCTAGGGAAACCTACCAAACCCATACATTTCTGAAAACTAGACACCCGGGAGCTTCCAGGCAGGTATGACTTGTGTGGATCCCCCGAAGCTTTCTTACCCAGAATCCCCTGTAAACCTCAATTTTAGCTGAAAAAATCACTTTTTTCACACATTTTTGTGTGGGAAAGTGTGGCATCACCGGGCTCACACAAATTTCCTACCACCCAGAGCTCCCCCAGGTCACCCAATAAAAATGCTGTCTCACTTGTGTGGGAGGCCCAAGTACCCGCGACAGGCAAGGACACAAAACGTTTTGAGGCAACATCAATATTGCCTATCAAAAAAATTTTGGGGCCCTTCCCTGTCGCGGGTACTTGGGCCTGCCACACGAGTGAGACATTATTTTTATTGGTAGACCCAGGGAATCGCTGGGTGGTGGGAAATGTGTGTGAGCCCGGTGATGCCACTACTTTGCCACACAATAATGAGTGAAAAAAGTGATTTGGTTCAGTTAAAACTGAGGTTTGCAGGGAATTCTGGGTAAGGAAACTTTGGGGGATCCATGCAGGCCATACCTCCTTGGAAGCCCCCGGGTGTCTAGTTTTCAGAAATGTGTGGGTTTTGTATGTTTCCCTAGATGGCCGCCGAGCACGGGCCAAAAACCCAGGTGACCCCACTTGCAAAACCAGGTGGTTTTGAGATAGGCAATTTTGATGATGCCTCACTACGTTTTGGGCCCTTGCCTGTCGCGGGAAATTGGGCCTCCCACACAAGTGAGGCACCATTTTTATTGGGAGATCTGGGGGAACGCTGGGTGGAAGGAAATTTGTAAGAGCCTAGTGATGCCACACTTTCCCACACAAAAATGTCTGAAAAAAGTAATTTTTTCAGCTACAATTGAGGTTTGCAGGGGATTCTGGGTAAGAAAACATTGGTGGATCCATGCAAGCCATACCTCCCTGGAAGCCCCCGGGTGTCTAGTTTTCAGAAATGTGTGGGTTTGGTAGGTTTCCCTAGATGGTCGCTGAGCACGGGGCCAATAACCCAGGTGACCCCCCTTGCAAAACCAGGTGGGTTTCAGATAGGGAATTTTGATGTCGCCTCACTACGTTTTGGGCCCTTGCCTGTCGCGGGTACTTGGGCCTTCCACACAAGTGAGGCACCATTTTTATTGGGAGATATGTGGAAACACTGGGTGGTAGGAAATTGGTGTGAGCCCGGTGATGCCACACTTTCCCACAAACAAAATGTGTGAAAAGTGATTTTTCAGCTAAAATCGAGGTTTGCAGCGGATTCTGGGTAAGGAATCTTTAGGGGATCCATGCAAGCCATACCCCCCTGGAAGTCCCTGGGTGTCTACTTTTCATAAATTTGTGGGTTTGGTAGGTTTCCCTAGATTTCTGCCAAGCACAGGACCAAACACCCGGGTGACCCCCCTTGCAAAACCAAATCGTTTTGACATAATTAGTTGTTTATTTCTGAAGCGTGAGAATTTCCCCAATATTGCAAGGAAAATGTGACAGACATTTTGAGGTTTCCAGGACATTTTGGATAAAATAAATTGATGGAATTCACAAGAGAGACATCACCATGTACTTCCATGGGTTTACGACAATATCTACAGTTGGTAGGTTATTCTTAGATGCAATGTACACCTTGGCAGAGAGACTAAAAAGACAAAGATTCCTGCACAGCCATCTATTCCTCAAACACACACACATACTGGTTGGATTTGGCATGAGGGCGACTGATGGTTCAGTATATAACATTATGTTAACAGGAGATTTCACAAAAATTAAATGCACTGTCAATATATAAATGGACAAAAAACCGTGACTCGCAGCTCTTGAGCTGTGAAGCCACGGCTAGGCACCAACCGCTTTACAGGCCATTCACACACCTTTCATTCGTGATACACACAAGACCATTCACACCACCAGGCACGAAACCAACACATCACAACATTCACAAAAAGGGACAAGGTACACCCTGCTTCAGAAAGACAAAAAAGACAAATATTACTGCACAGCCATCTAATCCTCAAGCACACACACATACTTGTTGGATTTGGCATGAGGTTGCGTGATGGTTCAGTATATACAATTGTATTAGCAAGTGATTTCACAAAAATGAAATGCACTGTTAATAACTGAAAGTACCAGAAACTGAACCACTGACTCACAGCTTCTGAGCTGTAAAGCCACGACAAGGCACCAACCTCTTTACAGGCCATTCATACACCTTTCATACTTGTGACATATACAAAACATTCACATTGCCAGCAGCGGGCCCATCCCATTACAACACTCACACCAGCAGATAGCGCCATTCAAAGGCCCATCCCTTTCACATGCCCACATTCCTGACACAGCAACTACACAAACTGATGGATTGCATGGAGTGGCGCTCAGCTAGCAGTGTGTGTAATGACCAGCAGCAAGTCACTACTCACACACCACCAGCCGAGCGCCAGTCCATGCACACTGCCAGCCAAGCGCCAGTCCACCCACACCGCCAGCCAAGTGCCAGTCCACGCACACTGCCAGCCAAGCACCAGTCCACGCACAATGCCAGCCAAGCATCAGTCCACTCACAGCGCTAGCCAAGCGCCAATCCATGCCCACCGCCAGCCAAGTGCCAATCCATGCACACCGCCAGCCAAGCACCAGTCAATACACACCACCAGCCAAGTGCCAGTCCACGCACAACACCAGCCAAGCGACAATACACGCACAACAACAGCCAAGCGCAAATCCACGCACACTGCCAGCCAAGCGCCAGTCAACGCACACCACCAGCCAAGCGCCAGTCCATGCACACCGCCAGCCAAGCGCCAGGCTACACACACCGCCATCACATTTAGGATTTGTTTATACAAAAAAACACAAACAAATTGCAAATAGATACAAATCTACTAACAGAAAACCTGAAACTAAATACATTGCACTAATGCCATCCTTTAAACAGAATAAACATTGTTAAAGAATACAGACCAGGCAGTTTACTTTACCACTCATGGATGCTCCCAAAAATTATTTTGCATGTGGTATGCTCTAAAACAAGCAGGCACACATAGCCCAGGTTTAGAAGGACATTCGGGCAGAAAAGACGAGTCTCCTTCCGCAAACCTCTTCGCCAACAGACTCTACATCTCCTAGTGGGAAAGTCTTTTGAAGATGTGGGAGGAATGTAATCAGGAAAGTGGCGATCTTTAAATCGAGCCACATCCTCCTCCACTCCAACTCTAGGAACACTTGCCTGTTCCACAACAACAAGGCTGCCTATCACAGAGTGCTGAAACTGAACAAATGTCAACTTTGATGCAGGAGCACACTCCTTGAACACAACAAAAGCGTTGAAAGTTGCTAAGTTGAAGAGATGGATGGCCAACCTCTTATACCAAACATAAGCCTTTCGAATAGCAGTGTAGGGTTCCATCTTCTGATCTACTCTGTCAACACCACCCACGTGCTTATCGTAGTCTTGAATGCACACAGGTTTGTGCACTTCAGCAACCTGACACCAAACAGGCATAGGTAAAGTACTCTCATTATGGATGGTAGTCAGCATGTACGCATCCCTCCTGTCCACAAATTTCACAGCTAGTAGTTCATCACTATGCAAGGAACTGCACTGTCCCCTCTGAAGTTTTTTGCAAACAAGCTCTTTTGGATGACCTTCACAGTTAGAGCGGATTGTGCCACATGCAAAAGTGTCCACTTTAAACAATTGCACAGCAGTGTAGAAGTTATCAAGGTACAAATGGTGGCCTCTGTTAAACAGTTTTCTAGCAAGATCCCACACAATCTTCTCTGAAACTCCAAAAGTGGATGGACAATAAGGGGGGCAATAGTGAAATCTCTACCAGTGTACATACGAAAAGTAAAAACAAATCCTATCCTACTCTCAGACAACATATACAGCTTAATTCCATAGCATGCCCTCTTGTTACGGATGTACTGCCTAAAAACCAAACGGCCCTTGAACAAGACCAAAGACTCATCAATAGATATTTCTTTCCCTGGAGTATAGATATATGAAAATCGATATACAAAATGATCAAGAACAGGCGGAATCTTAAAAAGACAGCCACAGTCAGGGTGAATACGTGGCAATGCCAAAGAATTATCAACAAAATGCAGCATACTTAGCAAAAGTAAATAACGATCACGAGTCATAACTGGAGGAAATATTGCTGTTGCCATCAAGGAACTGGTAGACCAATATGAAGTCAGGGATGGCTTCCTTATCAAACCCATTAATAAAGTCAAACCCAAAAACTTCTTAATCTCTTCCAGATTTGTGGGAGTCTACCGGGTAGCTCTAGAGGGGGGCCTAAGTTTGTCACTGTTGTCCCTCAAAAACTGTTCAGCATACAAATTAGTCTGTTCACAATCTCACCCAAAAATACATCATCCATACACAACTGATAAAACTGTATAGGCAAACAAATTTCACAATCTACTCTACACCCTGCATCACCGCTAAAGGCAGGCAACACCGGCTGCACCATGTTTGGATCAACCCAGAGTCCAGCACTTCCAGTAGGAAGCCTAGCAGCCTCAGGCTGCAAACCAGATGCCTCTTGCACCATCGGCACAGCAGTATCCTCCTCTAAAACAGGCACTTCATCCGCACTGAGAGTAGCTTCATCCACACCAAGAGCAGCTTCATCTGCACTGAGAGAACATTCATCATCCGATGATTCTATGTGGAGAGAAAACTCACTGCCTGAATCTTCCCCTCCCTCATACGTACTCTCATAATCCTGCTCAGAGGAAGATTCAAGAAGCATATCAACCACCTGCTGAGTAGTCATTCTATGGCTAGCCATAATGCTTACTAATAAAGTTAACTTGTCAAACATGTCAACAACAACAAACACTTTGTAAAATAAGTAATAAACAAAATGCACCTTTATCAGAAATACCTATATACTCCAAAATGATACCACTCACTTGCCAGAAGCAGCTAAACTCACCACCATCTACTCTGCACAGACACAGTATGGATCAACAATATCCTCCTAAAAAAGAAAGAGAAAAGGAAATTACACATAAGACAATGCAACACGCATTGCAAAGAATTTCATGCTCAAAACACTAACTAAATATGCTGCCATTATGACACCACTTACAAAAAAATAAATTCATATAGTACAATATTACTCATTTGGAGTAAATAAAACAAAAATGTTTCTCTTACCAAAAAATGCAACTACCCAAAGCTGCAGAACAACCACTGTTGAAATCTCAAAAAGGAATCAAAAGCTTTACACTAGGTTAAAAAGGAGAAGAAAACATTACAATCACATATGCAAATAATGCACCAGTCCACACACTGTCCACCAGCGAAGCTAAGGGGTAGGTGGGCCTAAGAGTATAAATTAAATATTCATCCCCATAAAAGGGGAGCAACCCTTGCCCTTGAGGCCACTCCCCAAAACAAAAATTAAAATAAACTGTGGTGTCTAGTGGCTTCTGCCCCCTTGGGTGCAGATGGGCCTAAAAACATACTGCTATTCTGCCACCCAAAGAGGGCAGAAATGGCCACAATCATCCTCCCATAAAGGGGAGCGACCCAAGACCAAGGGATCGCACCCCAACATATAAAAGACCATGGTGGCCTAGTGGCCCTACTAAAAAACAAATCAGCCGATCTGCCCTTCAGGGTGGCAGAAACAGGCAAATTATTGCTCCCCAAAGGAGACCAACCCTTGCCCAAGGAGCCACTCCCCACAAACAAATCCCTGGTGGCCTAGTGGGCCTAATTATTTTTAAAAACATGGCAATCTGGCCCCCTGGGGGCCAGACACAGCCACAAATATTGACCCCAAAGGAGAGTGACCCTTGCCCAAGAGGTCACTCTCCACAAATAACTCCCTGGAGGCCTATTGGGCCCTACATTAATAAATGGCAAAATCTGCCCCCCCATGGGGCGGACAGCCAAAAACATAGCCCCCAAAGGGGAGTGACCCTTGCCCAAGGGGCCACTCCCCACTAAACACATCCTGGTGGTCCAGTGGGCAGATTTTCTTTATATATAGAAAATCGGGGGGGGGGGGCAGACAAAGCCTAAAATAAACCCTGCATAAGGGGACCGGCCTCTTAGGCAAGGGCCGCTCCCCCAAACAAAACCTGCATGCATTCACATTAAAAAATGGCCACAAAGGGGAGTGACCCTTGCCGAAGGGGCCCCTCCCCACTTCATTTATTCAAGTGGCCGATTTTAGTTTAAATAATTAAAGCCCAAAATATACCCCCATTAAGGGGAGCAACCCTTGCCTAGGGTCCGCTCCCCCAAACAAAACTTGCATGCATTCACATAAAAGCATGGCCCCCAAAGGGGAGTGACCCTTGCCCAAGGGGCCACTCCCCACTACATTTAATCGATGTGCCGATTGTATTTCAAATAATTAAAATCTGTCCCCCCCAGGGGGGCAGACAAGGCCAAAATTAATGCCCCCAAAAGGGAAGCGACCCTTGCCTAAGGGGCCGCTCCCCCAAACAGCAAAACACACTCCACTAAAAAAAAAAAAAATTCCTGGCGCTAGTGGGCATTCCTGCTGCACGATCCTGCAGCAGGAATGCACAAAAGAGGCATCGAGGGAAAGGAAAACCCTTTCCTTCCCCCCGATGCCTCTTTTGGTTAAATCCCCCCCTCCCCAGCCCTAAAACTTACCTGTTTGTTCCCGCGCGCTGGAAGCAAATGGCTTCCTGCGCATCGGGGAACAAAGGGAAACCGCCAATGACATCAGTGCGCCTCGCGCACTGACGTCATTGATGATGTGGAGGGGGGAGGCAGGGGAAGGTCTTCCCCTGCCTACCCGGTAGAAATACCCAGATCGGCCACCCACGGGGGGAGCGCCTGCGCTTGCCCCGTGGATAGGTGTCTTGACGAGCTAGACTCGTCATGAGCACATGGCTACTGTGTGCCATGACGAGTCCAGCAAGTCATAAGCACGCAAGGGGTTAAAAAATCACCATTACAATTATAGACTCATTGATATAGTTACTCTCACAATCACTGACTCTTACATATACTTATTTATATACACCAACTCTCACATACAATGCCTTTTATTTTTTTACTTTGTTGAAGATGTACAACTAAAACATATATTCGCTCACCAACACACAAATAAATACACTCAGTCACCCAAACAACTGTTTCCACATGCACTCTTAAACCTATACACCTAGTCAATCAACCATTCACACATCTGTGCATAGAGTTACACACACCCCATCCAACCACACACAAACTCAGTGTCCCATACAAATACTCACCCAACTAATCAATAACTAATATACACACTCATGTAGTTAGTGACCAACTGATGCAGCATGGTATACAACAACATAGTTAGCTGGACATTTCACTCATACAAAACCATTGAAATTCCTCCGTTATAGTTAGTTGTACTAATTGTAACTCTCGTGCCCGCAATCCACTGGTGATGATGTCACATATTACATCATTCATGACATGGTCAGTGACATCACTGATGGCATCACTGATGACATCTCAAATGACATCACTGATGACATCACTGATGACATAATCCAGTGAATGTGGTTAGGTTTGTTATTTAAATATGTATTATATATAAACTAATCTGCATTGAAGTATCAGTGGATATATAAATATCTGGTTAGAGGATTTAGTAGCACTGTGATTGATTGTTTAATTGAGTAATTTATAGTGTCACACTAAATATATTAGATAGTGACTAAACTGTGTGAATATCTGTATTAGTTGGTCAGTTGTTGTGTAAGCTGCACCAGTTGGTTACTAGCTATGTGAAAGTCTATATTAGTTATTGATTAGTTTACTGTTTATTTGTAATGTTGAGTAAATGTGTGTGTGATTCGGTGGGGGATCTATGACTACCCAAAGATATGTGAATAGTTAAATCAGTTTGTATATGAGGTTAAAACTATGTGTTATAATAGTTGTTTGGGTGAGTGAATATCATTATGGGTGTGGTGAAGAGCAAAAACATTTCTCCATGGTACATATCCAACAAAGTAGAAAAAATAAAAAGACAGTGTATGTGACAGCTGTTGTATATAAATAAGAGTACATAAAACTCATTAATTGCATGAGTGACTGTATAGATAACTGTATTCTTGATATAGTGATTACACACTAAGTATGAGTTACTATCTATATGAATAAATGAACTGCTATTTGTATAAGTGTGTAGCTGAGTAAATGTAAATAGGACACATTGTTTGCAAAAGTGAGTAGGATGACTGCATAACTGAATACTATGCGGGCTGATGTGTAATGTCAATATAAGTGTATAAGTATATTTGATTGTGTTCTATTGATCATTGACAACATGTATGAGTGAATCTATAGGTAATTGATTAGATGTGTGTGTAGAACTAGGACTCGGAATCACTGAGTGGGTTTTTAGATACTTGTATTGCTGTGTCAATGGATTAAAATATGGTACTCAGTATTTCACTATGACTGATTATAGTAGTGTATGATGAGGTGTATCTGATTGTCACGTGGATTATGTCATCAGTGATGTCATTTGAGATGTCATCAGTGATGTCATCAGTGATGTCACTGACCATGCCATGAATGATGTAATATGTGACATCATCCCCAGTGGATTGCGGGCGCGAGAGTTACAGTTACTACAACTAACTAAAACGGAGGAATTTCAATGGTTTTGTATGAGTGAATTGTCCAGCTAACTATAACACCCCTAAAACCTATGGTTTTTTCAGTGAATTTCTAAGGTTTTTTAAATGCTAATTCCTAACTATAACCTGCCTGAAACCTATGTTTTTCAGTGAATTTCAAAGGTTTTTTAAAAGATAATTCTAAAGAATAACCTGCCTGAAACCCAAGGTTTTTTCATTGATTTCGAAAGATTTTTTCAATAACAATTTTTAAATGTATTAATTGTTATATTTATTTCTTTGATACAGATTTACAATTTTTTTTTAAATATATTTATTTTTAGATATTTTATTTTTTGATTACATTATACATTTTTAATATATATTTTTTGAACTGTAATATATATATATTTTTACTTTTGGTTTACAATTTTTTGAGCAGTCCCGCACCCAAAGCACACCTCTCTCGATTACTGCGCAGAACGTAGCCACCATTTTACAATTTTTCAGTAGGATCCGCGTAGGGTGTACGATGGGTGCGTATTTTCATGCGCAATTGCTATGGGACCCGTACGTGACTTCAAGCGCATTCGCAACATAGAAGTATCACGCCACACATGTTTCTGCATGACATCATCTATGTGTTCAACGCATTGGGCGCACGACTTCTGCGAAATTGTTCGATATAAAAAAGATATATATATGTATTTAATATAAATATTAAGGGGAAAAAATAATATTCTGTTCGTTTTAATAAGCATATATTACTTTTAAATGCAATTTAGAGAAGTCGCGCTAGATGCGTGCTGCGTGTACGTACCCAACGCGGATCCCATGTGACCAAAAAAAAGAGATTTCCTTGGTTTATAACACTTACTGTTCTAACCACGGAAGAACCCCACCCATTTCAATTACTCTTCTTAGACCTTCCTTAGGAGAAGACCTATCCCAAAAAGAACTTCATTTTTTGTTCATTGGAAACCTGAACTTCTTTTTTGTAGTCAAACATGGCTACACCACTGCAAGAATCATCATCTGATTCTGATGATTTTGTTACTGAACAATTTCTACCAGAACCTCCCCCTCCCGACAGATACACATCCATCGTATGGACATTTTTTACTTTTCCGGAGGGGCAAAAGAAATGTAATGTCACCAAAGTAACATGCAAGATTTGCCAGGCAGTACTGTCCAGAGGAGATCCAAACAAGAAATACTCCTGTGGCACTGCTAGTATGCGCAAGCACCTCCAATCCATGCATCCTGTGAACTATGCTCACGAAGAAAGTAGAAGCCTGCACCAAAATGCACCTCCACCACCGGCAATACCAAGTACCTCTGCTGCATCACCTTCACATCACCACCAGACATACGTCCCCAATTCGTGAAAGTTAGAATGCACTGCGTGAAGTGCAATTGTTTAATTTGTTATGGGGAGCAATCAGTAGACCTAGTTTGCAGAGCAATTGATAACCATCGATGCTAGTTTTGTTTTATTCGCTCAAAGTTCATGGTTTTGTTCGTCCTATTGACTTTTTTTCTTTCTAAAAAAAAGAAAAAAAGAAAAAAACTTTCAAAAAATCAAAAAAAATATAAAAGTACAAAAAACAAAAAAAAAGTTATTTTCAGAACTGAAAACTCTGTTTAAAGAAAGAGCTAAATTTATATGCTAGTGTGTGAAAGTTTACATACATGTATACGTACTGCATAGTTGACTAAAGAATGCATTTGTGGTGTATGGTGAATGTATAACTGCAGAACTATAAGGAAGTGCTGTAGCATGACACTAAGCTCTTTAGCTACAGCATGCTGAGCTACTTCCAAAGCACAGAGATGCAACATTTGTACATAAATATGTTGGAAGTGTGTCCTTCCCTCTGCACTGCTGCTTAAACTGCAGGCATGTGGTGATACAGGAACCATGGTAAAAGAATATCTGAGTCGTGTGGAGTTTGTTTTTGTGCAGGAAGAGACACCTTCCTGCACAAAAACAATCAGTGAAGGCATTTTTCTCCTACAATGTATGCTGTGCACTGTAGCATATATTGGAAGAAAAAAATGCGGAGAAATAAAAACAATTCTGCTGCAGATTTACAATTTCTGCGCCACCAGTACGTCACTTTTTGGGACGTACTGGTGGCGCAGGTTGCTCCTCTATATTTACACGGAGAGAAAAAGTTACCCTGCGTGACTATTCCTTTCCTTCTAAATACGGCCCCTTCATACACAGCTTTTTACGTATATATATATATATTACGCTCCATGGGGTTGTCCAAGTATATATATATATATATATATATTACATCATTCATGACATGGTTAGTGACATCACTGATCACATCACTGATGACATCTCATATGACATCACTTACGAATGTGGTTTGCTTTGTTATTTAAATATGTATTATATATATAGCAATCTGCATTGAAGAATGAGTGTATATAAAAAAATCTGGATAAAGGATTTAGTAGCAGTGTGATTGATTGTTTACTTGAGTAATTTATAGTGTTTCACTGAATATATTGGATAGTGACTAAACTGTGTGAATATCTGTATTACTTTGTCAGTTGTTCTGTAAACTGCTGCACCAGTTGGTTACTAGCTACGTGAAAGTCTATATTACTTATTGATTAGTTAACTGAGTATTTGTATGGGAGAGTGAATGTGTGTGTGGTTCGGTGGGGGGTGTCTGACTGCCTAAAGATGTGTGAATAGTTGATTCAGTAGGTATATGACGTTAAGACTACATGTCATAACAATTGTTCGGGTGAGGTAATATCTTTATGGGTGTGGTGATGAGCAGAAATATCTCTCAATGGTACATGCGCAACAACGTACAAAAATAAAAGGCAGTGTATGTGACATTTGTTGTATATAAAGAAGTATACACATGACTCAGTGATTGCATGAGTAACTGTATGGATAACGGTATACTTGTAATAGTGATTTTATAACACTAACTATGAGTTACTATCTATATGAATAAATGAAGTTCTGTTTGTATAAGTATTGGGGGTAGTGTTTTAGGGTTTAAGGTAGTGTAGTGGTGTTTGTGTAGCGAACGGGTTGTGCTGGGGATAGGTTTAGGGTTTAAAGTAGTGCATTGGTCTTTGTGTAGAGTGGGGGGTCGTGTTGGTGGTAGATTTAGGGTTTAGGGTGGTACAGTGGTGTTTGTGTAGTATAGGGAGTGGTGCTGAGGGTAGTGTTTTAGGGTTTAGGATAGTGCAGTGGTGTTCGTCTACTGTATGGGGTAGTGTTTTAGGGTTTAGGGTAGTGCAGTGGTGTTTATGTACTGTAGAGGTTCATGCTGGGGGTAATGTTTTAGGGTTTAGGGTAGTGTTGTGGTGTTTGTGAAGTGTTGGGGTTGGCTGGGTGTTTGTATTACCATTACTCTATGACCACCCTAAGCACAATTCTCAGTAGTAACCACCAATAAATTCCAGGTGAAGTTATCAGCAGAAAGCTAGGAAAACGGTTATCAATATTAAATGCTTCTAATCAAGTAAAATTCAAATCATCACATACAGTGTGCCACAAATGGTATTACAACAGCAGTAAGTCTCCCCAACTTAGATTTAAAGTGGATAAACATGTTTCATGTGACAGACCCTAGGCCAATGCTGCAGCTTCCACATGCTTCAACACTCTCCACATACTCAGCAAGACCTTCAAATAGACCCACCCCCCCCCAATCAAGGAAGACCATCACCTAAGCACTCATCACCAGCTGGCTGGACTACGGGAACGCCCTCTATGCCGGAATCAACAAATCTCTACTCAATAAACTTTAGACTGTCCAGTACACCACAGACAGACTCATTCTCAGCATCCCATGACAAGACCACATTACCCAGCATAAACGAGCACTCCACTTGCTCCCCGTCAAAAAAAGAGTGACCTTCAAGTTGCTCACACACACCTATAAAGCCCTCCACAACACCGGACTCCAATACCTCACTCTCCTTCTACACCCCCAAAAGAAACCTCCACTCCGCTGACCAGGCCTTGGCCGAAATCCTCTGTATCCACAGAACCAGAGAGGAGGCACACCCTTCTCCTACATCATGGCCAAGAATGAACTCCCCCTCAGCATCAGATGAAGCCCCACATTGAAAGCATTCAGGAAGAGCCATAAGACCTGGCTTTTTGAATGACCAAAGCTGCACAAATCCCCCCCCCCCCCACATACTCCCCCAGTGCCTGGAAACCGTCACAGGTGAGTAGTGCGCTCTATACATCACTAATTGATTAATTGATATGCCAATACAATGTGTGTTTGAGTGTTATCAACAGGCCCTGCCATTGGTTTGGCTGTCTATAACTCTTAAGGGTAGTGCAATGAGCAGTGCTACCTTCTTTAATGTACACTGAATCTCTGCGATTGGCTTGGTTTGGCTTCACCTCTGAGAGCTACTTTCAGGGTGCTGGTGAGCTACCAGTAGCTCCTGAGCTACTGGTTGGAGACCCCTTGTATGTATAGTGAGTGGGGAATTATAGTCCTGAAGTACAAATGTGAAGGTTATTACACCACTATATGCATAATGCATAGCACTTTGAATCACTCCATTCCCTAAAGCCTGTCTCACTGCATGTGTACATGCTTACTGACTGAATGATTACATTAATATAAGTAAAGACACTTGGGGAATTTTTAATTGGTTGACTTTTACTTTAGTGAATGAATTACTACATGGTACTGAAAGAGTCATTATGAAATCGCAACAGCAGTCACACTGTGTTTGCTGGAGTAAATGGATAGTGACTGGGGAATTGTAGGCCTGAAGCACAAATGTGAAGGTGGTTACACCACTACATGAATAATGCATAGGAGTTTGAAGCACTGCATACCCTATAGCCTGGCTCACTGCAAGAGTATATGTACTTATGTAACTGCAAACACATCAACCAACCAAATCATTCTCTCTCAATTCTGCCAAATGGACACTGATTCATAGTGTGTTTCTAGACAAATAACAGTATCCCTTGCAGTGTATAAAGAAAGATAAAAAATATTAGTTAAATAAATGTATTAAACTCGGAGTAATGGAATTAAATAAATTAATACTCGGATATAAATTAGAATACTCTAAGTTTAATAGAGAGTATCACTGGTACGGGATGCAGGGAAAATAGGGGTTTAGGGTAATGAAGAATAATAAAAAAAGTTTAAAGAAAAAAGTTACTAGAATAATAAGTTGAAGGAAAAAAAAGGGAATGAATGTTAATACTCGTATTTAAAAAAAGTAACCTATAGAAATGCTTTAATAAGAAAAACGAGTTTCAATAAAGCATTTTAGAAATGATACGAAAGTTAAAAAGTATGGAAAGAGGCACGTTTACATAAACACGTGACGTACTAAAACAGTGGAAATGAGAACACCTGTCAACTGAAAAATGTGAGTTAAAAGTGGGAGGAGCAATACATTGATCCCATAGAGTGTTAAGTAACCAAAAAGTATATAAACCACACCCGTGGGATGATTAGTTTCATTTCAGAGAATCAATACAGGCGAAGAAACTACGAGCAAGGTAATGATTCAGGGCTGCGGAAGCATCTTGAGAATATCTTTCATTTCCTCAGAGGGAACATATTGTTAATGTATATTTAAAAATACATAAAACATTATGTCCCCGCCAGAGGAGTTGGATGAAGTTCAACGGAGGAAGGAAAGAATATCGAAGAGAGGTAAATTATCTGAATGGGCATATGTTTGATATTTAAAAAACAATAAAGCAAAAATATTTAAATGATTACAGAATGTGGTATGATTAAGTTTAAATGGAATATAATAACGAGTTGATGAAAGAACCATTACAAGAAATATAGGTTAATTAAGGAATTACTACGTGCAAAGTAATTATAAGGAGCGATGCCATCATCTTGAGTTTATCTTTCATTTCCACGGAAGGATCATATTGTTAATGTATATTTTAATTTACATTCAACTTTATGATTCTTAATGATTGAAAAATGTAGTATAAATAAACTATCGACGAAAAAAGGAAATACTTTGGAATAAAGGAGAATACTCTTCTTCTTGAGTGAAAATGGGCTAAAAGTATTTATATTGAGTAGTGCTTTTACCAATTTTCACTCGTGAAGAACAAGAGGATTATCTTCGCAAGCACTTTTTGGGAAAAAAATGATATAAGTGTGGCTTCAAATGTTAATTAATAATGCTTTCCATTTTTTAAAATGATTGTTAAATGTAATAATGAAATGAAATGTACATAAAAAAAGAAAGATGAAGTAGTGAGGGAGTGTTTGTCGTAGCTTTTCTATTCTACTTTATCTGAAAGTAAAAAAAAGCCCAAACATTTAAATAAAGATGATGGGGCAACACTTATATAATGTAAACAGAAGGAATGAGTGCTTATGATAAAATAAAAAATATGTGGTCCAAGGCGTGATACCAATGAATGAAAAAAAGATTTTGCATTTCACCCATATGAATATAAAAGACTCAATAAAAATATTTTGAAAACATGAGCATTTTTCTTTCAAGGATGGTTTGAAAAATTATACATTTAATAAAAGAACATAGTACTCCACGCTAAAGGAGAAAAGTCAGCACAATTATGATAGAATAGAAAATAGAATAATATTTTTAAATACCTTTACAGTCAACAAACTGGTAAGCAAAGTACACAGTTTAAGTTAAAAACACCCTACCACAACTAGTTTTTGAAACGCATTGTAAAATAAAGTGCATTACAAAATGGGCTACGTACATGGTGAGGGTATCGTAACGTCACATAGAAAAAACAAGCCAATCAACATTAGAATCAGCAAGGTAGCGTTAAGCACACAACAGCCAATCAAATGTTTTTCAAAATTTGCGCAAGGAAAGGGATTGGTCGGTTTGCTTTTCCACATGCAAGTTGCAATCTCCCCATGTGGAAAAGCAATGCCGGCTCCCGAAGGACGTGGGGAGCTGGCGGGACCGTGGGGGCATTGTGGCTCCCTCCACGGTCCCCAACATTTTTTATAAGCCCCGAGGGATAGGGTCCCCGGGGATATTAGAAATTACTGATAGGGGCTATTTTTTATGGTAAAATTAAAAGTCGCAAACCCAGCGCAGCGCTCAGTGCAGCCCCCTGGTGTGCACGCGCTGGATGCAGGACTCATAATCTGTAGGGTGCGCGACTCCAGCGCCTTTGGTGCACAACTTCTACGCGTTTGGGAGCTGGCACTGCTTTTCCACATGGGGAACTACTAACATGCAGCTTCCCATGTGGAAAAGCAATCTGATTTAGATTTTGAAAGAGAGAACAGATTTCCTTGCTATGGAGGGCGAGATGGACACCCCGGGGGAGTGGTGGTCCCTGGGGCTTTGGAGACCTTGCAGCCCCCCAACCATTTTTTTTGTATCCTCGGGGGGTAACGGGGCCCTTGAGTGCTCCAGGAGGGGGGCCACACAGTCCCCCTCTCAAAATACATAAAGCCCCGGGGGTGGTGGTCCCCGCGGCTTTGGGGACCTTGGACCCCTCCCCCCACCATTTATTTTTTTAGCCCCGGAGGGTGACGATCCCCGGGGCTGGGGGACCCCTCTGGGCCCCCCCATAATATGTAATAATTTTGCCCCCGGTATTTAGCCCCCGGTATTTAGCCCCCCCAGGGGCTAATTAACAAAAAAGCACCATTTTATTTTATTTGTTTTATGGCACAGTCCGCGCACCCGACACGCACCTTTCGGGTCTTTAAAAATTAATTGTGGGCCCTGGGGGTCCTTCTGGGACCCTCTAAGCAGGTCTAGAGGGTAAAATAATTTCTATCCTGCCCCCTTTCTACGTTTTGCACACGTATTCCACTGACTTCCTCAGCCTTGCTTCTACTGAGGCACAAAATGGCTGCCAACAGTTCCTGGTTTCGAATGTTGACTATCACTTGACAGCCAATTAGCATTCAGCGCGTGATCGGAAGGGTGCGCTTATGGTACGATGACAATGCACGCAGACTCCGCGGATCCACCCGGCCCATAGATATATAAATGATTTTAACTGTAATTTTCTCAGGAACTACTGAACAGATGGACACCATTTAAGCAAAAGGCTCAACTCTGAAATGAGGACTACCTCTTTGCCAAATTTGGTGTCATTCCGTTCAGTAGTTCAATCTGTAGCAGTGGCTAAAGGTCCCATGGGAAATTGCATGGGGAAAGCACGTTTTGAGACCCCCCTTTTTTCTCAGCCCCCACTTGACGAATCACCATGATACTTTCAGGATAGGAGCGGACCAGAGCTGGCCAAAAGTTTAGATAATTTCGCAAAGATTCATCAATCAGTGCCAAAGTTATTGGGAATAGAATGTTGCGGATTTCCTATGGATGCCGCTTAAGTGTGGCGGGCTCAGACGGGGTCGAAAACCCGAATATCTCCACACAATCGTTTAAACAGTTTTGAAGAAAACCAAAACGAAGTCTGAGCCACAGATCCTTCCCAGCGTGTCTTTAATCACGGCCTGGTCACTCTACGCGTTTCGGAGGTAGACCTCCTTGATCACGAGTAAAAGTGCATGTGAATCTTCCATGTTGGTTCAATACATTTACTGAACTGTCCATTGTTGTCTTCGTGGCTCGACTCCTATCTGAGTCATAGACGGGGGCAAATGCATAAAAAGTACATATTGAGCTGGGTCGTACATCAATAATCATCAAAATCTTGATTAAGAGAACATGATGTCCAACGAAAAATACCGCCCGAGTGGGCCGAAACATAATAGGGTAATTTCCATGTGCCGCTGTATACACAGGTTGTAGATAGGACTTGCTGTCGGAAACATCAGCTCACACCAGAGCTTGTTTGAGAGATATAGCCCAAGTGGGCATAGTCTTTAAGCAACTCCTTGACTCGTACAGTACTATCCTGTGTTTCTTGGATCTTACCAAAAAGCCCGCTGTTGCCCCTGAACATTCTCATTCATGGTGATGCGTACTTTCAAACTTCATTACGGTGCCTACCCAATCTTTCATTCCACTCTCCTTTCTATATTCAGTGAGTAACTGTGTGAAAAAGTATAAAAATTAAAAATCAAAAGGTGAACATTCATTCTTCACGTACAGTTTCCATACACTATTAAACATTTAAAATGTTAAAACTTTGTAACAGAGCTAAGGGTTGGCGAGTCTAAACATAAGTACATTATTGCTAATGGGGAAAAAACTAACATACAACAGATGTCAATTGATGTGAGCTCATTTACCCCAAATGTACAGATAAGGCCTCATCGCAGTTGAGTCCTTCATGTTGCATGGTGTGATATTTAATGATAAACCGGGATTCTAATCTTCTCAGTTCTTGGGTCCTATCACCCCCTCTCTCTCTGACTGGGATGTTGTCAAGGACACAATATGAGATCAGACTGTTGGTAAACAAGGGGGGAAAAGAATTACTAGGAGGTATCAGGAAACACAGGGAATCCCGCTTTTGCGGAACTAGGGTCCTCACACACCCAGCAAGCTAGGTGTCATGCTTCATCATCTGGACCTGCTCCTCATTGGGTCGGCACTGCAATACCCTACGGGCACCCACGAAGGGGCTCTTTTTGGAGATCTTTTGTTCCTTTGCCGTTTGATGAAGTGGGGGTGTGTGGCCCGTGAGAGTGTAGATACAGTGAGGTGTGGTGAGTGAGTGCGTTCTTTAAAAAAGGTTGGATATTCCAAAGGATAATTTTATTCAGGTTGGTTATCCGCAATGGCAACGTCAAACTCAGTACCTGCATGGCATGGACTGATGCAGTCCATGCTATGCAGGTACTGAGGTGCATGCACACAGGGGGGCGCAGAGTCACAAGGGGGGGCCCCCTTGTTTCCTCACCACCACACTTTTCATGCAGTCACACGGCCATGAAAAGTGTGGTGGCGTGGAAACTCATAATATACTTGGCGGGGCCACAGCGGCCCCGCCAAGCAAATTGCGGCCTCACGCCTGCTGCACCAGTGCCCTGGCAGTTGCTGTAGTTCCAGGGTGGCTCAACCACCCTGGTCGTAATAGGGTGGTCGGAAGACTGCCACTGCAGCGCCCCGTGAGTCTGGCGGTCCGTGGACCGCCAGACTCTTAATAAGGCCCTAAGACAACAGGCATAGGAAGCTAGCAAACTAGAAACTGGAACTAAGTTAAATGGGAAGAAAAGCAGGGACTAGAAAAGTTAAATACAGAAGGAGATAGAGTTCAAGGGTGTGCTAATACAGTGCTGGCTCAAAATTCAATGGAACACTGCAAGTAGTGCTAGTTCAGGAACAAGGATTAGCTACAGCTCATCAATGAGGAATCAAGGATCAAGAGTAGCAAAACAAGGGACATGAGCCACTGCGCCTCTGCCTGCTAGTTAAGGGCGCGGGGGAGGCATGCTTGGGGGAACTGCATAAAAGGAAGTGTATATGGAACAGGAGCCACGGCCGTAAATCCATTCAAGAGGCACGGATCAGGGGCAGCCTCATCAAAATGGCAGCCACTGCCGGCTTGGCAAACTAATGCCGAGAAAATGAACCGGAGTACAAGAAGGAGGGCCGTTGGCACGGAACACGGCCTAGTCGGCGGTGAGTCCTCCAACTCACAATCTGGGGGCTCGCTGCTGGCCCTGGGGACTGTTGGTGGGTCAAGGCCGGAAGAGCTGATGACGTGACTGAAGAGAGATGACAGTGCAGGTTCCGAAGTGATCCCCAAACACAGGAGGCACGGTGAAGCCTGCAAACCTGAAGTTAAGGGAGGTCACTGGGGATCAGCTTTGGGAAAGCTCGGTCTCGCTGGGAGTTGGGAGCATAATCCCAGGGACTGTCTGCGGCCCATCATCGCCTCTGAGGAGGAGTGCAGTGGTGAGCGGCTGGTGGGGGAAGCCAGGATGGGGCCTGAGAAGCAGGAGCTGGAAAGGCCGCAAGGAGCAGACGGAACCCATATCCTGCACCGCCGTGGAATCTGGATAGTGGAGCAGATCTCGACGTGGGGGAGAGATATAAAGATACACGAGGTTAGAGCTGATATCAAATCTTTGGCCAGGAACAAAATGCCCAGGACTGATGGCCTAGCCACCGAGTTCTATTCCACATATGTAGATATTATATTGGGGCCTTGTTTAGCCGAGGTGTACAACCGGGGGAGGCAAGATGGGAAACTACCAGGATCCACGAGAGGAGCACTGATTATCCCGCTACTAAAATCAGGGAGGCAGGCATTTCATAAAACAGCATATAGGCTGCTCTCCATGCTCAGTCTTGACTATAAGATTCTGAGTAAAATATTAGCCGTGCGCCTCCTGCCTTAAATGTCAGAACCATGTGCACCAGGACCAGGCGGGGTTCATACCATCTTGCAATAAGGCAAGGAATGTTAGAAGATTATTACGAATATTGGAAGCAGACTCTTATTGAATTGAAAAGGCCTTTGACAGTCTAGAATGGCCATACCTCTTCCGGGTGATGCAGAGATTTGGGCTTGGGCCAGGACTAGAGTTAAGACAGGGGGGCTCGTATTGAACAGTTATCAAGTGGGTAGAGGAACACAACAGGGATACCTCCTCTTACCACTTTTATTTGCTCTGGCTATGGAGCCTCTGGGCGCTAGGCCAGAACGAGAATCCCCTATCAGGGCCTGGAAGTTTTGGGTCGGACTCACCATATAGCGTTATACGCAGACAACCTATTAATATTTCTCCGGAACAAGAGAGAAGACTTCAATGAAGCAAGGGAAATGCTTCCAGCCCTGGGAAGGGTTTCGGGCCTATTGCTGAACTGGAGGAAATCATGCCTATTCACAGCTAAGGCGGGACGGGAGAGACCACAGGCTGTAGAAGACGTGTCATGGAAAGCAGATGCTTACATTATCTGGGGGTTTATATCTACCATGACCAAGCAATGGCGCAATGAAAGTTTAAGTGGCCCTCCTGCTATGTACACAGAGGGGCCCCCACTCTGGATTTTATCCGGAGCGCTCAGACCTGAGTACTGAGCTGAGGGGGGCCCCTGCAGCTAGGGCCCCCGCACCACGGGGGATGCGGGCCCTGTGTTACACCCCTGCCACCAAGCGGACCTGATAGAAGGTAACATAGAAACAAAATTCAGGGGAGCAAAATCATGCTTTGAGTTTTCGGGGACCTTGCCCCTTTCAGTGTTGGGAAGAGTGGCACTATGGAAGATGGTGACTCTACCGAGGTTGCTATATTTATTTGGGGTACTCCTGGTTTGGATACTGGTGCGTATGTTCCGCCATTTGCAAACTCTGGTGACATCGTTCATATGGGGTGCGGGAAGGCGCAGGGTTGTACTAACTACATTCTCAAGACCAAAGGCAGCAGGTGGACTAGCACTGCTGGATTTTTAATATTACTATATAGCCGATATAGCCGATTGGCTGCAGTGGCTCACAAAGTGGGTAGCCGAACGGGTGCAGAGGATTGACCGCTTGGACACTACAGCCCCAAGTCTGAGCATATGATCTTGCCTAGTGCTGTGTCTGCCTGCGCGGTTAGGGATGACACCACCGAAATAAAAGTAATTTGCAAATGTTGGGCTAGAAATGGACAGAGGTCCAAAACTAAACAACCATATGCTTTGGACATCCTGTTGTCTAACTGTATGGAACTCCAACATGGAGGAGACCGGAGAGGTTTGCAGGCATGGATAATGGCAGGGGTGACTACTGTCAGCCTGCTATATGAGGACGGGTCCCTGCTACCTTTTAACGACTTCAGGAAATTATATGACATGCCCCAGGGACAATTTCTACTACATAGTGTTCTCATAGCGGCGATACGCAAATGCTGGAGAGGGGGTCTCTCCGAACCATTATCAGAAGGGTGCCAATATATAGTAACTGCCTCTGGGACATTCAAAGCAGTCAACTGCTTATACAGAGGCCTCCGTAACGAGACATTACCAGCACTCAAACATCTACCACTACGGTCGGAGGAAGATCTGGGGGAACCTATAGATGAGAAAGTATGGGATTGCCTAGTTGAACGAGCAACCTAGATCTCTAGAAATGCCATGTTCCAATAAATAAACTTTTATGTCCTCCACAGAGCATACCTCACACGAGAACGCATGAATAGATACTTCGACACATGAACAGCTACATGTCCCCGATGTGGAGAGGGAGGGGCCGAGTTTTTACATATGATCTGGAGCTACCCTGTGCTAGAGACTTTCTGGAGGACAGTGGCCACAGTACTGATGGAAGTAATTTGAAGAATAGTGGCCATAACACCAGGGTATTGTCTACTACATTGGTTCCCTCACACCTCTAAAATTAAAGTAACAGCTACATTTCAAGACTTGGGACTTGTGCTGGCCAGCGAGAGATTACTAAACACTGGACGTCTCAAGGAGGTCCCAGAGCAGACAGGTGGAAGAGTGAACTCACACAATGGGCGGGTTACGAGAGTGCAGTATGGCTGAGGGATGTCAGACGGAGTGGGGGATCTTTGGAGGCAGCCAGGTCATGGGACGCACTGGTGACACTTCTTAGGCACCCTGAGTCCGACTCAGATGAGGAAATGCCAGGGGTAACATTAGTACTGGGGACAAAGCGCAACTATTCCCATTTCACCATGAGATGTCAACTATAGGCAATCCCTTAGTAAATATTAGAAGTATAGCTTGAGAAAGGACAGAGCACATGGACTAGATATGTACATAGAAGCATGGTCTTTTTGACACATACTCTGTAAGGGAAATGACCAATCCATACCATGACATGCCTGGCGGGAGGGGGGAAGGGATGAGAGGGGAGTTATTGGTGAGGGGGGAGTTTGTTATTAAGTGTATGCTTTAACTGAGCTCTATGATATTGTTATAGGATATATTGAAATAAAAGATGATGGTGTAAGGACAGCCACAATGATCATGAACATATGATCTATTGTGTACTTGTGAATGTACATTGTTTATGACATTACATGCACCTTAATAATGCACGTTACAATATATGTCCAATGCAATATACTGAAATCTACTACCATATATTCCAAATGCATGATGCTGAAGGTATAACAAAATTCAATAGCAAAGCAAGAACTAGCACATGCTCAGGAAACAAACAGTTGGTCTCACAGGCACACTGCTAAAAGGACCTGCGCTGGACTGAAGGAAACTAGGGCTAAAAGAGTTCATTGTGATCACATTTATCTTGTGTGAGTAAGCCAGCACCTGCCAGTCACAAGTGTGCTGAATTCCTCTACCCATCCCGGACCTGCAGGGGCAGGGCCGGACTGGCCATAGCGAGCACCGGGCAATCCCCTGGTGCACCGCACAGGTGGGGGCCGGTTTTGTGCCCCTGGAGGCCGTTTTTGTTACAGGTCCGTTTTTGCAGAATAGCTGCAAAATCGGCCCTGTACCAAAATCGGCCAAAAACCGGCCCCGGCAAAGAGATCGGAGGCACCTTCAATCCCCCCCTTAAAGTGGGGAGGGGGGGTGGCAGAGCACTTTGCCGGACCGGTTGTGGTTCCCAGTCCAGCCCTGTGCAGGGTTGGAAAAAAAGCAGTGAGGAGGGAATACTAGGCAATGGAGTTTTTAGCATGAGTAGACTGGCTTCCACAATGAGAATTTCGGAATATTGTCTAAGAGACTTAAAATCAGTATATGAATGGATTGGAAGATTCGAAAGCTTATTAGAACACAGGAAGGCCCCGTGGTGGTGGGCATCAGAGAGCAGGTAGTGAATCGTGACAGTTACCTATGTACCATTTATATTTTGGATTTCCTTTTTGAAATGGCAGCACTTTAGTTTCATCCATATTTATGGTACTTATTTTCTAATTACAGTATTTAAAAACATGTCTAATTTTCTCTTAAGTGCTAATTCTTCCATGTTCATAATGACAAGGCCATCTGCATATAAGAGACGTGATGTGAGAACCATTCATTTTAGAGCTTCAACACCCTGCGTATGCTTCGCAAGATCTTCCGCTGGATCCCGACCGAGACCAGGAAGACTGTCACCCAGGCACTCGTCACCAGCCGACTGGACTACGGAAACGCCCTCTACGCCGGAACCACAGCCAAGCTACAGAAAAGACTCCAGCGCATCCAGAACGCCTCCGCCTGACTCATCCTGGATGTCCCCCGACGCAGCCACATCTCCAGCCACCTGAGGAACCTGCACTGGATCCCCGTCGACAAGAGGATCACGTTCCGGCTCCTCACCCACGCACACAAGTCTCTCCACGACCTGGGCCCCAAGTACCTCAACGACCGCCTGACCTTCTACACGCCCACCCGCCAGCTACGGTCCACCAGCCTCGCCCTCGCAGCCGTACCACGCATCCGAAGAGCCACCGCCGGAGGAAGATCCTTCTCTTACCTGGCTGTCAAGACTTGGAACTCCCTCCCCATCCACCTTCGGCTGACCCAGGACCATCTCGCCTTCAGGAAACAACTCAAGACCTGGCTGTTCGAGCAGTAGCATACCCCTCCCCCCAAGCGCCTTGAGACCCTCCTGGGTGAGTAGTGCGCTATACAAATGGCATGATTGATTGATTGATTGATTAGAGCTAAAACTACTTGAAAACTGTAGCTAAGTACGCTAAGAAATTGAGAATAAAAGTAGGGTTAACATGCATCCCTGCCTTGGACTGTACTTAATTGATATTCTGTGCGACACTGTTCCTTCCACATCAACTTCAATTTTGGCCCAGTTTTCTATTCGTAGTTCCTGCAATATTAGAAGGAGATCATTGGGTATGCCATAATTCACTAAGGTTTGCCAATGCTGTTCTCAGTGCACTGAAAAAACATGCAGAACAAAGTCCACAAAGCAACAGAATAAATTGTCTCTTAACTCTCTGAACTTTCGTGCTAGTGACCACAAGCGAAAACAGTGGTCACCTGTGGAATGCCCCTCTTTAAGTCCTTCTTGTTCAATAGGGATTATACTCTTTGTTTTTATCCATTCTTTCAATAGGGTCAAGATAATTTTCTAAAATGAATTTTCTCCGACATCTAACATATTTATCTGCCTATAGTTTTGTGAGCCATCACTTCATTTTTCTTAAATTAAGGGTTTATAATAGCCCCGTCCAGCTTTCCAGGAATATTCTTGTTTTTACTATTCTTTCGAATACCTAATGAGAGAGCCTTGTTCCCCAATCCATCGTTGTTTTAATTATAATAATTGTTCGTGGATTATCGGGACCAGCTGCTCTTGTTAGTTGTAGAGACATTATATTCTCCTTTATAACCACTAGAGAAAACTGGGCTGTTATCTCCTTTTCTATTTGAAAGATTTCAGCATGATCAGTATATCCATTAGAATACATTTCCTCCAGATATGCTACCCATGTTTTACCCCCACCACACACCGCAGCTTCCCATCAAACCATATATTTGTGTTTCAAATTTATAGATTTTGACATTTTTCCCATTGCTTATTTCTTTTTAATTCGACCTTTAAGCACAAAACCCCCTACCTAATTATTTCATTATACCAATTTATGAATTCTACTGGAACTTCCTCCTCCTGAATTATTTTTTGTTTTTTTCTGTAAATTCACTAACAAGGATAAATGCCTCTCCGTTATCTTTGTCGTAAGGCACTTCAGGAAGTCCATTTGTAGAGGGAGAACATTTTCTCTTACACAATGATCCCCTGTGTTTACCACTAACTGTAGGGGTCGATGAACATTCACTTCCATTTGCAGGACTTCAAATCACTCAACCCAGTTAAAAAAACCTAACATGCAGGAAAACATAATCTATTGGACAGACCGTATTGCATACCATTCATGCAAGTTTTTCTAACAGGTCTCTCTGAAGTCACAGGTCCAATTTATGACATTTATGAAATCGGGTTTAATTATCGTGTTATAAAATTGTACTCAACAAGTTAAGATCCATTTACTCTTGGCCTTATTCATAACACATTGCTGGCGACCTTTGTAGCCATCAAAGTCAGAATACCCACAAATTGAGGGTCTGATTTTTTTATGCACTTCTATTAGCTTGTAAAAACACATCTTTTGGGGGAGGCTTTGCAAAGCCAAATAAAACATTTCTAAATGCATAAAATTCCTTAGGCCATGTATGTTCCAGGAGAGTATTGGAATTCTGTGCAAAGTGAATAAACCCTTATCTATATCACTCAAGTTACTCAAATTCTCTTCTATTTCATCAAAGGGGGATCAAACAAGCATACCTGTTCCAGTGAATATTATCCTACATATCCCTACCAGCGGTAAACAGTCATAATATCGATTCCAAAATATAGAATGGACATAATATCGAAGTAAAAATATAGAATGGACAAAATATCGAATGGACACAATATAGTGGTTAAAAATATCGAGTTTAAGGTAAGTAATATCGATTTTCAAAATATAGAAGTCAAAATATCAAAGTATACAATATGGGCATTAAATATATCGATTTTTTAATAATATCAATTTTTTTAAAGTGTTTTGTATGTTAGTATATGTGTGAAAAGTGTATATTAGTTTTTGTAATGTATGTTTAATGTATTTTAAGTAATGAATTTTATGTTATTTAATTTTTGCGTAATTTAATTCTGTAGCGGGTTGTGGGTTTATAGGGGAATAGGGTGGGAAGTAATTTAATTATAATAAATTAAATATGAATTTTTAGCAATTATTATTAATTTTTAATTAAATTTTGCTTTTTAGTTCTGTAGCGGGTTGTGGGTTTATAGGGGAATAGGGTGGGAAGTAATTTAATTGTAATTAATTAAATATTTGTATTTATTTATTGGTATTCATTTTGAATTTATTGTTATTTTTTAATTGGTAATTAATTTTTATTAATTGCCAATTTATTTGTATTAATTGATTAATTGTTAATTATGTTAATTTTCTAAATTTATTTTCTGTAGCGGGCTGTGGGTTTATAGGGGAATAGGGTGGGAAGTAATTTAATTGTAATTAAGTAAAAAATAAATCATTTATTGGTATTGATTTTAAATTTATTGTTAATTAATTTTTAATTGGTAATTAATTTCTATTAATTGGCAACTAATTTTTATTAATTGGTAATTATTTTGTATTAATTAAATATTTGATAATTATGATAATTGTATTAATGTATTTTCTGTAGTGGGATGTGGGTTTATAGGGGAATAGAGTGGGAAGTAATGTAATTATAATTAATTTCATATTAATAATACTTTTTGTGTATTGATAATTAATTTACTGTTAATTTTTATTGGTATTAATTTTTATTAATAATTAGTTTTTGTTATTGGAAATTAATTAGTTGTTAAATAATTATGAATAGGTTATTAATTTTTAATAACTAATATGTAGTTGTATTTCTAATTAATTATTACATAATATTAAATTGGTTATTAATTTCAAGTAATGTTTTATTGGTATTGATATTTAATTTATTTTTAATAATATATTAAATCATTACTTTCCCTACTGTTAAACTCACTGGAGTGGGAATAGTAATTTTCACCCTCCCGCTATCCAACGCTTTCCCTACTGTTGCACTCTCTGGAGTGGGAATAGTATTTTTTACCCCTACGCTATCCAACGCTTTCCCTACTGTTGCACTCTCTGGAGTGGGAATAGTAATTTTTACCCCTACGCTATCCAATGCTTTCCCTACTGTTGTACTCTCTGGAGTGGAAATAGTAATTTTTACCCTTCCAATATCCAATGCTTTCCCTACTGTTGCACTCTCTGGAGTGGGAATAGTAATTTTTACCCCTACGCTATCCAACGCTTTCTCTACTGTTGCACGCTCTGGAGTTGGAATAGTAATTTTTACCCTCCCGCTATCCAACGCTTTCCCTACTGTTGCACTCTCTGGAGTGGGAATAGTAATTTTTACCCTTATGCTATCCAACGCTTTCCCTACTGTTGCACTCTCTGGAGTGGGAATAGTAATTTTTACCCCTACGCTATCCAACGCTTTTCCTACTTTTGCACTCTCTGGAGTGGAAATAGTATTTTTTACCCCTACGCTATCCAACGCTTTCCCTACTGTTGCACTCACTGGAGTGGGAATAGTATTTTTTACCCTCCCGCTATCCAACGCTTTCCCTACTGTTGCACTCTCTGGAGTGGGAATAGTAATTTTTACCCTTACGCTATTCAACGCTTTCCCTACTGTTGCACTCACTGGAGTGAGAATAGTAGTTTTTACCCCTACGCTATCCAACGCTTTCCCTACTGTTGCACTCTCTGGAGTGGGATAAGTAATTTTTACCCCTACGCTATCCAACGCTTTCCCTACTGTTGCACTCTCTGGAGTGGGAATAGTATTTTTTACCCCTACGCTATTCAACGCTTTCCCTACTGTTGCACTCGCTGGAGTGGGAATAGTATTTTTTACCCCTACGCTATCCAACGCTTTCCCTACTGTTGCACTCACTGGAGTGGTAATATTAAATGTTACCCTCCTGCTATCCTACGGTAAAATATTGTACATTTTTTATTAATAACTTAAATAATTATATCTTAATTTTAAGGTTATTTGAGTATTTTTAAGTATGTTTTAGTTAATTATATTTATTATTTCATTCATTTTAAATTACTTTAAAGACATTCAAAAAAATTCGATATTTTGACTGACTATATTTTTTACAGACTATATTTTGGATTCGATTTTTTTGTACTTACCTGTTTGTAGATAGGAATTCGATATTTTGGCATTCTATATTTTGGTGACTATATTTTGGTAAGTCTATATTTTGTCATTTTATATTATGTCAGTGATCCCTACCAGCATCTTCTCAGGGAATAATGACTTTCATGGAACCTTTATTTCAACTATACACCCATTTTAGGGGCCGATTCAGATATCGTTCGCAAACTATTCTGACCAAGTCGGTTTCTGAATCATTTTCGACTGAATCAGGTTCTGCGAGTCCGAACGAACGATTATGATGCTACAGAACATTGTTTAGTCGGACTCGCATTGACTTCAATGAGAGCCGGTGTTCCGAATGAGAACACAGGCTCCCATTGAAAAAAGGGATGGTTGGGGAAAACCTTTGACCCTGTGACAGGCACCCCATGATGCCTGCCACTCTCTGCATGGCTCTAAAGAGTGGGTACCAACAAGGGCCCAAACCGAAGGCCTACGGGTGAAGGGGGCCTGCTACAGGCCCCCAAAGTCAGATTCCGACTGCGATTTAGTGCCGGACAAACTGATTTAGAACTGCTGCCAAATCGGACATCGTACTCGCTCAGTCAGACACAGTGTCCATGCAGCTGTACGTTTCGGCTCCAAATGACTCGGCCTGTCCAAATACTGATTAGAACCAATTCGGACAGCTCAAACAATTTCCTTGCATCGTAATCGGTTGTTCGGCAATGTATCTGATTCAGTAGGAAACATAGGCCCAAATCAGATTCTCCAAATCCCATTTGGAGCCTTTAAGAATGCCATCGAAATCAACCCCTTAGACTCTGTGTTTATTTAGTGTTCCCAATAAGATAACATTTCCCGATGTTTACCTAAAGCATCATGGCATTGAAGGAAATTTTTAATGGCATCTTTCGTATTCAAAATCTCTTTTCCCAAGGTAAATTTGATACCTTGATTTAATACCTCTCTCTCAGCCTTTTGCAAAGCTTCTTTTAATAACTTGGAAAGAATAAAATCTTTGTAACCTCGTTTCCTGCCTTACTTCCATGTAGCCCACCCCTTTTATATCATTTGTGAAAAGCATTTTCAGGCTCGGGCATTTCAAAAGGGTGTAAAGCAATTGTGACCTATTTGAAGGATTTAATTGTGTGTGCCTTTTACCGTATTTTAACCTTTGAAGGGGCTCTACAAAGACCCATAGATTATTTTCATCCTGATCCCCAGTTTCATAATTTGATATAAAACCTCCAACCTCTCTTTCATCTATCCTAAACTCCATGGAACTATCTTTTCTTTTTTCCTGTAGAACTAAGTGGTCTGTCTCTCCTGTGGATATTTTTGAGACATAGTAGGCTTTTAATTTCAATTATCAACGCGCTTAGCCCTGACATTAATAATTAACACTTGTAGTTGTTTGATTTTAACCTACATCCAGGTACTTCATTTTGTTCGGATATATATTGTTACAATGCATACCATTACGATGCATACTTTTACATTGCAGTTTTTACACAGCAAATACCATCACAACACATGTTTTTACACTGCAAGCCATTACAACACAAATTCATAGGGTTGTATTAAAGGTACCATTACATGCAAACCATTACCACAAATACTAATACAACTCATACCATTACAACGCATAATAAGGGGCCTATTATGATTGTGGTTTTCCCGCATCCTCCGGGCCGGCGGAAGCCACCGCCGGCCCGGAGGATGCGGGAAAACCGCTGCGGAGCCTAGAAAGACCCACTGCCATATTAGGATGGCTGGTGGGTCTTGCATTCAGTCCGCAGCTTTTCCGGTGCGGTCGCCTTCCGACCGCGGCGGAAAAGCTTTAACCAGGCTGGCGGCGTCTATCAGACACCGCCAGCCATATTAGGATGGTGTAAAATGTATGTTTTTCCGCTGCAGCTTTTCCGCCGTGGAAAAGCATACGGACCTTCACTTCGGGGGCCCGTTGCGGGCCCCCTGTGTGAAGGGGGGTGGGGGGTGCACATGGGGGGTACCTATGGTACCCCCCTGCATTTGCGTGAACAAAGCAGCAGGCACTGCACGGTGCCTGCCGCTTTGTACACGCAAATGCGGTGCATGCATTTTTAACATTGCGGCGGGTGCAGCTTGAAGCTGCACCCGCTGCAATGTTAAAGATAGAGGATGTGATCGCCACCCTGGCGGTCACATCCTAATCTGCACGGAAGGAACGCCGCAGCCCATGCGGACGTTCCCTCCTCCTAATCGACCCCTAAGTGTGCAATATAAAATATTAACAATATTGGTAAATATATATTTTTTCCATCCATACTTAGGGAAGGGATGCAAGGGAAACAGGGATTTTGGGTGGGGGAGTACATTAATACCCAGGCATTCATTTTAATACTCGAGTATTAATTCAAATACCGAAATATTCAACAACATAGGTATTAATACATTTCAGAATTTTCCAATAATTGGTTTGACAATTTTTCTTAATAAAAAAAAGAATTTAAAGCATATATACAAACAACATTTTAAAAGATACACTCTACAGTTTGTGACATAAACACAATGTACCTACAAAGCACAGAAAGCATAGGAAACGGGAGTCCTTCAACTATTTCCATTACAGCACCTGACCCATCATCTAAATGGCTGACATTCTAAAACGGAATGAATAAACCAACATTTTCACACTACACATAATAAATATACATTTCTGTCAGGTTCTGATTCACGAGAAAAAAACTTTTCAAAAACATATTTTATTTCAAATTATCGTTTACCCCAGTAAAACGTATAAAAGAAGCTGTCCACCATTGTGTGCTCACTGGTGCACTGACTTCCATGGGGAACACATCCATCAGAAGTAGGAGGAGACTTGACCAGACTTTCAAGTCGTACACTGCCATCTACTGACAGAACTAAGTGTACGTTTAACACAAAACACCTTCAGAATAAAACAAATATATATAGTATAAGTACTTAAAAAAAATTACGATTATTTACATCACTTCAAAATTCAGCCTTAAGTCGAACAAACACATTCCAGAATCTATATTTTCATTTAAAATTAAGTAAATATCAAACTACATTTTTAATTACAAAAAAGCCCAAAAACAATCATGAAAATATGATACATTTTTAACTGTTTAAATTACTAGACAGATTGAAGAAACACCAAAAACAATTATAAATCAAAGAAATCAATCAATTAGCAAATCAGCTGTAAGTAAACATTATAATATAATTTTTTCAACAAAAAAAAACGTTATAAATTTCCAAAATAAAATGGCAAATAATATTCCGTTCAAGAGGGCACATTATAAAGCAAATTACACCAGGGGGCCGATTCCGATCCGGTAAAATCCCCGTCCGTACGAATCGTATCCGGAGCCGTTTCCGTACGACTCGTACGGACGCCGTACGACCGGACGATTCCGATCCCGATCGGCCGACCAGGACGCGATTCGTACGGTACACGTCGATTCGTACGGAAAAGCGCACGATCACCTACACACCGTACGGCGCGTACCCCCATGATCACAGGGGTACGCGCCGTACCCCTGTGATCATGCGGGGTACGTGCCGTACACCCAGCGTACATGGGGTACGCGCCGTACCCCTGTGATCATGCGGGGTACGTGCCGTACACCCAGCGTACATGGGGTACGTGCCGTACACCCACCGTACATGGGGTACGGTGCGTACCCCATGTACGCTGGGTGTACGGCACATACCCCGCATGATCACAGGGGTACAGCGCGTACCCCTGCGATCATGGGGGGTACGTGCCGTACCCGGGGGGGGGCGTTCCGTACCTTTTTCGGCGCGAACTCTGCGTTTACGACTATTTTCAGCTCCCGTAGGAAAAGGGTCGTACGGTGCGTACCCGACACGAATCGTACTTGCTGGGTCGTAAAAACCAGCCGCAAACCGTAGTGATGTCGCGTACAGCGGGTTTCGAGTGAGACTCGTACGGAGATTTGATTCGTACGGAGTCCTGTACGACTCGTACGGAGTTCGGCTCCTGGTACGGATCGTACTTCGTCGTACGTACGGGACGTTTTCGGGTACGATTCGTACGGGGAAAAAACGCTCCGTACGACGATTCGGAGCGCATTTTACCGGATCGGAATCGGCCCCCAGGTGTTTGCATCAGGGAATGTGCTGGACAGTGTGGGGGGCAAAATTAGTATTCTACTTCCACCAGGTTTTTGCATCAGGGAAAGTGCTGGTCAGTGGTGGAGGGACAAAATAGGTATTCTAACTCCACCAGGTGATTGACTCAGGGAAGGTGCTTGACAGTGGTGGGGGGCAAAATTCCTATTCTAACATGTAAAGGTGCTTGACTCTTGCAAACGGTAGAAAAGTGATGATGTATAAAATGCAAGTTAATTGACATTTACTTCTTCTAACAACATATTCATTTTAAAGTTGAACATATAATCAATAAACTTTTTTTCCACCGGTTTACTTACTCAGCAAAATCAACCATCCAAGAATAACCAGCTGCTAAACTTCAACGAAATCTCTCCAGCACTATCAGAAAAATCAAAAGGCCTTTCACAGGTAAATTATTTAGAAACCCTCACAAAACAGGCAAAACTAACTAGCCCAATTCGCATAAGTTTCCAAAAATAGTTAAACAAAAATCACTTTAAAAACCAAATAACAAATTGCAAACACAGACTAACCAGAGATAATTTCCCAAAAAGTCAGTAAATCTCATCTTTATCTTTCAGACAAACAACAACCAGAACTGAGAAAACTAAAATCAACCCAACCACTAGCAAAAAGTTCAAAACCCTCAAAAGGACAAGCAAATAAATAAGAAAACCTTGAAAAGGTGAGTAAAATTACAGAAAAGACAATAAAAACCTAATATTCTTTTTGCAGGGCTCAACTACAAAACAAAACCACGAAATATTAGCATGCAAAATAAAACACAGTCAATAAAATAAACAGCATGTTATTTCAAAATTCAATAGACAATCAATAAATAATTAACCTATGTTTTTTATTTCACCGGATGCAATCAATAAAAAATGTCAAAATGTTTACTTTTTTTAAATATTTTTTTACAAGACAATAATTAAGATGGCAACTGGAAGACAAACAACATACCGGAAATCCAACAGAGTCAATAGGTTATTAAAGTACAGTGGCTGCATTTATTGTAAAGAGAGATTAACTTAGCCCAGGAGTCATTGGAGGTGTGTGCAATATTACTTATCACATTGCACAGGCAGAGCAGTTACTCTTGGTGACACTATTGAACAGACCACAGAGCATAACCACACTGCCTCTGTAATGGAGATTGAGGTGAGAGAAAACATAAATCAAATGAAAAAACTTGCATCCGCCTCCAATGAACCCTGTTGCTCCGTTTTGAGATAAGTATCCCAAAACATTCCTTAGCTTGTAGAAAGTTGTATGCCCACAATTCCAAACATATGCAGGATTATACAGCGTAAAAAACAAGCAAGTTACCCAAATGGGTAACACCCCAAACATTCTCTGATATTAATATTCCTCCTGCACTAAGGGCCCGTTTCAATCTCGTTCGGAAGGCCATTCCAGAACCGTTCGGAGCTGGACAGTACAACTGACACATACTGGGAGCCAGTTCTACCAAATGACACAGTACAATGCCCTAAACCCTTTACTTACCATACAACCCGGTCACTCAGATTTCGTCCTCATTATCTAAACAAGAAGCCTCCGGAAACGCTGAATGGAGTTGTCCGGAGGCATTTCCAAGCCGATTGTGAATGCCAAAGTTCGATGCGTACTTCCCATGCGCCAAATCCGTCGTCTCAACCAACAGGTCAGAGCATCCGGAAGTGGAGTATTTCAGCTTTGATTCGCACCACAACAGGATTCCTGCAAATTACACAATGCAGCCATAAATCCGATTGCACATGTTGTCCCCATACTCTATCTCTTTGAGCACTACTACAACCACAAGTGAGGCATTCTTCGCAGAAGGTGAGTCTAACACCTACACATACAGAATAACGTAAATACCACACGAAAGACAATACAACAGAAAGCAGGGTCCCCAAGCACAGTCAAAAGGGTGTGGGAGAATATTACTTGCGTGGAAGTGTCAAATTGGTGGGTGGGGGCAAATACTCAAAGCAATGTAGAGTCAATAGGGTAGGGTGGCAAATACAATTAACAAACTACATAGAAGGGGGTCCAAGGGCTAGTTTACCGACTCATACTAGATACATGCCCCTAACAGTAACCTAATTATACACAAAAGAATATCTAGGAGTCAAAAAGTGAAATCAAATCACAAACAACTGTTGACGTGACAACCAAGAGAGGGGTGACAGCTAAATTAACCAATTGCACCACGTGATATTATATCACCGCATTCAGAAGTAAGAAGACCCACCGTTCTTGTCTGGTGGGCGGTATCAGTGTGATAGGACAACTGAAAAAAGCAGTGCGAGTGAGTGATTAGTGAAAATATAAAATTAGGTAAGACTGAGTAAAGGAAAGACTTTTAATGTTTTCTCTCAGCTCCCTAACTATAAAAGCAAAAGTGTGATAACAGATTTAACAAAATATCTGCTCAGCGAGTGGTCAACATGTTTCTGCATCAAAAGGAAGTACCTATGCATTCATCAGGACCTAGTTGGTGCTACTGCATTCTACTGTTTATCCTGTAAGGTACTGAAAATGACATCACTGACCAGAGTCACAGGCGCTATCAAAAGTATAAAGTATCTTATTATACCGCATGATTGCTTCGGCAATCCTGGAGACACTGTCCAGTGACCCTGGTTTCGAGTTACACATAATCTATGCATTTCATGCACTCAAGACTGTCGATGGTATATATAATATCTTATTATGCCGCATACTTGCGTCCGCAGTTCTGAAGTCACTGCTCAGTAACCCTGGTCTCAAGTTACACGTAACCTATACATTTCGTGCCCTCGACAATGCCGGTGGTATTAAGATATCAGCATCTGGGAATGAATTGCAAACACCCAAATGTATCGTCAACACAGGACCCCTTACCCGTAACTGGGCTCGCCACAGTAGCTCGAACAATGCGGAAGTTAATAGGCCAGGAAATACACTGCGCGTGACCGCCAAGCACTCAGAAAAGCCGTAATTAGGCTCTCCACACTTGCTCAAGTATGGCCGATCTTAGTACGCCATAAAACTTAGCTACATTCATAAAGAAACACACCCCGTGCGTGAGCATTCGGAGCAGTAAGCGGTCACCTCTCCGTCGGTGTCTCCAGGCGTTCCTCTGCGCTGGACTTGGGGAGGCACTGAACGGAGGAGGCGCCGTCTATTTGATAACTCGTATTCTCGATGCGCTCACGTGATAGCACATGGGATGATGGTTATTGTGGTTCATGAAGCGTACTGACGCTTTATGTTGGAAAACATACTATCTTAAAGATAATTACAATGGGCTTACTGATTAGATCTCGCTACAAAACCAACACACACCTGTTGGCGCCTACTCGAGGCCAATATATACAACGCTCAGTATATATAACGCTCGTGTGCCAAAGACTGCCACTCCTGTGCCCACAATTGTCATCAAGACAGGAGTTGCAATTACTGTGGTGGAATACGCTAATGCACATTTGCCAACGCGCCACTCAGTGCATGCCCAATGCCTCCCTTGCTAGAAAGTGATATTCACCACCATTGTGGAATGAGATGCTTTATTAATGCCGCCCAATGAACTTTTTATATCAATGCGAAAAAGTCTATAAGGACAGTGTAAAGCGACCCTCTAGACGACACAAGTGAGACTGTTGTTATGAAATAGGAGGCTTAATCCGTAAACCCCAGTAACCTTCCATAACTGCGATGGTGTCACAAGAGAGATATATGGAAGAAATATATACAAGAAATATAAGCAATATACAGCGATCCACTATGCCATGCACATGATACCAATCCCTGCATCTGTACCAGCAGTGTGTATGTTTGGGAGGATAACAGTCTAGGTATCATCCTGGTAAATATTGCTCAAAATCTTGATCACCTTTTATGATGATAACCAACAGCATATTTTTTGGATCATAGCGACATCCAGGGAATAGGTTCGTTTAGGCCCTCCTTGTCGCTGTTAAGCTTGTACACCCATTTCTGTTCTTTTTTTAACAGAAATTTGCTTACATCTGGGCAATGGTCAGGAATGGTTGGCTGTTCTAGTATAGTCCAAATGAAATCATTAGGGCCATGTCCTACTTCTAGGAAGTGGGCTGTTAGGCGCGTCGCTTGTTTGCTCGGTGCCGCAAATATGCTGTTGGTTATCATCATAAAAGGTGTTCAAGATTTGGAGCAATATTTACCATAGTGGCATAGTGGATCGCTGTATATTGCTTATATTTCTTGTATATATTTCTTCCATATATCTCTCTTGTGACACCATCGCAGTTATGGAAGGTTACTGGGGTTTACGGATTAAGCCTCCTATTTCATAACAACAGTCTCACTTGTGTAGTCTAGAGGGTCGCTGTACACTGTCCTTATAGACTTTTTCGCATTGATATAAAAAGTTCATTGGGCGGCATTAATAAAGCATCTCATTCCACAATGGTGGTGAATATCACTTTCTAGCAAGGGAGGCATTGGGCATGCACTGAGTGGCGCGTTGGCAAATGTGCATTAGCGTATTCCACCACAGTAATTGCAACTCCTGTCTTGATGACAATTGTGGGCACAGGAGTGGCAGTCTTTGGCACAAGAGCGTTATATATACTGAGCATTGTATATATTGGTCTCGAGTAGGCGCCAACAGGTGTGTGTTGGTTTTGTAGCGAGATCTAATCAGTAAGCCCATTGTAATTATCTTTAAGATAGTATGTTTTCCAACATAAAGCGTCAGTACGCTTCATGAACCACAATAACCATCATCCCATGCGCTATCACGTGAGCGCATCGAGAATACGAGTTATCAAATAGACGGCACCTCCTCCGTTCAGTGCCTCCCCAAGTCCAGCGCAGAGGAACGCCTGGAGACACCGACGGAGAGGTGAGCGCTTACTGCTCCGAATGCTCACGCACGGGGTGTGTTTCATTATGAATGTAGCTAAGTTTTTATGGCGTACTAAGATCGGCCATACTTGAGCTAGTGTGGAGAGCCTAATTACGGCTTTTCTGAGTGCTTGGCGGTCACGCGCAGTGTATTTACCGGCCTATTAACTTCCGCATTGTTCGAGCTACTGTGGCGAGCCCAGTTACGGGTAAGGGGTCCTGTGTTGACGATACATTTGGGTGTTTGCAATTCATTCCCAGATGCTGATATCTTAATACCACCGGCATTCTCGAGGGCACGAAATGTATAGGTTACGTGTAACTTGAGATCAGGGTTACTGAGCAGTGACTTCAGAACTGCGGACGCAAGTATGCGGCATAATAAGATATTATATATACCATCGACAGTCTTGAGTGCATGAAATGCATAGATTATGTGTAACTCAAAACCAGGGTCACTGGACAGTGTCTCCAGGATTGCCGAAGCAATCATGCGGTATAATAAGATACTTTATACTTTTGATAGCGCCTGTGACTCTGGTCAGTGATGTCATTTTCAGTACCTTACAGGATAAACAGTCGAATGCTTATGTTTATATGTGTTTTTCCAAACAGAGCGGTGCTCCTCATTTACCTGAGCTGCAGCCAGGTGAGGTGAGGCGCGATCCCCACATTAATTGGGTGAGTGTGAACATGTCATGAAATATGTATTGACAAGTCACCTAAATAACACTACTGATGAGTGTATTTTTTCATAACACTGTGTGTCTCTTTTCACTCTCCCCTTCTGTTGATGTGATTTTATTTTGTAGATTGTGGTGGAGCCTCTGAACCTGACAATCAGGTGATATGATTCCTTTTTACTCTTGTCACTAATTTTACAGCAGTAGTACCAACTAGGTCCTGATGAATGCATAGGTACTTCCTTTTGATGCAAAAACATGTTGACCACTCGCTGAGCAGATATTTTGTTAAATCTGTTATCACACTTTTGCTTTTATAGTTAGGGAGCTGAGAGAAAACATTAAAAGTTTTTCCTCTACTCAGTCTCACCTAATTTGATATTTTCACTAATCACTCACTCGCACTGCTTTTTTCAGTTGTCCTATCACACTGATACCGCCCACCAGACAAGAACGGTGGGTCTTCTTACTCTCACAGTCCTCTTTCCCGTTTTGTGTGACTGTGTGTGTACTGACTCCTGGGTAAGGAGAACCCAAATGATGTAAAAGTGGCGGTACAGGTAGACAACTGATGGGAAAATTCTTACCTTGAGTATGTGCCTCACGTGAATGCGGTGATATAATATCACGTGGTGCAATTGGTTAATTTAGCTGTCACCCCTCTCTTGGTTGTCACGTCAACAGTTGTTTGTGATTTGATTTCACTTTTTGACTCCTAGATATTCTTTTGTGTATAATTAGGGTGGCAAATACCCACAGCATTGTAGAGCCAATAAGGTGGGGTGGCAAATACCCACAGCAATGTAGAGTCAAAAGGGTGGGGCGGCAAATACCCACAGCAATGTTGAGTCAATAGGGTGGGGTGGCAAATACCCACAGCAATGTAGAATCAATAGTGTAAGGTGGCAAATACCCCAAATGTGTAGATGTATTTCTGGTTTGGGGGAATACCCCATATGTGTTGATGCGTATCTGGGTTTGGGGGGAAATATCCCATATGTGTAGATGCATATCTGGGGTTGGGGGAATACCCATATGTGTGGATGCATATCTGGGGTTGGAGGAAAAATACTCCATATGTGTAAATGCATATCTGGGTTTGGGGGGAAATACCCCATTTGTGTTGATGTATATCTGGGGTTGGGGGAAATACCCCATATGTGTAGATGCATATCTGGGGTTGGGGTGAAAATACCCCATATATGTAGATGCATACTGCGTTTGGGGGAAATACTCCATATGTGTAGATGCATATATGGGGTGGGGGGGCAATTACCCCCAGCAATGTGTACATGCCCAATGTAAGTTCTGTTCGAGCAAAGTGCCTAAATTACTACAGGTGGAATACATGCTGCATGAATGTCTACATAGACAATCACAAAGGGCTTTTTCAATGAAATGCATTCCCATACTGTTGCAGCAAAAGTAACAGACAATGTTGAGGAATGGTCTGAGTGAAGATGCAAGTGCTCCAGGGACCATCAGCAAACAAACAAAGACTCATCATCTAATAAATGGTCTCTTACAAACCTGTGAAATACTGGGGGCTGATGCAAAAACAAGACAGACCAGCCACCTATAGCAGCTCAAGGACTGTATTGGTGTGTTTTGGGAAACTGTCTGTGCCTGGGATGACACACACGACGGGGGGGCTGAAGCCCATAGACCCCTATGGGTGTTGAGATCCAATCAGAAAGTTTACAGCATACCCTTGGATTAGCATTGGTTGATGGGTAGGTCCACCAGGGTCAGCTGTGGCCCATGGTTTTGTGTGCCTTCCTATACCACACCAATGGACTTACTCACTTACAAAGTCCCCACCAGGACGCTGCAAAATGGTGCCAGGATTTTCATGGATCCGCAGCTGTTCTGTAAATAGAGGCTGGGGGAAACCCTTTGGGGCATAGCCACCATGCCTTGACAGAGGTAGTGTCATCTCCACCACACAGTCATCACGTTCAGGTCATGGCAGGTGCTGGGAGGTTGCGTTGTATGAAGGGGCCTTGCACGGAGGCAAGTCACAACTGGACGGATCCCTCGACCCCTCGCAGTCCGGTTTAAGAGCCAACCACAGCACCGAGACCGCCCTGATCGCAGCCACCGACGACATCCGAGCCCTGCTCGACAATGGGGAAACAGCGGCACTCATCCTCCTGGACCTCTCTGCAGCGTTCGATACTGTCTGCCACCGCACCCTAGTCCAACGCCTCAGCAACATCGGCATCCAAGAGAAGGCACTGGAGTGGATCATCTCGTTCCTCGCCGGAAGAACACAGAGAGTTCGCCTCCCCCCATTTCGATCCGAGGCCAACGAAGTCATCTGCGGCCTACCACAAGGATCATCACTCAGCCCCACCCTCTTCAACGTCTACATGAGACCTCTTGCAGCCATCGCACGCCAACACAACCTCAACATCATCTCCTACGCCGACGACACCCAGCTGATCCTCTCCCTCACCAGGGACCCCAACACCACCAGAACCAGCCTACACGAAGGGATGAAAGACGTCGCCGAGTGGATGAAGACCAGCCGCCTGAAACTGAACTCAGACAAGATGGAAGTCCTCATCCTGGGACCATCGCCCTCCGCCTGGGACGACTCCTGGTGGCCCCCCGCCCTGGGCACCGCTCCCAAGCCAACAGACCACGCACGCAACCTGGGCTTCATCCTGGACTCCTCCCTCTCGATGACCAGACAAGTCAACTCCGTCTCCTCATCTTGCTTTCACACCCTACGCATGCTCCACAAGATCTTCCGATGAATCCCGACCGAAACCAGGAAGATGGTCACCCAGGCACTCGTCACCAGCCAACTGGACTACGGAAACACCCTCTACGCCGGAACCACAGCCAAGCTACAGAGAAGACTCCAACGCATCCAGAACGCCTCCGCCCGACTCATCCTGGACATCCCCCGACGCTACCACATCTCCGGCCACCTGAGGGACCTGCACTGGCTCCCCGTCAACAAGAGGATCACGTTCAGGATCCTCACCCACGCACACAAGTCTCTCCACGACCTGGCCCCCAAGTACCTCAACGACCGCCTGACCTTCTACACTCTCACCCGCCAGCTACGATCGACCAGCCATGCCCTCGCCGCCGTTCCACGCATACGAAGAGCCACCGCCGGAGGAAGATCCTTCTCCTACCTGGCGGCCAAAACATGGAACTCCCTCCCCATCCACCTGCGACTGACCTAGGACCATCGGGCCTTCAGGAGACAACTCAAGACCTGGCTGTTCGAGCAGTAGCGGACCCCTTCCCCCAAGCACCTTGAGACCCTCCTGGGTGAGCAGCGCGCTATACAAGTGTTATGATTGATTGATTGATTGATTGATTGATTGATTGATTGATTGACAGTTTGACCAACATATCACCCCCTTGATCAGCAGCAGTGTGCATTTTACAACAAAACCAATGACAGGTAAAAACACAGAGGCCAGGTTCAGGAGATGATCACAAATTGTGTGCCTCTTACTCTATAAGGGCCTGAGCATCATTGTGATCACAATTAACCCTGGGCGTAGTTTGCGAAGTAGCGTTACGCGTAGCTACGCGAAGTGCACTTCGCACTATGTGAGCTACGTGTAGCTTCGCAAACTGCGTAGTACACTGTGCAAGATGCTGTTCGCATTGATTTCACAGTGCCAAATGCTTGTCTGCACTGTGCAATCAGTGCAAACTGCATCTTGCGCAGTGCAAGCAGTCGTTTTCTGCTGCTCGAGTAGATTTCTACTCGAGCGGCAGCTTTCTCAACTTGGACTGGTAGTTTCTCATCGCGAGCGGTCGCGAGCATACACGACCACTCGCAATGAGAAACCTGACCTCCCCGCGTTGAGAAGCTCACCGGGAGGTTTATTTTCCATGCTCGCGATAGGCAACTTGATGTTGCTGATCGCGAACGAGGAAAAAAGTCTCGCCGGGATGTCATTTTGCTTGCCACGGTCGCCAACTTGACGTTGAGGACCGTGAGCAAGCAAAAAAGGACCGCTGCACTACGCTACGCGTGTGTGCACTGTGCTACATGCAATTTGCATAGCGCAAAGTAGCTCAAACTTTGCAAACTACGCAAGCATAGCGTAGTGCTTTGCCCAGGCTTAATCACAATCCAAACATGGGTCAAAAGGATGTCATGTATGTATAATGAGGTATAGTCATCATCAGGTAGATACATTTAGCACGCTAAATACTGGGAGAATCACACATTTGACACTGGACCTGGAATTGCAAAAAACACACATATACGTGTATCACTAAATGAATGCATGAGTCCACCATAAAAGACACAGAAACATCACAGTACAATTGAACTATGATATACTCACAATAGTATGACATTGTGATGCATCTGTGTACAGTAAAGCACAGGGGATATAGGCCCAGACAACACACATGTCCACAGACAAATCCACGCAGCACTGATTTCAGTGTCTCCAACTACAACAACACAGAAGTGGTTGTGTTGCACTCGCCTGGGAAATATCTGTATTCAAAATCCATATTGGTTTTGAAAGAAGCATGGGCCAACAACAATGTAGGATACAGTCCCCATGTGTGGACTGATGCTGCTGCACACAATTCTCAATCTGCATGTGTCTATCGTCATCTTTGGAGAATGTCATTGGCAGCTAATCTGCATCAAGCCCCTCAAGCTGTAGAGTGCCGGAAATTACTATTCACATTTTTAATGTGCAGATTGTGTCCTGCATAGTAGTAAGAGTACGCATGAGTCTCAGGATGTAGCATCCACAAACAGTGTTGGTGTGTCTAGTGCACAGCTCATTGTGTAAGATAAGTTACCAGCATGGGTGAGGATGCTTGGGGGTCACTCAAAAACACAATTCATACAGTCATCCTGAAGCTAGGGGATATGGGGGCAGATTTGCAGTATGTGCAGATTTAAGCCTGCTCTCTCCACATTTGGCACTGAAACAATGTCCAAAATCCATGGAAGTATCAAGGAGACTTTCAACAAACACATATAACCATAAGGCAGTATTTAATGGGCACAATGGGAGCCCTCATGGACACACACAAGGGTGACACTTGCAAAACCATATCAGAGGTAACAAAGGTTTTGAGAATGCAAACACGTATGGAACTGTGTGTACTGTTCCAGTGTCAAATATGTGTTTTTTCAAAGTGCAATGTGTTTTCCTCAGATCAACTAGAGAAAACATCAAAATGACTCCATCTCCTTGGTGTCAACATACCTCAGACATTCAAAGTCAGAATGCCAGCAATAACCATGTGTGTGTAGTGTACTGGCAAGTGTGGGCATGCATACCTGGGATAGTCTTGCATCAGGTGGAGCAACAACACACATCTATTACTTGACCATTGATGGGGCTATACCCCTCAAAGGAATGGTCTGCCATTCAATGTTCTATAATTATGGCTGTGCAAATGTAGCAATCACAACATCCATGCATGGGCAATTTCCTAGGCCAAGAATAACCAATTGATTAGTGTAACTAACTACAAAGGGATAAATTCCATATATGCCAACACACAGCTCAGATAAGTCAAGGCTAGGTGGAGCCAACTTTTCCAGTGATGCCAATAGGTATTGCACGTGACAGTGTACTCAAAGTGGCCATTCACACGATCCAAAAAATCAGGGGGGAGAATGAACCACTTGTCCTGTATTTCCAGAGTCTATGATAACGTGGAAGAAACCACCTTTGTAAAAAAAAACTCAGATGCAAACACAGGCGTCAGGCGGTATATCTTGGTTCTCCGCCATTCAGTGTCGCAACAGCAATATCATTGGGTCTTTTCCTTTGTTATGCTGACCTCCCCATGGAGGAAGACCAACTGGTGTAACAGTAGTGGCCAGAAATAGGAATAAAAAGAGGGTGTGTTGTGCTCTGGTGAGTGAAGATGTTTAAAATTCTCTATACTATGACTCTCGTATTTTTATTCTTCAAATCATAGGTGTAGGAAATTAAAAACAGTGACGTGCGGTTGTAGGCCTAGTTACTAGCCTTACGCACTGGTGAATATGATCAACATGTTTCAGCCTTCTGGTACCTCTAGAGGCTTTCGTCAGGATCAATAATAAGAGCCAATTGTGGCTCCTAATCTTGTCAAAGTGGGTTACTCACCACTTTTGTAGATGGTGAAGATACATTATATCTGCACCTAAAAGGAAAAGACATGTATGTAGTAATTGTTGACATGCAGTAATATCAACATTTGTGATTAGAGCTATTGCACATTCGTTGGTACTGATTTAGATATCTAATGGTTCATACTGTGAACACAGTGTGTGTTTTTGAGCTAATATGCTACGTGGGGAGAGAGAAGGTATCTCGAGGTATAACTATCATGGCAGAGTGAGGAGGTATAAAAGGCCCAGTGGTATCGGGTCAGTTATGCGGTCAAGTATATACATAGGGATAGTCTGTGGGTAAAAGAAGTCAATTCGCTTGCATGGCGTCTCTTTGTAAGGTGTTGATAACATCGCGCCTTGTTTTGAAAATACGCCATATTTATATGAAAAACAACTTCATTCGTTATACACTAAGGAAATTCGTAGCTACGCATGGTCTCATCGTGAACACAACATACTAATCTCACTGTCAACTGTCGATGGTTAATTACATCCAAGGCATTGTATAGTCAGCGCATTGCGAGCAGGTAAACCAGTGTTCCAATCCGTGAACACTCGTTCGTTCAATGATATCGCTATAATGCGTCGGCGTCTTTACCTTAGAAGTAGAGAAATCCGGCGCCATCTAGAACCGGGGCCAGCTGGGCAGACCTATTGCTGGCATTCAACATGGTAAAGGTCAGGCCAGATGGGCAGTAACATTTACTTACAGTTTACTCTCGGAAGACGGGCTGCCATTATGCGTCTTACCGGCCTCTCTGCTCTTCTGACTTGTGCTGGCTCTGGATCTTTGGGAGACGCGCTCCTGTGTCTAACCGGTTTTATGCAGCTTGCAGTTAGTAGTGAAGAGAGACTAACCAGCATATTGCAGTTGGAATTAAAATACTAATCTTAATATAACAGCAGCAACAATGCGATCATTATTTATTAATAGAAATAGCTATTGTGAGATGATTAATATGAAGTTATTTACATATGGCGAGTGTGTTTTGGGAAATGCACATTCTATGTGGGTGCTTTTATGGAAATTCCAGTGTGTAGTATATAGGCGGACAGCTTTTGGTCAAGAGCTCACTGGTTTGGAAACAATCATATATATAGTAATGTGTCCTTTTCGCCTTATATTTGAGGTAGCCTTATTTTAACGAGTCAGAAGGGCGAGTCCTCTACATGATATTATGCAAGAGAGTGCCAGGTGATATTATCGTTCATCCCTTCCCGATCTGTTTTCAGACGGTGGACCCAGCGTTGTTCTCTTTCATATAAAACCCGTTCTGCGTTGTGGTCTTTTTTGGCGAGTGTCTCTAGAATCACCCATTTGATGTCTTCAGTGGAGTGGTTGACCTCAATAAAATGTCTACTCATCTTAGTGGTGGCTTTTCTGCATGAGATGTTGCTCCTGTGCTCAATGATGCGTTGCTTCACCTTGCGGCAGGTCATCCCCACGTATTTTAGCTCACAGGGGCAGGTGATCATATATACCACGTGGGTGGTATTGCAGTTAGTGTGACTGCGTAGCTCCCATTTCAAGTTAGGGAGAAGTTGTAGACTTTTGGTCACTTGTGTCAGTTTGCAAACTGAACAGCCTCCGCAGGGATAGTGTCCTTGTATTGGGTTCAAGTTCCATGTTGACAAAATGGTGTTGGTCATTTTCATTTTGTTCGGTCTGTATGTACAAGCATGTCCTTCAGGTTTTTGGTTCTCTTATGTGCAAACCTGGGTTTTGGTCACTTCAGTATATGGGAGGTGAGAATTCTCCAATTCTTATTGACGATTTTCTTCACTGTGTTAGACACATGATCCGGCATGAAAATCCATTGGCAGACAGCAAGCTGCAGACAACACATTCAAAATCTTCACATTTACTTTGGCAACTGTATTTGACTACTTACATACACAAAATCTACACATATGTACATATCAACATTACCTCATGGCATGCATGAACTCTACTTGTGCAGGTATGACCCCTCTCAAATCTGCTCCAAAGTACATGCTCAACTTTCAAATTAATCAAACACACAAACATGTCATAAGCAACCTCTGCTGCAGCTAGATGCAAAGCATGTCTGCCCTGCAAGCTACAGCCTTGTGCTCAAACGGTTCAAATACAATTCTCACAATCTCAGCCTGGCACTGCCCTTCTCACATACACATCTACATGCACAGCGCCACTCTTCATCACTAAGTACACAACAACTCTCACATACATGACGTGCACACAATGTACTGTACTAATCATCTCCTCAACAGATGTCAAATGTAACATGTAAAAAGGAACAGCTCCTCACCACTTGCACCCTCTGTAATGTCTTAGACTGCACTCATATCACAATCTGCAGCATCACTGCCCACTCCGACATGCACACTTTACACATCACCACATCTCACAAGACACTTACATTGCTCAATGGTTATGTCCTCAGTCAGTCAGATCACCACATACACACACACCCCACTCTGCTGAAGTTATACAGTCTGCCATTTCTGAAACACATGTAAACACAGATGCAAACACAACATCCATCAACTATACAACACCACACATCTCACCATTCTGCATATCAAACTACACAACTGGCACATACCTTTCACAAACAGTTATCCACTTTATCAAAAATGACAAGTTGAACTTTGTCTCACTGGGGCCCTGTCACATCCACATGTGACTTGCATGCTCAATACCACTATTGATGTATGCGCATCAGCAATTATCCTCACGCATTACAAATGCATGGTTACAGTCATCCCTCACTGTAGAGGCACAGACTACAGCTCACCTTCTGCCTGAATACAACCTTGTCTAAGTGCTTAAACACCTATCACATCTACCTATCCATCCTATACCTTGCACAAGACTTAACCGGTTGCATAGCCTGAATCACATTATTCTATCTGTCAACACTCACATAGGGTGAATGTGGATACCTCATTTCTCCTGCACAAGATCTGCCTATACACTCAGCTCATACCTCACACTCACCGTCCATCACGAAAATTGTCCTGCCATCATGACGAATGTATCTCCACTTAAAGCAAAATTTAAAACACTACTCACTCTCACCTTTACCCTCGTTGAAGGTAGCTCAGCACATGCTACATGAACCCTTGACTATACATCTGCAGCCAGGACGCATATTCCCAATAACACATCCTCCCATGTGTGCCAACTAAGGGAATGTCAGAGACTCCCATTCTTGGAGCATCTGCACAGTGGACAAACACACATCCTTTTCTTTGCACTCACTGTCCACTTGCCTTATCATATGTATCACCTGGCAATTCAAAAGACTTCACAGCACTCATAGCTCAGCTTGGTGTGGCATGGAACAGCATCAATCTAAGCTCAAATCAACACCCCTGTCAGTCATCCACGAAATTAAAATAACACACAATTTATATGCTCAACTACAACAGGTGTGTGGTTCCAAAAGGAAATCCAAGCTGGGACAATCCATAAACACCATACTTGTAATGTCACAAAACAAAAGTAGGATGGCCTGACCGACTTGTAAATGAGTAAGCAATAGACTATTAAAACAACACCCACGTTGCCTAATAGAAATGCCTGCAGTAATTGGAGTCCTGTTGAGGCAGAGGGTTGGAAGACTGTGAGAATACTGCTCACCTTACACTCACCATGGGCTCAGGAAATGCACCAGATGTGTTTACTGCAATGAAGGCTTTTTGCCCACAGTGGAATGCCACCTGATGCAAGGTTGACCTTGCCACTATTCTACAAGATCTGAAGAAGACACAGACATTGATTCACAACTTTCAAGTCACATGCATGTATTGTAACATCAGTTTGTGTAAAGGGGTGTGTACAAAGTCACAGCCATGCAGTCAACATCCATATGTATCCAGGTGAATAGATGAGACAGGTGCCTTTCTGCACATCACAAACATATGCAGCATGCTTCGCATAAACTGTTGCACTATGAGACACTTGCACTATGTTGACAAATGAAAGAATGACCTATGTGTAAGTGTGCTAAAAACAATTAAGAGGTTTGTGACTTCATGTCACACTCTTATCCAAAATTGAAGTTGGCAATGACACCCAGGAAATTTAGACCCTACATTCTTGAATACAGTGTCAAAGTGCTCATACTCCATGGAACATATGCAATCCATGCCATGCTAACATCATTGTACATATAAACTACTGAATGTACATGCTATTCAGTTGACTCAAAAACAAGTTGGTGGATACAGAAGTTTATTAAGAAAAATAAAAACATGCTTTATCAGCCCCAAAATGAAACTTCAATGAATAGCAAAAGGTCATTGGCCAGTCCATCAATGTACATTGTCCCGATGAGTATGAAACATCATGCTCACCTATTCTTGCCTGCACAATTCCTTTTCGTTTTTGGAGACAGAGGTACTGGGCATGTCTGGAGAGCTACAGGTTGCAGAAGTGGATGTTTTATCCTTGGACCAGGGGGATTTATGGACAGGAGTTGTTGTTTTCTGTTGTTTCTTCGGGGTGGCGGGGCAGATGCTGATGCTGGTAATACCAAAAACAAGAAGGTCTCCACTCAAAATAAATCAAGAAGGTGCTGTAAAGTCACCAAAATAGCAATCTCCCTCCTGGAAGGTAATCAATAAACACAATTCTGGAATGTATCCAAAAATAACTTTTAATCAATATTCCATAAATGTACAAATAATTGATTTTTGTCAATGCAAAATCACAACAAAAAAGTTAACAGACGATACACCCCACAGCAACAATCATTCACACACTCACACCACCTCGTATTCCTCAATCACTCAGTCACATCAGTCCTGATCCTAGGGGATCCAAACAATAAATTAAAGTACTTCAGTCTACAGAGGGTACTGAACCAGAGCTCTTAATAATAAACAAGAAAAGGACCTATATAATACCTGAAATGAATGTGTTTCATCTAAACAATAGCACAAACTCAAAATAGAAACATTGCAGAAACAATGGCAGAATCAATAAAGTCAATTGATGTTAAACAAAGGAAATCAGGACAATAAATTACAAATAAAGGGGAAGAGACAATAAAGGGTTCAGTCCAACAACGTTTCCTTCTGTAGTAGTGCAAACGTACGTTTCAGTGTATGACCTATAACAGGTCTCACCTTCCCCAGGGCAGAGGCAAACGTGGGGGGTATCTGGAAATGTTAAAGGTCATTAAAATACACAGCATAAACTAAAAACTATATATTAGCAATAGACATGATGAATTCAATTTCTTCAAAAAGGCCCAAATCAGGAGAAAAGGCCCAATGGCACTGCGGGAGGGAGAACAATAAAATGCTGATGCTGGGTCAGTTGGGAGGAGCTTTCTTTTCTTGAGGGGGTGTATGCTTGGGGAGGGAAGATTTCAATGGGAACAAGGGTGTGTGGCTGGGCTGAGGGGGGAACCGGAGAGGTAAGGGTAGACGCTGTGGAGGCAGAGGGTTGTGAGGTATGCAGAATGTCTCTGGATGCATGGGTGTCATGTGCTGTCATGTCCCTGGAGGTGAGTGTGCTGTCTGTCCCCTGACTGTGCATGTGTGGTTTGCAACTTCTGTCTGTGTGTTTGGGTGCTGCATGTGGATGTTGAGGTGTGTGCATATGTGTGTTTGCATGTGCTTGGGTCAGGGAGGGTAGTTGGAGCATTGGATGAGGAAGAGGTAGGTGGGGGGAGGCACTGCTGGAGAAGGGGCAGTACTCCCGTCAGTGTAGAGGCCATAGCAGGATTTGTTCTCTGTAGGGCAGACATGTTAGAGTGAATGCCCTCCATGTACGATTACAAATCTGTCAAAAGAGTGGTGTGTGCATTGAGGAAACTCAGCATGGATGTCTGCACCACAGAGATCTGCCTCAGGAGGTTGTTGCCCTCCACAGTGAGGGCAGCAGAGGAGCCAGGTGCAGGGGGTGAGGTGACTGGCCCAAAGGAGAGTTTTCCCCTGCCACAGGAGTGACCACAGATATTGGTACTGGGAGCAGCTGGTAGGGTGGAAATGGTAGTGGTGGAAGTGGTGGTGGACTCTGAGGTTGTTGATGCAGTCACTGTGTCTGCCACCACCACATGGGAGTCGTCATCAGACCTGTAATCTTCTTCGGACCCTGGAGATGGAGTTGCAGAGCCGCTCCCAGTGAGGCTCTCCTCATACTCTCCGTCACTGGGTCCCTCCCTGGACGCCTCTTCACTGGACCCAGACTGACATACTGCTCCCCTTCATCCGTGGCACTGTCTCCTCTGGTGGCCGCTGATGATGCTGTGACCAAGAAAAAAAAACTATTTCATGAGTCATCCATATGTACTTGACACATAGGTAACATCACAAATGTTCACAGATCCAAGATATCAGATCTAACATTGAGTAGTGCTATTAGCTCTTTCTACGTTAACATACATAGCACTTGTTAGACTATCAGTTAACCATTGCTAAATCACACATGATGTGATCAGTAACCATGGGTGGAAAACTCTGCTCCGCCCACGGAGTGTGCAGAGTTTTGCCTACTCCGTGTTCCGCGGAGAATGCGGAGTAGGGAAAACTTTGCACACTTTTCGGCGGGGTGGAGGTGGCCAGCCGCCCGCCTCCACCCCCCATTTTAAAAATTAATTAAAGTACAAAAAGGAGTAAAGTAAAAAGTATTACCTTTGGTGTGGCATCCCTGGGCTGCCGTCCTCCTCTTCCTTGCGTCTCAGGGTGATCTGCTCATGCGCGTGTGCCCGCGCATGCGCATTCCTTGCAAGAAATGTGCATGCGTGGGAGAGCACGCATGGGCAGATCACCCTGAGACGCGAGGAAGAGGAGGACGGCAGCCCGGGTGTGCCGCAGTGAAGGTAAGTCTGTTTTTACTTTACTGCTTTTTGTTTTTTTATTTAATTTTTTAATAGGAGGGGTGGTGGCGGGTGGCGGAGTTTGTCTCCAACTCCGTGGACCTCCGCATAGTGCCGCTCCACCAGTTCCACCCAGGGTTAGTGATCAGCAACACTGGGTATATCAACATCAAAGTACATAACCACAAGGTTGACTAATGGAGTCTGTAGCAGGGGATGTTTTGTCTTGTGCTCATGACGGTCTTGTGCCCTGACATTTCTGTCACTTCTACTGCAAGTGAGTATTGCCATCACAATGGGAATATGAATCTCAGATTTGCATTGAGACATGGTATACATATTCAATCAATCAATCAAGGACATTTATAGAGCGCACTACTCACCCAGAGGGTCTCAAGGCGCTAGGGGGGGGGGGTGCTGCTACTGCTCGAACAGCCAGGTCTTGAGCTTCTTCCTGAAGGAGAGGTGGTCCTGGGTCAGGCGGAGGTGGGTCGGAAGGGAGTTCCAGGTCTTGGCGGCCAGGTAGGAGAAGGACCTTCCTCCTGTTGTCGCTCTTCGGATGCGGGGGACGGCGGCGAGGGCGTGGTTGGTCGATCGGAGGTGGCGTTTGGGAGCGTAGAAGTTGAGGCGGCTGTTGAGGTATCCTGGGCCTTGGTTGAGTAGGGCTTTGTGTGCGTGGGTGAGGAGCCGGAAGGTGATTCTTTTGTTGATTGGGAGCCAGTGCAGGTCTCTCAGGTGTCTGGAGATGTGGCTTCGTCTGGGGACGTCGAGGATGAGTCTCGCCGAGGCGTTCTGGATACGCTGGAGTCTCTTTTGGAGCTTGGCGGTGGTTCCGGCGTAGAGGGCGTTGCCGTAGTCCAGACGGCTGGTGACGAGTGCCTGGGTGACCGTCTTCCTGGTTTCGGTGGGGATCCACCGGAAGATCTTACGTAGCATGCGCAGGATGTTGAAACAGGACGAGGAGACGGCGTTGACTTGTCTGGTCATGGAGAGGGAGGAGTCCAGGATGAAGCCCAGGTTGCGTGCGTGGTCTGTCGATTTGGGTGCGGTGCCCAGGGCGGGGGGCCACCAGGAGTCGTCCCTGGCGGAGGGCGAGGAGCCCAGGATGAGGACTTCCGTCTTGTCTGAGTTCAGTTTCAGGCGGCTGGTTGTCATCCACTCGGCTACGTCTTTCATCCCTTCGTGAAGGTTGGCTCTGGCGGTGGCGGGGTCGTTGGTGAGGGAGAGAATCAGCTGGGTGTCGTCGGTGTAGGAGATGATGTTGAGGTTGTGTTGGCGTGCGATGGCCGCGAGGGGGCTCATGTAGACGTTGAAGAGGGTGGGGCTCAGCGAGGATCCTTGAGGGACGCCGCAGATGACTCCGGTGGCCTCTGACTTGTACGGTGGTAGGCGGACTCTCTGTGTTCTTCCGTCGAGGAAGGAGATGATCCATTCCAGTGCCTTCTCGTGGATTCCGATGTTGCTGAGGCGCTGCCCTAGGGTGCGGTGGCAGACAGTGTCGAAAGCTGCGGAGAGGTCTAGGAGGATGAGGGCCGCTGTTTCTCCGTTGTCCATCAGGGCTCGGATGTCATCGGTGGCAGCGATGAAGGCGGTCTCGGTGCTGTGGTTGGCTCGGAAGCCAGACTGTGAGGGGTCGAGGGATCCATTCGTCTCGAGGAAGGTGGCCAGCTGTTTGTTGACGATCTTCTCGATGACTTTGGGTGGAAACGCTATCCTTAGTCATCAAATGGTGAGCCATTGGCTCATATGTCGCAGCTCAGATGTCTACCTTGTCAAACATTCCCAATGCATAGTCATTGCATGAGTCATGTCACAAAGTTGTCAGTGATTGATCACATTTGTCCTGTAGCTTAGCTTCCCTACTGTCAGTTCAGACATATGACTACTATTTGGGAGACACCAAGGTAGTACGCATAGCTGGGCTGACAGCCATGTGGTACATTACACTGTGTCATATATGCATGGTGTCATGTAGCAGAATCAGAATGTTTTGTACATTGAAAACAGCTCAAGTTTCACAGATGTAAAAAAAGGTCTACAGACTTCCAAGTCTGATGACTGCAGCTTCACAATGTCTCAGGTGGAACACCATTCCACTAGCACATCTGGGTGCAATTATTGTAGAGACTCTTGTTACTGAACCAATATTCATCATGAGTGCAGTCCACACTGTAGAAAAATATTGGCTAGACTGCACAAGTCCCCATTTGTATGGACCAAGTCTGAATGTTCCTCACTTCGATTACACATTATGCATACTTTGTACTTGTACTGCTGTTATTGCATCTGTTTAACATCTCATTTTGGGTACCCAACTGAAATTCAATGCATATTTGACATCTCTATAACAGACAGAGATGCAAGACACACATTGTTTAGTAAGCCATCAAGTTGGAATAGTCAAGACCATTAACACACGTCAACTTTTGTGACTGTGTACCTCACATCATACCTCACAAGTGCAGCCATGTTGCAATCAGTGTCTTTGATACTGAATGGCTTGTGTTTTCACCCCCACATAGTCCTACACATGGACTCACTCTTTAGAATGGTCTGTATGGATTAATCAACAATATCATGGGTGAGGTCAGTGTGCCATGTGACCAGAGTATGCCTAGCTGTGACTGGCCCATGGGATACATGTGAATACACTTAACAGCACATCTGGGACAAAGCATTGGGACACAGACCAAGACAAACTAATCTAGGCCTGAACAAACACATTTCAATGAGTTTTTCAATTATAGGCTCACCCATCAGTGAACGTGTGGACACATGTCAAGCTATGGGATTCATACTGAAGCTCATCCACATTGGTTCAGAATTTTGGGAAAACACATGTGCATGGCACTACTGTTACTACCCTGAGCATAACTTACTCACATGTCCCTAATGAAAGGGGCATTATCTGCCATCTATTGATCCTTCAGCATATGCATCTGGTGAAAATAACTGCACATTTGGCAGACTTACGACCTGTAAAAGTGCCATCAGGCTAACATCTTACAACATATGTATGATTAAAGATGTTAGTGTAACAAGGAATATAACCACCCCTCCTTGCCGCAGTTTGGCCTTCAACTGCCCATCCAGGTCAGGGAAGCCCACCTCTAGGATGCGGAGCATGTGGGGGGTCAAGGTTCGCCACCCACCTCTCTTGCCAGGTTGTGACAGTCCTTGCTGGACATCACCTATCCTTTTGGTCCAGCCATGAAGGTCCTGCCACCTCTTGCGGCAATGACGGGCATGACGATATGTGACCCCCACATCACACACCTTCTTGGCAATGGCCAGCCATATCCTTGCCCTTCATGGGAGTTGACCTGTAAGGATGACATGGTGACAGTCTTTTAGTTTACATGCGTCATGTTTCTGAGTAATACACTACTACACATAGGTCATAGTCAGATTGGCAAAAATACCTAAGGGTATTTGCATGTAGCATCATATGCATTCGTCCTGTGACCAATGACAACTCTCTTCCATGAGAACAGGGATGATATGTTTGCCCCAGTACACACACTTCTACAGCAGTGTACCTGCCCTGTTAAACTTTGAACAACCCAAATGTAATGTTTTTCAAATAAGATTCCTGGTGCTAGTAGTGCATGGTAATTGCACATGTCTAAGGCCAATGCACTGTTATCCTCACTCTCCTGCTCCTCTGGTTTGCCATACATCTGGCTGTGCAGTGGCAGCAGTGTGTCCAGCAGGGCCCAATTCTCCTCCTCAGATAAAGCTGTGTCCATGCCATAGTGGCTACCAGAGGATGTGGTCACAGCAGCAGAGAGATGGATAGGTGCAGGAATGAAGCAGTTAGTGCAGGCAAGTGCAGTCTCTATGGACCAGACATACTTATATCTCTACAGCAAAAGCAGTATCAAATCCATGCATCAAAAATGATAGGTTTGCATCAGTCGCATTGTCTGAATCGGTCTAATGCTTAACATTGCTCGCAAACGACATGCCTACTGTGACATTCAAATACTCTTCATCTGACCACGATTGATTTTGATACATTGGCGATGTGAGGTAAAGTCGGTTTCCACGCTCTGATGACATGAGTCCAAACGCGTGTCAATCACCATAACAACAAACAGCCAATGGCTGTGACCGAATCAGTTCGGCTGTTACTACCGCGTCCTTTGAATACTCACCTGCGTCTTTCAGCATAACAACCAACAGCCAATGGCTGTGACCGAATCGTTTCGGATGTGGCCACCGCATCCTTTGAATAATCGGTCGTCAGAGCAGACACTGCTGACATTGTTGTATTGCATGTGTGAATGCACTTTTTCACTTATAACAGTTACCTTTAAATAGATAAGATGCATTCCCATGAGCAGCAAAAGTTGAGGGGCACATGACAGACTGTTTTATTTGTAAATACAACCATGTTGGGATAGAAATCCAGTTATCCGCATAGTATTGGTCACAGTACCCATTTCTTTTGTGTGGGGGTACATGTGCCTTATTGCCTTGTCACTGCATTAGTGGACTGTATGACACATTGTGCAATTGTTTTCATTTCAGACTGTAGATGTCTGTTGTGTAAGTATTGGCTAAAGCTTTTACGATTGGACGAGTAGACAGGGAAATTATTCTGTATCTTAAGCTTGTTTGTGAAATGTGAACTACTACTTCATCTATGTGACCAAACCTGCAGTGTATAATGTTGCTACATGTTTTAACATCCTCAACATTCAACATAGTCTGTGTATGGGATTGTATGTGTAATGAAGACATGACTACATGACAATGTTCAACCTGTAACATTGGTGGGCATGATTACATAAGTGAGATGGTATGTATATCAGGTGTCACACATCTCTTGCATTACATGTTCCTATCCTGTCCACCTATTGAACATGTAATTGTTCATGAAAACATAAAAGTATATTACTTTTTATGTGGAACATTTCTGTTGTGGTGCTTTCTCACATGATGATGAACTTAGACACTAGTGATTTGTACACTACACCGCTCTAACTTCTGTGTCACCATACCTTGGTAACATGTCTGGGTAGGGTACTGATGCTGTAAGATGCATCTAAGGTCATCCTTTTTAATTGGGATTTGTATTTCAAATCATCTGTGGCTTCAGTTGTTTTCAAATTTCATGTTCAGCTTGTCTGAATACATGTTGCTTTGCACATTGTGACCTGACGTGAATTGTGTTCACTCTTTACACATAGGTATCGCAGACGATCTTCAGTCCCCAAGCCCTTTCCAGACCTACAGACCATGGAAGAATGTGACACCATCAGGAAATACTGATTCATCAGGCAAATCATTGAGCATTTGTCTGTGCAGTAATCACCTTATCTGCAGCCTGCTCGCCCATATCCTCCTGCACTGACACCCAAAGTGAAGGTTTTGGCAGCTTTACATTTCTTTGTCACCGGTTCATTTCAAAACATAGTGGCAACATCTTGTGGAATGTCACAGACCATGTCAGCCTTGTTCTTCATGATGTTGTGGGGACATTGCTGCATTACCTGGAACACTACATTAAGTTCCCCATACCTGGTGATTTGGTAGACATCAAGGCTGACTTCTATGCATTTGGAGGGATACCCCATATAGTTGGCTCGATTGCTGGCACCCACGTGGCATCGGTAACACCACAGGAAATGAAGTGGTGTATCACAACCGCAAACATTACCGCTCCATCAATGTGCAGGTGGTATGTTTGCCTGACATGTCCATCTCCCACATCTGTGCACATCTTCCAGGATCTGCACATGATGCAAATATCATGAGGAACAGCGCCAGCCCCTGTTTTATGTCTCAGCTGCAACCTGACCGTGCCTGGCTAGTTGGTAGGTGATGTGGCATGTGTGTGTTTTGTCATGTGTGTGTTTTGTTGTGTGTAGATTGTATGTCAGATAATGGTCTGTTAATCAACAACTGAATCTATTTTCTGTTTTCAATATATGAGACTCCTGGTACCCCAAACAACCTTGGTTACTGACACCACTCCATAACTCAGTTACCCCTGCAGAAGTGCAGGATAGAGAGGCCCATGGTAGGAGCCGGCGAGTCATTGAGCAGAATTTTGGCTTCCTGAAGAAAATATTCCACTGTCTTGATCAGACAGAGGAGCCTTACAATATGCACCATGGAAGGTGTGCCACATCATCACCATTTGCTGCATGCTCCACAACATGGCTATATGAAGGTAAATACCACTCATACAGGGATGATCCTGGGCTGGGACATAATGACGGTGTGGATGTTGATGATGGCGTGGATTTGAGACAACAGCTCATTCAGAACTTTTTTTTACCTGAGTGTAGGTATGCAATGACAGTAGGGGACTAGGCAAGTGTTTGTTGTTGTATTGCAGGTGGACAATGTGTATGTATGCGTGTGAGTGTTTGTAAATTGCCATGATGTTAGTTGTATGATAAGTTTTTTTGAGATGGAAAAGTTGACTTGTTCAGTGTTACCGTGATTCATAGGTAGTGTCCACATTAAAAATCTTGAGCTTCAGATGACATTGTTTGCTAAAGTGAACAGGCTTAGTCCTGTGTGCCTAACTCTTTCTATGTTTCTCCTTACCAGGGTACTTTGCCGTGTCAACCTGCAAGTTGTGATCTCACCAGACCCCTGATCCTGTTACCTAGTCCAACATTGGACTGTTTTGTAAATCCATGGCACGCACTTCTTTTTGGACTGATGGACATTTTTCTTTACTTTAAGATCCTTTTGTTACTGTGTGTTGTCCTTTGAAATTGGGTTAAGGCACAAGTTTGTATCAGGAGAATAAACCTGTGTTACACAATGAGTTGAGCCTTGTTTGTCTTCACACATCCAAAGGTTATTTGAAAAACTGACATTCTCCATTATGCACTTGTTTGCTGACAATGTTTGCTTATTGTGCTTGATAATGGTGTTAGTATTTTAACCCCTTGACTGCGGTGTTAATTCTCCCGCAGTGTGGGAAAATGAATGAGCGGGCAGGACTTCGATGTCCAACGGACGTGCGCAGCACCATGGAGGTAGTGCTTGCGCCGGGCGCTGGCATTGCATCTGTAACATGTCCTACAGGTTGTGTCATGACCTAGTGGTGTCAATATATCATGATGTGACAGTGTGAATATATTCCCAAGACAGTCATTTACTTCTTTAAAGTGATGTGTTACCAATGTTGTAGACATTTTCGTCTTTGAGTTTGCCAACAACATTTCAATTATTACATTTTGCATTGAAAGACACAACATTACCACTTTGTGGGTGCAGAGTGGTTTATTTTAGTGCATAATGTGATGAAAACAGTCAACATCATGATGGTGTACTCAACCAGAAAAATAAAAAATAAGTGCAGCTAGGAGTTGGTAGTGTTTGTAGATGAGCAATTTCAAAGTAGATCCACAGTTATTTGAGTCCATAGTCCAACTTAGACCCTCCAGCCAATTTGGGAGAGTTCAGAGACAGTAAACAAAGTGAATGCTTGGCACACAATTGAGGATATCAGGACCAGGGAGTCACTTCCTTGGGCTGATACGTAGCCATCTGTCTCTCACCATTTCTTCTTTGAACGACCGACTCCACGTTTTTCTGGGGGACCCTCAGGTGCAGGCAGCGGCGGTGCATGGTGCTCTCCGCCAGAGTCCACATCCCTCCCTGTGGCTGGTGCAGATGTTGTTGCACTGGATGTGGTAGGCACACAGGGAGATGTGGACATGTTGGTGGCAATCTGGCTGAGGCAGGTGAGAATGTCCCACATGGGATTCCAGTTGAATCAACATGTATGGATGGATCCCAACAACAAGGGAAACATATGCGAGTTTATGGAGGAAGTAAACTCGACATGGCATCCTGCAGGTAGGTGTCCCAAGAACACAACTGTTCCGAGGACGACACCTCGTTTGTCTGCCTGTCTTTGGATCGCCGCGTAGACGCGGCGATCCAAAGACAGGCAGACAAACGAGGTGTTCTTGTGGAATCCCATGTGATCAGTTAATTGGTACATTGACCGAATTACGGTGTGACCAATGTTGGGACGGGCAACAACACACGTCCTGAAGAAGACCGGGGTGACCTTCGTGGCACAGTAAGTCGGTCGAAACATGTTGACAAAGGCGGTATTAGGAGGGTTGTTTTGAGAATCATGAGTTTCTCTTGGAAACATTACCCATCCTCTTATTTCTTTTAATCCTGGTTGTGGAACCTGTTAATAAAGTTTTCGTTTGGTATCCACAAACTAGTTATAAACACTTTCCCTTTAACTGCACGTGTTGTGGACCTTTTCCAGTCACAGGGTGATATCCACTGATCACTATTTGATTTATATGTTTATATGTTGTTTGGTCTTGTACATCTGTCTTACGGTCTTTTTATGTTAAAACCCCCCTCCCTATGCTCCGTCCAGAGTGTGGCTACACCTGGGCGTATTGTAAGCAGATCCGATGATGAAGCATGTCACACACTTCGGTGTGTGAGTGAGGGCAGTATTCTCAAAACAAAGGACTTTTTGTTTTGTGGAGTGTTTAGGGGTTTTCCTTCTTCTTTTTCTTGTTTTTCCTCTCCACCTCTCTACATGTGTACAATTATTACTTAGGGGGTTCGGTGTGTGAGAGCTTTAGACACGATTGACCCTCTCCCCTTATTTGTGTTAAATGATGTGTATAAATGGGCCTGTTGTATTTAGTTGACATTACTTCTACAAAGACAAAGACTGGTTCCAGAAACCCTGTGAATGACACAGGTGTTTTTAGGTTGTCCACTTCTTTACTTTCAAAGTGAGATACATATACTTTCTCTCCCTATGTGAGAACCTTTTTGTGCATGTCTAGGGGTCTTAGTGCATGTCTTTAGCAGTCACATTGGTGTGGCTGCCTACACACTCACATTTGGTTAACTGAGCCCGAAAGTTGTGTGAATTGAGTGAATGATGTGCTTCTTGTGATCATCTCATTGAACACATGTGGATGTCTGGGAGTAGCAAGCAACATTGTGTGACTGGTTAACTTTGTGGCCACACAGATCATGTACTTTGTATATCGACTCCATCGGCAACTGATTTCACAAGCTCAGCTTTCTGCAAGTTTGTGGCAATGAACTATGAGAATTTGATGTATGAGTGCTTGTTCTCTATTTGTGAAACGTACACACCTCCTGGCAGCCAGCCCCACCAGGCCACAAGGAAGAGTGTTGTCCAGACAATGATTGTAAGTGTATTTGCAAGATATTTGTCAATGGTAGCTTGTTTTTGTAGCTCATAGGCTAATGTGGCAGTTGTGATGGTTCAGACAGCAGTCCCCAATGTCTTCCATCTTGCTAGTACACATGAACTTAATGTGAGGTACACATAGCCCCGGAGGAAGTGGGTGTGCTGCGTGTGTAGGAATGTTTGCTGGTCTTCCAAGTCCCACCAGGCCCAGTCCTACAAACACCTTCCTGTCCTGTGCAAACAGGACAACAGGACATGTGCTTACCTCACATTGTGTCAGAATGTCCCTGCCACATGTCTGACACTGGGAAGGGGTGTCTGACTTTAAGACGACTCCCCTCATAGCCTTCTGTTCCAAACATCAGTCATGAGTCTCTGTCATTTTACTGTTACATGTCCTCTTAATGTCAGGTAATCATGGTTCATAGTGGTCTTGTATGGCTGGATGGGATGAGGAGTGATTGCAATGTCCAATACTACCATCTGGCCCTGTACTACTTTGCTTTCCTGAGAGTGAGTGGCTATGTACTGGAAAAGATGGCTGACACTGGTAGCTGGTGTTTTGAGCACATGTCACTGTTGGTATTTGTGGAAAACTCTGACACCAGGGACCAGTGTCATGCATCCTAATAGTGATTCCAAAAACACTATGGTCAATCTCAGTTCCTGTTGGTCTGATTGTGATGTTTTGGAAGGTGTATGTTGGACATTGCCTGATGTGAGTTGTAGCATTTGCAAATACTCCACCTCCCCCACATCCCAGGTAAGTCCTTTGTGAATATGGTTAACTGGCAGTGAGGTCAAGTGTACTAATAAGGATGCTGACATTGGTGCTTGGTGTTACACTTGAATCCAAATTCCAAAATAAAGCCTTGTGCCCCAAACTGCATGCACCAGCATCAGGCATCTTGCTAGTGCACTTCCATCCACTGTCATGTAGGCATAGTCCTAATAGGAGGTGTTATTCTGGGTGGGTGTAGGAGTGTTTGCCATAACTCTAACTTCCACCAGGCTTTGTCGTTCATACACACTCCCCACCCAGAGACAACTGACCACATGTCAGAATGGGTTCATAACCGTGATTGGAAATGCATTATCAGGCTGTGTAACAATTGTGCCTGGTGTCTGATTTGGCACACATCCCAACAGTGCCTTGTTATCCACACAGCACTCCACAGTGTCATCTATCGTATAAGTACATATCCCATTACTGTCAGGTATGCTTAGATCAAGGTGTGCTATTTGTGCTTGGTGGACAGGGCCTGCTGGGAGATGTAGTCAGGGCTCACACTCCTCCAACCACCCATCCTAACCAGCCCACCATGAAGCATGCATACCTGACAGTGAGTGGAAGTGTACGGACGAAATAGCTGACACTGGTGCCTGTTGTCTGACTTGACTCCAATAGCAGTGTCAGCCACCTTGCCAGTACACTTCCCCTCCCTGTGAGGTAAGAATTGGACCAGAGTAGTTAGCATGGCTGGGTGTGCGGATGAATATATGCAATGGCTACAAGTCACATCAGGGCTTGTCACACACACACCTTCGCACCCATCTGCAAAAGCATACCTGTAACTCAGCTTCCCTGACAGAGTTTGTGAATGTACATGAATGATGTTTGTCACTGATGACTGGTGGGTATTTGTCCACTACTCCTGGCAGGGGGTAGCTATCCAGACACCAGTCCCCAGTGTCAGACATTTTGTCAGTACATTTCCACTTACTATCAGGCAAGCATGGTCTCTTGTGGTCTACTTGTCCTGGTTGGGAAGAGTAATGTTTGCCCTGACTCCCCATCAGTCTCTGTCCTCCACACACCTTCCTACCAATTCTAAATATCTTACCTGTGACTCTCCTTCCCCGACAGTGAGTGGCAATGTGCTGCCAAGAGGTTTGACACTGGTGACTGGTGTCTGATTTGTCCACAACTAACCAACAATGCCTTGAGGTCCAAACAGCAGTCTGCAGTGTCAGTCATCTTGCCAGTACATTCTCATTGACTGTCAGTGAGGCTCTGTTCTATGTGGGCTTGTTGGTCTGAACGTAAGGAGGAGTGTTTGCCCTGACTTCAACTCCCATCATGCCCTGTCCTCTACACACCTTCCCAGCCAGACCAAACGGCAGACTTAGAACTATGCAGTCCCTGACAGTGGAAGGAAATGTACTGGCAAGATGGCTGACACTGGCTACTGGTGTTTGGAGCACAAGGCCAAGATGTGAATAGCAGTCAACTGCCACCAGGCAGCAGTGTCAGACATGTTGTAAGTACACTACCCCTCATTGTCTGATCACCACACTATCTGGTGTGCTGTTAGACCTGTTTGGGAATGTGGGTGTGGGCATAGGAACCATGGGACTTGTAGTTGCAGCAAACACTCCTCCCCACACACAGCCCAAACAGACCCACTGGAACTATGCAACCCTCACAGTCAGTGGAAATATACTGACAAGATGGCTGACACTGCTGCATGGTGTTACGAGCACACGGCCTTAGGGGAGTTGTAGTCAAGTCAAACAACATGCACCAGTGTCAGACATCTTGCAAGTACACTTGCCTTCATTGCCTGAACACCACTTTTCCTGGTGGCATGGTTGGGCTGAGGGGGAAAGGTGTGTGTAGGACACTGCCTGATCTGAGACGCAGTCAATGTTAACAGTCCTTCTCCCACACTGCCCAAACAACTTATATGGGCCTATGGCTTCCTGACACTGAGTGGAAGTATACAATCAAGATGTCTGACACTGGTGCATGTAGTTTGCATGGACTTCAACTCCCCTTAGGCCTTGTGCTCCTGACACCATGCAGCAGTGTCAGCCATCTTGCCAGTACATTTCCACTGGTTGTGAGGGTTGCATGGTTCTAGTGGGTCTGTTTGGGCTGTGTGTAGGAAGGAGGGTTTGCTATGATTACAAGCAGCATGGTGCCTGTGCCCACACCCCCCTTCCCAGCCATTCCAAACAGACTACCTGTGACTCAGCTTTCCTGTGAGTGAGTGGAAAAGTACCGGCCAAGATGTATGACACTGGTGCATGCTGTTTGACTTGACTACAACTCCCCTCAGGCCTTGTGCTCCTGAAACCATGTAGCAGTGTCAGCCATCTTGCCAGTACATTTCCACTGACTGAGGGTTGCATAGAGTCAGTGCGTCTGTGTGGGGCTGTATGTGGGGAGGAGTGTTTGTTGCGACTACAAGTCACATGGTGTCTGTGCCCAATCCCCCTTCCCAGCCATTCCAGACTACCAGTAACTCAGCTTTCTTGTAAGTGAGTGGAAAAGTACCGGCCAAGATGTCTGGCACTGGTGCATGTTGTTTGGAGCACAAGGCCTTGGTATGGTTTTGTGAGACGTATGTACATGGTTATATTTTAGAGCATTTTCAATTACGTTTTTTGTTATCATTTTGACATACACATCACATGCCCTTAGAATCTCACTATTTGTATATGGTTATACTGTCCTTTGTTTGTCTGTATCCTTTACAGTGATGTCTCTAGGGGTGTAATCAGTAACTTTATTTGAATGTGGATTGTGTACTCACCGGGCTCTGTTGCTCCTGGTATTCCATAGACGCCCTCCAGCAGAAGGATGTCACATACCTTCTCCTCCCAGGAGGTGAAGTGGACAGGTTGTGCAGGAGGGCAACCGCCAGTCTGCTGGATTTGGGCTTGTTCCCTGACCCTCCCTCGCACATCATAGTACCTGGTCCTGATATCATCCATTGTGCGCAGATAAGGTATTTGAGCATTGACCTTGTTAACTATCCTCTCCCACATCTTATTTCGCTGGGAAAGGGGGGGTCTGTTGGACTTAGTTCCCAAATAACTGTGGCTCTACTCTGATAATTGCATCTACAAGTACTTCCAACTCCTTATCTGTAAAACGTGGCTGCTTCCTTTTGGCAATGGTGATGGTGACTGTGGAGGTAAGTGTGAATATGAAGAGGGGTGGGTGTTTGTGTGTTTTTGTATGAAATAAAATCTGTGCAAGTTGTGTGGTGTGTGAAGTGTGAAGTGTGAGTGTGTGAGGCAGAGAGGCAGAGTGCAGGGAATGTGTGGTTGTGGCTACTTGGACCTATTAGCAGTTGCGGCAAGGGATCACAGTCATGGTGTTGGCCTTTTATATAGGTGGATTTGTGGGTGTGTCTTGTTATTTTGGGGGTGGGGGAGTTGCCATTGGTTGTTTTGACTGTTTTAGACTCCCCTCCCTTGATATTTGATACACAGACAGACACGGTTGCAAAACCGAGTCTCATGCAACGTCATCTGCTCGCGTTTTAATACGAGTCAGATTCGTGACCGGCATGCTGTCCTTGAGCGTTTCCAAATGAGTCATACGCATTGGTGCTGTTTCCGGAAGTTTTGTTCGGAAGGATAGCATTCGGTATGACTTGCTTGAGCTTAACATGGCATGCCTCGTACTCCGTCACTCGGAGGGCTCGCGGTCGAGTTGTTCTGAAAGCATTCCGGATCCGTGTCTGTCGGAATGCTTTTCAAACTAGATCAGAATCGGGCCCTGATGTCACTGTTATCAAGTAAACCTTTCTTTGGCATGATAAAAAAAACACTCAGAAAAGAATACTAAGATTTAGCACAACCCGTAACCTCATGAAAGTAGAGACTAGTGATATTTGGATGATGGATGGCACTTTTAAAACTACACCCCATCCATTTACCCAAATATACACTATTCACACCCACATTAATAACACAGTAGTACCTTTAGTGTACAGTTTACTCCCTGATAAGAAAACCTCAACTACACTGAATTTGTATCAGTGGTAAAAGCTAAAATCTTGAACAAAAATCCTAGAAAAGTGTTCAATGACTTTGAATTACCCATGATTAACACCATCACCAAAATGTATCCAGAAACCCAAATTATAGAATGTTATTTTCACTTTTTGCAGGCATACTGGAGAAAAATTAAAAAAAAATTGTTAGTTGAGGATTACATATCAGACAGTTAACTCCAATTCGAGTTAAAAAAAACACAACAGCTTTGTTCCTGTAGACTGTGTAGATGAATACTACACATCTATTACTGAATCTGAATATTTTACTACAAACGATGAAAAATTGGCACCCCTTCTACATTTTTTGAGGAAACAGGGATTGGGCATCTAAACAGGTCAGGTCACAGGAGGAAGCCATGATTACATGTCAAGTGGTGGAACTGCTACACAACCTGCTTAGAGAAAAGCTAAAAACTATCAATGCCATAGAGGGATGGCATAACTTCTTCAACAAATCCATTGGAAAACCTCCCCCGAACTTGTATCATATTTGGGAAATTTTGAAGAAGGAGCAAAGTTTCCAAGAAATGAGAATAGCGCAATCATTGACTGGTAGTCTAAACCCACGAATTTCAAAAAGAGCAAAAGAAATGTCAGAGCAACTATTTGGTCAAATTCAACAATTTTTGTTGATGGTGGCTTCAGACTACCTAGCCAATATTGCACACATCCTACATCCTACATTTCTAATCTACACTAACCCCTATTCATCCTCACTTGCATGTTTTGAAAAACATTTTTACAAATTCAATTGGCATTTTACAAAAATACATTTTAAATTTAAAAATAAAAGTCGGGTTTCCTACCTTACATTGTCTTCTTTCTTTGGCTCTTGGACTTAGGTAAAATCCCACATTTCATCAAGAGTCTTGTGCAGTCTTTAAATCCAGGGAAAGTAATCCAAAACCATGTAGTAATTCAAAACCAGAGTCAAACTTTTGAAAAAAGACCAGGTTTGGCATAGCCATGTTGTACAGCTAAATTAGTGCTGCAAACAATACTGTGTCTGCCTAAAAAAAGAATTAATCCATCGATGCAATTCTCTATTCACTGTAATTAACCATATTGCAAAAATCCTTTAAGCAAATCTTTTAAAAAATCGATTCTGCCATCCATGCCATCTGTGTTCTTGAACCTTCCATCTAGACAAAAAAACGCGACTACTCGAGGCTTTTTTTTTTTTAGAAAGACAGAACGCTTTAAAATATTTTTAAAAGATTGCTTTCTTTACACTTTGGATTTTTTTAAACAAATAAAGCATTCTTTAAAAAAAAAAAAGAAAATCTTAAACCAGAAGTGTCAAGAAAGCAATCAACCTGATGTGGGCCTACACCGGCTACCTTTTAAATCGCCTTAACTGGGCGCAGTTCTTCCTTCCATCTGATCTTGACCGCGATGCTCCAACAACTCTAGAAAGTTATGTACAACCGGCAACGTCATCTTTATTAGTCAAAATAAAAAATGGACATTTTCTCCTATTGATTTCAATGGGAAACCATGGGGAAACCTACATAAATGTATTTTAAATATGTTAAAGTACAGTAAAGTTGCAATGTGGATTTTTTTTACCTAATATTTTTTTTTTAAAAAGAGTCTTTTTTTTAAACATTTACATTGACTGTCATATTGTTTTTTAGTAATAAACTTTTTAAAAATGCATTTTGAGTTGTCTTTATTATTTAATATCTATATTTTATATTTTTATTAATCTTAATAATTAACTACATTTACTCCGACTTAAGCATGTTTACATATTATTTATTATTTTATTACCTATTTTATTACTTTTACGTCTTTAATTATATTAACCTTTTACTATAAATTAATACCCAAGTATTAAAATGAATGCCTGGGTATTAATACACTCCTCCACCCATAACCCCTGATTCCCTTGCATTCCATCCCAGGGGATGAGTGTCTATGCCTTCTATTGTTTTATTCTTTTTTTTTATTATATTAGAAATGACTTCTAAAAAAATTATATCAGAAAAAATAAATACGCAGGTATACACTTCCCCACCCATAACCTCTGATTCCCTTGCATCCCGTTCCTGGGGTTGATGTCAAACCCACTACAAAAATAATTAAAATATTATTTTGAATAAAATAAATATTGTTATGTATTTAATTTTTTAATTACTCACATATTAATATGAATGAATACATACCTGGGTATTAATATGCTCCCCCACCCATATCCCCTGACACCCAAGCATTCCGTCCCAGGGGATAAGCGTCGAACCCTACTTCAAATAAAAATGTATTTATAAATAAACGTACAAAATACTTTTAAAAAATCTATTTTCGCTAAAATGTAATACTCAAGCATTAAAATGTATACCTGACTACTAATCCACTTACCCACCCAAAACCCCAGTTTCCCTAGCAGCCCATCCCAGGGGATGGGTGTCAATCCCAAATATATTTAATTTTAAATTAAAATAAATTTAAAAAGTAGAAATACGTTAAAAAAGTTCTAATATTAAAAATTAATACATAATCATTAAATGTAATACCTGGGAATTAAAACACTACTCCACTTAAACCCCGTTATCATAGAATCCCGTCCCAGGAGATGGGTGTCAATCCCTCTTAAAAATAAAATAAAATATTTTAAATAAGAAACATATTTAAAAAGAAATCAACTATTTAAAACAATTAATACCCAAGTATTAAAATTAAAACCTGGGTATTAAAACACCACCCAAACCAAAAATTAAAGACTTCAAAAATATAATATTCATAAAAATAAAAAACGTACCTTAAAAATGCAGGTGATGTAAAGGCAGATGCGTTGTAATGGCATGCGTCGCAATGGCATGCGTTGTAACGGCACTTATGAGGTAATGCCTGCGTTGTAAGGGCATTATGATGTAATGCCTGCATTGTAATGGATGTTTGCCCTTTGTTCTTGCAACATTCTCAATATTTCACATGTTCTTTTGATCTTTGACGTCCATTGATCTTTATCATGATGCGTCTTTATTTTTGGATTTTACTTCTCTAATTTGCCCATTCTATCTCTTTTACGTTCCTAAAAAATCTTTGGCTCTTTGGAATGTAACATTTGTTTGCCATATGTGTTCCTCATTTTTAGGTCTCGCCTAGCGATGCAGCACAAAAGCGCTGTCGCTAGGTAGATCTATTGTTACTGACTTGCTTTGGAAGGGAGACAGGCCATGTGCACGCGCAGGACGGACTGCAATTATGAACGCGCCCGTGAACACGCACGTACAGACGCGCGATGTGCACATCTCCTGTCCCCCTTCCGTCCAAGCAAGCCTCATGCAATTTCATTTTTTTTATGCGCACGCGCGCTCCAAGCGTGGCGCGCTTTACACGTTCAGCATGCCCCACTTACCGGCTCTTGTGGGGACTCTGTGCTGCTCCTCGGCTGGTCTTGCGTCTTCAGCCGGTCATTGCAGCAACATACGGGGCTACGTCTTGCTCACAGGAGCCCCACCTGAAATCCTGCTTTGGCCGCACCATGCAGCATTCACGAAGGCTGGGTGGGCTTCCGCCGGACTTCCTCTACTGCTTTTTTTTGCCTTGGGCGCTTTGGCAGGCCCCTCCCTGGGCTAAACGAGCCGCACAGCACTCATTGAAGTACGGCGGCTTTTCAAGTCCGCACCCGCCTCCACTGGGCACGCGCCGCAGGCCACACGTCGCCAGGCTGACTCGATAGTTAGAATGCAGGCAAAAAGTTCCAGGTACTGTGCATGCGCGGGCAGCCCTCGTGCCAAGCTGACTCGATATGTTAGAATGCGGGCAAAATGGTCCAGGTACAGCGCATGCGCGGGCAGCCCTCACCCTCGCAGGTCTCCTCCCCGGCCCGGATGTGGAGCTGCTTTTAAAAGAGGTGCAAGGCGCGTGGGGCTCTGGCAGTGCTCATCACCTCACAGCTCTCTCTGACACCCCACCTCCCCCGTCCCTTCCCCTCCCTGCCCAGAGACTTGTAGGAAGTTTTAGAGGCTGGGGTCTGCTGTGGATTAACACTGATCTCGGATACTGGAGGGGACCGGAGAATCAAGCGCAGGGCTGACCCACGGTAAAGGAGGGACTCCCCAGCAGCTTGCATGGACATGGTGTTTGTCTAACCATAGCTTTCTGTTGACGGGTTTTTGTTTGCTCATAAAGTCGCTCACCACTTACCTGTCGTAGGAGAATTTCTCATTTTATTTGCAGAGTTTTCTACCCATATGCAGAGCACAGCTGCCTTTCATGCAAATACAAGTGTACACAAGTTATATATGATATAATTTAAAAAGAAAAACATAGACAATATTCAACTTCAGACACACAAAACCTGCTGAAGTTGTGTCCGACCCATGCAGGGCTGGATAAGCCCAGCGATAGGCCCATGTGTGGCTGCATTCACCTTAGTTGTGGACTGTTTATGCAGAGCTGCCCATTCAGAGATGCTTCAGCCAAATTCGTGATCAGCCCATGTGGGGCTGAAACAACTGAGTAGCGCAAGTGCTTGTGAGTGGTGTTGCTCAAGGAACGATCAGCCTCAGCATTGAACCATTGCCAGGTCCAGGAGACCCCAGAAACTCTCTATCTGTCTATTTGGGACCGCACCTGTCCTCTGTGCTCCCCCACACCTGAAGAGCTGAGATGAGGGGGGAGATACTGGCAACTGCCTCTGGGAATGCTGACACTCAACCGCATGTGTTGCACCCAGGGTACCAGTCATGGCAGGCCAGCCTTGGACACACTGGGAACAACTTGCGAGCTCAGCTGGTACGGACTGAAAGAGCGATTGCACATACATTTTTGGGCTGGCCGGTGTAATCTGCCCATGTGCCTGATTCACACTAATCCTGTTCTGAATAGGAAACAAAGGAGGAGAAACCACCCAGAACAAAGGGAGAGGGGTCCTGGGAACAGTGGGACAGTAAGGGAGCGTGTGGGCACTGCACCTGCCTAACTGGCACTCGTCAGCACCAGCTTGTGTTTTGCTGCTGTGTAATAAAGTACTCTCTTTCTTGCAGTCACTGGAGGGGGGGGGTTCCACTTCATTGGAGTGTTGATTGATTGTTCAGCTCTGAGCTCGAACACCCCCTCACTACCTCCTGGAGAAACCACTGACTGATGGCCCCCGCCATCCTCGAGTCAGTTGCAGAAAGGGTTAAACTTGACCCAGTTTGCATAGCAGTAGTAGGACGGCCCCAGGGCTTCAGAGACAAACAACCTCAACTCTCAAGGTTCAGACCCAGCAGCCCTGTGTGCAGCATTACTGAATGTTTGAGCTATTGGTGTTGCATTATTATTAGCAAAGCCAATAGCTCAAATATGGGAGACCTATTGCATTGCAAATGCTTGTTAATTATCTTTGGCCATTTAGAGAGGAGGACGCCTGTCCACTGTCTATTTCTGCAACATTTCCTCATTCGTTATTTCAATTACTCTTACCAGTTTAGTCTTATGGGTATCAGTTTGTTTTAATTCAGAGGCTATTGTGTGCAGATGTGATTTTTGAGATTTTAAAGCATTATTTTTTTTGTAAAAAGATTATTTATTATTTCCAACTCCCCTCAGAACCTCTTAAATGATAGCATATACAAAGCCATTATACAAGTAACACATCAAATACTCTCATTGCAATCAAGGTTACTCAATTATCCCCCCACCCTCCAACAATCCTTACACCCCGTCCCCTCTACCCCAGCCCCCTGGAGATTTTAAAGCATTATTATTTAAAAGTATAACTTCAAAATTCCTTGAGGAGTTTTTTGCATCTACAACATTAGGTCCCACCTGGAGAAACTAGAGGAACCTGATATGCTGGGGGGGATGTGTTCCAACCTTTTCTTTCTTTGGAGGTACTCAGCAATATTACTTAAATGTGTTTTTATTATTTGATCTTCATTCATATTTAGGACTTCCAGGCTCAAAAACAAAGATGTGACGCTTTCAGCTTTGACAGAGATTTATATTTAGTCCTTGAATAACTGCAGTGTTCTGAAGGAATGGAAACATGCCATTAAACCGTCCCTTACTAAAAAAAAAACTATATTTTACCTTGAGGTGGTAGAAAACTACAGATCTAAATCGTTACTCAAAGGAGTTAGTAAGATCGTAGAGAAGACAATAACTAGACATTGCACAATATTTGGAAGCCAATAAACGCTGCAGCTTGAATACTGTTGGGCATTCTCAAAACACAGTTTGGACGCATGGCACTTAAACCTGTTCACTTGTTTCCTTAAACTGCAGAATACAATGAATGCACTATGTATTACACATCGGAAAAAAACATAAAGTGGGCCCACATGTCCTTCACCAGTTAATCATCCCCCCATCAGACCAACAGGGATCTTAAGTCGAACAATCTTGACCGTCTCATTGTCCCCAGAGTTAGGAGAGCTTGAAAATGAGGCTGTTCTTTAACATATCTTTAACATATCTCGCACCTAAACTCTGGAAGTCACAGCTTACCAGTTTGAGACTGAGGGCCATATGTATCAAGCAAATCCGCGATCGCAAACACCGAATTCGAATGCGAATTTGCCAAATGGTATGTATTAAGAAAAATCTGGTGCAAAACAAGGAATTGCAAAATTTGCGATTCCTTATTTTGCAATTGCATTTAAGGAATCGCAAATTTTGCGATTCCTTAAATGCAATATATGAAGCAAAAAAAAAATGCAAATTGTCCTTAAGGAATCGCAAATTACCACCAACTTCAAGTTGGTGTTAATTTGCGAATTTCTTGAAAAATGCACATTTTTGCGTTTTTCAAAGTGCTGTGTGACGCACATACATGCCCTTAGGGCATGTATGTGCGCCACATGTGCACCCATGCTTATTTCAGAGGTGAAACAGGGTGTCCTTTGGACACCCCTGCACCCTTGAAATTATTCGCAATTTGCGATTCTCAAATTGCGAATCGCAAATTGAGAATAACTTCCCATTCATTCCTATGGGCCTCCTGGCCCATAGAAATGAATGGGAAAGTATTCCTTAATTGCGATTCGCAATTTGCTAATCGCAATTAAGGAATACTAAGAATTCGCGAAAAAATTGCGAATTTGTACATACATCCCTATTTGCGATTCTGAAATAGCGATTTCTAAAAAACTCACTGTTTCAGAATCGCAAATCAGGTTGATGATACATATGGCCCTGAATGACAACTTAATGGGCTTTTACGAAAACAGTTGAAAACATACCTATTTCCCTAAATGTCCTTATCTATTCTTATTCCAGCTAGGACTGAAAACGTTTGGGAAACCTGTTTAGGGTAACCATGTGGTGTACAAAACAGGTGAATAGAATAGAATAAAAACCAAGCCATTGGCCAAGGTCCTTATTAAGGATGGTTGTGACTAAAAACTTCTCTGCAATAAAAAAATAATATCACATGGAGGTGGCAGCAGCATATTCTAATCATAGTTGCATATATTTTATATTCACACTAAAAATGTACTATGATGTGCTTTACAAACTAACATTCATGAGAGCCATCCATGACAGCCATGACAGCCATCTTGTGAACACCCACTTCTCTTGTGCACACTGGTTCCGATGAGTCTTCAGCACATGGGGAAAGGGACCTGCTAATGTCGGCAGACATTTGGTTCTATAGCCAGGTCAACCTTGGGAACAGCATTGACATGAACTCACCTTAAACGGCCCATGTGCACCAAAGCTTGGATTTATAATTGCAATCCTAAATTAAGAGGTGGAATCTAAAACTGTATTCTGCTCGGTGGTGTACCTTGTCTGCAATTCAGAAAAAAAACATTCTGCCCCCTACCTTTTTAAACATATTTTTTTGCTAACAACTCAAAGTACAGTGTGCAACAATTAGCAATGGAGCTCTCAGTGTGGTAGTTGCATATGCAGAGAATCCACAAGATACACGGCAATCAAATACTAAATGCTGATCGAACGGTTGTATAAATGTCCCGCTGCCATATGGAGAAAGTGAGTGGGGGGGGGAGGGTCGGGGAAAGGAGAGGAGGGAGAGAGGGGAAACAACAATACAACAGTGTGAGAGCTCTAAGGTCCATGAACTTTACATTGTGATATCCAGGGTCCACACGTCCACATATCCCAGTTGCAGCGGAGAACTATGCTGCAGTCTTTCACGTGTGAGTGTTACTACATATTGGAGACAGGTGGGCTGGTTCATTGGACACCATTATGCCTTGAGTGTGGAAGTGAAGTGTCAATTGGGTTCTTAGAGAAGAAACGTGGGAGCAGGCAGTCACTCGTTGGGGGGAGATTTTGCAGAGGGGTGCAAGAAGATGGCGCAGAGGTGAAGCGGCGATGGCTGTATAAATGGGGCGTAATCTGAGAGTGTGTGCCTCAGCCCTGATCCACGATATAGAAAAACAGTGGTTCTCAAATCAATTATTTACATGAGTTAAGGTATTCCTAATATTTCCTTAGTTAGGAGCTAAAATAAAGTTGACGATCCTTGTGGACAAAATTATTCCAATATGTAGTATTTGTAATATTACAAACTTATTCATATACAAAACAATCCCCCACATGCATCAAGCATTTTTGTAGTCGCAAACGGTGCGATTCCTTAAAATCGGCCGTTTGCGAATGCAAAAGTGCTTTTTGGGATGCATGAAGCAATTTTAGAATTCGTAACATGTTTGCGAGTTCTAAAATTGCGGGTGCTTTTAAGAAGTCGCAGATGTGCGATTTCTTAAAAGCAATGCATCATTATTTTTAAAAGTGAAAATTCGCAAATAGGGTGCCAAATTTACCGAGTGGTTGAACCACTCGGTAAATTTGGAAAAAGTGTTTAAAAAGCTGAAAATGTTTTTTTTTCAACATTCATGTTTCACACACACATGTCCTTAGGACATGTGTGTGTGAAACATGATGCGAAAAATACATTTCAGGGGTGCATGGGGGGGTCCTTTGGACCCCCCCCTGCACCCATGAAATTTTCTAAGTGCCACTCGCAATTTGCATTGACTCCTATGGGCCTTTTGGCCCATAGGAATCAATGGGAATTGCAAAAATTAAATTAAGAATTCGGTATTTCTTTGGGATTCGGTAAAAATTGCGATTTTTACCGAATCACAAATGAATACCGAAAATAATGATGCATAGCATTTTGCACTTCTTAATTTGCGATTCCTTATTTTTCGCAAATTAAGAAGTGCAAAATGTCACAATGATGCATGTGGGGGTTGGTGTAGTATTTTTGCGACTAAAGAACAAATGGATGTGCAGAGACTTAACTTTTGTCAGAAAACAACATGAATTTATTTTCATTCCAAGCTTTTTTTACATTTATCATGAAAAACAGTAGTTGCTCCGAGGGGAACGTGCAAAGTAACAGTGCTCGAAGGTATGAGTGGGTGGGGAAGTATTCCCAGCGTGAAATCTTAGAAGAGAAAGTAGACAGGTTCAAAGTGAGATTGATCAAGTGTATCAACCTTGGTGTCCTTGCCAACTCATATATTTTACATGGTCTATTTACATTATTACAATCACAGATTGTAGTCATCTGTGGCACGTGATCATAAGGGGCTTGGTAGGTCCAGGTACAGGGGAATGTGTTCGTTGACGTTTCGACTCGACTTGTGGCATATGGGTCAGTAGGACCTTTGCCTGCGAGTCTTCCTCAGGACGGGACAGGGTGGGCAGAGAGGCAACCAGCCTGTGGTTTAGAAACCTCATCTAGTGGTAAAGAGAGAAGCTATCAATCAACCACTAAAGTTTGCACATCCAAAAACTGTCACTATAAAGTAGTATCGATGCTTACCCGCATTAGAAGCATAGCGGGAAGGGTAGCTATGTCTGCTCCATAATTCCTTATCCTCGGATGCCCAGGGGTCACTCCGGAAGACAATTTAATTGTACAAGATCTGTGTAAAATAAAAGTCTATTCTCAGTCTCACGCTAAACCACGTGTTAGCTCAGAGGAGTTTAAACAGTGCTGCAGATTGCCACTAATTAAAATAAAAGTCTATTCTCCGTCTCACACCAAACCACGTGTTAGCTCTGAGGAGTTTAAACAGTGCTGCAGATTACCACTAATTAAAAGTACACATCATGTGTCAGCTGCCAATCGACATAGTGGTGCTGCCGGCTAAGTTGCATGGCCACGATGCGCCTATGTGCGTATTCCTGTTAGTTACCAGTGGTGGAACAATACAGTGCTCCTTAATGGCAACATAAGATGTATACAGCGCAATAGTCTTGCCTGTTAATGGCTACAAACATTGGCCGTCAATTACCCACTATCTGTGAGGAGGAGAGCATGTTAGTTACGTGATACCTCCACAGACTAGAAAAACTTTCGAGTGACTAATAAATACGCCGACACCGGTTAACTAAATCTAATGTTAAAAACAACCAAATATCACGGCAGACTGTATTCCCGACAAGCCATCTAATAAAGTCAAGGTTCCCTAGAGTAGTCCGTGGGGGCTCCTGACAAGAGACTCACCTGTTTGTAGACCGTTCTACGCTGCTTGAAGCAAGGACCGATTCCTGCGAGCGCGTCTAAGGTTATGCGAACTGGAGCTGGTTATCCGCGCTCCCGCCTCGCGCGTGGAGAATAGAATGGGGAAACAGACTACCATTTCGGCTCCTCTTTCTTATCACGCTTGTAGCGGTGCTGGAATAGACTGCAAGATTCCTGCCTATTCATATGTGCGGAAATTTAACAATAAGTGTTTGTACACTTTGGAGAGGGGCATATTTATTCACACGCTGTGTCATTTCCTATCGTAATCGTAGCGGTGCTCCCGGTGCACGCTACAATTACAGACAAGCAATTTCACATTCTGGACAATTATTTGGCGATGTACAGGGGTTGAACCACTACCTGGAACAGGGGTATATCGACAATTGGAGCATATTTGAACAATGCTTGTTAAATTATTTAGGGATATACAAAGGATTAGATTCATATATATAATCACATCTTGAAACAGGAGTATATTTAAACAATTGAGGCATATTTATTTGACCAATGCCTAGAAGAATCAATCATATCAGTGAATTGGGAGACATATTAAAGTAGGTGACATATTAAAAGTGTATATACAGTGCTGCGTGACATATACAATATTTACAGTGTTGTTAGCGAATTGGACATAGTCCGCATTGTAAAAATTACAATTACCTATATACATAACAGTTATAGGTGAACCTCCTAGATGGATATCTACAGTCTGATGGGATGTCTGTGCCTCAGTCAAAAGGAAAACATAAGTCAGATAAGACAGTCGGTAGTAGGGCTCTGCGGAGTAGATATGGGTCTGGTCCATGTGATATGAAAGCCTAAGTGTACCAGGGCGGGAATGTAAGGTTTAGTTGTTAGTCAGAACTGCTACCTGTTGTCCTATCTCTTCCGATTTGTTCAGGCCTTTAGTCACTGTGTCCAATAGATGTATCCACCTACATTCCCTGATGTTAAGGATGTTGGTGAAGTCTCCCCCTCGTGGGTTAGGTTTAACCTTTTCAATGACCCACCACTTCAAGCTTTCTGGAGTGTGTTCGAATGCAGTGAAATGGTCTACTAGTGGTGCCCCTTGGACCTTGAAGCGGATACGACTGCAGTGTTGTAAGTTTCTGCTCTTTACTTTCTGTATAGTCTGACCTACATACATGAAGTTGCAGGGGCATGTGATGGCATAGATAACTCCCGATGTATTGCAGTTACTGTGATCCTGAAGGTGATGGGTGTAGTCATTGTGGCTGAAAGATTTGCACTCCTTGGTCATGGGGCAAGCCTTGCAATTACCACATTTGTGGTGTCCCTTCACCGGCGGAATCCCCCACAGTGTGGACACTTATTGTGATTCCGACTGAGATAGCAGGGATTTAACTACATACTCCCTTACATTTGTAGCCTTCTTGAATGCATGTAGGGGCAGTGGTATACCCCCTATGTCTTCCTGGATCAGGTGCCAGTGTCGGTTGATCACCTTTTTGATTACGTTGCTCTCAGTAGAGAATGTAGTGACGCAAACCAAACGTTCCTTTTCCTCTTGTGATTTGGTACGTGGCACGAGGAGGCATTCTCTGTGATTAAATCACGCTTGTTTACGAGCCCTTTTGAGGAGCCTGATGGGATATCCTTGGTCTCTAAGTTGGTTAAGTAAGTCAGATGATTGCTCAAAAAAGTCTTCCTTTTTTGAACAATTTCTCCGCAATCTCAAGAACAGCCCGAATGGTAGATTGTCTCTGAGATTGCGGGGATGGTGGCTCGTGTATCTAAGCAAAGTGTTGCAGTCACTCGTCTTGCGGTACAGATTAGTGTACTCTTTATCTTCTTCTGCATTGATTGTTATGTCGAGAAAATTTATGGTAGATGAATTAGACTCCATGGTAAATTGGATATCAGTAGACAGTGTGTTTAACCAAATGTGGAAGGCTTTTAGTTGTTCCTCATTGCCATTCCAAATGATCAAGATGTCGTCTATATAACGACGCCATAGATCTATATTTTTGATGTATGGGTTGTTTTCTCACAGGACATGCATCTGCTCAAACTTGTCCATGAATATGATGGCCAAATTTGGGGCAAAGTTGGCCCCCATGGCCACTCCCTTGGTTCGCAAGAAAAATTTACCTTGGAAACAGAAAAAGTTCTTTGTCACGGCTACCTCAAGAAGTTCTATCAAAAATTAGGTGGGTACCAGGTGTGGTCTGGGACGTTTGTTAAGTGCAGTGTAAATACACCTAAGTGCGTGGTCTTGAGGTATGCTAGTGTATAGCGCGGAGATATCCATAGTAGCCAATAAGTTGCTATCTGTGTTATATGGGCGCTCATCCACCAATTGGATGGTGTGCATTGTGTCCCTAAGGTATGTAACTTTGTTCTCAGCGATGGGCCTCAGGAACACGTCTAAGTATTTACCCACTGGTACAATCAAAGAACCACAGCCCGAGATGATTGGTCGGCCTGGTGGGTCCTGCATCCGTTTATGAATTTTTGGTAAGGTGTATATGGTAGGTGTTCTAGGGTGGTGGTTATTGAGGTAATCGTGTTCCTGTTTGGTGAGAAAGCCACTGTGCAAAACTCTTTTAGTGATCCCTTTTATTAGCTCACTGATTTCCCTTGTGGGATCACCCATCAGTTTCATGTAATTTCCTTCTGTGTGTACGATTGTCAGGGTGAAGCACATTAATGCTTCATGGGAAGGGAGTGTGTGTTACGTGAGTGTTCATGTTGGACATTAGTCAGTCTTGGCTTAAACTGCAACCAAGACCATCTCCCACTCTTCACCCCCATGCAGGAATCGCCCCAAATGCGGAGTAATCTGAGAGTGTGTGCCTCAGCCCTGATCCACGTCAACACTACTCGAAGCCAGCCCTGGATGTGCGGGAGAGCCGGGAGATTTCCAAGCCATGGCTAAGTTCCGTTTAAACAGAACGAGGATAGGTCGATGTAGGGATGCAAGTGTTTGTCCCCTTTCGCACACACCTGCAATCCCAGTAGGCACGATTCAGGGGAGGGGTGAGATGGTGTGTGGACAGTTCGCCACCATTGAGGTAACATCTGGCCACTTCTGTGATAATGGTGCACAAGTTAATCTCATATGCATGAAATCTGCAGTCTGTAGCTTACAACGGGGGAATTCCAGGGAGAGTGTTGGGAGCATGCATTGAATGCGATCTGGTGAGAGACAAGGGTGGTGTATTTAGTTAAACTGGGTAAAACTCAAACCCGGTATTGCGGGAGACAACCTTGGTCAACTGTAGGACACGAGTCTATGCTGCATCAATATGAGGCTGTCGGAGCACTGAGTCCCATTTGGTATGTGCCCTCGCGGTGTGACCGGTTAGGGTAGCATTAAGAGTGGAAAATAAGAATGTGATGTCATGGTGTGTGGAGTCGGTTGTCAACAATATGGGCAGAGCCTGAGACGTTGGTGGATCGGCCTCCCCAGCACCCCACATCTAGTGGGCCACCTGTTGCAAAATACAATATGATAAGAATTGGCCAGCATGCAGCCATACTTCTCAACCATGTCTGGGAATGATATGAGTGTTCCCTCGTAGAGATCCCCTGCTTGTGTAGTTGTACTTCGGTCCGCGGAGTCGAGTCCACATGCCTCAGTGTCTGCCATAGTAATAGCAAGTCCCAGAGGGATCGAGGGAGAATACGGTAAAATTGGGCCTTTTGGATACAGATACCTATGCCAGAAGGTGCAGGCTACCGTCATTTGTTGGAATTTGAGTTCAGGACGGATGATGGGATCAGATAACCAGATATAAATGGCCATTCCCTGCAGTACCATGCATACAAGCAAGGATTCAGTCCAGGTCAGAGCACCCAGCCAGGACATAGGCCACTGTAGTTGTGCCGCGGTGTAATAAAGCTCAAAGTTGGATGCCCTCAGGCTGCCTTTTGTGAGTGTATGATGCAGTACCGACAGAGCTTCCCGATGGCGACCCGAGCTCCAGATTAACTCCAGCAGCAATCCATGTAGGTCAGGGAACAGGCTTCTGGGGATCACTATGGGTAGGACTGTGAAATAATGAAACAGTTGGGGGAGTATAAGTATTTTAGAGAATGTGACTTGGCTCAATGGGTACAAAGGAAGGGATCCCCGAAGTGGAGCGAGTGGCATATGGATCCAATAGCCCTGTCCAGATTGCCTTCCTTGAGGTTGTTTGGAGTGGTATATCTGCACACCCAGGTATTTGAAGGTGTCATAGCACCACCACAGGTGTGATAAGGTGCACAAGACAGTCACTGATTGGCACGTGTGCCAGAGGGAAAACACAGGATTTGGACCAGTTTACCCATAAACCGGAGAGTGAACCGAAGTCCGCCAAGATCTGCATAAGTTCAGAGAGGGACAATTCCACATTACGTAGGAAAATCAGGGCATCGTCAGAATATGACAAAATTATATAGTGTATGTCACACTCACATATGCCCCAATCTACTGCTCGTTGGCAGAGCTGACAGGCCAGAGGTTCCATAGTTAGGTCAAAGATGGTGAACTTATCAGGGATCACCTGTCCTGTTTTAACACGCGCATCCGGATGGGCATAGAGGGTGTGCACACTGCCCAGGAATCCCAGGCCGGATCTCATGCTAGTGAGGGCTGAGAATAAGTATTCCAAGCTTAGAGTGTCGAATGCTTTCTTATTTTCCAATGACACCTTAAACCGATAGTAGGCATCCAGCGAAGCATTATGCAGGAGGCGCAGGAGACGGCGTACGTTTGAGAATGTGCTGCGACCCGGGATGAACCCAGATTGGTCTGGGTGGGTCAACAATTTTCTAGGTGAAGAAGACGATTAGCCAGAATCCTACCTAATATTTTGCAATCTAATCTAGATAAAGTAGGGATAGGGGACGATATGAGCGGACGTCCAGGGGATCCTTACCAGGTTTGGGTAGACTACTATGAGGGCCTTGCGGAGTGTGTCAGGCAGGCAACCACACTCCCTGGCCTCATTAAAAACATCTGGGAGGCGCTGTGTGCTTTAGGTGGGGAATGTAGCATAATACTCATTGGGTAGACTATCGGAGATCGGGGTCTTACCTCAGGCAATCTGAGACACGGCAGTGCGTACCTCTACCAACTGCAGGGGTTCCTACAACTCAGCCCTTTGTAATTCATTCTGAGACGCGTCAGGTGTATAGTGCCAAAGAAACCCTGCAGGTTGTGGGGCAATTACAGCGGCCGGGCAGAGTAGAGCCCTCAGTAGTAATCCTGGAAGGCCCGCTGGTTGATAACCAGTGGTGTGACCAGTAGCTCACATCCCCCGATCTTACTACATCTATGGGGATGTGCTGCTGGTCATCCCATACCAGCCATGCCAACAGTTTCCCGGCACTGTCCCCTTCGACATGCTGCAAGGCCAACCGCTGCTTACAGTCATGCTTGCTCAGAGTTTGTTCTGCTTCAGAGCGTTGCCTGCGCAATTGTTTGAGCTGTTCAGTGGCACCCATCTGATTGGCCAGTCTCACCTCCATGAGACGGAGGTCGCGTTCAACAGACAGAAGGTCCTCAGACAGTCTCTTGCATATCTCTCATGTGGAACGAGAGACAGTGGCCCCATACCACCACCTTGTGAGCATCCCAGTCAACAGCGCAGGATGATTCAGGGCCGTTGTTAAGCATGACGTAGCACTCTAAACATTGAGCAAGATCCACCTGGAAGGGGGATCAGCTAGAGCCTCTGCTTGTAGGAGCCATGTGGGTATAAGTGGACTTGAACATCCCCGTCGAGCGGTTAGCATCAATGGGGAATGATTGAACAGAGTGTGCACCAGATGCTCCACTCTGGGCAATTGAGCACCGAGGTGGGGTGTGCAGAGTAGGAGATCAATTATGATATGAATGTTATTTATAGGAGAATAGAAAGAATATTCACTATTTGTCAGGAGTGTGAGTTGCCATACATCATGAAGATGCATGTGGGTTGCCATTGGAAAATATGGCGGGCTGCATGTTCAGATGGTGTTGCTTGGCTTGGGGGCATGGAGCGATCTAAAACCCAGTCTGAGACACTGTTAAAATCTGCCCCAAAAGGCGGGGGAAGACAGGTCACTAAAAAGTAATGGAGTCAAGGTGTCAAGGAACTCGCACTAGCGGGTGTTGGGAGCGCATATTGCTGCAAGTGCTAGAGGGGAGAAAGAATATAATTTAACACATTTACAGGAAAAATTCAGTTAACACTGAAAATTATTGAAAAATTAATAAAGAAGAAAGAAAAGAGAAAAAGAAAGAAAGAATAAAGGGACAAGGGACCCAATTCTTTTTTTTCAATTAGTGCAACAGGAAAAAATCAACAAGTGATTTAGAAAAATATCAAAAAACTTTTTTATTATTATTGTTAGTCAGAATAATACGCTCATGAGTCAATTGTTGGTTGCTAAAAATACAGTACATCAATAAAAACAAAACAAGTGGCGAACACAACTTCTGTTCAAAATAGAAGGGTTTCAATGTAAACATCAAATTATGAGCCCTCTATAATTTTGGTGCCACCAATGTGTCGACGGCGTTTCAACCGCAGTAGAAACTTGCGGTCATCCTCAGGACAGAAAGAACGTAGGAGCGTGAACAGTTCTGTAAACATAAATACATAATGTTACTTATTTTGGACTCCCTTGGAGAAATAACAAGAAAAAGAAAAAGAAAAGAGAGGAAGAAAAGAGGAGAAGAATAAGTGAATGATTGAATTTTTGTAGCTAATATGGTCCACAAAAATGTGTGACCCCGGAAGAAAACCGAAATTCGTGACAAATTGCCAATTCATGCAGACCACCACCATCGTAAATAAAAGGTGCCAGATAAATTTAAAACAGATTAAAAAGTGTATCACCTAATAAATTTTAGAGGATACGGCGAAGTAACCACATTCAATGTTGGTATATTCGTCCGTTTAAAAGAAGGTCTGATCACTCTGGGGAAAAAAGAAGATGATATTAAAACCAAATTCCCCATTTAATGCACTGCAAATGGGTGCTTACTAAAAACAGGGACTTACTTAAATAATAGGCAGGTGTGCACCCTAAATCGGTCCTGCAGATCGAAGTCAATCGTTAAAGGCTGTGATATGAAACAGCCTGCCTTGGCATAAGAACATAATCTATTTGTCCAAAGGAAATCTATAAAAGAGGGAAGGGAACAATCAAAAAAGTCACTTAAAATGCTCGAAAAATCAAGTTGCAAAGCCCTACCGGTTCCTCATTAGAGCTCCAGTGGCAAGCATACAAATCATAACCGGTTGTGTAATACAAATTTGGCCACAGGAATGTGACAGGCTATGCAAAAGCAATTTTAGGCAAAAAATTATTATAATGTTACAACAATGTGCGGTATACGCATCTTAATACTGCTGAATAGAGAGTATCGCCCCCGCCTGCCACGGTACCACTATCCCCGTCTGAGGAAACTAAAAAGGGCCTCTAATTAGAAATAGCTCGGACAGCAACCGACTAGGATGCGCCGAACAGTCTTGCAACACGATCAAGGTGCTGGCGAAAAGAGAGGAGGGGGCCTAATCTCTTACCTCTTTCCAGTAGCGTGTCCTGCCGAAAATTACGGAAGAGCGAGACCTGCCTCCAAACACGCCGAATTTAAACGGCATGATCATCGCAATGGAAAGAGGGCAGCTGAATAAGCCCGATGCTGGCCGCCATAGTAATCAAAATAAAGATAAGACTACTAGGCGCAACAAACGCCAGCCATTGAGTTATGGTAAAAAATTATAATAAGTAAGAATCCTTAAACCGTTTGATCAAGGTTAAGGATTTCAAATTGCACCTAACTTGTCTCGAAAACCGAGGGCCTATCAAAATCTGTAGTAGCCCTAAGAATATCAAATATAGGACCGACTGGACCGAAAACCGCAGCCATATTGAATTGGGCAATTCAGACGGCTGCTGATCGCGATCCATGCTGTAATAATGGTGTGAGGGTTTGCACAAAGTTTAGTGTTAAAAAAGTCAAATTAACTTTTCTACCAAGGAAGTCCAAATTCACATAAAGAAGTGTACATAACAATTGCACAATCAAAAAATTATAAACACTCAAATCCAAAGATATACATATATTATGAACATACATTAATCATGTGGAATCATTACATTAATCCAAAGGAAACAATACATCTTCCATACATTGGGTTAACCAGTCCAATGTGCAAAATCAAATTAAACATGAGAAAAATAAATCTTCAACTAGCATACGATGGAAGTAATACATTCTAATAAATCGCATATATATGGCAATCGATTTACATGCATTTTAAAGATGTATGACATAGATAACACAGCAGAAATCACACAAACCCTAACATTTATTGCTTCATCAAATAGTGGTTTGTTTTAGACACAACTGCCCTTCATAATAGTCTAATTACAAAGAGCACACTTGTCATCTAATCTTAATGCATTAAAATATATACCCACATTACATACAATAGATCTTGATTAACATAGGTCTCAAATAAACATCATTGTTATGTGCAGAGGTGACCCTTAGTATTCAATGCACACTCTTCTTCTGCATTATCCTACCCAGGCAGTTCGATATGCTCACTACAAAAAGTGTCAGTCAACCGTAAGTCAAGGAATGACATTCCTCCATGGAGTTGAGACCATGGTTTATACTGTCACAACGTAACATCCAACGGCATTCCGCTTTGTTGAGAATACCTGTAATACTGCCCCCTCTATCTGGGACATGTACCACCTCGATGACCTGCCAACGCAGGTCAGAGGGTGCATGTTTGTGTTCCAAGTAGTGTGAAAGTAATGGGCATTTTCAGTTTGACACCTAATGCGGCTCTTATGTTGAGTTAGGCGCGCCTTGATTTTCTGAGTCGTTTGCCCGATGTAGATCAGGTCACAGGGACACCAGACCCCATACACCACATTTTGGGTGTTGCAATTTGAGTGATCCTTTAGATTAACTGTCAGATTGCCATGAACAAATTGTTTCGTGTTCAGACTAGAGCTGCACATCTGGCAACCACCACATTTATAATGTCCAAGCAACTTGTTCAAGCCCCACAGAGATGTCAGACTGGGGGTTTTAGATCTGGGAAGAGCTGCTCGAAAAAGGCAATCACGTAGATTTTTGCCCCTTTTATATGAAAACAAAGGTAATTCTTGTGTGATACCGGTGGCTACCACCAGTGGCCAGTGTTTCTTAACAATTGCCGCCAGTTTGTTACTTTGTGTCCCAAAGGTTGTTACACATGGAATGCGATTATTCTCCTTTTTAGGTTTCGGTGTTAAAAGAAACTCGCGATGGTTGTACCACGCTCTCTTCATAGAGCGCTTAACCAGTTTGCGCGGGTAACATCGTTGTCTCAGTTTTTCAGAGGGAATTTCAGCTTCTTGGAAGTAATCATTTTAAAAAAAACAATTACGACGGATACGCAAAAATTGCCCGAAGGGCAACCCGTCCATCAATCCCCTGGGGTGATTGCTAGTGTACTGCAACAATGTATTGCGAGCAGTGGGTTTGGTAAATAATTTAGTCGTCAGTTTCCCATCATATGGGATAATGGTCAAATCCAGGAAATCGACGTGTGAATTGCTACTGGTAGATGTAAATTTCAAATCGGGAGAACACAAATTTAACCAATCCAAAAATAGAGATAAATCATGTTCAGTACCAGTCCAAATGAAAAAAATATCGCCAATGTATCTACGCCAATGGCGGATACACTCAAAGTAAGGATTAATCGTCAAATCATAAATAAATCTGTTTTCAAAATCGTCCACAAAAAGTATGGCAAAATTGGGGGCATAAGAAGCCCCCATCGAAGTGCCCTTCACCTGCAAATAATAATGTCCGTCAAATTCAAAGTAATTCTGAGTCAAAGAAGTAGTAAGTAATTCAACGATAAAATCAGTAGGGACCGCCATAGGAGCTGAACGGGTATTCAAAATAGAGCGAATCACCTCAATCCCTGCGGATTGTGGGATATTCGTATACAGTGATTTGAGATCCATGCATACCAACAATTGAGTCTCTGGATTAAACTGCATAGTCTCAAGTTGGGAAATAATGTCTCCACTGTCCCTTACATAGCTGCGGGTGTTCATCGCAAAATCTTTGATAAACACATCAATGTATTTACACAGGGGCTCCAGGACCGACCCACAGCCAGAGACTATGGGCCGGCCTGGGGGAGTTTGAAGATCTTTATGCACTTTAGGAAGTGTATACAAGACAGGTGTCCTGGGAGATTTGCAATTTAACAAGGCATATTCCTTATCCGTCAAGAAACCGGCAGCCTTTGCAGTCGAAGTAACGGCATTGATAGTATTTTGGATATCGGCAAGGGGGTTTGATCACAGAAGCCGATAGTGATTGATGTTAATCAACTGGCGTTGCACTTCGGTCTTATAGCTGTTGATGGATTGTACAACTATCCCCCCACCCTTATCCGCGGGTTTAATGATTACTTCGCGATTTTCTTTCAAAGTCTGCAAAGCCTTGCGCTCCATAAAGGTGATATTATATGGAATATATTCAAAATTTTTGTACAAAGCTGAGATCTCATTCAGCACCAAAGATTCGAACGCCAGCAATTCAACTGGCATACGGCTAGATGGAGGATTAAACTGAGATGGAGGACGTAATAATCCTGAAAAACTGGATGTAAAAAAAGGGGGTTCATTCTGGAAAAAAGCTTTAAGACCCAATTTTCGAAAAAATTGCAGAATTTCCAGCTGTGTGTCAAAAAGACATGTTTTCTCAGATGGAACAAAACTGAGACCCTTGGTCAAAAGAGAGATCTCGGCTGAGGACAATAAATGTTCCGATAAGTTAAAAATGGGAATCATATCAGAGGTGCTGGAGCCCAAATTATCTATTGTGGGGGCCCCCACTGGTAAAATTTCCGCCGCGTTTGTCTCTCCCCTGATTGGAAATTCCACTGTTGTGGAGGCGTGTGGGATGTAGAGCGTGTTTTCCCTCCCCCCTGCCCCCTCCTCCCCGGCCTCGTTCTAAAAAAGGCGCATAGTTGGCGTTTGGGGGACCATAGTTGGCATTTGAAGGACCAGGATGAGCATTAGCGATGGAATCTGCTTCATCCGCGGAACTGGTAGAGGAATTGGAGAAGGAAATTGCAGTATTTCATTTGAATCGTCCCCAAGTGGGATAGTTATTTGAATATTGCTGTTTTGGCTGTAAGAAAAATTCATCTAACAAGTATGGATGGAATCTAATTTGATCAAAATTGGTAATATCCTTTTGGATCTTGTTAGTCTTCTTGCTCCGTTCTATTTTTTCAAATTCGTCAATAGTTTTAGTGACTTTTTCAAACGCAGCCTTAGCATCAGAAAGTATGTTACCCTCAGACAGGCGCTTTTCCAAATCTGCAATTATTTCCAATTCCTTCTTACTATGTTCCATAGCGGTATCAATACCGTGTACAAGCCAGTGGCGAGAACATGTTACACCAATATGACTAAACCCCTTCCTAAACTTTGGGTCGTTGGTAAATATTACCGGTACATTACGTACCTGTAGTCCCATGGGGATCACATCTTTTTTTAAATATTCTGTCATCATCAGAGCGTGCAATGTTGTACATACATGTTTCTTACGGCATTGTTCAAGCTCATCAAGTAACGATTGAGCTTCATTTACATTTGGTTGCGTGACTGCTGATCCCAGCAGTGACGGACCATTTTTAATTCTCGAAATATAGTCCTCTGAATAAGTAGGGGCATCAACATGTGTCATTATAACTGTAGGCACAAGGTCAAGGCCACAAAGAAAGCCTTCACAGTCAACCGACTGTACTCAAATAGTGTACAACCACAGAGGCAACCCACCCACCTGAACCAGGGGTAGTGAATAATTGTTCCAAACAATAGTTCAGGAGAAAGAATATAATTCAACACATTTACAGGAAAAATTCAGTTAACACTGAAAATTATTGAAAAATTAATAAAGAAGAAAGAAAAGAGAAACAGAAAGAAAAAATAAAGGGACAAGGGACCAAAAATTTTTTTTTCAATTAGTGCAACAGGAAGAAATCAACAAGTGATTTAGAGAGGGAGGAGGAGCCAAGATGGGATCCAAAATGGCAGCTTAGAAGCCCGGCTCCGCTGCTCGCCCTCTCCCTCCCTTACATCCTGTATTTGATCCTGAGTCCACATCAGACCCCCGCATGGCGGAAGTAGTGAGGTGCCATCCCGTGCAACTCCGGGTTCGCGATCGCCTCAGATGGCTGAGTAACGTCGATGCGAACAAAGCGGCCTGCACCAGCCATACGCCAGGACCTCGAGCTGTGACGTGGCGGGGGTGGAAGTGAACAACAGCGGGCGCGGCCAGCAGGAGAGACCGGTCGACACCCGCGGAAGTCGTAATTTGTGGTTTCTGACGGATGCCAGCGGAGTGAGATGCTGGCGCCTGGGATATCGCGGTACGCATCTGGCTGACTTTCTCGGCGCCGCAGAACCCGAGACCGGATGATAATCCAGCCACCCACATTGACCCCTTTGATGTGCTGCCCGGGGTGCAATGGCCCCAGTTGGATCGCTCGCCGGCTGCGGTGGGCGTTGGATTATGGATCTCCCCTGGGCATGGCGGGTGAGGAGCTGGTGAAACTGACTTTGTTAAGGTCCTATTTCTCTTTGCCCCGATTCCGGCGCGCTCTGCCTGGCGACAATGACACCCCGGACGTCTGATATGATGTTTGCTATTCTGACTGGGAGGCCCCCGGGGGCAAGGAGCGTCACCACCGCAGACATTGGAGAAAGGGAGCTCACACTTGGGGATGTTCTTTTGGCCGTTGATGATCTTCATTCCTCCCTGAGCTCTATATTGTTTGCCCTCCATGACTCGCTGGCGGCTATTGTTCCTGACGTGGGACCTGGGGGCGCAGATGGAAATATGTTAGACCGGGCGCCTGTCGCTGCTCAATCGTTTGTCTCCGTGGATTCTTTGGGGCGAGAGGTGCTGGATTTTGACTACCGTGAGCCTGCCGTCTTGTATTGCGAGACCGATATTCCTGCTGGATCCTTGTTATATTTCCCCACCATCGAACAGTTTCACGGGGCAACTTCACTATTGGACAGTGACTATTGGCGAAGGGGACTTGTTGCCATCCACCTGCCTTCATTCAGCGCCTGGGTGTCTCCTGAGAAGCATACTTGGGTGCCTGGATTGCTTGCCTATGGAACTGCTGTGTCGGAGTGTCTGTCTACTTTTATTCGGACTGGCCAGGGATGAACATCGCATGATTGTTTGCCGATTTGGTGCTCTTGGTGATGACGCAGGGTTTGGCTTCTTATTGTGATTGTGGGGGTGTGTAACGGACACATGATGATGGCTACCTCCTCTCTTGGGGAGCTTACCTTCTTCTGGGAGGTGGGGGGGGTTGGGGACGGGTGAAGGGCTCCTCCTCCTTCTTTTTCTTGTAACTGGGGGGTTTTGGTGCTTGGGGCGACAGGCATGCCTATAGGGGGGGTGGGCCGTAGCCTTCAGCTGGTGTGCGGGGTGGGGGATGGGATTTGTTTTCGTTCTCTTTTTGTTCTATGGCCCTTCTTTTTCCTTTGTTTGTACTTCCTTTCTTGCCTTTTCCACACTGCTGCTGGGATGGGGGGTCCAGTTTTGTTCTTTCTGGGTCACAATTTGGCGATGTGCGCTTGCGTTTATTGTATTACATTTATTGACCTTAATGGGTAGACAATGGGTTAGCATGTGATTATTGTATATTGGCTTATTCAGATTCACACGTATTCATTGTAATTCTCCTTTTATGTCGGTATAGCAGGCGAATACCCTATTCTAGGACTTGTTCCGAAATTGACTTTGTGTGACTGTATGTACTAGGATCCTTCCTCCAGTGTTATAAAATGGAATCCTCTCATATCCTGATTTTGGTGCCCACGCTAACATGTACCGCATGTCCCTCCGATTTACTATGATTCCGGCGTTAGAGATGCTGAACTGTACTCTTTTATTATGTACCGTTTACCGATTTACCTAACGGCCGGCCTGAAAGGTTGTAGGCCCATACCTGTATTGTTTTGAAGAAACGTTTTGGAGGACTCCAAATAAAAATCTTATGCAAACAAGTGATTTAGAAAAATATCAAAAAACTTTTTTATTATTATTGTTAGTCAGAATAATACGCTCATGAGTCAATTGTTGGTTGCTAAAAATACAGTACATCAATAAAAACCAAACAAGTAGCGAACACAACTTCTGTTCAAAATAGAAGGGTTTCAATGTAAACATCAAATTATGAGCCCTCTATAATTTTGGTGCCACCAATGTGTCGACGGCGTTTCAACCGCAGTAGAAACTTGCGGTCATCATCAGGACAGAAAAACGTAGGAGCGTGAACAGTTCTGTAGACATAAATACATAATGTTACTTATTTTGGACTCCCTTGGAGATATAACAAGAAAAAGAAAAAGAAAAGAGAGGAAGAAAAGAGGAGAAGAATAAGTGAATGAGTGAATTTTTGTGGCTAATATGGTCCAAAAAAATGTGTGACCCCCGGAAGAAAACCGAAATTTGTGACAAATTGCCAATTCATGCAGACCACCACCATCGTAAATAAAAGGTGCCAGATGAATTTAAAACAGATTAAAAAGTGTATCACCTAATACATTTTAGAGGATACGGCGAAGTAACCACATTCAAAGTTGGTATATTCGTCCGTTTAAAAGAAGGTCTGATCACTCTGGGGAAAAAAGAAGATGATATTAAAACCAAATTCCCCATTTAATGCACTGCAAATGGGTGCTTACTAAAAACAGGGACTTACTTAAATAAAAGGCAGGTGTGCACCCTAAATTGGTCCTGCTGATCGAAGTCAATCGTTAAAGGCTGTGATATGAAACAGCCTGCCTTGGCATAAGAACATAATCTATTTGTCCAAAGGAAATCTATAAAAGAGGGAAGGGAACAATCAAAAAAGTCACTTAGAATGCTCGAAAAATCAAGTTGCAAAGCCCTACCGGTTCCTCATCAGACTAACGTAGAGCTCCAGTGGCAAGCATACAAATCATAAACGGTTGTGTAATACAAATTTGGCCACAGGAATGTGACAGGCTATGCAAAAGCAATTTTAGGCAAAAAATTATTATACTGTTACAACAATGTGCGGTATACGCATCTTAATACTGCTGAATAGAGAGTATCGCCGCCGCCTGCCACGGTACCACTATCCCCGTCTGAGGAAACTAAAAAGGGCCTCTAATTAGAAATAGCTCGGACAGCAACCGACTAGGATGCGCCGAACAGTCTAGCAACACTATCAAGGTGCTGGCGAAAAGAGGGGAGGGGGCCTAATCTCTTACCTCATTAAAGTAGTGTGTCCTGCCGAAAATTACGGAAGAGCGAGACCTGCCTCCAAACACGCCGAATTTAAACGGCATGATCATCGCAATGGAAAGAGGGCAGCGGAATAAGCCAGACGCTGGCCGCCATAGTAATCAAAATAAAGAAAAGACTACTAGGCGCAACAGACGGCAGCCATTGAGTTATGGTAAAAAATTATAATAAGTAAGAATCCGTAAACCGTTTGATCAAGGTTAAGGATTTCAAATTGCACCTAACTCGTCTCGAAAACCGAGGGCCTATCAAAATCTGTAGTAGCCCTAATAATATCAAATATAGGACCAGACTGGACCGAAAACCGCAGCCATATTGAATTGGGCAATTCAGACGGCTGCTGATCGCAATCCATGCTGTAATAATGGTGTGAGGGTTTGCACAAAGTTTAGTGTTAAAAAAGTAAAATTAACTTTTCTACCAAGGAAGTCCAAATTCACATAAAGAAGTGTACATAACAATTGCACAATCAAAAAATTATAAACACACTCAAATCCAAAGATATACATATATTATGAACATACATTAATCATGTGGAATCATTACATAAATCCAAAGGAAACAATACATCTTCCATACATTGGGTTAACTAGGCCAATGTACAAAATCAAATTAAACATGAGAAAAATAAATCTTCAACTAGCATACGATGGAAGTAATACATTCTAATAAATCGCATATATATGGCAATCGATTTACATGCATTTTAAAGATGTATGACATAGATAACACAGCAGAAATCACAGAAACCCTAACATTTATTGCTTCATCAAATAGTGGTCTGTTTTAGACACAACTGCCCTTCATAATAATCTAATTACAAAGAGCACACTTGTCATCTAATCTTAATCCATTAAAATATATACCCACATTATATACAATAGATCCTGATTTACATAGGTCTCAAATAAACATCATTGTTATGTGCAGAGGTGACCCATGGTATTCAATGCACACTCTTCTTCTGCATTATCCTACCCAGGCAGTTCGATATGCTCACTACAAAAAGTGGCAGTCAACCGTAAGTCAAGGAATGACATTCCTCCATGGAGTTGAGACCATGGTTTATACTGTCACAACGTAACATCCAACGGCATTCCGCTTTGTTGAGAATACCTGTAATACTGCCCCCTCTATCTGGGACATGAACCACCTCGATGACCTGCCAACGCAGGTCAGAGGGTGCATGTTTGTGTTCCAAGTAGTGTGAAACTAATGGGGCATTTTCAGTTTGACACCTAATGCGGCTCTTATGTTGAGTTAGGCGCCCCTTGATTTTCTGAGTCGTTTGCCCGATGTAGATCAGGTCACAGGGACACCAGACCGCATACACCACATTTTGGGTGTTGCAATTTGAGTGATCCTTTAGATTAACTGTCAGATTGCCATGAACAAATTGTTTCGTGTTCAGACTAGAGTCGCACATCTGGCAACCACCACATTTATAATGTCCAACCAACTTGTTCAAGCCCCACAGAGATGTCAGACTGGGGGTTTCAGATCTGGGAAGAGCTGCTCGAACAAGGTGATCACGTAGATTTTTGCCCCTTTTATATGAAAACAAAGGTAATTCTTGTGTGATACCGGTGGCTACCACCAGTGGCCAGTGTTTCTTAACAATTGCCGCCAGTTTGTTACTTTGTGTCCCAAAGGTTGTTACACATGGAATGCGATTATTCTCCATTTTAGGTTTCGGTGTTAAAAGAAACTCGCGATGATTGTACCACGCTCTCTTCATAGAGCGCTTAACCAGTTTGCGCGGGTAACCTCGTTGTCTCTGTTTTTCAGAGAGAATTTCAGCTTCTTGGAAGTAATCATTTTTAAAAAACCAATTACGACGGATACGCAAAAATTGCCCGAAGGGCAACCCATCTCTCAATCCCCTGGGGTGATTGCTAGTGTACTGCAACAATGTATTGCGAGCAGTGGGTTTGGTAAATAATTTAGTCGTCAATTTCCCATCATATGGGATAATGGTCAAATCCAGGAATTCAACATGTGAATTGCTACTGGTAGATGTAAATTTCAAATCGGGAGAACACAAATTTAACTAATCCAAAAATAGAGATAAATCATGTTCAGTACCAGTCCAAATGAAAAAAATATCGTCAATGTATCTACGCCAATGGCGGATACACTCAAAGTAAGGATTAATCGTCAAGTCATAAATAAATCTGTTTTCAAAATCGTCCACAAAAAGTATGGCAAAATTGGGGGCATAAGAAGCCCCCATCGAAGTGCCCTTCACCTGCAAATAATAATGTCCGTCAAATTCAAACTTATTCTGAGTCAAAGAAATAGTAAGTAACTCAACGATAAAATCAGTAGGGACCGCCGTAGGAGCTGAACGGGTATTCAAAATAGAGCGAATCACCTCAATCCCTGTGGATTGTGGGATATTCTCCTCAACTATTGTTTGGAACAATTATTCACTACCCCTGGTTCAGGTGGGTGGGTTGCCTCTGTGGTTGTACACTATTTGAGTACAGTCGGTTGACTGTGAAGGCTTTCTTTGTGGCCTTGACATTGTGCCTACAGTTATAATGACACATGTTGATGCCCCTACTTATTCAGAGGACTATATTTCGAGAATTAAAAATGGTCCGTCACTGCTGGGATCAGCAGTCACGCAACCAAATGTAAATGAAGCTCAATCGTTACTTGATGAGCTTGAACAATGCCGTAAGAAGCATGTACGTACAACATTGCACGCTCTGATTATGACAGAATATTTAAAAAAAGATGTGATCCCCATGGGACTACAGGTACGTAATGTACCGGTAATATTTACCAACAACCCAAAGTTTAGGAAGGGGTTTAGTCATATTGGTGTAACATGTTCTCGCCACTGGCTTGTACACGGTATTGATACCGCTATGGAACATAGTAAGAAGGAATTGGAAATAATTGCAGATTTGGAAAAGCGCCTGTCTGAGGGTAACATACTTTCTGATGCTAAGGCTGCGTTTGAAAAAGTCACTAAAACTATTGACGAATTTGAAAAAATAGAACGGAGCAAGAAGACTAACAAGATCCAAAAGGATATTACCAATTTTGATCAAATTAGATTCCATCCATACTTGTTAGATGAATTTTTCTTACAGCCAAAACAGCAATATTCAAATAACTATCCCACTTGGGGACGATTCAAACGAAATACTGAAATTTCCTTCTCCGATTCCTCTACCGGTTCCGCGGATGAAGCAGATTCCATCGCTAATGCTCATCCTGGTCCTTCAAATGCCAACTATGGTCCACAAACGCCAACAATGCGCCTTTTTTAGAACGAGGCCGGGGGGGGAGCGGGAGGGGGGGAGGGAAAACACGGTCTACACCTCACACGCCTCCACAACAGTGGAATTTCCAATCAGGGGAGAGAAAAACGCGACGGAAATTTTACCAGTGGGGGCCCCCACAATAGATAATTTGGGCTCCAGCACCTCTGATATGATTCCCATTTTTAACTTATCGAAACATTTATTGTCCTCAGCCGAGATCTCTCTTTTGACCAAGGGTCTCAGTTTTGTTCCAACTGAGAAAACATGTCTTTTTGACACGCAGCTGGAAATTCTGCAATTATTTCGAAAATTGCGTCTTAAATTTTTTTTCCAGAATGAACCCCCTTTTTTGACATCCAGTTTTTCAGGATTACGTCCTCCATCTCAGTTTAATCCTCCATCTAGCCGTATGCCAGTTGAATTGCTGGCGTTCGAATCTTTGGTGCTGAATGAGATCTCAGCTTTGTACAAAAATTTTGAATATATTCCATATAATATCACCTTAATGGAGCGCAAGGCTTTGCAGACTTTGAAAGAAAATTGCGAAGTAATCATCAAACCCGCGGATAAGGGTGGGGGGATAGTTGTACAATCCATCAACAGCTATAAGACCGAAGTGCAATGCCAGTTGAGTAACATCAATGAATATCGGCTTCTGAGATCAAACCCCCTTGCCGATATCCAAAATACTATCAATGCCGTTACTTCGACTGCAAAGGCTGCCGGTTTCTTGACGGATAAGGAATATGCCATCTTAAATTGCAAATCTCCCAGGACACCTGTCTTGTTTACACTTCCTAAAGTGCATAAAGATCTTCAAACTCCCCCAGGCCGGCCCATAGTCTCTGGCTGTGGGTCGGTCCTGGAGCCCCTGTGTAAATACATTGATGTGTTTATCAAAGATTTTGCTGTATACGAATATCCAACAATCCGCAGGGATTGAGGTGATTCGCTCTATTTTGAATACCCGTTCAGCTCCTATGGCGGTCCCTACTGATTTTATCGTTGAGTTACTTACTATTTCTTTGACTCAGAATTACTTTGAATTTGACGGACATTATTATTTGCAGGTGAAGGGCACTTCGATGGGGGCTTCTTATGCCCCCAATTTTGCCATACTTTTTGTTGACGATTTTGAAAACAGATTTATTTATGACTTGATGATTAATCCTTACTTTGAGTGTATCCGCCATTGGCGTAGATACATTGACGATATTTTTTTCATTTGGACTGGTACTGAACATGATTTATTTCTATTTTTGGATTGGTTAAATTTGTGTTCTCCCGATTTGAAATTTACATCTACCAGTAGCAATTCACACGTCGATTTCCTGGATTTGACCATTATCCCATATGATGGGAAATTGACGACTAAATTATTTACCAAACCCACTGCTCGCAATACATTGTTGCAGTACACTAGCAATCAGCCCAGGGGATTGAGAGACGGGTTGCCCTTCGGGCAATTTTTGCGTATCCGTCGTAATTGCTTTTTTAAAAATGATTACTTCCAAGAAGCTGAAATTCTCTCTGAAAAACTGAGACAACGAGGTTACCCGCGCAAACTGGTTAGGCGCTCTTTTGGTGGTAGGAGTTTCTTTTAATACCGAAACCTAAAAAGGAGAATAATCGCATTCCATGTGTAACAACCTTTGGGACACAAAGTAACAAACTGGCGGCAATTGTTAAGAAACACTGGCCACTGGTGGTAGCCACCGGTATCACACAAGAATTACCTTTGTTTTCATATAAAAGGGGCAAAAATCTACACGATCACCTTGTTCGAGCAGCTCTTCCCAGATCTGAAACCCCTAGTCTGACATCTCTGTGGGGCTTGAACAAGTTGCTTGGACATTATATATGTGGTGGTTGCCAGATGTGCGACTCTAGTCTGAACACGAAACAATTTGTTCATGGCAATCTGACAGTTAATCTAAAGGATCACTCAAATTGCAACACCCAAAATGTGGTGTATGCGGTCTGGTGTCCCTGTGACCTGATCTTCATCGGGCAAACGACTCAGAAAATCAAGGCACGCCTAACTCAACATAAGAGCCGCATTAGGTGTCAAACTGAAAATGCCCCATTAGTTTCACACTACTTGGAACACAAACATGAACCCTCTGACCTGTGTTGGCAGGTCATCCAGGTGGTACATGTCCCAGATAGAGGGGGCAGTATTACAGGTATTCTCAACAAAGCGGAATGCCGTTGGATGTTACGTTGTGACAGTATAAACCATGGTCTCAACTCCATGGAGGAATGTCATTCCTTGACTTACGGTTGACTGCCACTTTTTGTAGTGAGCATATCGAACTGCCTGGGTAGGATAATGCAGAAGAAGAGTGTGCATTGAATACTATGGGTCACCTCTGCACATAATGTGATGTTTATTTGAGACCTATGTTAATCAGGATCTATTGTATATAATGTGGGTATATATTTTAATGCATTAAGATTAGATGACAAGTGTGCTCTTTGTAATTAGACTATTATGATGGGCAGTTGTGTCTAAAACAAACCACTATTTGATGAAGCAATAAATGTTAGGGTTTGTGTGATTTCTGCTGTGTTATCTATGTCATACATCTTTAAAATGCATGTAAATCGATTGCCATATATATGCGATTTATTAGAATGTATTACTTCCATCGTATGCTAGTTGAAGATTTGTTTTTCTCATGTTTAATTTGATTTTGCACATTGGACTGGTTAACCCAATGTATGGAAGATGTATTGTTTCCTTTGGATTTATGTAATGATTCCACATGATTAATGTATGTTCATAATATGTGTATATCTTTGGATTTGAGTGTGTTTATAATTTTTTGATTGTGCAATTGTTATGTACACTTCTTTATGAGAATTTGGACTTCCTTGGTAGAAAAGTTAATTTTACTTTTTAACACTAAACTTTGTGCAAACCCTCACACCATTATTACAGCATGGATCGCGATCAGCAGCCGTCTGAATTCCCCAATTCAATATGGCTGCGGTTTTCGGTCCAGTCCGGTCCTATATTTAATATTCGTAGGGCTACAACAGATTTTGATAGGCCCTCGGTTTTCGAGACGAGTTAGGTGCAATTTGAAATCCTTAACCTTGATCAAACGGTTTACGGATTCTTACTTATTATAATTTTTTACCATAACTCAATGGCTGGCGTCTGTTGCGCCTAGTAGTCTTTTCTTTATTTTGATTACTATGGCGGCCAGCGTCGGGCTTATTCAGCTGCCCTCTTTCCATTGCGATGATCATGCCGTTTAAATTCGGCGTGTTTGGAGGCAGGTCTCGCTCTTCCGTATTTTTCGTCAGGACACGCTACTGGAATGAGGTAAGAGATTAGGCCCCCTCCTCTCTTTTCGCCAGCACCTTGATCGTGTTGCTAGACTGTTCGGCGCATCCTAGTCGGTTGCTGTCTGAGCTATTTCTAATTAGATGCCCTTTTTAGTTTCCTCAGACGGGGATAGTGGTACCGTGGCAGGCGGGGGCGATACTCTCTATTCAGCGTTATTAAGATGCGTATACCGCACATTGTTGTAACATTATAATAATTTTTTGCCTAAAATTGCTTTCGCATAGCCTGTCACATTCCTGTGGCCAAATTTGTATTACACAACCGGTTATGATTTGTATGCTTGCCACTGGAGCTCTACGTTAGTCTGATGAGGAACCAGTAGGGCTTTGCAACTTGATTTTTCGAGCATTTTAAGTGACTTTTTTGATTGTTCCCTTCCCTCTTTTATAGATTTCCTTCGGACAAATAGATTATGTTCTTATGCCAAGGCAGGCTGTTTCATATCACAGCCTTTAACGATTGACTTCGATCAGCAGGACCAATTTAGGGTGCACACCTGCCTTTTATTTAAGTAAGTCCCTGTTTTTAGTAGGCACCCATTTGCAGTGCATTAAATGGGGAATTTGGTTTTAATATCATCTTCTTTTTTCCCCAGAGTGATCAGACCTTCTTTTAAACGGACGAATATACCAACATTGAATGTGGTTACTTCGCCGCATCCTCTAAAATTTATTAGGTGATACACTTTTTAATCTGTTTTAAATTCATCTGGCACCTTTTATTTACGATGGTGGTGGTCTGCATGAATTGGCAATTTGTCACGAATTTCGGTTTTCTTCCGGGGTCACACATTTTTTGGGACCATATTAGCCACAAAAATTCACTCATTCACTTATTCTTCTCCTCTTTTCTTCCTCTCTTTTCTTTTTCTTTTTCTTGTTATTTCTCCAAGGGAGTCCAAAATAAGTAACATTATGTATTTATGTTTACAGAACTGTTCATGCTCCTACGTTCTTTCTGTCCTGATGATGACCGCAAGTTTCTACTGCGGTTGAAACGCGTCGACACATTGGTGGCACCAAATTTATAGAGGGCTCATAATTTGATGTTTACATTGAAACCCTTCTATTTTGAACAGAAGTTGTGTTCGCCACTTGTTTGGTTTTTATTGATGTACTGTATTTTTAGCAACCAACAATTGACTCATGAGCGTATTATTCTGACTAACAATAAAAAAAAAAAGTTTTTTGATATTTTTCTAAATCACTTGTTGATTTCTTCCTGTTGCACTAATTGAAAAAACTTTTTTTGGTCCCTTGTCCCTTTATTCTTTCTTTCTTTTTCTCTTTTCTTTCTTCTTTATTAATTTTTCAATAATTTTCAGTGTTAACTGAATTTTTCCTGTAAATGTGTTGAATTATATTCTTTCTCCTGAACTATTGTTTGGAACAATTATTCACTACCCCTGGTTCAGGTGGGTGGGTTGCCTCTGTGGTTGTACACTAGTGCTAGAGGGGAGCCATCCAGCAGTACCTCCAGCACCACATATCAACCCTCTGTGTCTACTTTCTGAGTGGCCATGACAAATGGCACCCCTGGTGCTATCCATATGAGAGCCCGGCCACCTAGATTGGAGTTGGCGTAATTCAATGGCGGTGAGATGTGTTTCCTGAGCCATCGCTAAGTGGACATGGAGTCTCTTGAGGTAAGCATAAATATGGTGACTATCCAATGGTGTGGCCATGCCCTGTACTTTGCAAGACATGATATGATATTTGGGAACATGTGTGTTGGTCTGTTTGTTAGCCATGTGAGTCATGTCATGTGTCAAGGGTAAAGGGTATGCAGTACATTTTCCAACCCCCCCAGTCAAACCAGGAATACCTCTGCAGTGTAGAGTGAACCAAGGGCATGTCTGCAGGTGGTGAGGATCAATACGGACACTAGTAGAGCAGCTTGTGGAATCATAACAGTAATGTAAAAGCATAATCCTCCCAGGACAATTGCCTCTCAGGCCTTGTCCAATTAAACACCCCTAAACTATTCAATGAAGGTAACAATAAATGTGAAAAAGGAAACAATATAGCATTGAGACATAGAGTCCATGTAGGAATTCATGGGAGGTGTGACCTTGGAGTAGGGGATGTAGACGGCACTTGTGCTATAGCAGCAATGTCTAATGAAGCAATGGTGATGGACTCGCTGTTGTAAAAATCTCTCAGTCACGTGCCCATGGTGTTTTACTTACATGAAATCAGCAAGTGATGCGGGGGCACCAACCAGTGCTGGGCCGCCGCACCATCCCTGGGACTGTACTTACAGATCATCTGCTGACCTGGGAGTCACCTTCAGTCCGTGGTGAACTCCGCCTGATGAGCATTGAGAGCCACCCGAGTCCGATCCTGACCCCGAAGGATGTCTGTCCTGAAGGGGGCAAAGGGGTTTGTACTGTAAAGGGTGACATCTGCCACTGCTCTGGCTTACTTCTCCGCTGCTTGATCTTTAGAGGTCCATGTTCCCAGGGGACGACATCTGCGCCACCACAGCGTCTGCACCCCAGCAGCTTAGGGTCTAGCCAGGCCTCTTCAGGTCGCTCGGGATGTCAATTCCAATAAATCCTTCACATGGTGCCATGTCCAAGCTTCATCTGGGAATTGAAAGATGTGGGTCATGGCCCCGTCAACGACGAATAGTTTAGAGTGGAATAGATTGCATATTAGATGTTCAGCTCCTGGAGGAATTGTTTGACTCGTAGGAATTATCCACGACGATGTTGTACTTCGAGTGAGAAGTTTGGGTAGGCTGATATCTGAGCATTTTTGGAAGGCCATGGGCCCTTGGTGCAGGTGTGTTGCAGGAGTAGGTCACAATCCCGGTAGCTGAGGAGATGCGCTATGATGGGGTGGGCAGGAGCTAGCGGGAGGGGGGATGGCCCCAGGTGCGGTACACTCTCTCAATTGAAAATACATTTGGTGTCTTGCCATCAAGGACTTTCTTCACTAGCCATTCCTCTAGGAACAGCTCAACGCCGGGCCCCTCTGATCATTCCGGGAAGCCCATCAGACAGATGTTGTTGCACCTGGACCTGCTCTCAGCATCTTCAGCTCTGTTGTGAAAGGGTGACCTCTGCCTCCACCTTCTTTAGGTGTCCCTGCAGTTTCTTGTTTGAGGGGTGAAGGACTGCCAGCGCAGATTCAGTTTCATCCACTAAATCCACCAATTTGCGGTGATCAGTGCACAGTAGGTTTACCTCCAATGAGTCTGTATCAATGCGAGCCTCCAAGGAAGTCTTGGCATCCAGGATGGCTTGGAGCAACCTGTCAAACTGTGGCGAGTGAGCCTGGAGAGTCTTCTCTAGGTGTTGAAGGCTACCGAGGGTCTTGTCTCCTTGTGTCGGGTCTATTGCGGTGGCACCACCCATTGTGTGTGCATTTTGGTAGTTTTAAGTTTCACCATATCCGTGGGGTGGCATGGCCACCTGGGTGAGCTTCAGTCAATGGCACCCACAGAGGTGGGCCAAACTGGGTCCCTGGAGGCACAGGCAACGAGGGGTCCTAGTCAAGGAATGAAGGAGGGTTGTGCTGAGCACATTGGAGAATAGTAGCAGACCGTTCAAGGGCCAACCCTGCTGTCAGAAATGAGAGACAGGTGTGGATGAGTGGCAAAGGTTGTCTCGCTCAGAGAGAGGCACGCAGGCAGCAGCAGCCAGAAGGGCGTCCACTGCGATCCGAGGGGCAGGGATCTGGGCAAAAGCAGGCAACCACACAGCAGGCCCCTTGGCCAGGACGTTTCTAGTGTGCCAGTACACACCGCCTGTTCATGGAAGAGATCAGTGAGCATGCTACCTGTCAGTGCCCCACAAGGTCACAGGCGATGCCGGTGTGATAGTTCCAGGCCCACACAAGGGATTGGGGCCTTACAAGTGCCGGCCACTCCAGGGAGATAAGCAAGGTGGGCAATGTATGAGGGTAGCTGTCAGTCATGTTCTGTGGGAACTCCCCTGGGAGCTGAAGATGGTGTAATGCCCAAGGATGGATGGACCGATGGTAGAGAGGAGAAAGTTCACGGCCGTGCCCTCACCCCAGACCTAGTGCAAGGGAAGAAAAGTCACTGCAGGGCTGCCCACCATAAGGCCTCGCTTCCCTGTTGCATGTTGGCAGACTCCACTGTCTGGTGAGGGTCAGGGACAGTGACTGCCTCTGGTGCCAGGTAGGTCTGACTAGGCCCTAGCACTCTCACAGGAAACCAGGTAGCAGAAAGCTCTGGGGCACCCTCCGTGTGCCAGCAGCCCACCACAATCACAGGCAGGGGCTGGAGACAAGGTCATCCATCTCATGCAGGGCCCCGCAGCGGTTGGATCCAGCTGCTGTGGGCACCTGGAACAAGCTGTGGTAGTGGCACATGTAGACCAGGGCAGAGTGCCGGCAGCGTTCTAGTGGTGCTCATGTTGTCAACAGGCCCCATCAAACTTAGTTGCCAGGCAGCTGCAGGGATCAACGTAGTTCTGCGGACTGCCATGGGGATGCCAGCCGATGCAGCACCCATGGCCCTCAGGTAGGTCTTACACTCCTCCAACGCCACTTTGAGGCAGAGTCCCTCGCAGTCCCAGGGATCACCTGCTCGGCGGGGCAGTGGATGTGAGTCCCCACACCCCCAGCGCTCTCACCGTGTTCCGCTTAGGTGGGCAGGAACCAGCCTCTTAGCCCTGAGCGAGTCAGTGATGGGCACCCAGTGCTTAGGCTCAGCCGGGACGTGGTTCACGGCAGGCTGCTCCCCGGTTTGGAGGCTGCTGTCAGAGCCATGGTCATTGTGTCAAGGTTTGAGTGGGTGCACAATTCTACTTGCTACTGATGTTGGAAGGTATGGATGGGATAAAGGCTGGATATATGTTGGGCCCAACATGGAGTTTCAAATTAAGGGTCTGGCTCTGTTGCTATCTTGGCCACGCCACCCATTCTGCCCCCTACCTTAATTGATTCTACCCCTGCTGCAGCTGTGCACTAGGTCAAGATTGCTGACACACACAAAGCTCCACAACCACCTGATTATGTGCTTGTGCAAATTCTTATCATTAGGTTTCTGTGCATATTCTGAATTGGGACTAAGGGGGTCATTACGATGGCGGACAGACTTCAGTCCGTGCACCATCGTCCTGGGGATTGGGACCACACACCTATAAGGCGGCATTCCCACACATGGAATTAAGATGCGGCCGCCACCAAGGTGGGAGCATCTGCAATATTTAACATTGCGGCAGGTGCTGCTAGCTGCCGCACCCGCCGCAATGTTAAAAATGCACCTTGAACATTTCCCTGCACTACGTGGCAGACACCATGGAGTGCCTGTCACATGGTGCAGAGAAATGTGTGTATACCTGAACTGCCCCTGGTCATCCCTGCCAGCCTTTCCACGGTGGTTGAAATGCCATGGAAAGGATGGCGGCGATCCTGCACCCCAATCAGGTGGGTGGTGCCTGTTAGGCACCGCCACCATTTAGGGGATGCGGGGTGGTCCGCCCGCCAGCACATCGCCTGCCATCACAATCTGGGGGATGAAAAATGGCTGCACGATGGCAGTGTGCACTTTCATGTGTGCTGCATGAAGCAGCACACATGAAAGTGACAGAATGGCATTTTAAGATCCTTCCCTGCATGCAGACACCCTTCCATTATGGTGCAAGGGTTCCTGCGTTGGCTCTAAGTTGGGGAAACGCAAGGCTGCATCACATTCTTGTAAATATGGTGCATCCATAAAATGGTGGCGGTGTCTAGCAGGCACCGTCCGCCAAATTAGGATGTTGTCTACAGTCAGCCTTTCTGTGGCGGTGAAACCGCCATTAAAAGGACGGTGGAGATTGGCTTTGGGGGCCCGTTGCAGGCCCCCCTTGTGTTAGGGGAGGTGTGGGTGCACTGAGGGGGTACCCATGGTACCCCCCTACATTTCACTGCACCAGGTGGCAGGCACCGTGTGGTGCCTGCCACGTAGTGAAGTGAAATGCACAACATGCACTTTGAACATCGCGACAGGTGCTGCCATCGCAGCGGGTGCTGCAGTCGCATCCTAATTGGGTGTGCAGAACCGCTGCATGTATTGCGGACGGTCCCATTCACCACCACATGTCTGTCCGCCATCGTAATCGGCCCCTTAGTGGTTTTTTAATTTAGTATCGGATGTTGGGTTTGCAGTGGAAAAGAAAATTGTGAAGTTATTTAAATTACATATTATCGCTTTTTAGTTTAATTTTTTATGTTAATTAAATATGTAATTAATAATGAATTATGTAAATTATTTAATAGATTAATATTTTGAAATATTTTTGCAGTTTGTAATTTTTTGATTGTAAAGGGAAATATATATGATTGTTATTTATTTTGTATTAGTTTTTTAGGTTAATTAAAAGATTAGTTCATAATTAGGGCTTTCAGTTTTATGGTATTTATTTTTGTAACATGTATTTATCCATATTTATTTTTTGCCCATCTCATTGGTATTTATCCATATTTATTTTGAGTTTTGAGAATGAAAGGAGCCGTAAAATTTCATGTTTCTGTGTCCACTCATACATTGATGTCTGTCCTGTTTTAGCAAATTAAGCAGCCACGTACAACAAAACACTACACTCCCAGGTACATAATGCGTTATACTACAAATACATGTTAACATATGCCTGTATTGAAGGACATCTGATCCTGTTTTTTAACTCTCCATGCTGTCAATCTGCTCAGCTGGTGCCTGGAATTCATGAAAGACAGCATGGAGAGTGTCTCACAAGAAGCACCATTTTTAGCAAAAATTGAAAACCAGAAGCCTTATTCATAATTAATTATGCAATTATTTAATCGATTGTTAAATAATTTGGCTGTTGTATTTTAATTAATTGTTAATCCATTGATAAGTGTATTTAATGCATTTTTTAAAGTAATTCATATAATATTTATTATTTTAAATTTTATTTGTTTTATTTAATTACTAATTTAATGTTATTATTGTTTTATTTATGAGGTTTTTTGGGATGTTTTGAGGGAAGTGGGGGGAGTGTATTTATTATAAATACATTATTTGGTTTTGTATTTGTTGAATTATTCTGTATTATTACCGTTTATCTTTCTATAACAGTTGTTTTGATTTATTTATAATGCATACATCTTGCATTTTTTTTTTAAATGATTAGGAATTGGAATGATAAATCTAACATCTAACCCCTCCAAAGTTCATCACTTTCCTTGCTTTTGCATTAGTTGGAGCGGGAATTGCAAACCTAACCTGCCAAAATCCACCACTTTGCCTACTGTTGCTTATATTTGTGTGGGAATGGCAAATCAGACCCCTTGAAAGTCCCATACTTTTCCTCCTTTGGCTTGCGTTAAAGAATATCTCTATATCTGCCAGCTCTGCAGATCCTCCATGGTGTGGAATATCTGTATTTTTTAACCTTAATTTCTTGAAAACTACTGAACGGAATTACACCAAATCACAAAAAGCACACCTTCATGACAAATACCTTGCTTTCTGCTAAATTTGGTGCACTCTTGTTCTGCCATTTTGGCTGTAGTTGTGTCTAATTTTCCTGTGTGGAAAACATATTTTGGGACTCCTTGTTCTCAATTCCCCATTTGACAAATCACCTCAAAACTTCACAGGAAGAAGTTGAGGAGGATGAGACTTTTCTGTAAGTTTCATTAAGAATCTAAACTTATAAGCAAACCAGAAATGCCTTTCCTATGAAAATGTGGTCCGAACTATAACTACCCAGTGGAGATAGCCAATTGGTCATATTTATCAATATTTCAATACACTTACCTTTCTATGCTTATATTCTGTTCCATGATATTTTTGACTGAAGATTTCGGTAGTTTACATTCAAAGTATGTAAAGTCATTATTTTCGTAAACTATTTCTGACACAATGTTCATATGTCACAATATTAATGTTCTCGATATTCTGTCACACAAGCATTTAAGTACTGTAAATGAGAGGTGTTACTATTACCCAGATGTGTTGTTACTTAGTATAAGAACCTCAGCATGAAGGAAGGATAAGATGGGCTTGCTGGGATTTTAAATCACAAGAGATAAAGTGTGAGTGGCAGTGAGCACATAAAAGGCAGTGAGATGCAAAGAGCCAGAGGGTGACAGAATGTGACTAAGAGACAGACAGATCGACAAAAAACCCAGAAAGACTGTTTGGTACACTGAAATGAAAGTAAATGTATAAAGCGCTCAATTACCAATTAGCGTCAAGGCGCTGTGAGCCACGTAAACAGTTAGAAACTAGGGATCAGAATCATTAAAAGGGAAACAAAATCAGTCTACAGAGAGAATAGCTAAGCTTTTAAACCCTTTCTGATGGCCAGATGATTTTCATTAACATTTAGTTAGCTTAGTAGGGTATTCCACAGTTTGGCCGTGGCTACAGAAAAGGATATTTCTCCCCAACTCGCCTTCCAAAATTTAGGTGTAACCACCAATTTATAATTAGGAGCTGTTTCTGATCTCGCTCGGAAAGCCCTACGACCAACTCTGTCCTGTAGAGCTTTCCTTCCGACTCGTGCTCCGACGCGCCAAGGGACAGAGTACGATGCGCTGCAGCGCTGACTGACTCGGGTCGCTCGGAGCCCCATTGAAGTCAATGGGAGCCTGCTGTACGTCACGTACATAGGCTTCCATAGTGAAAAACGTACTTCTTGGAAAAGGGCTCCCCCTGCGCAGTGTTCGTGTTGGTGCCCCCCGCAACGTACATGCATGGGTGAGGGGGCCTCTGGGTCCCCCCGCTATGTGAGTTGTAGGGCCCGAGTTAAGGGGGTCCGGCGTGGACTTCTGAAGTACACTTCCTGGAGCTTTTTCAAGCCTGAGGCTCCGACTCACACCGGCTGCTCACAACGCGCATCGTACTTGGCTCGCTGGCAATCAAACGCATTGCGCCGTACGCGACAGACATCTTTGAGTCACTCAGGAGGCATCGCTGATGGGTAAGAGTCGGTCTGAGCATGAGGCAATTATGGCATCGTACTTACTCGCTCGTACGGCTGTACGAGTCGCACAGAAATCACGAGTACGATTTGGACTCGCTACTGGTGGATGACGGCTAGGAGCCCTTCCGAGCGAGATCGGAATCAGCCCCTTAGAAGAGTGTAGTGGTCTTACTGGTAAATGCCATATAAACTTGACTCTAATAGCCTGAGGTCCTGAGCCATGTAAAGCCTTGTGTGCAATGCATAAGGCTTTAAAGACAACTCACTTTTTGATGGGCAACTGGTGAAGAATGATGCCTGAGGAGGTTTAAAATTAGCCTCACTGTGGTATTCTATACAGTTTACAGTTGATGAAGAACTTGTTGATGTTCAAATTCAAGACATTACAATAATCGATCCTAGACAGAATTAATGCCATGACTACTGTTTTGCACTCAGTTTGTGTAATATAGAGAAAAACTCTCCACAATTTATTATGTTGAAGTGGGATGATACTGTCCGGTTTACCTGTAAGTCAAAGGAAAGTCGGTCATCCACTATGACCCTGTAAAGAAAATGAACCCAACCCATCGTACTTACTTGCAATCTTGAAGTTGTGACTGGATGATGACTGGACTGGAACCCAGATTACACCTGAAAAGAGAGAATCAGGACTCACATTACCCCTCCGACCGTAACACCCACCTATCACATGTTGAAATAGGAGTGCAGAGACTCAGAGGACAGAAACCCGGAAGGAGGAGCTGATACCGGAAGAAAAGAAGGACCAGACCAGAGGAGCGGACACACCCATCGCCCGCCTGGAGCAGCTGAAGGACACTGCAGCGATCCCGCAAGCTGGACGGACCGATTCTGACACAGACAAGGAACCCCAAGAGGACAGAGAGACCAAGGAAGCTCCAGAGAGGTGGAGCGAGGAGTGGTGGAGCCCACCAAAGGATGCATAAGTGCGGCTGCAACTCTGGAGAGTTGCAATGGAGCGGGTAAGTCAGCACAGGACGGACGGGCAGTGTCTAGGGATGGAGGGGAGAAAGGGCACGGAAGTGGAGGGGAGCACTGGTCTGATTTTAAAGGAACCCCTCCTTTTTTCACATCAAACCACATAAAAAAAACATTGGCATTATTGAGGCCATTCATTTTGAGAGGGGCAGAACAGGTGTGAGGAAAGCACTGAACAGGAGATTGCGTATATTTTAAATAGGAATTACCCAATTCTCCATAAGGTGAGGAAATCCTGCTGAATATATGAAAGAAATAGAGGTTTCATAATCCTTAACTGCCATTGTTTAGATCGCCTTTTGGACTCTCAGAACAAAAGGAGAGGGGGCAGATCTGACTACCTGAGCCCTTCCATTCCTATTTTGTCACTTTTATATTAGTTTGGGGATTTTTTATCCCCCTGAGACCCTATCACAGTTCTCACAGGTGGTGTGGTGACGGGTAGATAAAACTCCTATATTTAGAGAAGAAATTTATACTTACCGCTCCTTTAGGTCTCCATCTCTGAGCCTCAGGGCGGTACCATTGGAGAGAAGACTACTCTGGAAGAGAAGGAAGAAAAGAAGAAAAGGAGAGCTTGACAGCCTGATGTTGCATTTCTGTTTATCCAAATTACATTAAATCTTCATCATTAGGAAGTACATTCAGCCTCCAAGTCTGTTTATCTGGCCTGCCCTCCCACAGAAACCAAGATCTTTTGCAGCTTTCACTGGGATGGGCAGACTTTCCAATGACTTCATCATTAACAAGTACATTCAGCCTCCGCGTCTGTTTATCTGGCCTGCCCTCCCACAGAACCCAAGTTCTTTTGCAGCTTTCACTGGGATGGGCAGACTTTCCAATGACTCAGGCAACAATTTCTGCTCCAAATCAGAGGCCGATGTCCGAAGATGATCGACTCTGTCTTTTCAGCATTCATATTAAGGTAATTTTCCCTCATCCAGGTGAAAATTGCTTTCATACCACTATTAAAGCCGATATCCCTTGCAGATCCATCCTCTGACATGGAGACTATGATCTGGGTATTGTCAGTGTAGGAAAAGACCTGGAGACCAAAGGATCGAATATGTTTTGCTTATGGGGAGACATATAGATTGAATAATGTGGGGCTTAGAGACGAGCCCTGAGGGACCCCACAAGGAAGAGAGAAGGGTTTAGATTTGAGATGACCAAAATTCACTATTTGGGTCCTGTCCATTAGGAAAGACATTAGGAGATTTAAGGCTGTATCCTTAAATCCACCCAGAGATAAGCGAGTTATAAGGAGCACTGGGGAAACCATGTCAAAAGCTGTGGGCAGATCCAACAGGATCAGTGCCACAGCCTGACCTGTATCCACCAGCGCTCTGAAATTGTCAACAACTGAGACCAGGGCAGATTCTGTGCTATGGCCACCACATAAACCCAAACTGCAAAGGGTTCAATAGCCCATTGTCCTCAATAAATGTCTTCACTTGTCTATTAAGATGTTTTTCAAGAAGTTTGGCTGGAATTGGAAGCAGAAATATTGGCAATAGTTTTTCAAATCTTTCAGATTTAAACTCAGTTACTTTAGAAGCGGCCCGACCGCTGCTTAAAACATCCAATTCCAATAGACTGGTTGATAATGGATGTTAGCGGCCCAGCAATGGTTTGTGTGGCCATATGAATTATTTGTGGTGGACAGGGCTCAAAAGGAGCTCCTTGTTTGGAGTTTAGGAGAAAATGTATGGTTTCCTCCTCCATCATAGGTTGGAAACAATAAAAAGAGGGTTACACTCTGACATTTCATACAGATTAGCTCTTCTGAGGTTATAATGAGGTCAATATGGATGGTAAAGATTTTAGACTAAAAGAACAAGGCCACATTGTCACAGATAATCTGCCTGCCTTCTGAGTGATTAGAAGTATTAGGGGAGGACAGGGTATTTGTGATTTTGAACAACTCTCTAAATGAGTTGGGAGCATTGGCGATTTTCTCGGTGTAGAATTTAGAGTTCTCCTCAAATATAACCTGTTTATATTCTCTGATCAGAGTTCCATATTTAATTTTTTCCTGCCGGTCATATCTTCTGCACCAGACCCGTTCTTGTCTCTGACACATTTGCCTCAACAATTTAAGTTGGTCAGAGAACCAAGGTGCAGAGGGTGATTCCCTATGACAGTCTCTAATCTTAACATGGGTGACCTTATCTGTGGCCAATCTAAGCCATACTGAGTACTCTTTGGTGGCCAAATTTACATCCTCCTGAGCAGTAACAGTTCTACCATTTAGGGCATTTGAAAATGCCATCTGTGACAAGCCCTTCCAGTCATTATTGCATCATTTGTTGCTCATATTTCTATGAGCCTTCTAGGGGGATTACAGGACAGTGAAAATCCAACAGCATGATTGTCTGACCAGCTAAGAGGGAGTGTCTCCTCAAACGTCAACCTTGCATTGTTAGAGAAGATTCCCTCTAGCGTATGCCCTGCACAATGCGTAGGCTCATTGACTAGTTGAGTAAGTCCATAACTTGATAAGATATCAAAAAGAGTAGCTGAGTCCCTATTAGTTAAATCCTTCAAATAGAAATTGCAGTCTCCTAAAATTGTGCAATTTGACTTCAAGGTTCAATCAACTGCCCTGTTTCCAGTGAAAATTTTGATCTAGATCCCCGACGACGATAGATTAAAAACCTAAAGAATGACAAAGTGTGATGGATTTTAAGTATACTCTGTCAAAAAATCAGTTGCACACTGTACCACTGAGGAAAGTACTATCAGCTTGAATCACGAAGACCACTTTTTAAACAAATTGTGTTTATTATTACAGAACAACAAAAGTGAAGCCAGTAAAGTTACGCACATCACATTTCCATGTGTATACTGTACATAGTCATGATATTATTCACTTCCAATAAGTACATAGCGGGACATACAAACAATGCCCATATCTCTGGTATGGAAGCAGTGGTGAGAGGGAGGGAGCGAGGAAGTCATAAATCAGGGAGCCGTGGCATATTAAACACTGGCAAGTTACGAACATTAAATCAAGTAATAGCATTCTCAAATTGTGCGGTCTCATCATTGTATGTAATATCCATTGCCTGCTGGATTCGAACAGCATAGGGGATCTGCAGGTAGTTTGTGGCACCTTTGTGCAATGTTGATGTTGTATTTGCAGTGTGTACCCTTCAGGGTGGGCGTGTGCCATTCTAGGCCTCAATGTTCATGATGTAAGCGACCCAATTTTCACCCCTACATGCACCATTCCATTGGCACATAACTCTCTAAGCACACTCCATTCTGCTTGTGCTCCATTTACTAGTGTCAGGGGTCGGGGCGCTTTCCATTGCTTTGCAATTTGTCATTTAAAGAGAGCAAATGCAATGTAATTAAACCTTTGTTCCTGTTTATCTTTTTTCGCTTTGGGCGTAGGCCAAGGAGGCAGGATTAAGGAGAAGGTGTCAGTGTGTGGCCAGTGAATTCTGCCCTGGTGGTTGTGATTTCCACCCAAGTCATTTGCAATGGCAGGCATTCACACACCATGTGGTGGAATCCAGCTTCTGTCAGCTTGCATTTCAGGCATGCAGGTGTAGTCATAGGGAATACACGCTTAATACATCAGCGCGAGAGATAGTCTTAGTGTGTGTAATTAAATTGTGGAAAGCGGAAACTGGGATTTCTGGAGACCTCTTTTACATATTGCAGAGCCCGCATCCAAGCCTTGTTTGTCAATGGCTGAGGGAGAACATTGTTCCACCGAGTCAACGCCTTCCCCACATCCACCAAAGCATCAGTCGCCAGTGCTATATAATGTCGATATGGCTCGGTGTTATATTCTAAGTATTACATTGATATGTAATTAGCCTAGATCCTCCTAGCTGCTCAGCCAGAGTGAGAGATGGTAACGGAATGTTGTTGTGACTGTGTTGAATGGAATGCCTGGGTGCCTGTGTGGATGACTGGAACCAAAAAAGAATATATATGTTATAATTAAAGTAAATGGTTGAACACTCCTTTATTAGTTACACTGAGCTCTTTTGCTATTTTCATTATTACTTGTAATTTTTTTCCATTGTGATATATTGTAGATTTCCTAGGAACGTTATCTTCGACTGGAAGCAATAAAGAAGACATGAAATATACAACATGGTTTCCAGTGTTTGTGTGTGTAGGGTACAACACTCGGAGTACCTCACCATATGTAAGGGGTGTATGTAGGTGTCTTGGTGCATCAGCCCGGTGCACACTGACCGCCGGCTGCAGAGTGGAAAAGGATCGAGGACAAAGAACTACACCTCCTGGCATCCCTTCTGATAGGGACGTCCTGCATGACCAGGACGCAATGTCTGGGACTCCGGATATAACGAAGCTGTCAATTGTTTTGAATTTCCCCGGTCCTTTTGGCAGTCCCGAATCTTCTAGCAAGCAGCAGTAAGGGTGCTCTCAGCACCATTGTATGTTTACAGATGCTTTTTTTTTGCCTTTTAAGCTAGCAACTCGCATTGTTTATTTGCTGTCTCTTCTGTTGGCGGGATTCGCAGTTTCAGCGATCTTAGGCAGAAGAGAGTGTCGGCAACACAGCCTATTGGTGTTCTTCCACTATCCTGTTGGAGACATCGGAAAACCTCAGAAGTCTCATACAGGGAGGAATAAAGCCATAAAACCTATGTTGATATCTAAGAAAGCGTGCAGGCTCTCATTGTGGATTCGAGTGGGGAGCGCATTGTGGAAGTTCATGAGCCTATACTTTTTTCACAAACCTCAATTGGAGACATTATGATTTGAGGTGTACTTTAGATTAAAGTGACTAAATCCTCGTAACGTCCATAGGGCGAGGAGACTTTATTTGACCCTCTACTCTATGTGTTTGTCATTGCACGTGGGAGCCGAAGAATCCTAGCTACCAGGCTACCCATAAACGATTACATGGCTTGTTGTATGAGACTCCTTTACTCAGATTACAAGGCTCATGAATACAAATATAGTCTCATTAATTTGGAATTACTACAAGGAAAGAGTTCACTCTGTTCTCTCTTTTTATATGTTCTTTCACTAAACGCCTGCAATCGCCCTCAACCTACGGACATCAGCAGCGGGAGCCCCTTCCCAGTCGACATCAGTGGCAGTGCCTGCAACTCGCCGGACGCGCTTCGTGGGTCCCGCAGCGCGGCTGTCAGAGAGGGAGCCGCCGTTCTTTAAGGGGCTGGTGTTTTTCGACCGGCAGGGCTGCGAGCATCAGGCAGGGACTCCGTGGACCAGGAGTCCCTGCGCGCCCAATCACCACCAGCTGGGCTGCTCTCCCTGCTGGCCACGCCCACCCGCCCACGGATAAAGGACTGATTTCCCTGCTACCTGGTGGGATCTTTCACTAAACGCCTGCAATCGCCCTCAACCTACGGACATCAGCAGCGGGAGCCCCTTCCCAGTAGACATCAGTGGCAGTGCCTGCAACTCGCCGGACCCGCTTCGCGGGTCCCGCAGCGCGGCTGTCAGAGAGGGAGCCGCCGTTCTTTAAGGGGCTGGTGTTTTTCGACCGGCAGGGCTGCGAGCATCAGGCAGGGACTCAGTGGACCAGGAGTCCCTGCGCGCCCAATCACCACCAGCTGGGCTGCTCTCCCTGCCGGCCACGCCCACCCGCCCACGGATAAAGGACTGATTTCCCTGCTACCTGGTGGGATCTTTCACTAAACGCCTGTAATCGCCCTCAACCTATGGACATCAGCAGCGGGAGCCCCTTCCCAGTAGACATCAGTGGCAGTGCCTGCAACTCGCCGGACGCGCTTCGCGGGTCCCGCAGCGCGGCTGTCAGAGAGGGAGCCGCCGTTCTTTAAGGGGCTGGTGTTTTTCGACCGGCAGGGCTGCGAGCATCAGGCAGGGACTCCGTGGACCAGGAGTCCCTGCGCGCCCAATCACCACCAGCTGGGCTGCTCTCCCTGCCGGCCACGCCCACCCGCCCACGGATAAAGGACTGATTTCCCTGCTACCTGGTGGGATCTTTCACTAAACGCCTGCAATCGCCCTCAACCTACGGACATCAGCAGCGGGAGCCCCTTCCCAGTAGACATCAGTGGCAGTGCCTGCAACTCGCCGGACGCGCTTCGCGGGTCCCGCAGCGCGGCTGTCAGAGAGGGAGCCGCCGTTCTTTAAGGGGCTGGTGTTTTTCGACCGGCAGGGCTGCGAGCATCAGGCAGGGACTCCGTGGACCAGGAGTCCCTGCGCGCCCAATCACCACCAGCTGGGCTGCTCTCCCTGCCGGCCACGCCCACCCGCCCACGGATAAAGGACTGATTTCCCTGCTACCTGGTGGGATCTTTCACTAAACGCCTGCAATCGCCCTCAACCTACGGACATCAGCAGCGGTAGCCCCTTCCCAGTAGACATCAGTGGCAGTGCCTGCAACTCGCCGGACCCGCTTAGCGGGTCCCGCAGCGCGGCTGTCAGAGAGGGAGCCGCCGTTCTTTAAGGGGCTGGTGTTTTTCGACCGGCAGGGCTGCGAGCATCAGGCAGGGACTCCGTGGACCAGGAGTCCCTGCGCGCCCAATCACCACCAGCTGGGCTGCTCTCCCTGCCGGCCACGCCCACCCGCCCACGGATAAAGGACTGATTTCCCTGCTACCTGGTGGGATCTTTCACTAAACGCCTGTAATCGCCCTCAACCTATGGACATCAGCAGCGGGAGCCCCTTCCCAGTAGACATCAGTGGCAGTGCCTGCAACTCGCCGGACGCGCTTCGCGGGTCCCGCAGCGCGGCTGTCAGAGAGGGAGCCGCCGTTCTTTAAGGGGCTGGTGTTTTTCGACCGGCAGGGCTGCGAGCTTCAGGCAGGGACTCCGTGGACCAGGAGTCCCTGCGCGCCCAATCACCACCAGCTGGGCTGCTCTCCCTGCCGGCCACGCCCACCCGCCCACGGATAAAGGACTGATTTCCCTGCTACCTGGTGGGATCTTTCACTAAACGCCTGCAATCGCCCTCAACCTACGGACATCAGCAGCGGTAGCCCCTTCCCAGTAGACATCAGTGGCAGTGCCTGCAACTCGCCGGACGTCCCGCAGCGCGGCTGTCAGAGAGGGAGCCGCCGTTCTTTAAGGGGCTGGTGTTTTTCGACCGGCAGGGCTGCGAGCATCAGGCAGGGACTCCGTGGACCAGGAGTCCCTGCGCGCCCAATCACCACCAGCTGGGCTGCTCTCCCTGCCGGCCACGCCCACCCGCCCACGGATAAAGGACTGATTTCCCTGCTACCTGGTGGGATCTTTCACTAAACGCCTGCAATCGCCCTCAACCTACGGACATCAGCAGCGGGAGCCCCTTCCCAGTAGACATCAGTGGCAGTGCCTGCAACTCGCTGGACCCGCTTCGCGGGTCCCGCAGCGCGGCTGTCAGAGAGGGAGCCGCCGTTCTTTAAGGGGCTGGTGTTTTTCGACCGGCAGGGCTGCGAGCATCAGGCAGGGACTCCGTGGACCAGGAGTCCCTGCGCGCCCAATCACCACCAGCTGGGCTGCTCTCCCTGCCGGCCACGCCCACCCGCCAATCACGCCCCTTGTTATAAACATCTGCCGTGCACCCGCAGTGCGGGAGCGCGCGAGAGCACGCTGGGAGAAGCCCGGGACAAGGGCGGGACCGTCTGTGGCCGTCAGGGGCCGAGGGAGGCCAGGCTGGGCCCACTCCCTTTCGCCTGTACTTTTTTAAACCCACCTGGACTTTGATATAGGTTCTGGATATGCCAGCACCAGCTCCAGTGGGAACACCAGCGAAGGCGGGAGGAGGTAACAACGGGACTTTGGACAATTATTTTAAAACGGCTAAGGGAGATGGCGGCAACGAAACCTCTTTGGAGAAGCGTAGGGAGGAGCGCCGCCGCTCCATTGAGCATATGAAAAATAGGCCCCCTAGTGATATTATTCCCTATCCTATCTCCCAAGAGGGAGGTTCCTTTAACGGCAGTCAGGAACCATCATCCCTAGAAGACGTCCCCTTTCTACTGCGGGACAGCACTTCTAATCGTTGCCCATTTATTGAACAGACCTTGGACGTTATCCCACCAACTAGCTTTAGCAGCACGGCTGTCGACTTAGTCACACAAATACCCCCCGCAGTTAAATCTAGGAAAAACAAACCAAAGCAAATTGTTGTGGCAGAGGTGCACGGCCCACCACCGAATAAGCGTAGAAGGAAGTTGAGGGGCGGGCTGGGAAAGACTAAGACCCCCCATTCTGACTTTGGAAAAGTACACAAGTCTGTTTCCACGTCTGACAGGCTTACATTGAACGCCAAGGGTACTAATACTAATAACATTGCTTCCACTAGCGAACAGGGGAACAATCCATTAAATACACTACCTCCTGCCACTTCTCTGGGGAACTTAGAATTTCTACTCAGATCACTCCTGCTGCCCATTAGCGAGAGTTTGAAGAAAGTCGAGATCAGACTCACGATTTTGGAGGCAGCTATAACTAGCCTGAAAACCTCGGCCAGCAAAGAGAATAGAAATCCCGAGTCAATTCCGCCAATTAAAACTTCCCTTAACACCCATAACCCTTCTATAAACGTGGGACCTCCCTTGGGTACCGCCGCCACCCACCTTTTGCAGCCACTTATGGCCAACCTAGTCCCAACACTATCCACGAATTCCAAATCCCTACCTCCACAACCAGCAGGCCTAGCCTCCCGCGGCACAGCTCTCGGTACAACTTCTGGGGATCTACCTAATGCTAGTATTACTCCCTTATTCCCTGCCAGGCCAGCTTCCAGGCCTCGGAGACCCGACTTGCCGCCTGAGGCTAACAGCCTTATGGTGGTTTTGGCGGGTGTTCCCCCTCTTGAAATGGGTGAAAGTGAGAACTTCCACTCACTCAAAAGGAAAATTATCAAATGGCTGAATTACAACATACCTCTCCCCGCCTATTTTAATAACGAAATCATCATGGTGAGAAGGGTACCTTGGCTGGGGAAAACGAGAAAATCAATAATAGGGGATTGTATTATGGTGACTTTCCGAGACCCTGGGACAGTATTACATATATGTGCTGGGTCAAACAGATCACCAGATTCCACCATACAGACTTTACCAGTCTCTTTTTTCTTCCCCCCTATTCGTATGCAGCATGGATTGTCACAAGGTAACTGGACAAGGGTTGAACGGAGAACCAGACACACCTGCCTATCGACCTTCAGATACACCCTTTACTGACTATAACCGATTTAATTGCCTGAACAGACTGGATGGGGTCGATTGACTGTCCTCAAACCCTGACCTAATCCCTGTGACTTCAGGCATCGGTTTTAGTGAATCACCTGATCCAAACAAACCTAATACTGACAACGGTCCTGACATAACATCTGGTGTAATATCGGGCTTTGGTTCCCCTCCCATTTCTATTTTTATAACCCCCCCTGCAGCTGTCCCGGCGCACTTGAGACTAATTTGGTGGAATGTGGCCGGCCTAGCCAATAAGCTGGACTCATATGATTGGGTAACTTACATTAAGACTGGGGATGTCTGTATGTTCCAGGAGACCTGGGCAAGGGAAGAACATAGCCAACAGGGCTACCTGTCATTTTCCATCCCGGCTAGGTGGGAGGGCAAGGGCCTCCCTTCAGGCGGACTCACAACTTGGGTGGCATCCCACCTAGGGTGCCAGGCTTCACGGTTACCGGTCCCATCGGACGATATTCTAGTGGTTTTACTGGCCTGGCCGAACCTAGCGAAACTTGCCCTAATAAATATCTACTCTAGACCAGTGGGAGTCTCGCGAGAATCTCCCACGATTGATGAGCTCTCAGCTTATCTATCTGAAATCCCAAGGGATATACCCTATGTAGTGGGAGGCGATTTAAACTCACATTTTGAGCCACTGGCTGGCCTTCTAGAGGGCTTTCCCATGGAAGAAGAGTCCAGATGGGCAGTACCTCCTGTAGCAGCGCCCACCCCGAAGGCATGGACACCTGTAGCACTGCAGGTTACAGCCCTAACCCTAAAGTATGGAATCAGAGCTTGCAACGGGCGTGTTAAGTCTGATATACCAAGCAGACACACGTACAATAAAGTGGGAAGAGAGTCCCGCTTGGACTACGCCCTTGTACAGATAGTGAATTGGTCATCTATCCTGGACTTCAGGGTTACTGAAAGACTAGATAGTGACCACAATGCCCTAGAACTAGATCTCATCCATCCTGGTTCAGAGCCCTCTATTTTAAATAAGGAGGATAACAAGCCCGAACTTTTACTGGGCAATAACAGGAGAAGAATCAGGTGGGAAAATCTAGCCGCGAGCCAAGTGAAACTCCTGAGGCTCTACGCAGGACTAATTCCAATTTTGGAAATAGTGGGAGATCTAGCTAATGATGTGGGCAACAAAGATTCCCATAATATATTACATCAGGCACATGAGGACCTTATAAAGGGAGCGGCCTCAGAGCTTTTTGGCAAGGCAAAGAATATGAGCAGGGGGCACCACCATAAAACCCCATGGTATAATGCAGCCTGCAGGAAGGCAAAGGGAGAACTCCTCAGAAACATCAAGGAGGGAACAGGCGGAGAGCAGTTACGAGAAAGAAATGAAATGAATGAATGAAATGAAATGAAATGAAATGAAAATTGCACTTATATAGCGCGTAACTACCCGGAGGCCTCGCAGCGCTTTAGATTGATTACTTTACAGCGAGCACCGGGCAGGTCAGCATGCTTGAGCATACAAGTGCGTTTTCAGGGCCTTTCTAAAGGACATGAGATTTTTGTTTTCTCGAAGGGAGAGGGGCAAGGAGTTCCAAAGTTTGGCCGCAGAGTGGGAAAAAGAGCGGCCACCCCAACGAGCCCTATTGATTTTTGTTGTGGTTACAAAGTAGAGGGATATACAAAAAATTAGTGGCCCACGCTAAAATCGAATGGGAGGAGAACCAATGGGAGGAGCTTACCAGCTCTCTCGTAACAAGAGACTACCGAATGTTTTGGCGAGTAGTCAATGGCGGGTCTGGGCGCCTTCATTCGGCAATAGAGCCAAATATTGCAGCAGGGGTGTGGAAGGCACACTTCCAGTCTCTCTATAGTTCCGAGCTGGGAGAAACTGCGATTGCCATTGGTAATGGATTGACAAAGTATGAAGGGGAATTGATAACAGTGGGAGAGGTTAAGGCAGCAATTGCAGGATTGACCTCTGGAAAGGCGCCAGGATTGGACGGTCTCCCCGGGGACCTGTTTAAGCAGGAGCCCGATGTATGGGCTCCCTACCTGGCTACTGTGTTCAATGCAGTCCTGCATGGTATGGAAATCCCGAGTACTTGGCTGGGGGCAGAGGTGGTCCCCATATTTAAGAAGGGCTTGCCTCTGCTCCCAGCCAATTATAGGCCAATCAGCTTAATTGATGTGCCCCAGAAGCTGTTTGGTAGGATACTGTTGAATCGCCTTCAGGACTGGGCGGAGGAGACGGGTGCCCTCAGCCCATATCAGGCGGGTTTTAGGAAGGGAGTTTCGACAGTGGACCAGGTCTTTCGTTTAAATATTATATATTGGAGGACAGCGGTATTCGAAGGCGGCAGCCTATACACTATATTTGTGGATCTGAGGGCCGCCTTCGACCTGGTGCCCAGAGGGAAACTTTGGAGTGTCCTGGCCGAGATGGGGGTGCCTCCGGACATACTGATAATTCTACAGAGACTGCATTTTAACAACTATGCTAGGGTCAGGTGCGGGAAGTCTGGGGAATTGACGGACAGATTCCCCGTTGACGGGGGGGTTAGGCAGGGTTGTGTATTGGCACCGACCCTGTTTTGCCTCTTTGTCAATGGGGTAATCGCCCATCTCAATGGCATTGAACATACTGATGCTCCAAAGTTGAACGGCAGCAGGGTGCCTGCAATTATGTTTGCAGATGACACCCTGCTGCTGTCCAAAACCCCTATGGGGATACAAAGGATCCTTGATTCTTTTGTGGCTTTCTGCATGGAAAGGGGATTGGAGATCAATGCCACAAAAACTAAGTTTATGGTCTTGAACCCAACCCAAAGATCACGCCCGAACCCCTTACTGGGATCAGCATGACTAGAGAGAGTCTCCACCTTTGAATACCTAGGTGTAACGTTGAATGAAACCATGTCTTGGGGAACACACCAGACTAGGGCTAACCTCAAATTAGTGCAGACCACAGGCGGCATCGCTCGGATGATGATAAGCTCTACATATCGACCATTGGGGCCAGTCATCCAGATCTACAAGGCACAGGCCAGGGGCGCTGTCATGTATGGGGCGGAATTGTGGGGCCATACATCTTCCCAGAGTCTGTCTATAACCGAGAACAACTTTATTAGACAGATAGTTGCACTCCCGTCTAGTACACCACTCCTCCCCTTGAGGATGGACCTGGGACTGAGACCAATAGCAGATGAACTGGGTCTCAGACCCATAGCCTTCTGGAGAAGGTTATGGAGTAGTGAAGAACTTTGTACTTACAGGGCGGAACTGAAGGAGTTTTTAACCCACCCCAAAGCTTTACAGATCCCCTGGATAAAATATATAAAAAAGGCCTGTGCGAGACTGGGACTCCCCGACCTATGGTCCGATCCAGCCAATGCTTCATTAAGGATCCCACGAAGAGCTTTGGCCAACGCGTATCACGAGCAGAAATTAGCTATGGTCCTAGATTCCCAGGCTGAAGGGTCATTAACATCTGTATTCACGCAAAGCAAGGACTCATACAGGCTGGAGATGGTTCTGGATGGCATGACTTCCGTGCTGGCCAGGAAGCTATTTCTCCAATGGAGATATGGCACACTGCCTCTGCGGTGTTATACTAGCTCCTGGTCTACACCGCCCTCTACCAAGCAATGCCCGGCTTGCATTTGTGATGAGGAAACTGATCTACATGTGGTCTTGTTTTGTCCAACGTACAAGACCGCTAGGAAATATTGGCTCCTACCACTCATCAGAAACTTGGGTTGTAGGGAGTACCTCCCGATGTACAGAATCTTAAAAACCGATGTCTCGGGACCAACGGTCTTTGCATTGGCTAAATTTCTTACAAATGTTTGGCATACTCACACCCGTATTTTAAAGCTGCAGTCCCCCACTGTTAGACCTGTCTGGCTTTTTGGCGAAGTCCCTCCTAATTTTTATTTATTTTGTCCCCTTTTCGCCCCTCATACCCTTATTAATTTTTGTGTCTACTGACTTTTTGTAGGTGTTGGCCAGGGGGATAGGTGTTCTTTCTCCCCCTCATGGTCTTTTACCTTAGGCCCAGAGGCCTGTTCTGACAGGAAAGTTGGCACCACCTAAAATGGTGGCCACCAACTGCCCCAACTGTCACCAACAGAACTTGGCCATAGCCTAACATAGGGCATTCCAGAACCTTCTGGTCCATTCTGGACCACTGAGAGGGCAGCCTATATAAGGCGGAATGCTGGACAGCCATTTTGTCTGTCAGTGAGGAGCAGCTAGAGTGAAGGCTGAGGTCTAGTGGGGGTAGGATTCTGAAGGGTGGTTCCCTCTACAAGAGTAGCCCTCTGTCAAGGTTTTCCCCCTCATTGATCCTGTTGTCCTAGCCAAGTTAGCTCATCCTGCTGATCCTGGGCAGATAGATTAAGGGGTTAACTTTAGTAGTCCTGGGAGCTGAGCTGAGAGTTCCCCGTGCCCCTAGTCTGCCCAGTAAGGAGGAATAGGGGGTTGGTGCTGAGAGAGTACAACCTGGCTTTATTCTGAAGGAGCCCCCCCCCCTTCTTCTTTTCTCTCTTCTTCGTTTTGGTGAAGGAAGGGAATTCATTCATTAAACAACTGATAGCATCCCCTACCAGTGACTGGTCCTGTGGTGTGTGGCCATCCCCTCTGCCAGCTGAGAAGGTGTGAGGTGAACTGTGACCGGGTTTTCATCGATCGCGCTCTGGGTCAGCACCCCCCCGGGATCCACTGAGCCTGGGAAGCTTAGAGAGGCTTCCCTTTGTGAGCGGGACCCCAGGGGCATTGATCGCGCTGGAGACGCGTCGCCTGTCCTGAAAGGAACCAGAGGCGTTACTGCGCACGCCCCGTCTGTGAAGATATCCCCGGAAGGAGGGGCCGTGAAGTGAGCAGGCCCCAGCGAGCAGCGTCTCTCCTCGGAGCAGATCCCGTGGGAGGCAGCCTCGGCGAGAGCGCTCCCGCGCATGCGCACCGGAGGAGTGTTTCCTTCGCGCTGCGCTGAGGGAAGGCGCCGGAGGGTTCCTCAGCTCGCTGCCTGTCAGGTCGCTTCCTCCTGCTTGGGCGCCGTGTGGAAGAGTCGGCCTGAGCAGGGAGGGAGAGCGAGGAGGCCTGGCAGCGGTGCAGAGGGTTGGGGTCTGCCTGGAAGGTATTTTAGCGCGAAAGTAGCACGAAGGAGCAGGCTCACGCTGAGGAGTCAGCTGAGGAGTGGGAGCTTCCCTAGCCTTGTTTTCCTTCAGCCCCTCACGCCAGGTCAATCTTGTCCCCTGAAACCGGACTGTCTGCACATCCGCCTGGTAAAAACAAGTAAGGAGGAGTTCTGAAAGGGGGAGAGTGACGCTGGTAATTGACTTAAGGAAACCTTCAGTGACTGGATATTTTGAGTATAGTGTACTACAAGATATTCCCATTCCACTACTGTGGGAGCTTAATTAAATGCTGATGAAGGTGAATCTAAACCAAGAATACTCAGAGAAGTAGTAGAGAAGCTAAATGTGTTTCATGCAAATGAGAGTGAGGCTCTGGCCTGATTTAAGTAAGCTGAGTACAGTCATTCCCTAATTTAACCGACTTAGTTCAACTGTAAGAAACTGCATTGTGATTCTCTTTGAAACTGGTTTAATGACAAATGAACTGTAATGTTGAAACTGGCTGACTAATTGCTTAGCAGTTTAAATGTTAATACTGTAATGATATTTGCTCTTGCTTATAGTGAGGTGTAGTTCTCTCCCAAGACTCTAGCGGAGTATATCTAGCCTAGTTGATTCTAAGGTACAGTTATCTTAATGAAAAAGGGTGATAGGAGTTCAAGAATATAACAGCTGTTTTAAAGACAACGTGATAATCTGCTAGAAATTTAAAAAGTATAACTGCTGATCTTAAAGGTGACTTGAAATGTTTTGAACTATCTATATGTGAGCTATTTATATTTGACAACAAAGAGCATATTATTTTTATATAAAGCGATACGTATTTTCACATAATTTTGGTGTAGTGTTTTCTTTTTGAGTGCTATTGCGTGGAAGTACTTTTGGGTGGTCTGCAACCTTTACACTGTGCCTCTGAATGCTAGTCTTGCCCTAGGCCAGGCTACCTAATTCCAACATATTGGTGCCTAGCGGTGGGATCGCGGACTTGGTTGCAGCTACTCACTAGTAATTCAACGCAATACACTAAACCTGCACCAGGAGTTTTCTCCTTGCGGCCCTCCTAATTTACATTTTTGTTTTTTTCTAAATTTATTTCTGGTGGTGGGTGGAGGTTGACCCTAGGACACTTTTGGTTTCCTCCTGTGTGAAAAGTTTATACTCTAGCAGAAATGGAGATAAATGTGGAAGAGCTGGATAACTATACTGTGACCCAACTAAAGGACTGGTGTCAGCAGCAAGGTGTGTTTTTCAACAAGGGTGCCAAGAAAGGCGAGCTGCAGACCAGCATACGGGCATGGGTGGAGGCTCATTCCGGGGAGGTACCAGTGTCAGAAGGGAGTGACAGGGACACTGTCGTTGAGACTGGAATGCTGTACCAAGCGGAGGGGGGAAATCTACTGACAGGTTCCAAGACACCTCCCAGGGCGGGCAGCAGCGTCTCGGAGAAGGGGTTAACCGAAGCCGAGCTAGAAGATAGGAGGGAGGAGAGAAGAATGAGGCTGGAGTTAGCTAGGATGGATATGCAAAGGGAGGAAAGGAGGTTAGCTCATGAGCGAACCCTCAAGGAGATGGACCTACAGGTCCTAATACAAAGGCCTCCCACTCCAGACCATGGTGGCAGCGAAAAGAAAGTAGACACCAGGGAATCCAGACCCTACTTACCTAAAGATGTCATCGCTAGTTACACCTCAGGTGATGACATTGCCAAATGGTTAGCCGCCTACGAAGTTTCTTTAAGGGCTCACGGGATCCTAGAAACTCACTGGGGAGGTGGGCTGTACAAATACATGCCACCTGCTGGCAGAGACACTTTGTTGGCTCTGGAGCAGAATGAGCAAACCCACTACCCTGTCATGAAGGTGGCACTGGTGAAAAAGTTTGGACTTACCCCTGAAAGGTACAGACAAAAATTCAGGGGAAGTCACAAAATGAGTAACCAGAATTGGGTAGACTTTCTAGACTACGCCAAGAAAGCTTTAGAGGGTTGGGTCAAGGGCAGCGAGGTAAAAGATTATGAGGGGCTGTACAATCTATTTTTGAAAGAACACCTCCTCGAGAAATGTTTTCCCGAGTTGCGCCAACACCTGGTGGACAGCAAGCTGACCGATCCCCGGAAGCTTGCAGAGGAGGCAGACACTTGGGCAAGTACCCGGGTATCCTCCAAGGGGACTGGAGGGGATTCTCAAAAAGCCGGACAGGGCGCCCCCCAGAAGAAAGAGGGAGGAGATAAAAAGAAGGAGTTCTCCAAAGGTCCCCAAAATAATTTCCAAGGTAAGGGAGCAGGTTTCACCCCTAGGGCAAACCCGCCCAGAAACCCTAATCCTGGCCAAAGCCAGCAGCCAAGGGTTCTCCACTGCTTTGAATGCGGTGGTGTTGGACATTATAAGGGAGATGTCAAATGCCCAAAGAGACCACCCCCTCCCACCGGAGGAAAGTCACCGGGAGTAGCTAGTGTAGCGCTCGGGGAGGAGTTGCCCTTAGATAAGGGGGGTGAGTGGGCGGGTGTCACCTTAGTGTCCCTGGGAGAGCGGGAGATGGTGCCAAAGATCCAGGTGCCCCCAAATACTATCAAGTATGGGCAATGGGTTACCATCAATGGCCAAAGAGGGGAGGCTCTGAGAGATACAGGAGCCAGTATGACTATGGTGAGAAGTCAACTGGTGTCTCCAGAGCAGGTTGTTCCTAATGTACTCCACCCCGCCGCGATGGCTGACGGCAGAATGGGCCACTATCCAGTGGCTGAGGTTCCCTTTGAGTGGGAAGGGGTTGCAGGTTCACTTCGAGTTGCCGTAAGCCCTGCCGTGCCAGTTGATTGTCTGTTGGGGAATGACATGGAGCACAACACTTGGAGAGAGGTGGAATACCGGACGCATTCTGCGATGCTGGGTACACCTGACTGGGCCTGTGTAAGCACACGGTCTGCGACTGCCCGGAGAGGGAGTTCGCCTGGGTTGGAGCCTGGAACAATGGCCCAACCCGCTGCCAAAAAGGGTCAGAAACGGAGACAGGGACAGCCTGCTTCGGCTTCCACGCCCCATGAGACAGATCGGCCACCTGCAGTGCTAGGCCAGGAGTCCGTGGAGGGGGGAGTAGACTCTCTGGAGGATTTACCCATCCCTGCTGAATGGCATGTGGAGGGAGGTCCTACCAGAGAGGAATTCTGTAAGGGGCAGAGGGAGTGCCCTACCCTTGAGGGACTGAGGCGTCAGGCTGAAGCCCAGGCAGCAGGTGATGCTACGGGACACCATCATATTTACTGGGAGGATGGCCTCCTCTACAGTGAACCCAAGGTACCTCTACCTGGCTCATCAAGGGCCTTGGTGGTCCCGCAGCAATACCGAGCCTGTCTGCTGGAATTGGCTCATGCGATACCACTGGCAGGACACTTAGGCCAGGACAAGACCTTTGCATGGCTTGTCCTCCACTTTTACTGGCCTCAGATGAAAGTGGCGTCCAACACATACTGTAGGACCTGTGTATCCTGCCAGGCCAGTGGGAAGACAGGGGTGAAGCTAAAGGCTCCCCTGGAACCACTTCCTGTCGTTAGCACCCCCTTTGAAAGGGTGGGCATCGACATTGTAGGGCCATTGGATCCACCAACAACAGCTGGTCACAGGTTCATCCTGGTTCTGGTGGATCATGCCACACGGTACCCAGAGGCCATTCCTCTGAGGACTGTTACTGCACCTGTGGTAGCTAGGGCCCTGATGGGAATCTTTACTAGGGTAGGATTCCCGAAGGAGGTTGTGTCTGACAGGGGGACTAACTTCCTGTCTGCTTACATGCGAACCATGTGGAAGGAGTGTGGGGTGACCTACCGGTTCACCACTCCCTATCACCCCCAGTCCAATGGACTGGTTGAGAGGTTCAATAAGACCCTGAAGGGCATGATAAGAAGTCTGCCAGAGGTCATCCTGATGATGGTGACGGATGGTGCTGAGGAAGCGGAAAGCGAGCCTCTCCTAGATCTCTTTTCATGTCAAGAGAAGGATGGGTCGGTGGAGGGAGTGATTCTCTCCCCGTCTCTCACTCCTGAGCAACGAGAGGATTGCCGACAGGTATTGGGACAGTACTCTTCACTGTTTTCCCTTGTCCCGGGAAGAACCCACCTGTGTACCCATGATGTGGACACAGGAGACAGCCCCCCAGTGAAATCCAAGACCTATAGGCTGTCGGACAAGGTGAAGGCTAGCATCCATGGCGAATTTGCCAAGATGTTAGAGCTAGGAGTGATAGAACCGTCCAGCAGCCCTTGGTCCAGTCCGGTGGTGCTAGTCCCAAAAGCCGCCCCACCGGGCACCACACCAGAACTGAGGTTCTGTGTGGATTACCGAGGACTGAACTCAGTTACCAAAACTGATGCTCATCCAATCCCCAGGGCGGATGAGTTAATTGACCGGCTAGGAGCTGCCCAATACCTAAGTACCTTCGACCTTACTTCAGGGTATTGGCAGATCTCCTTGACAGATGGAGCAAAGGAAAGGTCAGCCTTCTCCACGCCTGAGGGACACTTCCAGTTCTGTGTGATGCCCTTTGGGCTCAAGAACGCCCCTGCCACATTTCAGCGACTGGTGAACCAGGTCCTCTCTGGAATGGAGGGTTTCTCGGCTGCTTACCTGGATGACATTGCTGTCTTCAGTAGCAGTTGGGAGGACCACTTGCAACATTTGCAAGCAGTTCTCCAGGCGCTGAAACAAGCTGGATTGACCATCAAAGCCAGTAAATGCCAGATTGGTCAGGGGTCGGTTGTGTACCTTGGACACTTGGTGGGTAGGGGGTCCGTGCAACCCCTACAGGCGAAGATTGAGGCAATCATGGCCTGGGAACCCCCCAAGACACAGACTGAGGTCCGAGCTTTCCTGGGCCTCACAGGTTACTACCGTCGCTTTGTGAAGGGGTATGGCACTATTGTAGCGCCCCTCACAGAGCTCACCTCTAGGAAACAACCTCGACGGGTAGTTTGGACAAAGGCTTGTCAGCAAGCCTTTGAAAAGTTGAAGCAGGCAATGTGCGAAGCACCGGTCCTGAAGGCTCCCAATTTCTCCAAGGAGTTTATTGTGCAAACAGATGCATCCGAACATGGCATTGGGGCAGTGTTATCGCAACTCAATGAAGAGGGCCTGGATCAACCTGTAGTCTTCTTATCCAGGAGACTGCTTCCCCGGGAACAGAAGTGGAGTGCCATTGAGAGAGAAGCTTTTGCGGTGGTGTGGGCTCTGAAGAAGCTGCGGCCATACCTCTTTGGCTCGCACTTCCTGGTTCAGACTGACCACCGACCCCTTCGTTGGCTAATGCAGATGAAGGGGGAAAATCCCAAGTTGTTGAGGTGGTCCATCTCCCTACAGGGAATGGACTTTCGGGTGGAACATCGGCCTGGAGTGGACCACGCCAATGCAGACGGTCTCTCCAGGTATTTCCGCCTTAGTGATGAGGACTCCCAAGGGGTTGGGTAGTTCTCCCCACTTTCAGCTGGGGGGGACGCGTGTTAGACCTGTCTGGCTTTTTGGCGAAGTCCCTCCTAATTTTTATTTATTTTGTCCCCTTTTCGCCCCTCATACCCTTATTAATTTTTGTGTCTACTGACTTTTTGTAGGTGTTGGCCAGGGGGATAGGTGTTCTTTCTCCCCCTCATGGTCTTTTACCTTAGGCCCAGAGGCCTGTTCTGACAGGAAAGTTGGCACCACCTAAAATGGTGGCCACCAACTGCCCCAACTGTCACCAACAGAACTTGGCCATAGCCTAACATAGGGCATTCCAGAACCTTCTGGTCCATTCTGGACCACTGAGAGGGCAGCCTATATAAGGCGGAATGCTGGACAGCCATTTTGTCTGTCAGTGAGGAGCAGCTAGAGTGAAGGCTGAGGTCTAGTGGGGGTAGGATTCTGAAGGGTGGTTCCCTCTACAAGAGTAGCCCTCTGTCAAGGTTTCCCCCTCCTTGATCCTGTTGTCCTAGCCAAGTTAGCTGATCCTGCTGATCCTGGGCAGATAGATTAAGGGGTTAACTTTAGTAGTCCTGGGAGCTGAGCTGAGAGTTCCCCGTGCCCCTAGTCTGCCCAGTAAGGAGGAATAGGGGGTTGGTGCTGAGAGAGTACAACCTGGCTTTATTCTGAAGGAGCCCCCCCCCCCCCCTTCTTCTTTTCTCTCTTCTTCGTTTTGGTGAAGGAAGGGAATTCATTCATTAAACAACTGATAGCATCCCCTACCAGTGACTGGTCCTGTGGTGTGTGGCCATCCCCTCTGCCAGCTGAGAAGGTGTGAGGTGAACTGTGACCGGGTTTTCATCGATCGCGCTCTGGGTCAGCACCCCCCCGGGATCCACTGAGCCTGGGAAGCTTAGAGAGGCTTCCCTTTGTGAGCGGGACCCCAGGGGCATTGATCGCGCTGGAGACGCGTCGCCTGTCCTGAAAGGAACCAGAGGCGTTACTGCGCACGCCCCGTCTGTGAAGATATCCCCGGAAGGAGGGGCCGTGAAGTGAGCAGGCCCCAGCGAGCAGCGTCTCTCCTCGGAGCAGATCCCGTGGGAGGCAGCCTCGGCGAGAGCGCTCCCGCGCATGCGCACCGGAGGAGTGTTTCCTTCGCGCTGCGCTGAGGGAAGGCGCCGGAGGGTTCCTCAGCTCGCTGCCTGTCAGGTCGCTTCCTCCTGCTTGGGCGCCGTGTGGAAGAGTCGGCCTGAGCAGGGAGGGAGAGCGAGGAGGCCTGGCAGCGGTGCAGAGGGTTGGGGTCTGCCTGGAAGGTATTTTAGCGCGAAAGTAGCACGAAGGAGCAGGCTCACGCTGAGGAGTCAGCTGAGGAGTGGGAGCTTCCCTAGCCTTGTTTTCCTTCAGCCCCTCACGCCAGGTCAATCTTGTCCCCTGAAACCGGACTGTCTGCACATCCGCCTGGTAAAAACAAGTAAGGAGGAGTTCTGAAAGGGGGAGAGTGACGCTGGTAATTGACTTAAGGAAACCTTCAGTGACTGGATATTTTGAGTATAGTGTACTACAAGATATTCCCATTCCACTACTGTGGGAGCTTAATTAAATGCTGATGAAGGTGAATCTAAACCAAGAATACTCAGAGAAGTAGTAGAGAAGCTAAATGTGTTTCATGCAAATGAGAGTGAGGCTCTGGCCTGATTTAAGTAAGCTGAGTACAGTCATTCCCTAATTTAACCGACTTAGTTCAACTGTAAGAAACTGCATTGTGATTCTCTTTGAAACTGGTTTAATGACAAATGAACTGTAATGTTGAAACTGGCTGACTAATTGCTTAGCAGTTTAAATGTTAATACTGTAATGATATTTGCTCTTGCTTATAGTGAGGTGTAGTTCTCTCCCAAGACTCTAGCGGAGTATATCTAGCCTAGTTGATTCTAAGGTACAGTTATCTTAATGAAAAAGGGTGATAGGAGTTCAAGAATATAACAGCTGTTTTAAAGACAACGTGATAATCTGCTAGAAATTTAAAAAGTATAACTGCTGATCTTAAAGGTGACTTGAAATGTTTTGAACTATCTATATGTGAGCTATTTATATTTGACAACAAAGAGCATATTATTTTTATATAAAGCGATACGTATTTTCACATAATTTTGGTGTAGTGTTTTCTTTTTGAGTGCTATTGCGTGGAAGTACTTTTGGGTGCATGGGCGTCCGCAGAAATTTTTCCAGGGGGGGGCAACATTTTTACTTCATCACCATCCTCCGACATAATTGAGCACAAGTATTAAATAAACAATTAAAAAATCTAATAAGACAAACGAGCTTAAATAACAAAAGAAAACCGTGGGGTGGGAGAAATATCATGTAAGGCTCCACAGCAGATTACCTGGCAACCACAATGAAACAGAGGAAAAAATAAACAAGCAATGGCATAGCCAATAGGTCTCGCCTTTGGGACCTTATAAGTGTTTAGCCATGCAACACTTGATGTTGTTGCACCAAGGATATTGTACTGGACAACTAAACACTTATAAGGTCCCAAAGGGGAGACCTATTGGCTATGTCAATGCTGTTTTTTTTTTAAAATGACAAGCAGTGCTATAGGGCTCCGGCTGCCACTTAGTCCACCACATCCCACGTAGATGCTGCAGCCATCTTTGAATGGTTTTAAAGCCAATTTAAAAGCTGTCACCAGTGTATGTGAATCCCTATCTCAATTGTGAGACTGCTCTCCTGCTTCCCAATTCTATTAAATACAAATTATGTAAAAAGAGCATCCCATTCTGAGCTACACAGCTCATCCTACCCACGTTCATGCGCAGATTTGAAATACTGATGGTTTGGGCTTCCCGGAATTCAACTGGTTGAGAGGTGGACAGGTTTAGAGAGGTAGAGAGAGAGAGGTATAGAGAGGTAGGGAGACAGAGGTAAAGAGAGGTAGAGGGAGAGGTAGAGAGAGGGAGGTAGAGAGGTAGAGGTTGGTAGAGAGAGGTAGAGGTAGAGGTAGGGAGAGAGAGATAGGTAGAGAGAGAGGTAGAGAGAGAGGTAGAGGTAGAGGTGTAAAGGTAGAGAGAGAGGTATAGAGAGAGAGGGAGGGGTAGAGAGAGAGAGAGAGAGAGAGGTAGAGGAGGGGAGGTAGAGAAAGAGGTCGAGAGGTAGAGGTAGAGAGAGAGTGGTAGAGGGAGAGGTAGAGAGGTAGAGAGAGGTAAAGAGGTAGAGAGAGAGAGGTAGAGAGAGAGGGAGAGAGGAAAAGGAAGAGAGAGAGGAAGAGAGAAAGGTAGAGAGAGAGGTAGAGGGGGTAGAGAGAGAGGTAGAGAGAGGTAGAGGTAGGGAGAGAGAGGGGTAGAGAGAGAGAGGTAGAGAGGTAGAGAGAGAGAGAGAGAGAGAGAGAGGTAGCGAGAGAGAGGTAGAGAGAGGTAGAGAGAGAGAGGTAGAGAGAGAGAGGTAGAGAGAGAGGTAGAGAGAGAGTGGTAGAGAGAGAGGTAGAGAGAGAGGTAGAGAGAGAGGTAGAGAGAGAGGTAGAGAGAGAGGTAGAGGTAGGGAGAGAGAGAGGTAGAGGTAGAGGTAGAGAGGTAGAGGTAGAGAGAGAGAGAGAGAGAGAGAGAGAGGGAGGGTGAGAGAGGTAGAGAGAGAAGTAGCGAGAGAGAGGTAGAGAGAGGTACAGAGAGAGAGAGGTAGAGAGAGAGGTAGAGAGGTAGAGGTAGGGAGAGAGAGAGGTAGAGGAAGAGAGGTAGAGAGAGAGTGGTGGAGGGAGAGGTAGAGAGGGAGAGAGAGGTGAAGAGGTAGAGAGAGGTAGAGAGAGAGGGAGGAAGAGAGAGAGGTAGAAAGAGAGGTAGAGAGAGGGCTAGAGAGGGGTAGAGAGAGGTAGAGAGAGAAGTAGAGAGAGAGGTAGAGAGAGGTAGAGGTAGGGAGAGAGAGAGGTAGAGAGAGAGAGGTAGAGAGAGAGAGGTAGAGAGAGAGAGGTAAAGAGAGAGAGGAAGAGAGAGAGGAAGAGAGAGAGGTTGAGAGAGAGGTAGAGAGAGGTAGAAAGGTAGAGAGAGAGAGAGGTAGAGAGAGAGAGGTAGAGGCAGGGAGAGAGAGAGGTAGAGAGAGAGAGGTAGAGGGAGAGTGATAGAGGGAGAGGTAGAGAGGGAGAGAGAGGTAAAGAGGTAGAGAGGTAGAGAGAGAGGTAGAGAAAGAAGTAGAGAGAGAGGTAGAGAGAGAGGTAGAGGTACAGGAAGGGAGAGAGAGGTAGAGAGAGAGAGGGGGTAGAGAGAGAGAGAGGTAGAGAGAGAGAGAGGTAGAGAGAGAGGAAGAGAGCGAGGTAGAGAGAGAGAGGAAGAGAGAGAGAGGCAGAGAGAGAGGTAGAGAGAGAGGTAGAGGGAGGTAGAGGTAGAGATGTAAAGGAAGAGAGAGAGTGGTAGAGGGAGAGGTAGAGAGGGAGAGAGAGGTAAAGAGGTAGAGAGAGGTAGAGAGAGAGAGGAAGAGAGAGGTAGAGAGAGTGGTAGAGAGAGAGGTAGAGAGGGGTAGAGAGGGGTAGAGAGAGAGAGCGAGAGAGCGGTAGAGAGAGAGAGAGGGAGAGGGAGAGAGAGAGAGGTAGGGAGAGAGAGAGGTAGAGAGAGAGGTAGAGAGATGTAGAGAGGTAGAGGTAGAGAGATGTAGAGAGGTAGAGAGAGAGGTAGAGAGAGAGGTAGAGAGAGCGCTAGAGAGAGAGCGCTAGAGATAGAGGGAGGTAGAGAGAGAGGTAGGGAGAGAGAGAGGTAGAGAGAGAGGTAGGGAGAGAGAGAGGTAGAGGTAGAGAGGTAGAGGTAAAGAGGTAGAGAGAGAGGTGGAGAGAGAGGTGGAGAGAGAGGTAGAGAGAGAGGTAGAGAGAGGGGTAGAGAGGGGTGGAGAGAGAGGAAGAGGAAGAAGTAGAGAGAGAGGTAGAGGTAGAGGTAGAGGTTGGGAGAGAGAGCGGTAGAGAGAGAGGTAGAGAGAGAGAGGGGTAGAGAGAGAGAGGTAGAGAGAGAGGAAGAGAGAGAGGTAGAGAGAGAGAGGAATATAGAGAGGCAGAGAGAGAGGTAGAGAAAGAAGTAGAGAGAGAGGTAGAGGTAGAGGTAGGGATAGAGAGAGGTAGAGAGAGAGAGAGAGGTAGAGAGAGAGAGGGGTAGAGAGAGAGAGGTAGAGAGAGAGGAAGAGAGAGAGGTAGAGAGAGAGAGGAAGATAGAGAGGCAGAGAGAGAGGTAGAGAGGGGTAGAGAGGTAGAGAGAGAGGTAGAGAGAGAGAGGTAGAGAGAGAGTTAGAGGCAGGGAGAGAGAGAGGTAGAGGTAGGGAGAGAGAGAGAGAGGTAGAGGTAGAGAGGTAGAGGTAGAGAGGTAGAGGTAGAGAGGTAGAGGTAGAGAGAGAGAGAGAGAGGGTGAGAGAGGTAGAGAGAGAAGTAGCGAGAGAGAGGTAGAGAGAGAGAGAGAGAGGTACAGAGAGAGAGAGGTAGGAAGCGAGGTAGAGAGGTAGAGGTAGGGAGAGAGAGAGGTAGAGGAAGAGAGGTAGAGAGAGAGTGGTAGAGGGAGATGTAGAGAGGCAGAGAGAGGTGAAGAGGTAGAGAGAGGTAGAGAGAGAGGGAGGAAGAGAGAGAGGTAGAAAGAGAGGTAGAGAGGGGGCTATAGAGGGGTAGAGAGAGGTAGAGAGAGAAGTAGAGAGAGAGGTAGAGAGAGGTAGAGGTAGAGGTAGGGAGAGAGAGAGGTAGAGAGAGAGAGGTAGAGAGAGAGAGAGGTAGAGAGAGAGAGAGGTAGAGAGAGAGGTAAAGAGAGAGAGGAAGAGAGAGAGGAAGAGAAGTAGAGAGAGAGAGGAAGAGAGAGAGGAAGAGAGAGAGGCTGAGAGAGAGGTAGAGAGAGGTAGAAAGGTAGAGAGAGAGAGAGGTAGAGAGAGAGGTAGAGGCAGGGAGAGAGAGAGAGAGGTAGAGAGAGAGAGGTAGAGGGAGAGTGGTAGAGGGAGAGGTAGAGAGGGAGAGAGAGGTAGAGAGGTAGAGAGAGAGGTAGAGAAAGAAGTAGAGAGAGATGTAGAGAGAGAGGTAGAGGTAGAGGTAGGGAGAGAGAGGTAGAGAGAGAGAGGAGGTAGAGAGAGAGAGAGGTAGAGAGAGAGGTAGAGAGAGAGAGGAAGAGAGAGAGGTAGAGAGGTAGAGAGAGGAAGAGAGAGAAGCAGAGAGAGAGGTAGAGAGAGAGGTAGAGGGAGGTAGAGGTAGAGATGTAAAGGAAGAGAGAGAGTGGTAGAGGGAGAGGTAGAGAGGGAGAGAGAGGTAAAGAGGTAGAGAGAGGTAGAGAGAGAGAGGAAGAGAGTGGTAGAGAGAGTGGTAGAGAGAGAGGTAGAGAGGGGTAGAGAGGGGTAGAGAGAGAGGTAGAGAGAGAGAGAGAGAGAGCGGTAGAGAGAGAGAGAGGGAGAGGGAGAGAGAGAGAGGTAGGGAGAGAGAGAGGTAGAGAGGTTGAGAGAGAGGTAGAGAGATGTAGAGAGGTAGAGGTAGAGAGATGTAGAGAGGTAGAGAGAGAGGTAGAGAGAGCGCTAGAGAGAGAGCGCTAGAGAGAGAGCGCTAGAGATAGAGGGAGGTAGAGAGAGAGAGGTAGGGAGAGAGAGAGAGGTAGAGAGAGAGGTAGGGAGAGAGAGAGGTAGAGAGAGAGGTAGAGGTAGAGAGGTAGAAAGAGGTAGAGAAAGAGGTGGAGAGAGAGGTGGAGAGAGAGGTAGAGAGAGAGGTAGAGAGAGGGGTAGAGAGAGGGGTAGAGAGGGGTAGAGAGAGAGGTAGAGAAAGAAGTAGAGAGAGAGGTAGAGGTAGAGGTAGAGGTTGGGAGAGAGAGAGGTAGAGAGAGGGGTAGAGAGAGAGAGGTAGAGAGAGAGGAAGAGAGAGAGGTAGAGAGAGAGGTAGAGAAAGAAGTAGAGAGAGAGGTAGAGGTAGGGAGAGAGAGAGGTAGAGAGAGAGAGGTAGAGAGAGAGAGAGGGGTAGAGAGAGAGAGGTAGAGAGAGAGGAAGAGAGAGAGGTAGAGAGGTAGAGAGAGAGAGGAAGATAGAGAGGCAGAGAGAGAGGTAGAGAGGGGTAGAGAGGTAGAGAGAGAGGTAGAGAGAGAGAGATAGAGAGAGAGTTAGAGGCAGGGAGAGAGAGAGGTAGAGAGAGAGGTAGAGAGAGAGGTAGAGGGAGGTAGAGGTAGAGATGTAAAGGTAGAGAGAGAGTGGTAGAGGGAGAGGTAGAGAGGTAGAGAGAGGGAGAGAGGTAGAGAGAGATAGGAAGAGAGAGGTAGAGAGAGTGGTAGAGAGAAAGGTAGAGAGGGGTAGAGAGGGGTAGAGAGAGAGGTAGAGAGAGAGGTAGAGAGAGAGCGGTAGAGAGAGGGAGAGAGAGAGGTAGGGAGAGAGAGAGGTAGAGAGGTAGAGAGAGGTAGAGAGAGGTAGAGAGAGGTGGAGAGAGAGAGGTGGAGAGAGAGAGGTGGAGAGAGAGAGGTAGAGAGCGAGAGGTAGAGAGCGAGAGGTAGAGAGCGAGAGGTAGAGAGCGAGAGGTAGAGAGTGAGAGGTAGAGAGAGAGAGGTAGAGAGAGAGAGAGGTAGAGAGAGAGAGAGAGGTAGAGAGACAGGTAGAGGTAGAGAGGTAGAGAGAGAGAGGTAGAGAGGAAGAGAGAGGTAGAAAGAGAGGTAGAGAGAGGTAGAGAGGGGTAGAGAGGGGTAGAGAGCGGTAGAGAGAGAGATAGAGAGAGAGAGAGAGGTAGAGAGAGAGAGGTAGAGAGAGAGAGGTAGAGAGAAAGAGGTAGAGGTAGAGAGGTGCAGAGAGGTGTAGAGAGGTAGAGAGAGAGAGAGGTAGAGAGAGAGAGGTAGAGAGAGAGGTAGAGAGAGAGGTAGAGAGAGAGGTAGAGAGGGAGGTAGAGAGGGAGGTAGAGAGAGAGAGGTATGGAGAGAGAGGTAGAGAGAGAGAGAGGGGTAGAGAGAGAGAGGTAGAGAGAGAGAGGTAGAGAGAGAGAGAGAGTGGTAGAGAGAGAGAGAGGTAGGGAGAGAGAGGTAGAGAGAGAGGTAGAGAGAGAGAGGTAGAGAAAGAAGTAGAGAGAGAGGTAGAGGTAGGGAGAGATAGAGGTATAGAGAGAGAGGTAGAGAGAGAGAGGTAGAGGTAGAGAGAGGTGGAGAGAGAGAGGTGGAGAGAGAGAGGTGGAGAGAGAGAGGTGGAGAGAGAGAGGTGGAGAGAGAGAGGTAGAGCAAGAGGTAGAGCGAGATGTAGAGCGAGAGGTAGAGAGAGATATAGAGGGAGAGGTAGAGAGGGAGAGGTAGAAAGGGAGAGGTAGAGAGGGAGAGGTAGAGAGGGAGAGGTAGAGAGGGAGAGGTAGAGAGGGAGAGGTAGAGAGGGAGAGAGAGAGAGAGAGAGGTAGAGAGAGACAGGTAGAGGTAGAGAGGCAGAGAGAGAGAGAGGTAGAGACAGGTAGAGAGGTAGAGGTAGAGAGAGAGAGGTAGAGAGAGAGAGAGGTAGAGAGAGAGAGGTAGAGAGAGAGAGGTAGAGCGAGAGAGGTAGAGAGAGAGGTAGAGAGAGAGAGAGGTAGAGAGAGGTAGATAGAGAGAGGTAGAGAGAGAGAGAGGTGTAGAGAGAATGGCGTAGAGAGGTAGGTAGAGATAGAGAGGTAAAGAGAGAGACGTAGAGAGAGAGGTAGAACCACTTTAAAAGAGAGGTAGAGAGGTAGAGAGAGGTAGACGTAGAGAGAGAGGTAGAGAAGTAAGAGAGGTAGAGAGAGAGAGAGAGAGAGAGGTAGAGAAAGAGGTAGAGAGAGAGAGGTAGAGAGGTAGATTGGAGAACCTAGCATTTCCAGAGCATTAAAGGCACTACTCATTTGTAACGTCATTCCTTTCACTGCACATCCTGCTTTTTCTAAATAACTAGACCCCTTATATATATGTTGTGGTCATAAAGCTTACAATTTGCAGCATCACAGTGGTTGCTATTGATCGTTTTTACACCTTCCTAGGGCCTCTGCTTCAAGCTGTGGGAGCAGCCAGGCCCGGACCTTCTCTCTTGCCCCTCAGCAGCAGTTTTACCGCTCATCAAACTGGACCGTCATTGCAAGCGCTTTCTCACGCTTTTAAAATTGACGGCCCTGCAGACAAACACCACTGTCTGTGGGGGCTGTCAATAGTGACAGACCGGTGTTCCAGGGGGGGGCAAGTGCCCCCCCTTGCCCTCCCCTGCGGACGCCCATGTTTGGGTGGTCTGCAACCTTTACACTGTGCCTCTGAATGCTAGTCTTGCCCTAGGCCAGGCTACCTAATTCCAACACCCACTTAATCTTAATACTAAAAATTTTAAATGTATGTTTTTTTTTCTTGTACATTGTATATTATCTGCCGATGCCCTACTCCGATTGGTTTTTTAATATTGTTTTATATATGTCTTTTGTATATCTTTGATGGTCATTTCGGCCGAAATAAAGATTGAGATGATGAATATGTTCTTTTGTTTCTTGATTGTTGAAGAGGTTGGTAGGGGGTGTCCAGGAAGACAGCTGCTTTTTCAAGCTACGCTCTTAGACGGGTATTCGTGTTGGGATTCTGAAACCACCCTCTCATCTCTCCTGATAAAGCCCCTTTTTTCCTTTACAGGTGGTGTTTTCACTTCACTCCTTCTTATCTTCAGATTAGTATTGTAGAATCTGTAGGTGTTGTTTAGTGAGGGATCATATTGCTTACTGTGTTCTTTTTTTGTTGTTCTTAGATCTCCCTCCCTGCAGTTCCTACCCCTTCCTTCCCTCACTTGACTATCTCACTAGTCTGTGTCATATATATTTCCAGACATGGGGCAGTTGAGAGGTGGACCCCTCTAAGCATCAGCACAATCCTGAGAATTACAGAAGGGAAACCCTGACAGTAGGAAATGTGATTAAGGCATTTCCAACTCACCAGTTCGCCATGTATTTCTCACCATGTGCTGGAAGGCGTGATAAATTAGAATGTGGCCAGCACCCACGGAGTATGTGTCCATGATGTCTGTTAAGGACATGAGGGTTCCCTCATGGAATAGGTCTCCTAAGATATCCAGACTAGCTGTTCTCCATGGTGTCATGTCTTGTTGGTTAGCCAACTCCCGCACATCCAGCAGTTGATCCAGTATAATTAATAGTGAATAAGGAATATTGGGATTGTGCCCATGCACAAACCGGCACCAGCATGTTTGCGCTGTCATCATCAGGCTTGATCCTCTTTGTGGAGGGCAAGTGAGATTGCTCAGCCAGGTGTAGACATTCAGCTTGCCAAGATGAGCTCAGACAACTTTTGCTCACTGCTCGGTGTCATGTCCAAGCAGTGCAGTGGCCATTACCACTGTGTCGCTGTGTAATATAGCTCAAAATTATGTGCATCCATTCCCTTGAGGAACGGTTGTTGCGCTATGGGTAGAGCTACCTGCGGCCTGCCCCCATATCAAGGTCAGTAGATACACATTCAATTCTCAAAGAAAAAAGGTACAATTGGAAGTGTGGCAAAAAAAACAACAATACGGGGAGGCCCAGCACCTTAGCTATTGCCACCCACCCAAATGGAGACAGGGGCAGCGAGCTCCAAAAAGGGAGCGAGACATGCACAATTTCTTGAAGCTGCAACAAGTCCCGCAATGAAGCTCCAACATCACGAAGTAAGACCAACATACCATCTGTGTAAAGGGACACAATGTGGTGAGAGTTTAGTTCCAGAACCCACAGTCATGCACCCGCAGCTGACAGGCAAGAGGTTTGATAGCAATTGCAAGGAGCAATGGTGAAAGCAGGCACCCTTGCCTGGTGTCCCTCAGGATACGGAAGCTGTCAAATATCAACTGACCCGTGTTTACTCTAGCAGTCAGATTTGAATACAGTGTGCGGATTCACCCCAAGAACCCTGTTCTGAATCCCATGGGTTGCAGCGTCGTAGGTAAAATGTCCCAACTCAGGGTATCAAAGCTTTCCCAGTGTCGAGAGACAGCACATACATGTTGTATGCCATCTTCGGGGGGGTCACGAATGACCTGTAAGAGCCACTCTGTATTGAAGAAAGTGCTATGTCCTGGTATGAATCTAGACTGATCATCATGAATCAATGCTCTGATCAATGGGAGAAGTCTGTTGGCAAGTATTTTACCCAGGACTTTACAGTTAAGGTTAAGGAAGGACTGTGGACAATATGACTGAACATCTAACGAGATACGTCCTGGCTTTGGAAGAACTAATTTTAATGCCTTGCATTGTGAGTCTAGACGATGGCCACGCGACCTGGCTTCCTCAAACGGATTGGTGTCACTATAACGCAGATTTTCACAACGCATTCCTTTACATCGTAATTTTTACAACGCAGGATCCATTACATCGGATGCCATTACAACGCATGGCATTACATCGCAGATGCTATTACAACGCATGGCATTACATCGTAAGTATAGGTAAGTATACTTTTAAAAAAAAATGTAATTAAGTTAATTTAGTTAATTTAATTTATTTAATTTAATTAAAATACATTTTAAAATAGTAATTAATTTAATTTAATAAATTTAAATCTATTTATTTAATTTAATTTTAATAAAAATTGTAATTAATTTTAATTAATTAATATAATGAAATTATTTTAATTTAAATATGTTTAAAATTGTAATGAAATTAAATTAATTAAAATAATTTATTTAATTTAATTAATTTAATTAAAAATGTAATTAATATAATATAATTAATTTAATTTAATAAATATATTTTAATTAATTTATAAATGGTAAATATAATTTAATTAGCCCTAAGCACAAACCCAACCCTGAACCCTAAAAACACCCCTGTACCCCAAAACCCAAACCCTACCCTAAAACCTAAAAACACCCCTGTACCCCAAAACCCAAACCCTACCCTAAAACCTAAAAACACCCCTGTACCCCAAAACCCAAACCCTACCCTGAAACCTAAAAACACCCCTGTACCCCAAAACCCAAACCCTACCCTAAAACCTAAAAACACCCCTGTACCCCAAAACCCAAACCCTACCCTGAAACCTAAAAACACCCCTGTACCCTAAAACCCAAACCCTACCCTGAAACCTAAAAACACCCCTGTACCCCAAAACCCAAACCTAGCCCTGAAACCTAAAAACACCCCTGTACCCCAAAACCCAAACCCTGCCCTAAAACCTCAGTACACCAAAACATATACTCCTATACTCATACTTATTTAAAAAATTACTTAAATTAATAAATTTAATTTATAATATTTAAAAACATAAATAAATATTTTTATTTATTTTTATTTATAATTAATATTAATTAAATCAATTATATAATATTAAATAAAATTAAAAAAAATTATATACTTACCAATACTTACTATGTAATGGTATGCGTTGTAATAGCATCTGCGATGTAATGCCATGCGTTGTAATGGCATCCGATGTAATGGATCCTGCGTTGTAATAGCTGCGTTGTAACAGCATTACGATGTAAAAGTTGCGTTGTAAGTGATACACACCTCCTCAAACACCTCTAGGAGAGGTTGAGCAAGCAGGGCTGAAAACGAGGTATAGTATTCAACTCGTGTCCCATCCATGCCCAGGGTTTTATAATGGGCTATCTGAGCCACTGCTACTCTAACCTCTTCAAGTCAGACAGGTTCATGCAATTCAGCACTCTGAATCGGAGACAGACGTAGTAGTGGGATTCCATTCATGAAGTTACGGTGAAGGCAGGGAGCATCCACAACCCGATAGACAGTACTGTAGTGATTGCGGAATGTGTCATTAATTTCTGCCTGTGTGGAGGCCAGTGAGCCGCCATCACATCGTAATTGGAGCAAGCTGCTGCTTTGTCTTGACCACCCATGCTGGTATCTCTCTGATTGGTCAACCTCCGAATGTTACATAGTCAGATGGTGATTGTAATCATGTCGACCCAATCTGGTCTCCGCTTCCCTATATTGGTCACACAAGCTTTGGAGACACTCAAACCCCATCTCTCTGGCACCCACTGCTCTCTCCAAAGGACGTAGTTCCCTTTCTACCTTCAGTAGTTCGTCCTGCAGTGTCCCCAGGTTGCAGACACACAATTACCCCTCATCACTATTTTGTGTGCATTCCATTCGGTGGCCCTTAGGAGAGTGGACCCTTTAATAAGTTTGAAATAATGAGTGATGCATCAACAGACCCTCCTTTCAGCAAAGGCCACCTTTGCTGAAAGGCGGGTCTGTTGATGCATCTGTATGAAGGCGCAAGGTGGGGATTTGTAGTTTGCCTCACTACAGGGCAATCTGCAACAGGCAACGGCCCAAGACCGTTCAGGCCAGGTAATCCGGTTGGGCAATTATCAGCCTCAATTGGTCGGTGCAGAGGACCAGATGTAACCTGGTGTAGAGATCATGAACCGGTGAAAAAAATGCGTGTTCACGGTCTGCCGATGACCCAGCCACGTCTAAAAGTGTTGTGTCATCCGAGGCGGTTGTTGCCGGATGAACGAAAAGGGCAAGGGACCTTCACTACATGTGTCACAGGTCATCTGCAGATCATGGGGTGATTTTCGGGCCCTGTTAGATGGCAGCAACCATAGACATTGAGACTCCTGAGTCCGATCCAGACTCCAATGGGTGTTCAGTCTGCAGGAAAACAAATGGGGTTGTGCTGGTTTAAAAGCTTCAGACACCGCTTGTGCCTTCTCTGCTGCCACTTGATTTGTGGATGGTTTCGTCTTGTTCAGCCTCCTCTTACATCACCGAGGTTTGGGCACGAACCATTCACTGACGCTCAACTCCTCAGGTGTGTCCTGTATTAGTCCTTTGGCATGGAATCAGGTCCATACCTTATTCGGAGAAAAGAAAATGTTGGTCCTCTCCCCATTAATTACTCTGAGCTTCGCTGGAAAGAGGAGCCCATATTTGAAATTCAGATCGCTTTGGCGTTGTTTGACTTTTAGGTAGGAGCCATGGAGTTGTAGCACTTCCGTCTTGAAATCAGGGTACACCGAGATTGTTGCATTCTCATATTGCAAGGGAGCCTTCACATGGAAATGCTGTAGAAGCAAGTCACGGTCCCGGTAATTAGGAAGATGAGCGATAATGAGACGCAGTAGGGCACCCGGAAGGATAGTCTTCCAGGTATCTGATGTGCCCTTTCTATGGAGAAAAATGTCAGCACCTTGTCCACAAGTACTGTTATCACCAGCCAGTCTTCAAGGAACACTTCCACACTGGGTCCTTCGGCGCATTCAGGGAATCCCAGTAGGCAAATGTTTTTATGCCTGGAACGTCTCTCTGGGTCTTCTGCACTGCAGTGCGGCCTGCTACCTTGTCTTCCATTTTCCTCAGTTGCTCTTGTAGTTCCTGCATTGTGTGTTTCTTCACAGTCAGCGCAGATTCCATTTCATCCACCAGGTCAGCCAGTTTTCAGTGATCAGCCCTCAGTAAGTTTACGTCTTGTGAGATGGTATCAGTCTTTCAGGGAGGTTTTAGTGTCCAGAATGGCCTGAAATATTTTGTCAAATTGAGTGCAGTGGGTGGGAATGGTAGCCTCCAGCTGGCTCAAAGTATCCAGAGTTCGGTCCGCAGGTTTAGCAAAGGTCAATGATTTGCTGCTATCATGGGTGAGAGTTCTGGCGGCCCTTGGTTTCACCTTAGTTATTACTCCACTGTGCGGTCCCAGCGGTACTACGGGGATGGTAGTAAGATCAGATTTCCACTATTAGTGTCTGTGGTGCAGGGGTAGGGAGCAGAGAGCTGGGCAATGGAGGCATGGTGTGGAGAGGTCAAGAGTGCAAGGGAGCTCACCGTAATACATTTAGGCCAGTGATTTGGAGTGTTGGTAGAGCCAGGTGTCTCCCGATGCAGGTGAGGTGATACAAAGTACCCCAGTGTCCATAAGCAGGCGTTTCCAGGCCCCGTTCAGGTTCTGTATTGGCCGCCTCCAGCAGTAGCCATCCGGAAGTGGTCCCTCAGTGTTCTATACAGTCCCCCAGGGCCTCAAGACCGGCAGGCAGCTGTGTGGCATGCTGTGCAGTCATCTCCATAATATTCCACAATCGCGTCTGGAGAGACGTTTTCAGGCAGTGCTCGATTGAGTGCAGTTAGTACAGTGTCTTTGAGGTGTGCAGAAGCATTCCCAGCAAGCTACAGCCTTCAACCCTTCAGCACTATTCAGAGTCTAACCTGAAGCAATCTGGCCAACTAGTGCATTGATATGAAGCAACCCATTTGTCTTCACAGGCGCCAAACTGTGAAAGTCTAAATCAAGGAAACCTCATATAGGGAGACCGTTATCCCTACATTATTTTAGATGGGCACCTCAATAGGCAGCTGGCTGTAAAGGAGGGCTTATTTTGTGGGGCCTAATGGAGCACAGCTGACACCAGCATCTGTGTGCGTCTCAAGGTTGTGTTCGTTCTTGACCAGAGAATTCCCGACGGCAGTCATGTGGAGCTTATTAAGCACCCCGGCAGTGTGACAGCACTCGTCCTGTTCCTCACGAGACCCTGTGCAGGTACTTGACTAGTTTCGCAGGGAGGCAGTACCCGGAATCTTGTCACCAGCAGTAATACCCTTGGGCCCAACCCTCTTCATGCAAGGGCGTTCGCCAGTAGGTGGCGGGGATGCCAGTGGCAACTGGGTGACCCGCTGTTAGATCGGCATGTGTTTCTTGCCCGGCCAAATCAATTGCGAGGTAGAAGGCCCTGTATCGTTCCCAATGTACACGAGGGCTGAGGCGACACTTACTTTGGCCCGAGTTGCGCAGATGGGGTCGAACAGCTGGAGGTCCTTCTGGTCACAGAGGGCGACCCTGTACAGCTTGTTAAGGTGCAGTCCGCAGCATCCCGGGAGTTCCTCGCAAGGTGCTTGGGAGCCACAAGCTCAGAAACCATGTGTGATGTATTGAGGGCTAGACATTAATTGCACCCCGGGTCAATTTGATCCGGGTTTCAATTTCTTAGCTGGTCAGGCCCAGGTTAGTAGCAGGGCCGACGCTAGGCATGGGCAGCTGCCCAGGGCCTCGCACTCAGCCCACCAGCATGGGGCCTCCACCGATCTCGTACCCTGTTATTTTCTTGTCGAAACACTAAAAGAAACGTGTCTCCTTGCAATGAGGATCCATGGGAGGGGCCCCTCCTAGGGCCTACCAGGGATGGTGTCTGGAGGCCTAGGGAAGGGAGACGCTTTCTCTTGTCCCGATTGCAAGGAGACCATTCAGAGACACTGCGGGACGCCCATTGTCCAGCATTTTAGCGCCCCCACAGTTTTATCTTTTAGCTCACAAGCACTTTTCACACCTACTTTCACACCTATCGGGTTGTAGGTGTGAGAATTGCTTGTGGCCTGAAAGTTAAAACTGTGGGGGCACTAAAATGCTGGACTATGGGCCTCCCGCAGTGTCTCTGAATTGTCTTTTTGCAAGGGGTCACTTATGTAAATAAGAGGGGCCTCACACATTCCCTTTTGGCCCATGGCCTCTCAAATCCTAGAACCATCCCTGCTCAGTAGAGCTCTGCCATGTTGTGGGCCTCACCCGCGGCAACACCTTCTACCCTGGTTGGCGCAGGAGTGGGGGCACACTTACCAAATGCAAAGTCCGGAGATGCCAGGCTGATATTTAACAGATACTATGACTGGATGGGAAGGATTAAGTAAGGATAATGAGCCTCAGAACTATTTCAGAAGCGTCTGTTGCAGTTTTCATCTTGGCCATGCCCCATCATGAACTCCACTATGTATGTAAATTCATTCTGCGTGTCAAAATGGTCTTTGTAAAGTCACATTTGCGATGCACAAAACTTGTTTTTCCACTTGGAAATAAAAAATTTCACACATATTTTTTGATAGATGTTCATTTTCTCAAATGACTAGGGAGGCGGTGTTCCAGGGATTGAATACCTTACAATGTTTGGAAACTCCCACCGTTATTTTATAGCCCATTGCCACAAACAGTTTTAGATTTACGCCCGGGAAATTTTCCAATGCGGAAATGTACAGTATTTCACATGCACAAATGCCTTCACATTGACTTGAATGTGAGTTCACAAAGGCATGAGAGAAGGTCTCCTGTGCAACACTGCCTAGTGCTTTTTCCATGACTTAAAATTAAACAGGAGGTAGCATACAAGAATAAATGTTGTCAACTAAGTCAAATGTACCCTGCAATAGTGCTTCTTTAAATAAATATGCATTCTAGTATAAGCCTCAAGTTTTGAAAACTTAGGAAATCATAGTGTTGTATATTATTTTCCAAGGTGGCTGTACAAACACTGATAAGAACTGATCTCCAAAGTTTAGGAAAATCCTATAATAAGCTCTTCTGACATCCCCAAAAAATTAACCCTTTTTACATAACATGATATAGAAAAGTTACCAAGATGGTTTTTTGTCAGATTTGAACTTCATGATCTATTTGAATGATTTGGCATTAAAAAGTATTTTAGCATCATTTATGGTTATCATAATAAAGTAGTACATTGTCATCATAATAAAGTCATTCATTGTAGGTTAACAGTAAATCATTACAAGTTGCCACACGCCTGCAAGTATTATTGAATGATGTAAATTAAATTAGAAAATTATGTAGCAAATGTAGTTCTTCCAAAATAATGTGGTAAAAACTGGAGCCATAGAATCACATATATCTATCAGCCTACATCACTTGCCACTTTCTTCTTATCAGCAAGGTATTCAGGAAAGGAAATCGACACTTATGCATTCTAATTCCAATAAGTGCTTATCATTAACTGCACTTTGGAGAAATCAGCTTTTTCAAGCTCATTACCTCAAATTAAACATGTAACATAAAGATAAATAAGAGGTAACTTGTAGCATGGACCTATATTGCCAGCTGGGAGTTAAGGTGACATTTATGAACCCCTCAGCCTTTGGCCTTGAGGTTAAGATGTCACCAGAGTCCCTCTATGCCAAAATTAGGACCAAAATACACTGTTACTTTTATGTATTCAGCCTCTCTGTCTCTCTCTCAATCTCTCTCTCTCTCTCTCTCTCTCTCTCTGTCTATATATATATATATGAAATATGAGCGTGTGTGGAAGGGATTCGAAATGGATGACATCCTTTTTCGATCGTGCTGGTAAATGGGGTTTGCTTCAGGCCATGTGTAGATTAACAGCACTACGCAAAAGAAACCAACAAACCTGACTGCTTGCTTCTTCAAAACCCCACTTCAAATCAGTGTCATTACCAGGTAAGAATAATTTTGCGAACATTCGTGTCTAAATAATGAGGACTTCCAGACTTACCACTTGAATGGATTTGAAACGCACTGTGGGACTTGTATTCTTTAAAAGCAGTCATGTGACCAAGTACTTTTTAAGCATGCACTTATGCACTTTGTATGACTCACTTCCACCTGTGATCAAGGCCGTCAGGCCGAAACGTTAGGGAAATGGAAGTATGCTGTGCGGCTGGACTCTGAAATAAAGCCTCATCTCCAGTATTGGGCCTCGTTTTCTTCTGTGCATTTGGTGATGCTTTAATGGGCTGTTCCGGGCCCATTGCCTCGAGGACGCCCTGAAGGGTTGGGGGCTCCAGAACCGGAGAATGCTGTGTTTATATATATATATATATATATATTACCTACTGGCAGTCGCCAGTAGGTAGTTATAGTTAGGACCTAGTTACCATAGGAAAATGGCAACATTCTATTCCCAATAACTTTGGCGCCGATTGACGAATCTTCTCAAAATTTTCAAAACTAATTCTTTGTTGATATCAGCTCTTTGGAGGTGATTCGTCTAGGGGGGGCCGAGAAAAAGGGGGGTCTCAAAACGTGCTTTCTCAATTCTTAATTTACATAGGAAACTTTAGACAAGGCTACAGGTCAAACGGGTGAACGGAATTACCCCAAATTTGGCAAGGAGAAGGGTCTTGGTCTAGAAAGCACGCTTTTGTTTATTTGGTGTAAATCCATTTAGTAGTTCTTGAGAAATATAAAAATTTACAGATATCGACATTTGGGAATTTGCCATCTGATTGGCTGAAGAGTTACGAGCACGAGCTTGCTACTTATTGTCTGTGAGCGGTGCGAGCGGTTGCAACTAGGAAGTGTTGGCCGCCATTTTGTGATTCCGTTGAAGCGAGTAAGGGGAAAAAGGGGCAAAAAAAGTGGGGAAAAGGACGGTAGGAGCACTTCAACCTCTGTGGGGTGTTTAGGGTGTGCTATAGAGGGGGTGCGAAGCAAAGTATTCACCCCTACTCGTGTGAAAGTGGTGGGTTACAGAAATTAAGTGAGGAATTGCCTAGAGTCTGTTGCTGCTAAGGTAAGCCGGTGCGGGACTTCGGGATTAAAGCGTGAGCTCAAATTGTGTGTCTTACACTGTGCAGTCATGTGCAGTGGCCGCTGCACTACACCTGTGGAAGTAGTGTCAGCATGTGTTTATACATAATAGGACGAACTACTGACTCTTTCTGGTCTGAAAGTACTGGGGTAGGAAACTTGTGAGGTAGTATTGTATTGTATTGTGAGGTATTGTCTAGAGTCTCATGGTGCTAAGCTGAGCTGCTGCCAGACTCGAGGATGAAAGCGTGAGGGGGTGTTATAGAGGGACTGCGAAGGTAAATTCGCGCATATCAAATCAATTCGGTATTTGCGAAGTGCTAACTACTCACTGCTACCGGTCTGTTGGCACTGGGGCGTAAGCTGAGCTGCTGATGGACTTGGGGTAAAGCCGTTGAACTACTGACCCCTACCGGTCTGAAAGTGCGGGGTACGGAAATTAAGTGAGGTATTATGTAGTGTCATGCTGTTAAATTGAGCTGCTGCTGGACTCGGGGATGAAACCGTGAATCTAAACTGTGTGTGCTATGCTGTGAAGTCATGTGCTCTGGGCGCTGTGCAACACGTGTTCAACTTGTATATGGTGCTTAGGTGATGTTGTATATGGGAGTGAGAAGGTAAATCAATACTGTATTTGTAAAGTGCAAAATACTCACCCTTATGGGTGAGTAGAGCCGGGGATCAAAGCGAGAGGTCTGTGCTGCAAAGTGAGATGTTCTGGCCGCTGCGCCACAGCTGTGTGGAGAATACATTTTGGCGAGGGTCCGGGAGTTGCCGTTATCTGGCCCTAAAATAGGGTGCCTAAGTTGTAAGTTATAGGGTGACTCTAAAAAGAGCTGTTGTGTTGGAGGTACATATAAGTGCGGATGCACAACTTCAAGTTATTCAGGAAAACTCGGCTTCCCTGATCTGTGAAGTGTACTCCATCACTTCTGTGTATATTCGCCATATCAAAACGTATGTTTTTGTTGTAGATGGAGCCCATTTTGTGGTCTCTGAGGTATGCAGACTCAGCTTTGTTGACTTTCTTCAAAGATTTTTCAATCTGCAGACAAAATTGTTTGGACCATTTCCACTTCTGTCTTTGGCATATATTGGAATATACAAAGACAGTTTGAGGCAAAAGTAACATCAATTGTTCCAAAGGTGTCCTTAATAAGCATTTCTAAACCTACCTAAGCCAATGTGCCTATGTTGTTTCCACCACATTGCACAATCATGAAGTCAGGGTGTTAGAGATGCAAACAGGTTTTAACCAAAGGCAACAATTGGTGCCACTTCAATCCTCTCTGTCCAAACCATTTAATGTCCACATTTTGTAAACCTAGGTCTAAGTCAATACGTTTCTGTTCTGCATACCTCTTGCACCAGAAAACATAGCTATGTCCTACAATCCACACTAGAATTTTGAAAGTATGGCTGCAAGGTATGGAAAGATGTCTGTAGCTCATGCAGTTCCTTCGTAGAATAAGAGATATGTTTAAAGATGGGGAATTAGTTTCTTTTCGTATACAAAACGGTACCTGATTGGGAGATGAAAAGCATTGTTTTTTAAAAGTAGGGTGCACATTCATTTTGTGGAAAATCATCTTTGTGATTGGTTAAGAAAAAGCAGTTTGAACGTGGAGTACATAATAAAGGATAAAATGTGATCAACTTAACCACACCTGCTACTTGCATTTGAATAGCAGTTTTTGAACTTAAAGCAATTGTGAACATTTAACCTGTACGTGCCGTTAAATGTTTGAGAAAATGTTGCAAAAAAATAGCGTAAGGTTTAAAACAAATTATGAACTTTTAACCTCCACGTGTTGTAGACTGTTTTAGAAAGTGTGTTGATAGAATACATTGCATTTCTGACTTCTATGTGACCTTGAATATTAACATAATTGTTTATATGGAAAATTAGAAAGACAGTAATATAGAGAAGTTTTGAAAGCTAAAAGAACCAAGGAACTATTCTAATTTGTTCTTTATTACCTACTGGCGGTTGCCAGTAGATAGTTAGAGAGTTAGAACCGAGTTTCCAAGGGAAGAGTATGTTTTGTTTTGCTTATAACTTAGGCATCATTTGATGAATCTTCGTGAAATTTGGAAACCTAATTATTTTTTCATAATAGCTCCTATGTTGAAAGTTTGGGGGTGATTCATCAAGGGGGCCGAGATAAAAGGGGGGTCCCAAAACATGTTTTCTCCATGTTAATGTTCATAGGAAAGTTTAGACAAGGCCACAGGTCGAACGGGTGAGCGGAATTACCCCAAGTTTGGCAGGGAGAAAGCACGATTTTGTTTATTTCGTGCAAATCCATTAAGTAGTTTTTGAGAAATATCGAAATTTACAGATATCGATATTTGGGAATTCTGCCATCTGATTGGCTGAGGCGTTACAATCAGGAGCTTGCTGCTTATTGGCTGTGATGGTGTTGCAACTAGGAAGTGTTGGCCGCCATTTTGTGATTCCGTGGAAGCGAGTAAAGGGAAAAAAGGGTGAAAAAAGGGTGAAAAAAGTAGGAAAGGAGGATAGGAGCACTGTAAGCTTTGTGGGGGACTGCGAAGCGAAGTAGTCACTGTTACCGGTCTGAAAGTGTGGTGTTGCTCAGAGTGACATGGTGCTGATATGATATGGTGCTACACTCGGGTATGAAACCGAGAGTCTAAACCGTGAGGTCATTGCTGTAAAGTGATGTGGACTGGTGTTTTTAGCATACGTGTGCAAGTAATGTTAGTAGGCATTTATACCATACAGGGAATGGGAAGAAAACTACTGACCGCAACTGTGTGTTGATAGTATAATGGAAGCAGGAAGTGAAGTAGTTATGCCTACCAGTGTGAAGACTTGAGGATGAAACCGAGGTGATTGCTGTAAAAGGATGGGCTCTGGGCTCTGTACTATACGTGTGTAAGTAGTGTTAGTAGGCGTTTATACCATACAGGGAGTGGGAAGCGAACTACTGACCGGTACCATGCTTTTATACTATACCGGAAGTGGGAAGCGAAGTACTCATGCCTACCGGTGTGAAGACTCGGGGATCAAACCGAGCTGATTGCTGTAAAGTGATGTGCTCTGGGTGCTGTAGGATACTAGCCGCTGTAGTATAAGTGTGTGAGTAGTGTTAGTATGCATTTATAGTATATAGGGAGTGGGAAGCGAACTACTCACTCCTACTGGTGTGAAGACTCAGGGATTAAACCTTGAGCCTAAATTGTGAGCTCATTGCTGTAAAGTGATGTGCTCTTGGCGCTGTAGCATACATGTAGAAGTAGTGTTAATTTGCGTTTATACAATATAGGGAGTGGGAAGCGAAATACTTACCCCTACTGGTCTCAAAACTCGTGGATGAAACCATGAGCTCATTGCTGTAAAGTCATGTGCTCTGTGTAGTATTCTAATGTAAGTCATAGTAGAATGTTAGTATGTAATTCCACTAGAATCTAAGTATGTTATGTTAGAATGTAGGGCTGTCATGAGGGTAACCTTGGGGAGTTTGCACACGGTGCTGGAGAAGACGGTTGACTTGCTGTCTGCTCCTGTTGGTGACTTTTTCAGGTGTCTTGTTTTTCTGTAATAAATCTACTTATTGGATCCTCTGCTGCCTGCCTCTTCACTACATAAATTTGGCGACGAGCGGGAGAAGGTAAAACGAAAGAACCACTCACCAATATTTCAAAATTGCTTGCGTTGTGCTGAAGACCCGCTTTCTTCGTGTAGCTGTTTCTACTCATGCCAGGGTTGTCGGTTCATTGAACTATGTCATCCGACTTCTGGTAGGATTTATATTTATTGATTTTGAGCTTCCTCTGCTTCGTCACTATATTCTGGTCGCTGTACTACATGTGTTTAAGTGGTGTTAGTATGCGTTTATACTAACAAATGCATCATGGTCCTAGGGAGGGTGACATGTCAGGCGCAGCTCATACAATGTCCCGGGGTGTGCATTCGTGGTACATTTGCGTTTGCTATTAGAGGGCTGATGCATGTCTTCCACCCTGTGATAGCAAATCCTTGTTTGACTACTTGAAGCGAGAGGAGGAAAACCTCGTATCGCTTTAATAGAGGGTATGCGTATGGTAAAAAACGGAGGGAAAACAAGAAAGAAAAAAAAAGCGGGGTCTCACCCGTTCTTTTAAATGAGGCCCCTGGTTGGTAATGTTCCGTGGCCTATCCAATTAGTATATTGCGGGATCTCTTTAGGATTGAAAATCTTTATGTCACATGTAAATTAGGTGCAGAAGGGCACAGGAACGTTTTGCTGCCTAGGGGACCGCCACCTTCCCGGGTATTGTTTACTAATTGTTCGGGTGGATCGAGGCCAACTGAAGTCCAGGTATCGCCACACTCCAGGGCTATAGTTAAATATGCAGGGTGGGCCTTGGCAGTCCCTGAAGCCTCGGTGGTCCTAGGCAGTGCCTTATTTTTTCTGTAATCACACGGGCAGTACTTATGGTGTTATAAAGTGATATACTCATAGAACTCTTGCAGTTGTAGAATTACCCAGGCTTCATTTGTCTAATAGTCAGTTAGTTTATGTTTAGTAGGTGCACTGTTATATTAGAAAGGTTTGCCCTTTGAAGCTCCTATAAACGGATGATTTTCACAATAAATAATAAACAAGTGTTGTCAGAAAAAGAAGACCTATACACTTAGATATTTATTTGAAAAAAAAGTAACCTGTATTAAAACACAAATAAATAGAAACGTAAGTTTAATAGAACAAACAGTATAATATAAAGAACGTGGGTTGGACTCCAGTGGAAGCAGCGTAGGAAACCTGCTAGACAAAAATGAAACATAAGTATGTGTGCTATGTGGAAGTGGTAAAGAAAGGTAGTCTGAATGAAAGGACGATAGTGAGAATGGAAGGGAGGGGGAGTGGGTGGAAGGGAGAAGGGGAGAGGGAGTCAAAAGAAGAGAGGGAGGAGGAGACAGAGCGTTGGCCTACTGCACCCAGCCCTTAGTGTTTACCCTCCCGTCACCCGTTTGTCTAGGACACTGGGGTCCGCGAGAAAGAGTGTGGTTCAGTAAGTCCTTAAAATGAAACACATGAGGCCAGAGATTAGCGGCCATATTATCAAGGAACAGCGATAACACTTATCACCGCTTTAGCGGCAGAAAACTGCCACTAAAGTGGTGTTAAGGGGTTGATAATATGCCCTTGTGAATTCCTATAGAAGTCCAAGTTCTGATGTGAACCTGGGCTTCTATGGGAATTCAGAAGGGCATATTATCAAGCCCATTATCGCCGCTTTAGCTGCAGTTTCCGGACGCTAAAGCGGCAATAATGTTATTGCCATTCTTTGATAATATAGTCCTACATTATTAGCTACGGGAAAATTGCTTGCAAGCACCTGTGCACCAAGGGTGCTGCATCCCAGCCCCTTCCCCCGCACTGTGCTCAATTGTAGGTCTTGCACACCGAGGCTTCACTGCTCACCTGCCACCACCGGTGTGTCCCACAAAGTGTTGGTGGAAGCTCCGAGGCCGGGGTACCTTTGTATGGCAGGAGACCAGGTCTCCGGTTGGATACGATGTCTTGCTACCACAATGGAAGGTGTCAGAATACCCAGGGCATCATTACGGGGTCATCTCCCGCTACGCCTTTCTTGAGCCAATAAATTGAATGTCTGAAAAGGGAGAACTAATTTAATAGTAGAAACGTCTAAGTATGGGCGAAATTTGCGAATTCGCGCGAAATCGAATTCGCAATCCGCAAAATCCGCAAAATCGTGCGAATTTGCGAATTTTTGTTTTTTTGCGAGTTCGCGGGGTTTTTTGCGTGTTCGCGGGGTTTTTTGCTTGTTCGCAGGGCTTTTGCGTGTTTGCGGGCCGCTTGCATGGCTCTGGTTCACCACTGCCACCCTCTGGTTCACCACTGCCACCCTCTGGTTCACCCCTGCCACCCTCTGGTTCACCCCTGCCACCCTCTGGTTCACCACTGCCACCCTCTGGTTCAGCACTGTCACCCTCTGGTTCACCCCTGCCACCCTCTGGTTCAGCACTGTCACCCTCTGGTTCACCACTGTCACCCTCTGGTTCACCACTGCCACCCTTTACCGAGACCTTTTGTGATGCAGCGGCAGCACAAAAGATGCGCCATAGTGCTGGGTATTAACAACGTGACGCATCTGAGAGATGCGTCACGTTGTAAAGCCCTGTGCCATCAGGTGGCGATCCGGCGCAGGAGAGGGCCTTCCTGCGTAGGAACGCCTCCTAAAAGTGGCTGAGTGAAATCTACAAGATTTCACTCAGTCACTTTTAGGCCAATGCTGCGTCAAAACCCTGCCCCTGCTTGAAGCAGGCGCAAGGCTTGATGCAGCATTGGGGAGATAGGGCCCCCCAGAGCATTGCTGGAGCTGCGTCGCAGGCGCAACGCAGCTCCAGCAATGCGCTGCTTTTACGGCACAGATGCGTGACGCATCTGTGCCGTTTTTGCCACATGGTGCGCCGCATTGTAAATGCGGCGCACCATGGGTGGCGGAGCTGCGGCGCACAATAACTGGTGCATCCCTGGGGATGCGCCAGTTATTGTAAATCTGCCCCTATGCATTTAGCCAATGAGGGAGCACTTACTGATTAGACAGTAGAAAGTACTCCAGTTGAGTAGAGGTATTGCACAAAAAGGTGGCATCTTCGTGGACAAACACGCAGGGCGGGATTCATTCTGCCCCCTGTTAGACTCGTTTTTTGTGCCCTTCTGCCCTCTGTTAGACTCGTTTTTCCCTTGTTTTTCTGCCCTTTTGCCCTCTGTTAGACTCATTTTTCCCTTGTTTTTCTGCCCTTCTTCCCCCTGTTAGACTCGTTTTTTGTGCCCTTGTGCCCTCTGTTAGACTCATTTTTCCCTTGTTTGTCTGCCCTTCTGCCCTCTGTTAGACTCGTTTTTTGTGCCCTTCTGCCCTCTGTTAGACTCGTTTTTGTGCCTTTCTGCCCCGTTAGACAATTTTTTTGTGCCCTTCTGCCCTCTGTTAGACTTGTTTTTCCCTTGTTTTTCTGCCCTTCTGTCCTCGGTTAGACTGATTTTTGTGCCTTTCTGCCCTCTGCATCACCACATCATCACTCAGCGCTACCCCAGCATCACTCAGCACCACCACATTATCACTCAGCACCACCACATCATCACTCAGCACCACCACAGCACTACTCAGCACCACCACAGCATCACTCAGCACCACCACAGCATCACTCAGCACCACCACAGCACCACTCAGTGCCACCACAGCATCACTCAGCACCACCACAGCATCACTCAGCACCACCATATTATCACTCAGCACCAGCACAGCACCACTCATCACCACCACAGCATCACTCAGCACCACCACAGCACCACTCAGCACCACCACAGCATCACTCAGCACCACCACAGCACCACTCAGCACCACCACAGCACCACTCAGCGCCAGCACTGCATCACTCAGCGCCACCACAGCATCACTCAGCGCCACCACATTATCACTCAGCACCACCACAGCACCACTCAGCACCACCACAGCATCACTCAGCACCACCACAGCATTACTCAGCACCACCACAGCACCACTCAGCACCCCCCCAGCATCACTCAGCACCACCAAATTATCACTCAGCACCACCACAGCACCACTTAGCACCACCACAGCATCACTCAGCACCACCACAACATCACTCAGCACCACCACAGCACCACTCAGCACCACCCCAGCATCAATCTGCGCAACCATTCAACAACAACTGGTTCAAATATGTTCTCTCAATGTTTCAAACTTTATTACAAATGTCACAAAAAGATGTCAATATTTCACTTCTGTTCTTGGATTTTCGTCACAATAAAATACACTGAACATAATCGTCACAAAAGTTATTTACAAAAGTTTAAGCTATTGCCATTATAAATTAAAATCACTTTTATTTAAGTATTAATTATTTAAAAAAATTAAAAGCCATTGTAATTTGTAATATCAATACAGCTAAGTCACGTAAATACAAAACATGTTGCATTACAAATGCTATAGGTGTCACATTTGCGAAAGTTATAACTATTGGCATTGTAAATGACAAAGCTATTAATTTAGCTATTTTCAAAACCAACACATAAATAAAAACAATTGTCATTTACAAGACCAATAGCTCAAACTTTCCTAATGCGAGACCTATTGCATTGAAAATGCTTGTTTTTATATCTGTCAGTGCTTCCTGTTGAGGTTTAATTTTCGTGACAGGCGCCTCATTGCCTACTTGTAACTATTCTCTGACCCTGCTTCAAGGATCAGAGCAGGGTCAGAGAATAGTTGCAAGTAGGCAACGAGGCGCCAGGAAGCACTTACAGGCTTACAGCAGCAGGTGGCCAAGTTGAAGTTAATTTCCTTGTAACCCATTTGTAAAAGGTTACAAAAAATTAGCTTCAACTTTTGCACCTGCTGCTGTAACCCTGTAAGTGCTTGGCTGAAAATTCGTCCCCGCTGATTCGATAATTTTACCGCGATTTCACGAGATTCGCGGATTGCGAAATCGCGGAAAATCCACAAATTCCGCGAGTGGAACGAATTTTCAGCCCATGCTTAGAAACGTCTTGAGGAAAATGAAGGTTTATTTGAAACTTGATAGAAAACAGGAGTTGAGTGCATCCTTCGTTTTTGAAGTACAATCTACCAACTGTTAGTGGTAATCGTGGTTCTAAGAGGAGTTGGAGTGCTAGAAAATTCACAAGGTTAAATAATAATACGTTATACAAAGGTTCATACAGTAAGGAACAGAAAGCATGCTAGAAGCATAATGTGCGTGTGTAATGTTGGCGGAAGCCTGTGTGCATGCACACTTAGTAACAAGCTCAGTACAGTGCCCTAAAATGCAATGCCACATGTCTGTGGGCAGGGCTGCCCGCTGGCTCAGGCCTACAGTATGGTACAGCAGGTCCTTTAAATGAGACAGATGTGACTGAATGAGGTCAGAGATCACATCATTACCCACCGCAACATCGCTTTTTTGCACATGCGCACTCAGGGTGATGCACTCCACCCCTCCCGCAGCATCGCACTCAACAGGTGTCTGTAGGGCAGCGCTGCCCACTGGCTCAGGCCTACAGTATGATACAGCAGGTCCTTAAAATGAGACAGAGATGTGACTGAATGAGGTCAGAGATCACATCATTACACATGGCAACATCAATTATTTGCACGTGCACACTCAGGCTGATGCACCCCACCCCTCCCGCAGCACCGCGCTCAAGAGGTGTCTGTAGGGCAGCGCTGCCCGCTGGCTAAGACCTACAGTACAGAAGGTCTCCTGTGCAACACTGCCTAGTGCTTTTTCCATGACTTAAAATTAAACAGGAGGAAGCATACAAGAATAAATGTTGTCAACTAAGTCAAATGTACCCTGCAATAGTGCTTCTTTAAATAAATATGCATTCTAGTATAAGCCTCAACTTTTGAAAACTAAGGAAATCATAGTGTTGTATATTATTTTCCAAGGTGGCTGTACAAACACTGATAAGAACTGATCTCCAAAGTTTAGGAAAATCCTATAATAAGCTCTTCTGACTTCCCCAAAAAATTAACCCTTTTTACATAACATGATATAGAAAAGTTACCAAGATGTTTTTTTGTCAGATTTGAACTTCATGATCTATTTGAATGATTTGGCATTAAAAAGTATTTTAGCATCATTTATGGTTATCATAATAAAGTAGTACATTGTCATCATAATAAAGTCATTCATTGTAGGTTAACAGTAAATCATTACAAGTTGCCACACGCCTGCAAGTATTATTGAATGATGTAAATTAAATTAAAAAATTGTGTAGCAAATGTAGTTCTTCCAAAATAATGTGGTAAAAACTGGAGCCATAGAATCACATATATCTATCAGCCTACATCACTGGCCACTTTCTTCTTATCAGCAAGGTATTCAGGAAAGGAAATCGACACTTATGCATTCTAATTCCAATAAGTGCTTATCATTAACTGCACTTTGGAGAAATCAGCTTTTTCAAGCTCATTACCTCAAATTAAACATGTAACATAAAGATAAATAAGAGGTAACTTGTAGCATGGACCTATATTGCCAGCTGGGAGTTAAGGTGACATTTATGAACCCCTCAGCCTTTGGCCTTGAGGTTAAGATGTCACCAGAGTCCCTCTATGCCAAAATTAGGACCAAAATACACTGTTACTTTTATGTATTCGGCCTCTCCGTCTCCGTCAATCTCTCTCTCTCTCTCTCTCTGTCTATATATATATATATATATATATATATATATATATATATATATATATATATATATATATATATATTATCTACTGGCAGTCGCCAGTAGGTAGTTATAGTTAGGACCTAGTTACCATAGGAAAATGGCAACATTCTATTCCCAATAACTTTGGGGCCGATTGACGAATCTTCTCAAAATTTTCAAAACTAATTCTTTGTTGATATCAGCTCTTTGGAGGTGATTCGTCTAGGGGGGGGCGAGAAAAAGGGGGGTCTCAAAACGTGCTTTCTCAATTCTTAATTTCCATAAGAAACTTTAGACAAGGCTACAGGTCAACCGGGTGAACGGAATTACCCCAAATTTGGCAGGGAGAAGGGTCTTGGTCTAGAAAGCACGCTTTTGTTTATTTGGTGTAAATCCATTTAGTAGTTCTTGAGAAATATAAAAATTTACAGATATCGACATTTGGGAATTTGCCATCTGATTGGCTGAAGAGTTACGAGCACGAGCTTGCTACTTATTGGCTGTGAGCGGTGCGAGCGGTTGCAACTAGGCAGTGTTGGCCGCCATTTTGTGATTCCGTTGAAGCGAGTAAGGGGAAAAAGGGGCAAAAAAAGTGGGGAAAAGGACGGTAGGAGCACTTCAACCTCTGTGGGGTGTTTAGGGTGTGCTATAGAGGGGGTGCGAAGCAAAGTATTCACCCCTACTCGTGTGAAAGTGGTGGGTTACAGAAATTAAGTGAGGTATTGCCTAGAGTCTGTTGCTGCTAAGGTAAGCTGGTGCGGGACTTCGGGATTAAAGCGTGAGCTCAAATTGTGTGTCTTACACTGTGAAGTCATGTGCAGTGGCCGCTGCACTACACCAGTGGAAGTAGTGTCAGCATGTGTTTATACATACTAGGACGAACTACTGACTCTTTCTGGTCTGAAAGTACTGGGGTAGGAAACTTGTGAGGTATTGTCTAGAGTCTCATGGTGCTAAGCTGAGCTGCTGCCAGACTCGAGGATGAAAGCGTGAGCCCAAACTGTGTGTGCTATGCTGTGAAGTCATGTGCTCTAGGCGCTGTGCCATACCTGTCTAAGTAGTGTGAGCATGTAGTTATAGCTACTTGGTTGAATTTTTGTTTCCAACATTGTAGCTTGTGTATGGTGCTTAGGGGGTGTTATAGAGGGACTGCGAAGGTAAATTCGCGCATATCAAATCAATTCAGTATTTGCGAAGTGCTAACTACTCACTGCTACCGGTCTGTTGGCACTGGGGCGTAAGCTGAGCTGCTGACGGACTCGGGGTAAAGCCGTTGAACTACTGACCCCTACCGGTCTGAAAGTGCGGGGTACGGAAATTAAGTGAGGTATTATGTAGTGTCATGCTGTTAAATTGAGCTGCTGCTGGACTCGGGGATGAAACCGTGAATCTAAACTGTGTGTGCTATGCTGTGAAGTCATGTGCTCTGGGCGCTGTGCAACACGTGTTCAACTTGTATATGGTGCTTAGGTGATGTTGTATATGGGAGTGAGAAGGTAAATCAATACTGTATTTGTAAAGTGCAAAATACTCACCCTTATGGGTGAGTAGAGCCGGGGATCAAAGCGAGAGGTCTGTGCTGCAAAGTGAGATGTTCTGGCCGCTGCGCCACAGCTGTGTGGAGAATACATTTTGGCGAGGGTCCGGGAGTTGCCGTTATCTGGCCCTAAAATAGCGGGCCTAAGTTGTAAGTTATAGGGTGACTCTAAAAAGATCTGTTGTGTTGGAGGTACATATATCCTGGTAAACCTCTTAAGTCCTTACGTCCCTTTGCGACCCTTGAGATCCCTGGGCATGCACTTGTCGATGGTCCCTCGTTTCAGACTAAGTAGAATGGGTGGCCGCTCCTTTCGAGTGGTGGCCGCAAAGTTATGGAACTCCCTTCCTGTTGAGATGCGGGCAATAGATAACTTATTGCAGTTTAGGCGGGCAATAAAAACTTTCTTGTTCGCCTAATTTCTGACTGAGCCTGCTCCTTTTTAATGTTGTGTTGTGTCTGCCTTCTCAGTGCGCCAGGACGCCCCTTTGCTGGGGCAGCTGTGCGCGGTACAAAAACAAATAACATAACATAACATAACATATAAGTGCGGATGCACAACTTCAAGTTATTCAGGAAAACTCGGCTTCCCTGATCTGTGAAGTGTACTCCATCACTTCTGTGTATATTCGCCATATCAAAACGTATATTTTTGTTGTAGATGGAGCCCATTTTGTGGTCTCTGAGGTATGCAGACTCAGCTTTGTTGACTTTCTTCAAAGATTTTTCAATCTGCAGACAAAATTGTTTGGACCATTTCCACTTCTGTCTTTGGCATATATTGGAATATACAAAGACAGTTTGAGGCAAAAGTAACATCAATTGTTCCAAAGGTGTCCTCAATAAGCATTTCTAAACCTACCTAAGTCAATGTGCCTATGTTGTTTCCACCACAGTGCACAATCATGAAGTCAGGGTGTTAGAGATGCAAACAGGTTTTAACCAAAGGCAACAATTGGTGCCACTTCAATCCTCTCTGTCCAAACCATTTAATGTCCACATTTTGTAAACCTAGGTCTAAGTCAATACGTTTCTGTTCTGCATACCTCTTGCACCAGAAAACATAGCTATGTCCTACAATCCACACTAGAATTTTGAAAGTATGGCTGCAAGGTATGGAAAGATGTCTGTAGCTCATGCAGTTCCTTCGTAGAATAAGAGATATGTTTAAAGATGGGGAATTAGTTTCTTTTCGTATACAAAACGGTACCTGATTGGGAGATGAAAAGCATTGTTTTTTAAAAGTAGGGTGCACATTCATTTTGTGGAAAAGCATCTTTGTGATTGGTTAAGAAAAAGCAGTATGAACGTGGAGTACATAATATAGGATAAAATGTGATCAACTTAACCACACCTGCTACTTGCATTTGAATAGCAGTTTTCGAACTTAAAGCAATTGTGAACATTCAACCTGCACGTGCCATTAAATGTTTGAGAAAATGTTGCAAAAAAATAGCGTTAGGTTTAAAACAAATTATGAACTTTTAACCTCCACGTGTTGTAGACTGTTTTAGAAAGTGTGTTGATAGAATACATTGCATTTCTGACTTCTATGTGACCTTGAATATTAACATAATTGTTTATATGGAAAATTAGAAAGACAGTAATATAGAGAAGTTTTGAAAGCTAAAAGATCAAGAAACTATTCTAATTTGTTCTTTATTACCTACTGGCGGTTGCCAGTAGATAGTTAGAGAGTTAGAACCGAGTTTCCAAGGGAAGAGTATGTTTTGTTTTGCTTATAACTTAGGCATCATTTGATGAATCTTCGTGAAATTTTGAAACCTAATTATTTTTTCATAACAGCTCCTATGTTTAAAGTTTGGGGGTGATTCATCAAGGGGGGCCGAGATAAAAGGGGGTCCCAAAACATGTTTTCTCCATGTTAATGTTCATAGGAAAGTTTAGACAAGGTCACAGGTCGAACGGGTGAACGGAATTACCCCAAGTTTGGCAGGGAGAAAGCACGATTTTGTTTATTTCGTGCAAATCCGTTAAGTAGTTTTTGAGAAATATCGAAATTTACAGATATCGATATTTGGGAATTCTGCCATCTGATTGGCTGAGGCGTTACAATCAGGAGCTTGCTGCTTATTGGCTGTGATGGTGTTGCAACTAGGAAGTGTTGGCCGCCATTTTGTGATTCCGTGGAAGCGAGTAAAGGGAAAAAAGGGTGAAAAAAGTAGGAAAGGAGGATAGGAGCACTGTAAGCTTTGTGGGGGACTGCGAAGCGAAGTAGTCACTGTTACCGGTCTGAAAGTGCGGTGTTGCTCAGAGTGACATGGTGCTGATATGATATGGTGCTACACTCGGGTATGAAACCGAGAGTCTAAACCGTGAGGTCATTGCTGTAAAGTGATGTGGACTGGTGTTTTTAGCATACGTGTGCAAGTAGTGTTAGTAGGCGTTTATACCATACAGGGAATGGGAAGCAAACTACTGACCGCAACTGTGTGTTGATAGTATAATGGAAGCAGGAAGTGAAGTAGTTATGTCTACCAGTGTGAAGACTTGAGGATGAAACCGAGGTGATTGCTGTAAAAGGATGGGCTCTGGGCTCTGTACTATACGTGTGTAAGTAGTGTTAGTAGGCGTTTATACCATACAGGGAGTGGGAAGCGAACTACTGACCGGTACCATGCTTTTATACTATACCGGAAGTGGGAAGCGAAGTACTCATGCCTACCGGTGTGAAGACTCGGGGATCAAACCGAGCTGATTGCTGTAAAGTGATGTGCTCTGGGTGCTGTAGGATACTAGCCGCTGTAGTATAAGTGTGTGAGTAGTGTTAGTATGCATTTATAGTATATAGGGAGTGGGAAGCGAACTACTCACTCCTACTGGTGTGAAGACTCAAGGATTAAACCTTGAGCCTAAATTGTGAGCTGATTGCTGTAAAGTGATGTGCTCTTGGCGCTGTAGCATACATGTAGAAGTAGTGTTAATTTGTGTTTATACAATGTAGGGAGTGGGAAGCGAAATACTTACCCCTACTGGTCTCAAAACTCGTGGATGAAACCATGAGCTCATTGCTGTAAAGTCATGTGCTCTGTGTAGTATTCTAATGTAAGTCATAGTAGAATGTTAGTATGTAATTCCACTAGAATCTAAGTATGTTATGTTAGAATGTAGGGCTGTCATGAGGGTAACCTTGGGGAGTTTGCACATGGTGCTGGAGAAGACGGTTGACTTGCTGTCTGCTCCTGTTGGTGACTTTTTCAGGTGTCTTGTTTTTCTGTAATAAATCTACTTATTGGATCCTCTGCTGCCTGCCTCTTCACTACATAAATTTGGCGACGAGCGGGAGAAGGTAAAACGAAAGAATCACTCACCAATATTTCAAAATTGCTTGCGTTGTGCTGAAGACCCGCTTTCTTCGTGTAGCTGTTTCTACTCATGCCAGGGTTGTCGGCTCATTGAACTATGTCATCCGACTTCTGGTAGGATTTATATTTATTGATTTTGAGCTTCCTCTGCTTCGTCACTATAATCTGGTCGCTGTACTACATGTGTTTAAGTGGTGTTAGTATGCGTTTATACTAACAAATGCATCATGGTCCTAGGGAGGGTGACATGTCAGGCGCAGCTCATACAATGTCCCGGGGTGTGCATTCGTGGTACATTTGCGTTTGCTATTAGAGGGCTGATGCATGTCTTCCACCCTGTGATAGCAAATCCTTGTTTGACTACTTGAAGCGAGAGGAGGAAAACCTCGTATCGCTTTAATAGAGGGTATGCGTATGGTAAAAAACGGAGGGAAAACAAGAAAGAAAAATAAAAGCGGGGTCTCACCCGTTCTTTTAAATGAGGCCCCTGGTGGGTAATGTTCCGTGGCCTATCCAATTAGTATATTGCGGGATCTCTTTAGGATTGAAAATCTTTATGTCACATGTAAATTAGGTGCAGAAGGGCACAGGAACGTTTTGCTGCCTATGGGACCGCCACCTTCCCGGGTATTGTTTACTAATTGTTCGGGTGGATCGAGGCCAACTGAAGTCCAGGGATCGCCACACTCCAGGGCTATAGTTAAATATGCAGGGTGGGCCTTGGCAGTCCCTGAAGCCTCGGTGGTCCTAGGCAGTGCCTTATTTGTTCTGTAATCACACGGGCAGTACTTATGGTGTTATAAAGTGATATACTCATAGAACTCTTGCAGTTGTAGAATTACCCAGGCTTCATTTGTCTAATAGTCAGTTAGTTTATGTTTAGTAGGTGCACTGTTATATTAGAAAGCTTTGCCCTTTGAAGCTCCTATAAACGGAGGATTTTCACAATAAATAATAAACAAGTGTTGTCAGAAAAAGAAGACCTATACACTTAGATATTTATTTGAAAAAAAAGTAACCTGTATTAAAACACAAATAAATAGAAACGTAAGTTTAATAGAACAAACAGTATAATATAAAGAACGTGGGTTGGACTCCAGTGGAAGCAGCGTAGGAAACCTGCTAGACAAAAATGAAACATAAGTATGTGTGCTATGTGGAAGTGGTAAAGAAAGGTAGTCTGAATGAAAGGACGATAGTGAGAATGGAAGGGAGGGGGAGTGGGTGGAAGGGAGAAGGGGAGAGGGAGTCAAAAGAAGAGAGGGAGGAGGAGACAGAGCGTCGGCCTACTGCACCCAGCCCTTAGTGTTTACCCTCCCGTCACCCGTTTGTCTAGGACACTGGGGTCCGCGAGAAAGAGTGTGGTTCAGTAAGTCCTTAAAATGAAACACATGAGGCCAGAGATTAGCGGCCATATTATCAAGGAACAGCGATAACACTTATCACTGCTTTAGCGGCAGGAAACTGCCACTAAAGTGGTGATAAGGGGTTGATAATATGCCCTTGTGAATTCCTATAGAAGTCCAAGTTCTGATGTGAACCTGGGCTTCTATGGGAATTCAGAAGGGCATATTATCAAGCCCATTATCGCCGCTTTAGCTGCAGTTTCCGGACGCTAAAGCGGCAATAATGTTATTGCCATTCTTTGATAATATAGTCCTACATTATTAGCTACGGGAAAATTGCTTGCAAGCACCTGTGCACTAAGGGTGCTGCATCCCAGCCCCTTCCCCCGCACTGTGCTCAATTGTAGGTCTTGCACATCGAGGCTTCACTGCTCACCTGCCACCACCGGTGTGTCCCACAACGTGTTGGTGGAAGCTCCGAGTCCGGGGTACCTTTGTATGGCAGGAGACCAGGTCTCCGGTTGGATACGATGTCTTGCTACCACGATGGAAGGTGTCAGAATACCCAGGGCATCATTGCGGGGTCATCTCCCGCTACGCCTTTCTTGAGCCAATCAATTGAATGTCTGAAAAGGGAGAACTAATTTAGCCTCTAGAATGGTAGTGGCACTCTAGGGTACTTGTGTCCGTGAAGTTAACTGTCTTGATAATGTGACTATTTTAGATGTATATTTATTGTAATTTTTTGAATTTTGTCTTAGGTAAATACTGCGTGTTTTGTTTGCCCATTGTCCTGATGAGGCCTGAAACTGCTTGACAGGCCGAAACGCGTCGACAGTGTACTATTGATTTCGACACCCTTGGTTTGATTTGGAAGCAATATGGGATATACTCCCTAGGAGTTGTATTGACTTGAGGAGCCATAAAAACATTGAGTTGTGCTTCACTGACTCCTATATATATATATATATGTATATATTTCTTGGTGTTCGAAAAAGGAATTAAGGTTACCAGAGACACTACCAATTTTTCCTTATTTTTCAAACTATTTGGGCTTCAGACATTACCCATGGATTAAGGGTCAACAACTGTTTCAGTTTATTTGTTATCTTTTTTGTATGTCCTGCTGAAAACTACTAGAGATAAGAATATGTATTGTGTGATTCTTTGTGTATGACTAAAATACTGAAGATCTTTAAGAGTATCTTTAAAGATTAATACATGAAGAATATTTATGTGATTTGTGTTTTCTTTAGAAAAATAGCCATAAGATGAACATAAAAATAGGACTGATGATTTAGTCAGTATAAATGTGTATGTTGGAGATAGATAATTGATGGTATCTGTCCCCGCAAATAATTAACGTTTAAATTTGAATACCTTTGGCATCGCTTGTATTTTGCTAGTGTATATTTACCCAGATGCCCCTAGGTTAATTGGGTTCCCCCTGTTGTTATTATAGATTTAATTGCACTTTTTTAAGTGTGAGGGTCTACTGAGGAGTATATCCTTGGTCCAAAGTTTTGGACCACAAAAAAAGTTTTCTGGGTTGTGTTCATCTTTGGTTACTAATATATGTTACTTGTATATTTATGCTTATGATTAATGTAGAAATAGGACAGTTTCACGTTGATACAACTGCCATTTTGAAAGAGAGTTCATTATATATTTTTATTATAAGATATGTCAGAACCAATTACGGTGACTTACAGTACAGATCAGATAAATGCTCTAGTATCCAGAACACCTTCGCTGCTTAGCGTAGATAAAGGAGAAGCCGTAATTGCGAATGTAGACAAAATAGAAAAACTCAAACAACTGAAGAAGAAAAACATACGTACACAATTACATGCTCGGGTACTTTCTGAACACCTTAAAAACAACACTATTCCTGTAGGTTTACAGGTCAAAAATGTCCCAGTTATTTTTATAACTGATAAGACATATTTAAAAGGTTTTGGGGGGGTAGGGACGAAATGTTCCATAGACTGGATGGCCCTTTCAGTAGAGACGGCACTTAGATTGAATGAAGAAGAACTGAGGGCTATTGAGGAATTAGAGAAAGAGATTCTAGGTGATAGTACCATCAAAGATGCCAAAAAACTATTAGAAGCAGCTGAAAAAACAATTGCAGATTTTGCAATTCACAATACCAACCTGAAAATTTCTAAGGTAGCAAGAGACATAAACAACTTCAAGATAGAAGAAGTATATCCTTATTTAAAGGACGATTTCTTTACTAGCAATAATCCCAACTCATTGAATTTGCAGTATCGGGGTAGGTCTAGAAATAAATTCATAACTTGGTCAGATACTTCATCGGATTCCAGCCAAGGATCAAACAGTGGCTACTATCCCTACCAACAATATCCTAGATCCAGACCTCCTTTTTTCAACAGAGGAAGGTTCAGACCCTGGGGAGGGGGACTGATATGGCGGGGGTACAACTATCAAGGAGATGTTTATCCACCACAGATGGCCTTTCAATCGGGAGACCAATATCAAACTCAGGAAACAGAACCCTTTCGAACCAGGAAGAAGACCTACAGGCGATAACTCTGCACTCTCAGGATGAGTCAATAAGAGATATGATTCCAATTTATAACCTTTCTAATCATATTTTGTCAGAGCATGAAATATCAATTTTATCTAAAGGTTTGACGTTTGTCCCTACACGATTACAAAACCCTATTGACACTAAGACTGAAGTTTTGGCTTTCCTAAGAAAGATAAGATTGATAGCTTTCTTTTTAGAACAGGAGAGCCTACAAACACTTAACATTAGTGGACTTAAAAATAAATCAAAATTTATACCGGAAAGTGTCCTACTACCTCCAGAAATTTTAGTATTCGAAAATCATGTACTCAGAGTTTTGGATTTACTCCAAAGCAAAAAATGCTTCTATAAAACCAACTGTAGTAAACTAGAAATGCTCGCACTAAAAAACCTTGCCCAAAACATGAATATAACTGTGAAACCCGCAGATAAGGGGGGTGGGATTGTGCTGTGGGACACTGAAATACGAACAAGAGATTAATAACCAACTCTCCAATCCCTTGTTCTACAGACAACTAGATGCTAATCCTACCTTACGACTTAAAGAACAAATTAGAAATATTACTCAAGAAGGCTTGGACTCCGGTTGGTTATGTAAGAATGAGTTTGAGTTTTTGAATAGTGAGCATAACAGGATTCCCAACATATATGTTTTGCCAAAAATTCATAAATCCCTTACGGTTCCTCCAGGGAGACCCATTGTGGCAGCGTGTGGCTCCTTGTTGGAACCGTTGGCACAATATGTTGATGTATTTTTGTTTCCATTGGTTAAGGAAACATCAGCATATATCAGAGATACTATGGATTTGATATCGAAGGTGGAGGGATTGGAATTTGATCCTAATAAACAACTACTCTCCACCTTCGATATCGAATCACTATACACTAACATACCGCAGGAGGATGCTTTGAGTGTGTGTGAGTTTGTCTTGGACTCTAGGCCACGTCCTCACCAAGTGCCGACTCAATTTATTGTCCAACTGGCCAGGATCTGTTTAAAAAATAATTTCTTTAATTTTAAGGAAAAGTTATATCTTCAGATCTCAGGAGTCGCAATGGGGTGTAGTTTTTCACAAGAAATTGCCAATTTAGTCATGGACCAGTTTGAAAAGAGATGGATATATAGCAACACCAACCCATTTAAACATCTATGTGGGCTCTGGTGTCGCTATATAGATGATATCTTCATGATTTGGAATGGGGACTCGGGACAATTGGCTGAGTTTCATACTTGGTTAAATAACAGAACCCAAGAGTTCAAATTTACGATTTCTAGTGATCCTTTGAAAATAAACTTTTTAGATGTCTACATCGAGCACGAAGAAGGTAAATTGATTGTCAGTTTATATACGAAACCGACAGATCGAAACACCTTACTACATTTCAGTAGTGGACATCCAAGATCACTAAAAGAACATTTGCCTTATGGGCAATTTCTTCGTATTCGAAGAAATTGTAGTAATAAAGATCAATACTTTCTACACGCTAACCATTTGAAAGATAAATTGATTTCCAGAGGATATCCGAAGAGATTAACCAAAGTGGCACTTAAAAGAGCATGGTTCACGCCTCGCGAGACCTTGCTGATACCAATAATTAAAGAGCAGAATGAAACCCCATTAACGTGTGTGCTGACCTATGACCCAAGAGCTAACAAGGTGAAAAAGATAATTCAAAACAACTGGAAACTGTTAGGGGATATTGAAATACCTAAACCGCTTTTCGCCTTTAAGAAGGGCTCAAACGTGAGAAATCAATTGGTACGAGCCAAAAGTAATCCCACTAAACCAGCACCTACTACTACTAGGGATTTACTCAGATTACCTCCAATAATTGGCCATTTCAGATGCCATAATTGTGTGGCATGTGAGATGACGAATGATTCTAAAGAGATTAAGATTAATGGACACTCACACATCCAGAAGCATTTTTCTAACTGTAACACAAAGAACCTTATTTACTGCATTAATTGTCCATGTAATCGGTTTTACATTGGACAGACGACCCAAGCTGTTAAGGCGAGAGTCTTACAGCATAAATCTAGAATTAAATGTTTGACCTTAGGGGCTCCTTTGGTCAACCATTATCAGACATTCAACCACTCATTTAATGACATACATTGGTCAGTCCTATGTGTGGTTACTAACAGAAACAAATCTGAGATGGAGACTAAACTGAACCAACTGGAGGCAAGACTCATTGAGAAGTACCAAACCTCTAAAACTGGACTGAATGATAGGGACGAAATATGGTCCCTAGGAGGCTGTTAGTTTTAAAGGGATAATTTACCTTTAACTGCACCCAGGGAGGTAGAGGAGTACTTTGAGGTGTTATTGTATACAGACTGAATATGAAAATGTTTATTTCATTTCCAATCTTTATTTCGACCATTGGGTCATAAAAGATACACAATACAAAAAGAAAAAGCACATATCAGCACATTATTACAAATAAAACATTGGATACATGTATAAAAGGTTCCTGCACAGGATTAAACAACTTTTTAGAGAAGATAAAAATGTCTACGCACTACCCAACATCTTTAAAAAGCGATTACGTGTGTACCAAACATTAATAAAAAACTTTGAAAGTGCAAAAACAGTTGGGCCAGTGACATCAGATTTCAAAATCCTGTACATTGGTGCATATTCCCTGCCACCCATATTCCTTATCAGCGGAAGGAGCCAGTACTTTCTGGCTGCCCTGTAGGCTGGGCAAAAAAAGACCACATGCAGGTCGTTTTCCTCCTTACCCTCACATACAGGACAGTACTTTACAGGGGAAGCCGACGACCACAACCTAGTAAAAGACCGGAGGGGCAATGTGCCATACCTCCACTGGAGGAACAGTTTTCTGGCAAGTATGGGGTAGATAGGGTCCAATGCCTTTTCAAACCTATAGGTGTCCTTACTTTGCAAGAACACAGCTGATAGAGACCCTTCCGGCAAGGCAGCTTTGGCCCCTGCCAATTTGCATTCATGATACAGATTCGACAGAGACCTCTTGGAGATGTTAGGTGCTGCCATAGCCGGGTCTGTCCATAGATCAGGGAGCCCCAATTCCATACAAGTGGCTTGAATATTTTTAACCCAAGGGACACTAAGCACCTTGGGGTGATTCAATAGTTCGACCAGTTCTTCCCTATAATCCACGAGATCATTGCTGGTCCATAGCCTGCGCCAAAAGGCTATGGGTCTCAGACCTATCTCGTCAGCTAGTGGCCGTAACCCTAAGTCAAGCCTCAATGAAAGAAGCGGTGTGCTCGGAGGGAGAGCGGTTACCTTTCTTAAGAACTTATTTTCTGTTACTGAGAGGCTGTGGCAGGGCATATGACCCCACAATTCAGCCCCATACATAATCGCTCCCCTCGCCTGGGCCTTATATATCTGAATCAGGGACCCCAATGGACGATACGTCGAGCCAGTCATTATTCGGGCAATGCCCCCAATGGTTTGAATGAGTTTGAGATTTGCCCTACTCTGGTGGGATCCCCAGGTCATGGTTTCGTTGAGGGTCACACCAAGATATTCGAAGGTGGCTACTCTCTCGAGGCGCACGGCTCCCAGTTGTGGGTTCTGGCGCAGTTTCTGGTTCGGGTTTAAAACCATAAATTTGGTTTTAGTGGCATTAATTTCTAGCCCTTTGTCAAGGCAGAATGCCGTGAAGGAGTCAAGTATCCTTTGTATACCCCTAGGGGTTTTTGAAAGCAGCAGGGTGTCATCCGCAAACATGATTGCGGGCACCCTGCGGCCATTTAGTTTAGGGGCGTCGGTGTAATCAGTGGCATTGAGATGGGCGATTACCCCGTTGACAAAAAGGCAAAACAGGGTCGGCGCCAGCACACAGCCCTGTCTTACCTCTCGGCCAACGGGGAATCTATCAGTCAATTCCCCCGACCTCCCACACCTCACTCGGGCATAGTTGCCATGATGGAGCCTCTGTAAGATTGACAGGATGTCTGGGGGGACGCCCATCTCTGTCAGGACACTCCAAAGTTTCCCCCTGGGGACCAGGTCGAAAGCGGCCCGTAAGTCCATGAAAATTGTGTACAAACTGCCGCCATCGAACTTTGCTGTCTTCCAATAGATTAGATTCAATCTAAAGACCTGGTCCACTGTGGATACCCCCTTCCTAAACCCCGCCTGATAAGGACTAAGGGCTCCCACCTCCACTATCCAATCCTGAAGCCTGTTCAGCAAGACCCTGCCGAACAGCTTCTGCGGTACGTCGATCAGGCTGATCGGTCTGTAGTTGGCTGGGATGAGAGGGGAGCCCTTTTTAAAGATAGGGACCACCTCTGCCCCCAGCCAAGTACTAGGGATTTCCATCCCACCGAGAACACTGTTAAAAAGGGCAGCGAGGTAAGGTGCCCAGACAGAGGGCTCCTGTTTAAACAGGTCCCCCGGTAAACTGTCCAGTCCCGGCGCCTTCCCAGAAGCCAGGCCTGAGATAGCAGCAGTGACCTCGCCCAGCGTAATTGCCTCCCCTTGATAGCCCGTCCCATCCACCTCAATAGATGCAGGGAGCTCTCCCAGCTCAGAGCTATAGAGGGACTGAAAGTGGGCCTGCCAGACCCCAGGTGCTATATTTGGCTCCAGTGCCGATTGTACGTTCCCTGACCCCCCGTTCACTATCCTCCAAAACAAACGTTGGTTTTGGAGTGCTAACGCCTTTGTGAGTTCTTCCCACTGGTTTTCCTCCCATTCTGATTTGACCTGGGCAAGAAGCTTTCTATAGGCTCGCCTGCTGTGTTTCAGGCGTTCCCCTCCTGCACCCTCCTTAATTACTCTGAGTAGTTCTGATTTAGCCCGTCTGCATGCTAGATTGTACCACAGTGCTTTGCCTCGGGGCCTTTCTCTTGTCTTTCGTGAGCTAGTGGTAAAATGGAGTGCCGCAATTTTTGTGAGGTCCTCATGGGCATTAAACAATCTAATCTATGTTTATATAAACATCATGCTGATTGTACTTATTGTATGTTATGTACATTACATTTTTAATGAAATACCACATTGAATTTCTGCTACTACATAAATTGTGGCCACAGATTGTAAGAGGGGCACGGTCTCACACGGGTGATTATTTATATTAGATTTTTCATATATTTGCTTTGGTATAATATTTATTATCATTGCTATTCTATTTTTACTTTTTAGTAAGTATACTTTTCCTTTTTTGCAGGCCTATGATTGGTATCTCAGGTTAACAGGAGCCCTTTGTGCAGTCAGAATGGGGCGCTTAGTAGGTTCGTTCTAAAAGTTATACTTGGGCGGCCATTTTAGTTTGGGACCGTCCGGTTTGTTTGCTAGTCCTTCTTTGATCTCTTCTTTTCTGAAGGAGACGCGGATGTCCGCGTGTAGCTGTCGTTTCCGGTGAGACTGGGAGGAACGATTGAAGGAAAATATCGGGCGTGAATGAGAGACGCTTTCAGGTTCAGACGCTGTTTGAAATAAAGTCACCGGGCTGACTGGATATTCTGGTTAAGGCACGCAATTTGGATACAAGGTACAGTTATATTTGGGGACTATAGCTCGTTGTTAATCATCCGGTGGACTTTTTATACACTTTTCCTAACAGCTTCTATACTATACGATGGCTTGCTGTTACACACCGCCATTAATAACGGCGGGACCGATATGTTGAGGACAGATATTGCCAATAGAGACTGATGTAATTGTGTGCTTTTTAGTACCTGTTTAATAAGAGAGACGTGGGACCACTTACATTAGCCAGGCACATAGTTATTATGATTTGGATGTCGACCACGGTAGTTTGGATACTCCATAGCTTAAAAGAGGGGATATCTATATGGACTTAAAATACAATTCAGAAAACAGATAGTAATCCCCCCGGGCGGGGGTTAGTTTTGGGGTATTCTGGGATTTGATTTAGTTTATTTGATTTAGTTTCAATCAGTTTTTAGATTTAGTCTTATTCTTTTAACATTGTTATTGCAGGTTGTAACGCTGAAATTGAAAATTGCCATGTTATACCTCTGGTATGACATATAATTGTGTAAACGAATTTGATACAAGGCTGGGATTTTCACCAGTTTTAAATGCGGTAGGTAATGTACTAAGTTGCACATAGGGTGTTTGGTTGTAACAATTGGAAGATTAGTATGGTGCTGGGCAATATGTTGTCTTTAGGGTTTAAGGAAGAACGAGATTGGAAATTTGGCTTTTTTTCCCATGAATATATTCACTCGGTGGTGGTGTTTTTACTACATTCACATTTCATTTAGGTGTAATAATGATTAAGAGACCCTAACCTCAAGGAATCTCTCCCTCTAGAATGGTAGTGGCACTCTAGGGTACTTGTGTCCGTGAAGTTAACTGTCTTGATAATGTGACTATTTTAGATGTATATTTATTGTAATTTTTTGAATTTTGTCTTAGGTAAATACTGCGTGTTTTGTTTGCCCATTGTCCTGATGAGGCCTGAAACTGCTTGACAGGCCGAAACGCGTCGACAGTTTACTATTGATTTCGACACCCTTGGTTTGATTTGGAAGCAATATGGGATATACTCCCTAGGAGTTGGATTGACTTGAGGAGCCATAAAAACATTGAGTTGTGCTTCACTGACTCCTATATATATATATATGTATATATTTCTTGGTGTTCGAAAAAGGAATTAAGGTTACCAGAGACACTACCAATTTTTCCTTATTTTTCAAACTATTTGGGCTTCAGACATTACCCATGGATTAAGGGTCAACAACTGTTTCAGTTTATTTGTTATCTTTTTTGTATGTCCTGCTGAAAACTACTAGAGATAAGAATATGTATTGTGTGATTCTTTGTGTATGACTAAAATACTGAAGATCTTTAAGAGTATCTTTAAAGATTAATACATGAAGAATATTTATGTGATTTGTGTTTTCTTTAGAAAAATAGCCATAAGATGAACATAAAAATAGGACTGATGATTTAGTCAGTATAAATGTGTATGTTGGAGATAGATAATTGATGGTATCTGTCCCCGCAAATAATTAACGTTTAAATTTGAATACCTTTGGCATCGCTTGTATTTTGCTAGCCTCGGTGGTCCTAGGCAGTGCCTTATTTGTTCTGTAATCACACGGGCAGTACTTATGGTGTTATAAAGTGATATACTCATAGAATTCTTGCAGTTGTAGAATTACCCAGGCTTCATTTGTTTAATAGTCAGTTAGTTTATGTTTAGTAGGTGCACTGTTATATTAGAAAGGTTTGCCCTTTGAAGCTCCTATAAACGGATGATTTTCACAATAAATAATAAACAAGTGTTGTCAGAAAAAGAAGACCTATACACTTAGATATTTATTTGAAAAAAAAGTAACCTGTATTAAAACACAAATAAATAGAAACGTAAGTTTAATAGAACAAACAGTATAATATAAAGAACGTGGGTTGGACTCCAGTGGAAGCAGCGTAGGAAACCTGCTAGACAAAAATGAAACATAAGTATGTGTGCTATGTGGAAGTGGTAAAGAAAGGTAGTCTGAATGAAAGGACGATAGTGAGAATGGAAGGGAGGGGGGAGTGGGTGGAAGGGAGAAGGGGAGAGGGAGTCAAAAGAAGAGAGGGAGGAGGAGACAGAGCATCGGCCTACTGCACCCAGCCCTTAGTGTTTACCCTCCCATCACCCGTTTGTCTAGGACACTGGGGTCCGCGAGAAAGAGTGTGGTTCAGTAAGTCCTTAAAATGAAACACACGAGGCCAGAGATTAGCGGCCATATTATCAAGGAACAGCGATAACACTTATCACCGCTTTAGCGGCAAGAAACTGCCACTAAAGTGGTGATAAGGGGTTGATAATATGCCCTTGTGAATTCCTATAGAAGCCCAAGTTCTGATGTGAACCTGGGCTTCTATGGGAATTCAGAAGGGCATATTATCAAGCCCATTATCGCCGCTTTAGCTGCAGTTTCCGGACGCTAAAGCGGCAATAATGTTATTGCCATTCTTTGATAATATAGTCCTACATTATTAGCTACGGGAAAATTGCTTGCAAGCACCTGTGCACCAAGGGTGCTGCATCCCAGCCCCTTCCCCCGCACTGTGCTCAATTGTAGGTCTTGCACACCGAGGCTTCACTGCTCACCTGCCACCACCGGTGTGTCCCACAACGTGTTGGTGGAAGCTCCGAGTCCGGGGTACCTTTGTATGGTAGGAGACCAGGTCTCCGGTCGGATACGATGTCTTGGTACCACGATGGAAGGTGTCAGAATACCCAGGGCATCATTGCGGGGTCATCTCCCGCTACGCCTTTCTTGAGCCAATCAATTGAATGTCTGAAAAGGGAGAACTAATTTAATAGTAGAAACGTCTAAGTATGGGCGAAATTTGCGAATTCGCGTTCCGCGAATTCACGCGAAATCAAATTCGCAATCTGCAAAATCCGCGAAATCGTGCGAATTTGCGGATTTTTATTTTTCTGCGTGTTCGCGGGGTTTTTTGCGTGTTCGCGGGTTTTTTGCTTGTTCGCAGTTCTTTTGCGTGTTTGCGGGCCACTTGCATGGCTCTGGTTCACCACTGCCACCCTCTGGTTCATCACTGCCACCCTCTGGTTCACCACTGCCACCCTCTGGTTCACCCCTGCCACCCTCTGGTTCACCCCTGCCACCCTCTGGTTCACCACTACCACCCTCTGGTTCAGCACTGTCACCCTCTGGTTCACCCCTGCCACCCTCTGGTTCAGCACTGTCACCCTCTGGTTCACCACTGTCACCCTCTGGTTCACCACTGCCACCCTTTACCGAGACCTTTTGTGATGCAGCGGCAGCACAAAAGATGCGCCATAGTGCTGGGTATTAACAACGTGACGCATCTGAGAGATGCGTCACGTTGTAAAGCCCTGTGCCATCAGGCGGCGTTCCGGCGCAGGAGAGGGCGTTCCTGTGCAGGAACGCCTCCTAAAAGTGGCTGAGTGAAATCTACAAGATTTCACTCAGTCACTTTTAGGCCAATGCTGCTTCAAAACCCTGCCCCTGCTTGAAGCAGGCGCAAGGCTTGATGCAGCATTGGGGAGATAGGGCCCCCCCAGAGCATTGCTGGAGCTGCGTCGCAGGCGCAACGCAGCTCCAGCAATGCGCTGCTTTTACGGCACAGATGCGTGACGCATCTGTGCCGTTTTTGCCACATGGTGCGCCGCATTGTAAATGCGGCGCACCATGGGTGGCGGAGCTGCGGCGCACAATAACTGGTGCATCCCTGGGGATGCGCCAGTTATTGTAAATCTGCCCCTATACATTTAGCCAATGAGGGAGCACTTACTGATTAGACAGTAGAAAGTACTCCAGTTGAGTAGAGGTATTGCACAAAAAGGTGGCATCTTCGTGGACAAACACGCAGGGCGGGATTCATTCTGCCCCCTGTTAGACTCGTTTTTTGTGCCCTTCTGCCCTCTGTTAGACTCGTTTTTCCCTTGTTTTTCTGCCCTTTTGCCCTCTGTTAGACTCATTTTCCCTTGTTTTTCTGCCCTTCTTCCCCCTGTTAGACTCGTTTTTTGTGCCCTTGTGCCCTCTGTTAGACTCATTTTTCCCTTGTTTTTCTGCCCTCTGTAAGACTCGTTTTTTGTGCCCTTCTGCCCTCTGTTATTCCCTTGTTTTTGTGCCCTTCTGCCCTCTGTTAGACTAGTTTTTTGTGCCCTTCTGCCCTCTGTTAGACTCGTTTTTGTGCCTTTCTGCCCCGTTAGACTATTTTTTTGTGCCCTTCTGCTCTCTGTTAGACTTGTTTTTCCCTTGTTTTTCTGCCCTTCTGTCCTTGGTTAGACTGTTTCTTTGTGCCCTTCTGCCCTGTTAGACTCGTTTTTCCCTTGTTTTTCTGCCCTTCTGCCCTTTGTTAGACTGATTTTTGTGCCTTTCTGCCCTCTGCATCACCACATCATCACTCAGCGCTACCCCATCATCACTCAGCACCACCACATTATCACTCAGCACCACCACATCATCACTCAGCACCACCACAGCACCACTCAGCACCACCGCAGCATCACTCAGCACCACCACAGCATCACTCAGCACCACCACAGCACCACTCAGTGCCACCACAACATCACTCAGCACCACCACAGCATCACTCAGCACCACCATATTATCACTCAGCACCACCACAGCACCACTCAGCACCACCACAGCACCACTCAGCACCACCACAGCATCACTCAGCACCACCACAGCACAACTCAGCACCACCACAGCATCACTCAGCACCACCACAGCACCACTCAGCACCACCACAGCACCACTCAGCGCCAGTACAGCATCACTCAGCGCCACCACAGCATCACTCAGCGCCACCACATTATCACTCAGCACCACCACAGCACCACTCAGCACCACCACAGCATCACTCAGCACCACCACAGCATCACTCAGCACCACCACAGCACCACTCAGCACCACCCCAGCATCACTCAGCACCACCAAATTATCACTCAGCACCACCACAGCACCACTTAGCACCACCACAGCATCACTCAGCACCACCACAACATCACTCAGCACCACCACAGCACCACTCAGCACCACCCCAGCATCAATCTGCGCAACCATTCAACAACAACTGGTTCAAATATGTTCTCTCAATGTTTCAAACTTTATTACAAATGTCACAAAAAGATGTCAATATTTCACTTCTGTTCTTGGATTTTCGTCACAATAAAATACACTGAACATAATCGTCACAAAAGTTATTTACAAAAGTTTAAGCTATTGCCATTATAAATTAAAATCACTTTTATTTAAGTATTAATTATTTAAAAAAATTAAAAGCCATTGTAATTTGTAATATCAATACAGCTAAGTCACGTAAATACAAAACATGTTGCATTACAAATGCTATAGGTGTCATATTTGCGAAAGTTATAACTATTGGCATTGTAAATGACAAAGCTATTAATTTAGCTATTTTCAAAACCAACACATAAATAAAAACAATTGTCATTTACAAGACCAATAGCTCAAACTTTCCTAATGCGAGACCTATTGCATTGCAAATGCTTGTTTTTATATCTGTCAGTGCTTCCTGTTGAGGTTTAATTTTCGTGACAGGCGCCTCATTGCCTACTTGTAACTATTCTCTGACCCTGCTTCAAGGATCAGAGCAGGGTCAGAGAATAGTTGCAAGGAGGCAACGAGGCGCCAGGAAGCACTTACAGGCTTACAGCAGCAGGTGGCCAAGTGGAAGTTAATTTCTTTGTAACCCATTTGTAAAAGGTTAAAAAAAAATAGCTTCAACTTTTGCACCTGCTGCTGTAACCCTGTAAGTGCTTGGCTGAAAATTCGTCCCCGCTGATTCGAGAATTTTACCGCGATTTCACGAGATTCGCGGATTGCGAAATCGCGGAAAATCCACAAATTCCACGAGTGGAACGAACTTTCAGCCCATGCTTAGAAACGTCTTGAGGAAAATGAAGGTTTATTTGAAACTTGATAGAAAACAGGAGTTGAGTGCATCCTTCGTTTTTGAAGTACAATCTACCAACTGTTAGTGGTAATCGTGGTTCTAAGAGGAGTTGGAGTGCTCGAAAATTCACAAGGTTAAATAATAATATGTTATACAAAGGTTCATACAGTAAGGAGCAGAAAGCATGCTAGAAGCATAATGTGCGTGTGTAATGTCGGCGGAAGCCTGTGTGCATGCACACTTAGTAACAAGCTCAGTACAGTGCCCTAAAATCCAATTCCACATGTCTGTGGGCAGGGCTGCCCGCTGGCTCAGGCCTACAGTATGGTACAGCAGGTCCTTTAAATGAGACAGATGTGACTGAATGAGGTCAGAGATCACATCATTACCCACCGCAACATTGCTTTTTTGCACATGCGCACTCAGGATGATGCACTCCACCCCTCACGCAGCATTGCACTCAACAGGTGTCTGTAGGGCAGCGCTGCCCACTGGCTCAGGCCTACAGTATGATACAGCAGGTCCTTAAAATGAGACAGAGATGTGACTGAATGAGGTCAGAGATCACATCATTACACACGGCAACATCAATTATTTGCACGTGCACACTCAGGCTGATGCACCCCACCCCTCCCGCAGCACCGCGCTCAAGAGGTGTCTGTAGGGCAGCGCTGCCCGCTGGCTCAGACCTACAGTACGGTCCAGCAGGTCTTTAAAATGAGACAGAGATGAGACTGATTCGGGTCAGAGATCACATCATTACGCACGACAACATCGCTTGTTCGCACCTGCTCAGCCAGGTTGACGCACCCCACCCGTCCCGCTGCACTGTGCTCAATTGGAGGCCCTGTGCACCCAGGCCGCTCCGCTTACCTGCTGTCATTGTTGTGTGAGCAAACACTACGGGCAGCAGTGCTCACAATTCAGGTCGAGTGATGATTGCAGGATGGTGTAGACCTCATGGATCCCTTTTGTATATGACGGGCAGTAGAGCTCACAATTTAGAGCCCGTGTTGATTGCCAGGATGGTTTACACCTCATGGATCCCTTTTTTTTTATGGCTCATTGTGATATGCGAGTTGGATGTGCCCATATCACCTGAGGCATTGTGGAAGAAGAGGGACGTGCATTGTCGTGGTTATCCTATTCATACGAACGCAAAGTGGGCTGGGTTTGCGTACACCTGGCTAGCATAGGGGTGTGAATAATTATTCCGGGGACCTGGGCGTTGTTCAGTTCCTGTCTGGCCAGGAAGTGTACTTATGTGTATTTCTTTTGTAGTTTTGACCTTGCAGAGTGTGCAATTTACATTAGTGTAGCATGTGTCGGGAGGGCGGAAACTATCGTTAATGAGATTGTGTTTGAAAAGATTGAATGGTGAACATTACATGTCGTTATCAAGGTTGTGGATATGCGCAGAGACGCATGTCAATGGTGTGCGGTATTATTGAAAGAGTTGCTATCGCGAAGCGTACACATGTGAATGTGGTCAGACGGAGGGAGGATGAGCAGTGAGGCTACGTCATACACAGTGATAACGGTCATTACAGTCAAGGAATGCATGTCAAATGTGAATCTGAAAGTCTCACATATAACACATTAGTATATTGGTAAAGCCTGTCAACAGAGCCTACAGCAAAAGAAATCTACACATTGCTGTTTACTGTTTGTCACATGTGATCTAGGATGTGCACTCTGCCCGTGGATCCTGATACTTCTTAGAGCCACGAATACCCAGGCCCAAAGGGAGCACAATAATGTGCACACACCGGGGCATTGTGTAACACACATTTGTTTCTTTATGGATTGTTTGAGATTCATGGCAATCACACATGGAATGCTAATGTACAGATCATGGATATTGATCAAGATGATTGTTGCATGTTGTGTGTAGTATAAGATATGTGTACACAGCAAAAAAACTCTTCAAAAAAGCTCTCTAAGCAGAAAATGTGTCTCTCATCAAACGCTGTAGAGAGAATGAGTAAAATGGATGGGGTCGTCCAACTGTTACAATGGGAAATGTTATGAAGCAATCAAATGCTTTTTTTAAGGTCACAAGGCAATCGCGCACCGAGCGCACAAGGAGGCCGCACTCGACGCGATTTTGACAAAATATATTTATCATAATATAAGTTTATGACTGTTAGAAAAATATAAATGTTTGGAATATTTTAGATTATCGCTTGCTCTCATATACTGTTTGAAGTTATTTAGATATACTTTTGAGACGGAAAAAAAACCGAGGGAATGGCAACATACGTCTGTGAAGTAACACAGGGCCTGGCAGGGCCTGGCAGCGTGTACTTGTCACATACGCACATGACATAACTCGTGGCTTGGCACTGTGTACCTGTTGGATAGCAAAGTAGCAGCTGGAGTTACTAAATGCGTATAGGATGTTACGCGGGATGCTGTGCCACGAAGTAGTCAGATACAAAATGCTCATCATGTAAGAGTTTAGCAATATGGGGGATAGGATTCGCGTGGTGATGAAGCTTAGTGCGCTTCCGGTATAGGAGTGAAGTTTTCTCCATATTTTATGGGGAAGATATAAAACATTACATAATTTTTAAAGTAAAAAAAATAAGTATAATAGAGTTGCAAAATAAAAAAAATGAAAAAATATAGGTTTTAGAAACATTAAATATGAAACTAACATTTAAAAAACCTTAGAAATTCACTGAAAAAAACATAGGTTTTAGGCACATTGTAGTGAGAAATTAGCACTTAAAAAACCTTAGAAATTCCCTAAAACAACAATAGGTTTCAGGGACGTTATAGTTAGTCGAACATTTGACTCATATAAAACCAGAGAAATTTGCCTGTTACAGTTAGTTGAGCTAACTATAACTGGCGCGCCCGCAATGCACTGCTGATGATGTCACATTACATCGCTCATGACATGGTCAGTGACATCACTCATGACATCACTGATGAAATCTCAAATGACATCACTGTTGACATCACTCCTGACATCATACACGTGACAATCTGATGCACATACTGATGCTCTAATGTAAACTTTGATACACCCATTCTAAAATGCTGACTACTATTTTTATTTTATTTATTTATTTATTTATTTGTTGACATTTGTAGAGCGCAGCGATTACCCTTGGGCGTCTTGGCGCTAATGATTCCACAGTTTCATACTCATCGCAAGAAGGCTCATTGGTTGAATAGCCATGTTTTTAAAAGTTTTCGGAATTGGTAGAGTGACGGACTCATCCTGATGTTATGAGGGAGAGTATTCCAAAGTTTGGGGGCAGCCACTGTAAAGCGACGGTCACCCCAAGAAACTTTCTTTGATCGTGGGATAACTAATTGGTGCGAGGAGGAGCGGAGCTGTCTGGAAGGTACATAAAATTTCAGTTGGTCTTTGAGAGAGTGCGGTCCTTGATTGTTTAAAGCCTTATAAACTATACACAAGGACTTGAACTTGATTCTATTTTCGATCGTTAGCCAATGGTACTGCCTTATTGTTGCTGATATGGATTCAAACTTTGAGGTTCCTGAGAGCAAGCGTGCAGCCGCGTTTTGGATTGACTGTAGTTTGTTTTTGACCCTAACCTGAGCGTTGAGAAATAGACCATTACAATAATCTAACGCTGTTAAAACTAAGGAGCTCACCAAGGTTTTAATTAAGGTCTCCGGAAGAAAGGGACGAATCTTTCTTATCATTTTCAGTTTATAATGAGCCGTTGAGGCAACTTTGTTTGCGTGGTCCATAAAGCTGAGTCCATCATCAAAAATGACTCCTAGATTCCTAACTTTTGGTGTCGGAGTGGGAGGTGGACCAATAGCAGGTGGCCACCAGTAGGAAGACCATGCTGGGAGGAGAGGTCCAAAGATAACTACCTCGGTTTTTTCCGAATTAAGTTTGAGGCAGTTAGTTGCCATCCATTCTCCGATTTCAAGCAGTCCATTTTTAAAGTTTTGTGCTACTTCTCCTCCATCACCCTTGATGGCCAACACCAACTGCGTGTCGTCCGCATAGGATGTTAGGCTCATCCCATAAGCCCTGATGACATTGGCAAGGTCCGACACATAGATATTGAATAGTGTCGGACTAAGGGATGAGCCTTGGGGGACACCACATGGCAGCGAGAGTTGGGCAGATCGAAATGGTCCAAGGGTGACCGCTTGTGTTCTATCGGCGAGGAATGAGGCAAGAAGGTTTCTAGCTGTGTGACAGATGCCCAGTTTTCCGACACGGTCGACCAAGATGTTATGGTCGACCGTGTCGAAGGCTGCTGATAAGTCTGGCAGTACTAAGATTGCGGTCCCGCCTTGATCCCGGATGGCCCTAACATCATCAGCGGCCTTAATAAGGGCAGTTTCAGTCCCATGATATCTTCGAAAGCCGAATTGAGAATCATCCAGCAGTCGATGTTTCTCAATGAAGTCTGAAAGTTGGGAGTTCATGGCCTTTTCGGCTACTTTGGCTAAAAACGGTAGGCTCGCAATTGGCCTATAGTTTTTAAGTTCATTTTTATCCAGGCCGGGTTTTTTTAGTAAAGGTTTCAGTAATGTGTTTTTTAAAACGTTCGGATAACTCCCTGAGGACAGGATGGCATTACAAACTTGAGTCAACACAGGTATAATAGAATCCATGACTGGAGCTAAAACTGAGATTGGACAGGGGTCAAAGGCGGAACCTGTTTTGATGGTTGAGACAATGGTCCTTATTTGGTCATCTGTAAGTATGTGAAAACTCGACAAGGTAATAGCTTGAGATGGGGAAGGAGGAGCGGTATTCATCGTGGATGATTTGGAGGTGAAGGCTTGGTAGATGTCATCCACTTTGGCGAAAAAGAATTTCGCCAAATCATCACATAGTTCTTGGGAGGGAGCAGGGGCGAGGTCAGGGACATTACCTGCCAATATTTTAGTTATTTCATATAGGCGTTTACTTGAATTTGTGGCTTGGTCAATTTGATTAGAATAGTATGATTTTTTTGCTTTGGCAATCATAGATTTATAAAGTGCCAGAGATTCTTTATAATCTTTCTTACTGGCCATGTCATAGTTTTTTCTCCAAATCCTTTCCAGGTTCCTATTACTTTGTTTTTGCCGCCTTAGGTCGTCAGAGTACCATGGGGCAGTCGGTTTAGCTCTGTTCCTGGACAAAAAATTGGTGCACACTGTATGCTCAGTTGCCTGAGTGAGCCAGGTCTGAAATTTTAACGTTGCTTCATTGGGATCATTAGGCACCATAGGACACATATTGTCCAGCTGTGTTTTCAACTCAATCTGATTTATATTCTTCCAATCTTTGAAAGAGCTTTGCTTTATTAAGGTGGAATCATTATTTTGGACAGATTTAATAGTGATTTCCCCAAATATAGCGTAGTGATCAGTCCACGGCATTGGTAAAATGTCCGTTATATGGAGACAATCAACATTTGAGAAAACGGCGTCTAAAATATGGCCTGCTGAATGCGTAGCAGAGGCGACTAATTGTTTTAACCCCAGTATCTCCATATCCGATACGAGGGTGGATGTATCAACGTGGTCAGTTTGGTCTAGGTGAAAATTCAGATCACCTAGCACTGTGAAAGTATTTTCCATTGCTAGACTTTCCAGCATATTGCTGATACTGGCGAGGAAACCTGTCCTAGTCCCTGGAGGACGATAAATCAGTATACCCTTAAAGTTAAATAGGGGACTGAGTTGTATTCCAAATTGCAGTGCTTCACAGGAAATAGATGGAATAGGGGTGGTTCTAACGAGAAAACACTCTCTGGCTATGATAGCCAAGCCACCTCCTTTTCCCCTTGCTCTATCCTGCCGGTAAACTTTGTAACCGGCAGGTACTGCAATAACCATATCTGGTTCAGACGACTCGTTGGTCCATGTTTCGGTAACAAAAAGGATGTCGAGTTTATTGTCTGTAATAAGGTCCGCAACTTCCTGGCTATGTTTGCATAATGAGCGGGCATTAATAAGTGCCATCGGAAAAGTTACGTCCTTGGTAATGATCCGCTGAGTAAATTGGGCAGGCACTGTATACAAAGGGATGAAGCTTTTACAATGTGGGCAGAGCGCGTTTGGGTCATATAAGTTCATGTGAGGATCTACTCTCGAGCAGGCCAAGCGTGGCGATGGTCTAAGGTCCAATAAGGTTGTGCGTGAATAAGAAAGGATGTGGGTACTTGATGGCCGGCCAGGGGTCATGGCCCTCGGCCCGGTCCCGGCGCGGACGGGTGCAGACGGGCTTGCCTTTGGCGCGCCTTCGGCGCGCCGCCGGTGCGCCCGCTGCGCCCGCCCGCTGCGCGGTCGGGATGGTCTAGTGACTTTATACATAGGAAAGATGCTGCTGACCCTTACCTCGCTCAAGATGGCTGCTGAGGTGGGTGGAGTGCTGTGTCAGCGCGTGGAAACAAGCGCTGTGACCCAGAAGAGCCTGTGTATCACCTCCGGCCGACGCTAATCTCGCGCCGAGGTGAGGGCTGTAATTATTAAGAACTAACTGGCTAAAATATGTACAATCGTAAAAAGAGCGCTATTAGTATTCAAAGCGCGTAATTACAGCACAAAAGATTTTGCGAAGAGCCCCCGGCTTTCCGCCTCAGGGGAGAGTGTGAAACAAATGAAATTTGAAACCATACACAGAAGAATGCCATATACTACATAGCACTCACTATTTCCTAGGTCTACCCACACATCCAGTCACATATACTTGTAGTTACTCATCAATGCAGGACTATAATATGCACTCATACATCTATATATACAGTCACACTCCCCCACTCATCCATAGAGGTACTCATACACCTAGTAAGTCATGCAAAGAATCAATCACATACCAATTTAGTCATGTATACAGTTATACACACCAACTCTGTTATTTTTAGACATACCACATCACTTATTTATACAGATACTAACATGTATTTACTGTCTTATACAATCACTGATAGAAGCAGACACTTATTTATACACCCACTCTTAAAATAACTTACTCTCATGTATAGTCATTAATATACTCCAACTCTCACATCTACTGCCTTAAAACATATGTAGTTACTCACAGATATACCACTGAGACATTTATTCACTCACCAACATACCCATAGACACACTAACTCACCCATACAGCCCTTTGCAGATGCACTTTTTGATCGATACAACCACTGAATCACCCACTCAGACATCTATGCACAGACTCATACACCCCCCACACACCCACCCACACAAACACTCAGGGACCCATAGAGATACTCAGACTGCAAATCAATAACCTAGATAGACACTCATGTAGCTATTCAGCAATCCATGCAGTTGCTTACACACCAACGGAGAGACTAATACAGACTTTTACACAGTTTAATCACTAACCCATGCATTCAGTGAGACATGTTCAATCACTCACTTAAACAGTCAGTTATGCACATACAAAATAATTCCTTTAGGCACTTGTAAATGCATTCATTCTTCAATACACTTTGGCATATATATAAATAAAACATATTTAACCTTTACAGAAATGCACATTCACTGGATGATGTTATGAGTGATGTCATCAGTGATGTCATTTGAGATGTCATCAGTGATGTCACTGACCATGTCATGAGTGATGTAATATGTAACATCATCAGTAGTGCATTGCGGGTACGCAATATATAGATAGCTCAACTAAAGATAACAGGCGAAATTCACTGGTTTTATATGAGTCAAATGTTCAACTAACTATAACGTCCTTGAAACCTATATTTTTTTTAGATAATTTCTAAGGATTTTAATATGCTAATTCCTGACTATATGGTGCCTAAAACCAATGTTTTCTTTAGTGAATATATCGATATATATATATATCTATATATATATATATATATAGATATATATATATATATCTATATATATATATATATAGATATATATATATATATATATTCACTGAAAAAACCATAGGTTATAGACCATATATAGTTAGGAATTAGCATTTACAAAACCTTGAAAATTCACTGAAAAAACCATAGGTTATAGACCATATATAGTTAGGAATTAGCATTTAAAAAACCTTATTTTACTCACACAAAACCATTGAAATTCCATATATAGTTAGTTGCACTAACTATATATCGCGCACCCGCAATCCACTGCTGATCATGTCACATATTACATCATTCATGACATGGTCAGTGACATCACTGATGACATCACTGATGACATCTCAAATGACATCACTGATGACATCACTGATGACTACATACAGTGACTGTATAATTCTGTAAAGTTAAAATATGTCTTACATATTGAAGAATGAGTGGATGTATAAGTGTCTTGATGAAGGATTTAGTAGGGGCATGGCTGACTGTATGAGTGACTGATTAAATGTGTCTCACTGAGTGCATGGGTTAGTGACTAAACTGTCTTAATTTGTGCATCATTATGTCTGTTGTTCTGTAAACTGCTGCATGTGTTGATCATTAGCTATATGATTAACTGTATGGGTTATTGATTGGTTGCCCAAGCATTTGTATGGGAGACTGAGTGTGTGTCTGGGTGGCTGGGAGGTGTATGACTCTCTGCATAGATGTGTGAGCAGTTGATTGACTAGATGTATGGGTTCAAAAGTGCATGTGGAAACAGCTGTATGGGCGGTTGACTGTGTGCATGAGTGTATTGGTGAGTGAATGGATATCTCAGTGCTACATGTCAAAGTAAGTACATATGTAAAACACAGTACATGTGAGAGTTGACATATATAAATAACTGTGCATAAGAGCCAGTGAATGTGTGAGTGGCTGTATGGATCATTGTGAACTTGTATCCAGGATTGTATAAGTGAGTAAATATGTTTTAGTATATGTTTGAATAAGTAAGGTGTGTATAACTGTATAGTTGAGGAAATGGAGGTGTGATTGATTCTTTGCATGACTGACTAAGTGTCTGAGTAACTCCATGGATGAGTGACAGTCTATGAGTGTCTGTTTACACTGAGTGTATCTAAGGTTATATTAGAGTCTGAAGAGGTTCATCGTATTATCACATGAATGATGTCATCAGTGATGTGATCAGTAATGTCAAATGAGATGTCATCAGTGATGTCATTTGAGATGTCATCAGTGATGTCATCAGTGATGTCATTTGAGATGTCATCAGTGATGTCATCAGTGATGTCATTTGAGATGTCATCAGTGATGTCATCAGTGATGTCACTGACCATGTCATGAATGATGTAATATGTGACATCATCGGCAGTGGATTGCGGGTGCGCGATATATAGTTAGTGCAACTAACTATATATGGAATTTCATTGGTTTTATGTCAATAAAATGTCCAGCTAACTATATATGGTCTCTAACCTATGGTTTTTTCAGTGAATTTTCAAGGTTTTGTAAATGCTAATTCCTAACTATATATGGTCTATAACCTATGGTTTTTTCAGTGAATTTCAATGGTTTTTTAATAGCAAATATCATAAGCTGTCGAATGTCAAGTACGTGGTAAGTGAAAACATTTTCGTGTTTATGCACACTGATCTGCTTTGAATGGTGCCCCCCCCCCTCATTTCTATTAGGAGTACTCTCTCTTTGCAGATAGTGAAAGGTAGTTAACGCAGGCCTTTGCCCCCGTTGTAATCCGTCGTGCCTGCTTCTCTCTCCATTTGATTGATTGTTATCCAAGTATTTACTGTTTTAGAATTAGTTCTCTTTGGTTCATTCTCTATTTACAAACAAACACAGAGTCGCAATACTCTGTTTAGTCTTTGCAGATAACGAAAAATTGTGTAAAAAAAAAGAAAAGGAATCAAGCAAAATCAGTAGGCCACTAATGGGATCTCTTTTTGACCTCGCTAAAATAGAAACATTAAGAACAACCCCTCATGACAAATACAAAACTAGTGAGATGAACTGAACTCCACACAATGATGGCTGCAAAACAGCTCGGCTCCGCCACCCACCCCGCCCAAAAAAACCATAAAGAGCGGCTGCCATGATTGGTTACGGAATGGCCACGACGGAGCTACGAAATGGTGCTGCTCTCATGCTAACCCCAGCTTCAGTCTGAAACATCCAGAAACACTGTAGACTACCAATTCGATCAGTTCCGGTAGCGCCCCAATGTAACCCGGTAGAGAAGAACTAGCCCTCCCCTCTTTGACTGATGGTTCTTGTTGCCTGTCCCTTCTGTTGTCATTTAAAAGAACTATTTAGCCTGCTGAAAGGGGTTGTGTTCCGACCGCTGGTTGGTGGAGACATTTTGACTATATTCTGGACCTGCGTTGTCGCGTAATGCGTCATATGACGCGCCGCGTTAGCGCATCCGGAAGTCATCCGGGGCGCGCAGCGCGTAACGTAAGCATAACAAGTCATGTGACTTGTTAATAAAACTTTTCATTCGTTCATTTTACTTTTCTTATTGTAATGATGAAAGGCTTGGTCATATGACCTAAAAATTACGCTTTTCATTACTTCCGAACATTATTTTTTCTTAAATATATGTTATAATGTTCCAGGCTAATGTACTTTCCCGGAAATTTTACAACTGTCCTGCAAGTAAAATATATTCTTTTTTCGAGAAAAAGAGCGTTTCTTCGTCCCATGACGGAGCCGTTGAGCAAAAGAGGGTCGACCTGCTGTCTTAGTCGCCGATACGCCTGAATATGAGATTCTTATCGATCATTTTATGTTGCAGGAATAGAAAACACAACAGCCCTTGACCATTTATCTTTACTGCGTTCCTTCGTATTATACCTTTTACCCTTCATGTAATTGGTCTGCTTTATTTCACTTGCCTTTTAATGATTCTAAAACAGTCACTATTATTAAAAACTTTACCAATGTATATACTACTACCATGTTTTCTTTTAAAAACCTTTATTGTGAAAATTTCATTATACAAATACGAGCCTATAACCACGTGGGCCTGCCACGGAGCAAACTGTAATCGTATATGATGAATAGACATTTACACTGTAGAGGAACGTAACGGGCGGGCCATTAGGTTGCAAGAACTAAGGTGTCTAACAGTTACGGAATCGGTGGACGTACATTTTATAATTAAAATACGACAGGGCCAGTTACAATAAAATTATCTAGATATACATTTGCGGGCAAGTACCATGGGTGACGTTAATTCGAACTTTCAACAGTACAGTAATCAATAACACATCAGAACTTAATATCAATAGGGATGTCGAAATATTCAATCAATTCTCGTCCCCGCCCGCCATGTGCTTCAAAACTGCATACGTATCTCGTGATTTCAAGGTTCTGCAACCAGTACACAACAAGGAGTTACGAGTCCCATTTATTCCGGCGCCATTTTGGGCGAGGACGGGCAGGTCCAGGATATAGTCAAAATGTCTCTACCAACCATCGACTATGATCATGTTCATATGCTGTATTTATTAGAGTAACACTCATCTGTCCACATGAAATTAATTTGCCACAATCTAAACATGTCATTTTAATCTTTCCAAAGTTCTTCTAAATATTTGGGACCGTTTCCCTTGCCTCTGAAGCTCTCAGTGCCACTTCTTTGATGAATGTACTAGCAGGTCAGGGGTTCTCCTCCAAATCTCTCTTTTATGCAGCACTATAATTAATTGGTGCCACCTCTCCATATGACGATGCATGGTATAGTTACTACAACTATATTTTTTTTCGGTTCCTCTGGAGAGTTCATCGTGGCAGATGAAGCGTGTAACGTACCGGGCATTTACCTTTTTTTGCATGTACAGGAAAGGAAAAAAAAATCGAGCGTCCGAGTTCTAAGGTGTCCCAGGGCCATTTTAGTGGACCAGGCCCAAATCCAAAGAACAGGCCGCCATTTTGAGAGTCCTCTTGCAGCCGCCTGTCGCTGTAGCATCAAGAGCAGCCGAAACTCAGCTGAATGGCAACTGAAACGGTAAAGGGGCGCCCCACTACAGCAGACGAGCCTCCACCTAGGAAGGCCCATTCACGCCGGCTCCCCCCCCTTCGGGCACCCCACGCCGTTATTCGGAGCAGTATTGTAGGATGGCCACACCAGTGCGGCAACTTGCTAGACATCACCTCGGTGGTAACCGAATCTCAACGCCTTGTGGTGTCTTCTATTCAGAAAACATTGTTATGCTGCCTTCGACCTATTCGCCGCAAGTGCGCACACAACTCAACTGCATAGCTTGCTAGACACCACCTCGGTGCCATCCGGATCTTGGAATGTCAGCGCCTTTTGGTGCCTTCTCTTCAGAAAATATTGTTGCGCTGCCTTTGGCCCCATTCGCACATCAGTCCGCTACTGACGCCATCTCACAGGCTAATGGGGCGCCCCACGCCGACTTTCAGCATTGTAGAATGACCACACCAGTACAGCAACTTGCTAGACATCACCTCGGTGCCATCCGGATCTCGACGCCCCACTGCAGATGAAGTGCCTCTCAACTATGAAACCACCACGGTGACATCCGGATCTTGGCGCGTTGTGCTGCCTTCGGCCTATTCGCACATCGGTCCGCTACTGACGCCATCTCACAGGCTAATGGGGCGACCCACGCCGAGTTTCAGCATTGTAGGATGACCACACCAGTACAGCAACTTGCTAGACATCACCTCGGTGCCATCCGAATCTTGGCATCTCAACGCCTAGTGGTATCTTCCATACAAAAAATATTGTTACGCTGCCTTTGGCCCCATTCGCACATCAGTCCGCAACTTAGACATCACCTCGGTGCCATCCGGATCTTGGCATCTCAGCGCCTTGTGGTGTCAGTCAGAAAATATTGTTGCGCTGCCTTTGGCCCCATTCGCACATCAGTCCGCTACTGACACCATCTCACAGGCCAACAGGGCGCCCCACGCCGACTTTTACCATTGTACGATGGCCACACCAGTGCCACAACTTGCTAGACACCACCTCGGTGCCATCCGGATCTTGGCATCTCAGCGCCTTGTGGTGTCTTCAAATCAGAAAATATTGTTGCGCTGCCTTTGGCCCCATTCGCACATCGGTCCGCTACTGACGCCATCTCACAGGCCAACGGGGCGCCCCACGCCGACTTTCAACATTGTAGGATGGCCACAGAAGTGCGACAACTTACTAGACACCACCTCGGTGCCATCCGGATCTTGGCGCGTTGTGCTGCCTTCGGCCTATTCGCACATCGGTCCGCTACTGACGCAAACTCACAGGCCAACGGGGCGCCCCACGCCGACTTTCAGCATTGTAGGATGGCCACACCAGTACACCTTACTAGACACCACCTCGGTGCCATCCGGATCTTGACGCATAGTGAAGCTGCAGCAGCTGCAAATAAGCTTCAGACAGTGTTACAACCGCTGCTCAGAACTCTCAACTATGACACCACCTCGGTGCCATCCGGATCTTGGCATCTCAGCGCCTTGTGGTGTCAGTCAGAAACTATTGTTGCGCTGCCTTTGGCCCCATTCGCACATCGGTCCGCTACTGACGCAAACTCACAGGCCAACGGGGCGCCCCACGCCGACTTTCAGCATTGTAGGATGGCCACACCAGTGCGGCAACTTGCTACACACCACCTCGGTGCCATCCGGATCTTGGCATCTCAGCGCCTAGTGGTGTCTTCTATTCCGAAAATATTGTTGCACTGCCTTCGGCCCCATTCACACATCGGTCCGCTACTGACGCCATCTCACAGGCCAACGGGGCACCCCACGCCGACTTTCAGCATTGTAGGATGGCCACACCAGTGCGGCAACTTACTAGACACCACCTCGGTGCCATCCGGATCTTGGCGCGTTGTGCTGCCTTCGGCCTATTCGCACATCGGTCCGCTACTGACGCAAACTCACAGGCCAACGGGGCGCCCCACGCCGACTTTCAGCATTGTTGGATGGCCACACCAGTGCGGCAACTTACTAGACACCACCTCGCTGCCATCCGGATCTTGGCGCGTTGTGCTGCCTTCGGCCTATTCGCACATCGGTCCGCTACTGACGCGAACTCACAGGCCAACGGGGCGCCCCACGCCGACTTTCAGCATTGTAGGATGGCCACACCAGTGCTGCAACTTGCTGGACACCACCTCGGTGCCATCCGGATCTTGGCGCGTTGTATTGCCTTCGGCCTATTCGCACATCGGTCCGCTACTGACGCCGCCTCACGTGCCAACGTATTTTCTCCGCATTTTATACCCTATGCCGCATAACAGGTCATGTGACTTGTTTATAAAACTTTTCATTGGTTCATTTTACTTTTGGTTTCCTAATGATGGAAGGCTTGATCATATGACCTAAAAACAACACTTTTCATTGGATGAAAACTTTTTTTTTTTCCCAAACGATGAAAGCCCCACCTTGTTTCTGGATGTTTCAGACTGAAGCTGGCGTCAGCATGAGAGCACCACCATCTCGTAGCTCCGTCGTGGTCATTCCGTGAGCAATCATGGCAGCCGCTCCCCACCAGAAGCCTGCAGGAGTCGGGGCCCCCAAAACTTTTGATGAATTCTCAAGGCGGAGGGGACGCTTTCGAGAATGGGGTCCAAGACCTAGCAGACAAGCGTCCGATTTCCAAGGTGTCCCAGGGCCATTTCAGTGGACCAGGCCCAAAAAGGAAAGAGCCTGCCGCCATTTTGAGAGTCCTGTGACAGCCGCCTATCGCTGCACCGCAAGAGTGGGCGCAACTCAGCTGAATTGCGGCTTTTGACACAGTGGACCAAAAACGGACGGAATGGCAACTGAAACGGTAAAGGGGCGCCCCACTACAACAGATGACACTCCACCTGGAGAGGCCCGTTCACGCGGCCTCCCCCGGGGCGCCCCACGCCGTTATTCGGAGCAGCATTGTAGGATACCAAAACCAGTGCGGCAACTTACTGGACATCACCTTGGTGCCATCGTTCTGCTGCCTTGGAACTATTCGCACAACAGTTTGCTACTGATGACCCACCCCCCGCGACGCCCCACGCCGTTATTTGCTGGGTGGCAACTTACTAGACATCACTTTCGTGTCATCTAGATTTCGGCGCGTTCTGCTGCCTTGGAACTATTCGCACAACAGTTTGCTACTGATGACCCACCCCCCGCGACGCCCCACGCCGGAAATCTGGACGTTGTGCTGCGTTGGGACTATTCGCACAGCCGACCGCTACTTCGTTGTTTTTCCCTAAAAATGTTTATATGTTATTACTATTTTTGTTTTCTTGTATATATTTATAAATTATTAAAGTTTTATAATCTTACTATTTTGTCGGAGTGCTATATATTTTTAATGTGACACATAATTGTAAAAACTTTGATGTACAAAGAGTCATCCCTAGAATCTTCCGCTTCACGCTCGGTCCCCTCCCCAATCACAATACAGGATGGTTTTCAGATAATAGCAACGCTTCTGCTGTGACGGATCTCATCGAGTGTGGACCTTGATCTACTATAACTCCTTTGAAGAGGGGTGATTCTTTACAGCTGTGGCCATAAACTACATCTGCAGGGCTAGCTGATACCCTAGGACCAGCCTGGACAATCGGACACAGAGGAAAAGGAGTGTCAGAGGGTGCGGTAGTGAATAGGGCGAAAGGGAGGTGTCGGGCGGGCACAGGGTGTGATTCTCAGGGAAGAGCAGCGCAGATGGGGGGAGGTTTATTACCCATGCATAAGACAGAGAGCGGGGGTGACCACTGCCTGGGTGAGATGCTTGCGAGGGTGGGGAGCCATGCTAAGGATCGACAGCGTGCACAGAGTGGGTCTGGTCAAGGCATCTAAAATGGCTGCCGTGCACGACAAAAGTGTGGCATTTGAAAAAAGACAAGATGGCGCAGACAATGTTTTTCAACACTTCCTGATTTCCTTCGAATCGAACGTTAACAGACGTTGGGGCATATTACCAAAGTTAAGCGATATTTATCCCTAACGATGCATTGCAAAGATTTTTTTACCGTCAGAAATTATCGCAGATAAACCTTGCTATTATCAAGGTTTATCGCAAATACGATAAAAAACGACCGCAATGCATTAATATCGCTGAAAACTCAGCGATATTCATGCATTACCGAGCTAATGCTCTTAGCCATGTTATCCACCTCCCATTGGATAACATGGCTAAGAACTGCTCAGGGCAGCTGTTACTTTTTGGAGATATTCGCGCTTATCTCGAATATTTCCAAAAGTTGATAATAGGAGATAGCGATGTTAGCGACTGTTTCCAGTCGCTAACATCTTGGCATGCCCACTTTGCATGTCATTAGTGATAAATATCACTCACATGCAAAGTGGGGCCCAAGATGGTCGCTATCTCCTACTAGCCGTCGCTAACTGGTGTTAGCAACAGCTAGGTAATACAGATATAATTTTATCTCCGCGAAGCGGAGCGCTGTTACAGATATATATCTTGTTTTTGAACGTTAATTTCTCAAAATGCACTGAAGCACATATATTGAGACCTAGCAAAGGCACATCGGGCTACCAGTCCCTAATATTTTACCAAGTTTCGTGCAAATCCATTCAGCCGTTCGATTATTATTATTATTATTATTTTTTGCCCCGCGGGGCCCTTTTAAAACCTCCACATCAAACCTAGGGGGTCAGCGAGGATCTACTATGCCCCCTTATGGTCATTTGCCCCTTCGCTTTGGCCTCCTCTTGTCTCTCGATCCTACCGAGAGACAAGATGGCGGCCGCTACGGACTGTTTGGAATGTTTACAGACACCGGAGAGCCAATCAGCTTCGCTTCGCAAAGCTCCGTAACGCGAAAAGTACGCGAAGCGGTGCGCTGTTACAGATATATATCTTTTTTTGAACGTTAATTTCTCAAAATCCACTGAAGCACACATATTGAGACCTAGCAAAGGCACATCGGGCTACCAGTCCCTACAATTTTGCCAAGTTTCGTGCAAATCCATTCAGCCGTTCGATTATTATTATAATTTTTTTTTTTTGCCCCGCGGGGCCCTTTTAAAACCTCCACATCAAACCTAGGGGGTCAGCGAGGATCTACTATTCCCCCTTATGGTCATTTGCCCCTTCGCTTTGGCCTCCTCTTGTCTCTCGATCCTACCGAGAGACAAGATGGCGGCCGCTACGGACTGTTTGGAATGTTGACAGACGCCGGAGAACCAATCAGCTTCGCTTCACAAAGCTCCGTTGCGCGAAAAGTACGCGTCCTGGAGCGCTGCCCGGTCCGCTGTTACAGATATATATCTTTTTTTAAACGTTAATTTCTCAAAATCCACTGTAGCACATATATTGAGACCTACAAAAGGCACATCGGGCTACCAGTCCCTACAATTTTGCCAAGTTTCGTGCAAATCCATTCAGCCGTTCGGGCTAAAAGTGAGGCCAACCGCCCTATGGAAAACTCAATGTTAAAAACACGTTTTGGGACCCCCCTTTTTTCTCAGCCCCCCCTTGACGAACCCCCCCCCAAATTTTCAAGGGCTGCTCAGAAACAAAATGTGCCATTTTCCTGAAAATTTCAGCCAATTCCGTCCACAAACGCCAAAGTTATTAGACATAGAATTTTCAAAAATCCCATAGAGAAAAAATCCTAACTATATATACCTACTGGCGACCGCCAGTAGGTAATATATATATATATATATATATATCCAAACACAAAGTTTGCCTGCAAAGTAGAGGAGCCCAGGAGCAAGGTAAGGGATTCAGCTTTTATTCTTTGTAGATAGCAGCTTGCGAAATGGATGCAAATACAGCAGCAGCTTCAGAAAGTCAGCCTTACGCGTTTCGTTTTCCAACTTCTTCAGAGGCACTGACTCAAATACTTCCAGGCGAACATTTTCAGGCAGCTACACAGCAATTTAACTCACACCTCAGTGGGCGTGGCCCAACACATGGCCTCATGGTATATGTAGTGTCCTGTCCTTCTCTAGTGAGTCTCCTGCCTCAGAGCCCTAATATTGTTGAATTGAACCACAGTGGGGTGTGCTTCATCACATCTCAACATCGCAGCTGTCCATCGCCTTCCCACAATAGCTCCTTGCTCCCATACCGGTGGCGTTGTAAAGCGTCTCCATGGTGGGCTGGGACAGCTCCAGTGCTACCTCCGCGGCTCAGGCACGCCGCTCCAATCCAAACACTGCTGCTGTATTTGCATCCATTTCGCAGGATGCTTTCTACAATGAATAAAAGCTGAATTCCTTACCTTGCTTGAGGCTCCTCTACTTTGCAGGCAAACTTTGTGTTTGGATTGGAACGGCGTGCCTGATCTGTCTCAGCCCACCACGGAGACGCTTTACAACGCCACCGGTATGGGAGCAAGGAGCTATTGTGGGAAGGTGATGACAGCTGCGAAGTCGAGATGTGATGAAGCACACCTCACTGTGTTTAATTGAACAATATCAGGACTCCGTGGCAGGCGACTCACTAGAGAAAGACAGGACACTACATATACCATGAGGCCATGTGTTGGGACACGCCCACTGAGGCGGGAGTTAAATTACTGTGTAGCTGCCTGGAAAATGTTTGCCTGGGAGCATTTGAGTCAGTGCCTCTGAAGAAGTTGGAAAACGAAAGGCGTCAGGCTGACTTTTTGAAGCTGCTGCTGTATTTGCATCCATTTCGCAGGATGCTTTCTACAATGAATAAAAGCTGAATTCCTTACCTTGCTCGTGGGCTCCTCTACTTTGCAGGCAAACTTTGTGTTTGGATTGGAGCGGTGTGCCTGAGCCGCGGGGGTAGCCCTGGGGCTGTCTCAGCCCACCACGGAGACGCTTTACAACGCCACCGGTATGGGAGCAAGGAGCTATTGTGGGAAGGTGATGACAGCTACGAAGTCGAGATGTGATGAAGCACACCCCACTGTGGTTAAATTGAACAATATCAGGACTCCGAGGCAGGCGACTCACTAGAGAAAGACAGGACACTACATATACCATGAGGCCATGTGTTGGGACACGCCCACTGAGGCGGGAGTTAAATTACTTTGTAGCTGCCTGGAAAATGTTTGCCTGGGAGCATTTGAGTCAGTGCCTCTGAAGAAGTTGGAAAACGAAACGCGTCAGGCTGACTTTTTGAAGCTGCTGCTGTATTTGCATCCATTTCGCAGGATGCTTTCTACAATGAATAAAAGCTGAATTCCTCACCTTGCTCGTGGGCTCCTCTACTTTGCAGGCAAACTTTGTGTTTGGATATATATATATATATATATATATATATATATATATTCACTGAAAAAACCATAGGTTATACACCATATATAGTTAGGAATTAGCATTTAAAAAACCTTATTTTACTCACACAAAACCAATGAAATTCCATATATAGTTAGTTGTACTAACTATATATCGCGCACCCGCAATCCACTGCTGATCATGTCACATATTACATCATTCATGACATGGTCAGTGACATCACTGATGACATCACTGATGACATCTCAAATGACATCACTGATGACATCACTGATGACATCTCAAATGACATCACTGATGACATCACTGATGACATCTCAAATGACATCACTGATGACATCACTGATGACATCTCATTTGACATTACTGATCACATCACTGATGACATCATTCATGTGATAATACAATGAACCTCTTCAGACTCTAATATAACCTTAGATACACTCAGTGTAAACATACACTCACAGACTGTCACTCATCCATGGAGTTACTCAGACACCTAGTCAGTCATGCAAAGAATCAATCACACCTCCATTTTCTCAACTATACAGTTATACACACCTTACTTATTCAAACATATACTAAAACATATTTACTCACTTATACAATCCTGGATACAAGTGCACAATGATCCATACAGCCACTCACACATTCACTGGCTCTTATGCACAGTTATTTATATATGTCAACTCTCACATGTACTGTATTTTACATATGTACTTACTTTGACATGTAGCACTGAGATATCTATTCACTCACCAATACAGTCATGCACACAGTCAACCGCCCATACAACTGTTTCCACATGCACTTTTGAACCCATACATCTATGCACAGAGTCATACACCTCCCAGCCACCCACACACACACTCAGTCTCCCATACAAATGCTTGGGCAACCAATCAATAACCCATATAGTTACTCATATAGCTACTGATCAACACATGCAGCAGTTTACAGAACAACAGACATAATGATGCACAAATTAAGACAGTTTAGTCACTAAACCATGCACTCAGTGAGACACATTTAACCACTCACTCATACAGTCAGTCATGCACCTACTAAATCCTTCATCCAGACACTTATACATCTACTCATTCTTAAATATGTAAGACATATTTTAACTTTACAGAAAAATACAGTCACTGGATGTTGTCATCAGTGATGTCATCAGTGATGTCATTTGAGATGTCATCAGTGATGTCATCAGTGATGTCATTTGAGATGTCATCAGTGATGTCATCAGTGATGTCACTGACCATGTCATGAATGATGTAATATGTGACATGATCAGCAGTGGATTGCGGGTGCGCGATATATAGTTAGTACAACTAACTATATATGGAATTTCATTGGTTTTGTGTGAGTAAAATAAGGTTTTTTAAATGCTAATTCCTAACTATATATGGTGTATAACCTATGGTTTTTTCAGTGAATTTTCAAGGTTTTGTAAATGCTAATTCCTAACTATATATGGTCTATAACCTATGGTTTTTTCAGTGAATTTCATTGGTTTTTTAAAAGCTAATATCTATAGCTGTAAAATGTATTCTTCTTTAAATCCAAAAATATATTTTATATGTTTATTAATAATTTTTTTTAAATATTTTTTTTGTTTCGCTCCCAGTCCGCGAACCGGAAAGCTTTCCGTTAGCTCAAATTGATGCCGCGACCCGGACCGCGGACCGGTAAGAAATCAACATAGTGACGGTATCGCGTTGCCGCGTAATGTGTCTTATGACGTACTGCGTTAGCGCACCCGGAAGTGCCCCGGGGCGCGGACCGAGGCGCGAAACGCAGCTCCCCGAAAGCGATCCGCGGCGCGTCACGAAAGCGCGACGTATCTCGTTGCCGCGTAATGCGTCTTGTGACGTACCGCGTTAGCGCACCCGGAAGTGCCCCGGGGCCCGGACCGAGGCGCGAAGCGCAGCGACCCGGAAGCTATCCGGGGCGCGGACCGGAGCGCGTAACGTAAGCATAACAGGTCATGTGACTTGTTAATAACACTTTTCATTGGTTCATTTCACTTTTGGTTTCATAATCATGTAAGGCTAGGTCAGGTGACCTAAAAATAACACTTTTCATTGGTTGAGAAGTATTGTTTTTCCCAAATGATGAAAACCCCTCCTTCTTTCCTCACTCTGACTTTCATCATTGTGAGAGGAAGACCTTTATTACTATATCAGAAATGGCTTCAGTACTTGCTTCAGCTGGTGCACCACCACCACCACCTCCACCTCCTCACGGGAAGAGAGGACCACCTCCCCAGGTCATGACCAACACTGAGGAGGAAGAGGAAGAAATGGAGGAAGAGGAGGGAGAAGAACCACAGTTCTTAGAAGAGGTGCCCCGGGTTTCCCATAAGAAAGCCAGTTTCATCTGGCAGTTTTATTCGATCCCTCCTGGCCAAAAAAAAGTGAATGCGAGGTATGTCACCTGCCTCATCTGCAAAGAACAATTATCCAGAGGGACGGATAAGAAATATAGTTATGGGAACCATACTATGCACAGGCACATGACCAGGAAGCATCCACTCAATTATAGCCGGGCGGAAATACGGGATTTGCAGGAAAATCCAAGATCAACTCCTGTGGCCAGATCAAGAATATCAATTTCATTGACACCAGCAGAGGCACGGGAAACTGTGCCAAACATACAAGAAAATTTTGGCCACATGATACACACTTGTATGCACTGTCGTGCGTTGTTAGCATGTGGCAATATGAGCATAAATGCTATCAACCTAGCTTATGAACATCATAATTGCCCTAACCGCCCCCAGTAATTTTTTTTTTGCTCCTGTTGAGCCCTTTTCAATGCCTGTTTTTTGTTGTTTCCCCCCCCCCAAAAAAAACCAAAAAAAATATAAAATCGTTCAAAAAATACAAAAAAAACAAAAAATGTTCAAAAAAAAAAAATATATATAAAACAACAAAAATATAAAAAAAAAGTTCTTTTCAGAACTACCTTCCCTTTCAAAAAAAATTGCTAGAATGTTTAGCACTCTGGCAAGCTCTATTTCTTTTGGTTCGCTTCCCGGTTAGCTTCCCGGTACGCGGACCGGGAGCTAACCCAAAATTAAAAAAAAAAAAAAAAAGAGTAAGTATAAGGAAAGTAAACAGAGAGTGATGTTAAAAGAAAGACAGCTATAGGGAGTAAAAAGGAGATACTGTTTAATAGATCTATTTACCGAAGAAAAGACGGAAGAGGGTATAATTGTGAAAAACAAAATAGATAACGAAGTGAAAGAAAAAAAAAGAGAGTATAACATTAACAAAGAAGAGTTTCTTGGAGAATGTGAGTGAATGTTCAAAATAAGATTAAAACATGAGGAATAACAGAGAGAAAAAATAGAAAACAGAAAACAAAAAATAACAGAAAAAGATTAATTGAAACAGCAAAGAAATGTAAGTAACATAGAGCCATATCATCAACATAGGCAATAAAGGTTTTGCAGCTTTTATTGGCAGAAATGTGTCGCTAAAGCTGCTTTTGCGGCAGAAAACTGCCGCTAAAACCACTTTTGCACCAGTTTTCTGCCAATAAAAAGAGCAATAATTTTATTGGCTGTGTTCATAATATGCCCCTTAGTGTGCTTCAACTACACAGAGAAAGCATTATGAACAAATAGTGATACAGTGATCAGTCAAAGACACTAAGAGTAATAGAGACGGAGTGAGTGAACAAGAGTGAGGAACTATGAGAAGAGAGGGACTGACAAAAAGAGTGGAAGGAGTTGAGTAAGTAGGTAATAGAGAAAAGAATGAGGGAAGTAGCAAAGGCAGGAAACTGAGGGTTAAAGAAATGAAGCTGTGGAACTAATAGTAGGTGAATGTGATAGAAATGTAACGAAAAGAGTACAAAACATTTACCTTATAATTGTCGTTAAATTACTCACTTTTTGTTTTTATACTTTCAATCTGTGAAAGAGAGAACAAACATTTGAAAAATATTAAAACATGTATTTAAAAATTACAAAAGACAAGGGAAAAGATTGAAGGACAAACAGTTTTTCAACAACTTTGACACTTACAGAAGCTTCTGCTTCTCCAGGCCCCCTACACAGTCCTAAAGATATACATTTTAAACTAACAGTATCTTGATGCAGATGAAGTGAGGCCTATCTTAAAACATGGTGCATCTTTTGCATTGATGTTGTCTCAGAAAAGTGTCGCAAGACACTAAAATTTTAAATAATTGCTTCAGGATGCCAATAAGATGTCTCCTATCCAGAGGTTTGTTTGAGGTGAGGCCTACTCAGGGTTGCAGATGAAATTTCGAGTCGTTGAAGAGAATAGAGGACATAATATATGTGAAGGTCTACAAATGAAGTGAGTCATGTCCACTGCACTCTTGAACAAAGTCCAAACCTCCTATGTTTCCCTGGACAGACCTAAACTTGATCTGCACAATGTGATTCGTAATGATAGGAAACACAGGTGATGTAAATGAAATACGTGCAATTTATTTTGCTCATTTCACAATCACATCACTTGTGTTTCCTTTGCTTAGGTATCTCATTGTGCAGATGTAGTCTAGCATATGAAAGAATATGCAGAAGCGCAGCACTGCATGCAACAACTTTGACACTTACAGAAGCCTCACCTTCTCCATGCCTCCTACACAGTTCTACATATACATCATAAATGCAAACAGTGCAGAATTAAGTATACATGTTAAATGGTTTATTTTTGCTGTTCTCAGAATGTATCAAAATTCACTAAAAACAGTGACTTGAAGGTATTCATCATATAACAGCGGGGAAAAAAAAACACAATCAAAATGATTGTGTTTAAAAAACCCATACAACATAACAAATCAGAATTCAGAACTCCTTAAAGTTAACTTACTTTCCATGACGTCAAAGGATGTCCTATGAACAGCTTACACTCTGTTGTGCTGTTATTACTTTCAGCCCGCCACTTTCTGAAAGAAAATCTCCATCGTTTTTAAAAACATGTTACATGCAATAAATGACTTCTTGCTCTCTACCACAAGTTTCCACAAGGCCAAATCTTGTCAGAGCCATTTATAACTCTTGGATTTCTTGTAAGCCAATCCCGTCATTTGGCATTTCTGCAACTTTCAGAATTAAAATGTTGAAGATCATTTTCACAATCCAGGAATAGTAATATCTTCCCCTTCTTGCTCAGTCATGTTCTGCATTTCCTATGACACTGATACTGCTTACTATGAAGCAGACTTACACTAACTCTATGACTACTACAATTATTTAATTCTCTACATCACTTTCAATCACAAAGCAATGTAAAACAGTAGACAGCATTGCAGACTTACATTCCCTCTACTCTATGTTTTGATTGGCTGCTTCAATTAGCTTATAAAAAGAAATAGTTTTTCTGAACTCATTCAAAGTGCACTTATTTCTCCATGACGTCCAGTCTTATGGTTAGAAGTTATGTCTCTGAACTACACTTATCCTCAAGGCCAAATTGTGTAGGAGCCATTAGAACTTCATGAAATTCCACAGAGCACATCCCGAGATTATTTCCCTAAAATTTTGGTTTTAAAAACACCAGGTAAGAGTTTTTAAGGTCATACGGCAATTTTTTTTGGAAAATTAAAACAGAATCGTTGCAGAATGACCAGCCATTTCTAGACTTTAAATAAGCTGTGTAATGTCCTGATGTTATTGAAGGGCCGTCATGATATATAATTGCTGCAGTTACAAAAGTCCTTCCTGATATTGACAACTGCGAAGCTACAAAATTTTTAATTAAAGTTGTCAATTTTGTTCCATCAGGCCTACATCGTTGGAACATTAAAATGACATACTGGCCATATGTTCGTATAAATAATGTGGATATCATTTCAGATTTACATTGGCTACACTCCATGTTGTGATCAGCTGCTTTTACTAGCTTATTAAAGGAGACTGATTTACTGTCTGGCAAAGTTAAATATATAAATCTTTCTGAGTCTACACTAGTAGTACTTGATACCATACAGTTCTCGCAGTCATGCTGCCATTGATAAGAAAGCCCAAACAGCTGATTTACATCTACACCTTCAGCATGCAATACATCAAGCATATACATTAAAAACTCCTGACAATCTTGCTGAATATTTTGAGAGAATTGTGTTTGGCCTGAACATCTGTCTAACAGATTTCGAATTTCAGACACACTTTCTATGTTTGTTCTATCAGTGCTACATTTCTCTAACACAGAATTTAACAAACTGCAAAATCTTTGATCAGAATTGACCACAATCTCTTCTTTTACATTTTCTAGAGAAAACAAAACATTAACCACTACATTAGCATAGCAGTTGACACCAGAACTGTTTTCAAATTGAAAACCAACAACATCTTCAACAGAATCCTTTTTGTTTCTGCTTGTAATTTTAGGTTCATCGACTTTTCGTCTTTTTGCTACAACCTCCCCAGTATTGGTCACATTTCTTCGTTTCCGGCCTACCACACGTTTCTCAAACAAAGGATACTGAGGCAAATGTGGCGCATACTCTCTTCTTAACCTATTGTATTCCTTAACACAATCTAGATCCGCACAAATGTTTGTGACATCACACTCAATCAAGTACAATCCCGATAAAGTTCTAACTCGTGACAATGCCACATATGCCATACCCTCCTTGAACACAGAACTGCCAATATTCACCAATGCACTGTCTACACTTAAACCTTGCGATTTATGGATTGTCACCGCATATGCCAAGCAAACAGGAAACTGCTTACGGCGAACATATAAGTCTTTTACAAGCAAAAATCTAGCAGAACAACGACCAATTAGCTGTACTTCCTCAATGCCATCAAATTTAATTTTTAAAAATTCAATTCCATCTCTATTTCTGTATTTTACAAAATCAACAACATTACCCATTGATCCATTTACCAGACCTCTTTCAACATGTAAATTCCTTCTTAAAATTATACGGCAGTTCAAGCACACATTCAGAGTCTTTTCAAAACCTGCAGTTTTAGATATACTCTTCTCTAATGAATCCAATTTTGTTTTCAGATTCTCAGACAAAATAATTGTTGATCCCATATGCTCTACTCTGTCAATAGCTTCCAGTTTCACAATCTCTTGCTTTTCTAAATGCAACATTTTGTTGTTGAATTTGGCACATTCTGCAAGAGTTGGCATCAAACATATTCCAGATTTCTTATCAGTAATTTTCTGAAAAATATTCTCAGGCACAACATCTTGTTCTGGATATAAATTTGACAGTAATCGTGCATGTAAAGCTTCTTTCCCATGCTCGGTCACTTTTCCAATTCTAACATCTTGTAGAATAGTCTTGTAAACTTCATCCTTCGCCTGACGCATATTTTCATGCAGTTCAGCATAATTGAAGTTTAACCATATATTGACGTTGCCAATGCTGCCTAGGCACTTCCTGGTATCTTCATGCGTGAGCATTTTGAACACAGGTTGCCCTTTCACTGGTGTCAGCTGCAAAAGATCTCCGAAAACAATGATGTGTTTGCCACCAAATAACACATCATACTCTGTTTTGAGAACTTCTTGCATTCTCAAATGCACAAAGGCAAGCATGACATTGGAAACCATGCTTACTTCGTCAATGATAAGAAGTTTCATTTTCCTCAAGATTCTTGAAACTTCAAAACAAGCATCTCCAGATAGCTTGTGATATTGTAATTTGTTGTCATGCTCCACTGGCAGCATCAGTAAACGATGTAAAGTAATCCCTTTAATGTTATGTGCTGCCAGTCCAGTTGGAGCGGTGACAACACAAGACAGCGATGACTCTCCTGCAAATAGCATGAAATTGCTTTAATGAGGAAACTTTTTCCAGTTCCCGCTTCTCCACTCACGTACAGTTGGACAGGCTTCAACGACGTACATGAGCACTCTTTCTTGTCATGACTTAATCCATGATCAATTTGCATGGTAACTTCGTCATATATCTTCCTCTGCTCAACGTTGAGTTGTCTTTCCAACTCTTCTAAGTTAACCGCATCCTCCTGAGCATGTGCCATGGCTCTTTCCACTTCATTCATGGCAGTGGCAGCTTCATTTTCGATAACAGGTCCTCCTAGTGGATCCTGACTCAATGAAGCAGAACTCTGACTGTCCTGAGAACTGTCTCTGGCAATCTCGGCTGCAATCGTTGCTTCCTGCTCAATTTCCGCATTCAACATTTCTACATATTTGGGAAAAGCAGGACATTCTATGGTCTCCTTGGCGGCATTGAAAGAGTCTTCGTAACAGAGGAAATCTCCAAGCAGTTCCTCTTCTGCACGCCAAGGCTTGAAAAGTTGCAAAAGTGCTAAATAGAAAAACTCCTTTTTTTCAGGAGATTCGCCACTCAATTTTCGATGGTTTACCAAGTGGCATTTTCTTTGCTTGACCAGACATCCCTCACTTCCTATTACAGCATACACTCCTTTCTCAGTATCTTCTTTGATGTTCCTCTTGAATATGTAATTTTGAAGAACCTCATACAGACAAACATTGTCGAGGTGACTGCTTCTATTTGGATAATATGTATCCAACATGTTGGTCTTCAAAATGTCGGTACTGTTTGGCTCCTTTTCCGCCAAATACTCAATTTCCCGCACAGGTTTCAGAACTCGATTACGCGTTGCAGCAAGACCAAGACTCGCCCAAACGATACTCCTGGACTTGGCATAGAGACTTGCTGAAGACAACCGGTCAGAGCATTCGTAAGCTCCAATTTCTCGATGCGACAACATCTTCAGACTGAAACTGTACAACTTCTTGCTGAGGCTCTTTTCATGGGAAATGTCCTCCCACATATCCTTCAATTCTGTCTTCTCTTTTTTGGTGATGTAAGACGTCACATACCGAGCCACAGCCATACAGTTATCAGCCACAAACTGTATATCCATGTTAGCATTCCACATGGACAAAATCACCGGGTTGTAGTCGTTGATGTACTTGGACTCTTCGTTCCTCTTCAAATTGTATGTGTTTTTAGGTGATTTCTTTATGACATTATGTCGCAGCGAAGACATCAAACTGTTTACTCTTCCTTTAGAAATCACCGGTCGTGGAAAGCCGAAACGACATTTGGTGTAGAACTTGTCCTTGTTTCGGAATTTATGACGGCAGTACTTTCCACATCGATGGCTTTGGAAACGCAGAACTTTTTCTCTTAGGCTTTTCTTCTCCTTTGCGTTTGGAACAGCACACGTAGAATACTGTTGGATGAAACTCATCACTGAGTCTTCTGGATCCGTTCCAAATTTAGGTGCATCCTTGATCCACAGCAACATATGTATATGACGAGCACCTCTTGCTTGGTACTCCTTTCTCCAGAAGAAATCCAACACCTCTCCAAGAGGTGGATTCTTCTTATTCATGATGAAAGACATCATAGCTTCAAATCTATGATTGAAGTACCTACATACATTGACTGGATCCAAAGAGCACAGTTCTCCGGGTGTCTTGAATTCGATGTTATCTACGTTAGCATTTGCCTCTCGTAGAAATTCAAGTAAGTCTTCCCAGCCATACTCGGCACAGCTCAGAGTGAGGAACCATGTGGGAGTACCTAAGTTCCTCAGCATACATTTTAAATCACCATGACGACGGTACCAGTACTCATTAGTACCACGCTGACACGCCATGAGATTAATCAGGTGAGAATCCAAAATACTGTCTTGGACATTGACTTTATCCATAAAGTCACTTGCCGAGATGTTTTGCATGTGTATACCACTTTTCAAGATGTGGTTCACTGCATATGACAGTCCAGACAGATCGCTTTCAAACAGGAGATGAAACAAATAAGGAATGCATTGTCGAAACCTAGCATCTCCTGCATACAATCGCAAAGTCCGGTATTCAGAAGCAGGAATTTGATGAGGTCGCTCATCATATCTTCCTCCCTGACCTGTTGGAAAAAGCTGTGGGAAACACCGAGCTTCCAAACTTTCCTCCCAAACACTAATGGGACTCCCTTTGGCTTGTTTCATTTGAAACAACTCAATAGCATTCCCCATGACTTCCTTGGAATGCAAAGGATGAACACTATAATGTTCATATATTTCTTCACTAGTAGAGGGTTCTACTTTCTCAATTTGACCAGCACACAAATCGCTATCCTCTTCCTCACTTACTTCCTCTTCTGCAACATATACATTCTTATAGTATTTATTATTTTTTTTCAAATACAATGTTGCCTTTTTAACTTTCCTAACATCTACTAAATCTTGCCATATTTTCTTATTCTTTGTCGGAACCCCATTAACTAAGATAACCAGAGGTTCCTCTTCCACTTTTTCTACTCCAATTGTGTTAATGTTTTTCTTCAAATCTAGAGGCAAATAAACAACTCTTCCCTTTAATCCTCTCTGTAAATCTGATGGAGGCAATTTCCCTGTCTTTGGCTCCATTCTTACAATAGCCTGAAAGGGATGGATACTTTGAATCATAATAGATTCATAAGTATTTAAATCCTTCAATTCAGAAGGAATCTCAACCAATTCCAGATTATTATGAACCGCTCTAGCAGGCATCTGTTTTTTATTTAATTTGCAACAACAATAAGTACACACACGTTGATCCAATCCCAAATCAAAACAATTTTCTACCATCAAGTATGTTGCAAAATCCTTCCATTCACTATTATTTTCCCTTTCACTTTTTGCATATAAATCCACTAACTTAGTCTGATTCTTATAATAAGTGCGTCGACAACACACACAAGTGAAATTTGGCCTCTCACTTGATTTGACCTGAAATGTGACAATTTCCCTCTGGAAATTATCTGTACTGGAAACCTGTACACTATCTTCCACATTACCCGCTTCTTCTTGGTCAATTTCAACATTCTCCTCTTTACTTCCAAAGTAACAAAACTCAATTTCTTCACATATATTCTTCACATCTATTTCAGAACCATGCAAAAGAGCAGCGCATAATTGTTTAAGCATAATTGCTGGACTCTTAGCATAATACAACATTCTAACTAATTTCCTCACTTTATTATGATGCACTGCTAGCATCCTGAAATGATGAAAAACACTCTGGCATACTCTCCTGGAAAGACAAGCCAGTGAATGACCATGCAAACCTGTCACTTCTCTCACTCTGCAAGGATCTAATTCTTGCAACAACCTTATTTTCTGCTTCAAACTTTTCTTATTAAATGACCGTACAAAATCACAAAGCAAATTGATGGAATCCTGTCGCACACTACAACTACTACTACACTTCCAGGTGTACACAGGACCCTTAGCACGTCTTCCTAAAACATCATTACCTAACACCTCTTCTGCCTCTGTTGTCACAAGTTTTTCTTTTTCAACTGGACAACCATCTTTCACTTCATAAGCACGACCACTGGTGTCAACTGCATGCACCAAATCATTATCCTGGAAATAACTCTCCTCATTAAAAAATGCCTCACAGCTTGAACTATGAATCCATTCTCCAGAAAAAACTTCACAAAAATTACTACGATTAACTGTTCTCTTCCATCTACTATTTCTTTTGAAATCATAAATTGCCTTGTTTAGCTTCCTAATTCTATTGATTATCAAAATAAATAACTTACATTTAATTTCAAATGCCTGATCAATACCTTTCTCAACTTTTTCTTTTCTCTTATAAAAAACCACTTTCTGTTGACCTTTCTTAATATTTTTTAACAAATTGCCAATTATCCTGTTGCGGAACATTCGTTTACGAATGTCCCTAAACTGTTGTTTCCTTCTACTATCATGCACAGAGTTATCTCTTGCTCTAGCAGTAACATTTTTGATTGGCCTTTCCTTTCCATTTGAATTGCTTCTCTTTTTATGGACTGAAACATTTTCTGTAGTAATATTTTTTTTACTACACATATTTCTTATGAATGTTTTTGTACTCTTACCCGGTGCTTTCTTCGTGACTTGACAAATCTTTTTGTTAGAGGACTGCTGCTTCTTTTGATTCACCTGCTGTCTTTGACGTTTTGCAGCCTTTCTCTCTCTTTCTTTCGTTGGCATGGTGAAATGTTGAAATGATCTGCAGTTGAATCTGTGGTAAAATATATTAAAAAATGTTATTAACCACTATTACCAAACAGTAAATCAATAACAGTGATCAAAAACTTAACACACTACTTGACATTTTAAATAGAAGATTTTTTAGTCCTTGGCAAATTTACAATACAGAAATAACAGAAAAGAAATGGAATTTATATTCATGTTACCTGTGCTATTTTATATGTGAATCTGATCTAATTTTATGAGCATATTTTAATATTTTATTGAAGACACTACACATAACCTGTTTTTGAAGGTGTCTTTATTTTTAAATTAAACGGTTTACACTTTTACTTTTTATTTATTATAAATTTTAAAAATAAATGTTTATAGTTCCATAGGCTCAAGCAGGTCAGCTTCCCACCCTATGTCATATAATTCGGACAAATCTGCATCCTCATCACGCTCTTCTTCATCCTCAGGATTTAAATCATCCAAGGGATCAACATCCACTGATGTTTCAATTACAAGTTCAATGATGAGGTCAAAATCAACTGATTGCAGATTGTCGCTCATGTTGATGTTGTCTTTATCTTTAAAGAAAGATAACAACAATGAGATGTTGCAGAGTAAGAGACAAATCTCAGAGATTATAATAGTAAAATTGTTTAACAAGAGTAACATTTTGCAGCTATTATTTAGCCATGTCCAGCGATGCTGAGCAGGTGAAGCCTATGTCTAATTTTTCAGTGAACAGGACTCATCTCTTCTTAACCTTGGATAAGCCTCACCAACTCTGTGTCCCCTGCACATAATTAAATGTAAAGGGGCAGATTTATGTTAAATGGCACATCCCCAGGCATGCACCAGTTAACGTGCACCGCTGCTCTGCCACCCATGGTGTGCCGTATTTACAATCAGATAGGAGAAAGCTGCGTCAAAACCCTGCGCCTGCTTTAAGCAGGCATAGGTCTTGACGCAACATTGTGGAGATGGGGCACCCCTGAGCCTTGCTTGAGCTGCATCGCACTTGCGATACAACTCCAGCAATCACTACCTTTACAGCACAGATACGTCACGCATCTGTGCCATTTTTGCCCCATGATGCCCCGCATTGTAAATGCAGCACACCATGGGTGGCGGAACAGCGGCGCAGGATGACTGGCACATCCCTGGTGATGCGCCAGTCATCATAAATCTTTCCCTAAGCTTCTTATCTTGTTACAGATGAACAGCCATATGTACCATCAAACTATTTTGCATTTCCTAAATAGCGAATTTTAAGGAATAAATAGCAATTCTTTACCAATCCTAATTTGCAATGAGCAAATTGCTAATTGCAAATTACCCATTCATTTCCATGGGCTAGGAGGCTCATAGGAATGAAGGTACAATTTGCGATTAGCAATTAGCTCATCGCAAATTAGGAATTTTTCCAAGGGTGCAGGGGTGTCTCAAGAACACCCTGCTGCACCCCTGAAAAAGAAATTTGGGGGCATATGGCGCACATACATGCCCTAAGGGCATGTATTGGCGTCATATGGCACCTTTTGTTTTTTGGAAAAAAATGCTTTTTGAAAAGAATTCAGAAATTACCACAAACTAGAAGTTGGTGGTAGTTTCCAAATCCTTAATGTTATTTTTTACATATTTTTTGTTTGATACATTGCATTTAAGGAATCGCAAAATTTGCAAATCCTTCAGTGCAATCGCAAAATAAAGAATAGCAAATTTTGAATTAAGGACATTTTAAGTCATTTCCACATGTGCAGTGTTGTCAAATTATGATTTGAAAATCGTTTTTGGGGAAAAGAAATGGTTTGCAAAATTATGACAAGGACATAATGGTGTATGCTTCTCTATAAGGCATTTCACTGTCTCTGATGTCATTTTTCCCATATTACATTATAAGACCTTTCCCCATGGAGCACATTCCTTGTAAATATGCTCCCACCTGTGCATGGTGAATTTAGATTTTGACTGTTTGAGTCACATAGCCATGTTAAAAGTTACCCAAAAAAATTGCAAACGCTTTAAAAAAACACATTCATGTGTCTTAAGGACACTTTAAGTCATTTCCCCGTGGACAGTGTTTTGTAAGTGGCGCAAAAGAGGCATACACCTATCATAAATCTGTCCCTAGCATTTTAAATGATTAATTCATGATGACGATAAGGTGTGGCCTATCCAGAGGTTTGTTTAAGGTGAGGCCTACTCAGGATTGCAGATTAAAGTTACGCTTGATGAAGAATACAGAGGACATAATACATGTAAAGCTCTACCAATGAAGTAAGTGATGTCCACTTCATTGCGCCAGTCATCATAAATGTATCCCTAAGCTTCTTATCTTGTTAGACATCAACCGCCATATGTACCATCAAACTATTTTGCATTTCCTAAATAGCGAATTTTAAGGAATAAATAGCGATTCTTTACCATTCCAAATTTGCGATGAGCAAATTGCTAATTGCAAATTACCCATTCATTTCCATGAGCCAGGATACCCATATGAATGAAGGTGCAATTTGCGATTAGAAATTAGCTCATCGCAAATTAGGAATTTTTCCAAAGGTGCAGGGGTGTCTCAAGAACACCCTGCTGCACCCCTGAAAAAGAAATTTGGGGGCATATGGCGCACATAAATTTTAACAACATTCCTTTACCTCAAAAACGATTTTCAATTCATAATTTGAAAACACTGCCCACAGGGAAATTACTTAAAATGTCCTTAAGACACATGAAAGTGTTTTTTGATTGCCTTTCCAGCATGGTTGGGTCACTTTTAACATGGCTATGTAACACAAACATTTAAAATCTAAATTTGCCATGCACAGGTGGGAGCATATTTAAAAGCAATTTGCACCACAGAGAAAGGTCTTACATTAAAATGGGAAAAATAACATCAGGGACAGTCAATTGCCTTATAAAGAAGCATACACCATTATGTCCTTGTCATAAATTTAAAAACAATTCCTTTTCCCCAAAAACGATTTTCAAATCATAATTTCAAAACACTGCACATGGGAAAATTACTTAAAATGTCCTTAAGACACATAAAAGCGTTTTTTGATTGCCTTTGCAGCATGTTTGTATCACTTTTAACATGGCTATGTAACACAAACATTCAAAATCTAAATTTTCCATGCACAGGTGGGAGCATATTTACAAGCAATTTGCGCCACATAATTCATAAATTTCTCCTTAAAGCACACTATTCTCTATCTAAATTAAAGAAATATTTTCTCACCTTAGCAAATACTTTGAGTTTGAAAACAGTCTCAGAAACACACCAATTTGTCTTCAGCAGAGCAAAAGGTATGCACTCCAGAGTCTGCAGCTATCAAAAGCACAGAAATGCTGTAATTCTTCACACATATCTCTCATGTCACCCAATCAAAACTCTTCCCTCACTTTTTTTCAAATGAAAACCCTTCCCCCCTCTGCCATTTCATGCCTTTTCTGCATGGCAACCACCTCTTGGAAGACGTCTGGTGTTCGCAAGTTCACACAACAATGTTGCAATTGAACTCTGAACTCTCAGTGCACCTGCATATCCAGTGCATTCTTTCATTTAATGATTTTTTATTGACCACTCAAAATACATCTTTCAAATAACTCATCCATGCACCCTAACTTTCTGTTTTCAGCAATCAAAATCCACCAATCACTGTTACTGCTTCATGAACACAGAAACTCCACAGTTTTTTTCATTTTAAACTCTCATTTTTTCAACTGCCATTTCATTGCCACACTTCATCTGACTGCAGGAGACCCTTCTCTCACCATGTTTTCTGTCTGGATTGTTGGACATAGTTATATCCACTGGGCTCACAGGTATGCTGAGAACAGAAAAATACCTAACCTCAATTTACAAGATGTGGAAATTAAGTGGTTTGGCCACAGAGGATTAAAATGTCACCAATTGATACCATTGGTGAAAACCTTTATGCATTTGCCCAAACCTGACCTGTTAATTGTGCACTGTGGAGGTAATGATTTGGGCACTTTGACTGGGGTAGGTCTGGAAATGCTTTTAAAGGACACCTTTGAGCAATTGATGGCACTTTTTCCTCAGACTGCCTTGGTATATTCAAATATATGCCAAAGACAGAAATGGAGGTGGTCAAACCAATTTTGTCCACAAATTGAGAAGTCGAGGAAGCATGTAAACAAATCTGTTTCAGCTTACATGAGAGACCATGGAATGGGCTCCCTGTACAACAATAACTTGCGTTACTACATGCAAGATATCTACAGAGGAGATGGAGTTCACTTCTCAGATGAGGGCAACAGAGTTTTCACTCTGAATTTAAGACTGTGCATTGGTACCTACTTATAAGTACCTAAATGTACCATAAACACAAAAGCTCTTCTCAGAGCTACCCTACATCTGATCACTCACAATTATTATTTTACTCTAACTTTTTTCACTAATTTTCAACAAAGTACGCTCCCCGGGGCGCTACCCGGTACGCGAACCGGGAGCTAACCTCGCGAAATTTTTTAAAAAAATGGTTTTTTTCCGCACATATAAGCCTCCTCAGCCACCCTCACAAAACCTAGGGTGTCAAGATAAGTCTACCGTGCCCCCTTCTACCCATTCTGAACATTATTTGCCCTCCATTTTGTATCTTAATTCGACCGAAACACAAAATGGTGGACTCCCGTAACGCTTAAGGTTCGCGAACCGGGGCGCTCAACGGTTCGCGTACCGGGTCGCTCCCTGGGAAGCGCACCATCAAAAAAGGTGGGAAAGTAGTTTACAGAAAAGCCACTGGAGACAATTTCACCAAATATAGATTAGCTCATACTACATACCAATCCCTACCATTTTCACAAATTTGATTGGAATTCCATTTAGCCATTTAGCCTGTAGACCTCTCTAAATACCCTGAGGTAAATTACTTCTCAAAACACATCTGAAGTGTTGGAATTGACAACCAATTAAAATGTTACTTTCATTTTCTACTTTTTTTACCTGACATTTGATTGGTTATGTACCTGAATATATATAAAAGAAGAGAGAGAAACACAGCCATTTTGACTACTACTTCCTGGTGTACATTTCAATTGGATTTTCACTAATCACTTCAACTTCTTTCTAAAGGTAAGTTGTTATTTTAAAAACTGAACTATATTGTGCACTATCAGTTAATATGGTAAACTTTTTCTGATAGTTATATACTATCCCTCTGTAGTAGTTATAGATTTAGATAGACTTCTCTGTTATAGTTATGGATGGAGTTAGGCTTCTCTTTTATAATTATAAATTTACTTACGTTAAATCACATACACTTTTTTATATTCCTACTTCCACTCTGATACTATACACTGCCCAAAGATAAATTCTCTGTTAAAAAATGCCTATCTAAAATTAATCCCAACAGTGCCCTATCTCTACTAATATATATTTTTTTTATCCAAATTTCAGGCAACATGGAAGGCGAACAGAAAGTTTCATTTCAAATTGTCCTGCAACAGAGCAGCCAAGAATTAATTGATCCAAATTATATAGAATTTATGGATGAAACTTGGGACCAAGAACTACTGCAATGTGTGCAAGCAGTGGATGACCTCCTTCAAAATGAGGACATTTTACACCCTCATAGATTACAAGCTATGTTCAATGAAAATGACGACATTTCAGACAGTGAAATGTTAGAAATGTTATTAAATTTTGAAACACAATCACAATAATAAATAATTGCTTGAAAAATAAAAAAAATAAAAAATAATCAACAAAACCAACAATCAATTAACATACAGTATTTGAAAAGTCTATCATTCATTTTTCATTGCAGTACGCTGCCCAGAACGCTTCCCGGTTCGCGGACCGGGCGCTACCCACGCAAAAAAACAAACAAAAATTTTTTTTTTTTTGCCCCGCGGGGCCCTTTTAAAACCTCCACATTAAACCTAGGGGGTCAGGGAGGATCTAGTATGCCCCCTTATGGTTATTTCCCCCTTTGTTTTGGCCTCCTCTTGTCTCTCAATCCTACCGAGAGACAAGATGGTGGCCGCTCCGGACTGTTTAGAATGTTGACTGACACCGGAGAACCAATCAGCTTCGCTACGCAAAGTTCCGGTACGCTTAAGGTCCGCGAACCGGGGCGCTGCCCGGAGCGCGCTTACAGATATATATCTTTTTTTAAACGTTAATTTCTCAAAATCCACTGGAGCACATATATTGAGACCTACAAAAGGCACATCGGGCTACCAGTCCCTACAATTTTGCCAAGTTTCGTGCAAATCCATTCAGCCGTTCAGGCTAAAAGTGAGGCCAACCGCCCTATGGAAAACTCAATGTTAAAAACACGTTTTGGGACCCCCTTTTTTCTCGACCCCCCCTGGACGAACCCCCCCAAATTTCCAGGGGCTGCTCAGAAACAGAATGTTCCATTTTCCAGAAAATTTCAGCCAATTCCGTCCACAAACGCCAAAGTTATTAGACATAGAATTTTCAAAAATCCCATAGGGAAAAAATCCTAACTATATATACCTACTGGCGACCGCCAGTAGGTAATATATATATATATATATATATATATATATATATATATATATATATATATATTCACTGAAAAAACCATAGGTTTCAGGTCATATATAGTTAGGTATTAGCATTTAAAAAACCGTGCAAATTCACTGAAAAAACCATAGGTTTCAGGTCATATATAGTTAGGAATTAGCATTTAAAAAACCATTGAAATTGCTCCTATATAGTTCGTTGTACTAACTATATTTCACGTACCCGCAATCCACTGCTGATGATGTCACATATTACATCATTCATGACATGGTCAGTGACATCACTGATGACATCTCAATTTACATCACTGATGACATCTCAATTGACATCACTGATCACATCACTGATGATATCATTCATGTGATAATACGATGCACTTCTTCACACTCTAATATACCCTTTGATACACCCAGTGTAACTATATATGACCTGAAACCTATGGTTTTTTCCGTGAATTTGCACGTTTTTTTAAATGTTAATACCTAACTATATATGACCTGAAACCTAAGGTTTTTTCAGTGAATTTGCAAGGTTTTTTAAATGCTAATTCCTAACTATATATGACCTTAAACCTATGTTTTTTTCAGTGAATTTGCAAGGTTTTTTAATTGCTAATACCTAACTATGTAAAGCTTGAAACCTATGGTTTTTTCAGTGAATATATATATTTAATATAATATATATATAATTTTTATTTTCAAGTTTTTGTTTTATATGATTACAGGGTCCGCGCTCCGTGAGCGCTCCGTAAGCACACCAAAAATGCTCCGAGCTCTTACCCCGACAAATTTTTTTAATTTCTAAAACATAATATCTACGTTTTTAACGTACATTTTCAAGGTAGACAATATCTGCTTTAATGTAGAAAATGTTTTTTTACACTTTTAACAACAGTATATTATTTTTTGAAGTAGTAATAAATCTCGCGTGGGTACGTCACACGTGCACGCAACGTAAGAGCTCCGTCCGCGCAACGTAAACGCTTCCAGCTCTTACCCCCGAAAGTTTTATAAACTTTAAATCGTTATATCTACGTATTCAATGCACAATGTAAAGGTACACATTATTTGGGATAATAAAGAACATATTAATTTAAACTTTTACAGACCATATATAACTTTATTAAAGCAATTATAAATCTCGTGAGGGTGCATACTACGTAAGCGCATCGTAAGAAGACGTAAGCGCTCCGTAAACGGAACGTAAGCTTACGTAAACGCAACATAAGCTTACGTAAGCGCTCCGTAAACGCTCCATAAACGCTTCGTAAGCTTACGTCCAACCATGTGACCTCAGAACAAAAGATTCTATTGGTTTATAATACTTCCTACTCCAATTCTGGAAAGACCACTCCCATCTTCATCATTCTTCTTTGTCTTTCGAGGAAGAAACACCTTTTTTCATCAGCACTTTGCTCCTGAAAAATCTATTGAAATGTCTGAACAGCAGCAACCTGAGCATTCAGAACATGAGAAACCTGAGCATTCTGAACACCAGGAACTTGAGAATTCTTCCAGTTCATCTTCAGATGAGTTTGTTCCTGAAACCCCTAGATCACCGAAAGAGTCCATAGTTTGGAAATGTTTTCAATTCCCAGATGGACAGAAAAAGGTAAATGCGCCTTTTGTCACATGTAAAATCTGTGACACGGTACTTTCCAGAGGGGATCCACAGAAGAAGTACAGCTTTGGAACTTATAGAATGGAACGCCATGTCAAGAATAAATACCCAAACAATTGGTGTAAAGCTGTAATGAAAAGATCATCAGAGGAGCAGGGCTCTGCTCCCAGCACTTCTTCTCAATCAACAGCACCACCAATGCAAGCATCAACGATTGCAATTATCCAACCAGAACTTAAGAATTTGATGATGCAATGCATTCGTTGCCAGACACTAATAGCCTTTGGACAAGAGTCCATTCAAGTTATCCTGCAAAAAAACAGGAGGCACAGATGCATCCCATAATTTTTTTCTTTATTTTTCATAGTTTGTTCTGGTTGAATGATTATTTACATCGTTTTTCAAGCAAAACAAAAACAAACAAAAAAAAAACAGTTCTTTTTAGAACTACCTCTACCGGTTAAAGAAAGAACTAAATTTCTATGTTTGTATGTAAAAGTTTGTCATAGTGAATGTCAAAGTGCAAAACTAGTGGAGAAGTGTGGCTAACTGGTTAGAGGAGGCAGACCTGGAAGCAGAGGTCAGCCCGGGACCAGGGTTCAATTCCCGGCTCGGCGGGGTCTTGAGTCCTAAAATGTCCATGGACTCGACAATTCTCGCTCCGGTGCCTACTCGATTCACGGGTTCACACTCTGCGACTCTGGGCAATAGCTTGCTTAATCTCCACAACGGCCCCTCGCAGCGGGATGCCTGGCTTTCACCTTGCGGATACCCTGCCGGGGTTATCTCACAGGGGAATACCAGGACGGGTTCCCTAAGCAAGCGCTTAGAAACCGCTTGGTGATTTGCGCTATATAAATTCCTGTACATTTACATTTACATTTATAAGGATGTGGTACAGCATAACCTATAAGGTGTTTACCTATAGTATGCTGTACTACTTACAAAGCACTGAAATGTAACATATGTATATAAATATGTCACAACTCAATGGGCCAGATGTACGTAATCTCAATTTACCTACTCATAAATACCGAGGGCCCGATGTAGGTAATCCCAGATTACCACTTCTTAAATACCGAATCATACCGATTCGGTATTTAAGAACTGGCAATGGGAATGTAGGTATTTTTACCGAATTAATTACCGTTTCAGTAAAATTCGTTAATTACCGATTCGATAATTACCGAATCTGTATTTGCCACTGATTCCTATGGGCCTTGAAGCCCACAGGAATCAATGGCAAATACCGATTCGGTAATTACCGAATCAGTAAATACCGAATCCTGCCAGGGGGAACAGGGTGTCACTTTGACACCAGGTAGCACCCCTGTTTTTGGCTTGGGTGCAATGTGACACACATACATGTCCTTAGGGAATGTATGTGTGCCACATGGCACAGGTGTACATGCACAGATATGCATGTACACAGGAATTCCTTATTTACCACCCAATTGTATTGAGTGGTAAATAACGAATTCTTAGATGCCTCTAGCACTATCAACAGTGCTACCTACATTAGAATTGATGGATTTGGTATTTTTACCGAGTCTGTATTTACCGATTCGGGAATTTTACCGATTCGGTAAATACAGAATCGGTAAAAATACCAAATGTGTAAATAAATGCCTCCTACATAGGAAAAGGCATTTACCGGTCGGTAACAGCCAAATTCAGCCGTTACCGACCGGTAAATGCCTACCTACATTGCGTCCCAAATCATACCACTTCAATATTTAACAGTAGGTAAATGGGATGTATGTAATTTGTCTTTTGAAATTACCGAATCTGTATAATTCAGTCATTTTACCGAATCAGTATTTACCGATTCGGTAATTGCCATTGATTCCTATGAGCCTTGAGGCCGTATAGTATTCGGTGGTAACTAATGAATATTTAAGGGCCTGTGGCACTGTTTTCAAAACAAAGAAGTGTAAACAAAAGTGAACACAAAAGGGAAGAGGTGTGAGAAACAGAGAGAAGGAAGTGCACTTGAGGAAGTGCAGTGCCAATAAATGAAGGTTTACTAACAGGTAAAAAATGTATAACAGAGTGAAGGAAGGAGAAAAGGGTCAAACCTAACAAAATAAAGAAAGAGGGGAAACTGACTGAGGTAAAGAGGAGGAGTGGTAGAAAGAGAGAACAAAGAAGATTAACTGTAAGGGAGACACATGTAGAGAGAGAGGGAGCAAGGGACTGAGAAAGAGTGAGGCAGTTATTCTGTCACAATAAGAGAGTGATAACAAACTTATTTTTGATTCTCATACTTACCTTATAAATAATGAAAACTTAGACGGTGATGCGAAAAAAGTTTTTTATTTCTTATACTTACCTTCTAAGATATAAAAAAACTTAAAGAAATTATTTAAAAAAAAATAATATCTGTAAAACACAAGAAGCAAATAAATTATAATGCATACAATGTATATTTCACAATACAAGAGAGAAGGAAGGAGATTAAGAGTTAAGAAAGATAGATGGCACATGCAGAGGGACACATGCCACAGGTAGAGAGTAAGATGGTGCAGGCAGAGAGTGAGATAGAACAAGTAGAGGGTGAGATGGTGCAAGCAAAGGGTAAGATGACACACGCACATGCATATATTGTGCAGACAGGGTAAGATGGCACACACTCACAGAAACATGGAACAAGCAAAGGAAGACATAGCACAGTCAAAAGAGAGATGGTGAATGAGCGTGAGACAAGGGGAGTGAGGACACAGAGGGAGTGAAGGAAAGAGTGAGAGAAGGGGACTGAGTGAGGGAGCAAAGAAAGACAAGTGATGGAGTGTGGGTGAGTTAAAGAGAGTGAGTGTAAGGGAAGGGCAGTGACACAGTGAAGGGAAGAGAAAGTAAGGCTAACAGAGAGACAGTGAAGAAAGAGAAGTGAGGATGTCAGAGTTCAAAGGGAGTGACAGAAGGAGTAAGTGAAGAGGAGTAAGGTGAGTGAGGGAAGGTTAATGAGTAAGGGAGCAAAAGAAGGAAAGAGAGGTGAAGGGGAGTAAATCAGATGAACTGAGAAAAGGTAAGTGAGGGAAACAAGAAAGGAGAAGGGGAGTGAAGGATAGGAATAAAGGGTACTGACGGAAGCAGCCTAACAAAACAAGGGTGAGGTGAGTGAGAGAAGGACAGTGAAGTTGAAGAAAGACAAATGATAGAGGGTGGATAAAGTCGAGTGAGCGTGAGACAATGGGAGTGAGTGATTGACTACACACAGGGAGTGAAGGAAGGAGTGATAGAAGGAGACTCAGTGAGGGATCAAAGAACGGAAAATGAGGTAGTGTAGGTGAGGGAAAAGGAGTGACAGAATGAGGTGATGAAGAGAGTCACGCTAAGAGACAGGGAGCGATGGAAGGATAGACAAAAAGAGAAATAAAAAAGTTTTTTGGGTCAGTCGTACTTACCTTATAAATGAAATATCTGTGGAAACAAAAAAACAAATCAGTTATAATACACTATTCACAATACAAGAGACAAAACAGGAGAAAAAGGAAAGAGGAGTTAGGGAAGGAAAATGAGGGAGAGGGAAGGGGGAATTAGTGCAGGTGCGTTAACAACAGTGAGTCTAAGAGAGAGGGAGTGATAGAAGAGTACAGAGAAAGTAAGAGGACACAGGGAGTTTTATGAAGGTGTGTTTGAAGTGCAGTTAGGTATGTGACAGAAGGGGAATTAGTGAGTGAGCAAAGGAAGGAAAGAGAGGTGAAGGGGAGTGAAACAGAGGGACTGACTTAACATGAGTGGGTGAGAAGACTAAGAAGAAGGGGAGTGAAGTATAGGGAATGCGGATAAGTAAGGGAAGCAAAATAAAGGGACAGGGGTGACGAAGGGTAAAAGAATGACAGTAAGTTTGATGAAACAGAGGTGATAGAGGATGAAAAAGGTGAGTGAGCATGAGACAAGAAGAGTAAAAGAGTGAGGAAATAGAGGGAGTGAAGGAAAGAGTGAGAGAAGGGGACTGAGTGAAGGAGCAAAAAAAGTCAGGGACAAAATGTGGATGACTTAAAGGGAGTGAACATAAGAGAAAGGGAGTGGGAAACTGAAGGGATGAAAGCAGTGAGGTTAAGAGAGAGGCAGCAAGGGAAGGATAGAGAGAAACAGAAATAAAAAAGTAATGAAAATATATTTTTTATTAGTCGTACTTACCTTATAAATGTAATATCTGTAGAAGAGAGTAAAGAAATCAGTTATAATATATATTTCACAATACAAAATGCAAATTAACTTGTACAACATATTAAATGGTTTATTTTTGCTGTTCTCAGAATATATTGATTTTCACTAAAAACAGTGAGTTCAATACTATTGATCATATCACAGCGGGCAAAAAAAAACACAATCAAAATGATTGTGTTTAAAAAACCCATAAAACTTAGAAAAAACATTTCTTAAATGTTTTCTTCCAACCAGCAATTTCTAAGATACAGTATCTCATTATTATACTATCAAACTAAAGTGATAAAGAAACATATATTAACCACATTTACCCGAAATACGTATTCTTCATTTACATACCTTTCCACATGGCCAAATTGTATACAGAAAGTCCTCTTTTTGGAAATTACTTAATAGTCGTTTTAAACTTCCATTTACCCGACTTTCGGAATGAAAAGTCCAACATCTATTTCATCATCTAACAATAATTATATTTACACCTCTAACTTACTCTTGATAAACATTTCCTATAATACTGATATCACTCACTATGTGATACACTTACACTACCTCTGTGACAACTACCAGTTTACTAATTATCTTGATCACTTTCAATCACAAACTAATTTTGAACAAAACACTTACTTTTATTAACTGCTCCAATCTTCATTGTCCAATTACTTTCACTAAAATTTGGGTTCTAAAAACACTAGGTAAGAATTTGTTAAGTCAAAAGGCAAACGTTGTTTGAAAATCAATTGAGTATCATTACAAACTTATGTAAAAACATATATTATCAACATTTACCCGAGAAACTCATTTTTCATTGATGTACTTTCCCACATGGTCAAATAGTACGTAAAAATTCCTTGTTTTGGAAAATACTTAATAATACTCTTGACCTTCCATTTCCCGAACTTCTGCATGAAAAGCTCCAGCGTCTTTCGTAACACCTAACAATATTTATATCTCCACCCAAGGATGTGTATCATGTCCATAAAACCTTAAACAACCAGTAAACTATCAGAATCTGAACACCATATAGTATCCTGATGACTAACTTTTATTAAGTGCTCCAATCTTTCTAGGCCAATTACTTTTCCTAAAATTTAGGTTGTAAAAACATTAGGTAAGAATTTTTTAAGTCAAAAGGCAAACGTTTTTTGAAATTCAAAACAGTATCATTACAATAAGTCCAACCGTTTTGACATTTTAAATAAGCTGTATAATGTCCAGATGTTGTTGAAGGACAATCATGGAAAATAATTGCTACTGTTACAAAGGTTGTTCCTGAAATTGATAATTGAGAAGCCACACATTTTTTTATTAAAGTTGTTAATTTAGTTCCATCAGGTCTACATCGTTGGAACATTATAATTACATACTGTCCATAACTTTGTATAAATAATGTTGAGCATTGCACAGTTACATTGGGTACAAACCATGTTTTGATCAGCTGCTCTAACTAGATTATTAAAAGACACTGATTTGCAGTCTGGTAAAGTCAAATATATAAATCTTTCGGTATCTACTGTTGTACTACTTGAAAAGGAACAATTATCGCAGACATGTTGCCATTTATAAGAAAGGCCAAAAAGATTTTCAACATCTATACCTTCCTCTTGCAATATAACAAGCATGTACATTAGAAATTCCTCATAATCTTGCTGAATATCCTGAGAAAATTGAGTTATACCAGAACATATGTCTAAATCATTTCGAATATCAGAAACACTTTCTATATTTGTTCTATCACTGCTACATTTCTCAAACACAGTATTCAACAAACAACAAAAACTTTGATCCCGATTTTCAACAATCGGTTCTTGCAAACTTTGGTGAAAAAAAACAACATTAACCACTACATTAGCATAGCAGTTGACACCAGAACTGTTCTCAAACTGAAATCCAACAATATCTTCAACAGAATCCTCTTTGTTTCTGCTTACAATTACTGGTTCATCTAGTTTTCTTTTTTTTGCTACAGCCTTGCTACAATTTTTCTCATTTCTTCTTTTTCGGCCAACTACACGCTTTTCAAATAGAGGATATTGAGAAAAATTTTGAGCATACTCTCTTCTTAACCTATTATATTCCTTTACACAATTTAGATCTGCACTAATCTTTCTCTCATCAAAATCAATCAAGTACAATCCAGATAAAGTTGTGACTCGGGATAAAGCAACATATGCCATACCCTCCTTGAAGACAGAACTTCCAATATTCATCAAAGCACTATCTACACTTAAACTTTGATATATATGAATAGTTACTGCATATGACAAACAAACAGGAAACTGTTTTCGGCAGACATATAAATCTTTCACAAGCAAAAATCGAACAGAACAACGACTAAACTGTTGTACTTCTTCAATTCCATCAAATTTAATTTTCAAAAATTCAATTCCATCTCTATTTCGGTAATTCACAAAATCAACAACATGACCCATTGCTCCATTAACTAAACCTCTTTCCACATTTAAATTCCGTCGTAAAATTATACGACAATTTAAACATACATATAGAGTCTTTTCAAAACCAGCAGTTTTAGAAATTGTCTTCTCTAAAGAATCCAACTTTGATTTCAACTTTTCTGACAAAACAACAGTAACTCCTTCATGCTCTATTTTATCACATTCTCTTGATGTTCTAAGTCTAACATTTTTTTGTTGAAGACTGAACATTCTCGAAGAGTTGGCATCAAGCATATTACAGTTTTGTTTTCAGCAACTTTCTGATAAATAATCTCTGGGAGAATATTTTCCTTTGGAAACAAATTTGAAATTAATCGTGACTGTAAAGCTTCTTTGCCATGTTCAGTTACTTTTCCAATTCTTACATCTTGTAGAATATTTTTATAATCTTAATCCTTTGCCTGTCGCATGTTTTGAAACAGTTCTGCATATTTAAAATATAACCAGATATTCCCATTTCCAATGCTTCCTAAGCACTTCCTGGTATCTTCATGCGTAAGCATCTTAAACACTGGTTGTCCTTTCACTGGAGTTAGCTGCAGTAGATCTCCAAAAACAATGATGTGTTTGCCTCCAAATAACACATCATACTCTGTTTTAAGAATTTGTTGCATTCTTAAATGCACAAAAGCAAGCATCACATTTGAAACCATGCTTACCTCATCAATGATAAGAAGTTTCATTTTCTTCAGGACTCTACCAACTTCACAACAAGCTTCTCCAGATAGCTTGTGGTATTGTAATTTATTATCATGCTCTACTGGCAGCATCAATAAACGATGTAAAGTAATCCCTTTAATGTTGTGTGCTGCCAACCCAGTTAGAGCAGTAACAGCACAAGACAGTGATGACTCTGTTCTTTTCTGCAAATTAGTTGCAATTGATTTAATCAGAAAACTTTTCCCAGTTCCGGCTTCTCCACTCACATACAGTCAGACAGGTTCAAATGACGTACATGAGCACTCTTTTTTATCATGACGTAAACCATGCTCAATCTGTTCTGTGACTTCATCATATATTTTTTTCTGCTCCACGTTTAGTTGATTTTCCAAATCTTCTAAATTAACTACATCCTCCTGAGCTTGTTCCATGGCTCTTTCCACCTCTTCCATGGCAGTGGCAGCTTCATTTTGGATAATTGGTCCTCCTAGTGGATCCTGACTCAACGAAGCAGAACTCTGACTGTCTTGAGAACTGTCTCTAGCAATCTCTGCTGCAATGATAGCTTCTTGCTGTATTTCATCGTTCAACATTTGTAGATAATTTGAAAAAACAGGACATTCTATGGTATCCTTAGTTGCATTGAAAGAATCTTCAAAACTGAGAAAATCTCCAAGTAGTTCCTCTTCTGAACGCCATGGCTTAAAGAGTTGCAAAAGAGCTAAATAGTAAAATTCCCTTTTATCAAGAGATTCGTAACTCAATTTACGATGATTAATCAAATGTCCTTTTCTTTGTTTCACCAGACATCCTTCACATCCAATTAAAGCATATACTCCTTTATTGATATTTTCTGTCATATTCCTCTTAAAAGTATAGCTTTGCAGTACTTCATAGAGACAAACGTTCTCAAGATGACTACTTCTATTTGGATAATATGTATCCAACATGTTTGTCTTCAAAATATCTGTACTGTTTGGTTGAAACTCCGCCAAATACTCAATTTCTTGTGCAGACTTCAAAACTCGGTTTTGTGTTGCAGCAAGACCTAGACTTACCCAAATGATGGATCTCGATTTGGCATACAGACTTGCTGATGATAACCGATCTGAACATTCATATGCTCCAATTTCTCGATGCGACAACATCTTCAGACTGTAACTGTACAATTTCTTACTTAGGCTCTTTTCATGCGAAATATCCTCCCACATTTCCTTCAGTTCGTCTTTTCTGATTTTGTGATGTAAGACGTTACATATCGAGCCACAGCACTAGAGTTGTCAGCAACATATTGAGTATCCATGTTAGTAATCCACATGGACAAAATTACTGGGTTGTAGTCATTTATGTATTTGGACTCTTCATTTCTTTTCAAGTTGTACGTATTTTTCGGTGATTTTCTTGTCACAGTATGTCGCAGTGAAGACATAAAATTGTTCACTCTTCCTTTACATATTACTGGTCGTGGAAATCCAAAACGACATTTTGTGTAGAACTTCTCCTTGGATTTGAACTTTTGACGACAGTACTTTCCACAGCGATGGGTTTGAAAGCGTAAGACTTGATGTCATAAATTGTCTTCTTCTGTACTTTTCGAAACAACACATGTGGAATATTGTTCAATGAAACTCATCACTGTGTCATCCGAATCTGTTCCAAATTTGGGAGCATCTTTGATCCATAGCAGCATATGTATGTGAGGAGCACCTCTTGCTTGATACTCCTTTCTCCAAAAGAAATCCAAAACCTCTCCAAGTGGAAGATTTTTTTTGTTTGTGATGAAAGACATCATAGCTTCAAATCGATGATTGAAATACCTACAAACATTAACTGGATCCAAAGAGCACAGTTCTCCAGGTGTCTTGAATTCTATATTTCCATTTGCGCAAGGGGCTTGTAAATATGCCAATGAAACCATTACACTATCTCTATACCAGCATTAATGTCAAACATTGCGCAAGGGGCTTGTAAATATGCCAATGAAACCATTACACGATCTCTATACCAGCATTAATGTCAAACATTGCGCAAGGGGCTTGTAAATATGCCAATGAAACCATTACACTATCTCTATACCAGCATTAATGTCAAACATTGCGCAAGGGGCTTGTAAATATGCCAATGAAACCATTACACTATCTCTATACCAGCATTAATGTCAAACATTGCGCAAGGGGCTTGTAAATATGCCAATGAAACCATTACACTATCTCTATACCAGCATTAATGTCAAACATTGTGCAAGGGGCTTGTAAATATGCCTATCTTTTTTTGTATATTCTATCTCAATTTATGCCATTATAAAAACCCTTTAAGCATCTCTCACGGCATTTCATATTCTTGTCTGTGTGCCAATTTTATTACTCTGCATGCATTTTCTGCTTGCACCCATGTCAAACATTGCACAAGGGGCTTGTAAATATGCCCCTCTTTATCTTATATTCCATCTCAATTCATGCCATTAGTGAAATCCTTTATGCATCTCCCACACCATTTCATATGGTTTTCTATCTGCTATTCTTATCCCTCTCCATGCATTCACTGCTTCCACCCATGTTAAAGGTTGCACAAGGCACTTCTAAAAAAGGAGCATATTTACAAGTCCAATGAAACCATTACACTATCTCTATACCAGCATTGAATCCAAGCATAAAAAACAATTTAAAGAGAAGTCTACCTTATAAACTAAAAAATACAAACTGTAAGCACACACAGCTAACATTATGGAAAAAAAGTAAAAATATAATTCCTTAATTCACACAGACACTCACTGTGATCCTTGTCAAAAATCTTTAAGCATCACATAAGTTATCAAAAAACATTTAGCATGGTAAATCATTTTACACACAGAGCACAACCCAATTAAATGAACACTATACTACAATGCAGAAACCTGACTCATTTTCAAAATACAACAGGAATGAAGCCCAATATGCTTGTTATGCTTCCCAATACTGCAAACAGCACTCTCTCTATATTACTCACCTTTAAAATCACTTTTGAAAATATAGAACAGTGTCAAACACACAGCAGATTTTCTTAAGCAGAATCTGTGAAATGCACCTCAGACACTGAAACCAGAAATGGCACACTTTCCCACTCATTCTTCACACATATTTCAGGTCTTAACCAATGAAATCTCTTCCCACACTATTTCAAAACTAAAACAACATTTCAATTGGTTCTACATTCCCACACTTTCAATCTCACATAATATTCACCCATCCCCCTAGTGCTCATTCAACCTGTCACCATGGTAACTCCCACCTAAGGTAGAACAGAGTTTAAACGTTCATGTTGTGTTGTTATTTTTGTTGTTGTTTTTTTATGTTGCAAATGAATCCACCAAGGTTATTAGAGCTTTCATAATAACAGCTAATCATGTGCAATGTTCCTTCCAATGACCTTTTCTGAACCAATAGAATTGCTTCTTTTAAAAAACAAAACTATGCACCCTAATATGCTCTTTTCCATTTTCAGAAAGCACCAATCATTTCTTAAGCTTCAAGTGCAGTGAATGTCCTCCTCTTTTTTTTTCTAAACTGCAAGCTTTCCAACTGCCATTTGGAATTGGTCCAATCAATTTTGTCCACAGATTGAGAAAGCAAGGAAACATGTAAATAAATCTGTTTCTGCATAAATGAGAGACTATGGGATGGGTTGTATATACCACAACAACCTTGTATGTTGTAATGCAAGTTATCGTGGTATATTGAATCCATACTGTAGTCTTTCAGGAAAGCAGAAACAGATTTGTTCACATGATTCCTTCCTTTCTCAATGTGTGGTCATCACTCAATGTTGCACTCAACCAACATCTAAACACTGAAACTTGTTATTTTAATGTATTTCTTTTTTGTCGTTTTGAGCCGCGGTCCGCGCACGGACCCCGCGATTTTAAAAAATTTATTTTTGATTTTTTTCAACCTTCGGGGTCCTTTACAGACACCATGACAAAACCTAGGGGGCTCAGGAATCTCTACCCTGCCTCCTTGTCAACTATTACACTTCTGTTTACAACCACTATCATCTGCCACAAAAACAAGATGGCGGACAACACTTCCTCATTTCGACTGAATGGAATGTTGACAGACGTCCAACAGCCAACCAGAATTCCGCGCACGTGCAAGGACAGTGCAAGTACGGTGCAAGCCCGTGAGCACACCGTGTCCCGCCTATAGATATATAATTTGAAAAAAGTCGATTTTCTCGACAATTACTGAAGGGATTTTCACCAAATATACAAAAGGCACTTCTGCATACCAGGCTCTACCATTTTGCCAAGTTTGCAGTAATTCCATTCAGCCGTTCGGGCTGAAGCTGTGTCTAAAGGTCCTATGGAAAATTGCATTGGACTCAATTTCACATTCAATTTCTCATAAACTACTGGAGGGATTTACACCAAACATACAAAAGGCACTGCTGCATACCAGTCCCTACCATTTTGCAAAATCTGGTGTAATTCCGTTCAGACGTTCGAGCTGTAGCCTTGTCAGAATGTTCATATGGAAATTAACATGGGGAAAACACGTTTTGGGAACCCCTTTTTTCTCGGCCCCCGCTTGACGAATCCCCCCGAAACTTTCAGGGAAGGAGCGGAGCGCAGCGAGGCAAATTTAAGGAAAACTACAGGCAGATCCCCCAATCGGCGCCAAAGTTATTCCCAATAGAATGTTCGCAATTTCCTATTGTAACTAGGTCCTAACTATATATACCTACTGGCGACTGCCAGTAGGTAATATGTATATATATATATATATCAGCCAATTCCGTCCACAAACGCCAAAGTTATTAGACATAGAATTTTCAAAAAACCCATAGAGAAAAAATCCTAACTATATATACCTACTGGCGACCGCCATATATGTATATATATATATATATTGCTCAAATCCAAGTATTGCACTTGACGTGCACAAAGGAAACCGCACTCCGGGCAGCTTGAAATGCAAGTTCGTTTTATTTTACAGCAACAGACGCGTTTCGGCGGAAGTGCCTTTTTCGATGTTACCGGCACTAGTGTGAGACACCATGTTATATTTGCATTTCCATAGTCAAAATTAAGGAAGGACTTGCGTTCCACTTCGAACGTGGGCGCCATTTTGTAACATGTTAATATATGTACATTATTTTACAATATATCATCTAAAAGGGTGTTTCATGATTCATTATTTCATTAAATAATGTTTATGAATCAGTGATAAGCAGCAATGGTTATCTACACCATTTTGTGCCATTTGTTGCTATATTTCACCATAGATGAAAACCTTGTTAATAGAGCCGTGGATCGGCTAGTATCCTTCCATATTCATCCAATCACACCATGGGTTAGGATAAATTACAACTAATCATGAACATTGGGAATGCGTATATATATATATATATATTCACAGAAAAAACCATAGGTTATAGACCATATATAGTTAGGAATTAGCATTTACAAAACCTTGAAAATTCACTGAAAAAACCATAGGTTATAGACCATATATAGTTAGGAATTAGCATTTAAAAAACCTTTTTTTTACTCACACAAAACCATTGAAATTCCATATATAGTTAGTTGTACTAACTATATATCGCGCACCAGCAATCCACTGCTGATCATGTCACATATTACATCATTCATGACATGGTCAGTGACATCACTGATGACATCACTGATGACATCTCAAATGACATCACTGATGACATCACTGATGACATCTCAAATGACATCACTGATGACAACATCCAGTGACTGTATGTTTCTGTAAAGTTAAAATATGTCTTACATATTGAAGAATGAGTGGATTTATAAGTGTCTGGATGAAGGATTTATTAGGTGCATGACTGACTGTATGAGTGACTGATTAAATGTGTCTCACTGAGTGCATGGGTTAGTGACTAAACTGTTTTAATTTGTGCATCATTATGTCTGTTGTTCTGTAAACTGCTGCATGTGTTGATCAGTAGCTATATGAGTAACTATATGGGTTATTGGTTGATTGCCTAAGTATTTGTATGGGAGACTGAGTGTGTGTGTGGGTGGCTGGGAGGTGTATAACTCTGTGCATAGATGTGTGAGCAGTTGATTCACTAGATGTATGGGTTCAAAAGTGCATGTGGAAACAGCTGTATGGGCGGTTGACTGTGTGCATGAGTGTATTGGTGAGTGAATGGATATCTAAGTGCTACATGTCAAAGTAAGTACATATGTAAAACACAGTACATGTGAGAGTTGACATATATAAATAACTATGCATAAGAGCCAGTGAATGTGTGAGTGGCTGTATGGATCATTGTGAACTTGTATCAGGGATTGTATAAGAGAGTAAATATGTGTTAGTATATGTTTGAATAAGTAAGGTGTGTATAACTGTATAGTTGAGGAAATGGATGTGAGATTGATTCTTTGCATGACGGACTAGGTGTGTGAGTAACTCCATGGATGAGTGACAGTCTGTGAGTGTCTGTTTACACTGAGTGTATCTAAGTTTTTATTAGAGTCTGAAGAGATTCATCGTATTATCACATGACTAATGTCATCAGTGATGTCATCAGTGATGTCTTTTGAGATGTGATCAGTGATGTCATCAGTGATGTCATCGGTGATGTCATTTGAGATGTCATCAATGATGTCATCAGTGATGTCATCAGTGATATCATCAATGATGTCATTTGAGATGTCATCAGTGATGTCATCAGTGATGTCATTTGAGATGTCATCAGTGATGTCATCAGTGATGTCATTTGAGATGTCATCAGTGATGTCATCAGTGATGTCACTGACCATGTCATGAATGATGTAATATGTGACATGATCAGCAGTGGATTGCGGGTGCGCGATATATAGTTAGTACAACTAACTATATATGGAATTTCAATGGTTTTGTGTGAGTAAAAAAAAGGTTTTTTAAATGCTAATTCCTAACTATATATGGTCTATAACCTATGGTTTTTTCAGTGAATTTTCAAGGTTTTGTAAATGCTAATTCCTAACTATATATGGTCTATAACCTATGGTTTTTTCTGTGAATTTCAATGGTTTTTTAATAGCAAATATCAAAAGCTTTAAAATGTATTCTTCTTTAAATCAAAAAATATATTTTATATGTTTATTAATAAAAAAAAAATTATTATTATGTTTTGGTTCGCTCCCGGTCCGCGTACCGGGTAGCTTCCCGTTAGCTCAATTTGGTGCCGCGACTCGGTACGCGAACCGGTAAACGTTCCGTTAGCGGAACTGCCGCATTAGAAATCAACATCGTGACGCGTCGCGGAAGCGTGACGTATCGCGTTGTCGCGTAATGCGTCTTATGACGCGCCGCGTTAGCGCACCCGGAAGTGCTCCGGTACGCGAACCGAGGCGCGAAGCGCAGCTCCCCGGAAGCGATCCGGGGCGCGGCCCGCAGCGCGTAACGTAAGCGTAACAGGTCATGTGACTTGTTAATAAAACTTTTCATTGGTTCATTTCACTTTTGGTTTCCTAATGATGTAAGGCTAGGTCATGTGACCTAAAAATAACACTTTTCATTGGTTTAGAACTATTTTTTTCCAAAATGATGAAAGCCCCCACCTTTTTTCTCACTCTGACTTTCAACTTTGTGAAAGGAAGACCTATTTTGCTTAGTAGAAAATGGCTTCAGTAGTAGCTGCAGCTGGTGCACCCCCACCACCACCACCACCACCAAGGAAGAGAGGACCACCTCCACAGTTCCTTCCCAACACAGAGGAGGAAGAGGATGAAGAAGAGGAAGAGGAAGTACAGCCAAGACAGTTTTTACGTGAGGAGCCCCGGATATCTCACCACAAAAATAGTTTTATTTGGCAGTTTTTTTCTTTTCCTCAAGGACAAAAAAAAGTGAATGCTCGCTATGTGACATGCCTCATATGCAAAGAAGATTTATCTAGAGGCACAAATAAAAAGTATAGTTTCGGCAACTATACTATGCACCGTCATATGCAGAGGTGGCATCCACTGAATTACAGCATGGCAGAGATGCATGACCTCCAAGACAACCCACCAACTCCTGTGGCCAGTACATCGGCACAGGTAACTCTGTCGGGGCCAGAGGCACGGGAAACAGTGCCAAACATTCAAGAAAATTTTGTGCACATGAAGATAGTGTGTCTTTATTGTGGTAACTTACTCTCATGTGCAAATATGAGCATCAATTTGATATCAGAGCATATGAAAACCACAAATGCTCAAAACGCCCCAAAAAAAAAAAGATTTTTTGCTCCTGTTGAGCCCTTTCTAATGCCTGTTTTTGTTGTTTCCCCCCAAAAAAACCAAAAAAACATAAAATTGTTCAAAAAATACAAAAAAAACAAAAAATGTTCAGAAAAATAAAAATAAATATAAAACAACAAAAACATTTAAAAAAAAGTTCTTTTCAGAACTACCTCCCCTTTATAAAAAAATTGCTAGAATGTTTAGCACTCTGGCAACCTCTATTTCTTTTGGTTCGCTTCCCGGTTCGCTCCCCGGTACGCGAACCGGGAGCGAACCAAATAAAAAAAATAAAAAAAAGAAGAGTAAGTATAAGGGAAGTAAACAGAGAGTAATGTTAAAAGAAAGACAGCTATAGGGACTAAACCAGAGATACTGTTTAATAGATCTATTTACCGAAGAAAAGATGGAAGAGGGTATAATTGTGAAAAACAAAATAGATAAGGAAGTGAAAGAAAAAAAGGAGAATAGAAGAATAACAAAGAAGAGTTTCTTAGAGAATGTGAGTGAATGTTCAAAATAAGATTAAAACATGTGGAATAACAGAGAGAAAAAAAAGAAAGCAGAAAAGAAGAAGTAACAGAAAAGGAATAATTGAAACAGCAAAGAAATGTAAATAACATAGGGGCATATTATCAACATCGCAGCTTTCATTGTCAGAAATGTGTCGCTAAAGCCGCTTTTGCGGCAGAAAACTGCCGCTAAAGCCGCTTTTGCAGCAGTTTTCGGCCGATAAAAGCAGCAATAATTTTATTGGCTGTGTTCATAATATGCCCCTTAGTGTGCTTCAACTACACAGAGAAAGCATAATGAACAAGTAGTGAAAGAGTGATCAGTCAGAGACAGTGAGAGTAATAGAGACGGAGTGAGTGAACAAGAGTGAGGAACTATGAGAAGAGAGGGACTGAGAAAAGGAGTGGAAGGAGTAGAGTAAGTAAGTAATAGAGAAAGGAATGAGGGAAGTAGCAAAGGCAGGAAAGTGAGGGTTAAAGAAATGAAGCAGTGGAACTAATAGTAGTTAAATGTGATAGAAATGTAACGAAAAGAGTACAAAACATTTACCTTATAATTGTCGTTAACTTAGTCACTTGTTATTTTTATACTTTCAATCTGTGAAAGAGAGAACAAACATTTGAAAAATATTAAAACATGTATTTAAAAATTAGAAAAGACAAGGGAAAAGATTGAAGGACAAACAGTTTTTCAACAACTTTGACACTTACAGAAGCCTCTGCTTCTCCAGGCCCCCTACACAGTCCTAAAGATATACATTTTAAACTAACAGTATCTTGATGCAGATGAAGTGAGGCCTATCTTGGAACATGGTGCATCTTTTGCACTGCTGTTGTCTCACAAAAGTGACGCAATGGCAGCGCAAAAGAGGTGCACAATCATCATAAAACTGTTCCTAACATTTTAAATGATTATTTCAGGATGGCAATAAGGTGTGTCCTATCCAGACGTTTGTTTCAGGTGAGGCCTACTCAGGGTTGCAGATGAAATTTAGGCTTGTTGAAGAGTACAGAGGAGATAATACATGTGCAGGCCTACCAATAAAGTTCAGACCTCCTCTGTTTCCCTGGACAAGCCTAAACTTCATCTGCACAATGTGATTCGTAATGTTAGGAAACACAGGTAATGTATTTGAAAAACGTGCAATTTCTTTTGCTCATTTCACAATCACATCACTTGTGTTTCCTTTGGTTAGGTATCTCATTGTGCAGATGTAGTCCAGCATATGAAAGAGTACGCACTGCATGCAACAACTTTGACACTTACTGAAGCCTCAGCTTCTGCATGCCCCCTACACAGTCCTAATTATATACATTTTAAAGTGACGGTATCTTGCTGGAAATGAACTGAGGCCTATCTTGCAACATGGTGCATCTTTTACACAAAAGTGACGGAACAGCGGCGCAAAAGAGGCACACAGCCTTCATAAAACTGCCCTTTACATTTTAAATTATTGTTTCTAGATGCTGATAAGGTGTAGCCTATCCACAGATTTCTTTCAGGTGAGTCCTACTCAGTTTTGCAGATGAAATTTAGCTTCTTGAAAAGTACACAGGAGATAATACATGTGCAGGCCTACCAACAAAGTGAGTCATGTCCACTGCACTCCTGAACAAAGGCCAGACCTCCTCTATCTCTCTGGACAGGCCTAAACCTCATCTGCACAATGTGATTCGTAATGTTAGGAAACACAGGTAATGTAATTGAAAAATGTGGAGTTTCTTTTCCTCATTTCACAATCACATCACCTGTGTTTCCTTTGCTTAGGTATCTCATTGTGGAAATGTAGTCTATCATATGAAAGACTACGTAGAATGTGAGCACTGTATGCAACAACTTTGATACTTACAGAAGCCTCAGCTTCTTCATGTCTACTACACATTTCTAAATGTATATCATAAATACAAAAAGTACAGAATTAATTATACATGTTAAATGGTTTATTTTTGCTGTTCTCAGAATTTATCAAATTTCACTAAAAACAGTGACTTGAAGGTATTCATCATATAACAGCGGGGAAAAAAAACACAATCAAAATGATTGTGTTTAAAAAACCCATACAACATGACAAATCAGAAATCAGAACTCCTTAAAATTAACTTACTTTCCATGACGTCGAATGATGTCCTATGAACAGCTTACACTCTGTTGTGCTGCTATTATTTTCAGCCCGCCACTTTCTGAAAGAAAACCTCCATCGTTTTGAAAAATATGTTACATACAATAAATGACTTCTCGCTCTCTACCACACGTTTCCACAAGGCCAAATCGTGTAAGAGCCATTTATAACTCTTGGAATTCTTCTAAGCAAATCCCGTCATTTTGTATTTCCGCAACTTTGAGAAAGAAAACGTTCAAGATCACTTTCACAATCCTGGACTAGTAATATCTTACCCTTCTTGCTCACTCATTTTCCACATTTCCTATGACACTGATACTGCTTACTATGAAGCAGACTTACACTACCTCTATGACTACTACAATTATTTAATTCTCTACATCACTTTTAATCACAAAGCAATTTAAAACAGTAGATAAAATTATATCAACCCCTAGAATCATTATAGACCAGTTACTTACCCTAAATTCTCTTTTCTGAAAACAGAAAGTAAGAATATTTTTAAGTAAAAAGGCAACATTGTATCGTAGTCAAATAGGAATCATTTACGAAACAGCAGCTTTTTTACATTTTCAATAAGCTGTGTAATAAGCGGATCTTGTCAAAGGACCATCATGTCATATAATAGCTGCAGTTAAAAATGTTCTTCCTAAAATAAACGACTGTGTAGCCACAACATTTGTAATTAAAGTTGAAGACTTACTTTCATCAGGTTTATATAGTTGGAATTTTAAAATGACATTATAACCAAAAGTTTGGTCAAATAATCTAGACAGCATTGCAGACTTACATTACCTCTACTCCATGTTTTTATTGGCTGCTTGAATTAGCTTATAAAAAGAAACAGTTTTTCTGAACTCATTCAAAGTGCAGCTATTTTTCCATGACGTCAAGTGTTATGGTAAGAACACCGTTTGCTTTGGGAAATACTCTGTTGTCCTTTAACTAATCCGTGCCCACCACTTTCTGTAAGAAAACCTTCTTTTTTTCCAGGAACTATTTAAAACTCAAAAATAACTTTTGACTCTGTACTACACTTATCCTCAAGGCCAAATTGTGTAGGAGCCATTAGAACCTCTTGAAATTCCTCAGAGCAAATCCTGAGATTCCTTCCCTAAAATGTTGGTTTTAAAAACACCAGGTAAGAATTTTTAAGGTCAAAAGGCAATTTTTAAAAAAAAGTTAAAACAGAATCATTGCAGAATTACCAGCCATTTCTAGACTTTAAATAAGCTGTGTAATGTCCTGATGTTATTGAAGGACCGTCATGATATATAATTGCTGCAGTTACAAAAGTCCTTCCTGATATTGACAACTGTGAAGCCACAAAATTTTTAATTAAAGTTGTCAATTTTGTTGCATCAGGCCTACATCGTTGGAACATTAAAATAACATACTGGCCATATGTTCGTATAAATAATGTTGACAACATTTCAGACTTACATTGGCTACACTCCATGTTGTGATCAGCTGCTTTTACTAGCTTATTAAAGGACACTGATTTACTGTCTGGCAAAGTTAAATATATAAATTTTTCTGAGTCTACACTAGTAGTACTTGATACCCTACAGTTCTCGCAGTCATGCTGCCATTGATAAGAAAGCCCAAACAGGTGATCTACATCTACACCTTCATCATGCAATACATCAAGCATATACATTAAAAACTCCTGACAATCTTGCTGAATGTTTTGAGAGAATTGTGTTTGACCTGAACATCTGTCTAACAGATTTCGAATTTCAGACACACTTTCTATTTTTGTTCTATCAGTGCTACATTTCTCTAACACAGAATTCAACAAACTGCAAAATCTCTGATCCGAATTGACCACAATCTCTTGTTTTAAAGTTTCTAGAGAAAACAAAACATCAACCACTACATTAGCATAGCAGTTGACACCAGAACTGTTTTCAAATTGAAAACCAACAACATCTTCAACAAAATCCTTTTCCTTTCTGCTTATAATTTCTGGTTCATCGACTTTTCGTCTTTTTGCTACAACCTCCCTACTATTGGTCACATTTCTTCGTTTCCGGCCTACCACACGTTTCTCAAACAAAGGATATTGAGGCAAATGTGGCGCATACTCTCTTCTTAACCTATTGTATTCCTTAACACAGTCTAGATCCGCACAAATGTTTGTGACATCACACTCAATCAAGTACAATCCCGATAAAGTTCTGACTCGTGACAATGCCACATATGCCATACCCTCCTTGAACACAGAACTGCCAATATTCACCAATGCACTGTCTACACTTAAACCGTGCGATTTATGGATTGTCACCGCATATGCCAAGCAAACAGGAAACTGCTTACGGCGAACATATAAGTCTTTCACAAGCAAAAACCTAGCAGAGCAACGACCAATTAGCTGTACTTCGTCAATGCCATCAAATTTAATTTTAAAAAATTCAATTTCATCCCTATTTCTGTATTTCACAAAATCAACAACATTACCCATTGATCCATTTACCAGACCTCTTTCAACATGTAAATTCCTTCTTAAAATTATACGGCAATTTAAGCACACATTCAGAGTCTTTTCAAAACCCGCAGTTTTAGATATACTCTTCTCTAATGAATCCAATTTTGATTTCAAATTCTCAGACAAAATAATTGTTGATCCCATATGCTCTACTCTGTCAATAGCTTCCAGTTTCACAATATCTTGGTTTTCTAAATACAACATTTTGTTGTTGAAGATGGCACATTCTGCAAGAGTTGGCATCAAACATATTCCAAATTTCTTCTCAGTAATTTTCTGAAAAATATTCTCAGGCACAACGTCTTGTTCTGGATACAAATTTGACAGTAATCGTGCATGTAAAGCTTCTTTCCCATGCTCGGTCACTTTTCCGATTCTAACATCTTATAGAATATTCTTGTAATCTTCATCCTTTGCCTGATGCATATTTTCATGCAGTTCAGCATAATTGAAGTTTAACCATATATTGACGTTGCCAATGCTCCCTAGGCACTTCCTGGTATCTTCATGCGTGAGCATTTTGAACACAGGTTGTCCTTTCACTGGTGTCAGCTGCAGAAGATCACCGAAAACAATGATGTGTTTGCCACCAAATAACACATCATACTCTGTTTTGAGAACTTCTTGCATTCTCAAATGCACAAAGGCAAGCATGACATTGGTAACCATGCTTACTTTGTCAATGATAAGAAGTTTCATTTTCTTCAAGACTCTTGAAACTTCACAACAAGCATCTCCAGATAACTTGTGGTATTGTAATTTGTTATCATGCTCCACTGGCAGCATCAGTAGACGATGCAAAGTAATACCTTTAATGTTATGTGCTGCCAGTCCAGTTGGAGTGGTGACAACACAAGACAGCGATGACTCAGTCCTTTTCTGCAAATAACATGAAATTGCTTTAATGAGGAAACTTTTTCCAGTTCCCGCTTCTCCACTCACGTACAGTCGGACAGGTTTCAACGACGTACATGAGCACTCTTTCTTCTCATGACTTAATCCATGATCAATTTGGTTGGTAACTTCGTCATATATTTTCCTCTGCTCAATGTTGAGTTTTCTTTCCAAGTCTTCTAAGTTAACCGCATCCTCCTGAGCATGTGCCATGGCTCTTGCCACTTCAATCATGGCAGTGGCAGCTTCATTTTCGATAACTGGTCCTCCTAGTGGATCCTGACTCAATGAAACAGAACTCTGACTGTCCTGAGAACTGTCTCTAGCAATCTCGGCTTCAATCAATGCTTCCTGCTCGATTTCCGCATTCAACATTTCTAGATATTTGAGAAAAACAGGACATTCTATGGTCTCCTTGGCGGCATTGAAAGAGTCTTCGTAACAGAGGAAATCTCCAAGCAGTTCCTCTTCTGCACGCCAAGGCTTGAAAAGTTGCAAAAGTGCTAAATAGAAAAACTCATTTTTTTCAGGAGATTCGCCACTCAATTTTCGATGGTTTACCAAGTGGCATTTTCTTTGCTTGACGAGACATCCCTCACTTCCAATTACAGCATACACTCCTTTATCAATATCTTCTTTGATGTTCCTCTTGAATATGTAATTTTGTAGAACCTCATACAGACAAACATTCTCGAGGTGTCTGCTTCTATTTGGATAATATGTATCCAACATGTTGGTCTTCAAAATATCAGTACTGTTTGGCTCCTTTTCCGCCAAATACTCAATTTCCCGCACAGGTTTCAGAACTCGATTACGCGTTGCAGCAAGACCAAGACTCGCCCAAACGATACTCCTGGATTTGGCATAGAGACTTGCTGAAGACAACCGGTCAGAACATTCGTAAGCTCCGATTTCTCGATATGACAACATCTTCAGACTGAAACTGTACAACTTCTTACTGAGGCTCTTTTCATGGGAAATGTCCTCCCACATATCCTTCAATTCTGTCTTTTCTTTTTTGGTGATGTAAGATGTCACATACCGAGCCACAGCCATACAGTTATCAGCCACGAACTGTATATCCATGTTAGCATTCCACATGGACAAAATCACTGGGTTGTAGTCGTTGATATACTTGGACTCTTCGTTCCTTTTCAAATTGTATGTGTTTTTAGGTGATTTCTTCATCACATTATGTCGCAGCGAAGACATCAAACTGTTCACTCTTCCTTTAGAAATCACCGGTCGTGGAAAGGCGAAACGACATTTGGTGTAGAACTTGTCCTTGTTTCTGAATTTACGACGACAGTACTTTCCGCAACGATGGCTTTGGAAGCGTAGAACTTGTTCTCTTAGGCTTTTGTCCTCCTTTGCGTTTGGAACAGCACATGTAGAATACTGTTCTATGAAACTCATCACTAAGTCTTCTGGATCTGTTCCAAATTTAGGTGCATCCTTGATCCACAGCAGCATATGTATATGAGGAGCACCTCTTGCTTGGTACTCCTTTCTCCAGAAGAAATCCAACACCTCTCCAAGAGGTGGATTTCTCTTGTTCATGATGAAAGACATCATAGCTTCAAATCTATGATTGAAGTACCTGCATACATTCACTGGATCCAAAGAGCACAGTTCTCCGGGTGTCTTGAATTCGATATTTTCAATGTTTCCATTTGCCTCTCGTAGAAATTCAAGTAAGTCTTCCCATCCATACTCGGCACTGCTGAGAGTGAGGAACCATGTGGGAGTTCCTAAGTTCCTCAGCATACATTTTAAATCACCATGACGACGGTACCAGTACTCATTAGTACCACGCTGACACGCCATGAGATTAATCAGGTGAGAATCCAAAATACTGTCTTGCACATTGACTTTATCCATAAAGTCACTTGCCGAGATATTTTGCAGCTGTACACCACTTTTCAAGATGTGGTTCACTGCATATGACAGTCCAGACAGATTGCTTTCAAATAGGAGATGAAACAAATAGGGAATGCATTGTCGAAACCTAGGATCTTCTGCATACAATCGTAAAGTCCGGTATTCAGAAGCAGGAATTTGATGAGTTCGCTCATCATATCTTCCTCCTTGACCTGTTGGAAATAGCTGTGGGAAACACCGACCTTCCAAACTTTCCTCCCAAACACTAATGGGACTCCCTTTGGCTTGTTTCATTTGAAACAATTCAATAGCATTCCCCATGACTTCCTTGGAATGCAAAGGTTGAACACTATAATGTTCATATATTTCTTCACTTTTAGAGGGTTCTACTTTCTCAATTTGACCAGCACACAAATCACTATCCTCTTCTTCACTTACTTCCTCTTCTGCAACATATACATTCTTATAGTACTTATTGGTTTTTTTTCAAATACAATGTTGCCTTTTTGACTTTCCTAACATCCACTAAATCTTGCCATATTTTCTTACTCTTTGTTGGAACCCCATTAACTAAGATAACCAGAGGTTCCTCTTCCACTTTTTCTACTCCAATTGTATTAATGTTTTTCTTCAAATCTAGAGGCAAATAAACAACTCTTCCCTTTAATCCTCTCTGTAAATCTGATGGAGGCAATTTCCCTGTCTTTGGCTCCATTCTTACAATAGCCTGAAAGGGATGGATACTTTGAATCATAATAGATTCATAAGTATTTAAATCCTTCAATTCAGAAGGAATCTCAACCAATTCCAGATTATTATGAACCGCTCTAGCAGGCATCTGGTTTTGATTTAATTTGTTACAACAATAAGTACACACACGTTGATCCTATCCCAAATCAAAACAATTTTCTACCATCAAGTATGTTGCAAAATCCTTCAATTCACTATTATTTTCCCTTTCACTTTTTGCATATAAATCCACTAACTTAGTCTGATTCTTATAATAAGTGCGTCGACAACACACACAAGTGAAATTAGGCCTCTCACTTGATTTCACCTGAAACGTGGCAATTTCCTTCTGAAAATTATCTGTACTGGAAACCTGTACACTATCTTCCACATTACCCTCTTCTTCTGGGCCAATTTCAACATTATCCTCTTTACTTCCAAAGTAACAAAACTCAATTTCTTCACAAATATTCTTCACATCTATTTCAGAACCACGCAAAAGAGCAGTGCATAATTGTTTAAGCATAACTGCTGGACTCTTAGCATAATACAACATTCTAACTAATTTCCTCACTTTATTATGATGCACTGCTAGCATCCTGAAATGATGAAAAACACTCTGGCATACTCTCCTGGAAAGACAAGCCAGTGAATGACCATGCAAACCTGTCACTTCTCTCACTCTGCAAGGATCTAATTCTTGCAACAACTTCATTTTCTGCTTCAAACTTTTCTTATTAAATGTCCGTACAAAATCACAAAGCAAATTGATGGAATCCTGTCGCACACTGCAAATACTACTACACTTCCAGGTGTACACAGGTCCCTTAGGACGTCTTCCTAAAACCTCATTACCTAACACCTCTTCTGCCTCTGTTGTCACAAGTTTTTCTTTTTCAACTGGACAACCATCTTTCACCTCATAAGCTCGACCACTGATGTCAACTGCATGCACCAAATCATTATCCTGGAAATAACTCTCCTCATTAAAAAATGCCTCACAACTTGAACTATGCATCCATTCTCCTGAAAAAACTTCACAAAAATTACTACGATTAACTGTTCTCTTCCATCTACTATTTGTTTTGAAATCATAAATTGCCTTGTTTAGCTTCCTAATTCTATTGATTATCAAAATAAATAACTTTCGCTTAATTTCAAGTGCCTGATCAATAACTTTCTCAATTTTTTTTTCTCTTATAAAAAACCACTTTCTGCTGCCCTTTCTTAATATTTTTTAACAAATTGCCAATTATCCTGTTGCGGAACATTCGTCTACGAATGTCCCTAAACTGATTTTTCCTTCTAATACCATGCACAGAGTTATCTCCTGCTCTAGCAGTAACATTTTTGATTGGCCTTCCCTTTCCGTTTAAATTGCTTCTCTTTTTCTGGACTAAAACATTTTCTGTAGTACTACTTTTTTTTCTACAAATGTTTCTTATGAATGATTTCTTTATCTTACCCGGACCTTTCTTGGTGACTTGACAAGTTTTTATTGTAGAGGTCTGCTGCAATAATTTTTTAAGCTGCTGTCTTTGATGTTTGGTAGCCTTTCGCCTTCTGTCCTTCGAAGGCATTCTTTAATTTTGAAATGATCTGCAGTTGAATCTGTGGTAAAATATAATAAAAAATGTTATTAACCACTATTAGCAAACAGTAAATCAATAACAGTCATCACAAATTTAACACACTACTTGTCATTTTTAGTGCATTGGCAAATTTAGAAATCACAAATAGTAGCAAAGAAATGGAATGCTTCTATATTTTACCTGTGCTGTTTTATATGTGAATCTGATCTAATTTTATGAGCATATTTTACTATTTCATTAAAGACACTACACATAACCTGTTTTTGAAGTTGTGTTTAATTTTAAATGAAACGGTTTACATTTTTACTTTTCATCTCAAGTACATTTTAAAAATAAATGTGTATAGTTCCATAGGCTCAAGCAGGTCAGCTTCCCACCCTATGTCATACAATTCTGACAAATCGGCATCCTCATCATGTTCTTCATCATCCTCAGGATTTAAATCATCCAAGGAATCTACTTCCACTGACGTTTCAATTACAAGTTCAATGATAAGGTCGAGATCAACTGATTGCTCATTATCACTCATGGTTGATGTTGTCGTTATCTTTAAAGAAAGAGAACAACAATGAGATGTTGCAGAGTAAGAGACAAATCTCAGAGATTATAATAGTAAAATTGTTTAACAAGAGTAACATTTTGCAGCTATTATTTAGCCATGTCCAGCGATGCTGAGGAGGTGAGGCCTATGTCCAAGTTTTCAGTGAACAGGACTCATCTCTTCTTAACCTTGGATAAGCCTCACCGACTCTGTGTCCCCTGCTCATACTTAAATGTAAAGGGGCAGATTTATGTTAACTGGCGCATCCCCACGGATGCACCAGTTAATGTGCACCGCTGCTCTGCCACCCATGGTGTGCCGCATTTACAATGTGGAGCACCATTGAGCAAAAACAGCACAGATGCGTCACGCATCTGTGCTGCAAAAGCAGCACATTGCAGGAATCACATCGTAAGCGCGACATGTCTACTGCAATGCACAGGAGGAAGCCTCACATTGCATGGTGCATCACTCCTTATGCCTGTTTCAAACAGGCGTAAGGATTTGATTCAGCAATGCTATAAAGCTGACTCAGTGAAATCTTCTAAATTTCACTGTGTTAGTTTTACAGGGCTTTCATGCAAATAAATGCATACCCTGCAACAAAACACCTATATGAAAACTGACGCAGGTTTCATGTGGCACAGGACTTTACAGCATGACACATCTGCCTAGATGCATCAAGTTGTAAATATGTCGCCACATAGCAAATCTTTTGCACCGCCGCTGAGTCACAAAAGTGACGCACAGTGACGCAAAAGAGGCACACACCTATCATAAATCTGTCCCTAACATTTTAAATGATTGATTCAGGATGACGATAAGGTGTGGCCTATCCAGAGGTTTGTTTAAGGTGAGGCCTACTCAGGGTTGCAGATGAAATTTACGCTTGTTGAAGAGTACAGAGGAGATAATACATGTGAAGGCCTACCAATGAAGTAAGTCATGTCCACTTCACTCTTGAACAAAGGCCAGACCTCTTCTGTGTCCGTGGACAGGCCTAAACCTCATCTGCACAATGTCATTCGTTAACTTAGGAAACACAGGTGATGTAATTAAAAAATGTGGAGTTTCTTTTCCTCATTTCACAATCACATCGCCTGTGTTTCCTTTGCTTAGGTATCTCATAGTGCAGATGGAGTCTAGCATATCAAAGAGTACACAGAAGTTCAGCAGTGTATACAACAATTTTGACATTTACAGAAGATTCAGCTTCTTATCTTGTTGGAGATGAAGTGAGGCCTGTCTTGCAACATGGTGCATCTTTTGCATCATTGCTGCATCGGTTTCATGTGGCACGGGACTTTACAGCATGACACATCTGCCTAGATGCATCAAGTTGTAAATATGTCGCCACATAGCAAATCTTTTGCACCGCCGCTGCGTCACAAAAGTGACGCACAGTGACGCAAAAGAGGCATACACCTATCATAAATCTGTCCCTAACATTTTAAATGATTGATTCAGGATGACGATAAGGTGTGGCCTATCCAGAGGTTTGTTTAAGGTGAGGCCTACTCAGGGTTGCAGATGAAATTTACGCTTGTTGAAGAGTACAGAGGAGATAATACATGTGAAGGCCTACCAATGAAGTAAGTCATGTCCACTTCACTCTTGAACAAAGGCCAGACCTCTTCTGTGTCGGTGGACAGGCCTAAACCTCATCTGCACAATGTCATTCGTTAACTTAGGAAACACAGGCGATGTAATTAAAAAATGTGGAGTTTCTTTTCCTCATTTCACAATCACATCACCTATGTTTCCTTTGCTTAGGTATCTCATAGTGCAGATGGAGTCTAGGATATCAAAGAGTACACAGAAGTTCAGCAGTGTATACAACAATTTTGACATTTACAGAAGATTCAGCTTCTTATCTTGTTGGAGATGAAGTGAGGCCTGTCTTGCAACATGGTGCATCTTTTGCATCACTGCTGCATCGGTTTCATGTGGCACTGGACTTTACAGCATGACACATCTGCCTAGATGCATCAAGTTGTAAATATGTCGCCACATAGCAAATCTTTTGCACCGCCGCTGCGTCACAAAAGTGACGCACAGTGACGCAAAAGAGGCATACACCTATCATAAATCTGTCCCTAACATTTTAAATGATTGATTCAGGATAACGATAAGGTGTGGCGTATCCAGAGGTTTGTTTAAGGTGAGGCCTACTCAGGGTTGCAGATGAAATTTACGCTTGTTGAAGAGTACAGAGGAGATAATACATGTGAAGGCCTACCAATGAAGTAAGTCATGTCCACTTCACTCTTGAACAAAGGCCAGACCTCTTCTGTGTCCGTGGACAGGCCTAAACCTCATCTGCACAATGTCATTCGTAAACTTAGGAAACACAGGTGATGTAATTGAAAAATGTGGAGTTTCTTTTCCTCATTTCACAATCACATCACCTGTGTTTCCTTTGCTTAGGTATCTCATAGTGCAGATGGAGTCTAGCATATCAAAGAGTACACAGAAGTTCAGCAGTGTATACAACAATTTTGACATTTACAGAAGATTCAGCTTCTTATCTTGTTGGAGATGAAGTGAGGCCTGTCTTGCAACATGGTGCATCTTTTGCATCACTGCTGCATCGGTTTCATGTGGCACGGGACTTTACAGCATGACACATCTGCCTAGATGCATCAAGTTGTAAATATGTCGCCAAATAGCAAATCTTTTGCACCGCCGCTGCGTCACAAAATTGACGCACAGTGACGCAAAAGAGGCATACACCTATCATAAATCTGTCCCTAACATTTTAAATGATTGATTCAGGATGACGATAAGGTGTGTCCTATCCAGAGGTTTGTTTAAGGTGAGGCCTACTCAGGGTTGCAGATGAAATTTACGCTTGTTGAAGAGTACAGAGGAGATAATACATGTGAAGGCCTACCAATGAAGTAAGTCATGTCCACTTCACTCTTGAACTAAGGCCAGACCTCTTCTGTGTCCGTGGACAGGCCTAAACCTCATCTGCACAATGTCATTCGTAAACTTAGGAAACACAGGTGATGTAATTGAAAAATGTGGAGTTTCTTTTCCTCATTTCACAATCACATCACCTGTGTTTCCTTTGCTTAGGTATCTCATAGTGCAGATGGAGTCTAGCATATCAAAGACTACGCAGAAGGTGAGAACTGTATGGAACATGGCTATGTAAGTCAAATAATCAAAATCTAAATTTGCCAAGCACACATGGGGGTGTATTTACAAGGACCTTCCACCACGGGGAAATGTCTTTAATTAAAATGGGAAGAATAACATCAAAGGGACTCAAATGCCTTTTAAATATACCCCAAGCAACCTATGAAACTCTAGCACTACATATCAAGAAACCTAATTGATTTCAAAAATCGTTTTTAAACACATCATCTAAATCAATTATATACCTACATTCAAGGGGAAATGACTTAAAATGGCCTAAGACACATGAAATCGTTTTTTTAAGGCCCTTGCACCATTTTTGGGTCGCTTTTAACATGGCTATGTTAGTCAAAGAATTAAAATCTAAATTTGCCAAGCACAGATGGGGGCATATTTACAAGGAACTTGCACCACGGGGAAAGGTCTTAAATTAAAATGGGAAAAATAACATCAGAGAGACTCAAATGCCTTATAAATATGCGCCAAGCAACCTATGAAACTCTAGCACTACATATCCAGAAACCTAATTGATGTCAAAAAACGTTTTAAAACACATCATCTAAATCAATTATATACCTACATTCATCGGGAAGTGACTTAAAATGCCCTAAGACACATGAAAGCGTTTTTTTTAAGCCCTTGCTCCATTTTTGGATCACTTTTAACATGGCTATGTAAGTCAAATAATCAAGATCTAAATTTGCCAAGCACAGATGGGGGCGTATTTACAAGGACCTTGCACCACAGGGAAAGGTCTTAAATTAAAATGGGAAAAATAACATCAGAGAGACTCAAAGGCCTTGTAAATATGCCCCCATCTGTGCTTGGCAAATTTAGATTTTAATTCTTTGACTAACATAGCCATGGTAAAAGTGACCCAAAAATGTTGCAAGGGCCTTAAAAAAAACGCTTTCATGTGTCTTAGGCCATTTTAAGTCATTTCCCCTTGAATGTAGGTATATAATTGATTTAGATGATGTGTTTAAAAACGATTTTTGAAAACAATTAGGTTTCTTGATATGTACTGCTAGAGCTTCATAGGTTGCTTGGGGCATATTTACAAGGACATTGCACCACGGGGAAAGGTCTTAAATTAAAATGGGAAAAATTACATCAAAGGAACTCAAAAGCCTTGAAAATATGCCCCAAGCAACCTATGAAACTCTAGCAGTACATATCAAGAAACCTAATTGATTTCAAAAAACGTTTTTAAACACATCTTGTAAAGCAATTATATTCATACATTCATGGGGAAGTGAGTTAAAATACCCTAAGACACATGAAAGCATTTTTGTAAGACCTTTGCACTATTTTTGCGTCACTTTTAACATGGCTATGTAACACAAAGAAACAAAATCTATTTGTAAAACACTTGACACAAAGCAACATTTTAAATACACAACTTTCTTCATAATTTTCTCCCTAAACCATACTATTCTCTATCTAATTTAAATGAATCTTTTCTCACCTTAGCAAATACTTTATGAGTTTCAAAACAGTCTCAGAAACACACCAATTTGTCTTTAGCAGAGCAAAAGGTATGCACTCCAGAGTCTGCAGCCATAAAAAGCACAGAAAAGCTGTAATTCATCACACATATCTCTCATGTCACCCAATCAAAACTCTTCCCTCACTTTTTTCAAATCAACACCCTTCCCCCCTCTGCCCTTTCTGCATTTTTTGCATAGCAACCACCTCCTGAAAGACCTCTCATGTTTGCAAGTTCACACAACAATGTTTCAATTGAACTCTGAACTCTCAGTACACCTGCGTATCCAGTGCAATCTTTCATAAAATGATTTTTTTTTCACCATTCAAATTACATCTTTCAAAGAACTCATCCATGCACCCTAACTTTCTGTTTTCAGCAATCAAAATCCACCAATCACTGCTACTGATTAATTACCACAGAAAATCCACAGTTTTTTTTTCATTATACACTCTTATTTTTTCAACTGCCATTTCATTGCCACACTTCATCTGACTGCAGCAGAACCTTCTCTCACCATGTTTTCTGTCTGGATTGTTGGACATAGTTATATCCACTGGGCTCAAAGGTTTGCTGATAACAGAAATTTACCTAACCTCAATTTACAAAATGTGGAAATTAAGTGGATTAGCCACAGAGGATTAAAATGTCACCAATTGATACCATTGGTGAAAACCTTTATGCATTTGCCAAAACCTGACCTGTTAATTGTGTACTGTGGAGGAAATGACTTGGGCACTTTGACTGGGGTAGGTCTGGAAATGCTTTTAAAGGACACCTTTGACCAATTGATGGCACTTTTTCCTCAAACTGCCTTGGTATATTCAAATATATGCCAAAGACAGAAATGGAGGTGGTCGAACCAATTTTGTCCACAAATTGAGAAATCGAGGAAGCATGTAAATAAGTCTGTTTCAGCTTACATGAGAGACCATGGAATGGGCTCCATGTACAACAATAACTTGCGTTACTACATGCAAGATATCTACAGAGCAGATGGAGTTCACTTCTCAGATGAGGGGAACAGAATTTTCATCCTGAATTTAAGACTGTGCATTGGTACCTACTTGTAGGTACCTAAATCAGCCACAGGACCCAAAAGCTCTTTTCAGAGCTACCCTACATCTGATCACTCACAATTATTATTTTACTCTAACTTTTTTCACAAATTTTCAAAAAAGTACGCTCCCCGGAGCGCTACCCGGTACGCGCACCGGACGCTAACCGTGCGAAATTTTTTAAAAAAATGTGGTTTTTTTTCGCACATATGGGCCTCCTCAGCCACCCTCAGAAAACCTAGGGGGTCAAGATACGTCTACCGTGCCCCCTTCTACCCATTCTGAACATTATTTGCCCTCCATCTTGTATCTTAATTCGACCGAAACACAAAATGGTGGACTCCCGTAACGCTGCCGGTTCGCGTACCGGGGCGCGCACCGGGAAGCGCTCCATTAAAAAAGGTGGGAAAGTAATTTACAGAAAAAACCCTGGAGACAATGTCACCAAATATAGATTAACTCATACTACATACCAATCCCTACCATTTTCACAAATTTGGTTGGAATACCATTTAGCCATTTAGCCTGTAGACCTCTCTAAATACCCTGAGGTAAATTACTTCACAAAACACATCTGAAGTGTTGGAATTGACAACCAATTAAAATGTTACTTTCATTTTCTACTTTTTTTACCTGACATTTGATTGGTTATATACCTGAATATATATAAAAAAAGAGAGAAAAACACAGCCATTTTGACTACTACTTCCTGAACTACATTGCAAGATCATTTTCACTCACAACTTAAACTTGTTTTTAAAAGGTAAGATATTATTTTATAAATTTGAAAACATTTTCAGATAGTTATATACTATCCCTCTGTAAGAGTTAGACATTGAGAAAGGCTTGTTTATTATAATTATGGATTGATTTAGGTTTCTGTGGTATAATTATGAATTTACATAGGCTTTTTCACAGGCACTTTTTAATAGTACTACTTCATGCCTCAAAAGTACCTGTCTGAACTTAAACCCAACAGTGCCCTATCTCTACTGATATATTTATTTTTTATTCAAATTTCAGCACAAAAATGCAAGGAGAACAGAACGTTTCCTTTGAAATTGTCCTAGACATGAACAATGAGGAAATAATTGAACCCATTGACTTGGAATTCATGGATGAATCACGAGACCATGAACTTCTACAATGTGTAGAATCTGTGGATTGTTTACTTCATTATGATGACGGTCAAATGTGGGAAGTTATGTTCACTCAACAAGAGGACATATCGGACAGTCAAATGTTAGACGTTCTATTAAATTTTGAAAAACAATCCGAAAAATAAAATTATATTTAATATTAAAAAATTGTTTGAGTCTTTAATCATTTTTATATGTAATTCATAAACTAGTACCAAATTGATTATAATGTAAATTCATACTTATAGTATACTGTGCACAATTCCAAAAATACATTTATATTTAATAATCATTAATACTGCTACTTAAATAAAAAAAAATTTAAAAAAACAACAAAAAGAACAATCAATAAACATACAATATTTCAAAATATCATAGTCTATCATTCTTTTTTCCTTATAGTACGCTCCCCGGACCGCTTCCCGGTGCGCGTACCGGGCGCTCCCCACGCAAAAAAAACAACATTTTTTTTGCCCCGCGGGGCCCTTTTAAAGCCTCCACATCAAACCTAGGGGGTCAGGGAGGATCTACTATGCCCCCTTATGGTCATTTCCCCCTTTGTTTTGGCCTCCTCTTGTCTCTCGATCATACCGAGAAACAAGATGGCGGCCGCTCCGGACTGTTTAGAATGTTGACAGACACCGGAGAGCCAATCAGCTTCGCTTCGCGAAGTTCCGTTACGCGTCAGGTACGCGAACCGGGGCGCTGCCCGGAGCGCGCTTACAGATATATATATTTTTTTTAACGTTAATTTCTCAAAATCCACTGGAGCACATATATTGAGACCTAGCAAAGGCACATCGGGCTACCAGTCCCTACAATTTTGCCAAGTTTCGTGCAAATCCATTCAGCCGTTCGAGCTAAAAGTGAGGCCAACCGCCCTATGGAAATTAACATGGGAAAAACGCGTTTTGGGACCCCCCTTTTTTCTCGGCCCCCCCTTGACGACCCCCCCCCCAAAATTTCAGTGGCTGCTCAGAAACAAAATGTTCCATTTTCCTGAAAATTTCAGCCAATTCCGTCCACAAACGCCAAAGTTATTAGACATAGAATTTTCAAAAATCCCATAGAGAAAAAATCCTAACTAGACCGCCAGTAGGTCATATATATATATATATTCACTGAAAAAACCATAGGTTATAGACCATATATAGTTAGGAATTAGCATTTAAAAAACCTTATTTTACTCACACAAAACCATTGAAATTCCATATATAGTTAGTTGCACTAACTATATATGGCGCACCCGCAATCCACTGCTGATCATGTCACATATTACATCATTCATGACATGGTCAGTGACATCACTGATGACATCACTGATGACATCTCAAATGACATCACTGATGACATCACTGATGACAACATCCAGTGACTGTATTTTTCTGTAAAGTTAAAATATGTCTTGAGTGGATGTATAAGTGTCTGGATGAAGGATTTAGTAGGTGCATGACTGACTGTATGAGTGAGTGATTAAATGTGTCTCACTGAATGCATGGGTTAGTGACTAAACTGTCTTAATTTGTGCATCATTATGTCTGTTGTTCTGTAAACTGCTGCATGTGTTGATCATTAGCTATACGAGAGGCTATATGTGTTATTAATTGGTTGCCCAAGTATTTCTATGGGAGATTGAGTTTGTGTGGGGGTGGCTGGAAGGTGTGAGACTCTATGCATAGATGTGTGAGCAGTTTATTCACTAGGTGTATGAGTTCAAGAGTGCATGTGGAAACAGCTACATGGGCAGTTGACTGTGTGCATGAGTGTATTGATGAGTGAATGGATATCTCAATGCTACATGTCATAGTAAGTACATATGTAAAACACAGTACATGTGAGAGTTGGCATATATAAATAACTGTGCATGAGAGCCACTGAATGAGTGAGTGGTTGTATCGATCATTGTGAACTTGTATCAGGGATTGTATAAGAGAGTAAATATGTGTTAGTATATGTTTCAATAAGTAAGGTGTGTTTAACTGTATAGTTGAAGAAATGGAGGTGAGATTGTTTCTTTGCATGACTGACTGGGTGTGTGAGTAACTCCATGGATGAGTGGCAGTGTGTGAGTGTCTGTATACACTGAGTGTATCTAAGGTTATATTAGAGTCTGAAGAGGTTTATCGTATTAGCACAAGAATGATGTCAAATGAGATGTCATCAGTGATGTCATCAGTGATGTCATTTGAGATGTCATCAGTGATGTCATCAGTGATGTCACTGACCATGTCATGAATGATGTAATATGTGACATGATCAGCAGTGGATTGCGGGTGCGCCATATATAGTTAGTGCAACTAACTATATATGGAATTTCAATGGTTTTGTGTGAGTAAAATAAGGTTTTTTAAATGCTAATTCCTAACTATATATGGTCTATAACCTATGGTTTTTTCAGTGAATTTCAATGGTTTTTTAATAGCAAATATCATAAGCTGTCGAATGTCAAGTACGTGGTAAGTAAAAACATTTTCGTGTTTATGCACACTGATCTGCTTTGAATGCTGCCCCCCACCCCTCATTTCTATTAGGAGTACTCTCTCTTTGCAGATAGTGAAGGGTAGTTAACGCAGCCCTTTGCCCCCTTTGTAATCCGTCGTGCCTGCTTCTCTCTCCATTTGATTGATTGTTCTCTTTGGTTCATTCTCTATTTACAAACAAGCACAGAGTCGCAATACTCTGTTTAGTCTTTGCAGATAGCGAAAAATCGTGTAAAAAAACAAAAGGAATCGAGCAAAATCAGTAGGCCACTAATGGGATCTCTTTTTGACCTCGCTAAAATAGAAACATTAGGAACAACCTGTTGAAAATAGCAATGCGTATGTACATAAGCGGCGTTCATTTGTGTTCACAGTACCCCTTGTTGATTGTTTCAATCGAGCATTGAATTGTTCGATGTTAATTCTCTTAAGGATCTTCTCTACCTGCAAACGAGGAAGAATAGGAATATTCTCTCTCCCTTTGCAGATAGTGAAGGGTAGGTAACGCAAGCCTTTAACACGTCGTACCTATTTCATTCCTCATTGATTGATTGATTGTCCGAACATTGACTGTTTGGGAATTAGTTCTTTTTGGAGGTATTCCCTGTTTGCAAATAAACGTAGGAAAATCTTTGCAAGTAGTGAAAGGGTACGTAATGCGGACCTTTCTCCCCCGTTGTAATCTGTCATGCCTATCTACTCCCCACTGATTGATGCACCTGTTTCACCCGGACCATTTACTAGACATACGTCATCTGGCCCGACCAGAGAGCACCCCTAGTGAAAAGGACATATGCAATAATAACGAAGTGATCACTGTATCCTGTTAACAGAAACTTTAGCATGAAACAACCTGGAAAGAAAAGAATAGGAAAACGAAAATCAGTAGGCCACTGATGAACATGAACTTTTATTAAACAACGAACAAAGAAACGATAACATAACGTAATGATAAAACCTATTAATGTCCTAGAAACAAGAAAACGTTAAAATATGCCAGTGGTGAGAGACCAGAAAAACAGTAAGAGAAACCAAATCACCCCTCGCTGTCCCACCGCCTGCCACGCCAAAAAAATCGATAGACTAGGGAAAATGCAAGTCAGTAGAACATCCGCCCCCACTCTGGAAACTTCCAAGGTGGGGCAGGGTTCCGGCTACGCCCAGCCGGGAGCAGCCCATATAAGGCAGGTCCTGCTGCCACGCCTCGGCCAGGAGATCCTAACGTAGGGTGTAGCCGGAGGAGAGGCCGAGACCAACGGGACCCGGCCAGGGGATTGCCTTTACAACGCTGAACAGTTGCAGGGGGGGGGAATGTCTCCTCGACCCTCCCCTCTCTCTCCCAGTCCGGCCGCGGTGGCCCTTGAGAGTTGCAGGTAGTCCCGCCACATGCTCTTCCGGTCCGGCCACCAACGGTCGGGGGGCCGAGGCCGACGGAATCCGGCTGCAGCCGATAAACCAAGAAACCCGTTCATGGGGCCAGAGCCAGGGGCGTCCGGCCGACATCTACCGGAAGCCCGGCCCGAAGACGGACGGGACACTTCTTCTTTCTTGTATAATTGCTGCAACAACCCTGGGGGGGGATGTCTTGCACATGCCTCCGACCCCCCCCCCTCGTCCTCATCGCCTGGTCCGGCCATAACAAATCTCAAGCGAGACGCCGTGGGGTGCACTGGGAGGGAGAGACGGTGCGAACAGGCCTCTCCCGCCTCCCCAGGTGGAGGCTTCCCAGCTGCACCCTCAGCGGTCCAGGCGCCCGGAAAAGAGTTCTTCCACTGTGGCCATGCTGCAACGTCTCGCCCGGCAGGGTGGAGCCCGTCCGCTCATTTGACCCCGCGATCGCCAGTAGCTACCGAACTCTCAAAATGGCGGTCGACCTGGCAAGAGCGGGCCCAGCATAAAGAAATGGCCCGGTCACTGGTTGACTCCACCACCGTAGTCCTCCACGACCTTGAAGATTCTAGAGGAGCCGCGGGAGTCTCCGACCCCCGATGGGGAATGACTGCCATGATCACCCGTGGAGTGACGAAACTGTATCCGCGGGACGTCGGCGCCAGCCTCACTTTGAATTACTAGAATCCTGCAGACCTCACTTCCGGTGAAAGCACAGTGTGACCCGGTAGGAAAAATTGTTGCACCCCCTCCCCTTTTTGACTGATAGTTCAAACCACCGATCCTTTCCTTTGCCCTTTTAACGGAACTTTGGACTGCCTCCCCCTCTTTTACATTTTCTAGAGAAAACAAAACATTAACCACTACATTAGCATAGCAGTTGACACCAGAACTGTTTTCAAATTGAAAACCAACAACATCTTCAACAGAATCCTTTTTGTTTCTGCTGTGACCCTGCTCCAGCACAGGCATTGTCCCCAGCAGTAATTCTGCAATGCCGGTAAGAATAGCTGTGGTGCCTACTGGACTCACTCACCCCCGCGGCGCCCCACGCCGTTATTTGCTGGGCGGCAACTTGCTAGACATCACCTTCGTGACATCCAGATTTCAGCGCGTTCTGCTGCCTTGGAACTATTCGCACAACAGACCGCTACTGACAAGAATATTTCATTATTGGTGCTGTCAATTTCAATAAATCTATTCGATAATTCAAAAGAAATTGCCACGGTCTCTTCGTTGTTTAAATGTTTTTACTGTTTTTGTTTTGTTGTATATATTTATATGTTATTAAAGTTTTATATTCCTACTACTTTGTTGGAGTGCTATATATTTTTTATGTGACACATAATTGTAAAAACTTTGATGTACAAAGAGTCATTCCTGGAATCTTCCGCTTCAGGCTCGGTCCCCTCCCCAATCACAATACAGGATAGTTTTCAGATAGTAGGAACACGTGTGGTGTGACGGATCTCATCGGGTGTGGGCCTTGATCTACTATAACTCCTTTGAAGAGGGGTGATTCTTTACAGCTGGGGCCATAAACTACATCTGCAGGGCTAGCTGATAGCCTGGACAATCGGACACAGAGGAAGAGGAGTGTCACAGGGTGCGGTAGTGAATAGGGCGAAAGGGAGGTGTCGGGCGGGCACAGTGTGATTCTCAGGGAAGAGCAGCGCAGATGGGGGGAGGTTTATTGCCCATGCATAAGACAGAGAGCGGGGGTGACCAGTGCCTGGGGAAGATGCTTGCGAGGGTGAGGAGCCATGCTACGAATCGACAGCGTGCAGAGAGTGGGTCTGGTCAAGACATCTAAAATGGCTGCCGTGCACGACAAAAGTGTGGCATTTCAAAAAAGGCAAGATGGCGCAGACAATGTTTTTCAACACTTCCTCATTTCCTTCGAATCGAACGTTAACAGACGTTGGGGCATATTACCAAAGTTAAGCGATATTTATCGCTAACGATGCTTACCAACCAATTTTTTACCACTAAGCATCGTCAGAAATTATCGAAGATAAACCTTACTATTATCAAGGTTTATCGCAAATGCGATAATAAACGGCCGCAATGCATGAATATCGCTAAAAACTCAGCGATATTCATGCATTACCGAGCTAATACTCTTAGCCATGTTATCCACCTCCCATTGGATAACATGGCTAAGAACTGCTCAGGGCAGGTGTTACTTTTTGGAGATATTCGCGCTTAGCGCGAATATCTCCAAAAGTTGGTAATAGGAGATAGATATCTTGCATGTTGTAATGCAAGTTATTGTGGTATATGGAACTCATACCATAATCTCTCAGGAAAGCAGAAACTGATCCTTTTGGGACCGCCTAAAAAGGCCTAGGGGGTGAGGAGTACTCTACTTTGCCCCCTTTTCACGTTCCGAACTATTTTATTTTACTCTCTTCTGTAATTACACAAAATACCAGCGATAAGATGCATCGGAGACACACAGTGAGAGAAAGGAGGCCGGAGATGAAGAAGACATGTCAAATACACATTGGAGATAATATAGTGGCAGAAGGGAAGTAAATATGAGTAAACTTACCATGTAACATAAAAATGTTGCACTCTATACTATAAGTCTCATTTTATACTACAATCACTTCGCTACAACCTCATAAATTAAAAATAAAAATAAATAATGTCTCAAACAATTTTTGATTTCTAAATATAAATTTATTCTTCAGAATTTTCTAAATTTGAAACAACTAGTAACATGTCCTCATCAGTAATTTCCTGTTCAATCATCTCATCTGGAATCTCCTCATTAAAAGTCTGCAATGATGATTCTTGTAACTCTATGGTCTCCAAACACTCGATAAATTCGCCATCAAGAGATTGATCAAAAAAATCATTCAAGTCATCTCCTCCTTCTGACAATATTTCATTATTGGTGCTGTCCATTTCAATCAATGTAGTGGAATCATTCAAGTCATCTCCTCGTGACAATATTTCATTATTGGTGCTCTCAATTTCAATCAATGTAGTGGAATCATTCAAGCCATCTCCTCCTTGTGACAATATTTCATTATTGGTGCTGTCCATTTCAATCAATCTAATGGAATCATACAAGCCATCTCCTCCTTGTGACAATATTTCATTATTGGTGCTCTCAATTTCAATCAATGTAGTGGAATCATTCAAGTCATCTCCTTGTGACAATATTTCATTCTTGGTGCTGTCCATTTCAATCAATCTAATGGAATCATACAAGTCATGTCCTCCTTGTGACAATATTTCATTATTGGTGCTCTCAATTTCAATCAATGTAGTGGACAATTCAAAAGAAATTGCCACGGTCTCTTCATTGTGAGCCATTTTATTTTGAAATTGCTTGCTGTAAATTGCAGAAAAAAATAATCACTTTCATTTATCGTTTTTAGTAATACATAATATAAAACTAACTTCATCAAGTATTTAGTATAACAGAAGGACTGCAAATAAATAACAGAAAACATTTTTCAAATTATCTTCAAGTGTACAACATAGTTCCCCTTACAAATTAACAACTCACCTTTTTAAAAGTAGCAGAAGTGTTAGTACTGTGTAAATCAAACACCAGAAATTCACCACCAAAAATTCCTCACAAATGTACCTCAGACAGTAGTATCACAAAATGGCTGTGGTTTCCTCTCATTTGACATATATACATAACCAATTAACTTTCATCACACACAAATACAAAACCAAAGTAACATTTTAATTGGTTCTAAATTTCAACACTTTCAAATGTGTTTTCCCCATGCAATTTTCCATAGGACATTTACATACGTCTACAGCCTGAATGGCTGAACGGAATTACACCAAACTTGGCAAAATGGTACATCAAACCTAAGAGGTCAGGAAGGATCTACTATGCCCCCTTATGGTCATTTCCCCCTTCGCTTTGGCCTCCTCTTGTCTCTCAATCCTACCGAGAGACAAGATGGCGGCCGCTACGGACTGTTTGGAATGTTGACAGACGCCGGAGAACCAATCAGCTTCGCAAAGCTCCGTAACGCGAAAAGTACGCGAAGCGGAGCGCTGTTACAGATATATATCTTTTTTTGAACGTTAATTTCTCAAAATCCACTGGAGCACATATATTGAGACCTAGCAAAGGCACATCGGGCTACCAGTCCCTAATATTTTACCAAGTTTCGTGCAAATCCATTCAGCCGTTCGATTATTATTATTATTATTTTTTTTTGCCCCGCGGGGCCCTTTTAAAACCTCCACATCAAACCTAGGGGGTCAGCGAGGATCTACTATTCCCCCTTATGGTCATTTGCCCCTTCGCTTTCGCCTCCTCTTGTCTCTCGATCCTACCGAGAGACAAGATGGCGGCCGCTACGGACTGTTTGGAATGTTGACAGACGCCGGAGAACCAATCAGCTTCGCTTCGCAAAGCTCCGTTGCGCGAAAAGTCCGCGAACCAGAGCGCTAACCGGTCCGCTGTTACAGATATATATCTTTTTTTAAACGTTAATTTCTCAAAATCCACTGGAGCACATATATTGAGACCTACAAAAGGCACATCGGGCTACCAGTCCCTACAATTTTGCCAAGTTTCGTGCAAATCCATTCAGCCGTTCGGGCTAAAAGTGAGGCCAACCGCCCTATGGAAAACTCAATGTTAAAAACACGTTTTGGGACCCCCCTTTTTTCTCGGCCCCCACTGGACGAACCCCCCCCAAATTTTCAAGGGCTGCTCAGAAACAAAATGTGCCATTTTCCTGAAAATTTCAGCCGATTCCGTCCACAAACGCCAAAGTTATTAGACATAGAATTTTCAAAAAACCCATAGAGAAAAAATCCTAACTATATATACCTACTGGCGACCGCCAGTAGGTAATATATATATATATATATATATATATATATATATATATATATATATATTCACTGAAAAAACCATAGGTTATAGACCATATATAGTTAGGAATTAGCATTTACAAAACCTTATTTTACTCACACAACACCATTGAAATTCGCATATATAGTTAGTTGTACTAACTATATATCGCGCACCCGCAATCCACTGCTGATCATGTCACATATTACATCATTCATGACATGGTCAGTGACATCACTGATGACATCACTGATGATTTCATTTGAGATGTCATCAGTGATGTCATCAGTGATGTCATTTGAGATGTCATCAGTGATGTCATCAGTGATGTCACTGACCATGTCATGAATTATGTAATATGTGACATGATCAGCAGTGGATTGCGGGTGTGCGATATATAGTTAGTACAACTAACTATATATGCGAATTTCAATGGTTTTGTGTGACTAAAATAAGGTTTTGTACATGCTAATTGCTAACTATATATGGTCTATAACCTATGGTTTTTTCAGTGAATTTTCAAGGTTTTGTAAATGCTAATTCCTAACTATATATGGTCTATAACCTATGGTTTTTTCAGTGAATTTCAATGGTTTTTTAATAGCAAATATCAAAAGCTTTAAAATGTATTCTTCTTTAAATGGAAAAATATATTTTATGTATATATATATTTTTTTTATTTTTTATTTTTGTTTCGCTACCGGTCCGCGCACCGGGTAGCTTCCCGTTAGCTCAATTTGGTGCCGCGACCCAGTCCGCGAACCGGTAAACGTTCCGTTAGCGCAACTGCCGCGTTAGAAAACAACATCGTGACGCGTCGCGTAAGCGCGACGTATCGCGTTGCCGCGTAAAGCGTCTTATGACGCGCCGCGTTAGCGCACCCGGAAGTGCTCCGGAGCGCGAACCGAGGCACGAAGCGCAGCTCCCCGGAAGCGATCCGGGGCGTGTCGCATAAGCGCGACGTATCGCGTTGCCGCGTAATGCGTCTTATGACGCGCCGCGTTAGCGCACCCGGAAGTGCTCCGGAGCGTGAACCGAGGCGCGAAGCGCAGCTCCCCGGAAGCGATCCGGGGCGCGGCGCGGAGCGCATAACGTAAGCGTAACAGGTCATGTGACTTGTTAATAAAACTTTCTATTGGTTCATTTCACTTTTGGTTTCCTAATGATGTAAGGCTAGGTCATGTGACCTAATAATAACACTTTTCATTGGTTTAGAACATTTTTTTTCCCAAATGATGAAAGCCCCCACCTTCTTTCCTCACTCTGACTTTCATCTTTGTGAGAGGAAGACCTGTTTTTGCTTATTAAAATAATGGCATCTGTAGTAGCTGCAGCTGGTGGACCCCCACCACAACCACCTAGGAAGGAAGGACCACCTCCACAGTTCCTTCCCAACCCAGAGGAGGAAGAGGATGAAGAAGAGGAAGAGGAAGTAGAGAGGAGGCAGTTCTTACGTGAAGAGCCCCGGAAATCCCACCACAAAGACAGTTTTATTTGGCAGTTTTATTCTTTTCCTCGAGGCCAAAAAAAAGTGAATGCCCGACATGTGACATGCCTCATTTGTAAAGATGTTTTATCTAGAGGTACAGACAAAAAGTATAGTTATGGTAACTATACTATGCACCGTCATATGCAGAGGTGGCATCCACTGAATTACAACGTTGCAGAGATGCGTCACCTCCAAGACAACCCACCAACTCCTGTGGCCAGTACATCGGCACAGGTAACTCTGTCGGGACCAGAGGCGAGGGAACCGGTCCCAAACATCCAACAGAATTTTGTGCACATGAAGATAGTGTGCCTTTATTGTGGTGACCTACTCTCATGTGCAAATATGAGTATCAATTTGATAAACAGAGCATGTGAAAACCACAAGTGCTCAAAACGCCCCAAAAAAATTTTGCTCCTTTTGAGCCCTTTCTAATGCCTGTTTTTCGTTGTTCCCCCTCAAAAAAAAACAAAAAAAATTAAAATCATTCAAAAAATACAAAAAAAGTAAAAAAATGTTCAGAAAAATAATAAAAAAAATATAAAACAACAAAAATAATAAAAAAAGTTCTTTTCAGAACTACCTCCCCTTTATAAAAAATTGCTAGAATGTTTAGCACTCTGGCAACCTCTATTTCTTTTGATTCACTTCCCGGTTCGCGCGCCGGTACGCGAACCGGAAGCGAACCAGAAAAAAAAAAAAAAAGAAGAGTAAGTATAAGGGAAGGAAACAGAGAGTAATGTTAAAAGAAAGACAGCTAGAGGGAGTAACACAGAGATACTGTTTAATAGATCTATTTACCAAAGAAAAGATGGAAGAGGGTATCATTGTGAAAAACAAAATAGATAAGAAAGTGAAAGAAAAAAAAGAGAGTAGAAGAATAATAAACAAGAGTTTCTTAGAGAATGTGAGTGAATGTTCAAAATAAGAAGAAAAATAGTAAAGGATGTGGAATAAGAGGTAGGGATAGAACCGGACTAAAAGAACAATCCTGAGGGAAAGTGTTAAGAAAACAGTGAGCAAAAGTAAATAGGAATAAAACAAGATGTATGATAGTGACTAAGGTTAAAACATGTGGAATAACAGAGAGAAAAAACAGAAAGCAGAAAAGAAGAAGTGACAGAAAAGGAATGATTGAAACAGCAAAGAAATGTAAATAACATAGGTGCATATTATCAACACAGGCGATAAAATTATCGCTGCTTTTATCGGCAGAAAACTGCCACTAAAGCCGCTTTTGCGGCAGAAAACTGCCGGTAAAGCCGCTTTTGCGGCAGTTTTCTGCCGATAAAGGCAGCGATAATTTTATCGCCTGTGTTGATAATATGCCCTTTAGTGTGCTTGAACTACAGGGAGAAAGCATAATGAACAAGTAGTGAAAGAGTGATCAGTCAGAGACAGTGAGAGTAATAGAGACGGAGTGAGTGAACAGGAGTGAGGAACTATGAGAACAGAGGGACTGAGAAAAGAAGTGGAAGGAGTAGAGTAAGTAAGTAATAGAGAAAGGAATGAGGGAAGTAGCAAAGGCAGGAAAATGAGGGTTAAAGAAATGAAGCAGTGGAACTAATAGAAGTTAAACATTTACCTTATAATTGTCGTTAACTTAGTCACTTGTTATTTTTATACTTTCAATCTGTGAAAGAAAGAACAAAAATTTGAAAAATATTAAAACATGTATTTAAAAATTAGAAAAGACAAGGGAAAAGATTGACAATCATCCAATTTTACAAAGAAATAAAGTTAGAGATAAACATGCAGAAAAAAAAGAGAAAGAAACAGTGATAGACAGTCAGAGACAAAAAGAAATTGAAATAGAGTAAATTACTAAGAGAAAAAAAAAGAAGATACTTTCAGTGACAGAAAAGAAGGATAGAAGAGAAAACTAAATTGAAGTTGTGAAAGCTACTAAAAGAAACTGAGTAAGGTAAACTATATAAGGAAACGTGAATAAGGAAAAGAGAGTGAGGGAGAGAGGAGACAGAGGAAGTGAAGGAAAGAGTGTCAGATACAGACTGAGTGAGGCATCTACACAATGTGATTCATAATGTTAGGAAACACAGGTAATGTAATTGAAAAACTTTCAATTTTTTTTGTTTATTCCACAATCACATCACTTGTGTTTCCTTTGCTTAGGTATCTCATTGTGCAGATGTAGTCTAGTATATGAAAGACTACGCAGAAGGTGACCACTGTATGCAACAACTTTGACACTTACAGAAGCCTCTGCTTCTCCATACCCCCTACACAGTCCTAAATATATGCATTTTAAACTAATGGTATCTTGTTGCAGATGAAATGAGGCCTATCTTGCAACATGGTGCATCTTTTGCACTGCTGCTGTGTCACAAAAGTGACACAACGGCAGCGCAAAAGAGGTGCACGGCCATCATAAAACTGCCCCTAACATTTTAAATGATTGTTTCAGGATGACGATAAGGTGTGGCCTATCCAGAGGTTTGTTTGAGGTGAGGCCTACTCAGGTTTACAGATGAAATTTAGGCTTGTTAAACAGTACAGAGGAGATAGTACATGTGCAGGCCTACCAATGAAGTGAGTCATGTCCACTACACTCTTGAACAAAGGCCAGACCTCCTCTGTGTCCCTGACCAGGCCTAAAACTCATCTGCACAATGTGATTTGTAATGTTAGGAAACACAGGTTATGTAATTGAAAAATATGCAATTTCTTTTCCTCATTTCACAATCACATCAATTGTCTTTCCTTTGCTTAGGTATCTCATTGTGCAGATGTAGTCTACCATATCAAAGAGTACGCAGAAGGTGACCACAGTATGCATCAATTTTGACACTAACATAAGATTCAGCTTCTCCATGCCCCCTACACAGTCCTAAATGTTTACAGTTTAAACTGACAGTATGTTGTTGCAGATGAAGTGAGGCCTATCTTGCAACATGATGCATCTTTTGCATCACTGCTGCGTCACAAAACTGACGCAAGAGCGGCACAAAAGAGGCGCACAGCCATCATAAATCTGCCCCTAACAATTTAAATGATTGATTCAGGATGACGATAAGGTGTGGCCTATCCAGAGGTTTGTTTGAGGTGAGGCCTACTCAGGGATGCAGATGAAATTTAGGCTTGTTAAAGAGTACAAAGGAGATAATACATGTGCAGCCCTACCAATGAAGTGAGTCATGTTCACTGCACTCTTAAACAAAGGCCAGACCTCCTCTGTCTCCCTGGACACGCCAAAACCTCATCTGCACAATGTGATTTGTAATGTTAGCAAACACAGGTGATGTAATTGAAAAACGTCCAATTTTTTTTGCTCATTTCACAATCACATCACTTGTGTTTCCTTTGCTTAGGTATCTCATTGTGCAGATGTAGTCTAGCATATCCAAGAGTACGCAGAAGATGAGGAATGTATGCAACAGAGCAATGTACATTACTCACCTCCCTTGACACTTACAGAAGCCTTAGATTCTCCATGCCTCCTACACAGTTCTAAATATATATCATTACCATCATAGTGACTATGAAACTTTTGCACAACATATTGTGAAACCTTAATGAGTTCAAGAAACGTGTTTTTAAACCGGCAAACAAGGAATATTATTCTCACAGATTCATGGTGGAAACTGAAATATTTATTTAAAGAAACAGACACCAATATGACCTTCTCATAAATGTGAAAAGCTTTTTTTTAAAAAAAAAACGATTTTCTGGTCATAATTTGAAAACACAACACAGGTCCTATGTAGAAGCACACCCTGTCAGTACTTAAATTAGCCAAGCACACATGGGGGCGTATTTACAAGGACCATGCACCACGGGGAGATGACTTAAATTAAAATGAGGAAAATAACATCAAAGGGACTCAAAGGCCTTGTAAATATGCCCCAAGCAGCCTATGAAACTCTAGCAGTACATATCAAGAAACCTAACTGATTTCAAGAAACGTTTTTAAACACATCAAATAAATTAATTATTCAACCACATTCATGAGGCAGTGACTTAAAATGCCCTAACACACATTAAAGCATATTTTTAAGGCCCTAGCACCATTTTTGCATCACTTTTAACATAGCTATGTAACTCAAAGAAACAACATCTAAATTTGTCAAGCACACATGGGGGCGTATTTACAAGGACCTTGCACCAGGGGTAAATGTCTTAAATTAAAATGGGGAAAATAACATCAAAGGGACTTAAAGGCCTTGTAAATATGCCCCAAGCAACCTATTAACTCTAGCACTACATATGAAGAAACCTACTTGATTTCAAAAAATGTTTTTAAACACATCAAATAAAACAATTAATTACCCACATTCATGAGGAAGTTACTTAAAATGCCCTAACACACATGAAAGCATATTTTTAAGGCCCTTGCACCATTTTTGCATCACTTTTAACGTGGCTATGTAACTCAAAGAAACAAAATCTATTTGTAAAACACTTGACACAAAGCAACATTTTAAATACACAACTTTCTTCATAATTTTCTCCCTAAAGCATACTATTCTCTATCTAAATTACATGAATCTTTTCTCACCTTAGCAAATACTTTTTGAGTTTCAAAACAGTCTCAGACACACACCAATTTGTCTTCAGCAGAGCAAAAGGTATGCATTCCAGAGGCTGCAACCAACAATGGCACAGAAACGCTGTAATTCATCACACATATCTCTCATGTCACCCAATCAAAACTCTTCCCTCACTTTTTTCAAATCAACACCCTTCCCCCTTCTGCCCTTTCTGCCTTTTTTCCATAGCAATCACCTCCTGAAAGACCTCTCATGTTTACAAGTTCACACAACAATGTTTCAATTGAACTCTGAACTCTCAGTACACCTGCGTATCCAGTGCAATCTTTCATAAAATGATTTTTTCTTGATCATTCAAATTACATCTTTCAAAGAACTCATCCATGCACCCTAACTTTCTGTTTTCAGCAATCAAAATCCACCAATCACTGCTACTGATTAATTACCACAGAAACTCCACAGTTATTTTCATTACATACTCCTACTGTTCCAACTGCCATTTCATTCCCACACTTCATCTGACTGCAGCAGAACCTCCTCTCACCATGTTTTCTGTCTGGATTATTGGACATAGTTACATCCACTGGGCTCAAAGGTATGCTGATAACAGAAATTTACACAACCTCAATTTACAAAATGTGGAAATCAACTGGATTGGCCACAGAGGATTAAGATGTCACCAATTGATACCATTAGTGAAAACCTTTTTGCATTTGCCAAAACCTGACCTGTTAATTGTGCACTGTGGAGGAAATGACTTGGGCACTTTGACTGGGGTAGGTCTGGAAATGCTTTTAAAGGACACCTTTGAGCAATTGATGGCACTTTTTCCTCAAACTGCCTTGGTATATTCAAATATATGCCAAAGACAGAAATGGAAGTGGTCCAACCAATTTTGTCCACAAATTGAGAAATCGAGGAAGCATGTAAATAAGTCTGTTTCAGCTTACATGAGAGACCATGGAATGGGCTCCATCTACAACAATAACTTGCGTTACTACATGCAAGATATCTACAGAGCAGATGGAGTTCACTTCTCAGATGAAGGGAACAGAATTTTCATCCTGAATTTAAGACTGTGCATTGGTACCTACTTGTAGGTACCTAAATCAGCCACAGGACCCAAAAGCTCTTTTCAAAGCTACCCTACATCTGATCACTCACAATTATTATTTTACTCCAACTTTTTTCACTAATTTTCACCAAAGTACGCTCCCCGGAGCGGGACACTAACCGTGCGAAAATTTGAATTTTTTTTTTTTTTCGCACATATGGGCCTCCTCAGCCACCCTCAGAAAACCTAGGGGGTCAGGATACATCCACCGTGCCCCCTTCTACCCATTCTCAACATTATTTGCCCTCCATCTTGTATCTCAATTCTACCGAAACACAAAATGGAGGACTCCCGTAACGCTGCCGGTTCGCGTACCGGGGCGCGCACCGGGAAGCGCTCTCTCAAAAAAGGTGGGAAAGTAATATACAGAAAAACCACTGGAGACACTTTCACCAAATATAGATTAGCTCATACTACATACCAATCCCTACCATTTTCACAAATTTGGTTGGAATTCCATTTAGCCATTTAGCCTGTAGACCTCTCTAAATACCCTGAGGTAAATTACTTCACAAAACACATCTGAAGTGTTGGAATTGACAACCAATTAAAATGTTACTTTCATTTTCTACTTTTTTTACCTGACATTTGATTGGTTATGTACCTGAATATATATAAAGAAAGAGAGAGAAACACAGCCATTTTGACTACTACTTCCTGAAGTACATCGCAAGAGCATTTTCACTGACAACTTAAACTTGTTTTTAAAAGGTAAGATGTTATTTTGTAAATTTGAAAGGAGAACTATGTCATGCACTTTAAATTAATTTGGGAAAACATTTTTAGATAGTTATATATTGTCCCTCTGTAAGAGTTAGACATTGAGAAAGGCTTGTTTATTATAATTATGGTTTGATTTAGGTTTCTGTGGTATAATTATGAATTTACTTAGGCTTCTTCACAGGCACTTTTTAATAGTACTACTTCACGCCTGAAACCATACAGTGCCCATAGATTACTTCTCTGTTATAAACTCACAAGTACCTGTCTGAACTTAAACCCAACAGTGCCCTATCTCTACTGATATATTTATTTTTTATGCAAATTTCAGCACAAAAATGGAAGGAGAACAGAACGTTTCCTTTGAAATTGTCCTAGAGATGAACAATGAGGAAATCATTGAACCCATTGACTTGGAATTCATGGATGAATCACGGGACCATGAACTTCTACAATGTGTAGAATCTGTGGATTTGTTAATTCAATATGAGGACGTTTCTGACAGTCAAATGTTGGAAGTTATGTTCAGTCAAAAAGAAGACATTTCGGACAGTCAAATGTTAGACGTTCTATTAAATTTTGAAAAAGAATCAGAAAACTAAATGTATATTTAATAATCAAAAATTGTTCGAGACTTTAATCATTTTTATATGTAATTCATAAACTAGTACCAAATTGATTATAATGTAAAGTCAGACTTATAGTATACTGTGCAACTTTTTTATGTTACATAGTAATTTTGCTCATAGTTACTTCCTTTCTCCAACTATATTATCTCCAATGTGTATTTAACATCTCTTTATCATCTCCTGCCTCCATATTGTTTCTGCTTTCCTGACACACTATGGTATGAATTCCATATTCCACAATAACTTCTGAAACAACATGCAAGATATCTACAAAGGAGACGGTGTATATTAATTTTTTGACTCTGCATTGGTACCTACATATTGCTACTGAAATAAAAAATAAAAAAAAAAGAAACAACAAAACGAACAATCAATAAACATACAATATTTGAAAGGTCTATCATTCTTTTTTCCTCATAGTACGCTCCCCGGACCGCTTCCCGGTGCGCGTACCGGGCGCTCCCCACGCAAAAATAATGATTTTTTTTTATTTTTGTTTTCCCCGCGGGGCCCTTTTAAAGCCTCCACATCAAACCTAGGGGGTCAGGGAGGATCTACTATGCCCCCTTATGGTCATTTCCCCCTTTGTTTTGGCCTCCTCTTGTCTCTCGATCATACCGAGAAACAAGATGGCGGCCGCTCCGGACTGTTTAGAATGTTGACAGACACCGGAGAGCCAATCAGCTTCGCTTCGCGAAGTTCCGTTACGCGTCAGGTACGCGAACCGGGGCGCTGCCCGGAGCGCGCTTACAGATATATATATTTTTTTTAACGTTAATTTCTCAAAATCCACTGGAGCACATATATTGAGACCTAGCAAAGGCACATCGGGCTACCAGTCCCTACAATTTTGCCAAGTTTCGTGCAAATCCATTCAGCCGTTCGAGCTAAAAGTGAGGCCAACCGCCCTATGGAAATTAACATGGGAAAAACGCGTTTTGGGACCCCCCTTTTTTCTCGGCCCCCCCTTGACGACCCCCCCCCAAAATTTCAGTGGCTGCTCAGAAACAAAATGTTCCATTTTCCTGAAAATTTCAGCCAATTCCGTCCACAAACGCCAAAGTTATTAGACATAGAATTTTCAAAAATCCCATAGAGAAAAAATCCTAACTAGACCGCCAGTAGGTCATATATATATATATATATATATATTCACTGAAAAAACCATAGGTTATAGACCATATATAGTTAGGAATTAGCATTTACAAAACCTTATTTTACTCACACAACACCATTGAAATTCGCATATATAGTTAGTTGTACTAACTATATATCGCGCACCCGCAATCCACTGCTGATCATGTCACATATTACATCATTCATGACATGGTCAGTGACATCACTGATGACATCACTGATGATTTCATTTGAGATGTCATCAGTGATGTCATCAGTGATGTCATTTGAGATGTCATCAGTGATGTCATCAGTGATGTCACTGACCATGTCATGAATTATGTAATATGTGACATGATCAGCAGTGGATTGCGGGTGTGCGATATATAGTTAGTACAACTAACTATATATGCGAATTTCAATGGTTTTGTGTGACTAAAATAAGGTTTTGTACATGCTAATTGCTAACTATATATGGTCTATAACCTATGGTTTTTTCAGTGAATTTTCAAGGTTTTGTAAATGCTAATTCCTAACTATATATGGTCTATAACCTATGGTTTTTTCAGTGAATTTCAATGGTTTTTTAATAGCAAATATCAAAAGCTTTAAAATGTATTCTTCTTTAAATGGAAAAATATATTTTATGTATATATATATTTTTTTTATTTTTTATTTTTGTTTCGCTACCGGTCCGCGCACCGGGTAGCTTCCCGTTAGCTCAATTTGGTGCCGCGACCCAGTCCGCGAACCGGTAAACGTTCCGTTAGCGCAACTGCCGCGTTAGAAAACAACATCGTGACGCGTCGCGTAAGCGCGACGTATCGCGTTGCCGCGTAAAGCGTCTTATGACGCGCCGCGTTAGCGCACCCGGAAGTGCTCCGGAGCGCGAACCGAGGCACGAAGAGCAGCTCCCCGGAAGCGATCCGGGGCGTGTCGCATAAGCGCGACGTATCGCGTTGCCGCGTAATGCGTCTTATGACGCGCCGCGTTAGCGCACCCGGAAGTGCTCCGGAGCGTGAACCGAGGCGCGAAGCGCAGCTCCCCGGAAGCGATCCGGGGCGCGGCGCGGAGCGCATAACGTAAGCGTAACAGGTCATGTGACTTGTTAATAAAACTTTCTATTGGTTCATTTCACTTTTGGTTTCCTAATGATGTAAGGCTAGGTCATGTGACCTAATAATAACACTTTTCATTGGTTTAGAACATTTTTTTTCCCAAATGATGAAAGCCCCCACCTTCTTTCCTCACTCTGACTTTCATCTTTGTGAGAGGAAGACCTGTTTTTGCTTATTAAAATAATGGCATCTGTAGTAGCTGCAGCTGGTGGACCCCCACCACAACCACCTAGGAAGGAAGGACCACCTCCACAGTTCCTTCCCAACCCAGAGGAGGAAGAGGATGAAGAAGAGGAAGAGGAAGTAGAGAGGAGGCAGTTCTTACGTGAAGAGCCCCGGAAATCCCACCACAAAGACAGTTTTATTTGGCAGTTTTATTCTTTTCCTCGAGGCCAAAAAAAAGTGAATGCCCGACATGTGACATGCCTCATTTGTAAAGATGTTTTATCTAGAGGTACAGACAAAAAGTATAGTTATGGTAACTATACTATGCACCGTCATATGCAGAGGTGGCATCCACTGAATTACAACGTTGCAGAGATGCGTCACCTCCAAGACAACCCACCAACTCCTGTGGCCAGTACATCGGCACAGGTAACTCTGTCGGGACCAGAGGCGAGGGAACCGGTCCCAAACATCCAACAGAATTTTGTGCACATGAAGATAGTGTGCCTTTATTGTGGTGACCTACTCTCATGTGCAAATATGAGTATCAATTTGATAAACAGAGCATGTGAAAACCACAAGTGCTCAAAACGCCCCAAAAAAAAAAAAAATTTTGCTCCTTTTGAGCCCTTTCTAATGCCTGTTTTTCGTTGTTCCCCCTCAAAAAAAAACAAAAAAAATTAAAATCATTCAAAAAATACAAAAAAAGTAAAAAAATGTTCAGAAAAATAATAAAAAAAATATAAAACAACAAAAATAATAAAAAAAGTTCTTTTCAGAACTACCTCCCCTTTATAAAAAATTGCTAGAATGTTTAGCACTCTGGCAACCTCTATTTCTTTTGATTCACTTCCCGGTTCGCGCGCCGGTACGCGAACCGGAAGCGAACCAGAAAAAAAAAAAAAAAGAAGAGTAAGTATAAGGGAAGGAAACAGAGAGTAATGTTAAAAGAAAGACAGCTAGAGGGAGTAACACAGAGATACTGTTTAATAGATCTATTTACCAAAGAAAAGATGGAAGAGGGTATCATTGTGAAAAACAAAATAGATAAGAAAGTGAAAGAAAAAAAAGAGAGTAGAAGAATAATAAACAAGAGTTTCTTAGAGAATGTGAGTGAATGTTCAAAATAAGAAGAAAAATAGTAAAGGATGTGGAATAAGAGGTAGGGATAGAACCGGACTAAAAGAACAATCCTGAGGGAAAGTGTTAAGAAAACAGTGAGCAAAAGTAAATAGGAATAAAACAAGATGTATGATAGTGACTAAGGTTAAAACATGTGGAATAACAGAGAGAAAAAACAGAAAGCAGAAAAGAAGAAGTGACAGAAAAGGAATGATTGAAACAGCAAAGAAATGTAAATAACATAGGTGCATATTATCAACACAGGCGATAAAATTATCGCTGCTTTTATCGGCAGAAAACTGCCACTAAAGCCGCTTTTGCGGCAGAAAACTGCCGGTAAAGCCGCTTTTGCGGCAGTTTTCTGCCGATAAAGGCAGCGATAATTTTATCGCCTGTGTTGATAATATGCCCTTTAGTGTGCTTGAACTACAGGGAGAAAGCATAATGAACAAGTAGTGAAAGAGTGATCAGTCAGAGACAGTGAGAGTAATAGAGACGGAGTGAGTGAACAGGAGTGAGGAACTATGAGAACAGAGGGACTGAGAAAAGAAGTGGAAGGAGTAGAGTAAGTAAGTAATAGAGAAAGGAATGAGGGAAGTAGCAAAGGCAGGAAAATGAGGGTTAAAGAAATGAAGCAGTGGAACTAATAGAAGTTAAACATTTACCTTATAATTGTCGTTAACTTAGTCACTTGTTATTTTTATACTTTCAATCTGTGAAAGAAAGAACAAAAATTTGAAAAATATTAAAACATGTATTTAAAAATTAGAAAAGACAAGGGAAAAGATTGACAATCATCCAATTTTACAAAGAAATAAAGTTAGAGATAAACATGCAGAAAAAAAAAGAGAAAGAAACAGTGATAGACAGTCAGAGACAAAAAGAAATTGAAATAGAGTAAATTACTAAGAGAAAAAAAAAGAAGATACTTTCAGTGACAGAAAAGAAGGATAGAAGAGAAAACTAAATTGAAGTTGTGAAAGCTACTAAAAGAAACTGAGTAAGGTAAACTATATAAGGAAACGTGAATAAGGAAAAGAGAGTGAGGGAGAGAGGAGACAGAGGAAGTGAAGGAAAGAGTGTCAGATACAGACTGAGTGAGGCATCTACACAATGTGATTCATAATGTTAGGAAACACAGGTAATGTAATTGAAAAACTTTCAATTTTTTTTGTTTATTCCACAATCACATCACTTGTGTTTCCTTTGCTTAGGTATCTCATTGTGCAGATGTAGTCTAGTATATGAAAGACTACGCAGAAGGTGACCACTGTATGCAACAACTTTGACACTTACAGAAGCCTCTGCTTCTCCATACCCCCTACACAGTCCTAAATATATGCATTTTAAACTAATGGTATCTTGTTGCAGATGAAATGAGGCCTATCTTGCAACATGGTGCATCTTTTGCACTGCTGCTGTGTCACAAAAGTGACACAACGGCAGCGCAAAAGAGGTGCACGGCCATCATAAAACTGCCCCTAACATTTTAAATGATTGTTTCAGGATGACGATAAGGTGTGGCCTATCCAGAGGTTTGTTTGAGGTGAGGCCTACTCAGGTTTACAGATGAAATTTAGGCTTGTTAAACAGTACAGAGGAGATAGTACATGTGCAGGCCTACCAATGAAGTGAGTCATGTCCACTACACTCTTGAACAAAGGCCAGACCTCCTCTGTGTCCCTGACCAGGCCTAAAACTCATCTGCACAATGTGATTTGTAATGTTAGGAAACACAGGTTATGTAATTGAAAAATATGCAATTTCTTTTCCTCATTTCACAATCACATCAATTGTCTTTCCTTTGCTTAGGTATCTCATTGTGCAGATGTAGTCTACCATATCAAAGAGTACGCAGAAGGTGACCACAGTATGCATCAATTTTGACACTAACATAAGATTCAGCTTCTCCATGCCCCCTACACAGTCCTAAATGTTTACAGTTTAAACTGACAGTATGTTGTTGCAGATGAAGTGAGGCCTATCTTGCAACATGATGCATCTTTTGCATCACTGCTGCGTCACAAAACTGACGCAAGAGCGGCACAAAAGAGGCGCACAGCCATCATAAATCTGCCCCTAACAATTTAAATGATTGATTCAGGATGACGATAAGGTGTGGCCTATCCAGAGGTTTGTTTGAGGTGAGGCCTACTCAGGGATGCAGATGAAATTTAGGCTTGTTAAAGAGTACAAAGGAGATAATACATGTGCAGCCCTACCAATGAAGTGAGTCATGTTCACTGCACTCTTAAACAAAGGCCAGACCTCCTCTGTCTCCCTGGACACGCCAAAACCTCATCTGCACAATGTGATTTGTAATGTTAGCAAACACAGGTGATGTAATTGAAAAACGTCCAATTTTTTTTGCTCATTTCACAATCACATCACTTGTGTTTCCTTTGCTTAGGTATCTCATTGTGCAGATGTAGTCTAGCATATCCAAGAGTACGCAGAAGATGAGGAATGTATGCAACAGAGCAATGTACATTACTCACCTCCCTTGACACTTACAGAAGCCTTAGATTCTCCATGCCTCCTACACAGTTCTAAATATATATCATTACCATCATAGTGACTATGAAACTTTTGCACAACATATTGTGAAACCTTAATGAGTTCAAGAAACGTGTTTTTAAACCGGCAAACAAGGAATATTATTCTCACAGATTCATGGTGGAAACTGAAATATTTATTTAAAGAAACAGACACCAATATGACCTTCTCATAAATGTGAAAAGCTTTTTTAAAAAAAAAAAACGATTTTCTGGTCATAATTTGAAAACACAACACAGGTCCTATGTAGAAGCACACCCTGTCAGTACTTAAATTAGCCAAGCACACATGGGGGCGTATTTACAAGGACCATGCACCACGGGGAGATGACTTAAATTAAAATGAGGAAAATAACATCAAAGGGACTCAAAGGCCTTGTAAATATGCCCCAAGCAGCCTATGAAACTCTAGCAGTACATATCAAGAAACCTAACTGATTTCAAGAAACGTTTTTAAACACATCAAATAAATTAATTATTCAACCACATTCATGAGGCAGTGACTTAAAATGCCCTAACACACATTAAAGCATATTTTTAAGGCCCTAGCACCATTTTTGCATCACTTTTAACATAGCTATGTAACTCAAAGAAACAACATCTAAATTTGTCAAGCACACATGGGGGCGTATTTACAAGGACCTTGCACCAGGGGTAAATGTCTTAAATTAAAATGGGGAAAATAACATCAAAGGGACTTAAAGGCCTTGTAAATATGCCCCAAGCAACCTATTAACTCTAGCACTACATATGAAGAAACCTACTTGATTTCAAAAAATGTTTTTAAACACATCAAATAAAACAATTAATTACCCACATTCATGAGGAAGTTACTTAAAATGCCCTAACACACATGAAAGCATATTTTTAAGGCCCTTGCACCATTTTTGCATCACTTTTAACGTGGCTATGTAACTCAAAGAAACAAAATCTATTTGTAAAACACTTGACACAAAGCAACATTTTAAATACACAACTTTCTTCATAATTTTCTCCCTAAAGCATACTATTCTCTATCTAAATTACATGAATCTTTTCTCACCTTAGCAAATACTTTTTGAGTTTCAAAACAGTCTCAGACACACACCAATTTGTCTTCAGCAGAGCAAAAGGTATGCATTCCAGAGGCTGCAACCAACAATGGCACAGAAACGCTGTAATTCATCACACATATCTCTCATGTCACCCAATCAAAACTCTTCCCTCACTTTTTTCAAATCAACACCCTTCCCCCTTCTGCCCTTTCTGCCTTTTTTCCATAGCAATCACCTCCTGAAAGACCTCTCATGTTTACAAGTTCACACAACAATGTTTCAATTGAACTCTGAACTCTCAGTACACCTGCGTATCCAGTGCAATCTTTCATAAAATGATTTTTTCTTGATCATTCAAATTACATCTTTCAAAGAACTCATCCATGCACCCTAACTTTCTGTTTTCAGCAATCAAAATCCACCAATCACTGCTACTGATTAATTACCACAGAAACTCCACAGTTATTTTCATTACATACTCCTACTGTTCCAACTGCCATTTCATTCCCACACTTCATCTGACTGCAGCAGAACCTCCTCTCACCATGTTTTCTGTCTGGATTATTGGACATAGTTACATCCACTGGGCTCAAAGGTATGCTGATAACAGAAATTTACACAACCTCAATTTACAAAATGTGGAAATCAACTGGATTGGCCACAGAGGATTAAGATGTCACCAATTGATACCATTAGTGAAAACCTTTTTGCATTTGCCAAAACCTGACCTGTTAATTGTGCACTGTGGAGGAAATGACTTGGGCACTTTGACTGGGGTAGGTCTGGAAATGCTTTTAAAGGACACCTTTGAGCAATTGATGGCACTTTTTCCTCAAACTGCCTTGGTATATTCAAATATATGCCAAAGACAGAAATGGAAGTGGTCCAACCAATTTTGTCCACAAATTGAGAAATCGAGGAAGCATGTAAATAAGTCTGTTTCAGCTTACATGAGAGACCATGGAATGGGCTCCATCTACAACAATAACTTGCGTTACTACATGCAAGATATCTACAGAGCAGATGGAGTTCACTTCTCAGATGAAGGGAACAGAATTTTCATCCTGAATTTAAGACTGTGCATTGGTACCTACTTGTAGGTACCTAAATCAGCCACAGGACCCAAAAGCTCTTTTCAAAGCTACCCTACATCTGATCACTCACAATTATTATTTTACTCCAACTTTTTTCACTAATTTTCACCAAAGTACGCTCCCCGGAGCGGGACACTAACCGTGCGAAAATTTGAATTTTTTTTTTTTTTTTCGCACATATGGGCCTCCTCAGCCACCCTCAGAAAACCTAGGGGGTCAGGATACATCCACCGTGCCCCCTTCTACCCATTCTCAACATTATTTGCCCTCCATCTTGTATCTCAATTCTACCGAAACACAAAATGGAGGACTCCCGTAACGCTGCCGGTTCGCGTACCGGGGCGCGCACCGGGAAGCGCTCTCTCAAAAAAGGTGGGAAAGTAATATACAGAAAAACCACTGGAGACACTTTCACCAAATATAGATTAGCTCATACTACATACCAATCCCTACCATTTTCACAAATTTGGTTGGAATTCCATTTAGCCATTTAGCCTGTAGACCTCTCTAAATACCCTGAGGTAAATTACTTCACAAAACACATCTGAAGTGTTGGAATTGACAACCAATTAAAATGTTACTTTCATTTTCTACTTTTTTTACCTGACATTTGATTGGTTATGTACCTGAATATATATAAAGAAAGAGAGAGAAACACAGCCATTTTGACTACTACTTCCTGAAGTACATCGCAAGAGCATTTTCACTGACAACTTAAACTTGTTTTTAAAAGGTAAGATGTTATTTTGTAAATTTGAAAGGAGAACTATGTCATGCACTTTAAATTAATTTGGGAAAACATTTTTAGATAGTTATATATTGTCCCTCTGTAAGAGTTAGACATTGAGAAAGGCTTGTTTATTATAATTATGGTTTGATTTAGGTTTCTGTGGTATAATTATGAATTTACTTAGGCTTCTTCACAGGCACTTTTTAATAGTACTACTTCACGCCTGAAACCATACAGTGCCCATAGATTACTTCTCTGTTATAAACTCACAAGTACCTGTCTGAACTTAAACCCAACAGTGCCCTATCTCTACTGATATATTTATTTTTTATGCAAATTTCAGCACAAAAATGGAAGGAGAACAGAACGTTTCCTTTGAAATTGTCCTAGAGATGAACAATGAGGAAATCATTGAACCCATTGACTTGGAATTCATGGATGAATCACGGGACCATGAACTTCTACAATGTGTAGAATCTGTGGATTTGTTAATTCAATATGAGGACGTTTCTGACAGTCAAATGTTGGAAGTTATGTTCAGTCAAAAAGAAGACATTTCGGACAGTCAAATGTTAGACGTTCTATTAAATTTTGAAAAAGAATCAGAAAACTAAATGTATATTTAATAATCAAAAATTGTTCGAGACTTTAATCATTTTTATATGTAATTCATAAACTAGTACCAAATTGATTATAATGTAAAGTCAGACTTATAGTATACTGTGCAACTTTTTTATGTTACATAGTAATTTTGCTCATAGTTACTTCCTTTCTCCAACTATATTATCTCCAATGTGTATTTAACATCTCTTTATCATCTCCTGCCTCCATATTGTTTCTGCTTTCCTGACACACTATGGTATGAATTCCATATTCCACAATAACTTCTGAAACAACATGCAAGATATCTACAAAGGAGACGGTGTATATTAATTTTTTGACTCTGCATTGGTACCTACATATTGCTACTGAAATAAAAAATAAAAAAAAAAGAAACAACAAAACGAACAATCAATAAACATACAATATTTGAAAGGTCTATCATTCTTTTTTCCTCATAGTACGCTCCCCGGACCGCTTCCCGGTGCGCGTACCGGGCGCTCCCCACGCAAAAATAATGATTTTTTTTTATTTTTGTTTTCCCCGCGGGGCCCTTTTAAAGCCTCCACATCAAACCTAGGGGGTCAGGGAGGATCTACTATGCCCCCTTATGGTCATTTCCCCCTTTGTTTTGGCCTCCTCTTGTCACTCGATCCTACTGAGAGACAAGATGGCGGCCGCTCCGGACTGTTTAGAATGTTGACAGACACCGGAGAGCCAATCAGCTTCGCTTCGCGAAGTTCCGTTACGCGTCAGGTACGCGCACCGGGGCGCTAACCGGGGCGCGCTTACAGATATATATATTTTTTTTAACGTTAATTTCTCAAAATCCACTGGAGCACATATCTTGAGACCTAGCAAAGGCACATCGGGCAAACAATATCTACAATTTTGCCAAGTTTCGTGGAAATCCATTCAGCCGTTCGAGCTAAAAGTGAGTCCAACCGCCCTATGGAAAAATGAATGGGAAAAATGCGTTTTGGGACCCCCCTTTTTTCTCGGCCCCCCATTGACGAAACCCCCCCAAATTTTCAGGGGCTGCTCAGAAACAAAATGTGCCATTTCCCTGAATAATTCAGCCAATTCCGTCCACAAACGCCAAAGTTATTAGACATAGAATTTTCAAAAATCCCATAGAGAAAAAATCCTAACTATATATACCTACTGGCGACCGCCAGTAGGTAATATATATATATATATGTGTATATATATATATATATATATATATATATATATATATATATATATATATATATGTGTATATATATATATATATATATCTGCAATACCTCGCAGCAGCAGCGCTTCCATCATTCAAATGGACACACGAGGCATGGAGCAACTTGTTGAAGCATTCAAAAAAAATTATTTCCCAAAAACAGCTTTGCCACTTATAGCTTTGCCTATATATATATACACATGAGATGAATGGTTCCTGTTTGGACACTTACCTGACTGTTGCACTCTGGGAAATGTAGTCCCGGACGAGACTGCAGCTGTGGCCAATTAAACAGGAACAGCTGATCACTGCAGTATATTCAGGGAGGGAGACGGCTTAATTCAGTTGCAAGCGGCGTCTGAGGAAGGCTGTAGGAGCCGAAATGCATTATGCCGCACAACCCATGGTGAATAAAGGGCTTCCATCATTTTCCCTGCTGTGTCCTTGGGCCACTTCCTCGAGTGGTCATCTCTTCATATATATATATATAAATATATATATATATATATATATTACCTACTGGCGGTCGCCAGTAGGTATATATAGTTAGGATTTTTTCCCTATGGGATTTTTGAAAATTCTATGTCTAATAACTTTGGCGTTTGTAGACGGAATTGGCTGAAATTTTCAGGAAAATGGAACATTTTGTTTCTGAGCAGCCCCTGCAAATTTGGGGGGGTTTCGTCAAGGGGGGGCCGAGAAAAAAGGGGGGTCCCAAAACGTGTTTTTAACATTGAGTTTTCCATAGGGCGGTTGGCCTCACTTTTAGCCCGAACGGCTGAATGGATTTGCACGAAACTTGGCAAAATTGTAGGGACTGGTAGCCCGATGTGCCTTTTGTAGGTCTCAATATATGTGCTACAGTGGATTTTGAGAAATTAACGTTCAAAAAAAGATATATATCTAGAGCCGCGCCTGGAGCGCTCCCCGGTACGCGTACCGGGGAGCGCTCCAGGCGCGCCATGCGACTTGCGCACGGCAAGCTGATTGGTTCTCGGGTGTCTGTAAACATTCGAAACAGTCCGCAGCGGCCGCCATCTTGTGTCTCGGTAGGATTGAGACACAAGAGGTGGCAAAAATCAAAGGGGGAAATGAGCAAGAGGGGGCAGGGTACACACCCCCTGACCCCCTAGGTTTCATGTGGGGGCCATAAAAGGCTCCCGCGGGTGAAAAATTTTTTTTTAAAAAAATTCGATTTTCGCGGGGGTAAGCGCCCGGTACGCGCACCGGGGAGCGTACGGGGGAGCGTACCATGGAGATTAAAAATGACAGACTTTTAAAAAAATAAAGCTTCTTTTTAAAAATTGGAGGTAGTTCTGAAAAGAACTTTTTTTTTCATTTTGTTGTTTTATATATTTTTTTTTGTTTTTGTTGTTTTATATTTTTTTAGACTTTTTAAAACAATTTTATATTTTTTTGGGATTTTTTTCAAGGGAAAAACAAAAACAAGGATTCCAAAACTGCTCAACAGGAGCAAAAAAAATTGAACATTTAGGGACTGGAAGAGCAGCGGTGTTGCTGTTTCTTTAGGGCAATCAGTTCAACACTCTGCTCCCCATAGCAGAGCAGTTCGTCACACTCTGTGCACAAAAATTTGATGCCCGCAAACACCGGCTGAATGTTAGGGATCATTCTTCCACGGGGTGGTCCCGAAGGTGTTGCTCCACCAGTGGAGGTGCTGCCGCCATCTGTGGGTACATTCCGTGCCAGCTCTCTGACACTCTCCCTGGCAAAGTTGTTAGGGTGTCTTCTTTTCACATGCCGGATCAAATTAGCATTCCCAAAACTATATTTTTTCAGAGGATTGCCTCTGGATAAACTACTCCCACATATTTTGCATGTTACTTTGGGAGCGTTGACTTTTTTCTGTCCTTCTGGGATTTCGTAAAATTTCCAGATGAAATGGGTTTTTTTCTTTTGCTGAGGAGGGTCCTCATCTAAAAATCCCTCTGAATCACTGCTGGATGACTCTCTTGCAGCCATTGCTGGAGATCAGAAAAGTAGGAGATAGAGTAGACACAACAGCTCTTGCTCTCTCCAAGTACAAAGCAATAGTGAGAGAAATGGGTGGGTTTCACACAATTTGGAAAATAAAAAGTTCTGAACCAATGAAAAGTGTTATTTTAAAGTCACATGGTTTGACGCGCTTACGCTACGCGCCCCGGGGCGCGCCCCGGGCGTGTATCGTAAGCGCATCGGGGCGCTTACGTTGCGCGATCGTATGCGCTTCCGGGTGCGCTTACGCGGTGCGTCATAAGACGCATCTCGCGGCTACGCGATACGTGTCTTATGACGCAAGGCGTGGCGGCTACGCGATACGTCACGATGTTGTTTTCGTTCTCGGCAATAGCGCTTCCGGGACGCGCATTAGTACGCGCCCCGGGGCGCGCCGCAAGATTGCGCTTACCCGTGCGTTCTCCTGTCCGCGCCCCGGGAGCGCACTAAAAATAATATTAAAAAAAAATAAAAAAATTATAAAATATAAAATTAGATTTAAAATGTATTATTTTTATAAAGATTTGCTATTAAAAAACCTATGAAATTCACTGAAAAAACCATAGGTTATAGACCATTTATAGTTAGGAATTAGCATTTACAAAACCTTGAAAATTCACTGAAAAAACCATAGGTTATAGACCATATATAGTTAGGAATTAGCATTTAAAAAACCTTATTTTACTCACACAAAACCATTGAAATTCCATATATAGTTAGTTGCACTAACTATATATCGCGCACCCGCAATCCACTGCTGATGATGTCACATATTACATCATTCATGACATGGTCAGTGACATCACTGATGACATCACTGATGACATCTCAAATGAGATCACTGATGACATCACTGATGACAACATCCAGTGACTGTATGTTTCTGTAAAGTTAAAATATGTCTTACATATTGAAGAATGAGTGGATGTAGAAGTGTCTGGATGAAGGATTTAGTAGGTGCATGACTGACTGTATGAGTGAGTGATTAAATGTGTCTCACTGAGTGCATGGGTTAGTGACTAAACTGTCTTAATTTGTGCATCATTATGTCTATTGTTCTGTAAACTGTTGCATGTGTTGATCAATAGCTATATGAGTAACTATATGGGTTATTGATTGATTGTCCAAGTATTTGTATGGGAGACTGAGTGTGTGTGTGGCTGGCTGGGAGGTGTGTGACTCTGTGCAGATCAATGTGTACTTATATCAATGATTGTATAACAAGGTAAGTATGTGTTAGTATATGTTTGAAAATATAAGGTGCTCTATGTTTAACTGTATAGACAAGAAAATGGAAGTGTGATTGATTCTTTACAGGACTGACTAGGTGTGTGAGTAACTCCATGGATGAGTGGCAGAGTGTGAGTGTCTGTATAGGTGTATGAGTGCATATGATAGTGTTGTAAAGATGAGTGATTGTATGTATGAATGATTGTATGGGTGAATGAGTGAATGTGTGTGTAGACGTAGGAATCAGTGAGTACATATGTAGTAACTAGTATTGGTGTGTCAATGGTTTCAAAAATTATACTCTGTATTTAACACTGGGTGAAACAGAGGTTATATTAAAATATGAGGAGATGCATTGTATTGTCACATGAATGATATCATCAGTGATGTGGTCATTGATGTCAAATGAGATGTCATCAGTGATGTCATCAGTGATGTCATTTGAGATGTCATCAGTGATGTCATCAGTGATGTCACTGACCATGTCATGAATGATGTAATATGTGACATCATCAGCAGTGGATTGCGGGTGCGCGATATATAGTTAGTGCAACTAACTATATATGGAATTTCAATGGTTTTGTGTGAGTAAAATAAGGTTTTTTAAATGCTAATTCCTAACTATATATGGTCTATAACCTATGGTTTTTTCAGTGAATATATATATATATATATATATATACAGCCAAAAACCTTCTCCAGTTTAAGAAAGGAAATCCGGGCCACTTGGAAATGCAAAGCGTATTTATTTAATGGCTTTCTCGACGCGTTTCGCAGGTGAAACCTGCTTTTTCACGCTTGTGAAAAAGCAGGTTTCATCTGCGAAACGCGTCGAGAAAGCCATTAAATAAATACGCTTTGCATTTCCAAGTGGCCCGGATTTCCTTTCTTAAACTGGAGAAGGTTTTTGGCTGTATATACTGGGACTCGCTATCCCATCCGGGGCCCGCCTTTGAAAAGCGGCAGGGTTCTAAGCGACTCGTTTGGTTGGATATATATATATATATATATATATATATATATATATATATATATATATATATACATATATATATACATATATATACATATATATTCACTGAAAAAACCATAGGTTTTACACCAGTTATAGTTAGCTGGAAGTTTTACTCGCATAAAACCATTGAAATTCCCACGTTATAGTTAGTTGGACTCACTATAACTTGCGCGTGCAATGCACTACTGATGACGTCACATATTACATCACTCATGACATGGTCAGTGACATCACTCATGACATCACTGATGACACCATCCAGTGAATGTGTATCTTTCTGAAAAATAAATATGTGTTATATATGTATATGTTATTGAATATCTTAGTGAATACATATATTAGTGAGTAATGTTTAAATATTTAAATATATGTATTAGTGTTTCACTTTGTGTATAAGTGGCTGCATGGGTTGGTGAGTAGCTACATGTGTATGTATATGGGTTATTAGATGTTTTTTTGTATCAGTATGAGTGTCTGTATGGTTTGGTGGTAGATGCATGAATCACTGACTCTGTATCTGTTTCGAAGACAGCATATGTGCAGGACTATATGGGTGAATGAGTGTGTATATGTGTGTGTTAGTGAGTGAATGACTGTCTCACTAGTGTCTTTATCAGTAACTACATATGTTTCAATCTAGTATATGTGAATATTGATGTATATAAGTGAGTATATGTGAGAGTGAGGGATTGTAAGAGTTCCTGTTTAAATTAGTATGTGTTTCTATAAGTGATTGTTTAAGAGAGTAAGTATGTGTAAGGTTCCTTAGAAGTAAGGTGATAGTGTGTGTATAGCTGTATATGTAAATAAATGGATGTTCAATAGTTTATTTGCATGTGTGAGTATGTATGTGAGTAACTTTTGGATGCCTGTCGTTGTGTAACAGGATGTATAGGTGTATCACTACATATGATGAGTGAGTATATGTATGAGTGACTATATAGAACTGTTGGTGAATGAGTGGATGTGTATATAGATGGTGGAATGATTGAATTGGTTGTTGTAAGTATGGGTATCTCCATTTTTTTGAAAATTTTAGTTTCTATTTTTGAATATGTGTTTGAAGGGTTACATTACAGTGAAAGGAGGTCTCTCACTCTGTCACAAGGATGGTGTCATGAGTGATGTCATGAGTGATGTCACTGACCATGTCATGAGTGATGTAATATGTGACGTCATCAGCAGTGCATTGCACGCGCAAGTTATAGTGAGTCCAACTAACTATAACGTGGGAATTTCAATGGTTTTATGCAAGTAAAACTTCCAGCTAACTATAACTGGTGTAAAACCTATGGTTTTTTCAGTGAATTTAATAGGTTTTTTTAATGCTAATTCTTAACTATAACTGGTGTGAAACCTATGGTTTTTTCAGTGAATTTCAATGTTTTTTTAATAGCAAATCTTTATAGGTATAAAAAATAATAAATTTTAAAACGAATTTTATATTGTATAATTATGTCAAATTTTTAATTTTTTTTATTTTTAACCCTGGGGCACTCCCGGGGCGCGTACTGGTGAACGCACGGGTAAGCGCATTGTTACAGTGTGCCCCGGGCCGCGTACTGGGGAGCGTCCCGTTAGCGCTATTCTCGCGAACGAAAACAACATCGTGACGTTTCGCGTAACCGCGTGATGGGTCATATGACGCACTGCGTAAGCGCATCCGGTAGCACGCGAGCGCATACGATCGCACAACGTCCTGACGCGCTTACGCCGCGCGCCCCGGGGCACGCCCTGGAGCGCGACTACGGGCACGCCCCGGGGCGCGTAGCGTAAGCGCGTCGGGTCATGTGACCTGAAAATAACACTTTTCATTGGTTGCTAACATTTTTTTTATAAAGAATGAAATCCCCACCCATTTCCTTCACTTCTTCTTTCACTTTTGTGACTGAAAGACCTGCCTGTTTTGCTGTCGGTTCTTTGTTGGATATCTTGGATTATCATGGCTGCCAGACCATCCAGCAGTGAAGATGACTCCAATGAATTCATCGATGAAGAGCCTCCTCAGCCAAAATACAAAGAACATTTCATCTGGAATTTTTTTTCCATACCTGATCACCAGAAGAAGGTAAATGCACCAAAAGTGGAGTGCAGGATCTGTCACACAGTCCTGTCACGGGGTAACCCCAATAAAAAATATTCTTTTGGGAACTCCACAATGATTCGCCATGTGGAGAGAAGGCACCCCCAGAATTTTGCCCGGGAAAGTGTCAGGGCTCTGGCACAAAAGGTTCCCAGTGATGGGGCCTCTACATCAACCGGAGGACGAACACCATCGGTGAGGGGGAGATCACAAGAGCAGGTTCCGAACATTCAGCCTCCATTTAACAAAGGCGCCCTTAAATGCAGATACTGTGATCAGCTACTTTCCTGTGGGGAGCAAAGTGTTCTGCTCATGGTTCGAGCATTGGAGAACCATCACTGCCGTTACCAGCCCTAATTTTTTTTTTTGCTCCTGTTGAGCAGTTTCCATTCCCTGTTTTTGTTGTAGTTCTAAAAAAAGAAAAAAGAAGAAAAAAAAAAGATTTTTTCAGAACTACCTCCAATTCTCATCAAAGAGCTATATTCTTAAAAAAATGAAAATGAGTAAGTGAAGTGGAGTGCATTGATAAATGAAAGGAAAATGAGTAAGAAAGAACAGAAAAGTATGAGAGGAGAAAGGAAGTGAAGTAGGGGGACTGAAAGAAGGTGAGTGTTGGGAACGAAAGTAAGGAGAAGGAGAGTGAACATGGGGAATGTGGTTATTCAAACAAAATGTAGAAAAGGAACGGGGGTGTGGAAGGGTAAGAAAAGATGCATTGCTGGAGTTGCATCATTTTTGTGACACTCTCCAGCAATGCATCACTTTTGCGCTTACAGATACGTCTGAAATACTGACGTATCTAAAAGTACTTGCGACATAATACGTCATATATTTAATATGACGCATGAGTAGAAGACTGAAGGCCTCATTTATGAGGCCATGCGTCACTTTTACGCCACCGGTGCGTCACTTTTTGTGACGCACCAGTGCCGTTAAAAATGCACCTTATTCAGTCATATTTACAAAGTGACGCATCTAGGTAGATGCATCACTTTGTAAACCCCTGCGCCACATTATACCTACGTCAGGTGTGATGTATGCAAAAGAGACGTATTGACGCAAGAAAGGGTCGTAGAGGTGACGCAGTAAAATCTATGAGATATCACTACGTCACTTTTATGACGCTGTTGCGTCCAAATCTTGCGCCTGTTTCACAGCAGGCGTAAGACTGGTGCAGGCCCATTCACATGGGGCCTGGCCCCATGTGAAAGGATGCATTGCTGGAGTTGCATCATTTTTGTGACACACTCCAGCAATGCATCACTTTTGCGCTTACAGATATGTCTGAAATACTGACGTATCTAAAAGTACTTGCGACATAATACGTCATATATTTAATAGGACGCATGAGTAGAAGACTGAAGGCCTCATTTATGAGGCCATGCGTCACTTTTACGCCACCGGTGCGTCACTTTTTGTGACGCACCAGTGCTGTTAAAAATGCACCTTATTGAGTCATATTTACAAAGTGGCGCATCTAGGTAGATGCGTCACTTTGTAAACCCCTGCGCCACATTATACCTACGTCAGGTGTAATGTATGCAAAATGGGTATATTGACACAAGAAAGGGTCGTAGAGGTGACGCAGTGAATGAACGGGGTTTTCCCCATGCTACGCTCCCCGGTACGCTCCCCGGTGCGCGTACCGGGCGCTCCCCCCGCGAAAACCCCAAAAAAATTACAAATATATTTTTACCCATGGGACCCTTTTATGGCCCCCACATCAAACCTAGGGGGTCAGGGGGGGTCTACCCTGCCCCCTTTTGGTTATTTCCCCCTTTGTTTTTACCACCTCTTGTGTCTCGATCCTACCGAGACACAAGATGGCGGCCGCTCCGGACTGTTTCGAATGTTTACAGACACCCGAGAGCCAATCAGCTTTCCGTGCGCAAGCCGCGTGGCGGGCCCGGAGCGCTCCCCGGTGCGCGTACCGGGGCGCGGCTATAGATATATACATTTTTTTGAACCTAAATCACTCTAAATCCTCTGGAGCACATATCTTGAGACATAGCAAAGGCACATCGGGCTACCAGTCCCTACAATTTTGCCAAGTTTGGTGAAAATCCATTCAGCCGTTCGAGCTAAAAGTGCGACCGACCGCCCTATGGAAATTAACATGGGGAAAACACGTTTTGGGACCCCCCTTTTATCTCGGCCCCCGCTTGACGAATCCCCCCCAAACTTTCAGGGAAGGACCGGAGCGCCGCGAGGCAAAGTTGAGGAAACTTTCAGGCAGATTCCTCAACCGGCGCCAAAGTTAATCCCAATAGAATGTTGCGATTTCCCTATGGAAATCAATCCTAACTATAACTACCTACTGGCGACCGCCAGTAGGTAATATATATATAAATCAACAGACAGGGTCATTCCGGGATCCCGCTCCCGTGGTCAGGTGGCGCGTTATCAGCGAACCCATATGCCGAAAGATTAATTTTCAATCCACAGTATGCTTATAAGCATTACGCGCACTCGGTAGTACAGATGCAAATTGTTTATTCTCAAGAAATGTGATATATATCACAACACAAAGTTCCAAGATTGATGGCACTCCCCGAGTGGAGTGTCATCAATCTTGGAACTTTGTGTTGTGATATTGAATACGAGATACTGCCTTGATCCCGGCGATGGCACCGGCTCCTGTGTGCTCCCCCTGCGACGAGGCAAGTTTTGAGGTGATATATATATATATACATTTCATACTAGCAGTCGCTAGTAGGTAGTTATAGTTAGAACCATGTTTCTATCGAAAACATTTTTTTTTACTTGCTTATATCTTAGGCGCCGTTTGACGAATCTTCACAAACTTTTCCAAAAGAAGTGTCATAGTGAGTCTTGTTGTCCATAAAAAATTTCTTTGGGGCAGGACGCCAAGCAATTAATGTATCAAGTAATTACATTGAAATCTGAGATTAACACGACTCTTAGCCAGAGAGCGGCGCAAACATACAGGGCCCATAGAAAAGATCTATATGAGAACGGAGAGAAAGTAGGCAGACAACTGGCTCTAATCACCAGGCAAAAAAATGTTGCCAGTAATATTAGGTCAATTCAGGAGGGTGGTCAAACATTTACTAAAGCGACTGATATAATACAATTATTTCAGCAATACTATCAAAGTCTATACACTGAAGACCTAGCTACCACTGACACTCAAATAAACCTGTTTCTTAACAATTTTCTTGATAACGAGAATGGAGAGAAAGTTCTCGATGAGGCTACTCGTGAAGATCTGGAAGGGGAAATCTCCATCGAAGAAGTATTAACAGCACTTACTTCGTTACAAGCAGGAAAAGCAGTGGGGCCGGATAAAATTCCAATAGATTTGTATAAAATTTTATATGAACAACTAGCCCCAATTTTGCATGATCTTTTTCTAGGGATACAATGGAACGGAGTTTCTCCTGCATCTTGGTCTGAAGCCAGTATAGTTGTATTTCCTAAGAAAGGAAAATCACCCGAAGGTCTCACTTCATATCGCCCCATATCCCTTATTAATTCGGACTCTAAATTGTTTGCTAAAGTAATGGCCAGTAGATTAAGCAGGTTTATTGAACATCTGGTCTCCCCTTGGCAGCATGGTTTTGTTCCAGGTAAAGGGACTACTGATCACACCTGCAGGGCTCTGGCCCTCTTCGATGCCATTGCTGTTAGGGGAGGGCAGATGTCAATGATCCTGTTGGACGCCGAGAAGGCCTTCGACCGGGTGTCATGGAAATTTCTCTGGGCGGTTATGGCAAGAAACAATTTTGGCCCCAAATTTTTAAAAGCTATGAAATCTATGTATACGTCCCCCAAAGCCAAATTACAAATTATGGGTTCTGAATCTGGTCAGATTAATATATTGCGGGGTACTAGACAGGGCTGCCCTTGTTCACCACTTTTATTTGCGCTTTATATTAATCCCCTTATATTAAAACTCTTAGAGCATACACTTATTACCCCCATCCTGAGCCACTCATTTGAGACTAAAGTACTAGCCTACGCGGACGATATCGCGGTCATTACCGCTGATCCAGTAGTGGCTATGCGCGAAATCGAAGAATTAACTCTGGAGTTTGGCTTATATTCGGGCTACTCCCTGAATAGGGGAAAGACTATTATACTGGCTACAGCCAATACAGTGTGTAGTGATCAAAGAAGGAGTCATAAAGCCACCTATTTGGGAGTCACTTTAAGCCCTGATACCAAGCATATCGTAGCTTTGAACTATGACCCTCTCATCGCCAAGATTAAACAGGACCTAGATCGGGTCAATAATTTACACCTCACGATCATTGGAAGAGCTAACTTTCTTAAAATGAATGTTTTACCCAGATGTTTATATCTTTTTCGTGCAATACCGTTAGTAGTAGAGTCAAGGATATTAAAAACACTCGACTCACTTATGTCGAAATTTTTATGGCAACACGGAAAGATTAGGAGATCGCATAAACTGCTCTCCCTCCCTATAGAAAGAGGGGGACTTGCTGTACCAAACTGTACGCTGTACCACTGGGCTTCGATTCTAAAACTCTCAACTCCTATGTTTTGTAATAGTAATGGAACTACACATGTTGATATTGATTACATTCCTTCAATATATGAGCTGGTTCTCGGTAAAGCAGCAAAGGGGCTCTTCCTCCAGGCAATTGACACTAAGTATATGAAAAATAAATACAAGGTTGAAATTATGTTAAGCGCTTGGAAAGTCTGGGAAAAGGTTGTTAAACTTATACAACTTAAGAAACTTAACAGTTATACGCTATTATGGAAACATAGTACTCTTTGTGCACCATCCTATGATGTAATAGCAAGAAAATGGGAAAGGATTGGTATAACTACAATTAGCGACTTCTTGATTAACGATTTTGAAACCACTTTTAATGACCTAAAACAAAAATACCAACTCTCAAATGGTGACTACATTAAATTTGCACAGGTAATAGCGTATTTAAGAGCAAAACGTCCCTCTATTTATTTGGGGAGAGTAGAGATAATTGAAGCCCTTAATAACACAAACCCTAGAATAGGAGCACTTTATAGGCTACTCCTAATTAATATGTCGGATGACCTGGAAAAACCAGAAACTAGCTGGGCTACAAAATTAAATAATCCTGACGTGGATGTTGATAGGATACTAGAGATGAGCCGATGTTTGATTATGGCCAGTAACTTAAAAGCCCAAATATACAAAACAGTCTTCAATCTCTATTATACACCCGCCAAGCTCTTTCAATGGGGGAAAAGGGAGAATGACTTCTGCCCAAGATGCTCGAAAGGTCCCGCCACCCTGATACACATGTTTAGTAGCTGTCCCTCACTTGTGTTAATTAAGAACATGCTCTTGAATTTTTGGGAAGAGCTTTTTGGGCACAGGGTACCAGATTCAGATACACTCTTTGTCTTAGGATTCGATACTACTTTAAAATTGACTAAAACAGAGCGAAAAATACTATATATTGGTACCGCTGCCTTTAGAATCATTCTGGCAGCTCGCTGGAAGGAGCAAGAATCTCCTAGTTTTCAGATGTGGCTTTCCCGTTTTCAAGCAATCTATAGCACAGAGACGGCTATATATACTACAAGGGGAAAAAGAGCAAGGAAACACGGGGAATCACTCTGGCTTCCTATAACTAATTGGAAATCTAAGCATAATCCTATGACTATATAAGGCTCTTAGATCGCTCCATTCCAGTTGCTTGCTTTGATGCTCTTTGATATATTTCTGTTATTTCTCTTTCCTTTAATGAATCTGTAATGTTTTGCTTTATATGATGTATTGTATAGATTCTGTCTGGCTCTGCCTGTGTTGGGTTCGTAATAAAAAAAAAAATAAAAAAAAAAGGAAATCAATCTTAACTATAACTACCTACTCGCGACCGCCAGTAGGTAATATATATATAAATCAACAGACAGGGTCGTTCCGGGATCCCGCTCCCGTGGTCAGGTGGCGCGTTATCAGCGAACCCATATGCCGAAAGATTAATTTTCAATCCACAGTACTTATAAGCATTACGCGCACTCGGTAGTACAGATGCAAATTCTTTATTCTCAAGAAACGTGATATATATATCACAACACAAAGTTCCAAGATTGATGGCACTCCCCGAGTGGAGTGTCATCAATCTTGGAACTTTGTGTTGTGATATTGAATACGGGATACTGCCTTGATCCCGGCGATGGCACCGGCTCCTGTGTGCTCCCCCTGCGACGAGGCAAGTTTTGAGGTGATATATATATATATACATTTCATACTGGCAGTCGCTAGTAGGTAGTTATAGTTAGAACCATGTTTCTATAGAAAAAACATTTTTTGACTTGCTTATATCTTAGGCGCCGTTTGACGAATCTTCACAAACTTTTCCAAAAGAAGTGTCATAGTGAGTCTTGTTGTCCATAAAAAGTTTCGGGTGAGCCATCAAGTGGGGGCTGAGAAAAAGGGGGGTAAAAAAATAGGATTCCCCATGTTAATTCCTATAGGAGCTTTGAACACGACTACAACTCAAACTGCTGGACGGAATTACACCAAACGTGGAAGGAAGGTAGATTTTGGCTCGCAGATCATGCTTTCAGCTATCTGGTGTAAATCTGTGCAATAGTTGTTAAGCAATTTAAGGGAAAGCTCATAAGGATATTTGGACGGAGCCTAAGCACAGATCTCATGGTGAGATCTGATTGTCTGCCAACACTTCAACCAGGAAGTATTTGCAGCCATCTTGGAACTCAGTTTCAACCGAGTCCCACAAAAAACATGTTAAAAAAAGAAAGGGACAGGGTAGGAATACCCTGTCCACCTAGGTGTGGTCGTGGGATACCCTGTGACCCCAACATAGCCATAAATCACTTTTGTTTTAAAATGTTGCTGCATGAACATAACTGAGTTGTGAAACTGCAGCAACATTTAAAAAACAAACTTGGGCTCCTGCGCTTGTTTTGAATACAGCCCCCAGTTGGGCCAGGTCCAGGGGCCATTTTTTTTAAAAGGAGGGAGGGCATGGGGCACCGCTTCTAAGGCTCATTGAGCCCCAGGAACCACCACCTCCCTGGGGCTTTATTGATAAAAAAGAAGGGGCGCATGGGCTTTATTGATAAAAAAGAAGGGGGCGCATGGGATCCTTTCTCCATGGCCTCTAAAAGCCAGGGACCTCCACCTCTCCTGGGCTAAAGAACGATTGATGGGGGAACACATTGACCCCTGAGCCTCAGCGACCAGCATCTCCCCGAGTCAAAATAACACCTAATGGGGTGGCCCGTGGACCCCTCCAGGACCCAGGAACCACAGCCGCACTGGGGTCAACTTTTTTTTTAAAGGAAGAGGGGCTGCACGGCCCCCCCTTCAGGGCCATTTATATGGCCCCAGGAGCCACTACCTCGGCGGGCTGGCCAATGTAGATCACAGGAGGGGGTAATCACACGGACACCCTCCTGGTGCCAATAATAGCCCTGGTGACTGCTAGCCCACAGGGCTGGCTGCTGCTATATCGCAAGGTGCCTACCTTCGGGACATAACTGTTTGCTCTGCCTTGACAGGATCCTTGACAGCTCCCGCAAAGTCAAATAACATGAACTTTACTCTCAGCAAGCGAGAGCTGCAAAACTGTTCCCTCTTACTGAGAGCAGATTTCTTTACTGTTTCCCTGCACGCTGTCAAACGGGCAGGGAAGCAGATGAAAGGATTACTCTGACAAACAGTGAGAAGCATGTTTAGCAACGTCCTGTCTGTGAGAGTATTACTGGCTCCCACAGGAGGTGGGGAGCTGCTGGGACCACGGGGCCTTGAGGTTTCCCCCGTGGTGTGAGGGGGTAAAGAGACAAAATAAAGGTCAGACACAAGCAGAAAGGGGCGAAATAAAGATCAGAAACAAGCAGTAAGAGGCAAGATAAAGGCTAGCAACAAGCAGAAAGAGGCAAAATAAAGGTGAGAAATGAGCAGAAAGAGGCAGAATAAAGGTCAGAAACTAGCAGAAAGCAGCAAAATAAGGGTGAAAAAATTGCTGAAAGAGGCAGAATAAAGGTCAGCATCGAACAGAAAGAGGCAAAATAAAGTTGAGAAATTAGCAGAAAGAGGCAGAATAAAGGCCAGCAATGAGCAGAAAGAGGCAGAATAAATGTGAGAAATTGGCAGAAAGAGGCACAATAAAGGTCAGAAACAAGGAGAAAGAGGCAATATAAAGGTCAGAAATGAGCAGAAGAGGGAGAATAAAGGTAAGCAACATGCCGAAAGAGGCAAATTAAAGGTGTGAAATGGGCAGAAAGAGGCAGATTAAAGTTCAAAAAGAGGCAGAAAGAAACAAAATAAGGGTGAGAAATGAGCTGAAAGAGGCAGAATAAATATCAGCAAGGAACAGAAAGAGGTATGATAAAGTGAGAAACAGGCAGAAAGAGGCAAAAGAAAGGTCAGAAACAAGCAGAAAGAATTTTAATAAAGGTCAGAAGTGAGCAGAAATAGGTCAAATAAGAGTGAGAAATGAGCTGAACGAGGCAAAATAAATGTCAGCAAGGAGCAGAAAGAGGCATGTAAAAGTGAGAAAATGGCAGAAAGAGGCAAAATAAAGGTCAGAAACAAGCAGAAAGAGGCAAAATAAGGGTCAGAAACGAGCAGAAAGAGGGAGAATAAAAGTCAGCAACGAGCAGAAAGAGGCAAAATAAAGGTGTGAAATGGATAGAAAGAGGCAGGATAAAGGTCAGAAACTAGTAGAAAGAGGCAGAATAAAGGTCAGAAACTAACAGAAAAAGGCAAAATAAGGGTGAGAAATTAGTTGAAACATGCAGAATAAAGGTCGGAAAAGAGCAGAAAGAGGCATGATAAAGTGAGAAAAGAGCAGAAAGAGGCAGAATTGGGGTCAGAAACAAGCAGAAAGAGGCAGAATAGAGGTCAGAAATGAGCAGCAAAAGGAAGAATAAAAGTTAGAAATGTGCAGAAAGAGGCAAAGTAGAGGTCAGAAAGAAACAGAAACAGGCAGCTAAAGGACAGAAATGAGCAGAAAGAGGCAAAATAAATGTCAGAAACGAGCAGAAAGTGGCAAAGCACAAGACAGAAAGAGGAAAAATAAAGGCCAGGAATGAGCAAAAAGAGGCAAAATAAAGGTCAGAAGTGAGCAGAAAAAAAGGCAGAAAACTAGGGGTGGGTAGCATTTCCTCTCAGCTGGTAGAGTTTGCGGAGTTTTGCTACTCTGCTCTCTGCTTGGATCACAGAGTTTGGCAAAAACTCTTTCGAATGCCAGCAGGGTGGTGTTCATCGTTGCGCTCACCCCCAACCAGTAGTGAGCCAGGAGTTGTGTTTTCAGCATGATTAAGAAAGGAGGCGGAGCCTCTAAAGAGGTCTCAGCAATCCCACTCTGTGCGACTTACTTGTGGCAACAAATGGGGGTTCTTGTTCCCGAACGGCCCTTAGAAGCCAAGGGGACTTCATTCCCAACCAGTAGTGTGCCAGGAGGTGTGTTTGCAGAGTGGGTGGAAAAGAGGTGGGACCACCAGCAAGGTGTCAGTAATTCCGCTGAGAAGGACTTAATTGTGGCAACAGTAGGGGTTCTTGGCCCCCAACGACACGCCCTTCAGCAGCCAAGGGAAGTTCATCCCCAACCAGTAGTGTGCCAGGAGGTACGTTTGAAGAGTGATTGAGAAAGGGGGCGGGCCTCTGAGAAGGTCTCAACAATCCCATTGTGTGGGACTAACTGGTGGCAACAATAGGGGTTCTTGGCCTTCAATGACCCTCAGCAGCCAAGGAGATTTCAACCCCCAATCAGTAGTGCGACAGAGGCATGTATGCGGAGTAGATGAGAAAGGGGTCAAACCTAAAACGAGGAGTCAGCAATCCCGCTGTGGGGGACTTACTAGTGGCAATAATAGGGGTTCTTGGCCCCCAATGATACTCAGCAGCCAACGGGAATTCATTAGGGGTGGCCAAGCAATACTCAGGATGCTTATTGAACTCTCTGGAATTTGCTAGATTTTTTTCTATAACTCTATGGAATTCCCAGGAGTGAAACTTCATAAGTTACACCCAGGCCTACATAAAATGAGCAGAAAATGAACAGAACCCACTCAGGCACTCAAGCACCCACTCACAGAACAACACAGACACTATCACAGCCACTCACAGACCCATTCACTCATGTACCCATTCACAGATGAACTCAGGCACGTACACTCACTCGCAGACACAGTCAGATATTCATGCACCCACTTACAGAATCACTCATATGCTCTCTCACCCACTCATAGATCTACTCAGAGACTCATGCACCGACTCACAGACCCTCTCAAAGACTCACACACCCACTCACAGATGCGCTCAGACACTCATATACACACTTACAGCCCAGCTCATACTCTCGCATGCCCATTTACAAACCTACTTAGACACTCTGACATCCACTGAGGCACTCATGCACGCATTCATACACCCAGTGTCAAAGGGCAGTGGTTACAGTTAGGAAATAAAATTGAAAAACCTTACAAAATCACCTAAAAAACCAAAGCTTAGAGGGACATTATAGTTAGGAAATAGTATTTAAAAAAACATAGAAATTCACTGAAAAAAACAAAGGTTACAGGGATGTTATAGTTAGGGAATAGAATAAAAATAACACCTTAGAAATTCACTGAAAAAAAACAAAGGTTACAGGAATGTTATACTTAGGCTCAATTTTCAGTCATGCAAAACCAGTGATATTCAGCAATTATAGTTACCTGAGCTATAACTTACATCCCACAATGCACTGCTTATGACCTCATATATTACATCACTCATGATATAGTCAATGACATGACTGATGAAATCTCAAATGCTATCACTGATGACATTATCGACATAACCACCTACACACACATTCACACACTCCCATACAACCTCTCAGACACCCACTCAAACACCCACACAACCACTCACATACCCATTTACATATCCATACAAGGTACTCACACAACCATTCACTCACCCATACAGCCACTCATACAACCTGTTACTCACCCACACATCCACTCACTCAGCCATGCACTCATCCATACAGCTATCCACACATAGATGTATTCACCTATACAGCCACTTACACACCCACGTATGTACCCATGCAGCCTATCAAAACAGCCACTCACTCGCCCATACAAGCACTCACACACTCACTCACACACCCACACAACTATGTACGTGCCCATTCACACATCCATACAAACATTCCCATATCTTCCCACTTTCCTATACGTTCATTCATACAAACACTCACTCTCCAATACAACCATTCACACACCAACTCACTTAACTAAACACTCACTCAAATAGACACTCACTCACCCACATAGGTACTCACACACACAATTATACATCCATACAGCCACTCACACACTCAATCACACACCCATGGAACCACTCAGATACCTGCTCACACGCCCATACAACCACTGACACAGCCACCCACTCACCTACAGACTTAGTCAAAAATCCACTTACTCACCCATACATGTGACTCATACATGCAATCGTACACTCATAAAGCCACTCACATACCCACTCACACACAGATAAGTCACACGCCTACTCAGATCACACATGTTAGAGATAGTATCACTCTTTATTAATACAACTAGTATACTAATCTAACTTTCATAGTAGGTTACTGTATATGTTTAATACCCATAAACTCTTACAAAAACGTACACTCACTAGATGATGTCATTTGAGATGTCATCAGTGTTGCCATCAAGGATGTCACTGATCATTTAATGAGTGATGTAATATGTGTGGTCATAAGCAGTGCATTGCGGGGGCATACGTTACAGTTAGCTCACGTAACTATAACTGCTGAATTTCTCTGGTTTTGTACAGGTGAAATGTGAGCAGTGTTCGCGCGCACATCAGTGCCCCCGAGCGCGCAGTATTGTGCGTTGGAGCGCACACACATCCCCGAGAGCATTGGCGCCGCCACTGCAGCGTGAAAATTGGGCATTTCAAACTTGAAGAGGTATTTAGCAAGTGCTCCCTCCCAAGGAGGGAGGGGAGCACTTGCTAAATTTCTTTTGTTTTCTCAAGTGCGACTGTGGGGCTCATTGTTTGCTTTTGTTTAAGTAGTCGTGTTAATGGCAGAGCCCATCAGGAGCTGCGATTAACATGAATGCTTTAAACAAAAGCAAACAATGAGCCCCACAGACGCACTCGAGAAAATGAAAGAAATGCAGCACCAAACACAGCGTGTGCTTTTAGAATCACCTAAAGGCACACGCTCTATTTGGTGCTGCATTTCTTCTCTTAATAGAGAATGGGGCACAATATGGTTTATTAAGTGGAGGAGGGGTGGTTGGGCGACTGTCTGGTGCTCGAAGGATATTCCCTGTCTGACTCACATCATTGCCTGGGTTACTTTTCTCCTATTTACTAATTAGGGAAGAAAGAAAGTAGGACATTCTTATGTGGGGTCCTCGGTTTTGAACTCCGTCTGGCTGTGCCGCAGACATATAATTAAGTGCTTTGTGCGTGCAGAAAGTTCTTAATTCCAGATTTAGCTGCAGCGTTGTTGTTAAAATGTATTTCATTTTCATTTCGTTTCCGCGTGGAAGAACGAGCATGCCTCTGTCACTACTGAACGTGGAATACATGTGGCTTACTTTAAAATGACACAGCATTCACGTAGAGCACTATAAACAGAGGGGCGGTTTCACCCAACATAAAGATGCTGAGCATCATGAAAACTGTCACTAAGATTAGAAGTGTGTGTGGAGAGCAGCAGTTAAGTGAAAGGAAGATGGAGGGTATCGAAGGTGTGAGACCCAACAGTTAACTCCCATATGGAAGTCACACATAGCCTCTCTGACTTCAGATGGGCTCCTGGAGCGCTGGCATTGGTAGAAGGATGGGGCATCGGCCAGTAGGGCATTCTTTGAGAAGATGGGAGGGGAGCTCAGCAGTGTTAGACTCGATAGGTGGGGAAACAGCATTGAGCTGAAATCTCAAGATGCAGACTCCCTCATTGGGGTACAGATCCAAAGGGGTTCAGCGCAGCAACAAATGCACTACAGTGCACAGCGCCGAGTCATTTAAACAACCCTGGCCCCAGTCCAAATTACACAAATGGAGCAATGTTTGGTAACGACAGGTTTACGCACCGACGTTGTCACACATGATCGGTGTGCACAGCTGTTTTATGCTCACCTGAATGCCCCTTTTGACGGGACCAGTTTCCACATGGTTTTGCAGACTCATCCCCACAGGCCACCCAGGCCTTCTCCCGGATCGGTGGTAATGTACCCACCTCCTTTTGCACTTTTACTGGCCTTAGTGACCTCGTGTCACCTAATATCCCATGCCCGCCTATGTGTCTGCCACATTCCAATGGCACCAGCCAGGTTTCCTGCACCGAGCAAATTTTAGGCAACAATACAACATTTCAAGATAACTCTGGTGACTAATGGACCTGCTGGGGATCGATTGAGTTTTCTCTAGGTGAAGTTTTGACTTACATAGTAGCGCAGAGGGTTAACATGCCTGCTGCAAAGCACCTTCACAATGCAGATCACAGAAATGCATATAATGTAAATAGTTGAGTGGGTACTGCTTTTGTCAGAGAGATCCATTTATTAGTTGCAATTTATAAATGAAAATCGCAATATTGAACACTTTGGAAACTCAAAGGTATAGGTTATAGTTGATTTCTCTCATGGTTTTTAATTATCCTAATAATACAAAAAAGGTTCACTTGAGTAGAAATTAATTCTTACTAGTAAAGCCAACCCATAGCCACAATGGTACATTTTAAATTCTGAGTTTGCACTTCTTACAATCAAGCACTCAAACTATATCCAGTATGAATGCCCTATGACTCCTTTCCTACACCTCTTATGTAACATTTGCTATACACTGATTTATACACTTGGGATTCATAGTTTCTGTGTGATGTAAAGTGCTCTGCCACCCTAAAATGGTAAGAGTAGCGCTATAATACAAAACAAAAGCATGTAAGAGAGTGGTACTGGAGACTTGAGGTTCACTGTTAAAGGGTGGTAAATTGCACTCGTTTAAATTGCTTGATTTTGCTCGCAAGACAGTGTCACTCATAGTCATTGAAATGTCACTCATAAATACACCAAATTTATGAAAATGACCCACATAGCAATCTGAAACCTTGGCAGCTATGCAGTGCCCTGCTTCAGAGTGCCGGCGCCATGAGCCAGTCGAGTCTTGTCATGCACCAGAGGAGTCCCGCTTCTGCCTAGTTCCTTTTCCTCCGGACGTGACAGCCCTCTACTGCACATCCGGATTAATGCCGGCCCCCATGGTGTGCCACAGTGATTGACAGCAGTATCGACTGCTGAGAGGGCAGCCCCCCATACATGGAGCAGTGTGAGTGTGTGATTTAGAGCGTGCCATGGTAAGTGCATATGTTTGCATGGTGTGTAGTAGTGTGTGCCTTTCGATAGATGGTATAGAATGTGAACCTGTTGGGGGGGAGCGGGGGGGGTCTGGGGTTGTGTTCCTTGTTCAGAATGCGTACATCCTTAGATAAATACCTAGATATGTATTTTCTTTATGAATTTAGACAGAATAGCAAAATGTGGGGTTTTATTTAAGGAAATGTTTTTGTAATAATGAAAAATCTTATATTGGTACCACCGTGCTGTGCTTTTCCAAAGCCGAAGTGTACTTGCTTGGGTAATCAATTTAATGACAAGGTGTGTGTATTTGAATGCAAACATGCCTTAAGGCTCATCATGTGGTGCTGCATGTGTGGCAATGCACCATCTTTTCACTTTTTAAGCAAAAGTTTGGTGTCATTTTTGCACTAATATTTGTTGCTGCACCCACACGCGCAGTCTGGTTCTTGGCGCACATAACATTGGCTGCAGTGCACAGAGACCATACAATGCCACCCACAGAAGAAAAAAATTAGAGGGAACATTGATTGTGAGCCTAAATATTAAGAACCCTGTAACCTTTGGTTTTTTTTCAGTGAATCTCTATGGTTTTTTTAATTGTATTTTCTTACTATCCCTGACTTCGCTGAGTGCGATTCTCTTTCCTTTAGCATGCTGGGTCTAGTAGTTCCATTTGAAGCACAAATATTCACCTTTAGTAGGTCCGTGAGTCATAACAACAACATGTTGGCATTGTTGAGCCCCGAGTGTTGCCCCAAACATTCCGCAAGTTTTCATTTACTAACATTCGTTTTGCTGCTAGACCCAGCATGCTAACGGAAAGAGAATCGCACTCAGCGAAGCCCGCCCGGGGCAGAATAACATACGCATGCGCAAGTGAAATAATTCTTTGAAGCAGCCTGTGAGTGAAAGCAAGACCTTTGAAAAAGAGATGTGGTTCTCGAAACGCGTCAGATCAAAGACTACCAACCCTGAATAAAGAAGTGATTACCTGCATTGAATATACTGAATGATGTCAGTTGGTGTTGTGTGCGCCCCTAAAGCTGTGGCGTTTGTTGGAACATATTACTCATGGCTGCCTTGACTGTGGGGCGCAGCACCATCCTGCTAATCAAATGGAGGCTGCGGTCGGTACCATTCTGACTCTTCATGCAGCACACCGACTGTTAGTAGATTAAAACTTGCGGAATGTTTGGGGGAACACTAGGGGCTCAACAATGCCAGCATATTGCTGTTATGACTCACGGACCTGCTAAAGTTGAATATTTGTGCTTTAAATGGGACTACTAGACCCAGCATGCTAAATGAAAGAGAATCTCACTCAGCGAAGCCCGCCCGGGCAGTATAAAACACGCATGCGCAGAGAGAAATAATTATTTGAATCAGCCTGTGAGTGAAAGCAAGATCTTTGAAAAAGAGATGTGGTTCTCGAAATGCGTCAGGTAAAAGACTACCAACCCTGAATAAAGAAGTGAGTTAACTGCATTGAATAAACCGGATGGTGTCAGCTGGTATTGTGTGCGCCCCTAAAGCTTGGGCACTTGTTGGAACATATTACTCACGGCTGCCTCAACCGTAGGGGGCAGCACCATCCTGCTAATCAAATGGAGGCTGCGGTCTTAACCATTCTGACTCTTCATGCAGCACACCGACTGTTGGAAAATTAAAACTTGCTGAATGTTTGGGGCAACACTAGGGGCTCAACAATGCCAGTATATTGTTGTTATGACTCACGGACCTACTAAAGGTGAATATTTGTGCTTCAAATGGGAGTACTAGATCCAGCATTCTAAAGGAAAGAGAATCACACTCAGCGAAGCCCGCCCGGGGCAGAACAAAATATGCATGGGTAGAGTAAAATAATTATTTGAAGCAGCCTGTGACTGAAAGCAAGACCTTTGAAAAAGAGATGTGGTTCTCGAAATGCGTCAGCTCAAAGACTATCAACCCTCAATAAAGAAGTGAGTTATCTGCATTGAATAAACCGAAGGGTGTCAGTTGGTGTTGTGTGTGCCCCTAAAGCTTTGGCATTTGTTGGAACATATAAATATATATATATATATATATATATATATATATATATATATATATATATATATATATATATATATATATATATATATATATATATATTCACAGAAAAAAACATAGGTTTAGGGGACGTTATAGTTAGTTGACCATTTGACTCATATAAAACCATTTACAACAAGAGGTGGTGATGGACAGAGTTTCTGAATTAAGCAGATTACTCTCACCCAGTCAAGAGATCAGGGCTAGATCCAACACCGTTTTTTAGCTCATTGCACCATCCCAGTTTCAGAACCTGGCTGTATGCAAATTAGTCTGTCCCCGGCCCAGTGCATCATGGGAACAGGGCAGACCAGACTACAAAAGCCAATTCTTACACTGGGAAGGAAACAAGCTTCCGGGGACCGGTTTCTGCCATTTCAGGCGTCTTGTCATATAAAACCAGACAAATTTGCGTGTTATAGTTAGTTGAGCTAACTATACCTTGCGCGCCCGCAATGCACTGCTGATGATGTCACATATTACATCACTCATGACATGGCCAGTGACATCACTGATGACATCTCAAATGACATCACAAATTTCTAAGGTTTTTTAAATGCTAAATCCTAACTATAACGTGCCAAAAACCTATGATTTTTTCAGTGAATTTCTAAGGTTTTTTTAATGTTAATTTCATATTTTAATGTTTTTAAAGCCTATATTTTTTCAATTTTGTTTTAATATTTTGCAACTCTATTATACTTATTTTTTTTAAAAATTATGTAATGTTTTATATCTTCCCCAAAAAATATGTATATATATGTTTTTTTATGAGAAAACCGCACTCCCATACCGGTAGCGCACTAAGCTCCATCACCACTCGAATCCTATCCGCCATATTGCTAAACTCGTAAATGATGCGCATTTCGTATCCGACCACTTTGTGGCACCGTATCCTGCGTAACATCATATACGCATGAAGTCACCCCAGCTGCTACTGTGGCATCCAACGGGTACACAATACCAAGCAATCAGTTACATCATCTATGTATGTGGTCGCTTCCGCTGCGCGTTGCGTATGCGACGAGTACACGCTCCCAGGCCCTGTGTTACATCACAGACGTATGGTGTCGCACCAGGTACGTCATTCCCCTTTTTTTTTCGTCTCAAAAGTATATCTAAATAACTTTAAACAGTATATGAGATCAAGCGATAATCTAAAATATTTAAAACATTTATATATTTCTAACTGTAATAAACTTACATTATGATAAAACTATTTTGTCAAAATTGTGTCAGGTGTGGCCTCCTTGCGCGCTCGGTGCTTGATTGCCATGTGACCTTAAGAAAAAAGCTTCATAACATTTCCCATTGTAACAGTTGGACGACCCCACCCATTTGACTCTCTCTACAGCGTTTGATGAGAGACACCTCTTTTGCTTAGAGAGCTTTTTTGAAAAGTTTTTTTGCTGTGTACACATATCTTACACTACACACAACTGCAACGATCATCTTGATCAATATTCATGATCTGTACATTAGCCTTCCATGCGTGATTGCCATGCATCTCAAATGTTCCATTAAAAAACAAGTATGTGTTATACGATGCCCCTGGTGTGTGTGTGTGTGCACATTATTGTGCTCCCTTTTGGCCTGGGTATTTGTGGCTCTAAGAAGTATCAGGAGCCACGGGCAAAATGCACATCCTAGATCACATGTGTCAAACAGTAAACAGCAATGTGTAGCTTTCTTTTGCTGTACGCCCTGTTGACAGGCTTTAACAATATACTAATGTGTAATATGTGAGACTTTCAGATTCACTTTTGACATGTATTCCTTGACTGTCATGAGTGTTATCACTGTGTATGACGTAGCCTCACTGCTGATCCTCCCTCCATCCGACCACATTCACATGTGTATGCTTCGCGATAGCAACACTTTCAATAATACTGCACACCATTGAAATGCATCTCTGCGCATATCCACAACCTTGACAACGACATGTAATGTTCACCATTCAATCTTTTCAAACAGCATCTCATTAATGATAGTTTCTGCCCTCCGGACACATGCTACACTAATCTAAATTGCACACTCTGTGAGGTCAAAACTACAAAAGAAACACACATGTATACTTCCTGGCCAGACAGGAACTGAACAACGCCCAGGACCCCGGAATAATTATTCACACCCCTACGCTGGCCTATCGTACGCAAGCCCAGCCCACTATTTGTTTGTATATATAGGATAACCATGACTACGCATGTCCCTCTTTTTCCACACTGCCTCGGGTGATATGGCCGCATCCACCTCGTATATCACAATGCGCAATAAAAAAAAGGGATCCATGAGGTGTACACTATCCTGGCAATCAACACGGGCTCTAAATTGTGAGCCCTACTGCCCATCATCTACGCAAGGAATACATGAGGTGTACACCATCCTGCAATCATCACTCCACCTGAATTGTGAGCACTGCTGCCCGTAGTGTTTGCTCACACAACAATGACAGCAGGTAAGCAGAGCGGCCTGGGTACACAGGGCCTCCAATTGAGCATGGTGCGGCGGGGCAGGTGAAGTGCATCACCCTGGCTCCGCAGGTGCGAACAAAAGATGTTGCTGTGCGTATTGATGTGATCTCTGACCTGATTCAGTCTCACCTGTGTCTCATTTTAAAGACCTGTTGGACGGTACTGTAGGCCTGCGTCAGCGGGCAGCGCTGCCCTACAGACACCTCTTGAGCGCGGTGCTGCAGGAGGAGTAGGATACATCAGCCTGAGTGCACACATGCAAATAAGCGGTGTTGCCGTGTGTAATGATGTGATCTCTTACCTCATTCAGTCACATCCCTGTCTCATTTTAAAGACCTGCTGTACCATACTGTAGGCCTGAGCCTGCGGGCAGCGCTGCCCTACAGACACCTATTGAGCGAGATGCTGCGGGAGGGGTGGGGTGCTACACCCTGAGTACGCACATGCAAAAAAGCGATGTTGCCATGCTTAATGATGTAATCTCTGACCTCATTCAGTCACATATGTCTCATTTTAAGGATCTGCTGTACCAACTGTAGGCCTGAGCCAGCGGGCAGCGCTGCCCTTTAGACATGTGGCGTTGGCTTTTAGGGCACTGTAGTCAGCTCCTTACTAAGTGTACATGCACACAGGCTTCCGGCACTGCATTACAAGCGCACATTATGCTTCTAGCATTCGCTCTGTTCCTTTCTATATAAACCTTTGTGTAACATATTATTATTTAACCTTGTGAATTCTCGAGCACTCCAACTCCTCTTTGAACCACGATTACCACTAACAGGTGGTAGATTGTACTTCAAAAACGAAGGATGCACTCAACTCCTGTTTTCTATTAAGCTTGAAATAAACCTTCATTTGCCTCCAGACATTTCCACCATTAAATTATTTCTCCCTTTTCAGACATTCAATTGATTGCCTCAAGAAGGGCAGAGCCGGAGCTTTCCCCGCAATGATGCCCTGGGCATTCTGACACCTTTCATTGTGGTATCAAGACACCGTCCCTGAACGGAGATCTGGTCTACTGAACAAACCTACCCCGGACTGGGAGCTTGCACCAACACGTCGTGGGACACACCGGTGGTGGCAGGTGAGCAGTGAAGCCTCGGTGTGCAAGACCTACAATTGAGCACAGTGAAGTACAAGGCCGGGTTATAATTCATATAACGGAATCGAAGTTCAATTCTTTAGCTGCCACCGCAATCTCTGGTAGGAGGTCTCCTACCAGAGATTGCGGTGGCAGCGTTTCCCGTTTCGTTCCATTTTAAGCTAAAGAATTGAACTTTGATTCCGTTATATGAATTATAAGCGGTACATAACACCGCAGTACCATCACAACGCAGCTTTTACAACGCAAGTCATTACCACGACTTGCGCTGGAGGGTGCTGGACTTAGGAATAGTATGATTTACTATTCCAACTCCAGCCTACATACAGTAGGGAAGGTGTTGGAATAGTAAATCACACTATTCCTTAGTCTAGAGCGCCTTCCAGCGCAAGTCGTGGTAACGATTTGCGTTCTAAAATCCACGTTGTAATGGTACTGCGGTGTTATGACCGCGTCATAATGGTTGTTTACCGCTAACCCTTCTAAACTGCAGAATGTTGAGATTATTCATGGTAATGCATGAGTTCACCTCGTTAAGCATGTCTTGAAAGGAGGTATCTTCCCTTAGATTACTTATCCTTATGGTAAGATCTTTATATTTAGTGCTTGAAGTGCATTTGGATTGACACTTTGCAGGCCTTTTTCTATCATTTCACAAGTGCTGATTATAGCTTCATTAGTGGTGAACGTCAAAACATAATTGCTTATTTAGCATGTTTTAAGGGCTCAAAACTCTTTGCCTGAGTTTCACTCCTGACAGAATTTTCTAGGTGGAATATTACTAGAGTCGTCTACTCTGTAGGCAGAACCAACTCTGGGAATTGCAACTGTGTGTTGAAATGTAGCACACATTCCCAGTACCCAAAGTCATATTCTCACATTTATTTTCATTTGGCAGAATGTCGTATGACAACTGAAATATCTTGAATGAAATGTACTCTGTTTGCCATAAGGTGTATATCGCAGGCAACTGCTTGCACTGCAGAATCCAGAGAGTAATTGATAACATAAATTAAAGGAGAGTATAGACTGCAATCCAAAGAAGGCATGATTTTTGCACCATCAAAGCAATAACCTTGCTGAAGATCAAAGAGCACATTAAGCCTTACAATTATGGTTGTAGTTAAACATAGTTTCTGCAGCTGTGACAGGGGCATTGTAGAAACAGAGAAACTGATTATGGCTCTAAGATATCTGTCCGCAAACTGTAGGTTCCAGAAGAATTGTTTGATGGTGGTAATATCAGTGGTACCATCAGTGGTAAGTCAAAACATTGACTGTCCACTGCTGGGGTACCTCTCTGCTTTTGGATGGCATGAGCAAAGATTTTAATTATTTTGTTTTGCATGGTGCCCAGCATCCAGTTGTTTCACCAATGCAGCCATTCTCTTACATTTGTTTCAGTATCCATTGTTCCATCTCAGTTGCCAAACCACTGTCATGATGTTGATGATTTCTTAAGGGCGTTCCTTGCCGACCATGAAACGTAATTGAACTGAAGAATATTGATAGTATACATAGGTAGTGTTTTGGTCTTTGGCAACACAAGCAGACTGAACTGCATCAATGGGCACACAGCCAGTTTGTGTTATTTGGTCTACTGCTTCTTGTGAAATCATGGATTTTCATGGTCTGAAAACTTGCTAGATGCTTTCTACCAATTTGAAAAACTATCTTTTATGAAATTAATGCCTAACACTCTCATCAACACTATCCCAAACATTGGAAAGCCAAGGTGATCCTCTGAACCAAGCAGGCGTGCAAGACCTGGTGAATGGTTCATTGCCAAAGGTCCTTTACGGAAATACAGAGCCATCGTTAGGCTGAAATGGTTCATCAAGTGATTCATGTGTGGCAAAAATAAGTGCCACTGGTGGCTCACACAATTTGTCAGCATCCAGGTCCTTACGGGCAATAGAAGAAACAAAGACACCAGTGGACGGGCTGCTGTCTGTAGCTGGATTTCCAAAATCAATACACCGCAGACCTGATATATCAGAATTATTAGTGGTTAGTTTGTTGGCGACATGAGTGTCAGCACTCATAGCTTATAATTGTGAGAATGAACAGCCGCAATTAGCTGTTATAGGTTCTTGATGCTGACTTCCCCCAAAATTCTGATACCTTTTTCATTTTGGAAAGCTATTAGCATTACAAAAAGGGGGTTTCTTTGAAGTTCCTCAGTGGAATATTGTAGCTGTTTGGAGAAGCCAAGTGGTTGGCTCTCACTTTTCCCTAGAGAGGGTAGTAGTGGAGATCCATTTGTTGGATCATAATGCCCTCACACACCCTTTCAGGTGTCATGCTTCATCATATGGGCTGCTGCTTGTTGGGGCAGTGGTGCAATCCCCAACGGGCTCCCTAAAAAAGGGTTCTTTGTCTGAGATCTTCTATCCAACTGCCGTATGGTGAAGTTCGGGTGTGGGGGCTAATGGTGTAGATGCTGTGATGTGAGATAAAAGAGGGATGGGAGTACCTAGAACCGACAAACTTTATTCTGGGTTTCTCCGGGTCCTCATTAAAACAATGTAACAAGGCGCTAACATGTCCACTGTGCGTGTCTAACTGCTCTTGTTAACGTGTGTTGGTCAACATGTTTCTCGCTGTTGGTGAAATAACCCTGCGATTCTTCTGGACCTACAAGTGTGAGTACAGTAATTAATAACTGGTAAACAAAAAGGGTTATATAAAGTCAATGGTAGTACTTATACCCTAAGTCTTCTTGACCTGCCTGGATCTACCTGTGGGAGAGAAAGAGGTATTTAAGGGAAAAAACATCTGTTTACCAACACGAACAATCATCCAATGGTGACTCCAAGGCATGCTACTTATCATCTGGTGTATTCACTCACTGGCGGACAAAAAAGAACAATTAACGTCAAAAAACTTTAAAATATGGTGATCTGCCACAGTGAACTAAGGTAAATCATGGCCCTGTGGAAAGTTGAGAACAGAAGAATTACTTGGTTGTACGGTTGACTCACCCACTCTTAGTGGTCCCCCGGCTTCAACAGTGCCCGGTGGATTTTAACACATGGCTCAGCTCCTGTATAAGAATGATCGCAGTGAGGGGAAGAAAAAGCCATTACGCTATGAATATTACATTGACTAACATTCTCAAAGGGAAAGATGTCTGTAGTTATAATCTGCTGCAATGTTGAATACAAAGATTAGGAGGCGATGTTTTGTTCATTGAGATATACCTCTAGGCCATAGGATGGATGTTCAATCCTGTACATGTTGGTTTGTGCGCTCTTGTTGTCTGTCCAGTGTTGCAGATATGTAAGACAGTGTCATGAATAAAATATAAAATTAAATATAGAATTAATGTACAGAAAATGCGCTATGAGGTGGGGTTATTATGTCTAGTGAGAGAGCGGTCAACTTGTGTCAAGCATTTTTCTCTTTTCCCTGGCATGAGGAAAGCCAATTCCTTTTCTTGTTCCAATTACAGAATAAAGTTCTGGCATGGTGCATAGTCCTATCAGTGTATAGAGAGAGCCCTTCAATTTCAATTGGGTTTTGAAGACAAATCGCAAGTCTTCACAATTGCACTGTAACTGTTCTTGTGTAGTACATTGACAACCTGTTAGTCCAGTCAAGTATTCAAGAAACTTGCACACTAGATATGAGTGCCTTGTTAAACCATTTGCATGGAAAGGAGTCCCCGAGCAAATTGTAGCACTGTCAAAATGAGGGCATGAATCTAGGACATCACACTGAGAAAGGAGCAAGGAATGTGTCACAAGAGAGAATTACTGCCAGCCTGAAAATGAATCCACCTAATATGCAGAGAGAAGTCAGAATGTTTCTAGAATGGTGGGCTACTGTAGACAGTGGATACCCAAATTTGTGTGTCCGATCCACTTCCCCTGGACAGCTATTGCTTAAAAGCATTCCCAGAGCTGAGAGAAAGTCTCTGTCATGCCCCGGCACTAGGAATGCCTGATTACAGTAAAATGTTTGCTTTGTATCGCAGTGAGAGGGAGGGCTGCACTCTCTCGGTGCTTACTCAGTTGCATGGAGACTCTTGAAGACCTGTGGCTTACGTCTCGACCAACCTGTTGCTGTTGAACTGCCTGACTGCAAGTGATCAGTATTTAGAGAAACAAGAGTATAGTTATAGGGCATCTTCTTACAGTGACAGTCCAGCACTCTGTAGAGATTTTGTGTACCTGCACAAAGACACAACACTTGACTAATAACAGGCTCACAAAACATGAAGAATTAGTTCTGGCTGACCCTTAATCCAGCTACAATGTTACCATTGCCTTAAAATAAAATTGATGGGGAGGAGATTGAGCATGACTGTCTTGATTTCATGGATTTGTGCAACAAGCCAAAACCTGATATTAAGGATGAACCCCTTGAGGAGCCTAACTATGTGAAGTTTGTTGATGGCTCATGCTTGAGAGATAACCCAGACAATCTGAGAGCAGATCTTACTGTCTGCACAGTTCATGAAGTAGTGGAAGTTTCATGGCTCCGAGGTATCATCTTTGCCCAAGTAGCAAACTGGTTGCTATTTCCAGAGCTTGTTGTCTTATAGACTAACTAAGGATGACAATATCTACTAACAGTCAATATGGTTTGATGTGGTCTATAACTTCGGACAGATGCGACCGTAGAAGGGCTTAATGAGTTCATCTGTGTCACTCATCAGAAATGGGGAATATGTGATTCACCTGTTAGAAGCTTTAAAGTTGCCCCAAGAACTTGCTGTGGTTAAAATTTGAAGCCCAGAGCAGTGGAAATGATTATGTAACCTCTGGTAACAGGTACGCCGATGAGGTTGCCTGGTATTGTGCCAATGTGGCATGCCCTTTTAACAGGGAGTATGCACATGAATCTGCTGAGGACACCAGTTTTGCTATGCTGTTGTCTGTGGCTGATACTTGGGAGGAAGGACGAAGTGTCAAAATAAGAACAGCAAGGGTGGGTTAGAGTAGGTTTTATCAAGAATATAAATGAGATCTGAATCTGTGTTGCCTGACAGTTGTTGTTTCCAATGACTAGACATTTTCATGGCCCTGTGTACATAGGGAGAGATGCCATGGTTATACCGTTTAGAAATAATTATCTCAATCCTCGATTTAGAGTCATGGCTGAGGACTTGTGCCATACGTGTGTGACTTGACAATAGAATAATGTAGGCAGAAGGACATCAGTAACTATAATTCACATCAGTAGATCAGGAGGATCCTTTAACAGGATACAGTTGGACTTCACCGAGATGCCTATCTGTAACGGTCTGAGATATGTCCTGGTCATAACATGCATTTTCTGTAGATGGGTGGAGGCCTACTCCACCTGGAGAAATGACAGTCTCACTGTAGTCAAATTGCTTTTGCAAAAGGTTGTACAACGATTCAGATTTCTGGTTTCTCTGGAGTCAGACTGAGGGACACCTTTTAATCATGAGCTCCTTGGAATACTGAGTGCGGTACTGCAAGTGGAACAATTGTAGCTACAGACCAGAAGCTTCTGGCCTTGTGGAACAGATCAATGGTATACTAAAGTCTTGTTTAGCCAAAGTGTATGCATTCACTTCTTTACAATAGCCAGATGCCTTTCCTTTGGTAATTATGAGTCTCCGAAGCACTCTGACAGAGGAACAGGATTATCACTAAATGAAATACTCCTGAGACTTTCCATGAGACTGCCTGCTACGCCTGCAAACATGCTTGTAAATATCACAGATTACATGATTCTTGCCTACTGAAAAGGACTGACTGATTTACAACGTTTTGCCTCTCACCAGATTATAGCTGCTACTGCTGTTCCCCATCAATAGCAATTCCATGACCTTAGTCCTGGCATTTGCGTTCTGGTGAAGAAGTTTTAGTTTGAAAGTGATGCTTGAAGCTGACGTGAAATGGACCCTATCAGGTGATCCTAATCACCAACACTGCAGTGAAATGTGGTAGATTGCCTAAATGGGTATGTGCCTCCCACACCCATAGAGTAAGTTACCGGCTTGAAGAGGTGGTGACGTCTGAAGCACATTTGTAACTTCATGTGCCTGCCGGTCCAGAAGGAGCAGAGTGCGGTGTTGTGAACCAGAGTTGCCTAGCTGCCAAAGTTTCAGACATCTTGCAAAGTGGTGTGGAAGTGCTTTAGGAAGAGGAAGAAATGAGATCAGAGTGGGGTATCTCCAGAGAGCAACCACAGGCTGAGAAAAGCAATCCTCGTGAAGGAACAAGTGAAAGGAGTGGGAGAAACAGAGAGAGGGAGAGAGAGACGAGTGGCCAACTAGCAGAGAGAGAGTGAGAACTAGAGTCAGTTGAGAACATACCACAAACCATCTTTGAAGAGACAGGTTCAAGTAGTGTGAGTGATGCTGAGGGAGATCAACAGATACCTAGAAGATCAAAGTGAGCAAGAGTACCTTGTTGCAGATATTCAGCACCTGAGTGTCTTATTACCCAGCAAAACCAAAGGGGATGATGGACGGAGTGTTGAACATTGCAAGCACTCGCCCTCAGTCAACTCTTCTGGGTTTAATCCATCATCATTCTTTAGCTCCCTCTGCCACCCCAGTTTAGACATGGCTATATGCAAATCAGTCTGATCCTGTGCCTCATGGGAACAGTCCAGCCCAAACTTCTAAGCCATGTCTTCCCTGGACCGGAAAAACATTCTGGACTGGTTTTGGGATCACATCCCTCATCAGGCAGGCTATCTTGAATCCAGTGGCAAAGTGGGCAAGGGACCCACGTCTGGGCATACCCTGCCAACGTAGGGCGAACAAATCAAAACCAAAGGAAATGATGGATGGAGTGTTGAACATTGCAAGCACTCAGCCCCAGTTAATTGATCTGGGTTAAATCAATCATAATTCTTTAGCTCACTCCACCACCCCAGTTCAGACATGGTTATATGCAAATCAGTCTGACCCTGTGCCTCATAGGAACAGTCCAGCCCGAACTACCTTGCAATGTCTTTCCTGGACTGGAAACAAGCATCCTGGGACGGGGCTCACAACCCTCATCAGCCAGGCTATCTTGAATCCAGTGGCAAAGTGAGCAAGGGACCCACTTCTGGGCATACTCTGCCAACTTAGGGCCAGTGCTCTGCTGTGAGGTGTGGCATGTACGGTAGGGATGTATCCAGTATGCAGCGAAATGCGCCTGCTCGCACCAGAAATACAGTTCCATATCCGACACCTTGAACCCGCCCTTGTCAAAGGGTAGAGTTAATGTTTCCCACCTTAGCCTGGGCTGTTTGCCCCCCCAGGTCAGTTGGATACGTTGAGATTTGAGGGCTTTAAAAAAGTATTTGCTGGTGGCATAGGGAATGTTTGTAAAAATATAGAGCAGCTTTGGGATAGGTGCCATTTTTATCAGTGCCACCCAACCTGCTAGCGAGAGAGGCATAGCGGTCCATCTAGTGATGGAATCAGTTAATGTGTCCAGCACTCTACCATAACTGACTCTCATAAGGATTTCCCTGTCTCTAGTTATTACTATCCCAAGGTATTTTGTTTCACTATAATACCAGGTTAAGGGGTAGGTTGGGATGTATCTCTTGACCGCATCTGTGAGGGGGAAGATTTGTGACTTGCTCCAGTTGATATTGATCCCTGAATACCTTCTGAACTGCAAAAACACATGGAATATAGGGTTAAGACTCTCCTCAGGATCGCGTAGGTATAGTGTGAGGTCATCGGCGTATAGGGATATTGGGATTTGCCTTTCAGGGTATTGGAGAGCGTATTCGCTGTGATGTTGACTAATTTTAGCTGCCAGCAGCTCCATGGCCAAGGCACATAGAAGGGGGGAAAGCAGGCACCCCTGTCTTGTCCCTCTTGTGATGTGAAACCTAGGGTAACATGTTCCGTTTATGATCAGCTTGGCCTGCGGTTTAGTTTACAGCAGCTGGATCCAGGCTAGGAGGCGAGGGGGAAGCCCATGCGTTTCAGGAAGCTCGCCAGGTAATCCCATTCGAGGCAGTCAAATGCTTTGGTGGTGTCCAGGAAGACAGCCACTTCAGTGAGATCTGGGTCAATGTCTTGCATAGGGGCATAGAGAGTGCGCAGGGTGCACAGGTTGTGCAACGTTGCTCTGCCGGGTATAAAGCCTGACTGGTCTGGCAATACTAAAGCATACATCAGAGGACTTATGTGACGTGCTAGTAGTTTTGCCAGAATCTTGGTATCACAGTTTATGAGCGAGAGCGAGTCACATCCGTCGCCCGGTTTCCCTGGCTTCAGTATAGATATAATAAGTGCTTAGTGCATTGATTGTGAGAATATGCCTGTTTCTCTTGCCTCTTCGTAAACATTTTTAGAATTGGGATGAGGGCATCACTGTATGTTTTAAAGAATTCTGCAGGTAGGCTGCCTGGGCCAGGGGCCCAGCCAGACTGTAGCTGTATGATGGCTGTGCGTATCTCAGTGTCTTCAAAATCTGCCAGTAGAAATTCTCTCTGGGTGTCACCCAGCCATCCCAGAGCTATGTCTTCGAAGTATGGCTCAAACTCTATCGGTTGTGTCCTATGCGTTGTGTAAAGGGTATTATAAAATGCATGGGTTGTCTCTAATATGTCTAGGTTGTCTCTCTTTGTTTGGCCATCTGGACCAATAACTTCCAAGACGGTGCTGGAAACCTTGGTTTTCAGGTCAGCTCTGCCAGAGCCTTTCCTGGGCATTCCCCTTCTCCATATTGCCGGGCACGATTGTACTTCCACCGAAAATTGCATCCTCTCTCTGCTGTCTCCTGGTATTCTGTCAACTTCTCCCTAGCTGTCTCTGTAGGTCAGTGCTGGGGTCAGATTGCAAATGGTTCTCTAGTTGTGTAAGTTCAGCCTCTAGCTTCCTAAGCGTGTTACGGATGTCCTTCAAGATTCCTCCCCCCTTTGCAATGCACACTCTCCTAATGGTCACTTTAAATGCCTCCCAGACTGTGGAGACCTGAAGCACTGTGTCAATGTTGCGTGGGAAGAATTCTGTTATTTCTTGTTCAAATTCTTTTTGGAATGGGATATCAAGCAGAGCATTCACTGGTAGTCTCCAAGATTGGTAGGGTGTCATTGTGCACGGTGGGGTGAGAGTCAGCACTATGGGTGAATGGTCTGAGTATGTTAGCGGTAAATGTCTTCATTCTGTTAGCCATGTTTTTAACCCTCTGGTCAGTAACCATCCATCTATACGTGACCATGAGGAATGCACCGTAGAGAAGCATGTACCCTCTCTATAAGCTGGGTGTAAACCCCTCCCTGCATCCAACAGCCCATATTCAGTGACTCGCTCTAGTAATTGGCGTTGGGTGCTCGTGTAATGGGAGGGTTGTGGGTGCTGCCAGTCCATTGTCAGGTCTAAGGTGACATTAAAATCTCCACGCCATACCACATGAGAGGAGCCTGTATCTAAAATGTTACCCTATTGGCTATTGAAGAACTTGGGGTCATCAATATTAGGGCCATAGCAGCATGCCATTGTTATAGACTGGGATGCCATTTGACCCCACATGATGCAGTATCGACCTTGTGGTTCTGTCATTTCCCCTACCGCTACATATGGGACATTCTTTCTTATTGGGGTTATTGTTCACCAGGCGTAGGTGGAGAAAGTTGAGTAGCATCTATACGAAGCCCATCGGGCCGCAAAAGTGGTTGGAGGAGAGGGGCCAATGTCAGTTTCCGGTAGTATAGCACAGAATATGTCTGTCCAGGTAGGCCAGGACGTGGCGGCGTTTCCTTGGGTTCCCAAGTCCTCGCACATACCACATGGCAAAGTTGTAGCTAGGCGGGCCTGGGCTAGCCATTCAGTGTGCACAGGTTATGTAGTGTACAGCATGCATTCTTAATGCGCCTTATGTGGGTAGTGTAGTAGCTTGCGGTTATGCCTGTGTTCGTCACAATTCTAAGTGTCGCCAACAGCCATTTCCCCCTCACTCCACCCACATCAGCAACTCAAACCTGTTGTGATGATTCCCCCCCATCTCTCCCTTGTAACATTCTAACTTGGTCTTCACAGGGATCCTGCTACAAATTAACATTAGAACGATTATCACTAGTCATATTAGGAATGTCCTTTGGGGGTAGCGCTGGAGGGCACCTTGGTTCATCCTCACAGTATGTGGGTGTTCAGGGCATGATTCTGAGTCCCATATATCTGATTAGTCCATTGAGAGATCAGGGAGCATCACCGGTAGCGTTTGTGTTGGGATTCAGGGGCAGCGGGTGCCTTCTGTCTAGTTTCCTGTCCTCCGGTCTTTCGTTGTGTACCAAGTGCATACATGAATTTGTGGACGCTCCCTTGGGGTTGCTTTAAAAGGGCCTGCCTCCAGGAAACCGGTGCTTGGTTTCGTTATTGGTCCCTTGCCTTGGGTTTCCTGTTCCTGTTTTCGTCCCTAGCTTTTTCCTGAGAGAGGTCGACGGCTGTTGTCCTCTGGAGGGCGGTTTGCTGATCCCCTTTTTTGCCCTCCCTCCCTTATCTGTTTTTGATCCCATCCCTTTTCCGTTCTTTCAAGTCTGTTGGGACCTTTCGTTCTGAAGAGACACCAGTGTTCACGCCGCTGCGTGTTCCTTTACTATCCTGGCATTTCCTTCCTTCCTGGGTGTTTTGTAGACAACCGCCTTGTTGTGCTTCATTTGGGTGGTTATACGAAGGGGCTGAACTACGTCCGTTTTTTGTGCCTCCTTCGTGTTTTTTATTTACAAGGGTTTTTTTTGGGTGTTCTCCTAGTCTCGGGATCACCTTTTTTCCCCCTTTCCAGCCCCTACCTTGCCCCTTTCCCGTTTACGCCACTTCCCTTTTTTAGCCACTCTCTATAGTCAGCTCAGAGGGTGTGGCTGGTCTGGGTAGCCGGGTGGAGTCTCGATTCCAGTTATCGTCATTCCCCGGTGTTGGTTAAGGCTACTCCTGAGCAGTGACCAGGGTAAGCGGGGAAGTGGTGGGTTCGTGTGCGTACTTGGTACACAATAGGTGGGTTCGGCGTGTGTAATCTTGTTCCCCTTTTTTGTCTTGAAGGTCCCGGCTGGGGTCGAGTGGTCTGCTGCTGGGGGGTCCGAAGAAACACACCGCGTTACCCAAGACCTTGTGTTTCCCTGTTTTGTTTACCCACCCTCTCCCTGCGTCGTGGTTTTCCAGAACCTGGAGTTGTACTTGTGGGTGTTGGGGGCTACGGTGGGGGTAGGGGATTGGGACATTCTTCACTCCTGTGGTGTCGGGTTGGTTGGCAGGCGGAACAGTTCGTACCTCCAGAGGCATCCTCAGTCCATTTGTAACACCACTCAGTGATTCAGTGTCTGTGTGATCAGTTTGTAATGAAAGATTGCCTCAAAGTTTCTCCAATCATGCAGTATCTTGTCTATTGCTCCGATAAGCTGGTACTCATTGGTTATCTATCTTCTCATTCAATGTCAGAGAGAGTGTTGGACTTGGCCCTTTTCCCAAAAATGTTCGCCTTTCACCCCCCCAATTTAGGATGTCTCCCCCATGGTAAAGAAAGTTGTATAGACCATGTGCGGTACGAGACGCCCTGTGTAAAGTGAAAATGTAACGCAATGGTGTGTGCACTGGTAATACCTCCATTGTAGAAATGCACCTTACTGAAATGTCGTATTTAAAATGGATGCCATGGCTATGTGTTGTGCAACCTGACTGCAGTAGGTTAGCGGTCTAGTTGTTTGGCACCCAGCGATATCAGCATTTGGAGGGAAAGTTTGGCACCCAGGGTGCTCTACTCCTCCCCTCTGAGCCAGTTTGAACCAGTTCCCCAGAATATTCCAGAAGCTTCTGGCACTCTCTGGTAGGAGGGGATGAGGGGCACATAAGTAAGGGGGCTGTGCCACCATGTGCTCAGACAGAGCAGGGACAGGAACGTGAGGAGACCTGTTGCCAAGGGATACCGCCACTTGGGCCTGTGTGCTGGACCCTGCACCTAACTAGAACCCCTCTGCTGTCCCCAGGGCTAGTGGAAGCCCAACTGCAGGAGTTCAGGCTGCTGTATAGGAGGAGGGCCACGCCACAGTGGAGAATGGCGAAGGCCTACCGCCTTGTTTTGATGAGTTCCCACTAACTGCTGACCTGGCCCAGTAGTGCCTGCTGCTCTGTTCCTTGGCCCCTGGAGAAGAAAGGAGCACCAGCCTAGGTCCCTGAGTCTACTGGGACCTTGCGCCATGCAAACGCTGCGCCTAGAAGCCCCTGAAGCAGAGGAGAGCGCTGTATTGGGACTGGACCCCCCAGGAGGTGAGGAGTGTTACCCTGAGGCTTGCTGTTGGGGCTGTCTCACCTCGAAGTGCTATAATTCCCAAGCGCTGCACAGCTGGAAGAGGCTGCTTCTGTGCCCCACCACGTGTTATGGACTCAAGCGCTGTGCCCCTGTGAAGGGCTATATATACATATCTGACTCACTGCCGCAGCTCAGGTCTTATCTGCGTGCCCCTTGTAGTCCTGCTGTCTAGCGCTGTGTTGCCTGGAGGCGCTGTGCCCACAAAGCGCTGTGTGTTCGTGACGCCAGGAAAACTGTTCTACTGAGGAGCGCCACGGGTGCCTACCCCGCGTGTGCGCAGCGCCGTGGTGCCTACTGACCCAACGGGAGCCTACTCCGTATTGCCCGGTGAAAAGAAACCTTACCGCACTCACAGCCACGGCCCGGGGTTGCCTGTGCTGTCCCGCGCTGATGAGAAGTGCCACAGCCCAGGAGACGCGAGCTGGTGGGAGCCACGCCTTTGCTGATTCTAGAACCGGATTGGGAGCCTACCCCACCGGTTCATGCCCAGGATCATCGGCGCGGCATCGGAGAGGCCCTCGTTGGGCCTGGGAAGACAAAGAACACCTTCCCCATGTGACGGGGGCGCCAGCCACGTCATCGGCCACGCCCCGCCCTTGCTGCTCTGCAATTCTCGACTGCACCCCCTAGCCAGCCGCGCTGTGATTGGCGGCCGGTGCCACACCTCCCTGGGGCCTTCCCGGATTGGACCAGATGCTGGGAGAAGCCCTGGAAGAGTCGGGATCAGCCGGAACCAGAAAGACGCCATGCCTGGGGGCCCAGGGGAAGCCAAAGGAGGTGCTGTCGGTGGCAGGGCTCCCCGGGAGCGGAGGAGAGCCCTGCAGGATTGGAGAGATGAGCGGAGCGGGAGCTCACCCCGCCGGTCCGTGCCCCTGCAGACAAGGACAGGCCTGGTTGAAGTCGGCCGGAGTGCTATCACGGCCAGTGCTCTCGCGGGGTGCAGAGAGCCCTGCAGGTTGCCATACCTGCAGCCCGGGAAGCAGGAGGAAGTCGTCTAGAGACCGGTGAGTGGGGCTCAACTGTGTAGTGTGTAGTGTGTTGGGGGAGTGTCGGGGCACAGGGTCGTTCCGCCCCCGGGGACAGTGTTGCCCTTACAGGTGCCCCGACTGGCAGCGGGCACCTGCAACATAGGGCCCTGACTTTCGCCCCGTGGACCAGTTGGAGGGGGTTACTCCAAGGTGTACCAAAGCCCTTTGTCATCACCACGGAGAGGGCAGTTTTACTTATTAGAGATCCAGAAGAGGGGACCCCAACGCTGGGGGCCAAAGTGTCGCTATATGCCCCAGGCTAGCAAAATAGTCAATAGGTTGGTGCCTAAGGATACTGTCCCCTGTTTTAGCCTATACAAAGGTAACCTAGGTTCATGGGTGATGCCTTGTGCCCCGATATGTTATCTGCCTGGGGTATGTCCAAAGTCATGTTGCCCCTATACCTAATCTGATGTTTCACTCCAGGTTAATACATAAGTGCAGGTCTGCCCCTGTTGCCTGTCTCATGGGACTAAGCAGGTTTTATGCCTAAGAGGGGGGGGGGGATTCGGCCAAGAGGGTGATGCCATTTATATGCGCACTATGTTCTAGCCAAATGTGTTCTGCCCATACTACTGTGCCTGATGTTTGCCTCAGGTTATGCCCACGGTGGATGGATTCCTGCCACCTGATCTAGGTCTGCTTCATGTCTAGGCCTGATGTTAATGTTATGCACCTATTGTTCATTTTGCAGGAGATGCTAAGGCAGGTCATGCTGTGTTTTTATACCTAATGTTTTATTTTATGCTGAATGCCTACTTCTAAGGTTATGCCAAGAGTTAATGCCTACGTTTTCCTCGCAATATTGACCCTAATGGACTTACCCTTTTCTTCTTTTCCCTTTACCCTGTACATAATCCCCATTGCATATATCGCCCTGGCGCCAGTTGGCGCAACATTGTGATTACTGTGTTTGCCTTTACATATTGGAGACAATACAAGAGTTATTCTTTTTCAACCAAAACTGGTGTTGTGTCTCTTTTTGTGTTGCGCCTGGTGTGTCGTCTGTGTGTACTGCATGGATGCTTCGCACATGTCCTCAGGACTTTGGCCTGCCCGCTCTGCACCATGCTACCCCCGTAGAATTGGCTACCCCATTTCTAACAGAGAGCAGCTGTGAACCTGGGTGGGCTAGAGCCAGCTATGTGTCGGGGTGATCCTTGGGCAATTGTCTTTAGGAATTCAGTCACTTGCTGTAGATGTGTGAAAATGCGCTGTTTGCTCTGGTGCGTGACTCAGAGGCGCGCCGGAAAGAGCATGGCTTAAGCAATATTGGCACGTTGAAGCTTCTTTTTAATTGGTATGAATTTCTTTTGAGCTTCTCGAACCGGAGAGATTCGGTACCACAGAACAACATGGAACAATAATATTAATATTCTTCCTCAAATCCTGTATGATTCTGTACTTGCTGTTTGGTTTCTGCAAGTCCAGAATCTGTGAATTACATGGATCTCCTACAGTCTCTTTTAAAATCCACTGTCATATTGACTCAATCACTGGTGTAATTCCAGCTAATGTCTCCGATGTGGTGCTCTCGGATACTCAGAATTCGGTTTAATCGTTATTCGGACAGGTTCTACATCTTTAATATGTCCGATGTCGTTCCCTGAAAAATCCCATACTTCAGGTTTTACAGTATCTCCCAATTCGAGAGGTAAATCCTCTACCATTCTCATAGGGAACAGACCAATCACTTTCCCATGTCTGGCCATTTTGAATTTTTTTATCCTCATTATGTGTTTGGTAATCAATACCATCAGAGTACAGTGAATAATGCAATTTAATTTGCAAAACATGTCTCTCCTTAACAGGTCTATAGAATTCGAATCAGATAAAAAAAATGGTGTTATTCTTCAAATTAGTCTATTTTAATAGGGACTTTCCTGGACACAGGTTTAGTCATTTGTTTATTTGTAACACCTACAACTTGGATCTTTTTTCCAGAGAGTGGTAGGTCAGGGACTTCTGCTGTTCTCACAGGGAGAAGGGTAGCAACAGTGTAAATCAAAAATGAAACTTGATTGCTATTCACCGTACCTTCTATGAATGAACCATCTTAATATAACTCCAAGACTGTGCCAAGCACACAATTTTCCTCCACCCTCAGGCACTGTCATCGTGACTGGTCTGTATAGAAACTCTTATTCTCAAGCTTGGGGTACTGTTGAAGTGGGTTCTGATTCTGGATGGGATTTCGTTTTGCTCTTAGGGCTTGGTTTGCCTTAAACCTGGGGTTGCCCAGGGTCTGCAGGAGCTTTTGAGCTTGTGGAACTTTCATAATTGGGGCTTGTGTCTGATGTGGATTTGTATTTACTGGACCCGTACATTTTGCATTTAGGTAGGATTACATTTTGCATTTGCTTATGACCAACTACTCTATTTAAGTTCTTATGGTACTCCCTCTTCCAATGCCCAAGCTTGCTACAATAATGATGGGGAGTCCATAGCTGTAATGTCGCAATATATAAACCAGAATTTGGATCAAACAATGTACCACAACCTATACCTTGCGTAACACCATTCCCACCTTGCACCATTTGACCTCCACTCTGATAACCCACACCCTGCATTCCACCAATGTTTCCCACATACAGGTGATTTTAAAATCCTTTTTGTGTCAACTTTGTCTGGGTAAACATAAACTTCTCTTTAAGTCTCTTCTGCTTCACCTCTTGCTCATCACTGCAGTATTTGGAATACTTCAATATCTCATCCAAGGACTTAATCGGCTAACAAATCACATTCTGTTGTATATGCATACTGATTTCCGGGCACAATAAAAAAAAAATGTGACACAAAACTTCCCATATCTTTACTTTCAGGGTTCTCCTGCCAGCTTATTGTTTAAACACCTGCACCAATCTTTCATAATAGGCATGCGTTGAATCTTTATCTTTTTGGGTCATGCTGTTGATCTTAATGGCCAATATCCTTTGCCTGGAACTTTCCTTTTAGAAATTGAATCACCTTAGGAGTCTGTGAATCCCTTAGGGGTTCCGTACGTGGCCACTGTATAGATGTCTAACAATCAGCCAATAAGTCACTCAATACCTCAATGGGGAGACATTACCTGCTTGATTGTTGCATGAACGCCCTCATTTCCTCTTGACAGCTCATCTGGTGGGGCGAGGGTCCCAGGGTACACGCTAACTTGCCGCACTGCCCGCACTGCAGCACCTCCATCTTTACTTCACTCTGGGGAGGACTACAACCCCCAGAGTGCACCTCTACACAGCGCAGCTGCCGCGAGTGAGGGAGAGGCATGGCCATCACACTTATAGCGCTGCCTCTCCTCCCGCGGGGCGGGAGACATTACCTGCTTGATTGTTGCCTGAATGCCGCCATTTCCTCTTGACAGCTCCTCTGGTGAGACGAGGGTCCCAGGAGACACGCCTACTTGCCGCACTGCCACACCTCCATCTTTACTTCACTCTGGGGAGGACTGCACCTCAACGCATCGCAGCTGCCGTGAGTGAGGGAGAGGTATGGCCATTGCGCTTATAGCACTGCCTCTCCACCCGTGGCGCGAGACACGTGCCGGACGAAGCCGGGACCAAGGGTTGGCCCGTCTGCGCCCGTCAAAGACCGGAGGAGACTGGGCTGGGCCGCCCCCTTTCACCGGAGTTCTGCTGAATTCATTGAGGTGAGCTTATCCAATCCCACCTTATTTCTCACCTAAATCTGCCTAATGTGATAATGGGTAAGCGAGTGGGCCAGTCAGCACTAAGGCCTGCTACGACAAGTATCAACAGTATGTTGAAAGAGCTGTCAGTGTTGTGACTAATGAAATAGAATTGCCCGAGAGGCGTCTCTCCCTCTCGGCCTGGGGGTACCTCCTCTCCTTCCACCTCCCACTGTGGCGGGCGCCTACTTGAATGCTAGTGCACTAGATGGTTCTACCACCAACTGTGCGGTTTCCAATGATGGTATTATATCTCATACTCCCACACCAGATGTTATCTCTTTGGATATTCCTACGAGCTCTGAGGCAATTACCGGCGTGAAACGCAAAAGAAAGCCTGATAAAGTTACAAGTGCCAAGAGGAATCAGCCTATTTGTTCCTGCTCATCTTGCTCAGCCCTGAGCTCATGGATACATGCCTCTCCAAATCCCATGACAGTTGTCGCCCATGTGCATACCCCAGCTATTGATCTTTGCCGTTCTATCCGAACCCAGACTGAGACTGGTTTGTCTCCTTTTGAGAGTTATGGCCATAGCAAAGCCATCATTAGGTACATTGTGGATACCGTGTTTGAGCATGTTAAAGGCGCACTTGACAGTCACTTCACCACCCTGAGGGAACATCTGCCCATGCCTCAGCTTGAGTCTCTTAATACGATTTCGTCTGCTCAAGTTAGCCCCACCATGCCTACTACATCTGGAAGGTCATATACATCCGCACCACCTAACAATGTGTCAACCCACAACTCAAATACTCTGACCGGTGCGCCCAATTGGAACTCAGTGACTAATTCATGTGATATGTGTAACAAAATTAAGATGTGTTTTGTATCTGAGGGTAATGGTGCAGAAAATAGTATCCCTGATAATGGAAGTGTAAATCGTCCACTTGCTAAGAATGCGTTGCGCCTTTCGACCACTGCTAGTATCCCTACTGTGGCTCGAACTAATACTCATGCTGCTGGCCGCATATCACGGGAGGGCTGCACAGATATTATATGCTTGTCAAAACTTATGGGTAGCAGGAAGGTGTTAAATTTACCACTGGGGTCTTGCCCTTATGTTGTGGTCTTGGCAGGTGTGCCCCCCCCCAAGGCCAAATCAGACTGAATCATGAGGGCAATTATGCCACAAGAGTTCAGATTGGCTATCTAAACACAAAGGGTTTAGGGCGTTATTTATTGACAACATCATTATGGTACGGAGAGTTTGTTGGGTGGGGCATTCCTTACAATGCATCAAGGGGGACTGCATAGTTATTAACTTTCACAGACCGTCAGTGGCTAAATCAATACTATTGTCACAGGAGGCCCAGTTTAACTTAACTACCAGTATCTGGGCTTTGCCATTGGGGTATTTTTACAAACCTTCCCAGGGGCATCATTCCCTGACTCGACCCTCACTGCCTACCCCCTCTCTCTACCCAACAGATTTTTGCCCCTATCAGGTCTGGATAGTCAGGATTGACTGTCTCCTCCCCTTTTAACACCAGTATCAGCAGAGCTAGCCCCCCTTTTAATCATATCCCCATCTTTCGAACCTGACATGCCAACCGCACTCAATGTAGAACTACCCTTAAAATACTGAGTTGAAATGTTGCAGGTCTCGCGTTTAAAATGAATCTGCCAGACTGGTTGGAGTTAGTTCATAAACAGGACATTGTAATGTTTCAGGAGACTTGGGCCACCCGGAAGCTATTTTTGGAGAGGTTTGAATGTTTTAACATCGTAGCTCCTACCCCAGACTCCGTACGGCCGGCAGGAGGCCTTTCAATTTGGATTAATATCACGGCAGGGGGTCGTGCTAGGGCCCTTGCCACCAATAATGATACATTTCAGCCCATAACCTACAAACGGGGATCTCGTTTTATTTAATTCATTTTTATAGCAATGATTTTAAGAATGTCCCTAATATGAGCTTTATTGATTTGTTTAATTTCATCTCTAACTTACAGACAACCAACCATTTCGTTAAGCCTGTGGGAATCTGTTTAGGGGTGATTTTAATTTTAAGCTACCGAGGAGTATTCATTCTGCCATCCATCCCACGAATATGGCACCATTATGTAATAGGGGGGCCCAATTATTAGACCTCTTAAGGACTATTAACTGCTCAGATGTAATGGAGCTCGCCGCCGTCCTGACAAGAGCCTCCCACATAGAACCTACCTATAGAGGCAGGGGCTCGTCCTCTACCATCCATTATTTTTTTATCACTACCTCTTTAGAGAATTGTGTGCTAAAAGCCGAGGTAGTTTCTACAGTACATGGGGATCACAACCCTACTAACCTAACTCTGAGTCTCGTATCCAGACCGACCTACGATAAAGAGTGTGGCGCAAGGGATTTCCCCTTCTACCGACAACCTCAGATTTGTCTGGTGTGGTATAGACAACAAAGCCTTATTTGGTAGGATGGTAAGAACTCACTCCGACTTAATCGACACTTGTTTGTCGTTTAAGGAACATAACTCTGAGGCAGTTGACGCTTTCACGCAGCTCTGTGCGGGCGTCAAAATGTTGTTGTCTAGGCCTATTAAGAAAATTCATCCAGACCTAGGTTGGTTTAATGCTGACTGTTCTGCAGCTAATAGAGCTCTCCGAAGGGTGCTTGTTGATAAGATTAGAGACAGCTCCCTTATTAAATCACTTAAACTATTGCTATAAACTAGCTATAGCAACTAGAAAGGAGGAAATTACAAGAGAGCACTGGGACAATCTTGCTTGGGCTGCCTCGCTGAAAAAAGGCAAGGATTTTTGGTCAGCCGTTAAAGGCATGAGGTCCTTTGGACATCCTTTGTCCACAATTAGCTGTAATATTTCTAGTGAGCCCTGGGAAGCACACTTTACGAAGATCTATTCTGCCCCAGTCTCACTTATAGCTACTAATGAGTACGCAATGACCACTAGGGTCCCGATTGACTTATCTGAAGTAGAGGAGGCTATAGATCAGAGCCTGGGATGCAAAGCCCCCGGCCCTGACGGTTTGCCCATCGACCTTATTTAAAGTTACCCAGATTTTTGGGCACCCCTACTGTTGAAAGTTTTTAATAATTTAACAAATTACACCACACCCAATACTTGGTCCTCCAGCATTATCATGCCGATTTTTAAAAAGGGGGACCGCTCCAACCCAAGTTGTTACAGGCCGATCTCCCTGATTGATAATGCGCTGAAAATTCTGGGGAGGGTCCTGTATAATAAGATCAGGTCATGGGCCGAGGAAGCTCAGATCCTACACCCTTGTCAGTTGGGGTTCAGGAGCAATATTGGCACTGTTAAACAGTGCCTCAACCTCAACTTGATTATCGGTTAATATAATGTTGCTAAGAAAACACCTATATATCTAGCATTTATGGATCTCACCTCGGCCTTCCACTTTGTTAAGAGGTCACGGCTGTGGACTACTCTTTTAATCTATGGTCTGGACGAGTCCCTCGTATATCTCTTAGCTCATTTGCACAAAGACCTACACGCCCGGGTGCATATTAGCAGGGATGGTGAGGTTTCCAAAGTCACTGAAGTTGGTAGAGGGGTCAGGCAGGGCTGTGTCCTGGCCCCTCTCTTATTTATTCTGTATATAAATGAACTGAATAAGTCTTTGGTAACATTTACCCATGATGTTCCCTGCATCAATGGAAACAAACTTCCTGCTCTGTTATATGCCGACGATGCGGTGCTGATGGGCCACACTCCAAAAGCTCTCCGTATTTTGGTGCGGGCTTCGTAGATTTTATGGCTGCCCTGGATTCATGCACCAATTTTAAAAAAATGTATTTAATGCCATGTGGGTCAAAGAAGTATTTAAAACATATCAATTGTTTTAAAGTCAAACAGTTTACAAAGCACTCGCACTTTCCCTTATCTTGGGCTGGTATTTTCTTCAAATGGATTGTGGGCTGACCATGTGGCTCACTGTAGGAGAAAGTTTACAAACTCCACTAATATGATACTCTGGTTGCCTAAGCTGAGGAACACAGAGGTTGTATCTGCCACTGTTAAAATTTTGAAACTCCAATGTATACCAATTGCCACTTACGGTGCAGAAGTTTGGGGCCATACTAATAGCAGCAGCATCAAGGATGAAGAGAATAGATTTTGATGTAAAATCCTGGGCGCACCCATTTCCTCTTCTAAATATGCCAGCCACTGCAAACTCTACTTGCCATATATTGAAGATTACATCAAGGCTCGCCCAGCATTATTTTGGCTGAGAGTTTGGAGAAACCCTGTGGCCCAACTTAATAGGGAGATAATATCAGATTGTTTCAAATGTGATAAGCGGATAGAAATACCTTGGTTGGCTGCTGTATACAAAAGTTTAATCAGTGTGAATCATGAATATTTATTTTCAAACCCTTTAGCCTTGGAACTATTAATAAGAAATCCCTTCAGATGGCCCTTTACGCATCTTATAGGAATGCTAGATTTGATAAAGAGTGTAAGAAAATGTCTGTCGCTAGATACATGCAAATTGAGAACATCTCATGCGCACCCTCTAGCTATTTATTAAAACCCATTGGTCGTTGGGAAAGGGGTCTACTTTTCCGGTTGAGGACTGACACTATGAGATTCATGCTTTCATTCCCTGCGGGGTATATTTCCAACCTCGATCATTTGCCATGTCCAGGTAATACCCAACACAAACAATCTATGCTGCACTTTTTATTTTTCTGTAGTTACTATTCAACACTTACCAAAACGTTTTTGATTCCATATTTTAAGGCTTTACCTGAGACTGACTACAAGGCAGCATATGGGAAGGTCATTGCTTTGAAAGACGATGAGCTAACCTTTCAAGTTGGTTCTTTTCTGAAAGCGGCGGTGCGCACTCGTAACTCCATGTGCCTCTGCTGAACCATATCATTTAATCCCTCTCCTTTTAATCCTTAAACTATATGTAATTATTGGCATATAAATATTCTAATGAATTTTGCTTTCTTTTTATTATCGTTTGCATGGCATTACTGGAGGACAAATTTCAATCAGATATTTTAACTGCCCCTTTGTCGCTGGAATTTTCATTGCATATGTTGTTGTCTGTGTGTACTTTTATGGCTATGTATCTGCATCCGAATAAAGATGATATTCATTCATTCACCTCAATGTTGAAAGAGGTATTGAAATCTGTCCACACACCCTTTGAAATCCTGAAAAAAATCAGTCAACCTGGATGCTACCATTGGATTGAATTCTCTCTCAGTTTGGGAAAATTGTTCATGAATTTTGCAAGATCACCATGACTCCATGTCACATGAACATACCCTCCACCTGGTACCTCTCTCATAGGGAAGACCTGACCCTTATTACCATCTAGGGGAGTGCTGGATGCAGTTTTCTATTCATCCCTGCACTGCCTGTCTGCTTTATTTTTTTTTCTTGATTTTATGCCAACTTGGGGGCTCATTATGATATCGGGCGGATCGCAACCGCCCATATGGCGGTGGCAATCTGCCCACAAAAAAACGCAGCCCACATAAGAATATGGTGGCGGTGTCTAGTAGACACTGCCATCCATATTAGTATGCAGGCAGGGTGTTGCCTTTCCGTGGCGGTAATGTCACCACGAAAAGGCTGGCAGTTTTCACCATTGGGGGCCTGTAGCAGCCCCCAGGGATTCTGAGGGGTGCACATGGGGGGGTACCTATGGTACCCCCCTGCAGTTCCTTGCACAACATGGCAGGCACCGCGTGGTGCCTGCCACGCTGTGCATAGAAGTGCACTACATGCCTTCTTGGCATTGCAGCGGGTGGTGCTGAGAAAGCAGGATGCGTATCCTAATGTCACCAATGTAACCCCCGCACCTATGGCGGGCGGTCCCGTTCCACGGAGGGATGGCGGGTGGACAAAGTCCGCCCGCCATCCTAATGACCCCCTTGCTCTCAATCCTGTCAAAATTACTCTATTTCCAAATGCATTTAACCAATTCAGTAATATACTACCTCATACCTGAAAATCGCATAGTAATAATCATATCATTATCTTGTTGTGCTCTCAAACTCTTCTGCAAAGGGAGACTTCTATAAAGATCCCTGCTAAGTCTGATAGTTTTGCATGCTTAGTGATCTCTTTAATCAAATATATCGGCTTGGGTTCTTGGTATTGATTCAAATGTGAAATATCTAAACATTCCCTCATCATTTCTTCCAACTCTAAATTCAATTTTGGTATATCTAAGAGTTTAGATCTAATTGGGGTCACGGATGGTGACTCAGTCTCCTCTATCTCTATAATTTCAGGGGACTCCTTAAACTATGGAGGAAAATGTTCCATCCCGTTTTGGGCAATTGGTGTAGTGAAAATATATTTCCCTCATTCTCTCAGGAATCATAGTTTTTGGTGCATTCCAAGCAATAATCGGTGACTTCTGCGATGTCTGTGTAAACCCTGTCATGGCCACTCCATCTATAGCTCCTTGAAGTGCAGGTATTGGGGCAAGATTTACGGGAGCAGCTAAAGTCTGAGCCTGGGCAATCACAGTAGTAGCTGTCTCAGTAAGTGCAGCTGAAACTAGAAGAGTTGGTCTTCCAATCTAAGTAGCATTCAGTTCAACAGGGTGGGTGGCAACAGTACTACTACTAGCACTATCACAGTCTTGATCTGTGAACTGGGCAACATAAGGCAGAGGACGTGAGGACACCAAAGCATCTAAGAGATCATCACTAAAGTCACTAACTTTCAGTGCTGGATTTCTCCGCAGCATCGGAATCTTAGTCTTCCTGTTTTAGTTTCTTTTTAGACTTTTCGGTCGTCAATGCAGGATACATCTAAGTTACCTCAACTGTGCATCTCCTCCACCTATGCTGTTCTTCAACTCACTTAGCATTTGCGTAATTATGCACCACCTTCTTAGCTCCATACTGGTATTTCTCTTTCCTTTACATGTGCAACACTCTTCCAAGGGTGAAGAGACAGAATATCGACATCGAAATATCGATTCACATTAATATCGAGTCAAGAATATTGCTGGTGCAAAATATCGAGGTAAGTTTTACGTTGTTATAAATATCAATTTTTATGTTATGTAGAAACATCGATTTTGTAAATATCAATAGCAAATATATAGTTGTTGATTAGATCAATTTTTTTTGCTTAATGCTGTTTTTATTTTATTTATGTTGTATTAGTTACTATATTTTTTTATGTTAAAATGTTTGTATTTATTGTTTTTTAATTAAGTTTTAGGAATGGGATGTTGGGTTAAAGGGGATAAACGTGGGGAGTAATTTAAAAATAATTGATTAAAATGTAAATATTTCTCAAATTTTTGTTAAATTTTGGGAGCTGGACGTTGGATTTATAGAGGATAACGGTGGGGAGTAATTGAGTAATCGAAAATTATTTATGGTATTTTTTTATTTTTTGTAAAAATCTAGGAGGGGTGTGTTGGTTATATAGAGGAGTAATTTTAGAATGTTGTTTAAAAGTACGTTTTTATTTTTAAAAAAATTTAAATATTGAAATATTTATTACAAAAAGATCATTTTAAAAAAAATTGAAATTATTTTTTAAATATATATGTTTATGTAGAATAATTAAAATATTGAAAAATATGTATTTAATTTGAAGAATTTTTATAAAAATATATGATTAGTTTATTAATTTAAAATTTTATATAAAAAAATGTGGTCCATACGTTTTTTTGTTTAAAAAACAAACTCATTTAGATTATTGTGATTTTAAATATTCAAACTTATTTGTAATTTAGAATTTAATATTTTATTTTGTCATTATTTTGAAAAGGGGTGTCTCAAATTTTTTATAATAATTTGGAAATAATTTTAATTCATAACAAATATTTATTTTGTATTTTATTAATTAAAAAAATAGATACATTTTGTGAAAAAAAAATGTAATTGTTAAATTTTGTTTATGAAATTCTTTTGGTTTATAATTCTTTTGTATTTTTCAACTTTTTTTTAAGTAGAATTTTTATTTTGTTCTGGAGTTAGGAATAGGAAAGGTTTTGGGGTTTATTATCCGGCACTTTCCCTGAGTTTATTTGGTTTTGGAGTTGGCATAGTCATTTATTATGGTTTGTAATCCAGCACTTTCCCTGAGTTTAGTTGATTTTGGAGTTGGAATAGTAATTTATTATTGTTTATTATCAAGCCCTTTCCCTGAGTTTATTTGGGTTTGGAGTTGAAATTGTAATTTATTATGGTTTATTATCGATCACTTTCTCTGAGTTTTACTGAAAACAATATCCTCTGAGCACACCCACAGTTCAATCAAGTAATTCCAACGTGTATATGGCAAGTAACTCCAATCCTCAGGAGTCGGTTCAAATTAATATAATCTCCAAAGTCAATGCAAACAAAAGTCCACTTTCTGTATAAGAAGTCCTTATAATTTATTTCACAAGTTGATTACACCAGCCAACACGTGTTTCGTCGTGTATATATTGTACCTCGACTTCTTCAGGGCTGTAATCAAACAAAACATTTCCTACTATCAGTAAAAAATATTTTCATGTAACTAAAATTAGATGTGAAATAGTACCAATCGCCAACCATTAAGATAAAAGGCCTGCAGAGTGAAGAGTTTGAAGTGAGAAAAATGAAATAACAGAAAGCCATTCCAGTCTTAATAAGCACCCAGTGTAAAACGAAAGAGAAAGAACCCTATTACCAAGATATATAAGCAAGGTGGGGGTAAATAATCACCTCTGTATCTTTCCGTAATCTCTCTTTTATATTATAGTCCTCATAACACGAACAAGTCAATCAATCTGTAACAACAGAGGCGTAACATATAATATATACCTTATATCCTGTCACTTCTATCCAAAAGGCACCTGTTTGACCCACTAGTGAATCCAAACAGAAATAATATGCCAGCTAAAATTAAGCGATCACCCCCTATGTTATGAATCAATCGGGTTTACCTTCAAAATTCTCCTCGTAACTCATCCAGCAATATGTCAACAGTGTCTGTCTCTCCAAACACCTATAATTATCTACCAAAATCAAAATTAATTATGTTGCAAACCAAGTATATATTGCTGGATAGAATTAAACCTAACGCGTATCCTACAAAACTCACCCAGTAAAAATCATCTGGTGTGTTCTAATATATTATCATTTAGACTCCAAACATCCAAAGTATCCTAAACAATAGAAATAGCACATGTCACACCTCAATTCACGGTCCATATGCCATAAATGAAATTATTAAACCATCCTGTGAGTACAAACATCTGTGTCAATGTATATTCCTGTAAACAATATACCAAGTTTAAATAAACTTATTTCACATAACCCTTTTTATGTACAATGTTGCCCTAAGTCATCCCCACTATCAATATCACATTCACTTCTATGCAAGTGAGGGAGATCAGTAAGTGTCAAAACACCAAATATTAATGCGCTAATCCATTCTCTCCTCCCATAATTAAGATAGAATTACATATACTCACCAACGGTAACTATAAATTATATATTATGCACAGGGTCGTCTTCTCTTGGTCAATATACGGTTATCTGTATCAAAATAATGACTAAAGTAAGATAACCCGTATCAAATCTCTAGTTACATAGAGTAGATAAATTTTGCCCACACTCACCAAACGTCGTTATCTTCAAATATCTCGACTGCCTGAAATATATGTAAAAGGAAACGGATATAAATATCAATACCGTTTCAGAATATAGTGTTGACCATAAAACTACCGCCAACTCGACTCGAAATATACCTGTGTTCTGCTTATAAGCATTTCCTTCTAAGTCAAACGTTCACATCCAAGTATTGGCGTCTAACTTGGGCGCCATCTTAGAGTGTCCTTAAATATGCTGTTTCAGCGCGCGCCATCTTGTAACATGTTACTATTAGTTCTAAAATCCCAAGCAAGAAATTAAATATGCACTCAAGCCAAATGAATATCAATACTCCAGAATCATACAATTACCTATAATCGTACTATATAGTATTTTAAGTACGCTAACTAAACTAAAATACGAAATCTCGGCATTACACATGGGCGCCATCTTGGAATGGGCTAAGATGCGATAGTATGTAAGCGCCATCTTTCAGTATGTTCGTAACATTATTAAGAGTAAACACACGTTACTCCATATATATTTCTGGTCTAAACTAATATCACTGATACGTTAACAGGCATCATAGTGTAATGATGCATATAATATCCATACACGTTGGCGATCCATTCAATTATCCGATTACGATCGGATTTCCAGAGTAATTCATAGATCTAATTCAGACCCTATGCTTATCAACCGTAAACTCCGGGATAATGTACTAATCCATTCATATATCTATACATACCTAAGTAGCCAGATCACAGAAATAAAACCATATTAAGTATCCATATTGTACCATGGTAGAGGGTGAGTAGAGTTAATGAAGGGTAAATGTTAGCCAGTTATCCAAACGTAAGGCAACCGAGGGTGCAATATCATCTTAACTACTCAATCACATTTCATCATCTTACATATAATATTTAGAAGGGAAGCAAAGTTAAATCCTAGGGACTGTGCGTCCCTGTACAGTCTAGTTCCAGAAATCTGCTAGGTGTCGACAGCAGTCATTAATATATTTACAGAAAATTGCAAAAGAAACAACACATAGGTCAAAGATCAGCCCAATTTCTACTCATTGCCCAAGAAGTACTGGTATTCATTATCAATATTAAGCCCATACTGGACCGATTTCAGTTTCATTATCCACAGTACCTCCCTACGTCTGAGTTTCAGAGTTCTGTTACCTCCCCTGGGATCCTGAAGTACATGCTCTATTGCATGATAACAAAATTGGTGATTTTCCTGATTATCAATGTTCTGGACATAATGAGCAGCTATTGGGTATCTAGTGTCCCCATTTTTCCAAGCCCTGATATGCTCCATCATTCTGTCTCTTAGTCTTCTTATCGTGCTGCCCACGTAAATCTGTCCACATGAACAGACTATAACATACACCACAAAGGAGGTTTCACAGTTCATGAAAGTATCTATTTCATACATTACTGAATTATTGTAGCTGAAACTCACAATCTTTTTACAGGCCCATCTGCAGCAATTACAACGCCCACATTTGTAAAATCCCTTAGTCACACTCCTGGGCCAAATTTCTCTATTTCTAATTGGATAACTTGGGCTTAAGTCACTCGCCAAGGTTCTCCCTTTCCTGAAGGTCACAGCCGGTCTCTGTCCAATGTGTTCTAATAAATCCTTATCAGAAGATAACAGGTGCCAGTGTCGATTTAGAATAGAGTACAATTTATTGGACTCTGTATTGTAATTAGTCACTAGGCGTACCTCTCGTTCTTTCTTCTCTGTAATTTCCTTATCTTTTAATGTTTGATATCGTTCAAGTTTATGGACACGTATTTTTGCCTTCTCAATAACAGCCCGTTGGTAACCCCTAGCATGAAATCTGGAAGACATATCCTGTACTGTATCCTTAAATTCATCGTCCTCCGAACAGTTCCTCCTAGCTCTGACCATCTCTCCATACGGGATGGATTTTATCTGAGAATTGGGGTGGCAACTCTTAGCGTGTAATAGTGAGTTACAACTAGTCTCCTTCCTATACATCTTGGAACACAACTTATTTCCTTTTATATATAACTCAACATCGAGAAAATAAATCCTCTCTTTATCATATTGGGTTGTGAACCTCAAATTAACATCATTACTGTTAAGGTATTCAAAAAAACACAGAAGGTCCTCCAGACTGCCGGTCCAGATCATGAGACAGTCGTCTATGAAACGACCCCAATATTGAATATATTCAGTCCACCAGACCCCACGACGACCCCAGATCCACTCCGCCTCGAACCATCCCATGAACAGGTTTGCAAAAGACGGAGCAAACCTGGAGCCCATCGCGGTCCCAAGGCGCTGTCTATACCAATTACGGTTAAACACAAATACATTGTTACTAAGCACTATCTGTGTCATATCTAGTATCATCTTTGTGTGCTCATAGTACTCAGCTGGTCTCCTGTTGAAAAAGGTCTCCACTGCATGAATTCCCAAAGTGTGGTCTATATTTGAGTATAATGAGACCACATCTAGTGTTACAAGAAACATGTCACTTTGCCAGGTCACATCTGACATCATATTCAAAACATGCTTAGTGTCCCTAATATAGGAGGGTAAATTTTCAACAAACGGTCTCATGAATATGTCAATATACTCAGATATCTTTTCAGTCGGACCCCCAATACCAGAGATAATTGGCCGTCCGGGTGGGTTCTCCCTATTCTTATGTACCTTAGGTAAGGTGTATAAACAAGGAGCTTTAGGTGTCGTGATTGTCAAATAGTTATACTCATCCAAATCCAATAGCGACATATCATACCAATTTCTAAGTCTCTCATTGATCATTATCATTAGGGATGGCAGTGGATTGTTGGATAAAGGCTCGTAATATCTATGATCATCTAACTGTGACATAATTTCTGCATTGTATTTGATAGTATCCATTACTACCACGTTGCCACCCTTGTCAGCCATTCGAATTGTGATGTCACTATTGGATTTAAGGAGTTTAAGTGCTTTTCTTTCTCCCTGTGTAAGATTGTCTGATTTTTTGTAGAAGCCACCCTTAGACCGTTTATCTATGAGTTTATCAATTTCAAATTCCACAGACTTGTGGAACGCATCTATAGTATTGCCTATGCCCAATTGAGGAGTCCACTTAGATTTCAATTTTAGACCGCTGCTTTGACTGAGATATCTGTTAATCTCTAAGTCCTCCAAGACTCTAGACAGTGTAATAGGGTCTTCCTCATTCTCTGTCAATGAAAGTAACAGTTTTGTAGCATTAACCCCTTCTATGGTCAGGTCACTTAATTGACTGTGTAAGGTAGTACTTTTGTCTTTTAATGGTGCATGAACAAAAAATTTTTTAATTTTCAAAAGTCTCACAAATTTATAAACATCAATCTTGGTCATGTACCAGTCCGAGATAACATTAGGACAAAATCCTAGTCCCTTTTTCAACAGTTTAATCATGTCATTGGTCAATTCAAATTCAGATACCTTGCTTATATATCTTGGTAATAGGGTTCTTTCTCTTTCGTTTTACACTGGGTGCTTATTAAGACTGGAATGGCTTTCTGTTATTTCATTTTTCTCACTTCAAACTCTTCACTCTGCAGGCCTTTTATCTTAATGGTTGGCGATTGGTACTATTTCACATCTAATTTTAGTTACATGAAAATATTTTTTACTGATAGTAGGAAATGTTTTGTTTGATTACAGCCCTGAAGAAGTCGAGGTACAATATATACACGACGAAACACGTGTTGGCTGGTGTAATCAACTTGTGAAATAAATTATAAGGACTTCTTATACAGAAAGTGGACTTTTGTTTGCATTGACTTTGGAGATTATATTAATTTGAACCGACTCCTGAGGATTGGAGTTACTTGCCATATACACGTTGGAATTACTTGATTGAACTGTGGGTGTGCTCAGAGGATATTGTTTTCAGTATTACTTCACATGAAGCCAGTTGATGTTGGATACGCATCATTCCTCTTGAAGCACCTTAGTGATTACTACAAATAATTATACTTTGTACCCTGATGTTAAGGTAGTGCGCCCATAATAGGTTGGTATCCACTTCTTAATTGAACTTTTTTGCAACTTGGAGCTGCCACCGGGAGGGTACGTTATACCTATCTTTATAATGAATAGAGATCAGGAAGCACAGGAGCTATTTAATAATCTCAAGACAGGGAAAAAGCAAGGCAAGACAGTCAATGCACCGACACCTGCTAAGACGGAGGGTCTGAAGGAGAAATTCAAAAGATTGGAGAATTTGAAAAGACAGGAGCTTAACAAGTGGTGGGACGCAGCTACATTGAAACAGTATCTTCTGCTTAATAGAATACCTAGGGGCTTGAGGTCTCAAATCATGCCCACATACGAAAACCTGGAACCAGACCTGTTAGCAAATTGGGAGCGAGAGCTCACAAATTCCTCCAGAAATCTTATTAACATTCTTATAGAGAATGCAGAGAGGAAGATTAAGAAATTGCTCGAAGAGATACATAAATTAGAGGAGGAAATTAAAGAACTTAACCAACCAGAAGTGATTATGAAAAATTACACTATTTTGGATAACTTCCTAACAGATCTCCAGGCAGATATAAAGCGTAGGAAGGCACGGAAGCTGCAAAGAGATGAGAATGATTATAAAGCGGGCCGCGTTTTCACCTTTGCTAAGCGCTTTGATTACTTAATTAGACAACCCCGTGGTTCCAAGCAGAAAGCAACTGCCACACCTAGCGTTGCAGCTAGTGAAACTGATGTCTCATCTATAGTAAGTAGTGAGAGTGAAGAGGTGAATGGAGGGGCGGTGGCCGAACCAGGCACACGAGAGAATGATTTTTTAGAAGAGGTGAAGCGTCACAGAATTGGGAATCGGGACTCCACGATCAGGGGCAGAGGTGGCGGAAATACAAGACTAGGAGAGGATCCAGGGGCAGGAGGACAACAGGATGCAAGAAGGGGAATGAGGCTGAGGTCATGGAAGGATTGAATGATATGCAGAGCAATATTGAAAATGAGATTGAGATCATCAATATATCTGAATTTGAATTGACCAATGACATGATTAAACTGTTGAAAAAGGGACTAGGATTTTGTCCTAATGTTATCTCGGACTGGTACATGACCAAGATTGATGTTTATAAATTTGTGAGACTTTTGAAAATTAAAAAATTTTTTGTTCATGCACCATTAAAAGACAAAAGTACTACCTTACACAGTCAATTAAGTGACCTGACCATAGAAGGGGTTAATGCTACAAAACTGTTACTTTCATTGACAGAGAATGAGGAAGACCCTATTACACTGTCTAGAGTCTTGGAGGACTTAGAGATTAACAGATATCTCAGTCAAAGCAGCGGTCTAAAATTGAAATCTAAGTGGACTCCTCAATTGGGCATAGGCAATACTATAGATGCGTTCCACAAGTCTGTGGAATTTGAAATTGATAAACTCATAGATAAACGGTCTAAGGGTGGCTTCTACAAAAAATCAGACAATCTTACACAGGGAGAAAGAAAAGCACTTAAACTCCTTAAATCCAATAGTGACATCACAATTCGAATGGCTGACAAGGGTGGCAACGTGGTAGTAATGGATACTATCAAATACAATGCAGAAATTATGTCACAGTTAGATGATCATAGATATTACGAGCCTTTATCCAACAATCCACTGCCATCCCTAATGATAATGATCAATGAGAGACTTAGAAATTGGTATGATATGTCGCTATTGGATTTGGATGAGTATAACTATTTGACAATCACGACACCTAAAGCTCCTTGTTTATACACCTTACCTAAGGTACATAAGAATAGGGAGAACCCACCCGGACGGCCAATTATCTCTGGTATTGGGGGTCCGACTGAAAAGATATCTGAGTATATTGACATATTCATGAGACCGTTTGTTGAAAATTTACCCTCCTATATTAGGGACACTAAGCATGTTTTGAATATGATGTCAGATGTGACCTGGCAAAGTGACATGTTTCTTGTAACACTAGATGTGGTCTCATTATACTCAAATATAGACCACACTTTGGGAATTCATGCAGTGGAGACCTTTTTCAACAGGAGACCAGCTGAGTACTATGAGCACACAAAGATGATACTAGATATGACACAGATAGTGCTTAGTAACAATGTATTTGTGTTTAACCGTAATTGGTATAGACAGCGCCTTGGGACCGCGATGGGCTCCAGGTTTGCTCCGTCTTTTGCAAACCTGTTCATGGGATGGTTCGAGGCGGAGTGGATCTGGGGTCGTCGTGGGGTCTGGTGGACTGAATATATTCAATATTGGGGTCGTTTCATAGACGACTGTCTCATGATCTGGACCGGCAGTCTGGAGGACCTTCTGTGTTTTTTTGAATACCTTAACAGTAATGATGTTAATTTGAGGTTCACAACCCAATATGATAAAGAGAGGATTTATTTTCTCGATGTTGAGTTATATATAAAAGGAAATAAGTTGTGTTCCAAGATGTATAGGAAGGAGACTAGTTGTAACTCACTATTACACGCTAAGAGTTGCCACCCCAATTCTCAGATAAAATCCATCCCGTATGGAGAGATGGTCAGAGCTAGGAGGAACTGTTCGGAGGACGATGAATTTAAGGATACAGTACAGGATATGTCTTCCAGATTTCATGCTAGGGGTTACCAACGGGCTGTTATTGAGAAGGCAAAAATACGTGTCCATAAACTTGAACGATATCAAACATTAAAAGATAAGGAAATTACAGAGAAGAAAGAACGAGAGGTACGCCTAGTGACTAATTACAATACAGAGTCCAATAAATTGTACTCTATTCTAAATCGACACTGGCACCTGTTATCTTCTGATAAGGATTTATTAGAACACATTGGACAGAGACCGGCTGTGACCTTCAGGAAAGGGAGAACCTTGGCGAGTGACTTAAGCCCAAGTTATCCAATTAGAAATAGAGAAATTTGGCCCAGGAGTGTGACTAAGGGATTTTACAAATGTGGGCGTTGTAATTGCTGCAGATGGGCCTGTAAAAAGATTGTGAGTTTCAGCTACAATAATTCAGTAATGTATGAAATAGATACTTTCATGAACTGTGAAACCTCCTTTGTGGTGTATGTTATAGTCTGTTCATGTGGACAGATTTACGTGGGCAGCACGATAAGAAGACTAAGAGACAGAATGATGGAGCATATCAGGGCTTGGAAAAATGGGGACACTAGATACCCAATAGCTGCTCATTATGTCCAGAACATTGATAATCAGGAAAATCACCAATTTTGTTATCATGCAATAGAGCATGTACTTCAGGATCCCAGGGGAGGTAACAGAACTCTGAAACTCAGACGTAGGGAGGTACTGTGGATAATGAAACTGAAATCGGTCCAGTATGGGCTTAATATTGATAATGAATACCAGTACTTCTTGGGCAATGAGTAGAAATTGGGCTGATCTTTGACCTATGTGTTGTTTCTTTTGCAATTTTCTGTAAATATATTAATGACTGCTGTCGACACCTAGCAGATTTCTGGAACTAGACTGTACAGGGACGCACAGTCCCTAGGATTTAACTTTGCTTCCCTTCTAAATATTATATGTAAGATGATGAAATGTGATTGAGTAGTTAAGATGATATTGCACCCTCGGTTGCCTTACGTTTGGATAACTGGCTAACATTTACCCTTCATTAACTCTACTCACCCTCTACCATGGTACAATATGGATACTTAATATGGTTTTATTTCTGTGATCTGGCTACTTAGGTATGTATAGATATATGAATGGATTAGTACATTATCCCGGAGTTTACGGTTGATAAGCATAGGGTCTGAATTAGATCTATGAATTACTCTGGAAATCCGATCGTAATCGGATAATTGAATGGATCGCCAACGTGTATGGATATTATATGCATCATTACACTATGATGCCTGTTAACGTATCAGTGATATTAGTTTAGACCAGAAATATATATGGAGTAACGTGTGTTTACTCTTAATAATGTTACGAACATACTGAAAGATGGCGCTTACATACTATCGCATCTTAGCCCATTCCAAGATGGCGCCCATGTGTAATGCCGAGATTTCGTATTTTAGTTTAGTTAGCGTACTTAAAATACTATATAGTACGATTATAGGTAATTGTATGATTCTGGAGTATTGATATTCATTTGGCTTGAGTGCATATTTAATTTCTTGCTTGGGATTTTAGAACTAATAGTAACATGTTACAAGATGGCGCGCGCTGAAACAGCATATTTAAGGACACTCTAAGATGGCGCCCAAGTTAGACGCCAATACTTGGATGTGAACGTTTGACTTAGAAGGAAATGCTTATAAGCAGAACACAGGTATATTTCGAGTCGAGTTGGCGGTAGTTTTATGGTCAACACTATATTCTGAAACGGTATTGATATTTATATCCGTTTCCTTTTACATATATTTCAGGCAGTCGAGATATTTGAAGATAACGACGTTTGGTGAGTGTGGGCAAAATTTATCTACTCTATGTAACTAGAGATTTGATACGGGTTATCTTACTTTAGTCATTATTTTGATACAGATAACCGTATATTGACCAAGAGAAGACGACCCTGTGCATAATATATAATTTATAGTTACCGTTGGTGAGTATATGTAATTCTATCTTAATTATGGGAGGAGAGAATGGATTAGCGCATTAATATTTGGTGTTTTGACACTTACTGATCTCCCTCACTTGCATAGAAGTGAATGTGATATTGATAGTGGGGATGACTTAGGGCAACATTGTACATAAAAAGGGTTATGTGAAATAAGTTTATTTAAACTTGGTATATTGTTTACAGGAATATACATTGACACAGATGTTTGTACTCACAGGATGGTTTAATAATTTCATTTATGGCATATGGACCGTGAATTGAGGTGTGACATGTGCTATTTCTATTGTTTAGGATACTTTGGATGTTTGGAGTCTAAATGATAATATATTAGAACACACCAGATGATTTTTACTGGGTGAGTTTTGTAGGATACGCGTTAGGTTTAATTCTATCCAGCAATATATACTTGGTTTGCAACATAATTAATTTTGATTTTGGTAGATAATTATAGGTGTTTGGAGAGACAGACACTGTTGACATATTGCTGGATGAGTTACGAGGAGAATTTTGAAGGTAAACCCGATTGATTCATAACATAGGGGGTGATCGCTTAATTTTAGCTGGCATATTATTTCTGTTTGGATTCACTAGTGGGTCAAACAGGTGCCTTTTGGATAGAAGTGACAGGATATAAGGTATATATTATATGTTACGCCTCTGTTGTTACAGATTGATTGACTTGTTCGTGTTATGAGGACTATAATATAAAAGAGAGATTACGGAAAGATACAGAGGTGATTATTTACCCCCACCTTGCTTATATATCTTGGTAATAGGGTTCTTTCTCTTTCGTTTTACACTGGGTGCTTATTAAGACTGGAATGGCTTTCTGTTATTTCATTTTTCTCACTTCAAACTCTTCACTCTGCAGGCCTTTTATCTTAATGGTTGGCGATTGGTACTATTTCACATCTAATTTTAGTTACATGAAAATATTTTTTACTGATAGTAGGAAATGTTTTGTTTGATTACAGCCCTGAAGAAGTCGAGGTACAATATATACACGACGAAACACGTGTTGGCTGGTGTAATCAACTTGTGAAATAAATTATAAGGACTTCTTATACAGAAAGTGGACTTTTGTTTGCATTGACTTTGGAGATTATATTAATTTGAACCGACTCCTGAGGATTGGAGTTACTTGCCATATACACGTTGGAATTACTTGATTGAACTGTGGGTGTGCTCAGAGGATATTGTTTTCAGTATTACTTCACATGAAGCCAGTTGATGTTGGATACGCATCATTCCTCTTGAAGCACCTTAGTGATTACTACAAATAATTATACTTTGTACCCTGATGTTAAGGTAGTGCGCCCATAATAGGTTGGTATCCACTTCTTAATTGAACTTTCTCTGAGTTTAGTTGGTTTGGAGTTGGAAAAGTAATTTTGTGGGGTTTATTATCCAGCTCTTTACCTGAGTTTATTTAGTTTTGGAGTTGGAATAGTCATTTATTATGGCTTATTATCCAGCACTTTCCCTGAGTTTAGTTGGTTTTGGAGTTGGAATAGTAATTGCGGCTGTTCAGCGAGACCAATTAGGATGCAACCACCTCCCTGGTGATCGCATCCAGCATCTTTATCATTGCAGTGGGCGGTACTGTAAGCAGCACACTCCGCAATGTTAAATTGGCATGTTGTGCCTTGCCATGCACAACGTGACAGGCACCGTGCGGTACCCCAATGTGCATCTATTCGACCACAATCCAACCCACGGGGCCCGCAATGGGCCCCCAAAGAGATTTATCATATGCCTTTCCAAGGCGGAGTCTCCGCCATTCAAAGGCATACCCACTGCTAGTATCATATTATGGATGGCGGGGCCTGCAAGGCACCACTATCATATGGTGGGCATTTTCCACCCAGCCAGCAATCGTGCGAATTGCCGACCTGTGAAAAAGCGGTGGACGGACTTTCCGTCCGCCGCAGTACCCCCCGCCATGGTAATATTGAAGGGGTAAATGGCGGGAGGGATGGGAGTTATGGCGGGTGGATCGCTACCACCAGTGCGGCAGTCCCGCAAGGCCAATTAAGATGTGACTGCCACCCTGCCGGTCGCATCCGGCATCTTCATCATTGTGGCGGGCGGTGCTGTAAGCAGCACCCGCCTAAATGTTAAAGTGGAATGTTGTGCATTGCCATGCACAACGTGACAGGCACCGTGCGGTGCCTGCCACCTTGTGCGTGGGAATGCAGCCAACCTGCAACGGTTCCCCAAAGTGATTTACTGTATGCCTTCCCATGGCAGAGTCTCCCCCATTTAAAGGCATAACCACCACTAGCAGCATAATATGCAGGCACCGCCACCATATTGTGGGCCTTTTCCGTCCGGGCGGCAATCGTGGGGATTGCTGGCCAGCGGAAAAGTGGAGGACGGACTTTCTGTCTGCCGCGGTACACACCACCATGGTAATTTGGCGGGGATAAATGGCGGGTGGGGAGTTATGGCTGGTGGATTGCCACCGCCGGTCAGGCGTTGGCGATCCACTGCCTCCATAATGGCCCCCTTAGTGTTTTATGTGTTTGATGTAGTTTTGGATAGAAATAGTGTGTAATGTAGTGTTAGTTATGTGTTTTTTAATTATGTTATCTTGTATTTAAAGTTAATAATAATGTTTGTGGGTTTGTACATGTTATTGTGAGTGGGCATTCTTTTTTTTTCTTTACAAGATTTTCAGTTCGTGAACAGATGGTGGTAATGGTGAGTTTATTTTTTTTATAAAGGAAAATGTATTTTGTTCTTTTAAAACAAGTTACTTTACACTTCCTATTATTTTTCTGGATTGTTGGAGCATTTTTTTTCAAACCTACTTTTGGGGTTTTTCAGGGTTTGGTTATTGAACAGATTGCATCGTTGAAGCTTTTTTTTAGCAGTTCTATTTTTGCGTTTCTTCTTACCTAATTTTGGTGTTTTTGAGGGTTTTGTTTTTGAGAGGATTGGGTCTTTGGAGCCTTTTTTCTACAGTTGGATTTTTACATTTTTTTCTGGGATTTATTTTCAAATTCATTCGTCTTTTGATTTATCTTCTATGGATTTATTGGTTTTCCAGGATTGTCTACTGCTACATAATTGTAAGTAATTTTTTATTATTATGGGTGGGAAATGTTTCTTGTTACATTGGTTTGTTTTTTCTTTTTTCTTTTAATAAATCTATTATGTCAAATATTTTTGCGTTTGTTTTTAAATTTTAAATGACATATTTACAATTATTAATTTTAAAAAAGTGCAATTATGTTGTTTACAAGTTTTGTTATTTTAAAATGTTTATGATGTTTAGCACTGTTTTTTTATTTAAAGTATAGATTTAGCAATCATGTCTAGGTATTCAAGCCATTTGGTGTTTGGAAATAGTAGAGTTTTGTGTTGTTGGTATTTATAAATTGTTTTAGTTTGTTTACTGAGTTTAGGGCCGATTTCAGTTAGGGATTGCTCTAGTCTTAGCTCTTGATAGCTCTGTTCTATTTTGGTAGCTTCTATAAGTTTATGTAGGGTTGGTTGTCCTCTTACTATTGTGGCTTGGAAGGCGTTATGCCATCCTTTCACTGCGTTGTTGGCATTAGCTTTTTTGAGCTAGAGTGCTATTGTAGACATTCCACCAGGGGATTTGGAACTTAGGGGTCCATTAGGATGGCGGACGGATTTTGTCCGTCCGCCATTCCGGTGGAAACGGGATCGCCCGCCACGTATGCGGCGGTCCCGCCACGTATGCGGCGGTCCCGCCACGTATGCGGCGGTCCCGTCATAGCAATTATGATGCGCCCGCCACAGTGGCGGGCGCATCCAGCATTTTTAACATTGTGGCAGGCGGTGCTCTACGCACCGCCCGCCGCAATGCTAAAAATGCACGTTGTATATTTCAATGCACAACACGACAGGCACCATGCAGTGCCTGTCATGTTGTACATCGAAATGCTGGGGGGTACCATAGGTATCCCCCATGTGCACCCCCACCCCCCTTCACCCTGGGGGCCCACAACGGGCCCCCAAGGCAAAGACCGTATGAATGAATGAATGAATGAAAGTGGATTTATAACAGCGCGATTGCTGCCCTGAGGCGTCCAAGCGCTAAAAAAAGGAACCAAGTGAAGGGAAAAAGAGGTAAGAACCAGAAAGGAGGGAGAACTGAATTAAATTAAACAGAATTGAATAGGTGTATTTTTAATTGTTTTCGGAAGGAAACGAGATCAGAATTGGATCTCAAGTAAGACGGGAGGGAGTTCCAGATCTTGGCGTCGTTGAAGGCAAACGTCCTTCCTCCAGATCTAGTCTTTTTAACTCTGGGGACTGCTGCCATGAAGGCCTGACTAGAGCGCAGATTTCTACCTGGGTGATACTGGCTTACTAGATTACGGGTGATTAGGGGACCCGAATCCCAGAAAGCCTGGTGAGCAATACACATTGCTTTAAAAATGACTCTCTTATGCACTGGGAGCCAATGAAGATTGGTCAGAGCCGCCTTTACTGACAGTCTGCGAGGAATCTGCAGCAGAGTACGCGCGGCACAGTTTTGTACCAGCTGTAATCTCTTTAAGGTGTACTCTGGTATAGGACGTTGTTGGAGTCCAACCGTGATTGTATCAGGCCCTGTATGGCTATCTGCTTTGCCTCCATTGGGAGCAAAGGAAGCACTTTCTTCAGTGTTCTGAGTATTCCAAAGCAGGTGGCTGAAAGCTTTGTGATCTGGGTGTTGAGTGACAGACTCCTGTCCAGCCATACCCCTAGGCTTTTGATGTTATCCTTCGGTGCCGGGGGGGCACCTAGACAGGGGGGCCACAATGAGTTGAAGAATGTGGGGTCGGCAGGGCCCAGGAGCATGAGCTCCGTTTTGTCACCATTAAGTTTTAATGATGACCGAGTCATCCAGGACTTCACCACCTCCAGACATTCGGTTAGTCCCCCTGATCGTGGTTGGAGAGCCTCCTGCGCTAATAAGACCACCAGCTGGGTATCGTCCGCATAGGATATGATCTTGACTCCATACGGACGAACTACCTCAGCCAGTGGCCTCATATAGACGTTGAAAAGCGCGGGGCTTAGAGAGGAGCCCTGCGGGACTCCGCACTTCAGGGGAATGCTAGCAGACACTGTCTGTCCATCAAACACTTGGAATGACCTGTTGCTCAGAAAAGATTTTAACCAGAGCCACGCCTTGTCCACAATGCCGACATTCGAAAGACGGTTCAGTAGGGTGGCATGACTGACCGTGTCGAACGCCGCACTGAGATCAAGGAGGATCACTGCCACTGATCCTCCCTGATCAAGGATTTTCCTGGACTCCTCGATGACCATTAGGAGGGCGGATTCTGTTCCATGCTTAGGCCTGAACCCTGTCTGGGTGGTGTCTAGCAGCTGGTTATCTTCAAGGAAGCTGACCAGCTGGAGATTGACATACCTCTCCACGATCTTACTCACCCAGGGAAGCAGTGAAATCGGACGATAGTTCCCAAAGTCCGATGGTTCCAGATTGGGCTTCTTTATCAGCGCTCGGACCATCGCCCGTTTCCAAGCAGAAGGGACAATGCCCGAGGCAATGGAGGCATTTAGCAGGTTTCTAATGATTGGTAGGACAGTCTGAGAGACCAGCATCATGGCTTCAGGGGGTGCCGGATCAGTTGGAGATCCAGATTTTACTCTCCGAGCCATGGACTCCAATACTTCGAGATCCATGCAAGGAAAGTAACTGAGCAGAGGTAAAGGGGCTGAAGCGGAGTCTAAGGTCTTGGTTTTATCCTGAATTAACGGAGGGGTGGGGGTGAGCGTGCAGGGGAAGGAGGCATATATTTTGTTTACTTTGGCTGAAAAATATTCAGCCAAGTCATTGCACTGGGAAACAGACTTTTCCTTCAAAACGATTGGAGACGGGAGTTTTGTGAGTTTTTGCAAGGTTTGAAAAATTTCTCTACGTTTGGATTTTGCAGCTAGAATCTTGTCAGAGAAGTACACTGCTTGGGCGGCTTTTAGCTCCTTTTTATAAGTCTTTTCCTCCATAGAGTAGTCTATGCGCCATTTTCTTTCCATTTTCCGGCATTGGTGCTTTTTATTCCTGAGTGCCTCTGAAAACCACGGTGCTGTTTTATGGAGGCGTTTTACCGTTGCTTTCTTGAGGGGGAGGATGGATTCGACGGAGTGCAGGATCCAGTTTTCATAGGCCTGGTTAGCCAGACATGGATCCTCGTTGTTAGGTGGAAGTTCTTTCGTAAGTAGGTTTTTCCATTCCTCTGTAGGTATCCGTGCCCTGGCAAGTCTTATTGATGGTTTTAACGGACCGGATTTCTGAGTGGACCAGGTAAAGGGCACCAAAGAGTGGTCAGTCCACGGGAGGGGGAGCGGAGACCCAACCACAAGGTCCTCGCAGTTACTGAACACTGGATCTAACAGGTGACCCTTCACATGGGTCGATGCTTTTACTCGTTGGTCAAGTTGCAGCGCAGCCAGGTCATCGGCTAACGCAGTAGCCGTAGAGTCCAGCGGTGAATCAAAATGAAAATTGAGGTCGCCTAGCACGGTATAGTTGGCGGAGGCGCTAACATGTGGCGCCATAATTGCTGGTAAGAGATTGTGAAATTGTTTAGGGGGACCGGGTGGGCGGTATGACTTTCCGTGACGGCATTGCCGCCACGGAAAGGCATACCCCGAAGCCCATCCTAATATGGCTGGCGGTGTCTGACAGACACCACCACCATATTAGACCTTTTCCGCACGGTCGCAAGGTGACTGCGGCGGAAAAGCGGCGGACGGTCTTTCCGTCCGCCGCGGTCCCCCCGCCATTGTAATATGGCGGGGGGTAAATTGCTGGCAGACAGTGAGGGATGGCGGACTGATCACCACCGCCTGCATGGCGGTGGCGATCCGTCCGCCATCCTAATCGGCCCCTTGGTTTGTCTACGGTGCCCTGACCTATGTAGCCTTCCCACCCAAGTGTCTTCAAAGTAGTCTAGGAAGGGAGTTAGTTTAGTTTTGTTTGCTTGATAGAAAGGGATTTCAAGAAGTATGTTATAATTGAGGCTCCCTGTTTTCCATTTTTACTGTTTTAAACAGACAAATACAGACAGAAAACATTAGTTTTCTTGGCTGTATTTATTATTAAATGTGGATAAAAATGAAAATTGGGTTGCTATTTGAGTAATTCTAAATGGTGTTTGCCATGACTGCTAGGCCAATAGATGTGTTAATTGATAGTTAAGGGGGTTAAAAAAGAAAGGAATTTTTGTAAAGAGGTTTTAGCAGTGGTAGCTATGCACAAGGTTAATACTGAAATTTGCATATTTTCATATAAGTGCACTGATTTCTCTTCTGTGGGTGTTCACAACAGTGAATCCTGGCAGACATTCAAGCATGAGTGCATATTTATTGGTTAAATATATGTGGACATATACTAATTTCAGCTTCATTTTTCCACAAAGCCCATAATAAATATAGGTAAATACAGATAAAATTAGAAAAAAATAAATATGGATAAATATAGACGGAAATGGTAAAAAAATAAACACCATACTACCAGGAGACCTAGTTATAATGGTTGACTACTTCAGTTGTTGGTACATAGGCCAGGGCTAATATTTTTTTTATTTGGTAGGCAAAGTTGCTATTGGTGACGTAATCAATACTTAAAGTAGATTTTTGTAGGTGTCTCCAGATACTTTGGTTAAAGTGGTCATAGTAACCTTGTATTGAAGTGTGTGGGTATGTTTTTCAAATTGATTGAATCATTGCTTGTTCAAAGTCAATGATAATTTTTTGTAGAGAGTAGTTGTCGGTGTGTTGGTTTATTATTGTTGGGAGCGCTATGTAGGTGGTGTGTTGTTTATTAGGGAGTAGTGCGTATGTGAAGGGGATGTTAGTGTCTTCATATTCGCTGTGGATGGTATATAGTTGATAAAAAGGCATGGGGCAAACTTTGAGTGTGCCATCCATCATCCATGTTTTGCAGTTTTTAAGTTTTTGTGAGCTGTTGGTGAAAAAGATGATAATTCTTTTTTCATGACTGTTATTGTCATGAAGAAGTAATTTTTTATCTTTGTGGGTGATGGTGTATTCCGGTAACATTTCTTTTGCTGCAGAAGATTGGGGAATGGGGGTATTTGAGCTGTAGCTCTTTTAGTTCTGGCAATTAAGCTTTTCGGAGTGGGGATAGATGGTAGTTGTCCTGTGACATGTCCAGGTACCCTAGTTAACAAGTTTTTGGGTATTGGTCTGTTGGGAGCTGGTACTTGCTTCTCTGATAGTTTCTAGAGCATCTCTGGCTTCGATTTCAGTCATATTGGGGGGATGGTTATGTTCTCTGACATTAACTACATTTGTTTCTACTGTAGTGGCTCTCACATAGCAAGAATTGGAATAATATTTACTGCATTTCCAATGTGTTTTGTTTCCAGTTATTTTTTCTTGTGTATAAGTGTAGCCCATGTAGCACAGAAGCAGTTTCCCTTTTTTTGAAGTTATGAATTTTGCTCCTTCTGCCATTTTTTTGTCTATCTGTGAATATATGTATATACATATATATTCACTGAAAAAACCATAGGTTAGAGACCATATATAGTTAGGAATTAGCATTTACAAAACCTTGAAAATTCACTGAAAAAACCATAGGTTATAGACCATATATAGTTAGGAATTAGCATTTAAAAAACCTTATTTTACTCACACAAAACCATTGAAATTCCATATATAGTTAGTTGCACTAACTATATATCGCGCACCCGCAATCCACTGCTGATCATGTCACATATTACATCATTCATGACATGGTCAGTGACATCACTGATGACATCACTGATGACATCTCAAATGACATCACTGATGACATCACTGATGACAACATCCAGTGACTGTATGTTTCTGTAAAGTTAAAATATGTCTTACATATTGAAGAATGAGTGGATGTATAAGTGTCTGGATGAAGGATTTAGTAGGTGCGTGACTGACTGTATGAGTGAGTGATTAAATGTGTCTCACTGAATGCATGGGTTAGTGACTAAACTGTCTTAATGTGTGCATCATTATGTCTGTTGTGATGTAAACTGCTGCATGTGTTGATCATTAGCTATACGAGAGGCTATATGTGTTATTAATTGGTTGCCCAAGTATTTCTATGGGAGATTGAGTTTGTGTGGGGGTGGCTGGAAGGTGTGTGACTCTGTGCATAGATGTGTGAGCAGTTTATTCACTAGATGTATGAGTTCAAGAGTGCATGTGGAAACAGCTACATGGGCAGTTGACTGTGTGCATGAGTGTATTGATGAGTGAATGGATATCTCAATGCTACATGTCATAGTAAGTACATATGTAAAACACAGTACATGTGAGAGTTGGCATATATAAATAACTGTGCATGAGAGCCACTGAATGAGTGAGTGGTTGTATCGATCATTGTGAACTTGTATCAGGGATTGTATAAGAGAGTAAATATGTGTTAGTATATGTTTCAATAAGTAAGGTGTGTATAACTGTATAGTTGAAGAAATGGAGGTGAGATTGTTTCTTTGCATGACTGACTGGGTGTGTGAGTAACTCCATGGATGAGTGGCAGTGTGTGAGTGTCTGTATACACTGAGTGTATCTAAGGTTATATTAGAGTCTGAAGAGGTTTATCGTATTAGCACAAGAATTATGTCAAATGAGACGTCATCAGTGATGTCATCAGTGATGTCATTTGAGATGTCATCAGTGATGTCATCAGTGATGTCACTGACCATGTCATGAATGATGTAATATTTGACATGATCAGCAGTGGATTGCGGGTGCGCGATATATAGTTAGTGCAACTAATTATATATGGAATTTCAATGGTTTTGTGTGAGTAAAATAAGGTTTTTTAAATGCTAATTCCTAACTATATATGGTCTATAACCTATGGTTTTTTCAGTGAATTTTCAAGGTTTTGTAAATGCTAATTCCTAACTATATATGGTCTATAACCTATGGTTTTTTCAGTGAATTTCAATGGTTTTTTAATAGCAAATATCATAAGCTGTTGAATGTCAAGTACGTGGTAAGTAAAAACATTTTCGTGTTTATGCACACTGATCTGCTTTGAATGCTGCCCCCCACCCCTCATTTCTATTAGGAGTACTCTCTCTTTGCAGATAGTGAAGGGTAGTTAACGCAGGCCTTTGCCCCCGTTGTAATCCGTCGTGCCTGCTTCTCTCTCCATTTGATTGATTGTTCTCTTTGGTTCATTCTCTATTTACAAACAAGCACAGAGTCGCAATACTCTGTTTAGTCTTTGCAGATAGCGAAAAATCGTGTAAAAAAACAAAAGGAATCGAGCAAAATCAGTAGGCCACTAATGGGATCTCTTTTTGACCTCCCTAAAATAGAAACATTAGGAACAACCTGTTGATAATACCAATGTGTATGTACATAAGCGGCGTTCATTTGTGTTCACAGTACCCCTTGTTGATTGTTTGAATCGACCATTGAATTGTTCGAAGTTGGTTCTCTTAAGAATCTTCTCTGCCTGCAAACGAGGAAGAATAGGAATATTCTCTCTCCCTTTGCAGATAGTGAAGGGTAGGTAATGCAAACCTTTAACACGTCGTGCCTATTTCGTTCCTCATTGATTGATTGTTTCCCCAAACATTGACTGTTTGGGAATTGGTTCTTTTTGGAGGTATTCCCTGTTTGCAAATATACGTAGGAAAATCTTTGCAAATAGTGAAAGGGTACGTAATGCGGACCTTTCTCCCCCGTTGTAATCTGTCATGCCTATCTACTCCCCACTGATTGATGCACCTGTTTCACCCGGACCATTTACTAGAGATACGTCATCTGGCCCGACCAGAGAGCACCCCTAGTGAAAAGGACATATGCAATAATAACGAAGTGATCACTGTATCCTGTTAACAGAAACTTTAGCATGAAACAACCTGGAAAGAAAAGAATAGGAAAACGAAAATCAGTAGGCCACTGATGAACATGAACTTTTATTAAACAACGAACAAAGAAACGATAACATAACGTAATGATAAAACCTATTAATGTCCTAGAAACAAGAAAACGTTAGAAATATGCCAGTGGTGAGAGACCAGAAAAACAGTAAGAGAAACCAAATCACCCCTCGCTGTCCCACCGCCTGCCACGCCAAAAAAATCGATAGACTAGGGAAAATGCAAGTCAGTAGAACATCCGCCCCCACTCTGGAAACTTCCAAGGTGGGGCAGGGTTGCGGCTACGCCCAGCCGGGAGCAGCCCATATAAGGCGGGTCCTGCTGCCACGCCTCGGCCAGGAGATCCTAACGTAGGGTGTAGCCGGAGGAGAGGCCGAGGCCAGCGGGACCCGGCCAGGGGATTGCCTTTACAACGCTGAAGAGTTGCAGGGGGGGGAATGTCTCCTCGACCCTCCCCTCTCTCTCCCAGTCCGGCCGCGGTGGCCCTTGAGAGTTTCAGGTAGTCCCGCCACATGCTCTTCCGGTCCGGCCACCAACGGTCGGGGGGCCGAGGCCGACGGGATCCGGCTGCAGCCGATAAACCAAGGAACCCGTTCATGGGGCCAGAGCCAGGGGCGTCCGGCCGACATCCACCGGAAGCCCGGCCCAAAGACGGACGGGACATTTTTTCTTTTCTCCTTCGTAATAGCAGCGGCAACACGCCAGGCACCACTTCTTTCTTCAAAAATGGCTTTGACAACACTGGGGGGGATGTCTTGCACATGCCTCCGACCCCCCCCCCGTCCTCATCGCCACCGGCCATAACAAATGTCAAGCGGGGCGCCGTGGGGTGCACTGGGAGGGAGAGACGGTGCGAACAGGCCTCTCCCGCCTCCTCAGGTGAAGGCTTCCCAGCTGCACCCTCAGCGCTCCAGGCGCCCCGAAAAGGGTTTGTCCACTGTGGCGATGCTGCAACGTCTCGCCCGGCAGGGTGGAGCCCGTCCGCTCATGTGACCCCGCGATCGCCGGTAGCTGCCGATCTCTCAAAATGGCGATCGACCTGGCAAGAGCGGGCCCAGCATGAAGAAATGGCCCGGTCACTGGTTGACTCCACCACCGTAGTCCTCTACGACCTTGAAGATTCTACAGGAGCCGCGGGAGTCTCCGACCCCCGATGGGGAATGACTGCCATGATCGCCCGTGGAGTGACGAAACTGTATCCGCGGGACGTCGGCGCTCCCATGCTGGCGCCAGCCTCACTTTGAATTACTAGAATCCTGCAGACCTCAGTTCCGGTGAAAGCACAGTGTGACCCGGTAGGAAAAATTGTTGCACCCCCTCCCCTTTTGAAGTGATAGTTCAAACCACCGATCCTTTCCTTTGCCCTTTTAACGGAACTTTGGACTGCCTCCCCCTCTTTTACATTTTCTAGAGAAAACAAAACATTAACCACTACATTACCATAGCAGTTGACACCAGAACTGTTTTCAAATTGAAAACCAACAACATCTTCAACAGAATCCTTTTTGTTTCTGCTGTGACCCTGCTACAGCACAGGCATTGTCCCCAGCAGTAATTCTGCAATGCCGGTAAGAATAGCTGTGGTGCCTACTGGACTCACTCACCCCCGCGGCGCCCCACGCCGTTATTTGCTGGGCGGCAACTTACTAGACATCACTTTCGTGCCATCTAGATTTCAGCGCGTTCTGCTGCCTTGGAACTATTCGCACAACAGACTGCTACTGACGACCCACCCCCAGGCAACATCTTCTGAATTTTCATAATTTGAAAGAACTAGTAACATGTCCTCATCAGGAATTCAAAAGAAAGTGCCACGGTCTCTTCGTTGTTTAAATGTTTTTACTGTTTTTGTTTTGTTGTATATATTTATATGTTATTAAAGTTTTATATTCCTACTACTTTTGGGGAGACCTTACTTCACAGCGCTTAGCTGGGACGCGCTCACCTCTGGCTGGTCACTGAGAGGAGGACTTTGCGAACAGCTCGCCGCACCCGCTCCGCGGGTGCCGCTTCGTCGCCAAGAGAGGAGGAGCGGGAGACCAACACCACCGGAGGGCTGCAGGGCTGCGAGCGTATCAGGGACTCCAATTCCCGGGAGTCCCTGAGAGACCGCTGACCACTTCCGGTCCGCTCTCCCTGCCGGCCCGCCCCCCGCCCACCTGAGGGTTTGTTAAAGCCCCACCAGCGGTCCTATCAATTGGGAGACCTTACTTCACAGCGCTTAGCTGGGACGCGCTCACCTCTGGCTGGTCACTGAGAGGAGGACTTTGCGAACAGCTCGCCGCACCCGCTCCGCGGGTGCCGCTTCGTCGCCAAGAGAGGAGGAGCGGGAGACCAACACCACCGGAGGGCTGCAGGGCTGCGAGCGTATCAGGGACTCCAATTCCCAGGAGTCCCTGAGAGACCGCTGACCACTTCTGGTCCGCTCTCCCTGCCGGCCCGCCCACTGTCCTCAGACTTTGCTATATCTGGGGCCACTCCTCCCGCAGCGCGGGACGCAGCCCGGAGCGAAGACCGGGCTAAGAGCGGGCCGTTTGAGGACGGCAGCGGACGGCCTTGGGCCACCCCCCTTGCTACTCCCACCCCGCCTGTTGTTCTATCATTGTGTTAGGTTAGGCCAGCTCAATAGAGGCAACCTTTCTAGCAGGGTGTGTGAGGGCCCCACCTCATTATGAGCACTAGGATGACACGTAGCAAGGCCGCCAATGGCGGTTCACAAGTTAGTGGCCCTATGGATGACTTCATCACTCGCACTAACATAGCTATTGATGAAGAAATATCCAAACTCCAAACTCGGGTATCCCTAGAACTGGCAGCCGCACGTAGGTTGTCCGAGGTAATGGCCCATTCGAAAAAATCATCCTTAGGCCATATAGCCTCTGCAGTCACCCCTGCTCGCCCTGTTCGCCCAAATAGCATCATGACTCAGGCTGATTTACACCATCCCCCGATTACTCCCTCTCTCACTCCGCCCTTAGAGCAAACACGCACTTTAGAAGAGCTAAGTTTCTCTGCACTTCCCCATACTCAGTCCCCTAACTCTCCTGCTCAAGTAATTCCAACTACTTCCTGTGCTAGTGGCGCGCAACCCAAAAGAAAACGCCAATCACGCTCAGCCTACTCCCGCAAAAAGGCTAAAGTGGCAGTTTCTCACCATTTCACAATGGCTAATACTCAGGCATGTACTGTCTTACCTGAGGGTCCCCTAAGATCGCAGCCAGTATGCCAAAAAATGGGAGAGGGCCCAGCTACCATCACCCCAGAGGTTGAGGGGTTGCAGGTGCAGGACCAGGGACAAAATGAGAAGGAATTTATTGACCAAGTCTGGGAAACACTAAAAAAACTTCTCTCACCACTCGACCTAAGATTGTGTAGGATAGAAAACAATCTGCTCGAGATGGAGAAGAGCATTATTGCTCTGGCCACTCTTGGCCTGAGAAATCTCGAAAACCAGGGCGTGTCCCTATCCGACCCACAATTGCCAGCTCCTGCTGTACAAGCTGAGCAGCACCCCGCTCCAATACCCGCTGTTGCAAGGCCTGTTCCCAAGCCGAGGACGGTGGCTGTGGACCAAATTTCCACGACCGCTAAACCTCAGGCTTCCAAACCGCAGGCTCCTGCACGGAATCCTAAGCTGCAAAAAACAAATCCAAATCTGGTACCACCCGCTAGACCCCACCCCACTGAAACCCAGGGCCCTCGCCCAAAAGAAAATTTTAGAGGAGGCTATATAGATCTTCCTCCAGAGGCCAATGAATATGTAGTTGTGTTGACAGGTGTCCCTGTCCTCGGCATTGACCAATATGAAAACCATTGGTCATTGACAAACAAAACAATGCACTGGCTTAGTGTTAACAGACCAGCTCCTAATGGCAAGAGAAGCCGGGTAATGATGGTCCGTAGAATACCCTGGGTGGGCCCAACAAAGAAATCTAAGCAAGGGGACTGCGTAGTTGTAACTTTTGATGACCCGCATACGGCACGACATATTTGTTCTTGGCCAACTAGCGAAGAATCCCTTGTCATCCCGAGGCCACTATCCTACTTTTACCCTCCACGTCAAGTACGTACCCAAGTGGATAACTGGTCCTTGGTGCAGCACCATCCATGGAAGATCCATCCCACGAGGCCAATGGACACCCTTTTACAGTGGAATGGCCTTTCAACCCACAACAGATTTGGAGGCCTGGAGGAGGTCGATTGACTTTTTGCGCCCCCCGCTTCCTCACAACTAGAAAAAGCTTCGTCTCCCATGGATACAGAAATATCTGGAAACCAAACTTACAGCCCACAAAATAACGACAATGGGCCCCTGACTCGCACGCCACGTGTCTTGGATCTAGCTAAAATGGCTACTCCAGATTGTATAAGGATGGAATCATGGCCTGACAGCCACTGCCTGACCCCACCTCCTTCCGCTCAACTCAATCTAATGGAGATCAAACTGCCAGATAGTGCTGCCCCCACTGAACTTTACCAGACTAAGATCCCCCCAACACCAACTATCCCAGATGAAGGAAACTTTTCCTTACCCACTCATGTTCCTAAAATCTCTTCACCCGGTGAATCCTCACTAAAGTTCTTAAGCTGGAATGTGGCTGGCCTTGAACGTAACCTTGACAACCCGGAATGGAACACCTTCTTGGCACCTTACGACATTTGTTTGCTACAGGAAACATGGTGCCAGGAACCTAGACACAGAGTGGGGTTCTCGACCTTCTACGTCCCGGGTGTTCACCATCAAGGTTCCAAAGGACGCCCGTCCGGCGGTCTCCTTATTTGGATTAATATAGCTCTAGACCTCAGTGTTCTCCAAAGACCTACTGAATCTCCCGACCTCCAATGGCTAACTCTCCATCACAAAGGGGGAAGGAAGCTAGAACTATTTAATATCTATTTAAGGGACAGCAGGAATGGAGGATCTTTAAACTCACTAGGTTTAAGCAACAATCTGGCTGCCTGCAACGCTGACTCTCTCGTCCTGCTGGCAGGCGATTTTAACTGCTGTTTTGAGCCTTTAGCTAAAGAAGATATTCTGGACACTAACGAGGAGGATAATAGGAGGGGAATCCCCATCTTGAATCTTGACCCGATCCCGAAATGGACACAAAGGGCGATCGACATAAACGCTCTCTGTATGGAGCATAATTTGAGAGCAACAAATGGGCGTTCTAGGTCAGATCCCATGGGTGCCCACACATATAATAGGACGGGCCACTCCTCCAGAATTGACTTTGTCATGCTCAACTATACCCTCTGGTCATACCACCAAGACATGGAGGTTATAGAAACCTGTGATAGCGACCACAACCCTCTTGCTGTAACCATTTCTGTTCCCTGGTTCCAGGGCTCTCAAGAAACCACCAACCAGATATGGAAATCCTCATGTGAGATCCTCCCCTCGAACTGTGGGAGACGTCTCAAATGGGCAAGAGTCGCAGCAGACGAGGCTAGGATGACACAAGCTGAAATCATCCTACTACAGGCTGAATTCAAGTTTGGTGCTTCAAACAGTGATAGTAAGAAGTTCCTATCACTATTTTTAGAGACAGTAACAGCACTAAGTGGGCTATTCACCATTTCGAAACCCAGCGCCAGCAGCGCTGCAAAAGGCGTCCAGAGAACAAACGGAAAGTGGTTCACAGCGAATTGCCGAAATGCTAAGAGTGATCTCGTGGCCGCAGTAAAAGGAAAAGACCAAGCTGCCATCAGGTCTGCAAGGAAACTCTACAGGAAATCTGTGACTGAGGCCAAGCGGTCTTATGACTTCAACTTTTGGAGTGATCTAACGGAGGCAAGCACAAGGAAAGATGCCAAGGGGTTTTGGGACTTGCTAAGGTCAAGAGACAAGCCCATAGATCACCAACTGACTTGTAACATCCCGGGTGCTGCCTGGTTTGCCCATTTTTCGAACTTGTATACAGCGCAAACAGGGTCCCCCCAGCCAGATTTGCTATTACGGTTCAGTTCCACAGTCCTCCCACCAAACGAAGTTGCATTCACCGCTGTAGAAGTAGCGAAGGCAATTAGTTGTATTGTTCCCAACAAAGCGGCAGGCCCGGACGGGATCCCGGGCGACCTGATAAAAAATAACCCCCCATTTTGGAGCAGATTAATTGCTGCACTTCTTAATGAGGTTACGTTGGGGGGATCTTTCCCTGACTCTTGGAGGGGCGCTGAAGTCGTCCCCATTTTCAAGAAAGGCAACAGGGAAGATCCAGCTAATTACCGCCCCATCAGTTTGTTGGACACAACGCAAAAGGTGGCGGGGAAAGTGGTATTGGGCAGGATTCTGGAGTGGGTGGACGACAACCAGATATTATCTGATTTCCAAGCGGGTTTTAGATCAGGGACAGGCACCGTCGAGCAGACTTTCCGCCTTTTAATGCTCTATTGGAAGGTAGTGGTCCTAGGAGGAGGCAGTTTATACTTAGTCTTTATAGACTTAAAGACGGCCTTCGACCTGGTCCCACGAGCATTATTGTGGAAAGTCCTTGACGGTCTAGGTCTACCTCCCTACCTTCTGGCCTTATTGGTAAAATTCCATGCAAACAACTTTGCTCAAATCAGATGGGGTGCCCTGGGAGAAAAAACACCGTGTATCCCAGTAGACAGGGGCGTCCGCCAGGGGTGTGTGCTTGCCCCCACTCTGTTTTCGCTGTACGTAAATGGAGTGGTGGAGCATCTTTTACAACATCCTGCAGATGCACCATCCCTGGCCGGAAGGAAAATCCCGACGCTCCTGTTTGCGGATGACACCCTCCTGATTTCGAAGTCACCCACAGGCATACAGGCGCTACTTACCAGCTTTAAGGCCTTTTGTGATACCAAGGGCTTAGCAATAAATATTGGCAAGACCAAATTTCTTGTCCTCAACCCCCCGAAGAAAACTGTTAAACCCCCCACTCTAGACTCCGTTCCATTAGAACGGGTCAAAGAATTTGACTATTTAGGCATACGCCTCTGTGATAGCATGAACTGGAAGGCCCACCACCAGAAAGTGTTTCTAACCCACAAGAGGGTTGTTGGCGCTCTACTTAAAGAACAACGCGCCTCCTCAACAAAACCGATCGGGGCACTTCTTGACATTTATAGGGCCAGGGTTGTGAGTGCAGCATTGTATGGCGCAGAACTTTGGGGAACCCAGAGAGTGGACACTTTGGCCCACCTAGAAAATAAATTTCATAAAGACTTGATGAGGTTACCCCAGAGCACTCCCACAATCCCACTCTTGCTCGACGCAGGTACCCGCCCTATCTGCGAGCAAGCTAAATTACGTCCCTTATTGCTGTGGTCCAGAATTTGGAACGTTCCTGAACTCCACAGCTATGCGGATGCCCTAAAAGACATTTTGTCCCTCCCTGGCTGGCATAAGATCACCTGGCTTAGAGAGGTTAAGAAGTCACTTATCTTGCTTGGTCTAGGATCTGCGTGGGAAAACAAAACCGCACCTCCCAAACAGGAATTGAAGAGGGCCTATTGGTCTTGGGTCTATAGTGAGAGACTGGGCAAATCTAACCATCCAAAAACTGTTGCCAACTTCCTGATGGTTAAATGTAAACCCTCTAGAGAAGCTTATATGGACCTGATCCATAGTCCTTACGATAGGGCTTTATATTTTAAATTCAGGGTTGGGGTTTTACCTTTATGCCAGTTCACTTCTACCTGGAAACCACCCTTGCAAACTGTTCCCGACTGTCCATTTTGTGAGCTGAAAACAGAATCTGTTGCACACTTTTTATTTGAGTGTCGAGCCTATTTGGCTCCCAGACGGAGGTGGTTGAAGCCTCTTTTCAGGAGCCTAGGAACCCGTTCACACCTGGAAGCTTTGAGAATACTGCTCTCAGACACAAGTCCCTTCTTTGCCATCTGTTTGGCAAAATTCCTAGGATGGGCTTGGCGTATAAGAACCACAAAAAAACTGATGATCCAATAATGTCTCCCACTTTTTAACATGTTTTTCTTGTCCAAATGGACAGATCTTTTTTAAAGGTACAATGAATTGTAAGTTGTTTGTTCGATTATTGTTTTATACTGTGATGTTTCGCTTTTATGATATGTTTTTATATCGAAATAAAGCTTACTACTACTACTACTACTTTGTTGGAGCGCTATATATTTTTAATGTGACACATAATTGTAAAAACTTTGATGTACAAAGAGTCATTCCTAGAATCTTCCGCTTCAGGCTCGGTCCCCTCCCCAATCACAATACAGGATGGTTTTCAGATAGTAGGAACACGTGTGGTGTGACGGATCTCATCGGGTGTGGGCCTTGATCTACTATAACTCCTTTGAAGAGGGGTGATTCTTTACAGCTGGAGCCATAAACTACATCTGCAGGGCTAGCTGATAGCCTGGACAATCGGACACAGAGGAAGAGGAGTGTCAGAGGGTGCGGTAGTGAATAGGGCAAAAGGGAGGTGTCGGGCGGGCACAGAGTGTGATTCTCAGGGAAGAGCAGCGCAGATGGGGGGAGGTTTATTGCCCATGCATAAGACAGAGAGCGGGGTGACCAGTGCCTGGGGAAGATGCTTGCGAGGGTGGGGAGCCATGCTACGAATCGACAGCGTGCAGAGAGTGGGTCTGGTCAAGGCATCTAAAATGGCTGACGTGCACGACAAAAGTGTGGCATTTCAAAAAAGGCAAGATGGCGCAAACAATGTTTTTCAACACTTCCTCATTTCCTTCTAATCGAACGTTAACAGACGTTGGTGCATATTACCAAAGTTAAGCGATATTTATCGCTAACGATGCTTACCAACGAATTTTTTACCGCTAAGCATCGTCAGAAATTATCGAAGATAAACCTTGCTATTATCAAGGTTTATCGCAAATGCGATAAAAAACGGCCGCAATGCATGAATATCGCTAAAAAGTCAGCGATATTCATGCATTACCGAGCTAATGCTCTTAGCCATGTTATCCACCTCCCATTGGATAACATGGCTAAGAACTGCTCAGGGCAGGTGTTACTTTTTGGAGATATTCGCGCTTAGCGCGAATATCTCCAAAAGTTGGTAATAGGAGATATATATCTTGCATGTTGTAATGCAAATTATTGTGGTATATGGAACTCATACCATAATCTCTCAGGAAAGCAGAAACTGATCCTTTTGGGACCGCCTGAGAAGGCCTAGGGGGTGAGGGGTACTCTACTTTGCCCCCTTTTAACGTTCCGAACTATTTTATTTTACTCTCTTCTGTAATTACACATAATAGCAGCGATAAGATGCATCAGAGACACACAGTGAGAGAAAGGAGGCCGGAGATGAAGAAGAGATGTCAAATACACATTGGAGATAATATAGTGGGAGAAGGGAAGTAAATATGAGTAAACTTACCATGTAACATAAAAATGTTGCACTCTATACTAGAAGTCTCATTTTATACTACAATCACTTCGCTACAACCTCATAAATTAAAAATAAAAATGAATAATGTCTCAAACAATTTTTGATTTCTAAATATAAATTTATTCTTCAGAATTTTCTAAATTTGAAAGAACTAGTAACATGTCCTCATCAGCAATTTCCTCTTCAATCATCTCATCTGGAATCTCCTCATTAAAAGTCTGCAATGATGATTCTTGTAACTCTATGGTCTCCAAACATTCGATAAATTCGCCATCAACAGATTGATCAAAAAAATCATTCAAGTCATCTCCTCCTTGTGACAATATTTCATTATTGGTGCTGTCAATTTCAATCAATGTAGTGGAATCATTCAAGTCATCTCCTCCTTGTGACAATATTTCATTATTGGTGCTGTCAATTTCAATCAATGTAGTGAAATCATTCAAGTCATCTCCTCGTGACAATATTTCATTATTGGTGCTCTCAATTTCAATCAATGTAGTGGAATCATTCAAGTCATCTCCTTGTGACAATATTTCATTCTTGGTGCTGTCCATTTCAATCAATCTAATGGAATCATACAAGTCATGTCCTCCTTGTGACAATATTTCATTATTGGTGCTCTCAATTTCAATCAATGTAGTGGACAATGCAAAAGAAATTGCCACGGTCTCTTCATTGTGAGCCATTTTATTTTGAAATTGCTTGCTGTAAATTGCAGAAAAAAATAATCACTTTCATTTATCGTTTTTAGTAATACATAATATAAAACTAACTTTATCAAGTATTTAGTATAACAGAAGGACTGCAAATAAATAACAGAAAACATTTTTCAAATTATCTTCAAGTGTACAACATAGTTCCCCTTACAAATTAACAACTCACCTTTTTAAAAGTAGGAGAAGTGTTAGTACTGTGTAAATCAAACACCAGAAATTCACCACCAAAAATTCCTCACAAATGTACCTCAGACAGTAGTATCACAAAATGGCTGTGGTTTCCTCTCATTTGAGGTATATACATAACCAATTAACTTTCATCACACACAAATACAAAACCAAAGTAACGTTTTAATTGGTTCTAAATTTCAACACTTTCAAATGTGTTTTCCCCATGCAATTTTCCATAGGACATTTACATACGTCTACAGCCTGAATGGCTGAACGGAATTACACCAAACTTGGCAAAATGGTACATCAAACCTAAGAGGTCAGGAAGGATCTACTATGCCCCCTTATGGTCATTTGCCCCTTCGCTTTGGCCTCCTCTTGTCTCTCGATCCTACCGAGAGACAAGATGGCGGCCGCTACGGACTGTTTGTAATGTTGACAGACGCCGGAGAACCAATCAGCTTCGCAAAGCTCCGTAACGCGAAAAGTACGCGAAGCGGAGCGCTGTTACAGATATATATCTTTTTTGAACGTTAATTTCTCAAAATCCACTGGAGCACATATATTGAGACCTAGCAAAGGCACATCGGGCTACCAGTCCCTAATATTTTGCCAAGTTTCGTGCAAATCCATTCAGCCGTTCGATTATTGACATTTAGATACGTCTACAGCCTGAATGGCTGAACGGAATTACACCAAACTTGGCAAAATGGTACATCAAACCTAAGAGGTCAGGGAGGATCTACTATGCCCCCTTATGGTCATTTGCCCCTTCGCTTTGGCCTCCTCTTGTCTCTCGATCCTACCGAGAGACAAGATGGCGGCCGCTACGGACTGTTTGGAATGTTTACAGACGCCGGAGAACCAATCAGCTTCGCTTCACAAAGCTCCGTTGCGCGAAAAGTACGCGAACTGGAGCGCTGCCCGGTCCGCTGTTACAGATATATATCTTTTTTTAAACGTTAATTTCTCAAAATCCACTGTAGCACATATATTGAGACCTACAAAAGGCACATCGGGCTACCAGTCCCTACAATTTTGCCAAGTTTCGTGCAAATCCATTCAGCCGTTCGGGCTAAAAGTGAGGCCAACCGCCCTATGGAAAACTCAATGTCAAAAACACGTTTTGGGACCCCCATTTTTTCTCGACCCCCCCTGGACGAACCCCCCCCAATTTTCAGGGGCTGCTCAGAAACAAAATGTGCCATTTTCCTGAAAATTTCAGCCAATTCCGTCCACAAACGCCAAAGTTATTAGACATAGAATTTTCAAAAATCCCATAGAGAAAAAATCCTAACTATATATACCTACTGGCGACCGCCAGTAGGTAATATATATATATATATATATATATATATATATATATATATATATATATATATATATATATATATATATATATATATATATATATATATATATATATATATATATTATTCCATGTGCCTCTGAACACAAGGACGCCACTCCGCTGGTGCAGTGTAACAACACTATTTATTTCAAAGAACAGCAATTAAAAGTCCGGTTTGCCATACATCTCCCCCGACGCGTTTCAAAGCTCCTGCTTCTTCTTCATGGGGTCCTGGGCAGCACGTGACAGGATTGACTGCAGCTGTCACTTTTAACCAAATACATGCTCTCCCTGGTGAGGCATGCTGGAAGCTGCAGTCCGATTTGCCCCTTCGGTGGGGTCCGTTAGGTGCCTTATTATTCAAGCCTCTGGAAATGATTTCAACCCTCCAGTGGGTTCCCGGCACATAATTCTGTCCTTCAATTTGAACGCACCAGCGCTGAAAACAGGCAGGGAGAGCCCCGCCATTCAGTCCCGTTAGAAGGAAGTCCTGCCGGATGGTGCATCCTCCGCGGCTGAGGCCGCCGCGTGTAACATTATTCCATGTGCCTCTGAACACAAGGACGCCACTCCGCTGGTGCAGTGTAACAACACTATTTATTTCAAAGAACAGCAATTAAAAGTCCGGTTTGCCATACATCTCCCCCGACGCGTTTCAAAGCTCCTGCTTCTTCTTCATGGGGTCCTGGGCAGCACGTGACAGGATTGACTGCAGCTGTCACTTTTAACCAAATACATGCTCTCCCTGGTGAGGCATGCTGGAAGCTGCAGTCCGATTTGCCCCTTCGGTGGGGTCCGTTAGGTGCCTTATTATTCAAGCCTCTGGAAATGATTTCAACCCTCCAGTGGGTTCCCGGCACATAATTCTGTCCTTCAATTTGAACGCACCAGCGCTGAAAACAGGCAGGGAGAGCCCCGCCATTCAGTCCCGTTAGAAGGAAGTCCTTCCGGATGGTGCATCCTCCGCGGCTGAGGCCGCCGCGTGTAACATTATTCCATGTGCCTCTGAACACAAGGACGCCACTCCGCTGGTGCAGTGTAACAACACTATTTATTTCAAAGAACAGCAATTAAAAGTCCGGTTTGCCATACATCTCCCCCGACGCGTTTCAAAGCTCCTGCTTCTTCTTCATGGGGTCCTGGGCAGCACGTGACAGGATTGACTGCAGCTGTCACTTTTAACCAAATACATGCTCTCCCTGGTGAGGCATGCTGGAAGCTGCAGTCCGATTTGCCCCTTCGGTGGGGTCCGTTAGGTGCCTTATTATTCAAGCCTCTGGAAATGATTTCAACCCTCCAGTGGGTTCCCGGCACATAATTCTGTCCTTCAATTTGAACGCACCAGCGCTGAAAACAGGCAGGGAGAGCCCCGCCATTCAGTCCCGTTAGAAGGAAGTCCTGCCGGATGGTGCATCCTCCGCGGCTGAGGCCGCCGCGTGTAACATTATTCCATGTGCCTCTGAACACAAGGACGCCACTCCGCTGGTGCAGTGTAACAACACTATTTATTTCAAAGAACAGCAATTAAAAGTCCGGTTTGCCATACATCTCCCCCGACGCGTTTCAAAGCTCCTGCTTCTTCTTCATGGGGTCCTGGGCAGCACGTGACAGGATTGACTGCAGCTGTCACTTTTAACCAAATACATGCTCTCCCTGGTGAGGCATGCTGGAAGCTGCAGTCCGATTTGCCCCTTCGGTGGGGTCCGTTAGGTGCCTTATTATTCAAGCCTCTGGAAATGATTTCAACCCTCCAGTGGGTTCCCGGCACATAATTCTGTCCTTCAATTTGAACGCACCAGCGCTGAAAACAGGCAGGGAGAGCCCCGCCATTCAGTCCCGTTAGAAGGAAGTCCTGCCGGATGGTGCATCCTCCGCGGCTGAGGCCGCCGCGTGTAACATTATTCCATGTGCCTCTGAACACAAGGACGCCACTCCGCTGGTGCAGTGTAACAACACTATTTATTTCAAAGAACAGCAATTAAAAGTCCGGTTTGCCATACATCTCCCCCGACGCGTTTCAAAGCTCCTGCTTCTTCTTCATGGGGTCCTGGGCAGCACGTGACAGGATTGACTGCAGCTGTCACTTTTAACCAAATACATGCTCTCCCTGGTGAGGCATGCTGGAAGCTGCAGTCCGATTTGCCCCTTCGGTGGGGTCCGTTAGGTGCCTTATTATTCAAGCCTCTGGAAATGATTTCAACCCTCCAGTGGGTTCCCGGCACATAATTCTGTCCTTCAATTTGAACGCACCAGCGCTGAAAACAGGCAGGGAGAGCCCCGCCATTCAGTCCCGTTAGAAGGAAGTCCTGCCGGATGGTGCATCCTCCGCGGCTGAGGCCGCCGCGTGTAACATTATTCCATGTGCCTCTGAACACAAGGACGCCACTCCGCTGGTGCAGTGTAACAACACTATTTATTTCAAAGAACAGCAATTAAAAGTCCGGTTTGCCATACATCTCCCCCGACGCGTTTCAAAGCTCCTGCTTCTTCTTCATGGGGTCCTGGGCAGCACGTGACAGGATTGACTGCAGCTGTCACTTTTAACCAAATACATGCTCTCCCTGGTGAGGCATGCTGGAAGCTGCAGTCCGATTTGCCCCTTCGGTGGGGTCCGTTAGGTGCCTTATTATTCAAGCCTCTGGAAATGATTTCAACCCTCCAGTGGGTTCCCGGCACATAATTCTGTCCTTCAATTTGAACGCACCAGCGCTGAAAACAGGCAGGGAGAGCCCCGCCATTCAGTCCCGTTAGAAGGAAGTCCTGCCGGATGGTGCATCCTCCGCGGCTGAGGCCGCCGCGTGTAACATTATTCCATGTGCCTCTGAACACAAGGACGCCACTCCGCTGGTGCAGTGTAACAACACTATTTATTTCAAAGAACAGCAATTAAAAGTCCGGTTTGCCATACATCTCCCCCGACGCGTTTCAAAGCTCCTGCTTCTTCTTCATGGGGTCCTGGGCAGCACGTGACAGGATTGACTGCAGCTGTCACTTTTAACCAAATACATGCTCTCCCTGGTGAGGCATGCTGCAAGCTGCAGTCCGATTTGCCCCTTCGGTGGGGTCCGTTAGGTGCCTTATTATTCAAGCCTCTGGAAATGATTTCAACCCTCCAGTGGGTTCCCGGCACATAATTCTGTCCTTCAATTTGAACGCACCAGCGCTGAAAACAGGCAGGGAGAGCCCCGCCATTCAGTCCCGTTAGAAGGAAGTCCTGCCGGATGGTGCATCCTCCGCGGCTGAGGCCGCCGCGTGTAACATTATTCCATGTGCCTCTGAACACAAGGACGCCACTCCGCTGGTGCAGTGTAACAACACTATTTATTTCAAAGAACAGCAATTAAAAGTCCGGTTTGCCATACATCTCCCCCGACGCGTTTCAAAGCTCCTGCTTCTTCTTCATGGGGTCCTGGGCAGCACGTGACAGGATTGACTGCAGCTGTCACTTTTAACCAAATACATGCTCTCCCTGGTGAGGCATGCTGGAAGCTGCAGTCCGATTTGCCCCTTCGGTGGGGTCCGTTAGGTGCCTTATTATTCAAGCCTCTGGAAATGATTTCAACCCTCCAGTGGGTTCCCGGCACATAATTCTGTCCTTCAATTTGAACGCACCAGCGCTGAAAACAGGCAGGGAGAGCCCCGCCATTCAGTCCCGTTAGAAGGAAGTCCTGCCGGATGGTACATCCTCCGCGGCTGAGGCCGCCGCGTGTAACATTATTCCATGTGCCTCTGAACACAAGGACGCCACTCCGCTGGTGCAGTGTAACAACACTATTTATTTCAAAGAACAGCAATTAAAAGTCCGGTTTGCCATACATCTCCCCCAACGCGTTTCAAAGCTCCTGCTTCTTCTTCATGGGGTCCTGGGCAGCACGTGACAGGATTGACTGCAGCTGTCACTTTTAACCAAATACATGCTCTCCCTGGTGAGGCATGCTGGAAGCTGCAGTCCGATTTGCCCCTTCGGTGGGGTCCGTTAGGTGCCTTATTATTCAAGCCTCTGGAAATGATTTCAACCCTCCAGTGGGTTCCCGGCACATAATTCTGTCCTTCAATTTGAACGCACCAGCGCTGAAAACAGGCAGGGAGAGCCCCGCCATTCAGTCCCGTTAGAAGGAAGTCCTGCCGGATGGTGCATCCTCCGCGGCTGAGGCCGCCGCGTGTAACATTATTCCATGTGCCTCTGAACACAAGGACGCCACTCCGCTGGTGCAGTGTAACAACACTATTTATTTCAAAGAACAGCAATTAAAAGTCCGGTTTGCCATACATCTCCCCCGATGCGTTTCAAAGCTCCTGCTTCTTCTTCATGGGGTCCTGGGCAGCACGTGACAGGATTGACTGCAGCTGTCACTTTTAACCAAATACATGCTCTCCCTGGTGAGGCATGCTGGAAGCTGCAGTCCGATTTGCCCCTTCGGTGGGGTCCGTTAGGTGCCTTATTATTCAAGCCTCTGGAAATGATTTCAACCCTCCAGTGGGTTCCCGGCACATAATTCTGTCCTTCAATTTGAACGCACCAGCGCTGAAAACAGGCAGGGAGAGCCCCGCCATTCAGTCCCGTTAGAAGGAAGTCCTGCCGGATGGTGCATCCTCCGCGGCTGAGGCCGCCGCGTGTAACATTATTCCATGTGCCTCTGAACACAAGGACGCCACTCCGCTGGTGCAGTGTAACAACACTATTTATTTCAAAGAACAGCAATTAAAAGTCCGGTTTGCCATGCATCTGCCCCGACGCGTTTCAAAGCTCCTGCTTCTTCTTCATGGGGTCCTGGGCAGCACGTGACAGGATTGACTGCAGCTGTCACTTTTAACCAAATACATGCTCTCCCTGGTGAGGCATGCTGGAAGCTGCAGTCCGATTTGCCCCTTCGGTGGGGTCCGTTAGGTGCCTTATTATTCAAGCCTCTGGAAATGATTTCAACCCTCCAGTGGGTTCCCGGCACATAATTCTGTCCTTCAATTTGAACGCACCAGCGCTGAAAACAGGCAGGGAGAGCCCCGCCATTCAGTCCCGTTAGAAGGAAGTCCTGCCGGATGGTGCATCCTCCGCGGCTGAGGCCGCCGCGTGTAACATTATTCCATGTGCCTCTGAACACAAGGACGCCACTCCGCTGGTGCAGTGTAACAACACTATTTATTTCAAAGAACAGCAATTAAAAGTCCGGTTTGCCATACATCTCCCCCGACGCGTTTCAAAGCTCCTGCTTCTTCTTCATGGGGTCCTGGGCAGCACGTGACAGGATTGACTGCAGCTGTCACTTTTAACCAAATACATGCTCTCCCTGGTGAGGCATTGTGGAAGCTGCAGTCCGATTTGCCCCTTCGGTGGGGTCCGTTAGGTGCCTTATTATTCAAGCCTCTGGAAATGATTTCAACCCTCCAGTGGGTTCCCGGCACATAATTCTGTCCTTCAATTTGAACGCACCAGCGCTGAAAACAGGCAGGGAGAGCCCCGCCATTCAGTCCGGTTAGAAGGAAGTCCTGCCGGATGGTGCATCCTCCGCGGCTGAGGCCGCCGCGTGTAACATTATTCCATGTGCCTCTGAACACAAGGACGCCACTCCGCTGGTGCAGTGTAACAACACTATTTATTTCAAAGAACAGCAATTGAAATTCAAATTGAAGGACAGAATTATGTGCCGGGAACCCAATGGAGGGTTGAAATCATTTCCAGAGGCTTGAATAATAAGGCACCTAACGGACCCCACCGAAGGGGCAAATCGGACTGCAGCTTCCAGCATGCCTCACCAGGGAGAGCATGTATTTGGTTAAAAGTGACAGCTGCAGTCAATCCTGTCACGTGCTGCCCAGGACCCCATGAAGAAGAAGCAGGAGCTTTGAAACGCGTCGGGGGAGATGTATGGCAAACCGGACTTTTAATTGCTGTTCTTTGAAATAAATAGTGTTGTTACACTGCACCAGCGGAGTGGCGTCCTTGTGTTCAGAGGCACATGGAATAATGTTACACGCGGCGGCCTCAGCCGCGGAGGATGCACCATCCGGCAGGACTTCCTTCTAACCGGACTGAATGGCGGGGCTCTCCCTGCCTGTTTTCAGCGCTGGTGCGTTCAAATTGAAGCACAGAATTATGTGCCGGGAACCCACTGGAGGGTTGAAATCATTTCCAGAGGCTTGAATAATAAGGCACCTAACGGACCCCACCGAAGGGGCAAATCGGACTGCAGCTTCCAGCATGCCTCACCAGGGAGAGCATGTATTTGGTTAAAAGTGACAGCTGCAGTCAATCCTGTCACGTGCTGCCCAGGACCCCATGAAGAAGAAGCAGGAGCTTTGAAACGCGTCGGGGGAGATGTATGGCAAACCGGACTTTTAATTGCTGTTCTTTGAAATAAATAGTGTTGTTACACTGCACCAGCGGAGTGGCGTCCTTGTGTTCAGAGGCACATGGAATAATGTTACACGTGGCGGCCTCAGCCGCGGAGGATGCACCATCCGGCAGGACTTCCTTCTAACGGGACTGAATGGCGGGGCTCTCCCTGCCTGTTTTCAGCGCTGGTGCGTTCAAATTGAAGGACAGAATTATGTGCCGGGAACCCACTGGAGGGTTGAAATCATTTCCAGATGCTTGGATAATAAGGCACCTAACGGACCCCACCGTAGGGGCAAATCGGACTGCAGCTTCCAGCATGCCTCACCAGGGAGAGCATGTATTTGGTTAAAAGTGACAGCTGCAGTCAATCCTGTCACGTGCTGCCCAGGACCCCATGAAGAAGAAGCAGGAGCTTTGAAACGCGTCGGGGGAGATGTATGGCAAACCGGACTTTTAATTGCTGTTCTTTGAAATAAATAGTGTTGTTACACTGCACCAGCGGAGTGGCGTCCTTGTGTTCAGAGGCACATGGAATAATGTTACACGCGGTGGCCTCAGCCGCGGAGGATGCACCATCCGGCAGGACTTCCTTCTAACGGGACTGAATGGCGGGGCTCTCCCTGCCTGTTTTCAGCGCTGGTGCGTTCAAATTGAAGGACAGAATTATGTGCCGGGAACCCACTGGAGGGTTGAAATCATTTCCAGAGGCTTGAATAATAAGGCACCTAACGGACCCCACCGAAGGGGCAAATCGGACTGCAGCTTCCAGCATGCCTCACCAGGGAGAGCATGTATTTGGTTAAAGTGACAGCTGCAGTCAATCCTGTCACGTGCTGCCCAGGACCCCATGAAGAAGAAGCAGGAGCTTTGAAACGCGTCGGGGGAGATGTATGGCAAACCGGACTTTTAATTGCTGTTCTTTGAAATAAATAGTGTTGTTACACTGCACCAGCGGAGTGGCGTCCTTGTGTTCAGAGGCACATGGAATAATGTTACACGCGGCGGCCTCAGCCGCGGAGGATGCACCATCCGGCAGGACTTCCTTCTAACGGGACTGAATGGCGGGGCTCTCCCTGCCTGTTTTCAGCGCTGGTGCGTTCAAATTGAAGGACAGAATTATGTGCCGGGAACCCACTGGAGGGTTGAAATCATTTCCAGAGGCTTGAATAATAAGGCACCTAACGGACCCCACCGAAGGGGCAAATTGGACTGCAGCTTCCAGCATGCCTCACCAGGGAGAGCATGTGTTTGGTTAAAAGTGACAGCTGCAGTCAATCCTGTCACGTGCTGCCCAGGACCCCATGAAGAAGAAGCAGGAGCTTTGAAACGCGTCGGGGGAGATGTATGGCAAACCGGACTTTTAATTGCTGTTCTTTGAAATAAATAGTGTTGTTACACTGCACCAGCGGAGTGGCGTCCTTGTGTTCAGAGGCACATGGAATAATGTTACACGCGGCGGCCTCAGCCGCGGAGGATGCACCATCCGGCAGGACTTCCTTCTAACGGGACTGAATGGCGGGGCTCTCCCTGCCTGTTTTCAGCGCTGGTGCGTTCAAATTGAAGGACAGAATTATGTGCCGGGAACCCACTGGAGGGTTGAAATCATTTCCAGAGGCTTGAATAATAAGGCACCTAACGGACCCCACCGAAGGGGCAAATCGGACTGCAGCTTCCAGCATGCCTCACCAGGGAGAGCATGTATTTGGTTAAAAGTGACAGCTGCAGTCAATCCTGTCACGTGCTGCCCAGGACCCCATGAAGAAGAAGCAGGAGCTTTGAAACGCGTCGGGGGAGATGTATGGCAAACCGGACTTTTAATTGCTGTTCTTTGAAATAAATAGTGTTGTTACACTGCACCAGCGGAGTGGCGTCCTTGTGTTCAGAGGCACATGGAATAATGTTACACGCGGCGGCCTCAGCCGCGGAGGATGCACCATCCGGCAGGACTTCCTTCTAACGGGACTGAATGGCGGGGCTCTCCCTGCCTGTTTTCAGCGCTGGTGCGTTCAAATTGAAGGACAGAATTATGTGCCGGGAACCCACTGGAGGGTTGAAATCATTTCCAGAGGCTTGAATAATAAGGCACCTAACGGACCCCACCGAAGGGGCAAATCGGACTGCAGCTTCCAGCATGCCTCACCAGGGAGAGCATGTATTTGGTTAAAAGTGACAGCTGCAGTCAATCCTGTCACGTGCTGCCCAGGACCCCATGAAGAAGAAGCAGGAGCTTTGAAACGCGTCGGGGGAGATGTATGGCAAACCGGACTTTTAATTGCTGTTCTTTGAAATAAATAGTGTTGTTACACTGCACCAGCGGAGTGGCGTCCTTGTGTTCAGAGGCACATGGAATAATGTTACACGCGGCGGCCTCAGCCGCGGAGGATGCACCATCCGGCAGGACTTCCTTCTAACGGGACTGAATGGCGGGGCTCTCCCTGCCTGTTTTCAGCGCTGGTGCGTTCAAATTGAAGGACAGAATTATGTGCCGGGAACCCACTGGAGGGTTGAAATCATTTCCAGAGGCTTGAATAATAAGGCACCTAACGGACCCCACCGAAGGGGCAAATCGGACTGCAGCTTCCAGCATGCCTCACCAGGGAGAGCATGTATTTGGTTAAAAGTGACAGCTGCAGTCAATCCTGTCACGTGCTGCCCAGGACCCCATGAAGAAGAAGCAGGAGCTTTGAAACGCGTCGGGGGGGATGTATGGCAAACCGGACTTTTAATTGCTGTTCTTTGAAATAAATAGTGTTGTTACACTGCACCAGCGGAGTGACGTCCTTGTGTTCAGAGGCACATGGAATAATGTTACACGCGGCGGCCTCAGCCGCGGAGGATGCACCATCCGGCAGGACTTCCTTCTAACGGGACTGATTGGCGGGGCTCTCCCTGCCTGTTTTCAGCGCTGGTGCGTTCAAATTGAAGGACAGAATTATGTGCCGGGAACCCACTGGAGGGTTGAAATCATTTCCAGAGGCTTGAATAATAAGGCACCTAACGGACCCCACCGAAGGGGCAAATCGGACTGCAGCTTCCAGCATGCCTCACCAGGGAGAGCATGTATTTGGTTAAAAGTGACAGCTGCAGTCAATCCTGTCACGTGCTGCCCAGGACCCCATGAAGAAGAAGCAGGAGCTTTGAAACGCGTCGGGGGAGATGTATGGCAAACCGGACTTTTAATTGCTGTTCTTTGAAATAAATAGTGTTGTTACACTGCACCAGCGGAGTGGCGTCCTTGTGTTCAGAGGCACATGGAATAATGTTACACGCGGCGGCCTCAGCCGCGGAGGATGCACCATCCGGCAGGACTTCCTTCTAACGGGACTGAATGGCGGGGCTCTCCCTGCCTGTTTTCAGCGCTGGTGCGTTCAAATTGAAGGACAGAATTATGTGCCGGGCACCCACTGGAGGGTTGAAATCATTTCCAGAGGCTTGAATAATAAGGCACCTAACGGACCCCACCGAAGGGGCAAATCGGACTGCAGCTTCCAGCATGCCTCACCAGGGAGAGCATGTATTTGGTTAAAAGTGACAGCTGCAGTCAATCCTGTCACGTGCTGCCCAGGACCCCATGAAGAAGAAGCAGGAGCTTTGAAACGCGTGGGGGGAGATGTATGGCAAACCGGACTTTTAATTGCTGTTCTTTGAAATAAATAGTGTTGTTACACTGCACCAGCGGAGTGGCGTCCTTGTGTTCAGAGGCACATGGAATAATGTTACACGCGGCGGCCTCAGCCACGGAGGATGCACCATCCGGCAGGACTTCCTTCTAACGGGACTGAATGGCGGGGCTCTCCCTGCCTGTTTTCAGCGCTGGTGCGTTCAAATTGAAGGACAGAATTATGTGCCGGGAACCCACTGGAGGGTTGAAATCATTTCCAGAGGCTTGAATAATAAGGCACCTAACGGACCCCACCGAAGGGGCAAATCGGACTGCAGCTTCCAGCATGCCTCACCAGGGAGAGCATGTATTTGGTTAAAAGTGACAGCTGCAGTCAATCCTGTCACGTGCTGCCCAGGACCCCATGAAGAAGAAGCAGGAGCTTTGAAACGCGTTGGGGGAGATGTATGGCAAACCGGACTTTTAATTGCTGTTCTTTGAAATAAATAGTGTTGTTACACTGCACCAGCGGAGTGGCGTCCTTGTGTTCAGAGGCACATGGAATAATGTTACACGCGGCGGCCTCAGCCGCGGAGGATGCACCATCCGGCAGGACTTCCTTCTAACGGGACTGAATGGCGGGGCTCTCCCTGCCTGTTTTCAGCGCTGGTGCGTTCAAATTGAAGGACAGAATTATGTGTCGGGAACCCACTGGAGGGTTGAAATCATTTCCAGAGGCTTGAATAATAAGGCACCTAACGGACCCCACCGAAGGGGCAAATCGGACTGCAGCTTCCAGCATGCCTCACCAGGGAGAGCATGTATTTGGTTAAAAGTGACAGCTGCAGTCAATCCTGTCACGTGCTGCCCAGGACCCCATGAAGAAGAAGCAGGAGCTTTGAAACGCGTCGGGGGAGATGTATGGCAAACCGGACTTTTAATTGCTGTTCTTTGAAATAAATAGTGTTGTTACACTGCACCAGCGGAGTGGCGTCCTTGTGTTCAGAGGCACATGGAATAATGTTACACGCGGCGGCCTCAGCCACGGAGGATGCACCATCCGGCAGGACTTCCTTCTAACGGGACTGAATGGCGGGGCTCTCCCTGCCTGTTTTCAGCGCTGGTGCGTTCAAATTGAAGGACAGAATTATGTGCCGGGAACCCACTGGAGGGTTGAAATCATTTCCAGAGGCTTGAATAATAAGGCACCTAACGGACCCCACCGAAGGGGCAAATCGGACTGCAGCTTCCAGCATGCCTCACCAGGGAGAGCATGTATTTGGTTAAAAGTGACAGCTGCAGTCAATCCTGTCACGTGCTGCCCAGGACCCCATGAAGAAGAAGCAGGAGCTTTGAAACGCGTTGGGGGAGATGTATGGCAAACCGGACTTTTAATTGCTGTTCTTTGAAATAAATAGTGTTGTTACACTGCACCAGCGGAGTGGCGTCCTTGTGTTCAGAGGCACATGGAATAATGTTACACGCGGCGGCCTCAGCCGCGGAGGATGCACCATCCGGCAGGACTTCCTTCTAACGGGACTGAATGGCGGGGCTCTCCCTGCCTGTTTTCAGCGCTGGTGCGTTCAAATTGAAGGACAGAATTATGTGTCGGGAACCCACTGGAGGGTTGAAATCATTTCCAGAGGCTTGAATAATAAGGCACCTAACGGACCCCACCGAAGGGGCAAATCGGACCTCAGCTTCCAGCATGCCTCACCAGGGAGAGCATGTATTTGGTTAAAAGTGACAGCTGCAGTCAATCCTGTCACGTGCTGCCCAGGACCCCATGAAGAAGAAGCAGGAGCTTTGAAACGCGTCGGGGGAGATGTATGGCAAACCGGACTTTTAATTGCTGTTCTTTGAAATAAATAGTGTTGTTACACTGCACCAGCGGAGTGGCGTCCTTGTGTTCAGAGGCACATGGAATAATGTTACACGCGGCGGCCTCAGCCGCGGAGGATGCACCATCCGGCAGGACTTCCTTCTAACGGGACTGAATGGCGGGGCTCTCCCTGCCTGTTTTCAGCGCTGGTGCGTTCAAATTGAAGGACAGAATTATGTGCCGGGAACCCACTGGAGGGTTGAAATCATTTCCAGAGGCTTGAATAATAAGGCACCTAACGGACCCCACCGAAGGGGCAAATCGGACTGCAGCTACCAGCATGCCTCACCAGGGAGAGCATGTATTTGGTTAAAAGTGACAGCTGCAGTCAATCCTGTCACGTGCTGCCCAGGACCCCATGAAGAAGAAGCAGGAGCTTTGAAACGCGTCGGGGGAGATGTATGGCAAACCGGACTTTTAATTGCTGTTCTTTGAAATAAATAGTGTTGTTACACTGCACCAGCGGAGTGGCGTCCTTGTGTTCAGAGGCACATGGAATAATATATATATATATATATATATATATATATATATATATATATATATATATAACCTACTGGCCGTCGCCAGTAGGTAGTTATAGTTAGGACCTAGTTTCCATAGGAAATTCGCAACATTCTATTGGGAATTACTCTGGCGCCGGTGGAGGAATTTGCGTGTAATTTTCCAAAATTGGGCCAGCTCCGCTCCGCTCCTTCCCTGAAAGTTTTGGGGGGATTCGTGAAGTGGGGGCTGAGAAAAAATGGGGTCCCAAAATGTTTTTTCCCATGTTATTTTCCATAGGACCTTTAGACACGGCTACAGCCCGAACAGTTGAATGGAATTATAAGAAATTTGGCAAAAAGGTAGAAATTGGCTCGCAGATTACGCTTTTGTTTAAATGGTGTGAATCCCTCCAGTAGTTGCTGAGAAAATTAAAGTTAAAATTAATTATATATCTATAAGCGCGCACCGTGCGCGCACCTTCCCGTGCGCGAGCTGAATTCTGATTTGTTGTTTGACGTCTGTGAACATTCGATTTGGTGGAAATCAGGAAGTATTGACCGCCATTTTGTCAGTGCGAGTCCACATATTGTAGATAACAAAGGGGCACAACATGGAAAGGGGGCAGGGTGTAGACTCCCTGACCCCCTAGGTATTATCAGGGGGTCCATTAAGGACCCCCAAGGCCGAAAAAAAACTTTTTTTTTTCTAAAAAGTTGCGGGGTGCGCGCACCCGATCGCGCACCCCGTCTCAAAATGGCGTTTGACTCGATTTAAATAAAAGTTTCAAAACATGAGAAGGAGGCTTGGTAGACAGTCCCTGACCCCCTAGGTATTGTCAGGGGGTCCATTAAGGACCCCCAAGGCCCAAAGAAATCTTTTTTTTTTCTAAAAAGTTGCGAGGTGCGCGCACCCGGTCGCGCACCTCGATTTACAAGACTGTTAAAAACTATAGCGGAGACCGTGGAAAGGGGGCAGGGTGGAGACTCCTTGACCACCTAGGTTTTCTCAGGGGGTCCATTAAGGACACCCAAGGCCCCAAAAAATCTGTTTATATTTTTTCTAAAAAGTTGCGAGGTGCGCGCACCCGGTCGCTCACCTCGATTTACAAGACTATTAAAAACTATAGCGGAGATCGTGGAAAGGGGGCAGGGTGGAGACTCCCTGACCCCCTAGGCTTTCTCAGGGGGTCCATTAAGGACCCCCAAAGCCAAAAAGAAACATGTTTTCTTCTCGCAAAAAAGTTACGAGGTACGCGCACAGAGACAAAAAAAGATTAAAAAATGGAGTTAAATTACAAGTTTGAGTGTTTAGATGTTAGATGGCTCTAAAAGGAGCCGTTGTGTTTATTGGGTGTTTTTGGTACTTACAAGTAAGTACGGATGCAGAGTCTTATGTTACAGAGGAAGACTCTATTCCCCTCATCTGTGAAATGTACACCATCTCTCCTATAGATGCCTTGCATGTTGTAACGCAAGTTGTTGTGGTAAATGCTACCCATTCCATAGTCTCTCATATACGCAGAAATAGATTTATTTACATGTTTCCTTGCTTTCTCAATCTGTGGACAAAATTGGTTGGACCAGTTCCATTTTTGCCTTTGGCATATATTAGAATATACTAAGGCAGTTTTTGGAAAAAGTGTCATCAATTGCCCAAAGATGTCCTTTAAAAGCATTTCCAGACCTACACCAGTCAATGTGCCTAAATCATTTCCACCACAGTGCACAATTATAAGGTCAGGGTGTGGAAGATGCATAAAGGATTTTACCAATGGTATCAATTGGTGACATCTCAACCCTCTCTGTCCAATCCATACAATGTCCACATTTGGTAAATCAAGGTTGTAATTACCTCTGTTAGCTGTGTATTTTTGACTCCAGTGGACAAAGCTATGACCCACAAACCAGACATTTGGCATCTTCAAGGTAGATGTGCTTGTATTCAGATGAGTTGTGGAAATGAAATGGCAGTTTGAAAGTGGGAGTTATGAAAAAAACTGGTTGAGATTCAGTGCACTTGAAAAACAAGAAATGATTGGTGCTTTCTTAACCCCTTCCATGCTCATGACGAGCTCAGCTCGTCATGCAGTACACTGGTCGTGTAGTCATGACGAGCTGAGCTCGTCATGAACAATGGAAATAATCAACCTGCAGCACAGCAGGAAAATCTCCCTAGCAGCCAAGGTGTTAAAATTCAGCACTGAAAATGAGGGTGCATGCTTTTTTTTTTTTGAAAGAAGTCATTTCAATGGTTGATAAAAAGTCATTTAAACAAACATGGCACATGATTAGGTAGTACAGTGAGAGGTCAAACACCCTTGATGGAATATTTTGCAACATTGTATGATGAACTTCTGCAGGTGTGCTGGGTTAGGAGGGAGTTACCATTGTTACAGGGGAATGAGCACTGGGGGATGGGTGAATGTTATGTGACTTTCAAAGTGTTCAAATGTACAACCAATTAAAATGTGCAGTTTGGTTTTGAATTTGTATGGGGAGAATTTTTATTGGCTATGTACAAGAATATGGGTCTGAAATGAAAAAGAATCTGTGCCATTATTATCAGGCTCTAGTGTCAGAAGCATAACTCAGAGATTCTGCTTCAGAAAATCTGTTAACTGTGATTGACACTGTCTACATCTTCCAAAGCATTTTTAAAGGTGAGTAATTATTATTTTAATAAAGATAGAGTGCTGTATGCACTATGGGGAAGATTAGAAGCTTATTGTGCTTCTTTATTCTTGTATTTTGTGTCATGTTATTTTGTAATGCTGTTTAAAAATAGAATGGTGCATATTGGAAATGTATTTTCAAAATGAGTTAGGTTTCTGCTTTGTTTCTGTAGTGGTAATTTAAATGAGCTGTGCTCTGTGTCAAAAACGATTTACTATGGAAAATGTTTTCTGGTAAAAAGTGTGGTGTTTAAATTTTGGTCAAGGATTACTCTGGGTGTCTGTTTAAAGTCAGAAATTATATTTATATGATTTTCAATAATGTCACATGTGCTTTGTAACAGTTTGCCTCTTTTAGCTTAAAGGGTATTCTGTGCCTGTGTCTCATCTTACTCTGTGCCTGTGTGGTATCTGAAATATGATTTATTTAATGAAGATACACTGCTACATGCAGTATGGGGAAGATTAAGAAGCATATTGTGTTTTTGTATGGTGTATATTGGAAATGAATTTTGGAAATCAGTTAGGTTTCTGCTTTGCTTTGTAGTGGTCATTTAAATGGGTTGTGCTCTGTGTTAAAAACGATTTAGTATGGAAAATGTTTTCTGGTAAAAAGTCTGGTATATATATATGCTTATATATAGGTGGCCTGTTTTTGGCCAGTAGAGACAGTGAAATATTATGAGCAGAGACACACATACTGCTTGCAGAGACAGAGATGGTAAATTGCATGCAACATGCTGCTCATGTGTTTAAGATGACACTGTGAGTCAATCTTCATTTTAAATGGATCTGGGTGAATATTATGCTTACTTGATGTCTTTAAAAATATGGAAGTACATGTTTTTTAAAGACATGGTAGATTACATGTGACATTCTGGTCATCTGCCTAACATCACACTGATGGGTGAATCAAGCTTCAATCACAGTGTGATCTTAGGCACATGAGCAGGATGTTACATGTAATGAGAAATTAATGTTATGTGTTGCTTATATATAGGTGGCCTGTTTTTGGCCAGTAGAGAAAGTGAAATATTATGAGCAGAGACACACATACTGCTTGCAGAGACAGAGATGGTAAATTACATATAACATCCTGCTCATGTGTCTAAGATCACACTGTGAGTCAAGCGTGATTTTAAATGAATATGAATGTATAATTTACTTATTTGATGTGTTTAAAAATCATTTCTTGAAGTCAGTTAGGCTTTATGGTATGTACTGCTAGAGAATCTTGGGTAGCATGTCTGTTAGGCCTCTTACTTGCCAAAAAGGCTCGATACTGTGTAATAAAGATGTGTGTAACATGGTAATAAAATTTGTGTTTTTTTGTTTTTTTTAGTGTTTGCTGTTCAAATCCAAGAATCTAGAGTGTAATTGAGAGTGTTCTGAACCTTGGATTATAAGATCCTTACCACAATACTCGCTAAGAGACTGGCAACGGCGGCTCCTGAAATCCTGCATTCAGATCAGAAAGGGTTCGTGAAGGGTCGACAATTATATGAATTAACTTATGATTTAATAGGGGCAATAGATATGGCCTCTCTGGAGTCCCTCCCCCTAGCGGTCCTCACGCTGGACGCAACCAAGGCCTTTGACAGGGTGAACTGGGTTTACCTGTCGGAGGCCTTGGCGAAGTTCAGAGAGGGTGAAAAAATGCGGAGAGCAATTAACCTCTTATACCAGAATCCGAGTGCTTGTATTTTGGTAAATGGCATTCTATCTGAGCCCTTGAACATCTCGAGAGGTACTAGGCAGGGCTGCCCTCTCTCCCCACTCTTGTTCGATCTGTACATTGAACCATTTGACCAGAGCTTAAGGGAGAACGTTAACATCAGACCGTTCATGTATAAGGGGTTGGAGAGAAAGGTGGCCCTATACGCCGATGATATTCTGGTATACACATCAGAGGTACACACCGCGCTTCCAGTAGTTTTAAAGCTGGCCTCGGAGTTTGGAGAAATCTCTGGGTATGAGATAAACCCTGACAAAACAGAGATGTTGATTTGGAACGTAGATCAGATTCCAGCAGATATCACGATACGCCCCGGGAATAAGTTGAGATACCTGGGTATTAACATCATCAAAGATATCAATCAGATAGCCAAGATAAATTTTGTTGCTGTAGCTAAGGAATGCCGTAAATTATTAATGTCATGGGCACAACTTCCCTTTTCATTCTTAGGAAGGGTTCATTTAATTAAAATGTCTATTTTACCTAAGGTTTCTTTTCTTTTTAACACAATTCCGTTATATTTTGATCCCTTATTAATAAATAAACTACAATCAGATATTAACTCCTTTATCTGGAGTAATAGCCTTTCGAGGATCTCCTGGAAAAAGCTTAGGAGGCGTAGAGAAAAGGGTGGAATTGCGGCCCCAGATTTCCAATTATATGCATGGGCATTTCAATTATCACATGTCAGAGTGCTTCTTAAAAATCCACCAGGGTATGGGGCCGGTTCTTTGTATTCCACCCTTCTCGCAGGTGAAGGGGTTAGAAATTCAGGGTTTTTGTTTACGTTTGGGGACCCCAAGTTTTTAAAACAAATTAAGTTGAAGATCTTGCAAGGAATGGCCAAAATGTGGGCACAGATAACTAAAACCATTAAGGTAGGGTATTACAACAGCAGGACTCCACTGTGGGATCTCCCTGAGAGACAGTCTAGCGACACCAATTAAGGAAGCTGGATTGGCTGTTTGGGGGGATTTGTTCACAGAAGGAGAGCTGCTGCCGTGCAAATAGCGAGTTGGTCCCACGCATATGCTTCCCGTATAACGCGTGGAAATAAATTCCCCATAGGAGGTTACAGCCAATTAATATCATCCTTGGTTGATAAACCTCCTGCTAAAAAGGAAATTTCAACATGGTACAACCTGATCATGGAGGAAAGGGATGGAGCTTTCTCATTACCAGAGGACCTTTGGTCATCAACCATAATGGGGTGTAATTTACAAACGCTCTGGAGCCTATCCTGTGGAATGTTGTGGGATGTAGTGAAACCATCTTGGCTCCGTAGAAATCACATCTTTACTATTCACAGGGCCTACTACTCTCCATTAAGGCTTTCGAAATTTTCACAGGGGAGCCAGGTAGCATGCCCTAAATGTGGTGAGGTAGCTGTTTCGGACTGTCATATGTTTTTTGAGTGTCCCGTTTTGTCAACTTTTTGGGAGGACATAAAAAGAACTTTGTCTCTATCTTTAAACTCGAGCATAGTCCTCGATCTCCCACTGATCATCTTTGGCATTATGGAGGGTCTCCAAAGCTCAGAGAAGAAGCTAGTTTTCTATTCTATCTTGCTTGCTAGGAGGGAGATATGCAGAAGATGGAAAGACTCTTTGCCCCCTACAATAGAAGACTGGTACACCTCGATTCTATCTGTCTCCAGATTAGACTTGGGTAGGTCTAGTAACTCAAATAAAAAGGCGTTTTGGTATCTACTAAATTGGGCACATTGAGTTTCCGTTTTTTTTTTTTCCCCCGGGTCCAATGATTAAGCCACTTGGATATACCCCAGGGCCTGCCATTATTGTGGAATCTTCCACTTTTTCTTTTAATGGTTGGTTTTCGTTTGGTGAAATAAAGTTGGTTGAGTAGGAGGAGCTGAGGGTTAAGTATCGAAAGTTAAATCTGAACCCCACCAGCTAAAATATCGGCTGAGACAGCACCCCGCTCGTATACCACTCGACTTCATCATGGAAACAAATCATTGTGGCAAATGAGGACACAAAAAATAAAAAATAAATAAAAAAAAGAGAGTGTTCTGAACCTTCAAAACCATTTTTAAAGGTGAGTTGCTAATTTGTAAAGGGGATCTATTTTTGTGTAGTTTAAAATAATAAGAAATAATTCTCTCAATGTTTCCACCATTTGTTTTGTGTTGTATCATTTTATCTTTTATGTGTACCTTGTCTGTATCTGCTTGCATTATTTATGTATGTTCTCATACTATTTTACTGTCTCTCGGCACTATCTTTTTATGCCACTGCTCCGTGTGTTGTATTCTTTGCAGTCCTGCTTTATCTATCCTCTGCTTGTAACAGTTTACTGTCTGCATGCATTATTTCTTCTAAATCTGCATTATCTCTCTAACTCTGGCTCTACTATCTGTCTGCATCCGTTCTTGTGTATTTGCAGAGGCCTATTATGATATGGCTGTTGGTGTGTGTTATGCAGTCCTACCATGATGAATATTTTTCCTCTCTGTCTGTAGTTTCGTACTCTCTGGTTGTACTGTTTTCTCTCTGTCTTCTCTATCTGCACCTCTGTGTGCTTCTTGTAGCCTCTGGGTGTAACATTTCAGTGTCTGTTTCTAGTAATTTTTCTGTATTATACTATTTTACATCTGTGTCTGTTTTCATACCATTTCACCGCCTCTACTGGCAAAAAACAGACCATATACATGCACAACATAGAGCCTTTTTAGCAAATAAGAGGCCTAACAGATGTGCTGCTTAAGATTCTCTAACAGTACATATCCTGAAGCCTAATTGTCTTCTAAACATGATTTTAAAACACATCAACTAAGCAAATTATTCACCCAGATTAATTTAAAATCAAATTTGACTCACAGTGTGATCTTAGACACATGACCAGCATGTTACATGCAATCTACTATGTCTGTCTCTGCCTGCACTATGTGTCTCTCTGCTCATACCATCTCACTGTGTCTCTACGCCTTCTTTTTTTGTAACTGCTGCATCTGTTCTTTTACTTGCAGCAGTGCACCATCTATTCTCTGACTGTAACAGTTTACTGTCTGCCTGCGTTATTTTATTTTTCGTTAGCACCATCTCTCTATATGTGTGCCTATACCATCTCTCTAGACCCTTTTATATGCATTTGCAGAGGTCTAATATGATATGATTGCTCATGATTAGCATGAAATTCTGTATATGCTGTGCAATTTAGATTCTGAGTGTGCTGTTCAAAGTCAAAAGCAACTGTCTCTGTGGCAAGTAGTAATCTTTTTAGTGAATTTACATTTCTGCACTGTGAGTTCCACCTTCAGTCTGTACACAGTTTAAACACCAGTTTATTGTGCTAAACTTAGAAAATCCATTCCTAAAAATAAATTATAAAGTCTTTCATCAGTTCTATAGTCCAGAAAACCCTTAAACAAAACTCACAGTAAGACCTCCTTTGACTGCAGTAATTGCAAAGGATAGTGTTATGTGACTAGGATCACAGTGTGAGTTTGTTTTCAAAAAAGAGGAAGGTGGCAGATTAAATTGTGTAGTTAATGTATTTAAAAGTATGGTAATGTATGTACTTATGAAATTGGTAAAGGTAGTTTTTAATTATCTATTTGTGAAAAAGATATAATTAAGTCTTTATATTTTTTTGGAAGGACCAGCAACATAATATTATTGATACAATGGAAGAGCATCAAGAAAACGTTGCTTTGAATTTTGATATCTCAAGTGATTTATTAGAGGAACTGAAAGATTAACTTTTTCCAGAAGAAAATGATACTGGAAATGAAGATTTCCCTGAATATGAACCATAGGACCGTGTGATTGATTCAATCTCATCAATTGCCTCAGTGGGGTTCGGTGTTAATACCGCCACGTCATCGGCATAGGCAAGTATTTTGGTGCTATACGTGCCAACATTAACCGGTTTAATTGCTGGGGAGGTAAGAAGTTTGATGATAAGTGGGTTAATGTAAAGAGCAAACAGAATTGGGGCACACGGGCATCCTTGCAGCGTGCCCCTCTGGATGTTGATAGATTCTGACTCTTTGCCATTCACCATAATTTTTGCCTTAGGGTCAACATAGAGTGCTTTGATAGATTTAATGAAGGCCGGGCCAAGATTATTTAATTCTAGCACTTCCCATAAGAACTGCCAAGAGACCCGGTCAAAGGCCTTCTCCGCGTCTAATAGGATCATCGACATCTGGCCCCCCTTTACCCCAGTGATGTCAAATAGGGAGATGGCTCTACGAGTATGGTCTGTCGTACTCTTACCGGGGATTAAGCCATGCTGCCAGGGGGAGACCAGATGTTCGACAATCCCACTAAGCCGGTTGGCCAGAACCTTGGCACAGATCTTCGAGTCCGAGTTAATAAGTGAAATTGGACGATATGAAGAGGTTGATTCAGGTGGTTTACCTTTTTTAGGGAAGATAGCAATATTTGTGTGCTTCCATGATTCGGGCGGTTTCCCATGCCATTGCACGTCAAGAAATAGATCTAATAGATATGGTACAATCAGATTGCCAAGCAGTTTATAAAGATCAAGAGGAATTCTGTCTGGCCCTGCGGCTTTTCCAGAGGCTAGTTCTAATAATGCTAACTCCACCTCAGTAGTTGAAATCTCTCTTTCAAGGTCATCCCTGGTTGTGTTGTCAATAGTCTTGCCAGGGTCTGTTTCGGGAACCCAGTTATTCAAAAAATCTTTAATATTTTGTATGAGCATCATTTTGGTACAGCTTCTGATGGTAGTCTTGAAAAGCTGCTACTATGCCTTCAGAGGAGGTATGTTTATATCGTTCATAGTCTATAGATTGTATAGTATTTTGTGATTGCTTCTGGCGAGTTTTAAGAGCCAGATGTTTCCCCACATTTTCTCCATTTTCATATATTTTATTCTGGTTTACCTGGAGGATTTCTGCTGCTTTTTGGGTCAAGTCACTATTAATTTCGGCTTTTAGAACCAAGATCTTACATAGGGTATCTTCTGCTTGCAGCCCAAGATATATCTGGGTAGCATGCAGCTGCTCTAAGTTTGTTAGTTCTGTATTGAGCTGTTTAGTTAAGCTATCACGTTCTTTTTTACGTTTAGCAACAAAGGAGATAGTTTCCCCCCTTAGAGCAGCTTTATACCAGTCCCAAACAACTAGCCTAGGTGCACTGTATTGATTATAATCAAAGAATTCTTTTGTCCATATTTTAATATATGCTATATATTCTTGATTTGCGAAAAGTTTACGGTCAAATGACCATTGAAAATATGGCTTTTTGTAGCTAGGGACATCAAGAACAACAAACAGAGCATTGTGGTCTGATATTGTCTTGGGGGCTTTAGTTATCACAGCATTTTGGGCAATATTAGCGGTTGACATTATATAGTCAATACGTACGTATTTATTATGGGGATAGGAGAAATACGTATAGCCAGGGTCTTTATTATTTCTTAGGCTCCAGATATCATTTAAGTTGTGGCTGGTCATAAATTGCCGTATTGCCCTAAATAGTCTGGGTTTACGCCCGGTATACATCTGTTGTGTTTGTCTACCGTGTACGTGACCCATCGATATATTAAAGTCACCGCAGACTACCAGAGGCCCTGTCCAAGATGCAAGCTCAAGTTCTAGGTCATAAAATAGGGCCGGATCATCCAGATTTGACCCATAAATCGAGCAGATAGTAATGCCTATGTTAGGTTGCACTATAACCCACCTGCCATGGGGGTCGGCCAATTTCCGCGTAGGTTTGCCCATGAAAGTCCTTGCCAGAATGACAACACCTCGAGTCTTAGATGTCTGTGTTGTTGTGTCTAAAATGTTAAAGCCTGGTATTTTTAGCATCTCAATTTCACCTATTGGAATGTGGGTCTCCTGTAAGCAAAGAATGTCACATGAGGCTTGGTGTATTAATTGATATAACTGTGCCCTCTTCCCCTTGTCATTAAGAGCCGCCACGTTCCAACAACAAAGTTTTAGTTTCCCCATAATTCATTTTGGGTAGCCGAACCATACAAAGTACTAAACCATGTTACTTGCTTTCTTAATTTTATACATATACTAAATTTCCCATGTTGTCCACATTGTCCATATTGTCCATATTGTCTTACCACATATTGTGCCTTAGCTATTTCCTCAGCTGTAAATGTCTTTATTATGTTTTTTGTACATTTTGATTTGCTCATTGTATTCGTTTTATGCTTGAACCACCCCCCACCACCCACTCTCCCTACATACCCCTCCCCCCTTACAACCCAAAAAAAGGCAATTAGACTCAAGTGAGTCTGTAGTGATGGACTAGCGCCACCTGACCGAGACACAGTGACCATGCACCAGTTAGAAAAATACGGGAGTACAGGAATGAGGAAATTAAGGGAAGTGGGATATGAAAGAAAAAGATTAGAAAAAGACCACGATAGATTGATTATTTTAGATAGATTGATTATTTAAACATCAAGTTCGTTCATGTCTGATTACGTGAAAATACAGTTATAGTTATAGCTACTTCATGCTTTCTAGATATTCCTTCACCTTAATCTCTGAAGTGAAAAAACCTTGTTTGCCCCCCAAATACAACTTTCAACTTGGCTGGATTGTTAAGATAAACCACCGCCTTCTTCTCTAAGAAGGGCTTGATCATCTGTCTAAGGCGCCATCTCCTTTCCACTGTTACGTGGCAAAAGTCAGGTCGCACAAAATAAGTAATCGAGTCTCTGCTGCGACGTGAATCGGGTCTGACTTTATCCGAGGTGGCTTGCCGGAGTAGGGAGTTCCCAAAATAAACTAGGATCGCTCGCGGATACCCACCCCGATTTTACAGAGGTTTTTAATGTTAAAGGTACTCTGTGGGCCCGCTGTACCTCCAGGTTCAAGTCCCAGCCAGTGAGTTCTGGCAGGGTATCACGGAAAAGTTGTATAATATATGAACGGCAGTCCTCCCCTTCACTTTTTTCGGGGATACCAAGGACGCGTAAATTATTTCGGCATAGCCGATTTTCAGTCCTCAAGTTTCCACCTCACATCCTGGAGCTCAGCTTCGTGGGAGTTGACTTGTTCTTGAACCGCAGTTGCTTCTGTTTCATTAGAAACTATACGTACTTCCATCTCATTTAAGCGTTCATTAAATGTACCCACAGTTTTAGTAAGTTTACGGACAACTCCTTGGACTTTATGCAGAGCTGCCCGTGCTTTACGGCTATCTTTAGAAGTCTCTTCGCGGTGCGAGGCTATAGCCTGAAGAACAGTGTCCATAACTTGAGTTAGTGTTGCCCCAGATTGTTCTGGTTCTGATTCCGGTAAATCTAATGATGCTGCTTGAAAGGGGGGGACATTTGAGATGAATGGGGTAGATGTGTCTGGCTATGATTCAGCACCTGTAGCGTTGGAGTAAAGTCCCATGCCAGATCATTTGCCCCATGATGACCCCTTTTTTTCTTTAAGACTGTCTTTCGCCCAGCCCTTGATCCCTTGGCACGCAGGTCTTGATCACTTTCTGTGCTAACAATAGATTCTGCGTCATCGTCGTCCAACTCTTCAAGCTCTTCCTCAGTATCCCCAGTATCCCCAGACCAAATAGCGTCTTCTGAGAATGAATAGAAGTCAGTGGGGTCTGTGATGTCCTTATCGGTCTCGACTGTTTCTTTGGTCCCAGCAGCTTCAGTTACATTGCCCAGTACCATACTATTGAGAGTGCTTTTTTGATACTCTGTCTCTGCATTAATTATTATTGCGTCTAGATGTTCCTGACGCTCTGGGTGCGCCGCATTCTCGTGAGTTATCCGTGCATTTACACCCACATTTAAACCCACATTTACGTCTCCGCTCTCCGTGCTGGCGTCTGTTACCAATAGTGGAGATGTGACGATAGGCGGCTCAATTTCTGCCCCTGTATGGTTGGTGAGGGGGACAGTCATGGTGAATTTATTATTCAGTGGAGACACGAGTGGCAGTTCAGGCATTACCAGAGTATTAGGGGGTAATACTAAAGTCACAAGTAAATCTGCGGCACAACCTGCCCCCCCAGACGTCCCTCCGGACATACCTTTCTCCAGTGGCGTCTCCGTGGCCTCATCCCCCATTGTGGCTGTGGCTGTGGTTGTTGCTGCTTTCGTGGCCTCCAGGTTAGTTTCCGTTTCTTGGCTGTCCAACAGTTCCTAGGGGTCGGCTATGCAGGGTGTACTCCTGGGTCCTGTATCAATCACAGGCACAGTATCTGGAGTTATCCCCTCGGTTCGCCCCATTAGAGACAACTCCGTCTGAGGGTTTTGGACTTTGGATAGTACCGCCGGTGGACCGTCGTGTGGCGCTGCAGAGGTCTTTGCGGTCGGGGCTCGACGTAGCATTTCGACTACGGAGGGTGCCGGTGTACTGAGTTTCCTTGTTGACTTCGATGTCGGTGTCAGTTCCTCCGGCCTCCCTGCCAAACTATTCCCTGGATCGCCGCGCTTAAGCATGATCTCCCGATCACGAAGAGCCTATTTTGCGGCTCGGGTTTTTGCAGCGGCAGCGGCGGAGGCTGCATTCTTCGGTGCCATTGCTGTGAGGAATCCGTTCAGAGAGTCTTCGCGCTGCCGATTAGTGCGAGCCGTTTCAGGTGAGAGGGCGCTGTACAGGAGCCGCAATACCGCTATACCAATGAAAGAAGCAACGAGTGAGAGTTGTGCTCTCAAAGCGGTTTTCCTTTCAGGGTTAATTGCTTCGTCCACTGTTGCTGCCGTTTGCATTTCTTTCTTTTAACTTGCCCCAAAAGCTGAGAGTTAGAGTTTTTTGTATTTTTTCATGATCGAGCGCCTTAGTTATGTCGTATTATTTGGTTGAGCTGCATGAGGCTGCAAAAGTTATCCCTGTTCTTTTCATACGCATGGTCATCGGAGCCGGTCAGGGAGCTGCTAACAGCGACCTAGCATGTCGCCGCCATCTTGCAAGACGATGGTTATATGTACTGAGAACACACCTTTTGTAAGCCCTTATAGAGTCAACAACGCGATGTATCTCGGTGTAACCATCTCTCCTAAGGTAAATGAAATTAATCAGCTTAATTATGATCCACTTATCAAGAAAGTTAAAAAAGATCTTGTTAGAGTTAACAATTTACACTTATCAATAATTAGCAGAGGAAATTACTTTAAAATGAGTGTATTTCCAAAGATTTTATATTTATTTCGGGCAATTCCATTCCTGGCCGATGATGGAATAATAAAAGCCCTCGACTCCTCCATGTCAAGATTTATTTGGAACTATGGCAAAATCAGGAGGGCTCTTCCCAAGTTAACTCTACCCCAACAAAGAGGAGGGCTAGCGATACCAAATTTAACATTCTATTTATGGGCAACCCTCCTACAACAAATGACTACCCTCTTTGAGGCTAAATTACCAACGATTAATGGCCTAAGTTGCTCCATACCATCAATATATGAGCTGTTGTTAGGAGGAAAAGCCAGAGGTCTTTTGCTAAAACAAGTTGAACCATCTTACTTTAAAAAAATTACATTTAAGACTATCACGGATGCATGGAGAGTTTGGAAGAATATCACTAAGTATTTGATAATACCTAAGTACACCAAATATACTCCACTCTGGCATAGTTCAATAGTCCCGACCCAAGTCAATGATAACATCTCGAGGAGATGGGAGAGTTTAGGGATAGTGAAATTAGGAGATTTATTTGGTCAGGATTCTTCACCATCTTTTGAAGAATTATGCCAAAATATCAAATCCCCCGCACTGACTATTTGAAATTCTAACAAGTATATACCTCCCTTAGACAGACTGTACCTAGAATAGAACTGAAGGCTATCCCAATCTTAGAACTAATTGGCAAAAGGGCAACCAGGATAGGTAATATTTATGAATTGTTTATAAACAACCATCTAGAACAAACTGAAAAACGCTGGGCCTCTAAGTTACATAATCCAAATATCGAAATTGATAAGTCTTTGATGCTATCATCTAAACTATTGCTAGCATCTAACCTAAAGGCACAAATTAATAAAACAATTTATGACCTTTACTTCACCCCTGCAAAATTATTTAGTTGGGGCAAAAGAATAAATGATCAATGCCCGAGATGCTCTCTCAGTCCAGCTAATCTTATACATATGTTCGCCGACTGCCCTAAACTAGACTCGATTAAAAAAGGGATGTCCAAATATTGGACTGGAATTTTTGGACACGAACTTAAAACATCATCGACATTACTAATATTGGGCTATGATGAGTCTCTAGGGTACAGCAACAATGAATCAATGTTGGTATTTGTTGGGACAGCTGTATATAGAATACTTTCTGCAACACGGTGGAAAGACACAGACGCTCCTACTTTTCAAGGATGGCTGAACAGACTAATAGGAATTTATAAACAGGAGATTGCAATTTATAAAATCAAAGGGAACAGATCAGGAACCCTCGGTGCTCAGCTATGGGCCCCTGTTGCTACCTGGTTTGATAACCAAAGAAACTCATAGCCTTTAAAGATGTGATATTGTTGAAATGTATTATATATCAACATTTATCAATACTTCCTTGAATTATCTCTTTTTTTATTATTATTCATTTTTTTTTTCATTTATAATTGCATTTTTTGTTGTTTTCTCTTTTGTTTCTTTTTTTTCTTTTTTGCTTTTCTCTTCTCATTCTATTTGAGAGTAATTGGGAATAATCGTGACAAAGCTTAAACTGAACTGTGTTTCATATCTGTTAATTTGATTTTTTGGAACTGATTGAAGCTATTTACATATTGTATGAGTTGTATATTTATGAATTTGCTCAAATAAAATATATTTAAAAAAAAGGAAATGAAGATTTTATGGATTAGAGTTTGGACAGTTCTTTTGTTGAAGTGGTAAAAGCTTTTGAATTGGAAAATCAAAATGTTGTTTATGATCAAAATGAAATACCGGATGATGTCATGTTGCAAGTTTTATTGGACTATGAAATGTTTGACGAATACATTTTTAATTTATAATAAAACATTTTTTGAGTCAGTCTTCTTGTAGTATTGATCGTTCATGTTTTTAATTAACATGAGAATAAATGTTTTAATGAAGTGTGTTAGAGATTAGGGTCACAGACATTAATTCCACTATGAACCCATCCACCGCCCGAAAACTACTGTACTATTTTTAACTCTGAAATATTATTCTCAGCAAATACGTCTATAATTTCGACATATCAATGCTCTGCCATCAAGTCAGAAACAGCACTCACTACATGATTTCCTACTCTGTTCAGAGACTGTTGCTATGCCTTAATTTTACTTATAAACTGAACCAGTGTTTACATTATTTAGTGGTTATAATTTCTATGTTATATGTTAGTAGAGGTCTATATTATTTTTTTTCTTTATTCATAACAGATTATAATTTTGATCAGAAAGAAAAATCAACATGCCGAACAAAAATGAAAAAACAAAAACAAAAATACTATTCCAAGAGAAAACAATTAGAAGAATTACGTAATCAACAAAAGATGGACAAAAGAAGAGTGCTCTTGGTAAGACAACGAAGAATTTTCTAAAAAAATTAGGTCAAAGTAAAAAAAAATTGGATAATGTGGGAAAGGAAAAACATTTGGCAGTATCTACAAGGACAAATCAGAGAAAAAAGAAAAATGTTTCCCAACTCTGCAGTGAACAAATTAATAGACGTACTAATCAGTTTGCGGAAATCAGGAAACGTATGTTTTATAATAGAGTAGTTTCGAATTTATTAAAAAATGAAAAAATTTCTAAAAGGAAATCTGCTTTTTATAAGAAAAAAAGTATATTGAGAATGTTGTTGAATGCGCATTTCAGACAAAAAAAAGTTATTTGTTTTAGTAATTAATAGAATAAATATACTGAATAAGGGAATCAATGTTTTAAAAGCTAAGTGTAAATGGAAAAGAGTAATTAATCGGACTAATTTCTGTGATGTTTTTTCTGGAAAATGGATGCATAGTTCAAGTTGTGAGCCATTTTTTAATGAAGAGAGTTACTTTCAAACTAATGATTTGTTGCATGCAGTTGACACCAGTGGTCGAGCATATGAGGTGAAGGACGGTTGTCCTATTGATAAAGAGAAAATTGTAACTAGAAGTACAGAAGAGGTGATAGCTGATGAAGTTTTAGGGAGACGTCCTAAGGCTCCTGTGTACAGTTGGAATTGTAGTAGTATTTGCAGTGTACGACAGGATTCAATTGATTTCTTTCGCAATTTCTTATGTAAGTATGCTAAGAAAAGTCTTTACACAAAAAGTTAAAATGTTGCAAGAATTAGACCCTTGCAGAGTGAGAGAAAAAACAAGTCTGCAGGGGCATTCTCTGGCTTGTCTTTCTAAAAAAGTATGCCAGAGTGTTTTTCACCATTTCAGGATGTTAGCAGTGCATCATACCGAAGTAAGGAAATTAGTGAGAAGGTTTTATTATGCAAAAAGTCCAGCACTTAAGCTCAAACAGTTAAATAGTGCTCTTTTGCATGGATCTGAATTAGATGTTAAGAAGATATGTGAAGAAATTGAGGTTAGTTACTTTGGTCCAGAAGAAGACAGTGCAGAAACTGATACAGTAATAGAAGGAAATGTGGTATAAAATGTTCGGAATTTTAATACTGAAAATTTTGAACAGGAAATAACAAAGTTTAAGGTTATTGCAGGTGAAAAAACAAATTTTCCTTGTGTGTGTTGTCGACGCACTCATTACAAAAATCAAAACAGGTTAGTTGATTTATATTTAAAAAGTGAAGAGGAAAATAATTATGAGTGGAAAAATTTTGCAACTTATTTGTTGGTAGAAAATTGTTTTGATTTGGGTTCTGATCAACGTATTGGTAAATATTGTTATAATAAATTAAGTGATAATAGAATGCCTGCTAGAGCTGTACATAATAATCTTGAGTTGGTGAGTATTCCATCTGAACTGAAGGATTTAAATACCTATGAGACTATTCTGATTCAATGTGTGCATCCACTTCAGGCTATTGTTCGTATGGAGCCTAAGACAGGGAAATTAAATCCTTCAGATTTACAAAGAGGATTAAAGGGAAGAGTTTTATATTTGCCTCTTGATTTAAAGAAAAACATTGAGACAATTGGTGTTGAAAATGTACAAGAGGAACCTTTAGTTATTCTAGTTAATGGTGTGCCTACAAATAGTAAGAAAATCTGGCAAGATTTAGTGGATGTTAGAAAAGTAAAAAAGGCAACGTTATATTTGGTCAAAAACGATAAATACTATAAAAATGTATACGTAGGAAAAGAAGAAATAAATGAAGAAGAGGAAAATGATTTGTCTGCTGGACAAATTGAAAAAGTAGATGTGTCCAGAAGTGAAGAAATTTATGAACATTACAGTGTTCATCCACTGCATTCCAAAGAAGCAATGGGGAATGCTATTGAATTATTTCAGATGAAAAAAGCAGAAGGAACTCCCATTAGTGTATGGGAAGAGAGCTTGGAAGCTCGTTGTTTTCCTCAGTTATTTCCAACAGGTCAAGGTGCACGATATGATGACCGACCTATGCAGATTCCTGCATCTGAATACCGGACAACAAGATTATATGCAGAAGATCCGAGATTTCGTCAATGTATTCCATATTTGTTTCATCTTCTGTTTGAGAGTGACTTATCTGGACTTCCTTATGCAGTAAACCATATACTAAAAAGTGGAGTACATCTGCAAAATGTTTCAGCAAGGGAGTTTATGGATAAAGTCCAACAGAAAGACACTGTTTTGGATTCTCACCTAATTAATCTAATGGCATGTCAGCGTGGTACTAATGAGTATTGGTACCGTCGTCATGGAGATTTGAAATGTATGCTAAGAAACTTAGGAGCACCTACATGGTTTCTAACTCTAAGCTGTGCTGAGTATGCTTGGGAAGATTTACTTGAATTTCTTCGAGAGGCAAATGCAAACATCGAAAATATAGAGTACAAGACACCTGGAGAACTGTGCTCTTTGGATCCAGTTAATGTTTGCAGATATTTTAATCATAGATTTGAAGCTATGATGTCTTTTATTACAAAAGATAGATAGGAAGATAAATGAAATTATTAGTGGATCATACTGCCTGCACGTATGATCCACTAATAATTTCATTTATCTTCCTATCTATCTTTCGCTTCCATGCATCTTACTGAAGCAAACTACTTTTTCAGTTATCTCTACAATTAACGTATTGGTACCAATACATTGAGATGGGATCTCTTTGAACCACTAATGTACTAAGGATGAGAAGGACAACTTTCAGGGAGTCATGTACTCATTGTCTTCCTAAAGGCTATCACATGTCCTTTAGGTGGTATTATTTGAACAGGTCGACATACAGGGAGATGGACCTTTTTAACTATATTTCACTTTGTCTTTAATAAATAGGGTTGGAATACTTTGGATACCACCTTTTCCTTTTCGGTTTTTATTTATTTTACCATTACAGCCCTATATTTCTCATCTTTAATCCTTTTGACTCCATCTCACCACCCGAACGTTTTCAGAGAATAATACTTAGTTGGCTACCGATCGTTGGTGCACACAATGCTAGAATACAATCCAACATGGCGGACCCATGACAATTTCGCGTTCTAGTGCTCCTACACGCAATGATTGAAATACACTTCCTGTTTCCCGGTCACGTGTCCGTTCTCGGCAAACGGCGACCGGGAAACTACAGAGGAGGGATACCACGCATCGGGTAAGAACGCTCTTCCTCCCGTTTGTCTAATTAGAGAAGTGAAGTACGTATTTACGTTCTTCTACCTTGTTAAGTAGACAGCATTAAAATTGCTGACTTGATCACCATAGTGATCCCTTCCTTTATTTATATTCCACAGAACGAAACGCCGAGACTGTTCGGCAACCACTATACTGCAATCGAACGAACTGTTATGGATCCCCTCCCGGTTACTGACTAATACGCACACGTATTAAGGTACGGTGTACTCAATGTGACCGCTCTTTATGGCCAGTGTGAATATCGATAGATATGTAATTCTTTTAAAAAATGTTATAATCATATGACCCTAACACTCATACTATACACTTGGTTTCCTTTACACAGCATACGCTTTTAAAATCGACAACTCAACGTCTTGGCTTGGAACAGAAGCATACACACTTGCTTTCTGGCATTGTCTTTTTGACACACCCTCCGTATGACTTAACTAATCCCAGCTATTTCTGGTAAGTTGAGTCTCTCAATCCCTTCTTCCATAACGGTGTTCTTCACCTAGGAAACTTTTTGCCCTTTATCCTATGTCTCTCTGTCTTCTTACAGATTGATGTCCACATTGAACATTTACTCTTCTAGACCTGTACATTTGCAGGCTGGTCACAAGGTAGGCTCCCTCTCCTGCTCACACTCTACTTTGGGCTATTCTTTTTCTTTTCCTTGCATGCACCAAGTTTCCTTGCATGCAAATCACGTAACGATCATTGAGACATACTCACTCTGAGACGTTCTTGACTGGACAAACCTTTTGGATTGTATTGCTGGTTGTTAATACAGCACTTACCAGACCTTTTTATGTGTTAATACATGACCCAATAGGATTATTATGAAAAACAAGATATTGTCATGTTATGTGTAAATACAGCTCTAATGTCTTTTCGTTAAACAGTCACCCTAGTCACATACAATACCCTCTCACATTCTTGACTCTTGGAGATGACCGGCACGGCATGGGGGTATAAATAGTCACACACAGTCACCAATCTGAATTGGAAATGTGCTGTAATTATCAACAAAATCTATACACACATTGTTATCTTCTGTCACCAGCCCTGAAGAGTCATTGTGAACCACATCCACACGACGAAACACGTGTCGGCTGATTGTGGCTGATTGTGGACCGATTAAACAACTCATCTTGAAACAGACATTCAAGAATCTGCATCTGTCCTTTTGTGATACTGTTGTAGTGCTTTGAATTTAATTGCTTACCTTTTGCGAACTCTATGTTTTTTGTGTGCGAGAGCAATGCTGTTTTTTAGTCCTGTTTTTAGTAATTATCTGCAAATGTTGAAGGACGAAATAGAGCAAGAAGCAACAATAGCAGCAGAGATTGCTTGAGACAGTTCTCAAGATAGTCAAAGTTCTGCTTCGTTGAGTCAAGATCCACTTGGCCAACCAATTATCCAAAATGAAGCAGCCACTGCCATGGATGAGGTGGAAAGAGAAATGGAACAAGTTCAAGAGGATGTAATAAACTTAGAAGAATTGGAAAAGCAACTTAATATTGAGCAAAAACAAATATATGATGAAGTGACAGAGCAGATTGAGCATGGTTTTCGTCATGAGAAAAAAGAATGCTCTTGTATGTCATTTCAACCTGTCCGACTATATGTGAGTGGAGAAGCTGGAACTGGAAAAAGTTTTCTAATTAAAATAATTGCTACATATAAACAGCAAAGAACTGAGTCATCACTTGATTGGCGCGCGATTGGTAGATATTCCGTTCAGGTGATTTGCACAAACACAATGCTCACGATCTTCATTTGGCACGTAAATTGAGTTTGCGAGCACCAGCCGCCCAGTGAGGAGTTGAGACTGAGCTGTTTCCAGCCTTGTGTAAGTCCACGCTGCCGCGTAATATGATTAGCCTGAAAGCATTCACTCACAGAATATTCGAACTAACGGTTTCATGTTTGCATTTATGTATAATGGCAGCAACGTTAGAAATCTTCGTGTTCTTGACTAATGTGGTATGCGGTTCACCTATGCTATCAATCATAACAGTAGCGAAAAAAGTTTTTTTCCAACTGTTTTATGACATTGGCACATTATATGCTTATGTATGACGTAACACATTTTCATTGTACGTATCGTTGTTTATATGTCACTGTTGATTAAGTGGAGCGTATATTCAGGTCCTGTCTCATTTCATTTTTTTCAGACCCCTGATGAAGGGTCCTTCTTTTATGACCCGAAATGTATTGGGTACCATTGGAAATTTATGAAAAGTTGTGAATTGTTTGCATCATAAGAAGCATTATGTTTGCACATAATATTGAAGTTGAATGATAATGTGAAATCGATAATTCAAATGGAATTGATATGAAGAATTGAATAAATTCAACATTTGGATAAGAAACCAGAGAGTTTCATGGTATATTGTGCGCACATTTCTGTGGACAGGTGATCCTCTCCACATCATTCTTCAGATTTCTAAAGGCACGGAGGGACGACGTGCGACAAATGAGGCGCCCACTCAAACAGCACTTTATTTCAAAATACAGAATCCTAATCAAATAGTGTGCACGGGGATAATATTAATATTATTGTTTTAAACTTTCCAGTCTTCCTCATCCCTGATTGCACCTCATTGCAAACATGCAACTTGATGAAATTGCATCGTTAACTACAAACAAAGCCGAAACATTAGGTTTTTCATCGGAAGCAGCAGAAGAGATTTATGGCTTGATTCAGGAGACCAGGAAATTCACTCCACAAAAAACTACCACTGCACAACTTTTAAGACAGCTCGAGTACATGAGTAAAAAGGAAATCAACCAAAGGCTGCACGCAACCACGTTAATTCACTATCACAAAAACAAGAGAATACCTAGGGGACTCAGAATAGCTCTGAAGCCAATGCTTTGTAAGAACAGCAAAAAATTCGTTGAGAAGTGGTTTCAAATCTTGAACAAATGCTCATTAGACTTAATCTTACAGATAGTTGAGGAACTATCTAAAGTATTGATAGAACTGGAAGAAGAAATCAAGATCACACAAACAGAGGTTAACAAAATTCCGGATTTAGACAAAACTTTGGAAGAGATCCACACCAAATTAGAACGTTATGCTAAAGAAGTCAATGAACGAAAAGTACGAAAATACCGGAGAGACACACTCGACTATAAACTTGAAGAAGTTTATACGTGGGCGGAGATCTACAACCAAAGGAAATGGCAACTGCAGCAACAATCACAAAAAACCAATACTTCTTCACAAGAAAGTGTAGTTTCTGACTTGGAAATAGCTTCATCTAGATGACCAGTGAGCAAGACAAATAAAGAGGCAACAACAATACCTACAAAAAATACCACTCAACAACCGTCTTTTTTAGAGATCAGTCCAGCTGCAAACGCACCACCAACTTTACTCGAACTAGAAGGGTTAAAAGAAACCGAAGAGGAAATTGCCAAAAGGACGAGGAGTCAACTATCGAAAGTGACCTGAACATGAATATTTCATCGAGAACACTAACTACATCTCAAAAAAAAGTTTTGAACAAAGGTATCACATTTGTTCCCACGTGTCGATCCAACCTCGCTGAAACAGAAATTGCTTTATTTAAATTTTTTAGGTCACTCAAGTTAACGTTTTTTTCAAAGACAAGCAAAATATTCAGAACGAAAGAACATGGGATAAAGACTTTAGACCCAAAAGCAACTTCTGGCACCATTCTCACATAAGACCATTGAAGCTTTTGAAAGGTCAGTACTATCTGAAGTGCAGCATATACCATTTATCAAACCCCAAAAAAGCAATTTGTCTGCCAAAGAATGGAATACACTCAAAAATTTGAGCAAAGACAAATCTTTAACCTTTCAGAAAGCAGACAAGGGTGGCGCCCTAGTCATAATGGACACGGAGTTGTACGTTAAGAGTGTTAATGATCATGTTTCTGATGAGAACATCTATTTACCTCTAGAATCAGACCCGACAAATGAATACCAAATGATTTTGCAGAAAATTGTGGATCATGCATTTGAAATGAATTGGATCAACGATAAAACTAAAAAAAATTTGAATTGAAATTCCCCAGGAGACCAAAATTGTACATGGTGCCCGAGATGCACAAAAATCCGATCAATCCTCCCTTCAGACCCATCGTCTCAGCTTGCTGGTCCATCTCTGAACCCATTGGGAAATTCGTTGACACGTTTTTACAACCGATCGTTCAGAAAAACATAACATACATAAAAGACACCACAGCATTTTTGAACCTGTTGAAAACAGTTGAACTGGAAGCTAACACAACATACTGGCTATGTAACATCGACGTAACAGCGTTGTACACGTCGATCCCTCATAATGAGGGTATGGAAGCTCTGGAACGGAATCTTTTGAATAGCGACTTGGAAGACACGCAAAGGATATTCATCATGGAACTAATGCAGTTTGCATTGTATTATAGTTATTTCGAGTGGCAAGGTAAATTTTACAACCAATGCAATGGGACATCAATGGGCTTTGGGGGGGGCCCCCTCATACGCCAATATGTACATGTGCAAATTTGAGACTGATCATATTTTGGAAAAATTAATGTGGACTGAAGGTCTAGAAATCTTTAAAAGGTTAATTGATGACATCTTTCTAATTTGGAAAGGTCCTAAAGAAAAACTAGAAAACAACATCATGACATTGAACACAGTGAATGAACGCATTAAATTCACCCACAATATTGCAAAAGACACCATATCATTTTTGGATGTGCAAATCATTCTTCAAAACAACAAGATCAGCACTAAAGTACACATCAAACCAACTGATAGGAATTCAAGCCTGTTGTTTCAAAGTTTTCACCCTGAACCGCTCAAAAAACATTTACAAACGTCGCAATACATAAGACTAAAAAGAATCACTACCAATGATGTAGATTTAGACATCTCCATAAAACAACAAACTGAAAAGTACCGCCAACGCGGTTATCCGCAAGACATTCTTGATGCATCGTTAAAAAAAAGTCAATACAATCCAGAGAACAATTGTTAAAAGAGAGAACTAAAACTCAAGATCAAAAAACTGTTTGTGTACTGAAATATTGAACTGAATCCAGCAGAATAAAATGCATCATTAACAAACATTGGTCCTTGATCCGAACTGAACCTGATCTTAGTTGTTTGTATGACGACAGAGTTACTTTTGCGTTTCAAAGATCACGTAACCTTAAAGAACTGCTTAATACACCAAAAAAGGAGAACGTGAGTTGGCGAGGCATGTTAAGATGCCAAAACTGCATTCATTGCGGGAATGTGATAACAGGTAAGACATTAACGAACCCCACGAAAGGGTATCAAATTGAGCTGTATCATACAAGCACTTGTGATACATCGAATTGCATATACATGATTAAATGCCCGTGTGGCAAAGTATATGTGGGCCAAACGTAACGAAAGGTTAAAACACGTATTACAGAACATAAGAGTAATATAAGACTCTTCAACAAGAAATCCACAGTTGCTAATCATTGGAATGAAGCAAAACACCAAATTTCTCAATTACGATATATGGTTTTAGGACAATCCCGCAACGCTGCGACAGGGATCCTGTCAAACAAAGACTAAGAGCTGAGTACTTTTGGATTAAGAAATTGAACTCTACCCATCCCATGGGGTTAAATGATCAGATTGAGTACTCATGTTTTTTGTAAATCCAGGAATTTGACATTGACTCAGTTCGTACACTGGGTCCCCGTATTATCTGCCATATTAATTTCCTTTCTGATTCACATTTTTACAATGTTTATGTGTGTAAAGCCATCTTATTATATATCGTCCATATAGTTAGTGCCATTGTTTATTAGAACACAACCATTCAGTTTGTTTTGAATACTTTATTGACAAACGCATTCCTTGCCATTTCCCAGTGAAACCATAGACCACCATCACATGACACTGACGTCATTCGCGTACTTCAGCGCGATTGGTAGATATTCCGGTCAGGTGATTTGCACAAACACAATGTTCATGATCTTCATTTGGCGCGTAAATTGAGTTTGCGAGCACCAGCCGCCCAGTGAGGAGTTGAGACTGAGCTGTTTCCAGCCTTGTGTAAGTCCATGCTGCCGCGTAATATGATTAGCCTGAAAGCATTCACTCACAGAATATTCAAACTAATGGTTTCATGTTTGCATTTATGTATAATGGCAGCAACGTTAGAAATCTTCGTGTTCTTGTCTAATGTGGTATGCGGTTCACCTACGCTATCAATCATAACAGTAGCGAAAAAAGTTTTTTTCCAACTTTTTTATGACATTGGCACATTATATGCTTATGTATGATGTAACACATTTTCATTGTACGTATCGTTGTTTATATGTCACTGTTGATTAAGTGGAGCATATATTCAGGTCCTGTCTCATTTCATTTTTTTCAGACCCCTGATGAAGGGTCCTTCTTTTATGACCCGAAATGCATTGGGTACCGTTGGAAATTTATGAAAAATTGTGAATTGTTTGCATCATAAGAAGCATTATGTTTGCACATAATATTGAAGTTGAATGATAATATGAAATCGATAATTCAAATGGAATTGATATGAAGAATTGAATAAATTCAACATTTGGATAAGAAACCAGAGAGTTTCATGGTATATTGTGCGCACATTTCTGTGGACAGGTGATCCTCTCCACATCATTCTTCGTATTCAAAAATAAGTCATATTATTTTATTACTTTGTGATTGTTGAAGATGTAGCAAACTTGCACAAGAAATTGCGATTTAGAGAAAATCATTTAAGACATGTTTTTTTCTCATATTTACATTATGTAATCAAATGTTGTCTGGGTTTTTTAAACACAATCATTTTGATTGTGTTTTTTTCCCCCCGCTGTTATATGATGAGTAGTATTGAGCTCACTGTTTATAGTGAAAATCAATATATTCTGAGAACAGCAAAAATAAATCATATAACATATTGTACAAGTTATTTTGTATTTTGTATTCACAAATATTTCTTATAACTGTTTTGTTTATTCTCTTCCACAGATATTACATTTATAAGGTAAGTACGACTAATAAAAAATACTTTTTCATTAGTTTTTTATTTCTGTTTGTCCCTATACTTCCCTCACTCCCTCTCTGTTACCCTAACTCCCTTCATCTCCTCACTTTGTCAGTCCCCTTCTCTCACGGTCACTCCCTTTAACTCATCTACATTTCGTCATTTACCTTTCTTTGCTCCTTCCCTGAGTCCCCTTCTTGCACTGTTTCATTCACTCCCTCTGTCTCTTTCCTTTCTCACTCCCCTTGTCTCATGCTCACTCGCCTTTATCCACCCTCTATCATCCCTGTTTCCTCAATCTCAATGCCCTTCTCTTACCCAACCTCACCCCTGTTCCCTTGCTCTGCTTCCTTCACTTCTCCTCATTCTCCATACTTCAATCCATACTTCAGTTCCCCTAGCCTACTCTATTTCCGTTTGTCTATCCCTTACACTCCTTCCCTGTCTCTACCCCATTCACCTTCTCTCACTCACTCTTCTTAACTCTATTTCTCTTAGTGCCTTAACACTTTTCTTAACTCACTCCTCTACCCTTAGTCCTTTTGTTTTACACATTGTTTCTCTCATCTTCCATTTTCTCGTCACACTCTCCTTTCCTCCCTCACCATACTTTCCTTTCCAGTCATTCCCTCAGTCCCTTCCTCTCTTTCACTCAGTCATCTTAGTCATTGATTTATACACTACACCTTCTGTCTCTCTCTCTCTCTCTCCCTTTCTCTTCCTTTGTTTCACTTTCTGTTTCCTGCAGTCCTACTTTTTTTTGTTTTATGAAATGTATATTATAACTCAATTTTTTCTTCCACAGATAGTATATTTTTAAAAGAAATGTACTATTAGTTTGTTACTATTTCTAAGGTAAGTATGAGAAACAGAAATATTTTTTAATCACTCTCTTACTTCTCTTTGTGTCTTGGTCATTGTTAAATCTATCTCTTATTCGCCTTCCTTAACTCTTTTTACTTTCCTTTAGTTTCCTTTACTTATTCCCATTATTTCCCTTCTTTCTTCTTTACAGTCTTTCTTTCATTATTAATACTGTTTTTTCAGCCTCACTCACCTTGTCTAACTACCTTTTTCTCGTTCTGTCCTTTACTTGTCTTTCTTATCTTCTACTATCACTACGTTTGTCTTGCTTTTTTTTCCATTACTCTTTTCCCCTCACTCTTATATCCCTTCCCTCAATATCACTGCCCATTACTGAATCTCACTTGTCTAATCCCACTACATGTTTTCTTCTCTGTGCATCACTCCCATTCCTTTTCTTCTTCTCCAATTTCTTCAGTACCCCTCATTTTCTTTTCCTCACTTCATCTGTCAATCTTGCTCCCTAATTTCTTTTTCTCATTCCCTTGTGCTACCTCCTTTTCATTTACTCTCTCACTCATATTTTGAATATTTTTTTCTCCTTCTTTTATTGTGTGTAACTCAGTCTAACTTCTCTTCCTGTCTGTATCTCACCCCTTTTCTCTTTTCCTCTCTCTTTCCATTACTCTCCCTCACACTCTTTCACTCATTTAATTCCTCAGGGGCAAATTTAGAAGCCCATTGCGCCTCTTTTATACCGCCCGTGCGTCACTTTTCTTACGCACTGGCAGTGCAAAAGAAGTGCCATAGTGCAGGGAGATGCATCACGTTGTAAAACCCTGCACCACATGAAACCAGTCTCAGGTTTCATGTGGGCATTTCCACGCAGGGGTAGGCGTTCCGTCACAAGAACTCCTTTGAAAAGTGATTCAGTGAAATCTACAAGATTTCACTGAGTCACTTCACCAACACTAATGTGTCAAAACATTGCATCTGTTGAAGCAGATGTAAAGGTTGACATAGCACGTTACAGATAGAGGAAGTTGGAAAAGTGCTGAGTTGCGTCCTGCATGCAACAGAATTTCAATACTGTGCAAACTTTCAGCCCTAGATGTGATGTGCATCATGAGTGGTGCAAGGATTAATTTGTGTATCGCATCTTTCCTGGTGCATCTTTACTATTTTGCAGAGATGTATTGGGTAACATAAATCTGTCCCTCTGTTCCATTCCCTTTCTATGCTTTCCTAAGTCCCTTCATTTTCTTATTCAATTTTGTAATCACTAATTTCCCAATTCTCACTTTAACTTACCTCCCTTTTATCATCGTCAAATCCCCTTCCTTCATCATCTTTCCATTTCCTTTACCTTCACTCCCCTAACCCTACTCTATGTATCTCTCTTTGTCCCTTACTGTCCGTCCATATATTCATCCTCACTCCCCTTCTGTGAGTCCTGCACCTTTACTTTCTTTTCCATACTGTTCTTCCCATAATTCTTAATTTCCTTTAACTCACTACCCTACCTTTAAACATCTTGGGGCAGATTTACAAGCCCTTTACGCCTCTTTTGCGCCGCTGTTGTGTCACTTTTGTGACACAGCGGCGGTGCAAAAGATGCGCCATGGCTCATGTTAGTCAGTCAGTCAGTCAAAATACACTTTATTCGATTTTCGAGAACTCATAAAAGGCAATAAAATTACAAGCATTTTAAAAAATCGACAATTCATTAATGTACAAGAATGTAGACATCATATATACATAAATTTTATATCAGTAAAAATCAGTAAAAATCAATAAAAAGATACCATGATTAAGATAAAACATTCAGTGAAACTCGTTTGTTCCTATTTCTAAATGCCGCTGCTAGGAAGCTTGCAACACTAAAGATTGTATAAGTGTTGCCCAGCATCTGAAGATAAATTAGTGTGGGCCTGACTTGAATAAAGCCAGCCTCTCTCAAGACAGGTCTCAGATATTTTTTCCTTTCGGTAGCATAAAACCCACAAAACATCATAAAATGCATGGTATCTTGATTAGAAAATGTGTCACAATCACAGGGAGGGGCGTATTCTGGTTTAGCCCAGAAATGGTAACAACCTAATGTATAATGAATCAAATTAAACCTAAATTTGGTCAGTAAAAATCTGTGTAGGGGTTTGGTGACAATTTTAAGGTACGGTTCCAGAGAGGGGGTGGTAGTTAACACTAGGTATGTTCTTACTGATGAATTCGCTAGTTCCTTCTCCTCTCTGTCTAGGCGTGCCCTCTCCAAAAAATTGTGCTTAATCCATTTAACATCCTCTCTCTTAATACTAAGTGGTGCCAGAAAAAGTTTGGGTTTTCCCAGGGATGCAAAGGTGTTTTTTAGATAGTTCAGCCAGGGTACTTTCATAGCGTGATCCATGGAAACAACATCCGCCAAAATTGCATGGTTCATAGTTGGTTCTAAATTGAGCCATGTTTTTGCCCAAAAAACCAGGGGAGCCAATTTCAGCTTGTCCATAATATAGGACAGGCCCATCTCCTCATGGATGGAAAAGGTGGGAGTGGATTTAGGGACAGATAGAAAGTGTCTAATGAGCCCATTCTCAATCGTTTGAATTTTATCATGATTGGCATATCCCCACAAAACGGACCCATAAGATGCAATGGGAATGCACTTGCTATTATAGATTTTCACAAGTGCCTCCATCGGCCTAGCCCCTAACCTCCTTGAAAAGCCCAGCAAGGCAGACGTGGAACGAGCCAAGGATAGAGTCTTCGCCTTAATCTGGGGAGCCCACGATCCGCTCTCATCAAACAGGACCCCCAGATAGGGAAAGACTGAAACCCTTGAGACCACCTCACCCTTACAGATGAAAGTTTTAGATTTGGGCTTACATCTTTGTCGGCCTACTATCATGGTATGCGATTTTTTTGCATTGACTCTTAAGTCAAGGTTTTCCATGAAGGTCCCAAAAAGGTCCAATAAGACCTGGAGGCCATTACCAGTACGCGCTATTAAGACTGCGTCATCCGCATATAGGAGGGCCGGCACAAACACTCCTCCTACATGCGGGACGTCTGCCACCCCTGCCTCTAGATGTTTTCCCAATCCGTTGATATAGATGGTAAAAAGAAGGGGGGCCAGAATGCACCCTTGGCCACACCCTTCTCTGACCTAAATCTAGGCGTACACCTGCCTTCCTTTGTGACCCGTACTGTGGCAAATAGCTCCTGATGTAGAGAGGCCAAAAAGGAGACTAGTGAGGCATCTATCCCTATCTCCATTAGGATGGACCATAACTTGGACCTGTTCACCAAATCGAAGGCCGAGGAGAGGTCCATAAAAGCCAAGAAAAGTGACCCCTCACCGGCCACTGTGTATTTGGAGATTAAGAGATGCAAATTAGAGCATTGGTCCAGGGTCCCTCGTTTCTCTCTGAACCCGTATTGTATGTTCGAGAGCCCCCCACAGACCTTGAGATTATCCCTCAGTTTAGATAATAAGACTCTGCCCAGGACCTTTATGGCAGAGTCATGGAAAGAAATCGGTCTGTAACACGCCGGGTCCTCACGTTGCCCCTTTTTAAATATTGGCATTATAATAGAGGTCGCCCAGGAGGCAGGAAATACGCTGTCATTGACTGCACGGAAGACCTTAGTAAGCACCTGAGACCACATTTTCGGAGAATGTCTATATAGATCCCCAGGTACGCCGTCAGGCCCCGGCGATTTGTTTTTTGAGGTCTCTAGGATCGCCTTCAACACCTCGTCCTCATTAAACTCTACCGGAACAAAAGCCCGGGCTGCCTCTCTATCACATGGGACTGGGCTATTCTTGTCACCATATACCTCTTTAAAATGGAGAAGCCACCTTTCATCCGGGATAACGCAGTCAGTGACTGCGTTATCAGCCCCTGCAAAAAACGGCTGGTTAATGATATCCCAAAACTGCTTACTGTCTCGCAAGACATCTGTATCAAGTAATTTATTCCATGCATCGCTTTTGATGGCGTTTTTCCTCCCATTTAAGGTTAGTTTATATTCCCTCCTCAAATTGGCGATGAGGACCTTATCTCTTGGCTTGGATTTGAGTGCTTGCTTTAGAATCCTATGAATTCTCGAGCAGTTGGCGTCAAACCACTTGAGGGGCTTGGGAGGTCTCTGGGTTTGATTTGACGTCAAGTCCCTCGAGACTTGTGTACAAATGGATTCAAAAGCCTCTATAATTCCTTGATTAGGGGTCCTATCGTCCAGACAAAACCCTATATGGCCCTCAATTTTAGGAAGTAAAGATGCCATAAAATCTTCTGGGACCACCTTGCCTCACTTAAGCCGTCTACCCTGGTCGGTAGGTACCACTGCCGTCCAGACCTGGGAGCGGCCTACCCGTTTGCACTGGGAGATTCCCCATAACATCTCTAATAGCAAGGGATTCTGATCGCTATAGGATGAAGCAATAACCTTATATTTCCGGACCTTAGGGATCAGCCCTGGTGAGGCAAAAATATAATCTATGACGGACCCATGGTCCGTACCCTTGTAGGTGGCCGCTCTCTCCCCCCCCGTGTAATAAGGTTCATATAAATTAAAACTAGCTAAGAGTACTTCGAGCGCTTCTCCTGATTTTGTGTGTTCAAAATGAGGTGTAGTCGCCCCCATAAAACCCTCATATTCATCTGAATGGCAAGGAGAAACACATATGTGGGTGTTAAAATCGCCCATTAAGATGAGCTCAACAGTAGTGTATTTATTAAGACTAAATTTATTTAAAAAGGTTTCCAGGGGGGCAATGTGATCGGTGACTACTGCCCTCTCCCGGTAATTATAAAAATTAATTAATAGAAGTGTACAGACCGATGAGACAGTCCATTCCACAATTAGGAGGTTGGGGGAACCTGACTCTAATTGCTTAAAAGACCCACTGAGATGCAGGGAACAAAAGAGAAGTAGGCCCCCCTTTGCTCTCCCCGCAGAACTGGGTGTCGCCGGTACGGAGAAGCTGGCAAAACCATCCAACCAAGAAGTTGCTGAGATATCCCAGGATTCTTGGATGGCTATCACATCGTAGCAAGAAACAAAATTAACCCACAAAGGGTCTACCCTTTTAGCTCTCAGGCCTGCAACATTCCAGCTAATCAGTTTGCAGAGTGTTGACTCCTCCTCCCACTGGGGCCCAAGTTTGGGGGACGGCAATGAGGCTGGTTGTAAGTCAATATCCTCCATATCGGCGAGTGGGGCGAATCTATTAGACTGGACTGGATCCAAACCTGCTCCTATGGGGGTAGTTCTGCCCTGTGTTGCCCTATTAGGTACCACCCTCCATTCATTGACATATGCAGACTGCTGGGATGACCTACTGTATGGGGCTATAACAAGGTGTTTTCTAACTGGGGATGGATAGAAAAAGCCCAAAGGGACTGGTCTCATGTTCCCACTATCTTGTATCTCTGAGCCGTCCCAAAATAGCCTGTCTGCCAGATGTAAACTATCAAAGTTAACTATAATGCAGTCGCCCTTCACTGATTTAGGGCGGTGTCCAATCCATCCCACCCTTCTGGCCATTATAATCCGGTTAGAAATAACTGTTCCCCCACTACTGGAGTCAGCACACCATTGGCTGGCCTTGTGTATTAGAGCCGCTGTGGGTTCTATCTCCCCATGTGCTAATGGGGGTACCCCTATAAACACAGCGAGAAAGGGCGCAGTTGCCGGGGGGAGGTCCAGTTGTAATTGGCACTCCTTGGGCCTTAACCCCAATGCTGGGCTACTAACCCCCCTGGGCATGTCAGGGGCTACTGCGATTTCCTGGGTGCTAGGCAATCTGCTTTGGACCTTATCGGGGACCCCTTCTCTGGTGGTGTTTACGGCCTTTCCTTTGCACGATGGTGGGGGCGACAGAGGTAATGCAGCTTTCACAGTAGTGACTTCTGCTCCTGACATATCCGTCTTCTTACAAACCAGAGCACAATCAAGTTTTTTAACTAGATCGTCAATCATGGCACATTTCTTTAATAACCCAGCAAGGCATGTACTCATGGTATCAACAATGTCTTTAGCAATGTCTACTAACAGGGGTTCAATCCGTGTCACGAATAGCGCTTCCAAGTGCTCGCCAATTGAATCCATGTCCAACTGTTTACCAACTTTATCACCCTCTATCTTTTTCCTCTTTTTGGTGGGCGCTGTAGTTTGAAGTCCGGGCCCCAGAGGGTAACTGGAGGGCAAAGGTGCTATAGAGCAATCTTGGGCTTGACGAAGACCATCCTGCGGACACGGCAATGGTTTAAGCACGATCACTACAGGCTCTAATGGAATGTCAGGGGCGGGAGTTGACTCCAGTGTGTTGGGCTCTACGATGGGTGTGGGGGATAGCAAACCCAGCTCCTGTTGCGCAGTAGCTATTTCTTTGGACAAAGCCCCTACCGCAGAAGTCAAATATGAGATAATTGACTCTGAGTGTTTAGCGACCTTGGCCTTTTTGACAGAGTTAGTAAGGTTTTTGCGCTTACCCATGATGGTGATAGATGAAAAGGTGGGGGGCCCGGCCCTGCCTCCTCCTGCCCCGGACGGCCACAGACAGCCCGCCCTTTGCCTGGGCTTCGCCCGGCGCCGTCCGCGACGCGGAAGAAGCTGTCGCTGTTTAAGCGCCTCCGGGCGCAGCAGAACAGGAAGTGGGCGGTGCTGTAGGCTGTGCTCACTGGGAGCTGTAGTTCCCCCCACAGCTGCCGTGCAGTGTGGCAAGCAACGGCGGCGGGGGAAACAGGCAGCGTCAGGGCCCCAGGAGCGAACGCCGCGGCAAGTGCGGCAAGTGCAGTTAGGTCTCTGTGTCCCCCGCTTCTCAGTGGGAGCTGTCGCTGTTTAAGCGCCTCCGGGTGCAGCAGAACAGGAAGTGGGCGGTGCTGTAGGTTGTGCTCACTGGGAGCTGTAGTTCCCCCCCACAGCGGCCGTGCAGAGTGGCAAGCAACGGCGGCGGGGGAAACAGGCAGCGTCAGGGCCCCAAGAGCGAGTGTAGCGGCAAGTGCAGGTAGGTCTCTGTGTCCCCAGCTCCTCAGTGGGAGCTGTTGCTGTTTAAGCGCATCCGGGCGCGGCAGAACAGGAAGTGGGCGGTGCTGTAGGCTGTGCTCACTGGGAGCTGTAGTCCCTCCCCACAGCGGCCGTTCAGTGTGGCAAGCAACGGCGGCGGGGAAACAGGCAGCATCAGGGCCTCAGGAGCGAGCGCCGCGGCAAGTGCGGCAAGTGCGTGTTATTTACAACGTGACGCATCTGGGAGATGCGTCACGTTGTAAAGCCCTGTGCCTTAAGGAGGCGTTATGGCGCAGGGGGGATGTTCCTGCGCAGGAACGCCTGCTAAAAATGGCTAAGTGAAATCTACAAGATTTCACTCAATCACTTTTAGGCCAATGCTAGGTCAAAACCCTGTGCCTGATTGAAGCAGGCGTAAGGCTTGACGCAGCATTAGTTGAATGGGCCCCCCAGGAGCATTGCTGGAGCTGCATCGTGCATGCGACGCAACTCTAGCAATGCTACACCTTTACGGCACAGATGCATCACGCATCTGTGCCGTTTTTGTCCCATGGTGTGCCACATTATAAATGTGGAACATCAGTGGTGGCGCTCGGGTGGTTTTGCTTGTCATAGGTTACTTGGCGCATCGCTGCTGATTTGCAGAAATGCACCATGTATCGTACGTCTGCCTCATTGTTTCAGTCACTCTTTTACTTCACTTTCTTCAGTCACTATACCTTCTTTACCTCACTCATTTTCTCAGTCCCTTACTCCATTTTTGTCATTCATTTCAGCTAGCCATTTATACACTACACATTCATTCAAAAGAAAGATGACACAGTGCATAAGAAATAGAGCTCTTTTTGGAAAAATGAGTTAGTTCTGAAAAGAACTTTTTTTTTGGTTTTGTTATTTTGTATTTTTTTTTTAACAAAGTTTTATACTTTTTTGGGGGGTTTTGAAACGCAAACTGAAATCCTGAACTTCAAAAGTGTTCAACAGGAACAACAAAAAACTGAAATTAAAAAAAATTATCGCCTTCTTGTGCACACATGCTCCATGATGCGCTTTTCAACAAGCACAACTTATTTGTTCTGAGTATACAAGAATTTTGTTGCGCTTGTTTCACCTCATGTGCACCTTCTTTAAATATGGCCTCAGGTCCAGTTCAGCAGTTGGTGGTGATGGAGGTGTTGCCGAAGAAGTGCTGGCCACAGCTGGTGGCAGTTGTGTGGCCAGGTTTCTGGTGGATGCCTTCGCAAACTGTGTAGGATGAACTTGCCTCACATGCCTAATCATAGTATGTATGGAGAAGGAATATTTTTTGGAAGGGTTTCCCCTTGAAAGAACTGTGTCACAAAGGTTGCATGTGACCTTTGGCGCATTCACCTTTTTTTGGTCCTCTGGATAGCAAAAAAATTGCCAAATGAAGGATTCTTTGACTCGCCGATGAGGAACACGATGTTGGTCATCAGATTCTGATGAAGATGAATCTTGTCTGGCAGCCATTTCAAGTTCTTGTCAGTGAATCTGGAGAGGGTCCTTCTTCCACAAGACTGAAACAGATAGTGAGGGAAATGGGTGGGGTTCCTGAAGATTCTAGAGCTGAAACTATTATAAACCAATGAAAAGTGTTGTTTTTGTGTCACATAACTTAATGTGCGCACCCGGTCGCGCACGTCACTTTAAAATGGCGTTTTGCCCGATTTTCATAAAAGTTTCAAAACGTAAAAAGGAGGCAAGGTAGATATACCCTGACCTCCTAGACCTTCTCAAGGGGTCCCAGAAGAATCTCGACGGGCCCAAAAACTTTTTTTTGTTGTTGAAAAATAGCGGGGTGCGCGCACCCGGTCGCGCACCCCGTCTCAAAATGGCGTTTAACTCGATTTACATAAAAGTTTCAAACCGTGAGAAGGAGGCTTGGTAAACACTCCCTGACCCCCTAGGTATTCTCAGGGGGTCCATTAAGGACCCCCAAGGCCCAAAAAATCCTTTATTTTTTAACTAAAAAGTTGCAGGGTGCGCGCACCCGGTCGCGCACTTCGGGTTAAAATGGCGTTTTACCCGATTTACTTAAAAGTTTCAAAACGTTAAAAGGAGGAAAGATAGACAGTCCCTGACCCCCTAGAGTTTCTCAGGGGGTCCCTAAACAACTCCGACGGGCAAAAAAAACTTTTTTTTTTTTTTAAATTGTGGGGTGCGCGCACCCGGTCGCACACCTCACAATTGAATAAAAAAAAAAAAGTCAAGTCATGTGACTCAAAAACAGCATTTTTCATTGGTTCATAGTAGTTTCAGATCTAGAATCTTCAAAACCCCACCCATTTCCCTCACTATTTGCTTTATTCTCCTGGAAGAAGGACCCTTTTTGGAGCTGGAAGCAGAAAAAAGAACAGGATGGCAGAAAGACAAGAAACATCATCTTCTTCTTCTGACTCCCACATGGAATATCGCCAGCCAGCTAAGAAAGGGAAATCTTCTTTTATTTGGAAGTTTTTTACTTTTCCTGAGCATCAAAAAAAGGTATATGCCCCTAAAGTAACGTGTACCCTTTGTGGTTCTGTTCTTTCAAGGGGAAACCCTCTTAAAAAATACTCTTTTTCTATCCATACCATGGTAAGACATGTAAAAAATGTGCACCCTGTGCAATATGCCCAAGCAGCCACAAGAGCTTTGGCCCAGCAGATTCCACCAGCTGTGGCCAGCACATCTACAGCTCCACCTCCATCGCCAGCAACAGCAGAAATGGACGTTAGGCCATATTTAGCACATGTGCATATGCGGTGCAACAAATGTTTTGATAATATTGTTTATGGAGAACAGAGCCTGAATCTAATTGAATGCATGATTCAGAATCATAAATGCTCTGAAAGGAGATAATTTTTTTCCTATTTTTCATTTATTTTGTTCCGGTTGAACAGTTTCCTTGTTGCAGTTCCTGGATTTTCTTAAAAAAAAAAAAAATCTCAAAATTTAAAAAAAGGGAAAAAAAATATAAAACAACAAAAGAAAAAAAAACAGTTCTTTTCAGAACTCATTCAATTCTCTAAAAAGAGTTATATTCTTAAACACTGTGTCGTTCATTTTTTTGAATGAAAGCGTAGTGCATAAATGAGTGATTGAAATGACTGAGAGAAGGAAGGGACTGAGGGAAAGAGTGAGAAAAAGGGAGTATGGTGAGTGACAAAAGAGGAGTTGAAGAGTAACTGAAAGAAGGGGACTAAGGGTAGGGGAGTGAGTTAAGGGGACTGAAAAACTAAAGGAAGGGCAATAAAGAAAGGAGAAAAAAAACTACTTTCAGTGTTTTGATGTTGTATTTAAATTCATAATAAAAAAAAAAGAATTTTACACATATTTTATTTAGGGGTTAGCATTTAAAAAACCTTCCAAATTCACTTAAAAAAACATAGGTTTTACACACATTATAGTTAGGAATTAGCATTTAAAAAACCTTGCAAATTCACTGAAAAAACCATAGGTTTTACACACGTTATAGTTAGGAATTAGCATTTAAAAAACCTAGCAAATTCATTGAAAAAACCATAGGTTTTATATCAGTTATAGTTAGCTGGACAATTTACTCATACAAAACCATTGAAATTCCCACGTTATAGTTAGTTGTACTCAGTATAACTGGCGCGCCCGCAAAGCACTGCTAATGACGTCACATATTACATCACTCATGACATAGTCAGTGACATCACTCATGATATCACTGATGACATCTCAAATGACATCACTGATGACATCATCCTTGTGAAAAAATGGCAGACTCTCTCTCAGTGTAATATAAGTTTTGATACACACATTGAAAACTAGAATCAAATAATTACAAAACAATGGAGAAACTAATTCCACTTACAACAATCTATTCAGAAATTGCAAAATCTACATACACATTCGCTCATTCACCAACATATCTATATAGTTACTCATACACATACTCAATCATCATAAATACCCATTCATCTATACATTTTGTTACAAAACGACACTCATCCTTAGAGTTACTCACACACATACTCACACAAGCAAATAAATTATAAAACACCCATACACTTGCTTATACAGCTATACATACACCACTACTCTTACTTCTACAGAAACGTACACATACGTTTTTTACTAAAACTATAGGAACAAAAAAGTATTTATACAGAAACTCTTACAATTTCTCACTCTCACACATACTTACCTATATGCATCAATTCTTACTTATAGTAATTTAAAACATATGTAGTTACTCATAAAGAAATGATTCTGACAGTCATTCACTCACTAACACACTTATACACACACTCATCCATCCATACAGTCGTGCACACATGCTGTCTTCAAAACATATGCAAACAGTAAGGCACTCATTCATTCATATATGCACAAAGTAATACCTCCCACCAAACTTAACAGACACTCATACTAATACTCAAAAAACTAACTAATAACCCATATAGACAATCATGTAGCTACTCACCAACGTAAGCATCCGTCTATAGATAAAGGGAGACAGTGATACAGATATTTACTACTTTAAACAATAAATGATAATACATATATTTAGTAACATACACTTAATAAATTAGTTATACAATCAATTTAAAAAAAACATCCATTTAAACTCTAATTTAATCATTTGTTCTTCCATCGATGTTTAGGTACACATATATAAAATATATCTTTTTTTTTATCAGAAAGATACACATTCACTGGATGAGGTCCTCAGTGATGTCAATTGAGATGTCATCAGTGATGTCATGAGTGATGTCACTGACTATGTCATTAGTGATGTAATATGTGACGTCATTAGCAGTGCATTGCGGGCGCGCCAGTTATAGTGAGTACAACTGACTATAACGTGGGAATTTCAATGGTTTTGTATGAGTAAATTGTCCAGCTAACTATAACTGATATAAAACCTATGGTTTTTTCAATGAATATATATATATATATTTTTTAACAGTAAACATGTTTGGATGATTATTATATTTGAAAGTATACTTACATTTTTCTTGCTTTAATTTTCTTGATGTATATTTTATTGATTGTTGATGTTTATTCACTGTTTTTTTTCTGCTGGTTGAAAAGCAAAATGTTATTTTTATTAAAATGTTATATTTAATTATTTAATTATATTATTTTGTTTATTTAATTTCTATTTTTATTTTGTTGAGAAAAAAATACTTACTATTTTTAGTTGATAACGTTTGTTTCGTTGATGTCGTCGTATTTTGAAGTTTGTAGAAACTGTGAAGAGAAAAATAGTTGGTTTTTAATTTTTTTTTATTAGTTTGTCGTATTTGTTGATTAATTTGTTGATTAATGTCTTACTTTGTTTTATGCTTTCTTTTAATATTGCTGTTGTTCTTGTTTTCAAAGTTAATCCTTGTTTTGATTTTTTTTAGGTGGAGTTTTAGTGAAGTGTAATCTGTGAAATGTAAAATAAAAGGTTACAGTTTCAGTATATTTGACTATTTTTCTTTTTTGGTCTATATTTATTTAATTGAAGAAAAAAACTACTTACTAATTGTAGTTGATGACGTTTATTTCGTTGATGTTGTTGTATGTTGAAGTTTGTAGCAGCTGTGAAGAGAAAAGTATTTTGGCGGGGATAAATGGCGGGTGGGAAGTTATGGCTGGTGGATCGCCACCGCCGATCAGGCGTTGGCGATCTACCTGCCTTCATAATGGCCCCCTTAGTGTTTTATGTGTTTGACGTAGTTTTGGATAGAAGTATGTGTAATGCAGTGTTAGTTATGTGTTGTTTAATTATGTCATCTTGTATTTAAAGTTAATAATAATGTTTATGGGTTTGTACATGTTATTGTGAGTGGGCATTCTTTTTTTTTCTTTACAAGATTTCCAGTTCGTGAACAGACGGTGGTAATGGTGAGTTTATTTTTTTTTATAAAGGAAAATGTATTTTGTTCTTTTAAAACAAGTTACTTTACATTTCCTATTATTTTTCGGGATTGTTGGAGCATTTTTTTTAAACCTACTTTTGGGGTTTTTCAGGGTTTGGATATTGAGAGGATTGCATCGTTGAAGCCTTTTTTAGCAGTTCTATTTTTGCGTTTCTTCTTACCTAATTTTGGGGTTTTTGAGGGTTTTGTTTTTGAGAGGATTGGGTCTTTGGAGCCTTTTTTCTACAGTTGGATTCTTACATTTTTTTCTGGGATTTATTTTCAAATTCATTTGTCTTTTGATTTATCTACTATGGATTTATTGGTTTTCCAGGATCGTCTACTGCTACATAATTGTACGTTATTTTTTATGATTATGGGAGTGAAATGTGTCTTGTTACATTGGTTTGTTTTTTCTTTTTTCTTTTAATAAATATATTATGTCATATATTTTTGCGTTTGTTTTTAAATTTTAAATGACATAATTACAATTATTAATTTAAAAAAGTACAATTATGTTGTTTACATGTTTTGTTATTTTAAAATGTTTATGATGTTTAGCACTGTTTTTTATTTAAAGTATAGATTTAGCAATCATGTCTAGGTATTCTAGCTCTTTGGTTTTTGTAAATAGTAGAGTTTTGTGTTTTAGGTATTTATACATTGTTTTAGTTTGTTTACTGAGTTTAGGGCCGATTTGAGTTAGGGATTGCTCTAGTCTTAGCTCTTGATAGCTCTGTTCTATTTTGGTAGCTTCTATAAGTGTATATAGGGTTGGTTGTCCTCTTACTATTGTGGCTTGGAAGGGGTTATGCCCTCCTTTCACTGCGTTGTTGGCATTAGCTTTTTTGAGCTAGAGTGCTATTGTAGACATTCCACCAGGGGATTTGGAACTTTGGGGTCCATTAGGATCCGTCCGCCATCCCGGTGGAAACGGGACCATCTGCCACATGTGCGGCGGTCTCGCCATATCAATTATGATGCGCCCGCCACAGTGGCGGGCGCATCCAGCATTTTTAACATTGTGGTGGGCGGTGCTCTCAGCACCGCCTGCCGCAATGCTAAAAATGCACGTTGTACATTTCAATGCACAACACGACAGGTACCGCGCGGTGCCTGTCATGTTGTACATCGAAATGCTGGGGGGTACCATAGGTACCCCCATGTGCACACCCCACCCCCCCTTCACCCTGGGGGCCTGCAATGGGCCCCCAAAGCAAAGACCGTATGCCTTTCCATGGCGGTACGCATACCCCGAAGCCCATCCTAATATGGCTGGCGGTGTCTGATAGACACCGCCACCATATTAGACCTTTTCCGCCGCGGTCGCAAGGCTACTGCGGCGGAAAAACGGTGGACAGTCTTTCCGTCCGCCGAGGTCCCCCCCGCCATTGTAATATGGTGGGGGTAAATTGCTGGCAGACGGTGAGGGATGGTGGATTGATCGCTCCCACCTGCATGGCGGTGGCGATCCGTCCGCCATCCTAATCGGCCCCTTGGTTTGTCTACGGTGCCCTGACCTATGTAGCCTTCCCACCCAAGTGTCCTCAAAGTAGTCTAGGAAGGTAGTTAGTTTAGTTTTGTTTGCTTGATAGAAAGGGATTTCAAGAAGTATGTTATAATTAAGGCTCCAATGTTTTCCATTTTTACTGTTTTAAACAGACAAATACAGACAGAAAACATTAGTTTTCTTGTCTGTATTTATTTTTAAATGTGGATAAAAATGAAAATTGGGTTGCTATTTGAGTAATTCTAAATACTGTCTGCCATGACTGCCAGGCCGATAGATGTGTGAATTCATAGTTAAGGGGGTCAAAAAAGAAAGGAATTTTTGTAAAAAGGCTTTAGCAGTGGTAGCTATGCACAAGGTTGATACTGAAATTTGCATATTTTCATATATGTGCACTGATTTCTCTGCTGTGGGTGTTCACAACACTGAATCCTGGCAGACATTCAAGCATGAGTGCATATTTATTGGTTAAATAAATGTGGACATATACTAATTTCAGCTTCATTTTTCCACAAAGCCCATAATAAATATGGGTAAATACAGATAAAATTAGAAAAAAATAAATATGGATAAATACAGACGGAAATGGTAAAAAAATAAACACCATATTACCAGGAGCCCTAGTTATAATGGTTGACTACTTCAGTTGTTGGTACATAGGCCAGGGCTATTAATTTTTTTATGTGGTAGGCAAAGTTGCTATTGGTGACGTAAACAATACTTAAAGTAAATTTTTGTAGGTGTCTCCAGATACCTTGGTTAAAGTGGTAATAGTAACCTTGTATTGAAGTGTGTGGGTATATTTTTCAAATTGATTGAATCATTGCTTGTTCAAAGTCAATGATAATTTTTTGTAGAAAGTAATTGTCGGTGTGTTGGTTTATTATTGTTAGGAGCGCTATGTAGGTGGTGTTTTGTTTATTAGGGAGTAGTGCGTATGTGAAGGGGATGTAAGTGTCTTCATATTCGCTGTGGATTGTATAGTGTTGATAAAAAGGCATGGGGCAAACTTTGAGTGTGCCATCCATCATCCATGTTTTGCAGTTTTTAAGTTTTTGTGAGCTGTTGGTGACAAAGATGATAATTCTTTTTTCATGACTGTTATTGTCATGAAGAAGTAATTTTTTTTTTTTTTTTATATCCTCATTCGCGTGCATGGCTCCAATCTATCAAAACAAAACTGCCACAGAGCAGAGAAGCAGGCATGCCACTGTACTGTCTCAGCATAGGCTGGCAGGGATAACATAGTGAGGATGGCAACAGAATCCCAACAGTGACTGTTGGCGAGCCAGAAGCCTCTGACAAGCGGGCTATTTTGTTGATCGATAGCGCCCGACTCACCGGGGCCCCAAAAGTATTGGTACATGCTGCAGCAGAACCTGAAGGTGAACCATGTCTGCGTAATCATAGGCCCTGGGGGGAAAAAAACCCAGGTTCAATGTGACCCATCCAGCTGATACCAAAAGGCTCTCTTTCCTGATTCCCTCCCCTTGCCAGGTCGAGTTTCGAGATTTGGAGGATAGAGGAACGCCATTCAAAGAAAGTAGGCGGCAAGGCATCCTTCCAATGTCTGCAAATTTCCCTGCGAGCCGCCAGAATGGAATAAAACACCAGGTTCGAGGCTGAGCTACAGGATTTCCCACTCAGGCCAAAGATGACAAGACCACGATCTATGGAGAAAGGAAAATCCAATATCGAGGACAGTTTGTTGCTTATGGAGTCCCAGAAGGAGGTAATTTGCGGGCATTCGAAAAACATATGTATATCGGACGCTGCCTCCAAGCCACATCTTGCACAAGCGACCGGACCTGTCAGAGAAAATTTAGACAGCCTCTGCGGGAATAGTAGGCCCTATGCATTGTGAATAAATGGTTCCTTCGGAGCCAGGCGGGTTTAACCAAGTCCCACAACACCCTACATGAAGTTGTCCAGAGTTCTTCCACGTCTTTTCCTGGTATCAACTCACCCCACAATAACGTTGGAAGACAAAAGTTGCCATCAACTTCCTCTAAGATCATGTTATACCAAAGCGAGATCTCTTCTTTACAGGGGGTTTATCAACCAGACACGCCTCTAATTTGCTTTCTCCCCCTATAGGCAAGTTGCTGTTCCGCGTAGACTGTATATGAGGCGCCTGAGCCCAACTTAAGATTTGTAAGTATTTAAATCTTGAAAGTCTTGTCCCAACTTTGTTGACCAAGTAGTTCCATGGAAGTAAAGATCCGTCGATAAACAAGTCGCCCCAAGATGTAATTCCATTCTCTTTGAGTGGTAATGCTAATGCATCTCCCGTCCAGGCTGGGGGCGCAGGTAAATCCCATATTGGAGCTCTACTAGAATGATAACTTAGTTTAATCGAGAGCCTCACTTTGTACCAGGTGTTAGCCATTCCCTGTAGTACCTTCAGTTTTATTTTATTTTTAAATTTGGGGTGTCCGAATTTAAACAAAAAACTACCCTGCCCTACACCCTCACAGCTTAGCAGGGTGGAAAACATAAGGCCCACGCCTGTCTCCGTAGGTGTTTTCAAAAGCATTCGTGCGTGTGATAACTGAAATGCCCACGCATAAGCCTGGAGATCAGGGCCCGCCAACCCGCCCTTCTCCCTTCGTCGCCTTATCTTTTTCCAAGCAATTCTTGGATTCTTGTTGTTCCAAATAAATGAGGAAATCTCGCTCTGCAGCTTTGAAATTATATTCGGATCAAAAAACAACGGAATTGAATTAAATAAAAAGGAAACCTTCGGCAGTATAGACATTTTAACAAGGTTTACCTTCCCCAAGATGGTAAGCGGGAGATGCGCCCAAGCTCTCATTAGTTTTCGGCACTGCGCTGCTACTATAGCAAAGTTTGAAGGGGCGATCAATTTTATATCTTTATCTATATTTATCCCCAGGTACCTCAAGTTGACACTTGATATTTGTCTGTGCATATTTAAATCTACATTCCATGACATCGACTCAGTTTTGGAGGCATTCACCTCATATCCTGAAACCCTACCAAATTCTAGGGCTAAGTCTATAGCCGCTGGGAATGCTGTATTAATGTCTGATGAAAATATCATAATATCATCAGCGTAGAGGGCTACTTTTTTGACCCATTCGCTATAAACAAAAGATTTTATTGTGGTGTCTTCCCTTAATTTCTGCGCAAACGGCTCAATGTATAAATCGAATAACAGGGGCGACAGGGGGCAACCCTGTCTCGTACCCCTCGTTACCTGAAATGGCTCGGATAGGCCCCCATTAATCAGTATAGAGGCAGACGGACTCCTATAGAGCAAATGTATAGCTCTGCGGAACTTATCCCCCACGTTGAATTTCAACAAGGCCTCCGACAGGTACAGCCAATTCACCCTGTCGAAGGCCTTGGTGGCATCCAACGTGAGAACCGACAGGGGCATGCCTTCCTTCGTTGCAATATCTATAGCGCCTATAAGATCATAAATAAGCTCATATAACTGCCTCCCCTTTACAAAGCCTTTTTGATTGGGATGCAGTATATCCTGGGCTACCTGACCAAGCCTCTTAGCCAATATTGTAGCAAAGATCTTATAGTCGGCATTTAATATCGAAATTGGCCGATACGAGCCACAGTCGGCTGGGGGCTTTCCTGGCTTCAAGATAAGTGTTATGGAGGCGTTGTCCCAGGAGGCAGGAGGGACCTCACCTTCCCTCAATATCTGCTTGAACAAAGTCGCCAGGACGGGAGCAACCTCTAATAGCAAGTTTTTGTAAATTTCAGACGGCAAGCCGTCAGTTCCTGCAGCCTTACCTCCCTTAACTCCCCGTATAGCCTCCTCTAACTCTGCCTTGGTTATTTCCTTGTCTAGGAAATTACTCTGTTCGACCGACAAAGATGGTAGAGAGATATCCTCCAACCAACTCGTAATACTTTCAGACGTCACACTGAGGTCCTCCTGGTATATTGCCTGGAAGAAATCCTTAAAGGTTGCCCTAATGTCTGCATCTTTTGTAAGGGTACCTCTATCTGTTGTAACCGACTCAATAATATTTCGTGCCCGATCGGATTTTGCTTTCCATGCCAGCAACCTACCGGCCCCCTCCCCATATGAAAAGTGAGATAGTTTGCTGGCCTCCCATCTCTGTAAAATACGCTTATCGAGAACAGAAGACAGTTTATTTTTCAAAACTACCAAGTTTTCGTGTTTCAGGGATAAATCATGATTACCATCAACCCTGCAATCATCGATGTCTGTCTGCACTGCTGTCATACTGGCTTCGATGGAAGACACCTCTTCCATATACTGCCTTCTTCTGTAAACAGTCCTATTTTTTATCAGTCCTCTTAGTGTGCACTTAAAAGCGTCCCAAACAACACCAAGTGGTGCTGAACCAGTATTAATTGTGAAGAATTCCCGTGCTTCAGATTGAATGAACTCTATATCCTCCGTGGAGGTAAGGAAAGATCTATCAAAAGACCAGATCCTAATGGGAAGCTTAGCCCCCCACTCAAGTTCTAACATCATGGACGAATAGTCAGAAAGATGTGAAGGAGCATAGCCTACATTCTTAACTGAGTCAAGAAGTAATTTTTTATCTTTGTGGGTGATGGTGTATTTCGGTAACATTTCTTTTTCTGCAGAAAATTGGAGAATTGGGGTGTTTGAACTGTAGCTCTTTTAGTCCTGGCAATTAAGCTTTTTGGAGTGGTGATAGATGGCAGTTGTCCTGTGACATGTTCAGGTACCCTAGTTAACCAGTGTTTGGGTATTGGTCTGTTGGGAGCTGGTACTTGCTTCTCTGAAAGTTTCTATAGCATCTCTGGCTTCGATTACAGTCATATTGGGGGGATGGTTATGTTCTCTGACATTAACTACATTTGTTTCTACTGTAGTGGCTCTCACATAGCAAGAATTGGAATAATATTTACTGCATTTCCAATGTGTTTTGTTTCCAATTATTTTTTCTTGTGTATCCCATGCGTATCTACATGTAGCCCATGTAGCACAGAAGCTGTTTCCTTTTTTGTGAAATTATGAATTTTGCTCCTTCTGCTATTTTTTTGTCTATCTGTGAATATGTGTATATATATACATATATATATATTTTTTTTTTCTTTTTTTTTCTTTAACAGTAAACATATTTGGATGATTATTATATTTGAAAGTATACTTACATTTTTCTTGCTTTAATTTTCTTGATGTATATTTTATTGATTGTTGATGTTTATTCACTGTTTTTTTTCTGCTGGTTTAAAAGCAAAATGTTATTTTTATTAAAATGTTGTATTTAATTATGTTATTTTGTTTATTTAATTTCTATTTTTATTTCGTTGAGAAAAAAACACTTACTATTTTTAGTTGATAACGTTTTTTTCGTTGATGTCATCGTATTTTGAAGTTTGTAGAAACTGTGAAGAGAAAAATATTTGGGGGTCCATTAGGTTGACGGGCGGACTTTGTCCGCCCGTAATCTAGCGGGGTTTGGGACCGCCCGCCATAGGGGCGGGGGTCCCGGGGGTTGTATTAGGATGTGCCCGCCACAGTGGCGGGCACATCCTGTATTTTTAGCATTGTGGCGGGTGGTGCTCTCTGCACCGCCTGCCACAGTGCTAAAAATGCTTTCCAGCATTTGCATTTACAAAGAGGCAGGCACCGCGCGGTGCCTGCCGCTTTGTAAATGCAAATGAAGGGGGGCACTACAGGTACGCCCCGTGTGCACCCCCCTACTGTCCTTCACTCTGGGGGCCTGCAGGGGGCCCCCAGAGTGAAGTCCGCATGCCTTTCCGTGGCGGCATTGCCGCCACGGAAAGGCATTGTGAAATGCCTATCATAGTATGGCTGGCGGTGTCTAATAGACACCGCCACCACTTTCCGTCCGCCGAGGTCCCCCCACCATACTAATATGGCGGGGGGAAAACGAGAGTTGATGGCGGGCGGATTGCCCCCGCCAGGCTGGCGGTGGCCACCGCCATCCTGGAGAGGGCAATCCGCCCACCATCATAATGGGCCCCCAGGTTTTATATTTTTGTATTTTTTATTAGTTTGTTGTATTTGTTGATTAATTTGTTGATTAATTACTTACTTTGTTTTATGTTTTTTTAATATTGCTGTTGTCCTTGTTTTCGAAGTTAATCCTTGTTTTGATTTTTTTTAGGTGGAGTTTTAGTGAAGTGTAATCTGTGAAATGTGTAAAATAAAAGGTTATAGTTTCAGTATATTTGACTTTTTTCTTTTTTGGTCTATATTTATTTAATTGAAGAAAAAAAATACTTACTAATTGTAGTTGATGACGTTTATTTCGTTGATGTTGTTGTATGTTGAAGTTTGTAGCAGCTATGAAGAGAAAAGTATTTGTTCATATTATTTGTTTTTTTTATTTAATTTAGGTAGCTTTATTTGTTGGTTAATTTATACTCTCACTTATTATATTTTGTCTAATGTTGATTTTGTACTTGGTTTAAAACTTAATATTTGTTTTGAGTTTTTTGGGTGGAGTTATTGTGCAGAATATTCTGTGTAACTCTTTGTGTTGAATTTTCTAGGTGGAGTTTTAGTGAAGTTAAATCTGTGATATGTAAAGGAAACATGATATAGTTTTTTTTAATTAAGTTATTTATTTAGTTACAAAGTGTTGTGCTTACCTTTATTGAGCGATTTTCGGAATAGTTGTATGTGTAATTCTTTTCGTTCAGTGTTCTCTCTCACAAAGGTTTGCTTTTTCTCCATGGTTGTCCGTTATACGGCAAATTTTATGTTAATAAATTGATTGGTTTTTTATGTGTTTATTTAATTAGTTAGAGTTTTTTATTGGTTTGTGTTAGTGTAGATAGCTTTTTTGAATTTTTTAGCTGTTACCCTTTGATTCGTTTAACATTTATTATATGTATTTATTGTTTGTTTTTATTTTGTTTATTGTTGTTATTTAAATTTATATGTAGATAAATGTGATATATTTTGTTACATATGATATATATATGTGTTTGTTTATTTTTGGTAGTTGTGATATATTTTTAATGTTGTATTCTTTGTTAATTTGTTTTTGGATTTTTAATTTATTTGTTTTAATTAATTTTATAATTTTTTTGTTTGTTTAAATTATTTCGTAAATGTTATTTTATTATATTATTGTAAATAGTATTTTTATATGTGTAAATGTTATTTTCGATATCGTTGAGCACTTCCTAGGACTGGAACCCTCACTCTGGCTACCCGCACAGCGGATTTATCGCTGATCGCGGACTCGGTCCAAAACAAACATTTACCGACGCCATTGCTGGCGTGCACAGAGGCCACGCCCCCTCGAGGCCACGCCCCCCATCCAAGTATAAAAGCGCTGAGAACTAGCGCTCGTCAGAACGGTACTCCTGAGGCGGAAGCCGGGAGCGTACTTGTATTTTTCTTAAAATTTGAGTGTCACTTGTTATTGATTGTGTTTTTAAAACCCACCTCATCTTGAGCACTTCCTAGGACTGGAACCCTCACTCTGGCTACCCGCACAGCGGATTTATCGCTGATCGCGGACTCGGTCCAAAACAAACATTTACCGACGCCATTGCCGGCGTGCACAGAGGCCACGCCCCCTCGAGGCCACGCCCTCCAGTGTCCTTCCCTCACTAATAAATATGTGCCTTTGGCGGAAGCGCACCGGACGAGCGCAGCGGGCGCGCCGTCAGCCGAAGGCGCGCCTAAGGCAAGCCCGTCTGCGCCCATCCGCGCCAGGACGAGCCTAGGGCCAGGGACTCCGGACCATTCCACTCAAGCAAGGCTGCTATACTCTAGAGATTCCCTGCTTCAACTGAACCAGCTCCTACAGCCTTCCTGCACTAATATCCTTAAAGGTGAGAACTCTCGTGCCCACTGTCCTCATTGCCCGTTCAAATTTACTTCAGCTCTGAATAACAAAACACCCCCGACCATCACAAAAATGGCTTTGCTAAACTTCAGATCTTTGCCCAAACATGCTCAGGAAATACACATGATACTAGAAGAGGAGCATCTTGAGATTCTGTTCCTTACAGACACATGGCTCACCCCAGACTCGGACTATGATATTGTTCAGGCGTTACCCCAGGGCTACCTCCTGCAACACCTAGACCGAGTGAAGGGAAAGGGAGGAGGGATTGCTATTATCCACAAGGACCATTTGACTTGTAGATTTCATAACAGTCCCTTAGTGGACTGTGAAAATGTACACTTTAGCATTCAACTGTCCCCATGTTACTCCCTCTCAGGAGTTCTCATCTATCGACCACCGGGGCCTTTGGGCCAATTCTGTAGCTCTCTCTTGGAATTTTCTACGGTCACATCGAGCACTTCGTCCAACATGATAATCTTAGGGGATCTCAATATCCATTTTAAGAACAGCGATGACAATACCGCATCGGAATTACTAACAGAACTGGCTAATCTTCATCTCCATCTTCAGAGCGACCAACCCACGCATATGCTTGGAAACATACTCGATCCTATCATAAGTAATATTGACGATCTTAAAACTAATGCCCCGATCCCCCTGCCATGGTGGGATCATCTGATCATTCCCTTTAGGTGGGAGATCTCTAATATCTCTCCTCCCAACAAACCTCCCGGCAAACCTATGCGTCGCTGGGCCAAACTAGACACCAAGAAATGGAAACAGGCTTTGGAACTTCTTGAATCCACCCATGAAACAGACCCTGTTATAGCAAATATGGAGTTTTCCTCGTGGATTGAAAACTGTCTCAACACGATCCTTCCAAAAAAACCTAATCTGACCTCTCGAAAAAAAACTTCCTCCCCATGGTTTACCCAGGAGACTCGCCATCTGAAGAAGCTCTGTAAAAGAGCCGAAAGAGTGTGGCGGAAAGACTTCGACCCTAATAGTAAAAAGGATTATAGACTGTCTATTCTGAATTATAAAAAAGCCCTGAAAAAGGCCTAAGCCGCCTTCTTCCAAGAGAAAATTAGTGCGGCATCCTGCTCGTCGAGAGAGACTTTCCTAATCGTAAAACAACTTCTAAAAACCCCAGAACCCGCAGGCTCGACCAATCCTTCGGATAATCATTGTGATAAGTTGGCTACATTCTTTGACCAAAAGATCCAAACTATTTTACAGCAACTCCCGCCCCTCTCTCCTATGGACCACTTGCCGTCCGCAATGCAGGACAATAATCTTAACATATTCACTCCCATAAGCCTGGACACTCTGTCCCCCATCCTCCACTCACTTAAGAGTGGCTCTCCGTCAGACCCCGCCCCAGTACAAATCTTAAAACAGGTAGCATCTACCATCCTTGGACCAATGGTAAACGTGATCAATGCCTCTCTGATAAACGGATTGGTACACCCTAGTTGGAAGAAGGCGAAGGTTAGGGCACTACTCAAAAAACCTAACTTAGATCCCCTCAACCTATCCAACTTTAGACCGATTTCTCTCCTCCCGTGTATCAGCAAGATAACGGAAAAATTCATCAACTCTCAGCTGTCTAATTACCTCGAAATCAACTAACTACTCAAATCCTCACAGACAGGTTTTCGCCCGGGTCAGGGCACCGAAACAGCTATGGTGACGGTGGTCGAGGAAGCCAGGAAGATCGTGGATGCAGGAGGATCAGTGGCAGTGATCCTCCTGGACCTGAGCACGGCCTTCGACACGGTCAACCACCAGATCCCGGCTCAGCGACTATGGGATCTTGGGATCACAGGTACCGCCCTGGCTTGGCTGAAATCATTCCTTCAGGACCGCTCATTCCAGGTGACAGAGGGCATCTACATGTCCAAAGAGACCCCTATACGTTGCGGAGTGCCACAGGGCTCCTCTTTGAGCCCTACGCTCTTCAACGTATACATGGCCCCCCCTGGAAAAGATAGTCATTCAACATGGGATCAAACTCCTGACGTACGCAGATGACACGCAGCTGGTTGTCTCTCTTACTCAGCAGGAAAACCCCACCATCGACATCTAGTCCTGTCTGAGAGATATAGTCAGCTGGATGGACAGATCTCACTTGAAGCTTAATAGCGACAAGACGGAGATTCTGGTGATGGGTAATCAGGCCTTCTTTCGTCCAGACTCTCTCTGGCCCCCATGCATGGGTACGCCCCCAACTCCCAAACCCGAGATCAAAAGCCTCGGTCTATGGCTAGACCAAAATCTCACCATGCACACCCAAGCAAGGAAAACGGCTGGAGTCTGTTTTGGTCTCATGCGCTCCACCCGGAAAATCCTACCACTGCTCCCTTTCCAATCAAGGAAACTTCTGATCCAGGGCCTAATTTTGTCAAGGCTGGATTACGGAAACGCATTGTATTTGGGCGCACCGCGGAAATTTACAACTAAATTACAGGTGGTGCAGAATGAGGCCGCTAGGATTCTGACCAACACCAAGTGCCGCTGTTCGGCCAAACCAGCCATCAGAGCACTGCACTGGCTACCCGTCGTGGAAAGAGTGCAGTTTAAGGCGCACTGCCTAACGCACAAAATCCTCAACGGAAAAGCCCCTCCCATCTTCAAAGACCTGGTGACTCCTTACACCACCTCCAGACCCCTCCGATCCTCTAACGCCCACCTTACTTTGCCACCTAAGATCAAAAGAGCACGTTCAGGAGGTCGACGTTTTTCGTACAACATCTCCAAATTATGGAACTCCCTTCCATCTGACCTCCGCGCACAACCCAACCTTCTGACATTCTGAAAATCTCTTAAGACTTGGCTGTTCCCGTGAGCTTCCCTTCTTGATTCCATCTGTACTTGTTCAGCGCTGGGACGCTCACGGGCAGCCATGCGCTTTAGAAATCCGGTAACATTAACATTAACATTAACATTAACATCGATGTTTGTGTTGTCGATATTGTTTATATCGATGTTTTCGATGTGCCTAATTTTATTTTAATGTTATCAATATTTTTGTCATCAACATTTCTTTAGATGATATTTTTTTATTGATGTTAGTGTCATTTCTGTTTTGTATATTGAGTGTCATAATTTTTGTATACGATATTGTTGTCTCGATATCTTTGTAGTTAGATGTTATTGGAGTCGATGTTGTATCAGTGATCCACTTCCAAGCATTCAAAGCCTCATACTGTATTAGTCTATGGGGAGGTTTCATGTCATACAATACTCTCCATATGTTTTCAATGACTCTCAAATTGAATGTGCCACATTGTGGAAATCTTAATGGTCCTACCAGTGATCTTATGCCATTGAACAAGCCACAAACGTGTGTGAAGTCCTATGTTTGTCACCATAACATTACCTGCCATACTCTCCGGTGGAGCTTCCTTCCCCTCACGGACAGGAACTTGAACAACACCCCTCATCAAATCTCTAAGGCTCTGAAACATTTCATGATTACAATGGTTTAGCAATGAAAATAAATAAATCTCAATTCAAATATGCAGTATTATAGTCTAAATCAAAATTCAAAACAGATCGACACTTGCATCCAATCCCAGCACAGTTATTTTTCACGTGGACTTATCACAATTTGACACTTGATGGCATAACAACCAATCCCAGAGCGGCACTTCACACCAACTGACCTGTACCAGCATGGTACTCCCTGATGTAATTCTCACTCCTCACATTTGTTCACCCTCCTTTACAATTTGTTTGTATGTCAACTACCACAAACAATAAAATAAATACAATTAACAAACACCTCTTTTCTGCTCCGCTAAAGAATTCAAACTAATTACCCACACAAGAAACAGCCTAAAATTGCACTTGCCAAATTCCACTCACAAACACAGAAAACATTTTGACCAGCGGGAAACCACCCTGACTAATCTAGCTTCCCGTCTGCACAATAAGTTCTGCTAGCAATATTCACTATGAGTCCAGTCACAACAATCAGTGACAAGTCCGTCCCTCATTTATTTGGCTGATGCTACCTCATGAACCAACATCACAAAACTTAGTAGACAATCACTTTTGTATCTATCAAAACCAACGATCCTCAAAGTTGGGCCATGGATTTTAGGAGCATTGGTAATTGCGTCTGGTTAAGGTTCATTCAGGTATCGACCTCCCATGACTGAAACATCCTCTGCCATCCTTGATGGAATGGGGATTCTTGAATCTCAAATGTTGGATGTAATCATCATACAAAACCTTCAACTGGTCATATGGACCTTTTTTTGATGAATTGGAGAGAGATCTATGGGCAATCATTTCCATATATTTCTGTAAACAGTGAAGACTAATGGAGCTCCACAGGAATTTGTATGAGTTTTAAAGAATTTATTAACAAATTTAGATAAATCAAGGAAATTAATTCATTAAACATTCAAATGTAAGCATTATTATTGCAAGTTAAAATGGTCTAAGAGCTTATATTTCATGAGAAGGAAATGTAGAGCAGTAACAAAAACTACACAAAGAAAACAAAATATCCAAAAAGTGTGTTACATGAAGGAAACTCAGACTCTAAATTAGGCCTGTATAAGACACGAAAAGGCATTTGGCAAGGTGACAGCTTCAGAAAACCAAATAAAGGTCTCTGAAGAGAAAGTGTGCCTTTGCGCTTGGGCACTGCAGATCAGCAGACGTAAGGAGGATCTTGTCAGTTCAAAACAAGCAGACATCTCTTCTCTAGTCTAAGGTACAGACACTATTATTATTCAACAAAGCACTAGTTTCCAACATTACATCTTGTTCAATCATATTACTCGAGACTCTGGGAATGGGTAAACACCCTCTTTTTTCTGGGCAACACAGGAGTCTATATATGGCTATGTCCTTGAATTGTTACACTGGTCTTACTGTCAGGTAAGGTCAGCTCTTCCCACGAGTCGCTCTCCCAACCTGGCACCTTTTTCTTTTGAAGAAAACTTCACTATCAGTTGTTTAATGCATAACAATAAACTATTCACCAGCAAGCTGAAGGCATCTGCAAATACACATGTCAGTCAATAGAGTATGCAGTTGCTATCAGGAGAAGTGAAAAATGCAACAGTGATAAGGTCAGTGGTGACATGAAAAACCAGATCGGGGGATCTGATTGCTTAGAAGCAATGGCCCTCACACACCCAAATGGGTGTCATGCTCCATCATAGCGGTACAAAAGGGGGTGGTCTTGATGGATGGAGCATCTGAACCAATCAAACACTCAAACCCAGTCAGCAGATCTGGGTTTAATCCATCACCGTTCTTTAGCCCACTCTGCCACCCCAGTTCAGACATGGCCATATGCAAATCAGTCTGACCCTGTGCCTCATGGGAACAGTCCAGCCCGAACTGCCAAGCCATGCCTTCCCTGGACCGGAAACAAGCATCCTAGGACCAGTTTCTGACATTTCAGCAGTCTTCAGCCAGAGTTGCTTGAATCCAATGGCAAAGTGAGCAAGGGACTCACGACTGAGCATACCCTGCCAACTTATGGCAAACAAAGCGGTACAAAAGGGGGTGGTGGTAATGGACGGATCATCTGAACCAATCAAACACTCACACCCAGTCAACAGATCTGAGTTTAATCCATCACCGTTCTTTAGCCCACTCTGCCACCCCAGTTCAGACATGGCCATATGCAAATCAGTCTGACCCTGTGCCTCATGGGAACAGTCCAGCCCGAACTGCCAAGCCATGCCTTCCCTGGACGGGAAACAAGCATCCTAGGACCGGTTTCTGGCATTTCAGCCATCTTCAGCCAGGCTTGCTTGAATCCAGTGGCAAAGTGAACAAGGAACTCACGTCTGAGCATACCCTGCCAACTTATGGTGAACAAAGCGGTACAAAAGGGGGTGGTGGTGATGGACGGAGCATCTGAACCAATCAAGCACTCAAACCCAGTCAACAGATCTGGGTTTAATCCATCACCGTTCTTTAGCCCACTCTGCCACCCCAGTTCAGACATGGCCATATGCAAATCAGTCTGACTGTGTGCCTCAGGGGAACAGTCCAGTCCGAACTGCCAAGCCATGCCTTCCCTGGACCGGAAACAAGCATCCTAGGAACGGTTTCTGGAATTTTTTGCTGTTTTATAAATTGTAAGGTATAAAGAGATGTTTGGCATTAAGGTGTTGCCATGGTACGTGGCCAGTGCAAAGTGTATGCAGTATCCAGCTCAGTAACATGATAGCCCTACGCTGTGATTGCCCATGTGGTAAAGTAGACATAATCCTGTATAATTGCCGGAATCTGTTCCCGGAAGCTGTTCAGATCCTGTAAGATATTCAAACATTTATTTATTTCAAAATGTATTTCTGCAACTACTGTGCTGGGACTGTCAAGGTTTGGCACCCACATCTTAACCCCAAACAGGATCTCAATCTGAGCACCCAGGAATTATCTAGGCAGAATGTTAAGTGCTTTTTGGGCACCATACAGGTGATGGCCCCAACTGCGACCTGAGCCTAATGCCCATGCTGTGACAAGGCTGCTTCAAGTCCCGTGTTTAACTCTCCACAACTGAATTTTGCTCTGGATGGTATGGGGAAGAATACCACATGGCCACACCCAATCTTCCCATGGTGTCTTCATAAGCCTCAGAGGCGAACTCCGGCCCCTAGTCAGAATGGAATGTACCAACTGCATATGTCCCGATAAAAGCTTGCAAGTCCTTTATAACAGTATGAGTGTCAACCAATTGCTGTGGCCGAACCACTAGGAATTGAGAACAGGAATCCACTACAACCAAAATGTATTTGTAAGCCCCATTCGATTGTAAGGGGCCACAGTGGTCCAGATAAATGCATGTGAGAGGCTTGTTTGAATTCAATAGCGGTGTTTGTGGTGGGAATGCTATGGAGGAACCCTTCATCTACTGGCAGATGTCACATTTAAGCATAAAGTCCCTAGCCTGTTGTAAAGACCAGGACACCAATCGTATTGCTGCATTCATTAAATGGTAGCCGCCACTCCTACTTGTGCAGACGCTAAGCCCTCATGTGCTGCTAGGATCTAGACTATTCAACAAACAGAAGAGGGCCCCTGAATACTGGAATGCAGGGAGAGGAGAGGAGGCAGGGAAATAACAATAGCAAAAAACACAAAACCTCTTCCTAGCAATAATTTGTACAAATGGGTGTTACGTCAATTCATCACATAAACATCAATATTGTCGGCTACGGTGGAGTTCCTCGCCTCCACGTAGCACCTGTGCACCTTGCTCTCCCCCCCCCCACGAGGTTGATGGCGGCGGCAGGTAGCAGCGTTTTCGGCTGCGCTCCTTCTGACGGATTTCGGGCTCGCTGACGAGGCTTCCATAACGTCGACGGACAGTTTTTCATCTTGAGTGTTGTGTCAGTGGAACGCAGTGAAGGTGACAAAGCGGTGATTTTGTGTTTGCCGTACTTGAAGATCTCCAGATTGACCTGCAGATAGAGACGCGGATTGCAGACTAGCAGGTTTGCTCCGTGCTTTGAATAGACTTTCTATTTCCTGTGATGGAAGTGGCGCTGGGTGAGAGACACACATCTTCGCACAGTCTGTGCTCAGCGGCAGCAGTGGCAGGCTCAAGCTTAGGGCGCAGGCATTACTGAAGTAACCTTTTTGTTTCTGGTGTCAGTAAGCTTTCTGCTTTGGACTTCAGTGACCAGAGTCCTCTGCTTCTCGCCACGCATTTATTTTTCAGCTAAATGTGGGAAGTTATAAAGATGGGTAAACTTTTGAATGCCCGAATTAGGTCGAAAGCCCACCGACAGCAGGCTAAAGAGGCCGACGCCAAATTAATTGTTAAAGATGATGGTAAGGGGGAGACATCCTCTCAGAGTTCGGATGAGTTGGAGGGGTCCCTTACAGATATACCTACTCAAACTAGCCCAGGTGGCAATTTGGCACCAGTCGAGACAGTGGACACAGTGGACACAGGGGAGAGGTACACCAGCTTGGAAGTGGTTCAGACAGGGCAACCTTTTCAAGAGGATATGAAGGATGCTAAAAAAGTTAAGGCATCGGGGTCCCTCAAAGTTCCAAAGCAACTTCCTCTGTTCGAGAGAGAGCCTACTTCGACCTCTGCTGGTAGTCCGGCTCAGCCTGTGGTTCAGCCCATTGGTTTCCCAGGACTTTGGGTTTAAGCCATTCTCTGGAAGCATCAGCTGCTACAATTTTGGATCCACTTTTAAATATGGCAGCTAATACAATTTCTGTTTCCATTTCTCCGCATGGCAAAAAAAGCCCGCCCTTGGTAGGTCAAAGAGGGGATGAATTGGTAAATGCTGCAGTGTCATCCAGGGATCTTAGATTGGCAGGCTCTGCAGGCTCTTTCAGCCCTATTCTTGATATGGACACCGAGACTGTGGGGGAGTTGCGGATGTCAGTCAAAGACATGCTTAATTTGATTTTAGACGAGATCCGGGAAATTAAAAGGTTCCAAAAAACTGAGTTGGCTGCAATACATCAGCGGTTGGATAAGATTGAAGATTTAGTATCCTCTTTCCCTGCTCGTCTTCAAGAGGCTGAGGGCAGAATTTCTAATTTGGAAGATCAAATGACAGAGGTCAAGAATTATGTTTAAAACCTCAAGGACACTGGAAACGAAATTGGACGATCTAGAAAACTACTATCGAAGATCTAATCTCAGAATAGTGGGGGTTCCAGAAGGAATGGAGGGATCCAATATGGTCTATTGGGTCACCTCTTGTTTACAGCAGAAAGTGGTTCCAGAGTTTAAGGGTGACTTAATGATTACTCGTGCCCATAGGGGTCCCAGCCCAGCCGTTTCCAAATTCCACACTCCCCCACACAATTCTTTTGAACTTTTCTGATGTCCGAATCAAAGAGTCAATTCTGTCCAAGGCTATACAACAGAGACGGTTCGCACTTAATGAAACTATTAAATGTCAAATCTTTTCCGACATGTCTGCAGCCGCAGCCCGCAGAAGAAAAGAGTTTGTGAAAATTCTCCACTTGTTCAAAGCCAAGGGGGCTCAAGCCACTATCGCTCAGCAGTCGAAACTGAAAGTTTTGGTTAAGGGCAAATTCTATATCTTGTCAGATGTAGATGAAGCGCAGGAGCTGCTTAGGGAAATTTCGCATGGCGAGAAGGGCTAGATATTCTTATGCCATCTCAATTTTTTCTTCTCTACTAGAAATACTTAAGATGTGTTCTTAGAGGCTCGGGGGGTAGAAGGGGTGAGGGGCGAGGCGTTCAGGGGGTTAAGGGGTGTAAGAACACAACACCTCATGGTAGGGGTTAAGGCTCTGTGGCCAGCGTGGGGTAAGGGGTCAGGAGTAGGAGGAGGGCCACAGGATGGGGGGGTGTTGGGGGTTCGGAGCACGGGTGGGAGGGGTGGAAAAAAAACCAAAAAATGAAGTCTTTTGTGCTACTGTTTGTTAACTTTCTAATTTTAGGCTGTGTGTTTTTCAAGATGAGTGTAACTGATAAAGGAAAAAAGGGGCGGACAGACAGAGATTGTGCAATGTTTTTGAGATGTTTTTCTTTCAGGTTTACGATTTTGATTCTTTATTAGAATGGGTCTGAAAATATTTCTTTTAATGTTAATGGTTTAAACAATAAGAAAAATTGCGAGCCATAGAAATGTGGATCAAGACTGGAAATCCTGCTGTAATTTTGTTACAGGAGACTCATATTCCAGTTATAAAAATTGAGGAGTTCTCTATGTTCAAATCATGGGCTTCATATTGAGGTTTTTCCTCGTTCTCTGAGTCCCAGCCGGGGGTAGCGCTTTTTCTAAATAAGAATTTATATGCTGAAATTATACAGACAGAACAGGGTGGTTCAGGCCGTTGGTGCGGGCCACATGTAAAATTAATAATAGGCAAAGACCCATTACTTTTGTTAGTTTTTATGTCTCAGTTGATGATAATTCTGAGATTTATGAGGATCTATTTCAATCTTTATTGATGGTGGGAGGGGACATTGTTATTGGAGGTGATTTTAATATTCTGATGAATTCAAAGTTGGATTCAACTACTTATATGAAAAAACAGCTTAAACCTAAATCATTTAGATCCATTTTCAATAACATGACAATACTTGATCTTTGCGACCCATGGCGTACACAAAACCCATTAAAAAAAGAACATACTTGCTGGTCAAACAGATTCAGGTCTTCCTCCCGTATTGATTTTTTTCTTGTCTCTAGACAGCTTAATTTTTGCTATCAGAAGATTTTTCATAAAGGGTTCTCCGATCATGCAATGCTAGTTATTGAATTAGCATTGGCGGAAAATACAAGAGCTCCCAAGCGATGGGTGTTCAATAAAACATATTTGCATGATGAAGCATGGATGGCATCACTCAAACTAGAAATTTCAGATTTTATTGCCCGCAACATTGAAATGGCTCCCCTTAATTTTGTTTGGGATTCCTTGAAGGCTTTTATTCGGGGCATAATTATTGGGAAAGATGCATCAGAATTGTCTGCTGCCAGGAATATAAGGAATTCGCTCCAACAAAAGATACAGGTTCTAACTGAACTAATGATTTTCGAAGTGGGTGACCCAATAAACCCTTGCGAGCTTGGGCTGTAAACTGTTTTAAATATTTGCCAACAAGGGAATTTGTTGATATATGATTTACAGGTAATTGAACAGTACTAATCTTTTAAGTTTGAAATCAACTTGTATGAATCACAACCTGTTATATACTTATTTTGCCACTTCAATTTTTGGCGCAATGGTAAAAACTCATCAGAAAAGATAATGCTACACGGGGGATAGGTTCATAGAAAGTAAATTAATTGTTCTTAAAATCCAGTTGCGTTGAATTCCACTCTTTAAAGATTTATGGCAGCAGATCTTGTCAGATAAACAAAGAACACGTTGTCCAGAACAAAACTGTCTAAAAAGATGTGGATATTTAAGTCGACGTTTTGGCCTTATTTTTGTTTCAAATCCTTAAGGCCATCTTCAGGACTTTCAATCTTTAAAATAGTTAAGAAACCCTGTTTATCAACTTGGTCGTGTCACCATGCCAAGGTAACTGACTGTTGCACATCTATCTCGTCTGTTTTCTTTGGACTCTCATGCACAATCGATCGATCGATTGCCTCGCGAGACTACGCCACTCCGGATCGAGATTAGTTCTTCTACAACAACCCTTGAAATAATTCATTGGTGAAGCGGATCATAAGACGCAGCGACTATCTCAATCTCTGTGCATGAGAGTCCAAGGAAAACAAGGAGACGAGATAGATGTGCAACAGTCAGTTACCTTGGCATGGTGACACGACCAAGTTGATAAACAGGGTTTCTTAACTATTTTAAAGATTGAAAGTCCTGAAGATGGCCTTAAGGATTTGAAACAAAAATAAGGCCGAAACGTTGACTTAAATATCCACATCTTTTTAGACAGTTTTGTTCTGGACAACGTGGTCTTTGTTTATCTGACAAGATCTGCTGCCATAAATCTTTAAAGAGTGGAATTCAACGCAGCTGGATTTTAAGAACAATTAATTTACTTCTTGTCCAATTGTATATTGTTGATTTAATTTCTTTTTTTCTTCTTTTGAAGATATGAATGATGTACCCTGAATGACGATAACCTTAATATAAAATTCTATTTCTATGAACCTATCCCCCGTGTAGCATTATCTTTTCTGATGAGTTGTTACCATTGCGCCAAAAATTGAAGTGGCAAAATAAGTATATAACAGGTTGTGATTCATACAAGTTGATTTCAAACTTAAAAGATTAGTACTGTTCAATTACCTGTAAATCATACATCAACAAATTCCCTTGCTAACTGAACTAAGGCAGCAGAATCCCGCTGGAAGTGTGCAAAATCAATCAATTAAACGAAGCCAAGAGGGAACTTAGCCAAAAATGTTTTGCTCAAAGCGAAGAGATTTTTCTCAGGCAATCGCAAAAAATTTACGAAGAAAGCGATTTTACCGGGAAATTTTTGGCTTGGCAGGCTAGAGAACAAGCTGCTGCAAAACTGATTTGTTCCTTAAAATGCCCCATCACTCATACAGAGACATCTGAGTTGGCTGAGATAGGGAGGATAATGCTCTCTCACTACAATAAGATCTATAGTAGACAACTTAATATAGATCAACAAAAGCTATTTGATTTTTTAGGTAAATATGCACTGCCTACTCTTTCCCCAATAGATCAACTGATAATGGCCAATCCATTTACTAGGGAAGAAGTAGAGCTGGTGGTGAAAGATCTTCCAATTAGTAAGGCTTGTGGGTCTGATGGGTTCCCTGCCGAGTTTTTCAAGGTATTTTTGAGCTCCTTTTCCGATCTTTTTTTGCGATTATTAAATTCTATGTTGGATGGCGGTCCACTCCCAGACTCGTTCCGGGAAGGAACTGTGGTGAGCTTTTTGAAGATGGTTTTATAGCCGGTCGACAATTGATAACTAATACACATTTTTTGATCGAGGCCTTAGATTATTTTGAAACACGAGGGGTACCTGCGTTAATTTTGTTATTAGATGCGGAAAAGGCTTTTGATTTGGTGGTTTGGGAGACACTTTTTATTATTTTACAACATTTTGGGATCCCAGAGAAAATCACAAATCTGATTCAGAATCTTTACATGGGTGTCCGAACCAACGTTATTATTAATGCAGCTACGGTGGCATCAGTGTTAGTTAAGCGGGGCACCAGGCAGGGTTGCCCATTGTCACCTGTTCTTTTTGCATTTTTTATTGAACCTTTAGCAACCGCAATTCGGAACTGTGTAAATATTTCTCCCCCGTCACCTCCATGGCCAAGACTAAATTATATGCTGACGACATTATGTTGTTAATCAAACCTGATATGCAATCTCAAACACAGGCTTTGAAGATTTTTGAAGACTTTGAGGCTCTGGGGGATATCATATTAATAAAAAGGAAACAGAAATTCTGGTCTGTGGTGGTATAGACCCAGAACTTCATTCTCATATAGGTAGCTGCATTAATAATAGACCCAAAAGATATCTAGGGGTCTTTTTTTCTGCCTCAGTTAAAGATCTGTATATACTTAATTTTGATCCTCTTCTTCAGAAGGTTCGTACAATGTTCGCACGCTGGAATCCATTGCCATTATCTATTCTTGGCCGGGTTGCGCTAATAAAAATGTATGTCCTTCCCTTATTCAATTTTTTGTTTTCCACAATCTCCTGATTTTTGCCCGGGTCGTTTTTTTCTAAAACCGAATCTTTGTTTTCAGCCTTTTTCTACGCTAAAAAGATACCTCGAATCGCAATAGGAACTCTTTATGAGGACACGGTGCAAGGTGGCCTTGCCCTACCAAATCTTAAGGATTATTATAATGCATACTTTGAACAGTATTTGGCAAGATTTAAAAATCAAATTTATGGTCAGAAGTTATTTATAAATTTCTTCTTTGATTTAATTTGTATTGAGATTCAGATACCCTCCCCGCTTCAGGTACTTAAATCACCCAAATTTGTTCGTTATAAGACATTGAATTGTTTTTTTAAGAGACGCTCTGCGATGCTTAAAAGATACTCCCTTCCCTTTTTTAATTTAACAACCCCCCTGAAGAGTGTATTTCCACTCATAGGGATTGAAATAAGCCCTGAGATAGTGGAAAACTGGCGGCGGGCAGGGTTTACTATGTTAAGGGATTTTGTCAGGAATGAATCATGGATAACCCTGACAGAGATGGCATGTCTAATCCATCGGAATATTTTACTGATAGGTTCGTATAATTTGATTTATAGAATTTTGGGGCAAATGGACCCTACACAGATTAGTTAACCTACCCAATTGGCTAATGATCTTTTTGTGGATTCACGGGTGAGGAAACCTGGGGAGTGGAAACGCTGCTTAATTCTGAGTAGGGAGGGGGATTTAAGCTTAAAAGCAATTAGTAAATGGCAGGGACAAGAAAATCATGTGTTATCCCTGAATATCTGGAAGACCATTAATACATTTAATTTTACTGTATTAAGGGGAGCTAACTGGCGCAGAATGCAATTTTTTATCAAATGGCTTCTGTATCGTACACCGGCGGTTATCGCAAAATGTATATTAATAATTCATTCAATTGTTTTATGTGTTTACATTATGCTCCGGCCAATTGGTCCCATATAATGGTTCACTGTTCAAAAATTAAGGCATTTTGTGATGGAATTTTAGTTTTTCTTCAAAATCATTATAATATTATGATTCTCTTGAATGTTAAATTAATGTTGTATGGTTTCGATCCAGACCTCAAGCTTTCAGAACAGTTGGCAAAACTTGTTTATATCGCCATGGCGGTGGCTAGATCGCTGCTATTACAGAACTGGCGCTCAGAGCAGTGCCCCTTGGTACAGGAATGGCTTCATAAAATGGAAAGAGTCAGAAAAAGTGAACAAATCTATGCTCAGAGGATTGGAGGGGTGAGAAAATTTGAAAAAATATGGGGATCTTACTTTGATTAATTGTTTCTCAATATTTGGTAGAGAAAAATCAATGCTTATGTATTTTTTGCATTTACGGCCTGATTATGCTTTACGATATGATTATCCTGTTTTTGTGTTATGATTTATGGTGATTTATGGTGTCACTAAAGGACTTCAATAAAAAAATTTAAAAAACAAAAAAAACATCAATATTGTCCCAAACCAAAATTATATGAACAGTTCTTTTTTTATTGAGTCAAAAATGTCAACATGCTATTTATATCTTATACACATTAGTTATCTGTACATCCTAAATATATACATTAAGCCCCAAACACAACTATATACATGAAGGTCATTCCAATCCTACTCATTCCACACATACCCATACGCATCAATCAAACCATACACAACACAAAATACATCATACTAAGATACATGAAACAAAACAATATACACAGAAATTACAATATCTACAAACACTGAAGACAATAATAAAGGAAAAAGCGCTGACGCGCGTTTCGGAGTAGGACAAGGGTCCAAATTCCTTCTTCAGGGCGCAATGGATGCAATTCTTTACAGATACGGGATTCCTCCGAGGATGTAGGAACACAAATTTGCTTAAACACCAGAAGGAGATCAGACTCTATATCTGGATGGGACAATAGAACAATGATATATACAATTATTTACAATACATTCTATATGTACTAGACTCAGCTAGACAGCTGTGGGACAGAACCAGCACCAAGAAGAAAAATGATTCCAAAGGAAAATGCGCAGTTACTCTTTAGTGCTGAGACACAACATAGTGCATACACCCCATGATATTAGTGCTTTAGTGGTATGTATCTCCTAAAGCCAAGAAAATACACAGACCACAAGAACCCAAAATAGAGAGAGAGTAAAAAAGAGGATATTAAAAGGGAAATTTTTAGAAAAATTATGGTAGGAAAGGAGTATATAAAGAATCTTACCAAATTCCAAGCCTGGAGCATAGAGTGGCGTAAGAGGTCTTAAAGGTAAAATAAATAAAACTGGCTGCCTGCAAGATTACAAATCACCTAAGAGATGAAGAAAAGGTAGGGTTGAGGATGCATCAGGACAAGTAAAACTATGGGCCCAGGCGAAGGATCTCACTAATAGCTTAAGACCTGCTGCATCTACTCAAGGGGCAGAGAAGCGACTCCGACATGAATCGCACGCCTGGTGTAACAGATTTAGGAACACTAGTAAGGTGGCATAAAATAAGCTAATGGGCCCAACTCTATTGCTAGATATGCCAGGGCAGCCTAAAAGTATACAGATAAAAAATAGAAATACTGGCTTACCAAGGAGAGCAAAAACGGAGCTCAATCTTTGGAGCAATTTAGAGGGGGTTCAATCTCTCTCCAGGATTCGGGGCAAACAAAACACCTCATACATGGGCTCGGAATCCTGGCAAGGTCTAAAGTCAGGGGAGAGGAAGATATAAGAATACGTAGTCCCTTAAGAGCTGACAATAGAAGCCACAAAACAGCATTCTCCCCATCTAATGTACTTACAATCTAAGTCAAGGCTACAGTCCAATGGGAACAGGGCTGATAACTCAAGGCACCTGGACCGGGCCGGAAGAAGGAATAATAAAAATAGGACTAGCGCGAACATGAGCACAGTCCATAGCGCGAAAATGGGAGCCATTTTGAAATATTTGCTTCCTTTATAATCGGTAGGAAAAAAGCTCAGTTCTATCTAGAGCAGATGTACCTGCCAACTAGAGGGAGCCATTAAATAAAAGTGACTGCAAGGGCCGGGCTCAAAAAATATATACTGACTAGGATCAAGCCTAACCTGCGATTTGAGTTGGGTATTAACCTATCCCCGACTACAGGAATAGTGGCAAATGGTATGTTTTGAGCACTTAACTGGGAGGAATACTTAATAGTAAAGCATTTCGGCAGATGGATGCCTTCACGTACTGCATTGACAGTCACCATAATGTCTCGATCTATTCTTTTACTTTGGGAATTCTTTTTATTAATTTTGTATTATACCGTTTGTATGGGTATTGCATATACTTTTCATTTTTTTATATAGCAAAATTACAGTCGGGAAACAATAGCAAAAAAGCAACATCAAATTTTGTCGCAATATTTCCAGTTCTTCCCAGGCAAACAATCTGAATTCAAAGAACCTGCAAGGCCCCATTAGCTCAATATCCCTTTGCTTTTTATCTAACCTTCTGACTCCTCTAAACTCCCTTGTCTCGATCTATTCTCTTACTGGAACGAGTTATTGCAGCAACTGCAACCATTTGCACTGTTGATTTTAAGCCATTGAATTCCCTGCAATGTGTATGCCTTAACTTTGGTGACCCAAGGTTTGAATCACATGAGTCTGTGGAAAGCATGATTTCACCTTAGCCACCTGTCCTCAAAGCATTTTATGCTTTATTGCGTATCCTTTGGAATCTCTGAATCCAGTCTGGCTTCAGTAGTATAAGTGTTCATTGTGTGATTGAACACAATAACATAAATCACAAACTATTAGAGTGGGAAATCCGTATTCTCCAGAGCCAAAATCAAAGCTCTGAGTTCTGCTAGCCTCACAGTGCAGTCATCTACAGACAGTGTGTAGGTTCTTTCAAGAATAAATTCTGCATCCTGCATGAGCACTTTTATGGGAGCGCACACTGCTGAATATTGTTTACATGGCCCCCCTCGCAACCATCGTCCAGAACTACGGGCTCAACATCGTCTCCTACGTCGACAACACCCAGATTATCCTCTCCCTTATCATCGAACCCAACATCACCAAACACAACTTCCAAAAAGGGATGAAAGTCTTCGCCACCTGGATGAAGAACAGCTGCCTGAAACTCAACTCAGAGAAAACAGATGTCCTCATCCTTGGCGCCACTGCCTCTGCATGGGACAGCTCCTGGTGGCCCCCGCCCTCAGAAATCCCCCCGCCCCAATACACAACGCACAAAATCTCAGCATGCTTCAAAAGACATTCAGATGGATCCCATCTGAATCCGGAATAACGCTCTCATCAGCAGCAGGCTGGACTACAGCAACGCTCTCTATGCTGGAATCAACAAGAAACATCTTTGCAAACTCCAGACCGTCCAGAACATTGCAGTCAGACTGATCCTTGACATCTCCCATCGCATTCACATCACCCAACACCTCCGCGATCTCCACTGGCTCCCAGTCGAAAGAAGAATAACCTTCAAACTCCTCACCCATGTATACAAGGCCCTTCACAGCACCGGATCCACGCACCCAAAAGACACCTCCGATCAGCCCATCTCTCCCTGCTACCGTCCCACGTATCTACAAGATCAGAACAGGAGGAAATCACTTCTCCTACCTCGCAGCCAAAGCCTGGAATGACCACCACCTTCGGCAAGCTCCCACATTAACCCAGTTCGGGAAGGACCTCAAGACCTGGCTCTTCGGATGACTCCAGCACTCAACTGAGTCATCTCACCTCCCCCCGAGCGCCTTGAGACTCTCACGGGTGAATAGTTGTTCTTTAACAACCTTGATTAATTGACTGATTGATTGAACATCCTGTGATTCTGGGCAGATCACTTCATCTGCCTGTGCCCACAATTCAGAACCTTGAGACCCTCACACGTGATTTGCCCCAATTTACAAATCCTAGATTTATTTATTTATTGCTGCTTTGTTCTGACGGCAGGCTGGGCAGAGTCATCAGTATATATGATGTAATCATACTATTCAAGAGGCAACACTTCATTAGGTTGAGGATATTCATGTCCATACTGAAGGCATGCTTGTGTGCGTATTGTAGAGTGAAATATGTAGCAGGAGAGCTGGCCCATTGTATCTATTGTGGATGCGCCTTTGCTTTAAGAATGCTAGCCTTTGTCACAGCCTCGAAGGCCAGACATGGGGTGATGACAATTATTTATTTCCCCTGAGTCAATGCTCTCTCCCTCTCAGCACAGCAGTCTGTACCGCCATCAGTATTTTTTCTGTAGGTGCAAAACTCATTTTGGCGTTAGTGTATAAACGGGATTTATAAACAATTGGTACAATGTCACCTTCGTTGAATGTAAATTCGTGTACCCAAATGACCCAGCAAATATTCAGATCACCAGGTTTGTGGTGTTAACACATGTGTGTAATGTTTTGAAGCTAACATGTCAGCTTGGACGGAACAGAAAATCAAGTTGCAGAATGGTTTAACCCATTCTGCGTACTATGGGGTGTAGAGTCAAAATATCGAGTTTTAAATATCGACTGGACACAATATCGAGTAAAAAAATATAGAATGAACATAATATCGACTAGACATAATATAGACAAGGAAAAGATTGACTTGAAAAAATTAATATCGAATAGAATGGACATAATATCGAATCAAAAATATAGAATGGACATAATATCGACTAGACATAATATAGACAACAAAAATATCGAATTTAAGGTAAGTTAATATTATTTTTTATTTTTTGTGTAATATAATTCTGTAGCGGGTTGTGGGTTTATAGGGGAATAGGGTGGGAAGTAATTTAATTATAATTAATTAAATATGTCATTTAATTTATTGGTATTTATTTAGAATTAAATGTTAATTAATTATTGATAGGTAAATAATTAAAATATAATTGGTAATTAAAATTAATTGATTAATTATTAAATTGTAAATTAATTTATTGTTAATAGGTAATTAATTAGTAGTAGTAGGTAATTTTTATAATTAAATGATTATAATTTGTATTTATAAATAATTATTTAATATATTTTATACAATTGTTAAATATTTTAATTAATTTGTAATTGGTATTACTATTTATGTTATTTATATTTATATCTGAAGTATTTACTTCCCCTACTATTGCACTCACTGGAGTTGGAATAGTAATTTTTACCCCTACGCTATCCAACGCTTTCCCTACTGTTGCACTCTCTGGAGTGGGAATAGTCATTTTTACCCCTACACTATCCAACGCTTTCCCTACTGTTGCACTCTCTGGAGTGTGAATAGTAATTTTAACCCCTACGCTATCCAACTCTTTCCCTACTGTTGCACTTTCTGGAGTGGGAATAGTAATTTTAACCCCTACACTATCCAACTCTTTCCCTACTGTTGTACTCTCTGGAGTTGGAATAGTAATTTTAACCCCTACGCTATCCAACGCTTTCCCTACTGTTGCACTCTCTGGAGTGGGAATAGTAATTTTTACTCCTACGCTATCCAACGCTTTCCCTACTGTTGCACTCTCTGGAGTGGGAATAGTAATTTTAACCTCTACGCTATCCAACTCTTTCCCTACTGTTGCACTCTCTGGAGTGGGAACATTAATTTTAACCCCTACGCTATCCAACGCTTTCCCTACTGTTGCACTCTCTGGAGTGGGAATAGTAATTTTTACCCCTTACGCTATCCAACGCTTTCCCTACTGTTTCACTCTCTGGAGTGGCAATAGTAATTTTTACCCCTACGCTATCCAACGCTTTCCCTAATGTTGCACTCTCTGGAATGGGAATAGTAATTTTTGCCCCTACGCTATCCAACGCTTTCCCTACTGTTGCACTCTCTGGAGTGGGAATAGTAATTTTTACCCCTACGCTATCCAACATTTTCCCTACTGTTGCACTCTCTGGATTGGGAATAGTAATTTTTACTCCTACGCTATCCAACGCTTTTCCTACTGTTGCGCTCTCTGGAGTGGGAATAGTAATGTTTACCCCTACGCTATCCAACGCTTTCCCTACTGTTGCACTCACTGGAGTGGGAATAGTAATTTTTACCCCTACGCTATCCAACTCTTTCCCTACTGTTGCACTTTGTGAAGTGGGAATAGTAACTTTAACCCCTACGCTATCCAACGCTTTCCCTACTGTTGCACTCTCTGGAATGGGAATAGTAATTTTTACCCCTACGCTATCCAACTCTTTCCGTACTGTTGCACTCTCTGGAGTTGGAATAGTAATTTTAACCCCTACGCTATCCAACGCTTTCCCTACTGTTGCACTCTCTGGAGTGGGAATAGTAATTTTTACCCCTACGCTATCCAACGCTTTCCCTACTGTTGCACTCTCTGGAGTGGTAATAGTAATTTTTACCCCTACGCTATCCAACTCTTTCCCTACTGTTGCACTTTGTGGAGTGGGAATAGTAACTTTAACCCCTACGCTATCCAACGCTTTCCCTACTGTTGCACTCTCTGGAGTGGGAATAGTAGTTTTTACCCCTACGCTATCCAACTCTTTCCCTACTGTTACACTCTCTGGAGATGGAATAGTAATTTTACCCCCTACGCTATCCAACGCTTTCCCTACTGTTGCACTCTCTGGAGTGGGAATAGTAATTTTAACCCCTACGCTATCCAATACTTTCCCTACTGTTGCACTCTCTGGAGTGCGAATAGTAATTTTTACCCCTACGCTATCCAACGTTTTCCCTACTGTTGCACTCTCAGGAGTGGGAATAGTAATTTTTACCCCTACGCTATCCAACGCTTTCCATACTGTTGCACTCTCTGGACTGGAAATAGTAATTTTTACCCCTACGCTATCCTACGCTTGACCTACTGTTGCACTCGCTGGAGTGGTAATAGTAATTTTTACCCCTACGCTGTCCAACTCTTTCCCTACTGTTGCACTCTCTGGAGTGGGAATAGTAATTTTTACCCCTACGCTATCCTACGCTTTCCCTACTGTTGCACTCACTGGAGTCGTTACAGTAAATTTAAACCTCTTGCTATCCTACGGTAAAAATATTGTATATGTTTTGTTAATAATATGTAAATATATATATATATGTATTAAAAATAAATTAATTTTTTTTAAAGTTACATTAATTATTTTTAAATGTTACGTTTATTTAAGTATTTTAAATAAGTTAAAATTAATTTTATTTATTATAATATTACTTTTAAATTACATTTAAGACATTTAAAAAATTCGATATTTTGACAGTCTATATTTTTTACACTCGATATTTTGGAGTCGATATTTTTGTACTTACCTGTTTGAAGATAGGAAGTCGATATTTTGGCAGTCGATATTTTTACCTCGATATTTTGTCCGCTCGATATTTTGACTGTCGATATTCTGTCAGTGATCCGTACTATGGAATGTAAATTCTGCCAAAATTTAGGAATCCTAATATTGCTCTCACTTGACAACGTGCATCCCAGTAACAGGACGTTGAGATGGACAATCTTTGATTTTTTAAAGGTAAATTTATATCCCTGGTGAGCAAATCCTAAAATATATGATCTACTGTTGTCAAGTGTAAACAAAGGCCATTGTCATCAAATAAGTGTCATCAACATAGCACAATGCCTGGTCATCAAATTGTTATAAAAGTTCTGCAACCCTGACTGAAAACAACCCACAGTTGTTCGTATACCCCTGGGGTAAACTGCAGCACTGTTTATGAGAACCTAAAGCGCTGAAGCTTGTCAAATATCTGTTTTAAGGGCTATATTTTTGCACACTATATTCTTAATTAGTGCTCCGCTGTACACGCTTTGTTCTGCAAATGTGCATGTAACTCGGTTTATATGTCTGTCATCTAACACTAGACAATATGAATGGTATGGTTTCATTACTCGAAACAAGGGATTATTCGTTTGCACCTTGATATTCAATTTTTGTGAAAATTTCCCTAACTTTCTTTTTGGCATCATTCTTGATGAGGTACTGCTTTTGAGGCTGCGGTGTTGACGTTACTGGTATTACATGAAATGGGGAATCATCTTTCCATGAACGAATTAATAGGTGCGGTGCACAGCTAGTTGCAATTATATTTTTGAATGCTTTGTTTAGGAAGATTTAATCATGTATGGGTGCTCCTGCTGGTGGCGTAACCGTCCATTTACGCTGATTAGTAGTCATCATATAAGTGTGTTCATGAATTATGTACACATCCCTGCGTTGGGCACTCCACTAAGGTTCGTCACGAAAAGACAGACTCCACTGTGCTTTAAAGTGAATTTATTTGCTGTTCATTAAATATTAACGTTGTATATTCAATTCATTACTTTCATTTCTTTATTCCTTGTGTTTCAACAATATGGTAATTTCCAAAATAATGCTCCGATGCATTTCGGGCAGGAATCGCCTTTTCTCAAGGAGCCCTAAAATTCAAAACAGCAATAGTTTGCTACATAGCCCATCATAATAACGAAATACATACAAAACGATCATATTCAACATTTCAAGAATTTAGTGGGTTTTAAACCAAAGTAATTGACAATAATAAGTCATGCTCATCCATGATATATGATTTTGCTATGATTCAAATAATGTCAGTGAATAAAAGTGCTCATTTAAGTGATGAAAGTGATCCATGGTTTAACGCGGGTGAGTACGGGAGTGTGGGGGGTTGAGGGATGCTTAACGTCTGACATTCAAAGAAAAAAGAAGGGGCTCACATGGTCTTGGAGTTCAAAGGATTTCAAGGGAGCTGTAACAAAAACCAGATCGAAGTAAGCATATGTGACAAAAGTTATCCTGGTGCTAAAGTAGATTCCACATGTTCTAACATGCAGGCTGGAAACCCGACTTACTGAAATGTTTGAGGGTACGCGAAGTATCCAGATTTCATCCGTCCGATCGGGGTCGGGATGCGGAAGTCAACCTCGGCGTTTGAGGAAATATTTAACGCGATAACTCGTTGATAAACATAAAAAGAGGACTTACGTGAGACTATTCAGACATGTTGAGTGAATGACCAACTTGTGGCGTCCAAACACGCCAATAACATCAAAAAAGGACTTACACCAAATAGTGTCAGCCATCTTAACAGAGTGATAGAGTGGAATATTACAAAAGGGGGGAAAGAACATGTTCATGAACGTCTAAAACGGATGAAAGAAGTATTAAACGAAAGAACGTTAATCATGTGCACAAAACAAATCTATGGTATACCATTGAGACATACTGTATGACGTGTTGTGAGCATTAAAAACTTGAACATTGGTTTGGATATACAAGAATGTATGTTAGTGGTCGCACAACAGAAATCAGTGTCCACGTGTACCTCAATGGGTACTTATAGAAAGCAGCTAAGTTCAATACGGTCATTCAGACCAAATGGTTTCAAGGATTGCATACGATATATCCACGCGGTTTCTTTCTGTAAAAGAGCTTTGTTATTGTCTTTTCCTTCTTTCTTTTCAATTAACTCTAATACCATAAATTTCAATTGCGCTACATTGTGGTTGTGTTTCAAGAAATGCATAGCCACACTAGATCTTTCTTGTTTGGTCCGTATGTTTGACTTGTGTTCGTTTAGACTAATTTTTATTTTTATTTCAGTTTTTCCAATATAGATTTTCCCGCAAGGGCATTTGAGCAGATAAATTAAGTTGGACGAATCACAGGTTGCATTCACATTCACTTTGATTTCATTCCCCTTCATAGGATGGTTTATTTTATTGCCTTTGATGATGTTATTGCAGCTGTTGCAGTTGAGACAAGATCTCGTTCCCTTGTATTCAATTTGTCGAACAGTCTCTTTTGACAAAATCGCTCTCATATTGTTTGCTCTGGTGTATGCGAATATTGGTGGATGTTTAAATAGATCTTTAAATTCAGGTTCAGACGATAGGATTCGCCAATGATTCAGTATGATTTTTTTGTATCTTCCACTTAGTGTAGAGTACTTCGAAACTAACACCATCCTAGTGTCTTCACTTTTGGTTGCTCTCATGAGTGCTTTTTCACGGGTGATGTTTGTTGCTTTGTTCATAGCTTCATTGACTATTTCCTGTGGGTATCCTCTCTCTGTGAATCTTAAGTTCATTTCATTCATGCGTTTAGCGCAAACTTCAGGGTTAGAAACAATGCGTTTGACTCGCAGCAATTGACTATAAGGCAAGTGGCGTTTTAATGAATTCTGATGGAAGCTTGAATGATGTAATGTATTATTAAGGTCTGTCTCTTTTCTGAATAAATCAGTTTCTAATCCTGTGTTGGTCCTTGTGATGGAAACATCCAAGAAATTAATGGTATGCTCACTCATGTTCCAGGTAAGTTGAATCCTGTTGTCTTTAGTGTTGAGTTCAACTAATGCTTTCTCTAGGTTCTCCTTGGTGTCTTCCCAAATGAAAAATAGGTCGTCTATGTAACCAACGTATATATGCAAATTCTTCATCCAGTGAGGGTTGTCATAAATGTTCATAGATTTGAATTCAGCCATGTATATATTGGCGTATGTTGGTGCGGCGCAATTGCCCATGGACATCCCAGATAACTGTTGATACCAATGTTTTTTGTAGGTGAAATAGCTGTGATATAATGTGTATATCATTAGTTCCATAAGAAAAGTCTGCATGGGACCAGAGATCTCACTGTTTAGGAGAGTCTTCTCTACAGCATCAATCCCTCCGCCGTATGGGATGGATGTGTACAGATTTTTAACATCTGCTGTACATAGGATCAGATTATCATTCTCTTTAACGATCACTTCAGAGAGTTTAAATAGGAAATCGGTGGTATCCTTTATATAGCTCCTAAGTTTCTTTACTAGTGGTTGAAGGTAACGATCTAAGAATTTCCCCACTGGTTCGTGGAGAGAACCCCTAGTGGAAACTATGGGCTGGAAGGGTGGATCCAACAGGCACTTGTGTATTTTCGGTAACATTGTTATCGTCGGACTTTTGGGATGTTCAACCAATAGGAACTTCTTGGTACGGTCATCAATTATCCCTTGTTCATGTGCGTTTGTTACTAGCTCCATTAGCGTTGCCTTAAATAGGCTGGTGGGATTAGTTTCAAGTAACATGTACGTGCTTGAATCCGAGATGTGTTCAAATATTTTCGCTTGATACATGCTGGTGTTGATGACAACAAGAGCGCCACCTTTGTCAGCTTTAATGCATTTAATTGCCTTGTTTTCTGCAATTTTTCTCAGGGTGTCACGATCTTTTTGAGTGATGTTCATCTTCATTGTTTTCTTATAGTTGATTTTCTCCAAATCTTGTTTAACTAAAGTCTCGAACGTGTCAATGCTTTTGTGGCTGCTTGGTGGCATGTATGAGCTCGAAGGGCGTAGACCCAGAAGTTGATCCGGTTTCTTTTCTGTTGGTGGTAAAAGAACGTTCTCAAAAAAGTGGCGTAGCCGTAGTTTCCATGTTAATTTAAACGTGCTAGTCTCCAATTCCAAAAGATTAGTGAAAGTGGTCGGAATAAACGATGTGCCTTTTTGTAAAAGATTGATTTCATGTGATGATAATCTGGTGTCTGAGATGTTTATCACTAGCGATTCAATTTCTTTTTGTTGTCCTTTTTGGTGCTCCTTGTCGATGGGGCCCCTCTTTCCTTTTCTTTTACTCCGCCTGGGTCGTCGGTTTCGCTTTGGCCTTCCTCTAAAAAAGGACCAGATGTTGAAGCGTTTTCCTCATGTGAAGTCGGTGTTTGTTCTTTATCTCTATTTCCGAATTTTCCTGTCATTAATTTCTTTGGTGTGTTTTTCTAGCTGTGTGTTTATATCTTCTAACATTTTTGATAATTCCTCTGATGAGATGGATTCTTCCAGCTCTTTCTCAACTTCTTTGATGTCTTTGGTCAATTCTTTGAGGATGTTTGATAGTTCCTCTACTATGAGGAGAATGAGGTCGAGGCTACACTTATTTAGGACAGCATTCCATTTCTCTTGGAAACTTTTAGAATTTTTACATAAGGAGGGTTTTAATGCGATCCTGAGTCCACGGGGTATGCGCATGGCTCGATGATACTTAATCAAAGTGTTGGCATGAAGTTGTTGGTTTATCCTGCGTTTAGATAAATCCAGAAGATGTTTGACACATTGTTCTCTTGTGCGACTGGTGGTTTCTTGTGTTAAATCGTCATTGATTAGGGCGTAGATCCGTTCTTTTTCTTCATCTCCATAGGCTTCATCTCCGATCGGACGGAGGAAATCTGGATACTTCGCGTACCCTCAAACATTTCAGTAAGTCGGGTTTCCAGCCTGCATGTTAGAACATGTGGAATCTACTTTAGCATCAGGATACCTTTTGTCACATATGCTTACTTCGATCTGGTTTTTGTTACAGCTCCCTTGAAATCCTTTGAACTCCAAGACCATGTGAGCCCCTTCTTTTTTCTTTGAATGTCAGACTTTAGGCATCCCTCAACCCCCCACACTCCCGTACTCACCCGCGTTAAACCATGGATCACTTTCATCACTTAAATGAGCACTTTTATTCACTGACATTATTTGAATCACAGCAAAATCGTATATCATGGATGAGCATGACTTATTATTGTCAATTACTTTGGTTTAAAACCCACTAAATTCTTGAAATGTTGGATATGATCGTTTTGTATGTATTTCGTTATTATGATGGGCTATGTAGCAAACTATTGCTGTTTTGAATTTTAGGGCTCCTTGAGAAAGGGCGATTCCTGCCCGAAATGCATCGGAGCATTATTTTGGAAATTACCATATTGTTGAAACACAAGGAATAAAGAAATGAAAGTAATGAATTGAATATACAACGTTAATATTTAATGAACAACAAATAAATTCACTTTAAAGCACAGTGGAGTCTGTCTTTTCGTGACGAACCTTAGTGGAGTGGCCAACGCAGGGGTGTGTACATAATTCATGAACACACTTATTTGATGAGAACCATCTTTCCACCTCACATGCTTGCAGTAAAATGCAGTAGTCAGTGCTAACACCCACTGCTTGGTGTATGAATGTTTAACTGATTCTGGGATGAGGTCAGAAAATGCAGATAACATTACCTTTTCTCCCTTTGGGTAGACCATGACAGATTCTGGTGGCCAATCATTTTCAGCCAAGAGAATGTCGTAGCCGAATGACAAGGTCTCTCATAAGAGAATCTTTATTGGGCATTGTATATCCCCTTTGATCTGGAGCTCTGTCTCGTATAAATATTTTGGAAAACTCAGGTTCGTATAGGGTGTTTCCACCTGTATATATTCACTCAATTCTTCTGCCTTCAGACAATCCATTAGGTTCTGGTGAACTATCATGACTTCTGCTGCACTGTCCAGCATGGTCAGAGCCCATTCTCCATTCAGAAGAAGAATATCTGTGGCATGCTTCACTTTGATACCGAGCCTGTGACAAGGAAGAAGGGTGCAACTAGGGACTGAAATAATACCACTCTCTCTACCCCCAGTTGTACAATCCTATAAGTATCCAATCACAGGCTTAGGAAATCAGGCAGGCAGTATCTTTGATCCCTTTTGTCCGCCTGTCTTCTGGTATACAATTTTAAGGACTGGTGCTCATTCAAATTATTGCTATGTATTGTATGAATTTATTTTCTGTAAATTTCTGTTTTTGGTGTTTTTGAATTCTGAGTATTGATTTTGTACAGACTCAACACTTGTATATATTGTGCACATTATTTTCTGAATGTATGCTTGATTGTTTGATAACTGTGCCTTTGATAACATGCAAAGAAGTAAATGAAAAAAATCGAATACATTTTTTTTCCAAATAAAACAGTGGATCACTCAGTACTTACAGGCTGGGTGTGATTAAATAACAAAAAAGTAAACCTGACTGGCTACTTGTTCTGTTTAGTAGTCACTTTGATACCTGCCACTTTATTCTTTTTTAATTGAGGCTTGGATTGTTTGGGTTTGTCTTCGTTTTTTATGATATAATCAGATGAGCAATGTGAGTCCTTCGGGATCACGGACTCCTCTGATTTGTGCTCTAAACGTCACCTCTCTCCGATGCTTTTTCAGATGTTTCCTGAACGGAATAAGATGAATGTGTATCAGTATCCCAATGCTTGTTGGCCGTTTTAATAGTTTTGCGGTTCCGCAAATTGTGGCGCTTTTCAGAGCTTCCTGTTGCTCCTCAACAGGAAGCCACTGAGAAGCCCTTGGCATTGTCTATTCTTTATTTTTCTTACTATCCCACTTCTTCTTAGTTGAAAAGTGCTTGCTTTGAGTTATCCTGTTCAGAATGACTCTTAAATTGTGGTTTACTAGGTCTTGCTCCGAAATTATTTCTACACACTGTTGCGTAGGTTTCTTTGTTAATGTTTGCTAATTTGCACTCCTGTTGTCCTGTAGGCAAACCCCTTATGCACTAGCATATAGCCAGTGCTTCTGCTTCCCCTCAAATTTTACTCAACAATATAGCGAACACTGTGGCAAAGTTGCCCATCAGTTTCATCCCCATGTCCAGGGCATCTGCAGGCCTGCACTCATTTTGGATCTGTTTAAAAACTTCTGGTAAAACAGCCAACAAGGGTGTACCATGAGTTCTGGTATATACTGCCACGAAAACTGTGACTCAAGTGGCGCACTCTACAGGGGGAGTCATCCCCATCAGCAATCATATGGTAAGTATCATGCATTTTTGAGATCCCGTATGGGGGAAACACTTTTTCAACTAGACTTGGTTTTTGTGCAATCCCACCTGATGGGAATTTTCCCCATTACTGCATTTATTGTTTGTGGGCTGATACCCGGTGTAACCAATTGTGGTTGTGCAGCTTGAGCAGTACTCACAGAATTTAAGATCATTGATCGCATAACAAACTGTGTCAGGCTTCTATATATTCTCATTAAACTGTTGTATAGCATTCACCCTTGCACTAATGTTAATTTAGGGAATATGACAACAAAAACCCTGCTCATAATTGTAGTGCCACAAACAATCAAATAATGTAAAAATGTAGTATGTTTATTAAAAATAACATGGAAATATTAATCTACCACAATATTAAAAATGAATTCATACATAATATTTCATAAGTATAGACATTCCACAGTGTAATCAGATTATCCTACAAAAATCAGAAGACCCATGGAGGTCAATCACTGAATCAACCTACGTGTTATTTCATATTCACAGTGCAATAAAAATCCATGCAAATTTCAGTGAAAGGGAGAGCAGAATGAAACGGGAAAATAAAGAAAGAAATAGAGAGACAAAACACATACGGCAGTACACTTTGTTTCCAGTTCGTAAGCTAATCCATGGGTACAATCATGACAGACATCTGATTAGTGCAAATTGTTTCATCAATAATGCCGGAATGTTCAATGGCTTTCATTTGTCCAATAAGTCGACGCATTTCGGTGGTGTTGCACAAATATCAACCACTTTTGTCAAGACCAAACTTGTATCTCTCTTTATAAACCGTTGTCAGTAAAACCAATTGGACTCCTTAATTCATCCTAATCATATATGGGTTATATACCCTTTGACAGAATTGTGGCCATTAGTCAGGCTCTGTTTATCCTTTCGCATAGTTGAGAGGACCAATATCTTATTGTATCTTTTTTTTATTATCGGTCCTGATAGGTACGCTTCTCACTATCCTTGCCCAAATGTTAGTCCTTAGCATCTCATTAATTGAAACAACGTTCCGGCAACCACCGCAGTTCAGTATTCTGAACGTTCGTATTTATTATGGCATCTGTGCGGCTTGCCTTTTCATTACTCCTTAAATCGCAGGCCTAGTTGGTCTAGTCCGGCCTTGTGACACCCTATGGTAGGGTTTTGTGCCTGCTTCTGTGCTCTGTGTCCCATGCAGCAATATGTGTGTGCAGTATAACCTAGATGTATTGTGTGTAGACACAGGCTTGTCAGGGGCAGAGGAACACATTTACTCTACGTGGCCCAAAGTAGCATTAATCAACATTTACCGATTGACACTGGGCCCCAACCTTAAATGCTATACTGACTTTCAAGGTATTAGATTTACCTTGTTCAACCATATGTGGGCACAGGTATGATGCTAATTCAGAAGGAGTATGGGCATGACAATCTGCCTATCATTACAACACTCATGATAAGTACTGTAGAATAGCTTAAGTGTGAAGACTGAGGCTATCATATGTGTTTGATCAAGTTGTCATGTTCACTAAGTCAGATATTTGTGGATGAGTGCAACTGTGCTATTGGCTCACATGGCCCCCAGGCCCTATTCTAAAGTGTAGGCATTTGGTTTTAGTTGGAGCGTTTCACTATGTGTCAGTCAAGTTCCTGAAGCTTATTGTCACATCCTGACATTCCATTGGGAAGCAACGCATTCCTCATTAGGCCATAGCAGTGGATGTACTTGTTGTTGCTGCATATTCAAAGACAGCATGTGCTAGTGTCTTTTACTCACTCTCCTTGAGATGCTATGAAGTGAGTAATGTTAATACACTTCCTCCATGGTATATGTAATCTGTTCTTCAACAAACATACAACACTCTTTTTTATCATAGTGAATTTAATGAAAATCATATACATACAAAGTTACATGACTTAATACACTTAAATTATACTTATACTTATACCAAGAATACAATGGAATACTTTGCTTTAAACATTCATATTGGCATGTATATAGATAGATTCCTCCCACCTATCCGCCTTTATTGTTCATCCATAACAATAAGGGGTTCCTATATCTTCATTCACTTGTTTCTTGCTTTTTGTCCTTTGCATTTATATTGGGAGTTTTCCTGCCGGCTAATGTTCAGTAGCTGATGCAGCCATAGGTGGTATGCAGGGGGCTCTCTATCTTTCCATGCCGTAGCTATCAACAGATGCGCTACTGCTAATGTTATAAATACAAAGTCCCTCTGTGAAGTGTCCAGGCTTGCCCTGCTATCATAGCCTAGTAGCATCATAACTGAGGTAATCTTTATTTCTATATTCATAGGTTGTATCCACAGGTCCTCTATACCACTTTTTAAGGATGCTAACTTTGTACAGGAGTAAACCATACGTATAATGTCCGCCTGTCCACTTTGACATTTATCCGTCTCTCTCTTCCCCCAGCCAAAAAGCTTAGCTGGTGTGTGATATAGATTATACAGAGTTTTGTACTGTTGAGCTTTTAGGTTGGCTGATGAAAAGATTGTTATCCCGAGTTCCAGTGCCATGTCCAGGACACCCTCCCCATCGCACATCTTTTCTACCCATTTTGATTCCGTCTCATCCATGTCGTCTGGGAGGGTCTTTAATAGTTTGTGGTCATAATCTCTAATCCTGCAATCGTGGTGTTTCAATATTCCCAGTATTGGAGCTTCTTCCAAATTAATCGAGCCCTTGGAGAGGCTTCTTATACATCACTGTACTTGCATATACTTAAAGTGTGAGTTCTTATTAAACCCAAACCTTTTAGCAAGTTCTGTAAATGTCAAATATTCATTGTTATGGTACAGATCTGCCACCCTCCCGTTCCCAGCCCTTTCCCAATTTCTAGCCATGCCATCATATAATGCTTGTGGAAGCAGATCTGCGTGCCATAACAGGGTGTATTTGTTGTATGTAGGGAAGTTAAAGAGTTTATTTATCTTTTTCCATACTTTCCATGCCCTCTTAAGACACTTAAAGTGTGATTTTTTATGATAGCTTCGTTCCAGTTGTCTTAAAAAGAGCCCTTCTGTGTCTTTCCCGATAGCCAGCTGATATACTATGGGTAACCTTGGGATCTCGTCTGTGCTTTGGCCTGGAAGGAGTAAAGTATCCATCTGTTGGAGGGCCATACCCCAGTAATAAAGTAAAATATTGGGGGCTGCCCAACCACCGACCTCTCTTGGTAGTGTCAAATACTTGAGTGCATGATGTGACTTCTGGTATCCCCAGATAAAATTGGTAACCATGGCATTGATTTTGTTAATTTTATTTTCTGCTGGTTCCAGGGGTATTGCGCGAAGGAGAAATGGTAATTTCGGGAACATTTTCATTTTTATTACGTTAACTCTATCTATTATTGTAAGATGCAGTTTATCCAGATGCTTAAGTTCCCCATTTATCTTCTCCATGAGCGGGTCAATATTAGCCGTCCAAAGACTATCCATACCAGATGTTATACTAACACCTAGATATGTAGCGACCTCACATTTGCGGGGATCTTGTAGCTGGCACTGAGAAGAGCATATAATTTGAGATTTAGCCTTGTTTAAAAGGTATCCGGATTTCCTCCCAAAATTCTCTGCCATAATTTCTATTTCCCTAATTGCTAGCTGCGGCTTAGGTGTATCTATCGCGATATCGTCCACATACGCAAGGATCTTAGTTTCACACACTTTAGTGATTACAGGTTAGATTGCCGTGGTTATTTTGAATTTGATTAATAAATGGGTCGAGATAAAAAGCAAATAAAATGGGGGAACAGGGACAACCTTGCCGTGTCCCCCTGGCAATCTCAATGCTCTTTGAGGTATTACCCATTATTCGGAGCTGTGCGTGGGGTTTGTTCTACATAGATTAAATAGCTCTCACGAACCTTGGACCAAGCTCTCTCTCTGCCAAAATGACCCATAAGTAGTGCCAAGATACCCGGTCAAAGGCCATCTCCGCGTCCAGGAGGACCACCGCCAACTCTCTAGATTCCACTTCTACTATATCCAGTAATGCGATAACTCGCCTGGTGTGGTCTGTGGTCCCCCAGCCCAGGACAAAGCCATGTTGCCAAGGTGATATCAGTGGCACTATGATCTTTTGGAGTCGCTTGGCTATTATTTTTGAGTATAGCTTAGCATCTGAGTTCATAAGCTATATTGGGCGATATAAGGTTGGTAGTTCCGGTGCTTTACCCTTTTTTGGAAATATTACCACATCAGTACCCTGCCAGGATGCAGGAAGGATCCCTCTGTACTGTATACCCAAGAATAAATCGTACCTAATTGGGAGAACCTCCTGCGAGAGTATTTTATACACTTCAACTGGAATTTTATCTGGGACTGCTGCTTTCCCGGCAGAGAGGGACTCTAGCGCCTCCTGAACCTCTTCAACGGTAATTTCGTGATCTAATTCTTGAGCTGTAGCTTCCTCTAATCTGGGTAACACAGGATGTCTGAGGTCTAGGTCTATTTGGGTTGATTCAGGGGTTTTCGCTTGGTACAACCTCCTGTAAAACTCCTCAAACACCTCATTACCTTCTACGGACCCGTCACTAATTGATTCCGGCTGTTCTTGTTTTTTAAGATGTTATTCCAAGTGCTCTTTTGCCTCATTCTCAGTGCTATTAACCTCCCTGTTGTCTCTCCATATTCATATATTTCCCCTGATAGGCTTGGAACATTTGGCCACCCTGTCCTGGAAAAAGCTATTGATCTCCGCTTTTACTGGAGCTAGTTTTGTCATATGCTCCCTTACTACGTCCTCCTGATCACCCTTAATTATTAGTTTGACATGCTCTGCCTCCAATTTTGCCAACTTACCTAATAATTGATCAACCTGTGCCTTATGTTGTTTCCAACGTTGCCCTACAAAACGAATAACTTCCCCCCTTAGAGCAGCTTTAAAAGCATCCCATACCATCTCCCGAGTAGCACTATGCCTATTGATATTAAAAAAACTCCGTAGTCCATTGCTTAATATCGGCACAGAATTCCTCAGCAGCAAGTAGCTTTTTGTCAAATGACCAAGAGCTCTGCTTGTGAGCACCACACTGTCCACTTATCTCCAACACCAATGGGTTATGGTACAAAAAGAATTTTGGGAGCTTTTTGATTTCCAGCTTGTCTAATAGATTACCTGAGGATAAAAAATAGTCTAGGCGCACAAATTTTCTATGGGGGTGCGAGTAGTAAGAATAACCAGGTTCGTTTAAAATCTTTTCTGCGCACACATCAACCAGTCCATGGCTTCCTTTAAAGGCTTTCAGTACCCTATATACTTTGGGTTTCCTCCCTTGATAGTTCTGGGTCTGAGTTTGGGTTTTTGTCAGCTCTAAATGTATGTTAAAATCCCCACAGACTTTCATTGGTTCTGCCCAGGAGGCAAGCTCAACTTCAAGTTCATCCCAGATATTAGGGTCATCTTGGTTAGAATGTATATATTTACCACTGTCACTCACGTGGGTAGCCCTACAATTGCCCATCGCCCCACTCATCCACAGCTGTTCACATAGCCGTACCAATGTGTTGTTTAATATATATAGCAGCCCCTCTAATCATAGTGGTCTGGGAGGAGCAAGTTGCCAGGTTACAACCCTTAATCTCAAGAGTCATTTTTATTGTTCCAAGGTATATGTGTCTCCTGCAAGCAGATTACATCTATATTGATAGTTTTAGGTACTTCAAAGACCCTATCTCTCTTCTTTTTATCATTTAGGCCAGCCACGTTAGCTGAGCATATCCCAAATCTACCAATATTGTCCTGCAGAAATTGGCAATTGCTTATCACATTTACCAAACTCAATCATATCCTTTAATTTATTGTTATGTATATCTGTTTTCCTTTTTTCTTTTTTCCTATGATCCCCCCTTTCCTTTCCCCCACCCCTCTTTCCCTCCACCCCGGCCTCCCCTACCTTCTCCACCGCTCTACCCTGGAAGCCCCTGCCCCTAGGCTCACCCTCCACCATGGAAGCTTCCAGACCAAGGTCTGTGTGTGAGATGACGCAGTGTAATACCATGATCAGTGACACCCCTTATGCATCTCTAAAAAAGAGAATAAAAGAGTAATTCAGTGGTTTAAGACTGTATGCGGAGATAAATAATTTGAAACAAATAGCTACGCTGAGAAATAGTGAATAGCACAAAGAATAATAAGAAAAAATAAGATATATAGATCATCTTTGAAAAATGTGCAGCCCAGAACAACCTAGACATAAGTTAGAGCCTTACTTCCCTTTCTATTTATCAGCTAATGCCCCACCTGCTCGACTGCATTAAACCTATTACATGCATATGTTACCAGTCACTTGCTGAGCATCAAATAGGACTTGCCCACTTATGTCCTTTTATCTCCTTATCTCTGCCAGAGCGTCCTGCGCTTTGATCTCTGAGTTATAATAATGAGTACGTTCACCCACTACTATCTTTAGCTTAGCGGGATTGATCAAATATGCCTGGGCACCTTTGGCTTGAAATGGGGCAATCATTTGCCGCAGTCTCCATCGCTTTCGACTGTTGTTTGACAAAAGTCTGGTCTTGCAAAAAAGGCAACATCCTCAACTTTACGCTTAGTTTCTGGTTTAGCCTTTTCCCTAAGTTCCTTATGATCTAACTGAAAAACCTGTGCCTAATTGTGACCTTAGAAATCATGTTGATTATTCATTTCTCTGAAATGTAAAGTACATTTGTTGCTTGATATTCCGAGTCTACTCTGCACAAAAATGTGCAAAGTTGATGTTTCCCACATGTGTATGTCATCAACATAATCCAACAGATTGTAGTTACCTGTACTTGCGGTTACCTGATATTGCATTATTAGGGCCCCATTAGGATGATGCGCGGACAAAATCCCGACGTAAAACGGGACCGCCTGCCATAAGCGCGGCGGTCCCATGGGGGCCATTAGGATGCGCCCGCCACACTGGCGGGCGCATCCCGCATTTTTAACATTGCGGTGGGCCGCAATGCTAAACATGCACCTTGCGCACTTCAATGCACAATGTGACAGGCACCGTGCGGTGCCTGCCACGTTGTACAGGTAAGTGCAGGGGGTACCAGAGGTACCCCACCATGTGCTCCCCCCACCCCACCCCGGAGTCCCTGGGGGCCTGCACGGGCCCCCACAAGACATTCCTGCATGCCTTTCTGTGGCGGCAACGCCCACATCCTAATATGGATGGCGGTGTCTAGACACCGCCACCATATGAAACCCTTTTCCGCCCGGTCAACTTGTTGACCGGGCGGAAAAGCGGAAGACGGTCTTTCCGTCCGCCGCGGTCCCCCCGCCATAGTAATATGGCAGGGGAGAAATAAGTGGTGGGCGGGGAAGGATGTCGGGTGGATCGCCACCGCCCGCATGGCGGTGGCGATCCGCCCGACATCCTAATGGGGCCCTCGGTGTTCAGGAAAGTGTTACTATCTTTACCAATTCCAAGTAAGCATTTGGAGTTGCCTTATTGTTGTGTTTCTATGAATGCAATACGATTTTGCCACCTCTGCAGTAACCCAGATCAAATATGGGTCTTACATTAAAGTATTGCCTGATATAGTAAATAGTATCTGTTTGTATAGCCTGCAGTGGAATGTATAGTCATCCGCATCCAATCCTTTACGCCAAACTGTAATGATAACACTGGAGTCATTTCAAAAAAGACATTAATGTTTATTGAGCTATCCAGGCCACAAGAGGGAACACTGTCTCCCTGCCGTTCAGTAGTCTGACTTCTCCCAACAGCTCCATAACAAATCCCCTGGAATGCAGATGACTACACATTCCCCTGAAGGGTATGTATACAAAATATATTAACTACACCTGACGCTCTCCACCTGCCACACAAGGTAGCACTTGTTAAATATGCTGCCCATCAATCTGCCAAAGATAAGGTGTTTAAAAGTAATGCTTTTGCTGCTAAAATTGTTACTTTATCCCCTGGCTTTAATGTGACTTGCTGTGTGTCTCAAATTTAGACCCCCTTATGCCAGATCTACAGGATCTCACTGACGTCCAGGAGCAATCACCGAAACAAATACAAACCTGGTGTGAGCAAGGCACAGGTGAATGGATTGGGGTGTGACAAGTATGATAAAATGCTTACCCCTAAAATAGTGCTATTAAACTTGGCCAATCTATATTCTGGTATTACATTTCAGTCAATATAGTATGATCTGTGCTGCAAGCAGACACTGGTTTACACCTTACACATTCCCCTCCCTGTGGCGAGTTCTTTATGAGGGCAGAGGAGCGTCACCTCCACACCCGCTGCGAGCCGGGCTAAGTGGGTCATTAGGATGGCGGGAAGTCCGCGACCACTGGGCCGGCGGTGGCTGACTTCCCGCCATCACCCTGAATATTCCCACTGCCAAATTAGGATGGCGGTGGGAATGGGAAAGGTACCGCAGGCGTCCGCCGTGGACCTGCAAGGCGGGACTTTTCTGCCCGCCTTGCGGGACAAGGTACAAAGGGGCTATGGCGACAGGCATTAGGATGACTGTCTTTTTTGGCGGCGATGCTGCCGCAAAAAGAAAGGCAGTGAATGCCTTTGGGGGCCCGTTGCGTGCCCCCGGCAGGGTGGATGCTGCACGTGGGGGGTACCTATAGTACACCCCTGCATTTGCATGCACAAGGTGTCAGGCACCGCACAGTGCCTGTCACTTGTACATATAAAAGCACAACATGTATTGTAACATTGTGGCAGGTGCTGCCACCCACCGCAATGTTAAAATACAGGATGCGCCCGCCACACTGGCGGGCGCCTCCTAATTTATATGGTGGGACTGCCGCACTTTTGGCGGGCGGTCCCTTTTGCAGCTGCGATGGCAGGCAGGCTTCGTCCGCCCGCCAACGTAATCGGCCCCATAGTGCAATAAAATGATTTAATTGCCTTTATTTTCACAAAGGCGCGCTGCAGCTGTCAGCCTTCCCCTGACCTGGGAGAGATGGGGGCATGTCCTCTGCTGCCAATTAGCAGCATAGAGGACTGGAGAAGGGGCTTGACTGGATGCTCCAAAGTGCTCATGTCACTTTGACCAGCAGTCTTCTGCTGGCCAAAGTGACATGCGCACTTTGAAGCTCTCCAACCAATTGTCTTAGACTGCTGGGTGGAGACTAAGTACAGGCCTTCAGGGCCTGAAAGAGCATGTAGCCGGTCTGCTCCATCCAATCCTTGTGCTGCTCTCATGCCGATTAACAGCCTAAGAGCAGCAACTGGATTGCTTAGGGAAGTTAGCTCTTCGACTTGTGCTCAGAGCAAGAGAGTGCAAAGGACACAGAGTACGCAGCCCGGGTAAGTAACATTTGTTTTATATATAAGGTTGCTGTAATGCATGCCAGTGATTCAGTTTTTATTTATCATGCATGTTTGCTTATTTTAGATCTTTTGGGAAGCGGTGGGGCACTTCAACTGGTCTGCATATAGCTGTGTCCAAACTGTGGTGGCATGGTGTTCAAAATAACGATGCCCCGCCCTACACACAACAGCAGTAATAAACAGCATATTACAGTGTGTACATTTTCTTACATAACTCTAGCAGGACTTTGCAGTGCGTCTTTGGAGATGAGAGCTCTTATTTTTTGTTTTGCTTATAATTTTGGCATCATTTGACAAAGCTTCACGAAACTATCTAAGAAGTGTTCTTTTTTTCACCTAGTTGGTGCATGGAAAGTTTTGGTGCGATCCATCAAGGAGGGCCTGAGAAAAAAGGGGGGTCCCAAAATATTAAATCCCCATACATTTTCCATAGACTTTTGTCAGAAGTGTATTCGCTAAAAGTGCTGAACAGAATTAGACCAAATTTGGCAGGAAGCTAGATCTTGGTCGCAGATTGTGGTTTTTATTATTTGGTGTGCATACGTTTAGAAGTGTCTGATAAACTAAGGTACAACCAATTTCTATATCTGGACGGTTGTGTCTGAGGGACTGATCAATGACAAAATATCGAAGGTCAAAAAATTGACCTACAAAATATCGAAGCAAAAATATTGACATCAAGAATATCGACATCATATCTACAACATGGTAAGTACAAAAATATTGGGTTGAAAAATATTGATGTCAAAAATATCGTTATTAAAAATATCAATTTTTTTGTTAAAAAATATGTAAAATCAACTAAATAATACTTATAAATAAAATAAACATAATTAAAAATATTTCATAATGTTTAAAATAATATGTAATATATAAAATGTAATGAAACATTAATTAAACATATACATATAATACATATTATATAAACTTACTTAATAATCAGTTTTAATAATTATTTTAATAACTTATAAATTATTAAAAAATATTATAAATTACAAATACATCTATACACATAAAAAATAACATAAATAAAAATTAAATAATTATGTGTAATAATTAAAAAAAAATACTTTTCAAACTTTTACAATTAATTATATACTACATTAACTAAAATATAACAAAACATATTAAATAGCAGAGGGGATAAATCTAATATTCCAACTCCAAAAAAAACAACACTAAAGATAATGTTGGATAGCTTAGGGCCTAAAATTACTAGTCCCACTCCAGGGAGTGCAACAGTAGGGAAAGTGTTGGATAGCGTAGAGGTTAAAATTACTATTCCCACTCCAGAAAGTGCAACAGTAGGGAAAGCGTTGGATAGCGTAGATGTTAAAATTACTATTCCCACTCCAGAGAGTGCATCAGTAGGGAAAGTGTTCCTACTCCAGAGAGTGCAACAGTAGGAAAAATGTTGGATAGCGTAAGGGTAAAAATTACTATTCCCACTCCAGAGATTGCAACAGTAGGGAAAGTGTTGGATAGCGTAGGGGTAAAAATTACTCTTCCAACTCCAGAGAGTGCAACAGTAGGGAAGGTGTTGGATAGCGTAGAAATAAAAAATAACTTTTTAAATTAATTAATGAATTATTTATTAAATAACTCTAAACTATTTACAAATAGCAATAAATAATTGATAAAAACATAATTACCAATGAATAATTAATTAACAATAAAATAATAATAAATACCAATAACTAATAATTAATAAATATTAATGAGCAAATAATCAATATTGATAAATAAAATATGTGTAATAACAGAAAATAATTATTAAACATGAAACACCAATTAATAATTACTTATTCATATATTAATTACGTGTATCAATAAATAATATGTAATAATATTTATTTACCAATAATGATGAAACAACAATAAATTAATTTTCATGAACAAAAAGTTATACATTATAATAATTAATAATTAATGTTCACTAAATTAATCATCAATACCCAAAACAAAAAAAATATTTAATTACATTTCAATAACTTCAAAAACTATTCCCCTATAAACACACAACACACTCCAATAATAAAATAATACACTTAACATAATTATCAATTAATCAATTACTAAAAATTAATTACCAATTGATAACAATGAATTACCAATTATAAATTAATTAACAATTATATAATTATCAATACCAATTATTTAAAATAAATTAATACTTAATTACAATTAAATTACTTCCCACCCTATTCCCCTATAAACCCACAACCCTCTACAGAACTTAAACGCAATAATTAATCAAAAATAATGTATTATTCCTAAAAATTAATAGTTAATTTAGTGTAATTAAATTACTTCCCACCCTTTTCCTCTATAAACCCACAACCCGCTACGGTACTAATCAACAAAAATAACTTTAAAAAACATTATTAAAATATAAAAATTGTATACATATCTTTTAAAACAAGTAGAAAACTTAACAAAACACATATAACACATGCATATTAAATTCATAATACAATACATAACAATAATATAAATATCGATATTAGTAACATCGATATTAGTAACATCGATAGTAGTGTAGGTCGTTTTTTTTTCTCGATATTTAGACTGTTCACCCTGAGGGACTCCCACAAGAGTCTTGTAGGAGTGCCACTTCAAAACTAGGGAGTTCTGATTGGCCCAGGGAACTTTTTTTTCCTTTGGCCAATTCACACCCTTGGCAGTTAGGCTTCCGCGGAAGTTACCACTCTTATGAGAAAATTGCTGCTGGCAGCCATTACTGGATTGCCGGACTTATCCCCCTGTTCTGAGTTAAAAAATATATATGTATGAGGACGTAGGGTAGGAATACCCTACCCCGTAGGCCCTGTCGGTGGGACCCAGTGGAACCATCTCTGCTGGGGCCCAAAAAAAAGAGAAATTGGCGGTCATATTTTAAATTTAAATATATGGGAAGGGGGCGTGATTAGGGCTGCATCCTGGAGCCCATTTTGGGCCCCGGAGACGCTGTGCCCTCGGGTGTGATATAGTAACGAAGGGGAGGGGCATGCAGCCCACCTTCCTGAGCTGATGTAGGCCCTGGTGACCCCATCCGCTGAGCCAGATGTATTATTTATGGGGAGAGGGCATGCAGCACCCCTTCCGACCCTAAGGAGGCCCTGGGTTCTCTAATACTTAGGGCTGAAGAAAAATTTAAGGAATGGGGCCAAGCAGCCCTCTTCCTGAGCATTTAAAGGCCTTGGGGATCCCATCCCCCAAGGCCAACTCAGTGATTGTATCCCACCCCCGGGACACAGCAGTTTCTAAGTCTACACCAACATGGCAGGGAAACATCGTTTTCTCCCTTCTGGTAGGAGCTTTTTAAATCTCCAGGCAAACAGGTGAGAACATGTGAGTCTGCTCACAGCCAGCAGAAGATTTTAAGATGCTCCCATAGGCTAAGAGCAGATGTGTTCTGTTGTGTTGCCCTGAATGATGCGTGCAGGGAAATATATTGCTCCTGCCTAGAGGGAGCAAGCATAAATAGCTTCTCCCTCTGGGTGGGAGCAATGTCGGCTCCTACATAATGAGGGTGTGGGTTGAGGCCGTACAGGCAATGGGACCACCGCGGCCCCAACATGTAGTAGGTGGGTCCACCAGGTGGGCATCAGGACACCCACTTCTGACCCCAGAGGATGGTGTCCACTGGACCTAATGAGGCTCAGGGAGGATTGGCTTCATGCCTCCCTCCCATATTTATATGTATTTAGTCCCACTTGATGGAGGCCAAAGAAGGTTTGAGAAGGGGTGCTGCACATCCCTTTTCCCTTTTTTAAATTAGATGCAGCTCTGTGGGATGTGGTTACCTTGGCATAATGAGGCTCTACGAGGGGGCTGTGCAGCCCCCCTTTGCTTCTTAAGTGCATTTGGCTCCAGAGGGTGGGGGTCCCAGGAGCCTAAAGAAGCTCAGGGAGGGGAACGCATGTCCTTACCCCCATGTAGTTGTGTTTGACTCTCGAGGATGGGGTCGCCAGCACCTAATGAGGTTTGGGGAGAGGGGCCACGTTCCCCTCTCCTTATTTATGTACTTTGACCCCAGGGAATTGTTTTTTCTGGGGCTAATAAGGTCAGTGAAGGGGCTGTGTACCCGCCTCTTTTGTGAAATTCTGTCCTGAGGGATAGGGTCCCAGGTCCTAATAAGGCTCAGGTAGTGGGGTTGTGTGGCCTACTTCCCTTTTTATGCAATGCGGCCCTAGGGGTTAGGGTACCCTGGACCTAAAAAGGCTTGGGGAGGAGTCCTTGCACCCCATTCCCTTATCATTCATTTTGGCACTGAGAGGTGGATCCCCTGGGTTCTACTAAGGCTCAGGGAGGGTATCTTTGTGGCCCCCTTGCCTCTTTTATGAAATGTAGCCTGGGTGTAGGGTCCTTGGGCCTTATAAGGCTCAGATATGCCTTCTCCCATTTTTTATCCAATTTAGCCTCGAAGACAAGTTCCCTGGGGCCTAATAATGCTTGGGGGGGCCCACATGGCCCACTCTCCATTTATTTAAATTTGGCTCCTTGGGATGAGGTCCCTGGGGCCCAAGTAGGCTCTGTGAGGGGAAACGCCACACCGCCCTCCACCTAATTATAGAATTTGGACATAGGGCATGGGATTGCGTGGGGGTGGCTCCAAGCAGGGGGTTGGACACAGGCCCTGCAGCCAACCCAATGCTGCACATAACCAAAGGCCATGCGTTACCGGGGGGTTGGCTGCCTTCTGAGGGAAAAGGGAGTAGGGCTCAGGGCCTTGCCAAAGGCCAGGCCTTGCGGTCAATCCCCTGTCGAGTGCGAAGGACAATGCATGGTGGAGGGTTGTTTTTCGTGTGGTACAAAATATTACTTTACGTTAACAAAACTAGATATTCACTAAAAAAAACAAAGGTTAATGTGTTGTTCTAGTTAGGAAATCTTATTATTTTTACTTTCCATTTAAAAAGACTTAGAAATTCACAAAAAATAGGTTAAAGTTTTAAACACAGAAATTCAGTTGTCATAATTAACAGTGCCAATAATAACTCGAGCCTCTGCCATGCACTACTTATGACCTCACATATTACATCACTCATGATATGTTCTATGACATAATTTATGACATCTCAAATTACATCATTGATAACATCACTGATGACATCATCTAATGAGTGTGCTAGTTTGTTTTATAGTTTACATAGTGGCGGGTAACCATTGTACTACTTCTCTACCTAATTTTGTGCAGCATGTGACCAGCTAATGGGTCCAAGTGTTTACAAAACACTTGTGCGCCTAAAGCATCTAGGTGTGTAGAGGTATTGAACATATTATAAATCTTCATATTCAGGACTAACTTTCTGAGCAGGTGACAGTTGGATGACTTGTGTCCTGTATCTTCCACGCAACTTTATAGGTTCTGCAGATTTAGGGCCTCATTAGGATGACGGGCGGACTTTGCCCGCCCGTCATCCCATCGTAAATCGGGACCGCCCGCCATAAGGGCGGGGATCCCGGGGGTGCTATTAGGATGTGCTCGCCACAGTGGCGGGCACATCCTGTATTTTCAGCATTGTGGCGGGCGGTGCTCTCTGCACCGCCCGCCACAATGCTGAAAATGCACTTTCACATTGTCATTTTCAAAGCGGCAGGCACCGCGCGGTGCCTGCTGCTTTGTAAACGACAATGAAGGGGGGTACCACAGGTACCCCCATGTGCACCGCCCACCTGTACTTCACTCTGGGGGCCCGCAGGGGGCCCCCAGAGTGAAGACCTCATGCCTTTCCGTGGGGGCATCGCCGCCGTGGAAAGGCACTGAAAGCCAGACATCATAATATGGCTGGCGGTGTCTGTTAGACACTGCCACCATATTATTCCTTTTCCACCCCGGCCGCAAGGCGACCAGGGGCGGAAAAGCGGCGGTCGGTCTTTCCGTCCTCCGTAGTCCCCACCGCCATCCTAAAATGGCGGGGGGAAATCTGGTGATGATATCGGGCGGATTGCCTCCGCCAGGCCGGCGGTGGCAATCCGCCCAATATCATAATGGACCCCAAAGTTTCCAATAGGGCAAAGATTCTAAATAGTAAATACTAAGGACCAGATGTATGACCATTCCAATTTGTGGGTCACAAATTACTATTTTTTGCGACTTGAAAACCGGAATGTACTAACGTGCCTCATTTAGTGATTACGAATGGGGTGGCAAATGACCTGCCTCATCAATATTCATGAGGCAGGTAGCAATTTGCGACCCATTGGGAATAGGCTACAATCACAAGGATGGTGGCCAGCTGAGGACAGCAGACCACCATGTCAGTATTTGCTTTTTAAATAAAGCATCTTTTTCATTTTCCTTTTCAGCTGGTTGCAGATGCATTTAAAAAAAAAAATTATAGTTTTCTTTTCATTTTTTAAGGGCAGGCAGTGGTTCGTGGGAGCCCTGCCTGCTCTTAAAAACTATTTTTGCTGCCAATCAAAAAAAGGGAAAGGTTCCCCTGGGGACCTCTTCCAGTTTGCAACTGGCTTACCACCAATTTGAATTTGGTGGTAACTGTGACTGTTTTGCAACACATTTATATATCCCCCTGCGACTTGGTATTAAGAAGGGACGTCCTTGGTATGCCCCTTCCTAATAGCAATTCGCAAACCCTATTTTGCGAGTCGTAATAGGTTAACGACTCACAAAATAGGGTTTGAATGTGTTACAACCATTTTTAGTGGTCACAAATGGCCCGCTTTTCCATTTGTGACTGCTAAAAATAGTCGTACATCTGGCCCAAAGCGCCTAATTTATAGGGAATTAGTGTAGGGCAGGGCTGCAAGTCTTCTTGCTGCTTTGCCCTACACAATATGAAATGACAGGAATGTATTGTATTTATGAAATACAGCACATACCTGTCGTTTCCCCCTGCGCTCGTGCACAATTTGCTGCCTACCGCCAATGTAGGCACCTTTGCACCATGGTTACAAGGGTGTCTGATTTGCATGCAAGATTGTATTTGTGCCCCTTCCTGCACGAAAACAATTCTGAGTGGTGTTTTCTTCTTTCTATGTGCGCTGCAGAATACAGCCCACGTGGATAGAGGAAAAAACAAATATTTCTCCTTGCTACGCCTTTTCTGGAGAGGTGTAAGGTTTTGGCGCTGCTCCAGGTTTACTTGATTAAGGAAATCTGGGGCAGCATCACAATCCATGAGTGTTGTGTGGGAAAACCAACTGCAATGCCCATTGAATGGCTCCCTGGCACAGAGTAAGGCAAAGCAACAACGTGCACTGCCTTGCCTTACTCCATATCTTTTAGGTCATGGAAAGCCACGCATAGTGGCTTTGCGTGGCCTCATAGATATGGTTGAGACATTTTCACCACCAGAGCACCAGAAAAGTGAAGCTCTGGTGGCACAAGCCTCTCATAAATAAGCCTCTAAGTATTGTAAGCAACCTTTAGTATTTAGACAGAATTGTCTCAGCAAGACAGTTTGTACATAAGACAGTGTGCACAAAGTACTAATCTATGTACATGTGCTTGATTAGCTTCAGGAGATGCACTATCTGTAAAGTTTCACCACAGTATGAAGGCTGCAAGTAGTATGACCTTTAGCACCTTCAGACCTTGGAATTTTTTAATGAAAAGTATCTCTTTGGAGGTGGTTTGCACACTGCGAATAATGTTCTTAGTAGGTACTTTTCAATACTCTGTGGTGTATTTCTCATGGGCAGTTCACTGTCTGCAAGCAGTGTAGCATAGAGTAAACTCTCTTCATAGAGTAAACACTACTTACAGTACCCACCACTCTGCACATATCCAGTTCATTGTTCACTGTAGGGTCTGTGACTCTGAGGAGTTTGTAGGACATTAGTTATGCAACAGGGCTTGAGTATGTGGAGGAACTTGATTTGCTCTGAACAGTTGTATACAGATTGCACAATGTGTGCAGTAGAGGTTACCCTTCTACTGTGGTTGATAGTCAGCATGAACTCAGCTACCCATGAAATGCATGGTGTAGGGTAAATGTTGCACATTACACAAACTTTCTTCACTTATGGGGATTGTAGGTGCGATAGCAATAATGATGCTTCATGTTATTGTGAGCTACTTTGTACTTACTTTCGTAGCTCTAATGCCTGACCTGTTAATAGAATAAGGGTAAATGACCAACAAGGGAATCATTTATAGATGTACATTAAAAAAACTTAGATGAATTGCCTCCCCAAAGAGTGATAGTTAGAATTAAACCAATGAATGAACCATATATCAAATAATGTTATGAATGGGTCTGAGGAAAAACTCAAGAAACAGGCTTACACAATGTTCCAATTGAATGAGAACCTTTGTATCCAATATGCGCAATCAAGCCGTGCATGTAGAAAAGTGTCTCTTTTTGCATGGTTAGCCCCCACTTTCTGCCTGATTCCTGATGTGATTTCAAACTGTAAGTTTTCTGGGTCCCTGCTAACCAGGTTCCCATTGCCAGCTCTCTATCCCCAAAACTGTATCACAATCGGCACAACTTCAGTTACCCTTAAAAGTCCCTAGTAAATGGTACCCCTGATACCTAGGGCACAGGTACTGAGGAAGGCCCTCTGGGGCTGCTGCACTGATTGTGCTACCCCAGCTCCCCCTCACTGAGTCTATGCACTCTGCTGCTGCAAGCTGCGTGTCTTGGTGCAGGGAAATCTGAAGAGTCGACATGACACACTGCCCTGTGTGCCATGCCTCCCATGCATTGCATAAGATATAGTTAAGTCACCCCTACTGCAGGTCTTCAGCCCTAAAGCAGGGTGAACTACACCCTATGTGTGGGCATATCTGCATGAGCAGATAGGACCCTACAATATCCAGTCTCTTCTGTGATGTTGTAAGTGAACGGGGAAACCATAAAGAGTACATGGGATGGATACTTGTCAACACGAGTTTCCTAGCTCCATGATGGTTTCACTGATTTCTAAGGAGCTTGGTACCAAACATCTTGTCTTATTAAATCCTCACTGATGCCAGTGATGAATGTAGTATTAATACATTTACACAGGGGACCTTTTTAGACGGTACCCTGAAAACCTACCATGTCCTGGTGTGGTCCCTGGCGGGTTTTTGTCAGTCTGCTACCATCAGATACCTTTCTGACCTCACAGGGTGAAAGCACCGTGCTCTCGAGAGGACAGAGATAAAGCCTGCTTCTCTGGGCAGAGGTGTTGCACACCTCCCCAGGACAGGATGGCCTTTCTGGGCAGGAAGCTTCAAGGGCCATGACACCTCTGAAATCCAACCAAGGAACCTCCAGATAGTGTGGGAGGCCAAACTCCCCTTTCCTGCTCCACTTTTGGTGGGAGGAAAGCTGGGAAAACTAGTGAGACTATGAGGTGTGCCCACCTTCAGCCTGTACCACCCCTAAGGCGGGGCAGGCAAGGTGGACCCCACTTTTCACTTTCCACTATCTTGAACATGGGGATAATAGCTAATCAGGGCCAGGAATATGTCCACCCTGTACGTGGGTTAAGCATATAGAGGGTGTCGTGACCCTACCTGTAAGCTGCTCATTGGCTACTACCTGGCTCCCCCTCAACACCCTCTAAATTTAGTATTTAGGTGGCTCCCCGACACCTTGATTTCAGATTCCACAGACCTATAGAAGACAAAGGAAGAATACGTGCTACTGATCCAGGAACTGAGCCCTGTTGCAGAAGAAACCATGCCAACCCCTGCCAACTGCGAAAGGACTTGACAACTGTTTTTTGCCATACCTACCTGAAACCTGTGCAGCCTCTAAGAACCATGGAGCCCTTCCAGCCTTCGCGAATTGCCTGGGACTTCCCTTTAGATGAGTAGTACTAGTCCCTGGAGGGGAGGAGTGTGGCTCACTGATTAAAGCGGCAGACCCTGATGCAGAGGTCTGGCCCGGGACCAGGGTTCAATTTCCGACGCGGCAGGGTCCTGAGCCCAAAAATGTCAACGGACTCGATAATTCTCGCCTCGGTGCCTATTCTAATCATGGGGTCCCACGCTGCAACTCTGGGCAATAGTTGCTTAATCTCCACTACGGCGGCCCACCCGCTGCGGGATGCCTGACTTTCACCCTGGGGATACCCAGTAGGGGTTATCTCACAGGGAAAAAGCCAGGACGGGTTCCCAAGGCAAGCGCCTTGATGCCTTCGGGTGATACGTGCGCTATATAAGTCGCAATACATTTACATTTACATTTACCTGGCACATCGCCGGTAAAGACTGCCACAAGATGAAGACCGGCACATACCTTGTCGACGGTGATTGACCTCATCAACCAAAAATTGCAGCAGTCAAAGCTTGTTGATCACCAGTTCTATAACTGACCCCTTCAATGCATCCACTAGCTGGAGGGATCCGCACAGTACCTGCGACCAACGATGGAAACATCCCCGCTCCTGTGATCCTGTATCCGCTTTCTGGTTGTTCCAACTATGTGAAAGTGGCAACTTGGGCATGACAGCCCGGCTGTGACAGACTGCCCTCACTGCATCTGAGACTGAACGCCGCCGGTGATTAACAAATTCTGCATTCCAAGACCTCTGGCACCTCTGGTCCAGGTAACCCAGAACAGCCTGCTGTGCCCGAGCTCTGGGACTTCCATAACTCTGACTGCCCTGGAGTAGAACTTCATCTCAACTCTGGGTCACCATTGTACCCCAAAACACCATGGCGGAGTGTTGTTCCCATTTACTTCAATGGTAAATGTGTTGGCAGTACTCCCCTATCTAACCCTATGCTTTTCCTCCCCTAGCCGCGACCATCTCAGCCTGACGATAGTGACCACTGTTGCTCAAAACCTGTAAGCATATGTGTCTTGAACTGCATTTGGTTAAAAATTGAAATACAAAACATTTGGGGTGCCGCAGCGCTGGTGGTGGCTGTGAAATAGAGCAGAACTTCCATTTAATCTGTGGAGTAGTTCCCTGTGACGGTGAATTTCCCCGTTATCGAGGATTCACTAGGACGAAGACCAGCAACCTAGCGCTCTGACCGAGAGCAGGGCTACCTGGACATTCACCGCTTTCCTTTGGGGGACTGCAAGTCCCAAAACTCCCTCCGGCTATGCACACCTGGCCCGGATCATCATCACGCCCACCGCCCCAGGCGTGATAATTTAACCGCCCTTACTTTTCCGCGACGCGGGAGAAGCCCGGGACAAGGGCGGGCCGTTAGTGGTCGGGTCACCTCTCTTGGCCCTGTGGACTGGGGTAAAGGACATCTTATTTATTTAGCAGAAGATACTAAAAATATCCTCGTCGGAGGCCAAGATACTAAAATAAGGAGCATTACAATTAAAGATGCTACAGATTCAGTGAAGATTAGTCTCTGGAGAGAGGCCACTGATTTTACAATTGAAATTGGAAGATATGTACAGCTCACACATATGACTGTACGCGAGTTCAATGGACAGAAGATATTGAACACAACTAGACACACCACAATACAAGTCATTCAACCACCGAAAGAAAATATAACAGTAAGGGCGACTGATCTAGGTGGTGGCAGCACTCAGAGACCTCGCTGGGGAAAGACGGGCAGACTGCGAGGGTTCCTCTTCTGCCTACTTACTCTCCGCAGCACTGATTCACTAGCGCATTTTTAAAAAACCAATATTTTTACTCAACACTCAATTGATCACGAATTGTGTTGTTTGCTCATTTTAACTTTGTTGTGTGATTAAATACCTTGTGCACTGTTTCCCGGTTCCCCTGAACCCCGGTCCACCGCGGCTCATCTGTGCCGTTTGTTGTGGAGGGTCAGGTCGGGCGGCGCCATCTTTGGTGAGGCCCGGTACCCGGCTGGTCGGAAGTTAGCGGTCCAGCTCGGGGAGGGGCTTGGGCGCTAAATAGACCCTGATTGCTCGGCCTCCTCGCGACTGATCTAGGTGGTGGCAGCACTCAGAGACCTCGCTGGGGAAAGACGGGCAGACTGCGAGGGTTCCTCTTCTGCCTACTTACTCTCCGCAGCACTGATTCACTAGCGCATTTTTAAAAAACCAATATTTTTACTCAACACTCAATTGATCACGAATTGTGTTGTTTGCTCATTTTAACTTTGTTGTGTGATTAAATACCTTGTGCACTGTTTCCCGGTTCCCCTGAACCCCGGTCCACCGCGGCTCATCTGTGCCGTTTGTTGTGGAGGGTCAGGTCGGGCGGCGCCATCTTTGGTGAGGCCCGGTACCCGGCTGGTCGGAAGTTAGCGGTCCAGCTCGGGGAGGGGCTTGGGCGCTAAATAGACCCTGATTGCTCGGCCTCCTCGCGACTGATCTAGGTGGTGGCAGCACTCAGAGACCTCGCTGGGGAAAGACGGGCAGACTGCGAGGGTTCCTCTTCTGCCTACTTACTCTCCGCAGCACTGATTCACTAGCGCATTTTTAAAAAACCAATATTTTTACTCAACACTCAATTGATCACGAATTGTGTTGTTTGCTCATTTTAACTTTGTTGTGTGATTAAATACCTTGTGCACTGTTTCCCGGTTCCCCTGAACCCCGGTCCACCGCGGCTCATCTGTGCCGTTTGTTGTGGAGGGTCAGGTCGGGCGGCGCCATCTTTGGTGAGGCCCGGTACCCGGCTGGTCGGAAGTTAGCGGTCCAGCTCGGGGAGGGGCTTGGGCGCTAAATAGACCCTGATTGCTCGGCCTCCTCGCGACTGATCTAGGTGGTGGCAGCACTCAGAGACCTCGCTGGGGAAAGACGGGCAGACTGCGAGGGTTCCTCTTCTGCCTACTTACTCTCCGCAGCACTGATTCACTAGCGCATTTTTAAAAAACCAATATTTTTACTCAACACTCAATTGATCACGAATTGTGTTGTTTGCTCATTTTAACTTTGTTGTGTGATTAAATACCTTGTGCACTGTTTCCCGGTTCCCCTGAACCCCGGTCCACCGCGGCTCATCTGTGCCGTTTGTTGTGGAGGGTCAGGTCGGGCGGCGCCATCTTTGGTGAGGCCCGGTACCCGGCTGGTCGGAAGTTAGCGGTCCAGCTCGGGGAGGGGCTTGGGCGCTAAATAATGGTACACCATAGAGCGCGCAGCGGTCGCGCGCAGCGGGCGCGCCGTCTGCGCGCCGAAGGAGCGCCAAAGGAGGGCCCGTCTGTGCCCGTCCGTGCCTCGGACGGGCCCAGGGCCAGCCATTCTATTCGGCGACCCTTGGGCTTGGGCAAATCTACAATCCACAGGTATTCCCACCACGATCTGTGGAGGCTTGCCCCCCCAGCCAACAGCGGGCACTGCACACGTGCTGACATGAACTGTCTTATGCCTATATGCCCCTCTTGTGGTTTTTTCTTCCAACCCTCCCCCCCTCCACGCTTAGCTAGTGACGCTCCTGCCACGAACATTCGGGCGGGATTGATTAATGCCAGATCTGCAGTTAGGCATGCCGCCGAAATCTTTGATTTATTGGTGGATGATAAACTGGAGGTGCTGTTCCTTACGGAGACATGGCTGACCAGCACCTCCGCACCTAGTGTAGAGCTCGCGATCCCTAGAGGGTTTATGATCGCTAGAGCGGACCGTCCCCTGGGCAGAGGCGGTGGACTAGCAGTTGTGTTTAAGGAGGAGTGGAGCTTCGCTTCTGAGCCGCCGGTTTCGGACATAGGGGGTGAGGTTCTCCACTTTTCAATCACAACTTCTCCCCACTTCACCCTAGGAGGCTCTCTTATATACAGACCTCCGGGTCTGGCTACTCGTTTTTTGGACTCCCTGGAAGAGTATCTGGTCCCACGAGCCCTGGGTTTTCCTAGATTCCTACTGGTCGGGGACCTGAACATTCATATGGATGTCCCTGATTCACCTGATGCCCATAGGCTCGGTGATATCTTGGAGCTTGCCCAACTCAAGCAATGGGTGTCTGCCCCGACGCACAGGGGGGGCCATCTGCTTGACCTGGTATGTTCCAACTTCCCAATTCAGGATGTGGCTGTTGAGAAAACTACCTGGTCAGACCATGATTTGGTCAGATTCAACTGGGAGACTGTGGAACCCTGTTCCCCACCTTTTATTCGCCACTCTCAAAAGATTAATATACCCGCATTCAGATTGGCTCTGGATAACACTCGCCTTAAATCAGAACTGCCTCTGGACGAGGCGGTTTGCGAATTTAATGAGTGGCTACAGCAGGCGGCTACCGCCTCCACTAGGCAGACTACGCTTACGAGATCTAGACGCACCCCCTCCCAACCTTGGTTTTCCCCAGAACTAAGGGAACTAAAATTGGGGTGTAAAAAGCTTGAACGAGCGTGGAGACGGGACTATAGCCCTGAGGCTAAATCCACTCTACGGCTGGCTCAAAAAGATTACTACATTGCCATTAAGGGTGCGAAGGGAAAATATTATGCTGGGCGCATTGCCAAGGCAGACAACAGTAGCAAAGAGATCTTTGCCATTGTAAAAAGCTTTGTGGCACCTGTCGCTGAGGCCGTTTTTCATCCATCTTCGTTGCAATGGTGTGAGGATCTGTCTTCCTTTTTTACCAACAAAATAAAGAGGATTCAGCAAGACCTTGCAGCTGCCCTCTCCACCGATCACTCAACAGATGGACCCTATTCCTCTCTCTGCCCTAGCCCGGAACAGCAGTTCACGGTCTTTGAGCAAATTTCGGAGGATACTATTCTCCCGTTAATCCAGTCCCTGAAATCTGGTTCCCCTGCGGACCCGTGCCCTGCCCGGGTACTTTCGGAGGTGGCGGATCTGGTCTGTTTTGAGATCACGCAGATGGTGAACCTCTCCCTGAGGACGGGCGTGGTCCCTACTGTGTGGAAGCAGGCTAAGCTTCTGCCTCTCCTAAAGAAACCTAGTCTAGACCGGTCGGTCCCCGGGAATTACCGACCAATCTCCCTCTTACCGGCTCTCACAAAGATTTGTGAGAAGGTGGCATTTCGACAACTAGAGAGATTTGTCGAAACTTCCAATGCCCTCCACCCGGCACAGTCGGGCTTCAGGGCTGCTTACAGCACCGAGACAGCCCTCCTGGAGATGAGTGAGGCCATCCGGGACTGTCTAGACGGAGGCGGCAGAGCGGTCCTTATCCTTTTGGACCTCTCTGCCGCGTTCGATACCGTCCCCCATGAGCTTCTTCTCGGCCGGCTGGCGGATATAGGCATTGGTGGGGTTGTGTTAGACTGGCTGTCCTCCTTCTTGTCTGACAGGACCCAGCGGGTCTGGCTGCCCCCTTACGCTTCTAAGTCCGAGCCTCTGCTTACAGGTGTCCCGCAAGGTTCCACCCTTAGCCCCTTACTGTTCAACGCCTATATTACACCTTTGGTTTATTTAGCTGAGCAGTTCGGGGCTAAGATCATAGGGTATGCAGATGATACCCAATTGCTGTTTACCTGGCCAGATGACAACCTCGATACCTCTACAGTTCATCTTTGTCTGTCCGCTGTATTTCGTTGGCTGACGAGGGCCCAGCTGAAGTGCAACGAGGACAAATCTGAGGTTCTCTTTTATGGCTCTTTTCCCCCCTCGTTCATGAGAACACTATGGCCGCCTGACATTCCAGGCCCTAAAGAGATGGGGAGACCTGCCAAGAATTTGGGCATCTGGTTCGGAGAGGACTTGAGATTTGAACACCATATTAAAACACTTACCGGCACCTGCTTTGCGACCTTAAAAATGCTTCGCAAATTCTTTCCCCTGCTTCCTAGAGAGGCAAGGGAGTCTGTTGCGCGTGCGCTTATACTGTCCAGGCTGGACTATGCCAATGCTCTGTTCAGCGGAATCCCTTCTTATCTGGTAAAACGCCTGCAAGTCATCCAGAACGCGACAGTCCGCCTTTTATTCAACATTCCTAGATGGATGAGTGTCCGCGCGGAGCTGCGCTTACTACACTGGCTTCCGGTTGCACAGCGCATCCGGTTTAAGTCGTTAGTTTTGGCGTTTCGTGCTATCCACCAACAAGGCCCCCAGTACCTGAGGAAAAGGTTTGTTAGCTACATTCCCACACGTACTCTGAGATCTTCCACTCAGTTTCGACTAGCCCTTCCCCGTTTCAAGCGTGCCAGGCTTGGCGGCCAGTCGATTGCGGTGGTCGTGGCGCGCGCTTGGAATGCCCTTCCTCTTCAATTGCGCTCCACACCCAATGTAGCCGTCTTCAAAAAACACCTAAAAACTCATCTGTTTAACAGCGCTACTTGAGATTCCTTTTCTTAAAGCACGTGGTTTCGCTGTTCTTTCCCCCGCGCCAGGATACTCCTCAGTAGCAGAGCGCGCTATAAAATGGTTTAATAATAATAATAATAATTTACAAACTGTAGAACGAAGTTCTTGGTTTCTAAAGATATATATAAAGATACAACTTTATTTTTTACAAATTGCTCTTGGATTTGTTCTTGAGTGTGGCTCATTTATTGCCTCTGTGTGTGACAACAAATGCTTAGCACTACCCTCTGATAAGCCTAACTGTTCATCCACACTACCACAAAAGAGCATTAGAATTATCTGCTTTTACCTCTGCACACTTGTTGGGGATCCACTGGACACTCTGCACAGTGTACTTCATTTTAGTACACTATATAGAGAGCCATCTTCCTACGGTGTACCTCAAAAACATTCCAGACAAGCATTAACCTTATCAATCCAAATCAAAGTGAGCATCAATGTTATAAACTCAATGGTCTCAATGGTGTCTATCCACCATGAAGACTGATGATTTACAGGTGAATATCCAATTAATCTATGTGAAGAAATGACCTTGGCGTCAACGCTTTGGTCTCTATTGTTCATAGCACACAAGTCCATCCTCAGGGCCCATACAGTTAGTTGGAAATATAAAAGCCAACCCCACATGAAATCAGTAATAAGTGATTGCCTTCTAATCTTCTAGTATGATCTATAAAATCTAAAACATGAAATTATCATAATAACTTGAAGAACCACCATAGGACACTAATGGAACTAATTAAAAGAATAAGCTCCATCAATATAATCAAAACGAAGCAGTGGTCTCTCTTATGTGTTATCATCAAAAACTCTGAGGCACAAAGGTATTTGAAATTGTATATATTGAATGCAAAGGTTCTCCTTCAATTTGAACATTGCGTACGCCTGTTTCTTGAATTTGTCCCCAGATCCATTTATGTAAATATTTGGAATTTGATTTAATTATTGGTTAAATTCTGTCCCTCTTTGGACAGGTAATTAATTTGAGGTTTTTAGAATATACATCTATAAATGATTCCGTTATAGGCCATTTACCCTTATTCTGGTTGCTACCCAAGCTCACAAGGGGTTACCGGGATCCCTTTTTCTATTTTTATACCTGTTTATAGAGCAATGTGGGCAAAAGAAGCTTGGATGATGTCATTAATTATGTCATTTGAGATGTCATCAGTGATGTCATAAATAATGTCATAGAACATGTCATGACAAGAGGTAATTTGTGAAGTCAAAAGCAGCACATGTTGGGGGCGCGAGTTATAGTTGGCACGGCTAACTATAATGAGTGTATTTATGTATATTTTTTTTCTCAAAAGATTATGTAGTTAAGTATCAATGGGGTTACCCGAAATGCTACCTGACCCGGGTCCAAACTGCAGTACAATAAACAATTGGTCACAGTAGCAACAATGTAACAATACAAAAGAAATAGTGGCATTCACAACACCAAACTTGCAAAATTCTCAGTGAATGCGATTTATTTTCAAAGCATTAATCACTTCTTATAGACAGCGCAGTTGTTCATGCATCTAGAATCAAATATATATATATTTGCAACTAAGGTGCTCTAGTGTGGGGAAGGAGGGATAGGGGTGTTCTGGATCAAAGTGAGTGAGTGAGGGTAATTGACAAGGGAGAGGTAATGTGACATATATACATTAAGTTTACATAGTGAAACCTGTAGGCCGGGCCAAATATTGCCGTAAATACACAAAGCATTTAAAGACACTGATAATGAATTTCAGTCACTGCGAATTTTGCAAATTTGCTGTTGTGAATGCCACTATTTCTTTCGCATTGTTAAATTGTTGCTGCTGTGACCAATTGTTTATTTTACTGCAAAAGATTATGTTGGCACTTACATATATACCTAATGTTACAATAAGTTTTTTTTCTTCAGTGAATATATATTACCTACTGGCGGTCGCCAGTAGGTATATATAGTTAGGATTTTTTCTCTATGGGTTTTTTGAAAATTCTATGTCTAATAACTTTGGCGTTTGTGGACGGAATCGGCTGAAATTTTCAGGAAAATGGCACATTTTGTTTCTGAGCAGCCCTTGAAAATTTGGGGGGGGTTCGTCCAGTGGGGGCCGAGAAAAAAGGGGGGTCCCAAAACGTGTTTTTAACATTGAGTTTTCCATAGGGCGGTTGGCCTCACTTTTAGCCCGAACGGCTGAATGGATTTGCACGAAACTTGGCAAAATTGTAGGGACTGGTAGCCCGATGTGCCTTTTGTAGGTCTCAATATATGTGCTCCAGTGGATTTTGAGAAATTAACGTTTAAAAAAAGATATATATCTGTAACAGCGGACCGGTTAGCGCTCTGGTTCGCGGACTTTTCGCGCAACGGAGCTTTGTGAAGCGAAGCTGATTGGTTCTCCGGCGTCTGTCAACATTCCAAACAGTCCGTAGCGGCCGCCATCTTGTCTCTCGGTAGGATCGAGAGACAAGAGGAGGTCAAAACAAAGGGGGAAATAACTATAAGGGGGCATAGTAGATCCTCGCTGACCCCCTAGGTTTGATGTGGAGGTTTTAAAAGGGCCCCGCGGGGCAAAAAAAAACCAAAATAATAATAATCGAACGGCTGAATGGATTTGCACGAAACTTGGCAAAATATTAGGGACTGGTAGCCCGATGTGCCTTTGCTAGGTCTCAATATATGTGCTCCAGTGGATTTTGAGAAATTAACGTTGAAAAAAAGATATATATCTGTAACAGCGCTCCGCTTCGCGTACTTTTCGCGTTACGGAGCTTTGCGAAGCTGATTGGTTCTCCGGCGTCTGTCAACATTCCAAACAGTCCGTAGCGGCCGCCATCTTGTCCCTCGGTAGGATTGAGAGACAAGAGGAGGCCAAAGCGAAGGGGGAAATGACCATAAGGGGGCATAGTAGATCCTTCCTGACCTCTTAGGTTTGATGTACCATTTTGCCAAGTTTGGTGTAATTCCGTTCAGCCATTCAGGCTGTAGACGTATGTAAATGTCCTATGGAAAATTGCATGGGGAAAACACATTTGAAAGTGTTGAAATTTAGAACCAATTAAAATGTTACTTTGGTTTTGTATTTGTGTGTGATGAAAGTTAATTGGTTATGTATATATGTCAAATGAGAGGAAACCACAGCCATTTTGTGATACTACTGTCTGAGGTACATTTGTGAGGAATTTTTGGTGGTGAATTTCTGGTGTTTGATTTACACAGTACTAACACTTCTGCTACTTTTAAAAAGGTGAGTTGTTAATTTGTAAGGGGAACTATGTTGTACACTTGAAGATAATTTGAAAAATGTTTTCTGTTATTTATTTGCTGTCCTTCTGTTATACTAAATACTTGATGAAGTTAGTTTTATATTATGTATTACTAAAAACGATAAATGAAAGTGATTATTTTTTTCTGCAATTTACAGCAAGCAATTTCAAAATAAAATGGCTCACAATGAAGAGACCGTGGCAATTTCTTTTGAATTGTCCACTACATTGATTGAAATTGAGAGCACCAATAATGAAATATTGTCACAAGGAGGACATGACTTGTATGATTCCATTAGATTGATTGAAATGGACAGCACCAAGAATGAAATATTGTCACAAGGAGATGACTTGAATGATTCCACTACATTGATTGAAATTGAGAGCACCAATAATGAAATATTGTCACAAGGAGGAGATGGCTTGTATGATTCCATTAGATTGATTGAAATGGACAGCACCAATAATGAAATATTGTCACAAGGAGGAGATGACTTGAATGATTCCACTACATTGATTGAAATTGAGAGCACCAATAATGAAATATTGTCACGAGGAGATGACTTGAATGATTCCACTACATTGATTGAAATTGACAGCACCAATAATGAAATATTGTCAGAAGGAGGAGATGACTTGAATGATTTTTTTGATCAATCTCTTGATGGCGAATTTATCGAGTGTTTGGAGACCATAGAGTTACAAGAATCATCATTGCAGACTTTTAATGAGGAGATTCCAGATGAGATGATTGAAGAGGAAATTACTGATGAGGACATGTTAGTAGTTGTTTCAAATTTAGAAAATTCTGAAGAATAAATTTATATTTAGAAATCAAAAATTGTTTGAGACATTATTTATTTTTATTTTTAATTTATGAGGTTGTAGCGAAGTGATTGTAGTATAAAATGAGACTTATAGTATAGAGTGCAACATTTTTATGTTACATGGTAAGTTTACTCATATTTACTTCCCTTCTGCCACTATATTATCTCCAATGTGTATTTGACATGTCTTCTTCATCTCCGGCCTCCTTTCTCTCACTGTGTGTCTCCGATGCATCTTATCGCTGGTATTTTGTGTAATTACAGAAGAGAGTAAAATAAAATAGTTCGGAACGTGAAAAGGGGGCAAAGTAGAGTACTCCTCACCCCCTAGGCCTTTTTAGGCGGTCCCAAAAGGATCAGTTTCTGCTTTCCTGAGAGATTATGGTATGAGTTCCATATACCACAATAACTTGCATTACAACATGCAAGATATCTATCTCCTATTACCAACTTTTGGAGATATTCGCGCTAAGCGCGAATATCTCCAAAAAGTAACACCTGCCCTGAGCAGTTCTTAGCCATGTTATCCAATGGGAGGTGGATAACATGGCTAAGAGTATTAGCTCGGTAATGCATGAATATCGCTGAGTTTTTAGCGATATTCATGCATTGCGGCCGTTTATTATCGCATTTGCGATAAACCTTGATAATAGTAAGGTTTATCTTCGATAATTTCTGACGATGCTTAGTGGTAAAAAATTGGTTGGTAAGCATCGTTAGCGATAAATATCGCTTAACTTTGGTAATATGCCCCAACGTCTGTTAACGTTCGATTCGAAGGAAATGAGGAAGTGTTGAAAAACATTGTCTGCGCCATCTTGCCTTTTTTGAAATGCCACACTTTTGTCGTGCACGGCAGCCATTTTAGATGTCTTGACCAGACCCACTCTCTGCACGCTGTCGATTCGTAGCATGGCTCCTCACCCTCGTAAGCATCTCCCCCAGGCACTGGTCACCACCGCTCTCTGTCTTATGCATGGGCAATAAACCTTCCCCCATCTGCGCTGCTCTTCCCTGAGAATCACACTCTGTGCCCGCCCGACACCTCCCTTTCGCCCTATTCACTACCGCACCCTCTGACACTCCTCTTCCTCTGTGTCCGAATGTCCAGGCCGGTCCTAGGCTATCAGCTAGCCCTGCAGATGTAGTTTATGGCCCCAGCTGTAAAGAATCACCCCTCTTCAAAGGAGTTATAGTAGATCAAGGCCCACACCCGATGTGATCCGTCACAGCACACGCGTTCCTACTATCTGAAAACCATCCTGTATTGTGATTGGGGAGAGGACCGAGCCTGAAGCGGAAGATTCCAGGAATGACTCTTTGTACATCAAAGTTTTTACAATTATGTGTCACATTAAAAATATATAGCACTCCAACAAAGTAGTAGGAATATAAAACTTTAATAACATATAAATATATACAACAAAACAAAAACAGTAAAAACATTTAAACAACGAAGAGACCGTGGCAATTTCTTTTTAATTATCCAATAGATTTATTGAAATTGACAGCACCAATAATGAAATATTCTTGTCAGTAGCGGTCTGTTGTGCGAATAGTTCCAAGGCAGCAGAACGCGCTGAAATCTAGATGGCACGAAAGTGATGTCTAGCAAGTTGCCGCCCAGCAAATAACGGCGTGGGGCGCCGCGGGGGTGAGTGAGTCCAGTAGGCACCACAGCTATTCTTACCGGCATTGCAGAATTACTGCTGGGGACAATGCCTGTGCTGTAGCAGGGTCACAGCAGAAACAAAAAGGATTCTGTTGAAGATGTTGTTGGTTTTCAATTTGAAAACAGTTCTGGTGTCAACTGCTATGCTAATGTAGTGGTTAATGTTTTGTTTTCTCTAGAAAATGTAAAAGAGGGGGAGGCAGTCCAAAGTTCCGTTAAAAGGGCAAAGGAAAGGATCGGTGGTTTGAACTATCAGTCAAAAAGGGGAGGGGGTGCAATAATTTTTCCTACCGGGTCACACTGTGCTTTCACCGGAAGTGAGGTCTGCAGGATTGTAGTAATTCAAAGTGAGGCTGGCGCCAGCATGGGAGCGCCGACGTCCCGCGGATACAGTTTCGTCACTCCACGGGCGATCATGGCAGTCATTCCCCATCGGGGGTCGGAGACTCCCGCGGCTCCTCTAGAATCTTCAAGGTCGTGGAGGACTACGGTGGTGGAGTCAACCAGTGACCGGGCCATTTCTTTATGTTGGGCCCGCTCTTGCCAGGTCGACCGCCATTTTGAGAGTTCGGCAGCTACCGGCGATCGCGGGGTCACATGAGCGGACGGGCTCCACCCTGCCGGGCGAGACGTTGCAGCATGGCCACAGTGGAAGAACCGTTATCTAGGTCGTTCCGAAACTGTGCAGCACTGGAGTTGTTAGGATGCCACCGCCTGGAGCGCTGAGGGTGCAGCTGGGAAGCCTCCACCTGGGGAGGCGGGAGAGGCCTGTTCGCACCGTCTCTCCCTCCCAGTGCACCCCACGGCGTCTCGCTTGAGATTTGTTATGGCCGGACCAGGCGATGAGGACGAGGGGGGGTCGGAGGCATGTGCAAGACATCCCCCTCCAGTGTTGTCGCAGCCATTATAAAAGAAAGAAGTGTCCCGTCCGTCTTCGGGCCGGGCTTCCGGTGGATGTCGGCCGGACGCCCCTGGCTCTGGCCCCATGAACGGGTTTCTTGGTTTATCGGCTGCAGCCGGATCCCGTCGGCCTCGGCCCCCCGACCGTTGGTGGTCGGACCGGAAGAGCATGTGGCGGGACTACCTGCAACTCTCAAGGGCCACCGCGGCCGGACTGGGAGAGAGAGGGGAGGGTCGAGGAGACATTCCCCCCCCCTGCAACTGTTCAGCGTTGTAAAGGCAATCCCCTGGCCGGGTCCCGCTGGTCTCGGCCTCTCCTCCGGCTACACCCTACGTTAGGATCTCCTGGCCGAGGCGTGGCAGCAGAACCTGCCTTATATGGGCTGCTCCCGGCTGGGCGTAGCCGGAACCCTGCCCCACCTTGGAAGTTTCCAGAGTGGGGGTGGATGTTCTACTGACTTGCATTTTCCCTAGTCTATCGATTTTTTTGGCGTGGCAGGCGGTGGGACAGCGAGGGGTGATTTGGTTTCTCTTACTGTTTTTCTGGTCTCTCACCACTGGCATATTTTAACGTTTTCTTGTTTCTAGGACATTAATAGGTTTTATCATTACGTTATGTTATCGTTTCTTTGTTCGTTGTTTAATAAAAGTTCATGTTCATCAGTGGCCTACTGATTTTCGTTTTCCTATTTTTTTCTTTCCAGGTTGTTTCATGGTAAAGTTTCTGTTAACAGGATACAGTGATCACTTCGTTATTATTGCATATGTCCTTTTCACTAGGGGTGCTCTCTGGTCGGGCCAGATGACGTATCTCTAGTAAATGGTCCGGGTGAAAAAGGTGCATCAATCAGTGGGGAGTAGATAGGCATGACAGATTACAACGGGGGAGAACGGTCCGCATTACGTACCCTTTCACTACTTGCAAAGATTTTCCTACGTTTATTTGCAAACAGGGAATACCTCCAAAAAGAACTAATTCCCAAACAGTCAATGTTCGGACAATCAATCAATCAATGAGGAATGAAATAGGTACGACGTGTTAAAGGCTTGCGTTACCTACCCTTCACTATCTGCAAAGGGAGATAGAATATTCCTATTCTTCCTCGTTTGCAGGTAGAGAAGATCGTTAAGAGAATTAACTTCGAACAATTCAATGCTCGATTGAAACAATCAACAAGGGGTACTGTGAACACAAATGAACGCCGCTTATATACATACGCATTGCTATTTTCAACAGGTTGTTCCTAATGTTTCTATTTTAGCGAGGTCAAAAGAGATCCCATTAGTGGCCTACTGATTTTGCTCGATTCCTTTTGTTTTTTTACACGATTTTTCGCTATCTGCAAAGACTAAACAGAGTATTGCGACTCTGTGCTTGTTTGTAAATAGAGAATGAACCAAAGAGAACAATCAATCAAATGGAGAGAGAAGCAGGCACGACGGATTACAAAGGGGGAAAGGGCTGCATTAACTACCCTTCACTATCTGCAAAGAGAGAGTACTCCTAATAGAAATGAGGGGTGGGGGGCAGCAATCAAAGCAGATCAGTGTGCATAAACACGAAAAAAAAAATTCTTACCACGTACTTGACATTCGACAGCTTATGATATTTGCTATTAAAAAACCATTGAAATTCACTGAAAAAACCATAGGTTATAGACCATATATAGTTAGGAATTAGCATTTACAAAACCTTGAAAATTCACTGAAAAAACCATAGGTTATAGACCATATATAGTTAGGAATTAGCATTTAAAAAACCTTATTTTACTCACACAAAACCATTGAAATTCCATATATAGTTAGTTGCACTAACTATATATTGCGCACCCGCAATCCACTGCTGATGATGTCACATATTACATCATTCATGACATGGTCAGTGACATCACTGATGACATCACTGATGACATCTCAAATGACATCACTGATGACATCACTGATGACATCTCATTTGACATCAATGACCACATCACTGATGATATCATTCATGTGACAATACAATGCATCTCCTCACATTTTAATATAACCTCTGTTTCACCCAGTGTTAAAAACAGAGTATAATTTTTGAAACCATTGACACACCAATACTAGTTACTACATACGTACTCACTGATTCCTACGTCTACACACACATTCACTCATTCACCCATACAATCATTCATACATACAATCACTCATGTTTACAACACAATCATATGCACTCATACACCTATACAGACACTCACACTCTGCCACTCATCCATGGAGTTACTCACACACCTAGTCAGTCCTGTAAAGAATCAATCACACTTCCATTTTCTACTCTATACAGTTAAACATAGAGCACCTTACGTTTTCAACCATATACTAACACATACTTACTCTCTTATACAATCATTGATACAAGTACACATTGATCTGTACAGAGTCACACACCTCCCATCCAGCCACACACACACTCAGTCTCCCATGCAAATACTTGGGCAATCAATCAATAACCCATATAGTTACTCATATAGCTACTGATCAACACATGCAGCAGTTTACAGAACAACAGACATAATGATGCACAAATTAAGACAGTTTAGTCACTAACCCATGCACTCAGTGAGACACATTTAATCACTCACTCATACATTCAGTCATGCACCTACTAAATCCTTCGTCCAGACACTTATACATCCACTCATTCTTCAATATGTAAGACATATTTTAACTTTACAGAAACATAGTCACTGGATGTTGTCATCAGTGATGTCATCAGTGATGTCATTTGAGATGTCATCAGTGATGTCATCAGTGATGTCACTGACCATGTCATGAATGATGTAATATGTGACATCATCAGCAGTGGATTGCGGGTGCGCAATATATAGTTAGTGCAACTAACTATATATGGAATTTCAATGGTTTTGTGTGAGTAAAATAAGGTTTTTTAAATGCTAATTCCTAACTATATATGGTCTATAACCTATGGTTTTTTCAGTGAATTTTCAAGGTTTTGTAAATGCTAATTCCTAACTATATATGGTCTATAACCTATGGTTTTTTCAGTGAATATATATATGGATATATATATATATTCCAACACCCATCCCCTTCAGGAGATGAAACGAGTCGCACAAAAATTTGCCTTCATCAATTTATTCCGTACAGAGCAACAGGACATGGCATTGTTACCAACATGTTTCGTTTCATCTTGAAACTTCTTCTAGGGTGTGCCGGCCACCAAAACCGTCGTCAGTTTACCACAGGTGAGTTTTCAACGTTTTTTTATCTATCTGTCGATGGACCCGCCCATTTTGGAATCACTCCTTCTTAAATGTTGCATTACGGGATCTGTGGTTCACCAAAGACTGTTCTAATTTTTGCCCTCCAGTGGGCGGTGCATTGATGTCCCGCTGTGGTCACAGACCTCTTTACTTCTGTTACGAATTTGCCACAAGTTCCCTCAATGTCAGTCAACTTTCAGGACTGGCTGAGGACCAAGTACCGGAGTCCAGTTCCCGGGAGCACCGCAATCCCCTTCAATCCGTATTCACGGTTCCCACAGTTTGGTTCAAATGCGGGGATGCCTGGCGCTGCGTTTGGCTGTGCATTACTCCTCGGCAGAACCACGCCGACATAAATTCCAACACCCATCCCCTTCAGGAGATGAAACGAGTCGCACACAAACTTGCCTCCATCAATTTATTCCGTACAGAGCAACAGGACATGGCATTGTTACCAACATGTTTCGTTTCATCTTGAAACTTCTTCTAGGGTGTGCCTGCCACCAAAACCGTCATCAGTTTACCACAGGTGAGTTTTCAAAGTTTTTTTATCTATCTGTCGATGGACCCGCCCATTTTGGAATCACTCCTTTTTGAATGTTGCATTACGAGATCTGTGGTTCACCAAAGACTGTTCTAATTTTTGCCCTCCAGTGGGCGGTGCATTGATGTCCCGCTGTGGTCACAGACCTCTTTACTTCTGTTACGAATTTGCCACAAGTTCCCTCAATGTCAGTCAACTTTCAGGACTGGCTGAGGACCAAGTACCGGAGTCCAGTCCCCGGGAGCACCACAATCCCCTTCAATCCGTATTCACGGTTCCCACAGTTTGGTTCAAATGCGGGGATGCCTGGCGCTGCGTTTGGCTGTGCGTTACTCCTCGGCAGAACCACGGCGACATAACTTCCAACACCCATCCCCTTCAGGAGATGAAACGAGTCGCACAAAAACTTGCCTCCATCAATTTATTCCGTACAGAGCAACAGGACATGGCATTGTTACCAACATGTTTCGTTTCATCTTGAAGCTTCTTCTAGGGTGTGCCTGCCACCAAAACCGTCGTCAGTTTACCACAGGTGAGTTTTCAAAGTTTTTTTATCTATCTGTCGATGGACCCGCCCATTTTGGAATCACTCCTTTTTGAATGTTGCATTACGGGATCTGTGGTTCACCAAAGACTGTTCTAATTTTTGCCCTCCAGTGGGCGGTGCATTGATGTCCCGCTGTGGTCACAGACCTCTTTACTTCTGTTACGAATTTGCCACAAGTTCCCTCAATGTCAGTCAACTTTCAGGACTGGCTGAGGACCAAGTACCGGAGTCCAGTCCCCGGGAGCACCGCAATCCCCTTCAATCCGTATTCACGGTTCCCACAGTTTGGTTCAAATGCGGGGATGCCTGGCGCTGCGTTTGGCTGTGCGTTACTCCTCGGCAGAACCACGCCGACATAAATTCCAACACCCATCCCCTTCAGGAGATGAAACGAGTCGCACAAAAACTTGCCTCCATCAATTTATTCCGTACAGAGCAACAGGACATGGCATTGTTACCAACATGTTTCGTTTCATCTTGAAACTTCTTCTAGGGTGTGCCTGCCACCAAAACCGTTGTCAGTTTACCACAGGTGAGTTTTCAAAGTTTTTTTATCTATCTGTCGATGGACCCGCCCATTTTGGAATCACTCCTTTTTGAATGTTGCATTACGGGATCTGTGGTTCACCAAAGACTGTTCTAATTTTTGCCCTCCAGTGGGCGGTGCATTGATGTCCCGCTGTGGTCACAGACCTCTTTACTTCTGTTACGAATTTGCCACAAGTTCCCTCAATGTCAGTCAACTTTCAGGACTGGCTGAGGACCAAGTACCGGAGTCCAGTCCCCGGGAGCACCGCAATCCCCTTCAATCCGTATTCACGGTTCCCACAGTTTGGTTCAAATGCGGGGATGCCTGGCGCTGCGTTTGGCTATGCGTTACTCCTCGGCAGAACCACGCCGACATAAATTCCAACACCCATCCCCTTCAGGAGATGAAACGAGTCGCACAAAAACTTGCCTCCATCAATTTATTCCGCACAGAGCAACAGGACATGGCAATGTTACCAACATGTTTCGTTTCATCTTGAAACTTCTTCTAGGGTGTGCCTGCCACCAAAACCGTCGTCAGTTTACCACAGGTGAGTTTTCAAAGTTTTTTTATCTATCTGTCGATGGACCCGCCCATTTTGGAATCACTCCTTTTTGAATGTTGCATTACGGGATCTGTGGTTCACCAAAGACTGTTCTAATTTTTGCCCTCCAGTGGGCGGTGCATTGATGTCCCGCTGTGGTCACAGACCTCTTTACTTCTGTTACGAATTTGCCACAAGTTCCCTCAATGTCAGTCAACTTTCAGGACTGGCTGAGGACCAAGTACCGGAGTCCAGTCCCCGGGAGCACCGCAATCCCCTTCAATCCGTATTCACGGTTCCCACAGTTTGGTTCAAATGCGGGGATGCCTGGCGCATGGTTTGGCTGTGTGTTACTCCTCGGCAGAACCACGCCGACATTAATTCCAACACCCATCCCCTTCAGGAGATGAAACGAGTCGCACAAAAACTTGCCTCCATCAATTTATTCCGTACAGAGCAACAGGACATGGCATTGTTACCAACATGTTTCGTTTCATCTTGAAACTTCTTCTAGGGTGTGCCTGCCACCAAAACCATCGTCAGTTTACCACAGGTGAGTTTTCAAAGTTTTTTTATCTATCTGTCGATGGACCCGCCCATTTTGGAATCACTCCTTTTTGAATGTTGCATTACGGGATCTGTGGTTCACCAAAGACTGTTCTAATTTTTGCCCTCCAGTGGGCGGTGCATTGATGTCCCGCTGTGGTCACAGACCTCTTTACTTCTGTTACGAATTTGCCACAAGTATATATATATATATATTACCTACTGGCGGTCGCCAGTAGGTATATATAGTTAGGATTTTTTCTCTATGGGATTTTTGAAAATTCTATGTCGAATAACTTTGGCGTTTGAGGACGGAATTGGCTGAAAGTTTCAGGAAAATGGCACATTTTGTTTCGGAGCAGCCCCTGAAAATTTGGGGGGGTTTCGTCAAGGGGGGGCCGAGAAAAAAGGGGGGTCCAAAAACGTGTTTTTCCCATGCAATTTTCCATAGGGCGGTTGGCCTCACTTTTAACTCGAACAGCTGAATGGATTTTCACGAAACTTGGCAAAATTGTAGGGACTGGTGGCCCGATGTGCCTTTGCTAGGTCTCAATATATGTGTTCCAGTGGATTTTGAGAAATTAATGTTAAAAAAAATATATATATCTGTAAGCGCGCTCCGGGCAGCGCCCCGGTTCGCATACCTGACGCGTAACGGAACTTCGCGAAGCGAAGCTGATTGGCTCTTCGGTGTCTGTCAACATTCTAAACAGTCCGGAGCGGCCGCCATCTTGTCTCTCGGTAGGATCGAGAGACAAGAGGAGGCCAAAACAAAGGGGGTAATGACCATAAGGGGGCATAGTATATCCTCCCTGACCCCCTAGGTTTGATGTGGAGGCTTTAAAAGGGCCACGCGGGGCAAAACCGGGAAGCGGTCTGGGGAGCGTACTATAAGGAAAAAAGAATGATAGACTATGATATTTTGAAATATTGTATGTTTATTGATTGTTCTTTTTGTTGTTTTTTTGTTTTTTTTATTTAAGTAGCAGTATTTATGATTATTAAATATACATTTATTTTTGTGATTGTGCACAGTATACTATAAGTCTGACTTTACATTATAATCAATTTGGTACTAGTTTATGAATTACATATAAAAATGATTAAAGACTCAAACAATTTTTTATTATTAAATATAATTTTATTTTTCTGATTCTTTTTCAAAATTTAATAGAACGTCTAACATTTGACTGTCCGATATGTCTTCTTTTTGACTGAACATAACTTCCCACATTTGACCGTCCTCATATTGAAGTAAGAAATCCACAGATTCTACACATTGTAGAAGTTCATGGTCTCGTGATTCATCCATGAATTCCAAGTCAATGGGTTCAATGATTTCCTCATTGTTCATGTCTAGGACAATTTCAAAGGAAACATTCTGTTCTCCTTCCATTTTTGTGCTGAAATTTGCATAAAAAATAAATATATCAGTAGAGATAGGGCACTGTTGGGTTTAAGTTCAGACAGGTACTTTTGAGGCGTGAAGTAGTACTATTAAAAAGTGCCTGTGAAAAAGCCTAAGTAAATTCATAATTATACCACAGAAACCTAAATCAATCCATAATTATAATAAACAAGCCTTTCTCAATGTCTAACTCTTACAGAGGGATAGTATATAACTATCTGAAAATGTTTTCAAATTTATAAAATAACATCTTACCTTTTAAAAACAAGTTTAAGTTGTGAGTGAAAATGATCTTGCAATGTAGTTCAGGAAGTAGTAGTCAAAATGGTTGTGTTTCTCTCTCTTTCTTTATATATATTCAGGTACATAACCAATCAAATGTCAGGTAAAAAAAGTAGAAAATGAAAGTAACATTTTAATTGGTTGTCAATTCCAACACTTCAGATGTGTTTTGTGAAGTAATTTACCTCAGGGTATTTAGAGAGGTCTACAGGCTAAATGGCTAAATGGAATTTCAATCAAATTTGTGAAAATGGTAGGGATTGGTATGTAGTATGAGCTAATCTATATTTGGTGAAAGTGTCTCCAGTGGTTTTTCTGTGAATTACTTTCCCACCTTTTTTGAGCGAGCGCTTCCCGGTGCGCGCCCCGGTACGCGAACCGGCAGCGTTACGGGAGTCCTCCATTTTGTGTTTCGGTAGAATTGAGATACAAGATGGAGGGCAAATAATGTTGAGAATGGGTAGAAGGGGGCACGGTAGACGTATCCTGACCCCCTAGGTTTTCTGAGGGTGGCTGAGGAGGCCCATATGTGCAAGAAAAAAAAAACCTAATTTTCGCGCGGTTAGCGTCCGGTGCGCGTACCGGGTAGCGCTCCGGGGAGCGTACTATGGTGAAAATTAGTGAAAAAAGTTAGAGTAAAATAATAATTGTGAGTGATCAGATGTAGGGTAGCTCTGAAAAGAGCTTTTGGGTCCTGTGGCTGATGTAGGTACCTACAAGTAGGTACCAATGCACAGTCTTAAATTGAGGATGAAAATTCAGTTCCCCTCATCTGAGAAGGGAACTCCATCTGCTCTGTAGATATCTTGCATGTAGTAACGCAAGTTATTGTTGTAGATGGAGCCCATTCCATGGTCTCTCATGTAAGCTGAAACAGACTTATTTACATGCTTCCTCGATTTCTCAATTTGTGGACAAAATTCGTTTGACCACCTCCATTTCTGTCTTTGGCATATATTTGAATATACAAAGGCAGTTTGAGGAAATAGTGCCATCAATTGCTCAAAGGTGTCCTTTAAAAGCATTTCCAGACCTACCCCAGTCAGTGCCCAAGTCATTTCCTCCACAGTGCACAATTAACAGGTCAGGTTTTGGCAAATGCAAAAAGGTTTTCACCAATGGTATCAATTGGTGACATCTTAATCCTCTGTGGCCAATCCAGTTGATTTCCACATTTTGTAAATTGAGGTTGTGTAAATTTCTGTTATCAGCAAACCTTTGAGCCCAGTGGATATAACTATGTCCAACAATCCAGACAGAAAACATGGTGAGAGGAGGTTCTGCTGCAGTCAGATGAAGTGTGGTAATGAAATGGCAGTTGAAACAGTAGGAGTATGTAATGAAAAAAACTGTGGAGTTTCTGTAGTAATTATTCAGTAGCAGTGATTGGGGGATTTTGATTGCTAAAAACAGAAAGTTAGGGTGCATGGATGAGTTCTTTGAAAGATGTAATTTGAATGGTCAAGAAAAAATCATTTCATGAAAGATTGCACTGGATACGCAGTTGTACTGAGAGTTCAGCGTTCAATTGAAACATTGTTGTGTGAACTTGCAAACATGAGAGGTCTTTCAGGAGGTGGTTGCTATGGAAAAAAGGCAGAAAGGGCAGAGGGGGGAAGGGTGTTGATTTGAAAAAAGTGAGGGAAGAGTTTTGATTGGGTGACATGAGAGATATGTGTGATGAATTACAGCATTTCTGTGCCATTGTTGGTTGCAGCTTCTGGAGTGCATACCTTTTGCTCTGCTAAAGAAAAATTGGTGTGTGTCTGAGACTGTTTTGAAACTCAAAAAGTATTTGCTAAGGTGAGAAAAGATTCATTTAATTTAAATAGAGAATAGTATGCTTTAAGGAGAAAATTATGAAGAAAGTTGTGTATTTAAAATGTTGCTTTGTGTCAAGTGTTTTACAAATAGATTTTGTTTCTTTGAGTTACATAGCCATGTTACATAGGCATTTTAAAAGTGACGCAAAAATGGTGCAAGGGCCTTAAAAAAATGCTTTCATGTGTCTTAGGGCATTTTAAGTCACTTCCCCATGAATGTAGGTATATAATTACTTTACATGATGTGTTTAAAAACGTTTTTTGAAATCAATTAGGTTTCTTGATATGTACTGCTAGAGTTTCATAGGTTGCTTGGGGCATATTTACAAGGCCTTTGAGTTCCTTTGATGTTATTTTTCCCATTTTAATTTAAGACATTTCCTTGTGGTGCAAGGTCCTTGTAAATACGCCCCCATGTGTGCTTGGCAAATTTAGATTTTGATTCTTTGAGTTACATAGCCATGTTAAAAGTGACGCAAAAATGGTGCAAGGGCCTTAAAAAACGCTTTCATGTGTCTTAGGGCATTTAAGTCACTTCCCCATGAATGTAGGTATATAATTGCTTTACATGATGTGTTTAAAAACGTTTTTTAAAATCAATTAGGTTTCTTGATATGTACTGCTAGAGTTTCATAGGTTGCTTGGGGCATATTTACAAGGCCTTTGAGTCTCTCTGATGTTATTTTTCCCATTTTAATTTAAGACCCCATGGTGCAAGGTCCTTGTAAATACGCCCCCATCTGTGCTTGGCAAATTTAGATTTTGATTTTTTGAGTTACATAGCCATGTTAAAAGTGACGCAAAAATGGTGCAAGGGCCTTAAAAAATGCTTTCATGTGTCTTAGGGCATTTTAAGTCACTTCCCCTTGAATGTAGGTATATAATTGATTTACATGATGTGTTTAAAAACGTTTTTTGAAATCATTTAGGTTTCTTGATATGTACTGCTAGAGTTTCATAGGTTGCTTGGGGTATATTTAAAAGGCATTTGAGTCCCTTTGATGTTATTTTTCCCATTTTAATTTAAGACATTTCCCCGTGGTGGAAGGTCCTTGTAAATACGCCCCCATGTGTGCTTGGCAAATTTAGATTTTGATTCTTTGAGTTACATAGCCATGTTAAAAGTGACGCAAAAATGGTGCAAGGGCCTTTAAAAATGCTTTCATGTGTCTTAGAGCATTTTAAGTCACTTCCCCATGAATGTAGGTATATAATTGCTTTACATGATGTGTTTAAAAACGTTTTTTGAAATCAATTATGTTTCTTGATATGTACTGCTAGAGTTTCATAGGTTGCTTGGGGCATATTTACAAGGCCTTTGAGTCCCTTTGATGTTATTTTTCCCATTTTAATTTAAGACATTTCCCCGTGGTGCAAGGTCCTTGTAAATACGCCCCCATGTGTGCTTGGCAAATTTAAATTTTGATTCTTTGAGTTACATAGCCATGTTCCATACAGTGCTCACCTTCTGCGTAGTCTTTGAAATGCTAGACTCCATCTGCACAATGAGATATCTAAGCAAAGGAAACACAGGTGATGTGATTGTGAAATGAGCAAAAGAAATTCCACATTTTTCAATTTCAATTTTTCTAACATTACGAATCACATTGTGCAGATGAGGTTTAGGCCTGTCCAGGGACACAGAAGAGGTCTGGCCTTTGTTCAAGAGTGCAGTGGACATGACTCACTTCATTGGTAGGCCTGCACATGTATTATCTCCTCTGTACTCTTCAATAAGCCTAAATTTCATCTGCAACCCTGAGTAGGCCTCACCTCAAACAAATCTCTGGATAGGCCTCACCTTATCGTCATCCTGAATCAATCATTTAAAATGTTAGGGGCAGATTTATGATGGCCGTGCGCCTCTTTTGCGCCGCTGTTGCGTCACTTTTGTGATGCAGCAGTGAAGCAAAAGATGCACCATGTTGCAGGATAGGCCTCACTTCTTCTCCAACAAGATACCGTCAGTTTAAACTGTAAACATTTAGGACTGTGTAGGGGGCATGGAGAAGCTGAATCTTCTGTAAATGTCAAAATTGTTGTATACAGTGCTCAACTTCTGTGTACTCTTTGATATGCTAGACTCCGTCTGCACAATGAGATACCTAAGCAAAGGAAACACAGGTGATGTGATTGTGAAATGAGGAAAAGAAATTCCACATTTTTCAATTACATCACCTGTGTTTCCTAACGTTACAAATCACATTGTGCAGATGAGGTTTAGGCCTGTCCACGGACACAGAAGAGGTCTGGCCTTTGTTCAAGAGTGAAGTGGACATGACTCACTTCATTGGTAGGCCTGCACATGTATTATCTCCTCTGTACTCTTCAACAAGCCTAAATTTAATCTGCAACCCTGAGTAGGCCTCACCTCAAACAAACCTCTGGATAGGCCACACCTTATCGTCATCCTGAATCAATCATTTAAAATGTTAGGGACAGATTTATGATAACCGTGTGCCTCTTTTGCGCCACTGTGCGTCACTTTTGTGACGCAGCTGCGGTGCAAAAGATTTGCTATGTTGCGACATATTTACAACTTGATGCATCTAGGCAGATGTGTCATGCTGTAAAGTCCTGTGCCACATGAAACCGATGCAGCAGTGATGCAAAAGATGCACCATGTTGCAAGACAGGCCTCACTTCATCTCCAACAAGATACCGTCAGTTTAAACTGTAAACATTTAGGACTGTGTAGGGGGCATGGAGAAGCTGAATCTTCTGTAAATGTCAAAATTGTTGTATACAGTGCTCAACTTCTGTGTACTCTTTGATATGCTAGACTCCATCTGCACAATGAGATACCTAAGCAAAGGAAACACAGGTGATGTGATTGTGAAATGAGGAAAAGAAATTCCACATTTTTCAATTACATCACCTGTGTTTCCTAACTTTACGAATCACATTGTGCAGATGAGGTTTAGGCCTGTCCACGGACACAGAAGAGGTCTGGCCTTTGTTCAAGAGTGAAGTGGACATGACTCACTTCATTGGTAGGCCTGCACATGTATTATCTCCTCTGTATTCTTCAACAAGCCTAAATTTCATCTGCAACTCTGAGTAGGCCTCACCTCAAACAAACCTCTGGATAGGCCACACCTTATCGTCATCCTGAATCAATCATTTAAAATGTTAGGGACAGATTTATGATAGCCGTGTGCCTCTTTTGCGCCACTGTGCGTCACTTTTGTGACGCAGCGGCGGTGCAAAAGATTTGCTATGTTGCGACATATTTACAACTTGATGCATCTAGGCAGATGTGTCATGCTGTAAAGTCCTGTGCCACATGAAACCGATGCAGCAGTGATGCAAAAGATGCACCATGTTGCAAGACAGGCCTCACTTCATCTCCAACAAGATACCGTCAGTTTAAACTGTAAACATTTAGGACTGTGTAGGGGGCATGGAGAAGCTGAATCTTCTGTAAATGTCAAAATTGTTGTATACAGTGCTCAACTTCTGTGTACTCTTTGATATGCTAGACTCCATCTGCACAATGAGATACCTAAGCAAAGGAAACACAGGTGATGTGATTGTGAAATGAGGAAAAGAAATTCCACATTTTTCAATTACATCACCTGTGTTTCCTAACTTTACGAATCACATTGTGCAGATGAGGTTTAGGCCTGTCCACGGACACAGAAGAGGTCTGGCCTTTGTTCAAGAGTGAAGTGGACATGACTCACTTCATTGGTAGGCCTGCACATGTATTATCTCCTCTGTACTCTTCAACAAGCCTAAATTTCATCTGCAACCCTGAGTAGGCCTCACCTCAAACAAACCTCTGGATAGGCCACACCTTATCGTCATCCTGAATCAATCATTTAAAATGTTAGGGACAGATTTATGATAGCCGTGTGCCTCTTTTGCGCCGCTGTGCGTCACTTTTGTGACGCAGTGGTGGTGCAAAAGATTTGCTATGTTGCGACATATTTACAACTTGATGCATCTAGGCAGATGTGTCATGCTGTAAAGTCCTGTGCCACATGAAACCAACGCACCAGTGATGCAAAAGATGCACCATGTTGCAAGACAGGCCTCACTTCATCTCCAACAAGATACCGTCAGTTTAAAATGTAATTATTTAGGACCGTGTAGGGGGCATGGAGAAGCTGAATCTTCTGTAAATGTCAAAATTGTTGTATACAGTGCTCAACTTCTGTGTACTCTTTGATATGCTAGACTCCATCTGCACTATGAGATACCTAAGCAAAGGAAACACAGGTGATGTGATTGTGAAATGAGGAAAAGAAATTCCACATTTTTCAATTACATCACCTGTGTTTCCTAACTTTACGAATGACATTGTGCAGATGAGGTTTAGGCCTGTCCACGGACACAGAAGAGGTCTGGCCTTTGTTCAAGAGTGAAGTGGACACTTTTGTGATGCAGCGGCGGTGCAAAAGATTTGCTATGTTGCGACATATTTACAACTTGATGCATCTAGGCAGATGTGTCATCCTGTAAAGTCCTGTGCCACATGAAACCTGCGTCAGATTTCATGTGAGCGTTTTGTTGTAGGATGGCCAGTCATTTGCATGAAAGCCCTGTAAAACTAACACAGTAAAATTAAGAAGATTTCACTGAGTCACATTTATGGCATTGCTGAATCAAATCCTTACGCCTGTTTGAAACAGCATCGCTGGACATGGTTAAATAATATCTGCAAAATGTTACTCTTGTTAAAAAAATTTACAATTATAGTCTCTGAGATTTGTCTCTTACTCTGCAACATCTCAGTTTCAGTTTCAAAAGACCTTTATTCGAATTTGTTAAAATTCATAAAAGTACCGAACACATCAAAGAACATATACATTCACATAATACAAAACAGTTAAATAATTTACATTTCATAATAACAAAGCAAATCATACAGCAATTAGACAATAAATTTCATTAAGTTAAAAGGTTTTAGCAGTAGTATTTTTGACTAAATCTGATTTCAAGGACTTTCCATAGTCTTGCGTGCACGTATGGCTAGTCTTAGAAAAGTGCTAGTGCGAAATGTCACTTCATCATTGTCCAGGGTGAGCAGCAGCAAATAGGAATCCTGAAGTGTGAGAGGTCTTAGTTTTCTAAAATATGGGGTTAAAAGCCATTTGGTATATCTCAAATAAAATTTGCAAAAAAACAAAAAGTGCAAATCGTCTTGAGTACTTGTACCGTCACAAGGGCAGGGGGTAAAATCAGTATGGTGTTGATACCCCAGAGGAAAAGAAAGCAAAAATTTCACAGTTCCTGCCCTTAGACGAAATAGTAGAGATCGTTCCCAATTTGACATAGGCAGTGATAAATAGGGTGGCATGATTTGCATACAAAGACCATTACCGATGTATTTTTTAACCCCTGATTTCTGTAATTCAATTCCAAGCCGTTCATTACGGTAAAGTGCATACAGTGCCTTTTGGACCTCATATTTGTCCTTTGATTCAATAACCGTTGGCTCAGTAAACAGAATACCTCTACCAATTTCATTGAATATTTTAAAAACTTCTTTAAACCAGGGGATCTGCATGCCATTTTCACTATTAAGGCAATCCCTAATGATGTTTTGCGTAAGGGCAGCAGCCTCATTCCTCCAGATTCTGATCCAGAAGAGTGCTGGTCTTGCTTTAATAAAGTCGTTTATAAAAGGGAGGTTAAGTTCGTTATGACAGATAAAATTGGAAGAGGAAATTGGTGCTCCCAACAATTTCCTGCAGAAACGGTTTTCCTCTCTTTGAATACCAATGCTGCTGGCCAATCCCCACACTTCGGCTCCATACGTAGCAACAGGGGAACACTGTAGTTTAAAAATTTTAACAATAGCTTTAGTGGCACCGATTTTCTTTGGGCGGGGGAGACTCAGGACAGAGTTGTTGGCTTTCGAGAACTTGCTCGTGGCGTGGGCCACATGCCCACTCCAAGAGCCGTTCGCAGCGAAAACCAACCCCAGATAAGGGAACTTATGGACAGATTCCAGTTTATCTGTTCCAATTTGGATAGTACCGAGTTTCCTTTTGCCCGGCCCACAGGACATGATAAAAGACTTTTTAAAATTAACTTTCAAATCCAGTCCCTCCATAAAATTTACAAAACTATGTACAAGCAGACGTAGAGCATTAGGTGTACGTGCCATAAGGACAGCGTCGTCTGCATATAAAAGTGCGGGCAAGGGATTTCCTAAAATAGTTGGGACATCAGGGGTAGCTTTCTTTAGACAGTTGGACAAGCCATTAATATAGATAATAAACAGCAGGGGTGCTAAAACGCACCCCTGTCTCACCCCCCTCCCTATCTTGATGGCTCCCGACACCTCTCCGCCCATCCCAACACGTACCCGAGCTTTCGAGTCAGTGTGGAGATAGGCTAAGAAGTAAACAAGAGCGGCATCGAGACCGTTTGACAGGAGGGTTAACCATAGCTTGGATCTGTTCACAAGATCGAATGCGGATGAAAGATCCATAAAAGCTAGGTAAACGGGGGATGAGCGAGCAATGCAGTATTTATCTATTATCAATTTTAAGTTTAGGCATTGCTCGACAGTTCCTACCCCACTCCTAAACCCCATCTGGCAGGGGTCTAAAAGATCAGAATCAGACGCCCATTCCAGTACCCTGTTATAGATTATTCGTCCTAGTATTTTTAGAGTATTATCCAGGAGGGAGATAGGACGATAGTTTACTGGGTCAGATCTGTCTCCCTTTTTGTAGATGGGGACAATAATACTTGTAGTCCAGGTGGCGGGCATAGCTACATGTGGTAGACTGTTAAAAATGTTTAAAAGTATTGGTGTCCAAAGATCAACATTAAATTTGATAATATCAATAGGGAGGCCGTCCGGCCCAGGAGCCTTATTACCTAGGCTTTCTTTGATAGCTTTCCTGACTTCTAAGTCCGAAATCTCTAAGCCTTCTATTTGGTTCAGATTAGGGAGAGGTTGCTCATCAAAGGGGGCGGCATAAATATTAGAAAAATGGGTCTCCCAGGCTGAGCTGCTTATATTGCAGCTAATTTTTGTAAGCTCTTTGCCCATTTCCCTCGTTCTCCTAACTGCCGTCCAAAAAGGGCCGCTGCCACCCAGATTGGCGCTGATAACCAGCTTATCCCAGTGATCACAGAGCAAATCTGCCTTCCTTTTCGATGTTTTATCTTTATAATTTTTCCTGGCGGCTCGAACAACATCCTTACACCTGGGATTGGCAGAGAGAGCCTTTCTTAGCTCTCTATTGGCCACGGAGCAGGATGTGTCAAACCACCGTGGCTCTTTGTGGACAGCAGAGAGTGGGACTGACAAGAGATTTTTTATATTGGTGCATAAAGCTTCAAAATCAATAATCAGTTCTTCATTATTTGTACTTGGGGAGGAGAGGCGTTTCAATAAATCCGGATGTGCCTCCCGAATCGTATCTATGATGGCCCCACAATCAATTCCTCTCCATTTAAGGCGAAGGCCGTCAATTGAGGGTGTAATATCCCTTGCTCCATTTAAGTTCATAAGAATCGGACTGGGTGCGAGGTTAAAAATAGCAAACAGAGGATTATGATCGCTGAAAGACGTTTGCACCACAGTGGATTTGATTAAACAGTCCATTAGCGCAGGCGATGTAAAAATGTAGTCGATAATTGAACCGTTATCCCTGCCCTTAAACGTAGGGGCATAGGGAAAATTCATATCATACCCTACACTCATTACATCAGCAAGATTAAAATCAGAGAGTATGCTAATCAGTTCCAAACCCCTGCGGTCATTACAGTGATCAAAATTAGTAGATCCATAGTTATCTATAAGTTTCACATTAAAATCTCCCCCGATCAGGATACTAGTCTTAGTGTCTACTGACAGAGAACAATCAATCATGTTTAAAACCTTAGATAAAGCAACAAAATTTTTGTTCGGTACACCATTAAAATCATTGTTGTAAAAATTAATTAAATAAATTGTGGTCTTTGATTTCAGTTTATATTCCAGAATTTGAATGTTGGAATTTGCAAAATTATCCAACTTCAAAACATTAATTATACCGCCTGCCAAAATTCTAATCCCCGTGAAGAGTCCACCCACCGCTCGGCCAAAACTAGGTTTTGGAGATGTCAGGCTGAAGCAGTGGTAGCCTTCAATATGCAGGTTATCAACAGCCCAAGTCTCTTGGAACATAAGTATGTCTATGTCATTAATTAGTTCGGTCCATGCAGGGTCAGAGAGCTTAGATTCTAGACCTGCGACATTCCAGCTTAATATTGATAGGCCGTGTTTGAACCCCTGATTAATAATTGTGCGTCTAGTATTGCCATTATCATGAATAGTTGGTTCGTTTAAAATGGCTGGAATGCTATCCAACAATATAATTTCTGGAACTGCCGTTTTAACATGGAGCAATGCTGGTGAAATTATAATTGTGGCATCCTCTTGGTTACATGCTTTTACATTGTTGCTTAATTCTTTATTTAGGGGTGTAGTCAGTCAATCCTGTTCGTCTAATGATGGTAGATAGTCGAACCGATTGAAAGTTGGGATATTATACATTGGCCTAGCTTGTGTCATCTGTGCAAACTGGAATGGGTTGGGGGTTAAGTAGGATCTATCCCTATGATTGCTCAAGTGCATAGTTGGGGCTTGAAAGTACTGCGGATGGTTGGGGGTAAGGATTGGCATTGGGGGTTGTGGGTGCCAATTGAGGTTGTTGGGAAAGGCGACATTTAAGTTCTGGTTTTGGGCAAAAAGGGGTGATTTGACCCTTGCACCAAAATTCATCTCTGGATGTGAGTTAGTGGGGAAGTTGTTGGGAAAGTTAACCGTAGCTTGTTCTGGGGGTATCAGGTGTCGGTAAAAATATCCCAAGGGAAGGAGCGTGGTGTTAAATTCCCGTAGCGATGGTGAAGGGGCGTTAGCTAATGTCTTCTCTGCCCAGTATGGTTTTCTAAAACTAATAGTGACACAGTCACCCTCAAATTTTTTCCTGAGTGGTCCAATCCAACCCACCCTCTGTGTGTTAATAATCTCCCTTGCACCATCAATCGGGTAATTGCAGTTGGTAATTAGCCAGTGCAGGGTTTTATTTTTGAGTGATGTGGGATTTTCATCCTGATCCTCTCTTAGTTTGGTAACGTTTACTAACACTAGTACGTATGCACCGCATTCCGGGGGGAGATTAATGCGGGCAGGAACTTGTCTGGATGTTTTTGGGGTGGGTTGGGTCAGGATAGGATTGCTTGTTGAAACTGAAGGGTGACCTGTGGTGGTCGCAATTGGGAGTGTAATATTCGTGGTGGTTTTGGTGCCAGGATCCTTCCTTTTGTCTGTAGATTTGCTATAAGTATGGGGTATTGGTGTTTTTTGTTTAGTAATTGGGCCATTGGCCGGAGCAGGTGCGACTTTATCTACATTATTTGGGGCAGCTGGGGGTACTTGTAATAAAGTTGTTTTGGGACCTGCTATATTGGTAGGGTTACTATTTTTTGTGCTAGCTGCAGGGCCTCCCTTTAGGAAAGTCTTAAGAGGGTTACTCAATTCGTCTAGCTGTTTTTCTAATCGAGCAAGCCTGTTTTCGATTGGGGATAAGTAAATACTTAATAAATCCCCCAGTCTTTCCAACAGGGGGTCATATGATTTGTCTATATTTCCATTAGTGTTTGTTGTTCTACCCTGCTGTACAGTTTCACTATCATCCCTCTGGGGAATTACCATAACCTTAGTCGCATTATGATTGTTGTCAGGGACAAAGTTGGTATTTTTCCCAGGTTTCCTTTGTGCCCGGCCATATTTCCTGGTCGTGGTGACCCGGGGCTTGGGTACGTGTAACTTCAGTTTTTGAACTGCCCCCTCACGCCTACCTCTAACATGCCTGGTGTTATCAGCAGGTTTTGCTTTGGGAGAGGGGTTAATTAGTAAATCAGGCGTTTTTTCCAGGTCTGTGCTGGTGTCGGTGTCTGTGTCTAACAGAGGAATGGAGGCTGAGAGGTTAACCTCACTGGGAATTGTGTGTATGTCAGCACAAACATTAAGTAGGGGTCTGATGTTGTTAGGCATAGTTTGTGCAGGTGTAATGGCGGTAGCAATGAGGCCAAGCGAGGAACGTCTGGCATGCGCCAGGTCTTGTGATACCCTGCGTTCTAATAGGTTAATGCCCTGATTAATGGCATCATTGGCCTTAAATATAAAAAGGTCAATGGGGCCAGTCACAGCGGCAGCAGTTTTGCTGCGGGTGCCTCTTGGGGACATGCTGGCAAATACTAACCCCTGTTCTACGGTTTGGGTAGTTGCGCAGGACTGCAGATGCAGGTGTCAATGACACATAACAAACACAATATTTAAACAAATAATAATAGCAAATAGTCCCGGAAAAGATAGCAGTACCCACAGTTCCCAAATGAGAAATGGCCGGTGGACCAAAGAACAGTACCTTCAAGTCGTAATGAACGGGTAAATATAAGGGGAGTGGCCCCGTCCCGTCCTCCTCAGGCCTCTGAGGGCCACAGAGGGCCCGCCCTTTGCCCGGGCTTAGCCCGGCGCGACCCCGCGCGCTCCCGCGACGCGGGAGGGACAGCTGGAATTTAAGCGCCTCCAGGCGCGGAAGTCCGGGGACCACGGAGGTCGGCGTCCCAGGGGATCCTGGGTAGTGTAGTTCAACCCGGCGGCCGCGTTTTGCCTGCGGCGGCGGGGAACCAGACACACTACCAGTTTGCTCCAAAGTGCCCCCGAAGGTCAGTAGAATGCCCCGCTCCACCGGAGGGACAGCTGGAATTTAAGCGCCTCCAGGCGCGGAAGTCCGGGGACCACGGAGGTCGGCGTCCCAGGGGATCCTGGGTAGTGTAGTTCAACCCGGCGGCCGCGTTTTGCCTGCGGCGGCGGGGAACCAGACACACTACCAGTTTGCTCCAAAGTGCCCCCGAAGGTCAGTAGAATGCCCCGCTCCACCGGAGGGACAGCTGGAATTTAAGCGCCTCCAGGCGCGGAAGTCCGGGGACCACGGAGGTCGGCGTCCCAGGGGATCCTGGGTAGTGTAGTTCAACCCGGCGGCCGCGTTTTGCCTGCGGCGGCGGGGAACCAGACACACTACCAGTTTGCTCCAAAGTGCCCCCGAAGGTCAGTAGAATGCCCCGCTCCACCGGAGGGACAGCTGGAATTTAAGCGCCTCCAGGCGCGGAAGTCCGGGGACCACGGAGGTCGGCGTCCCAGGGGATCCTGGGTAGTGTAGTTCAACCCGGCGGCCGCGTTTTGCCTGCGGCGGCGGGGAACCAGACACACTACCAGTTTGCTCCAAAGTGCCCCCGAAGGTCAGTAGAATGCCCCGCTCCACCGGAGGGACAGCTGGAATTTAAGCGCCTCCAGGCGCGGAAGTCCGGGGACCACGGAGGTCGGCGTCCCAGGGGATCCTGGGTAGTGTAGTTCAACCCGGCGGCCGCGTTTTGCCTGCGGCGGCGGGGAACCAGACACACTACCAGTTTGCTCCAAAGTGCCCCCGAAGGTCAGTAGAATGCCCCGCTCCACCGGAGGGACAGCTGGAATTTAAGCGCCTCCAGGCGCGGAAGTCCGGGGACCACGGAGGTCGGCGTCCCAGGGGATCCTGGGTAGTGTAGTTCAACCCGGCGGCCGCGTTTTGCCTGCGGCGGCGGGGAACCAGACACACTACCAGTTTGCTCCAAAGTGCCCCCGAAGGTCAGTAGAATGCCCCGCTCCACCGGAGGGACAGCTGGAATTTAAGCGCCTCCAGGCGCGGAAGTCCGGGGACCACGGAGGTCGGCGTCCCAGGGGATCCTGGGTAGTGTAGTTCAACCCGGCGGCCGCGTTTTGCCTGCGGCGGCGGGGAACCAGACACACTACCAGTTTGCTCCAAAGTGCCCCCGAAGGTCAGTAGAATGCAACATCTCATTGTTGTTCTCTTTCTTTAAAGATAACGACAACAACAAGCATGAGTGATAATGAGCAATCTGTTGATCTCGATATTATCATTGAAATTGTGATTGAAACATCAGTGGAAGTAGATCCCTTGGATGATTTAAATCCTGAGGATGATGAAGAACATGATGAGGATGCCGATTTGTCAGAATTGTATGACATAGGGTGGGAAGCTGACCTGCTTGAGCCTATGGAACTATAAACATTTATTTTTAAAAGTTACTGGAAATGAAAAGTAAACATGTAAACCGTTTAATTTAAAATTAAACACAACTTCAAAAACAGGTTGTGTGTAGTGTCTTTAATAAAATAGTCAAATATGCTCATAAAATTAGTTCAGATTCACATATAAAACAGCACAGGTCAAATGTAGAAGCATTCCATTTCTTTGCTACTATTTGTGACTACTAAATTTGCCAATGCACTAAAAATTATTGTATGTAAAAATAAGTAGTGTGTTAAATTTTTGACGACTGTTATTGATTTACTGTTTGGTAATAGTGGTTAATAACATTTTTAATTATATTTTACCACATATTCAACTGCAGATCATTTCAAAAGTACATAATGCCATCTAAAGAGCGAAACCGAAAGGCTACAAAACGTCAAAGACAGCAGCTTACTAAATGCTTGCAGCAGTCCTCTACAATAAAAACTCGTCAAGTCACCAAGAAAGCTCCGGGTAAGACAACGAAATCATTCCTAAGAAACATTTGTAGAAAAAAAAGTAGTACTACAGAAAATGTTTTAGTCCAGAAAAAGAGAACCAATTTAAACGGAAAGGAAAGGCCAATCAAAAATGTTACTGCTAGAGCAGGAGATAACTCTGTGCATGGTAGTAGAAGGAAAAATCAGTTTAGGGACATTCGTAGACGAATGTTCCGCAACAGGATAATTGGCAATTTGTTAAAAAATATTAAGAAAGGTCAACAGAAAGTGGTTTTTTATAAGAGAAAAAAAAAGTTGAGAAAATTATTGATCAGGCATTTGAAATTAAGCGAAAGTTATTTATTTTGATAATAAATAGAATTTGGAAGCTAAACAAGGCAATTTATGATTTCAAAAGAAATAGTAGATGGAAGAGAACAGTTAATCGTAGTAATTTTTGTGAAGTTTTTTCAGGAGAATGGATGCATAGTTCAAGTTGTGAGGCATTTTTTAATGAGGAGAGTTATTTCCAGGATAATGATTTGGTGCATGCAGTTGGCACCAGTGGTCGAGCTTATGAGGTGAAAGATGGTTGTCCAGTTGAAAAAGAAAAACTTGTGACAACAGAGGCAGAAGAGGTGTTAGGTAATGAGGTTTTAGGAAGACGTCCTAAGGGACTAGTGTATATCTGGAAGTGTAGTAGTATTTGCAGTGTGCGACAGGATTCCATCAATTTGCTTTGTGATTTTGTACGGACATTTAAACAGAAAACTTTAAAACAGAAAATGAAGTTGTTGCAAGAATTAGATCCTTGCAGAGTGAGAGAAGTGACAGGTTTGCATGGTCATTCACTGGCTTGTCTTTCCAGGAGAGTATGCCAGAGTGTTTTTCATCATTTCAGGATGCTAGCAGTGCATCATAATAAAGTGAGGAAATTAGTTAGAATGTTGTATTATGCTAAGAGTCCAGCAATTATGCTTAAACAATTATGCACTGCTCTTTTGCATAGTTCTAAAGTAGATGTGAAGAATATTTGTGAAGAAATTTGAGTTTTGTTACTTTGCAAGTAAAGAGGAGAATGTTGAAATTGACCCAGAAGAAGAAGGTAATGTGGAAGATAGTGTACAGGTTTCCAGTACAAATAATTTTCAGAAAGAAATTGCCACGTTTCAGGTGAAATCAAGTGAGAGGCCTAATTTTACTTGTGTGTGTTGTCGACGCACTTATTATAAGAATCAGACTAAGTTAGTGGATTTATATGCAAAAAGTGAAAGTGAAAATAATAGTGAATGGAAGGATTTTGCAACATACTTGATGGTAGAAAATTGTTTTGATTTGGGATTGGATCAACGTGTGTGTACTTATTGTTGTAACAAATTAAATCAAAACTGGATGCCTGCTAGAGCGGTTCATAATAATCTGGAATTGGTTGAGATTCCTTCTGAATTGAAGGATTTAAATACTTATGAATCTATTTTGATTCAAAGTATCCATCCCTTTCAGGCTATTGTACGAATGGAGCCAAAGACAGGGAAATTGCCTCCATCAGATTTACAGAGAGGATTAAAGGGAAGAGTTGTTTATTTGCCTCTAGATTTGAAGAAAAACATTAATACAATTGGAGTAGAGAAAGTGGAAGAGGAACCTCTGGTTATCTTAGTTAATGGGGTTCCGACAAAGAGTAAGAAAATCTGGCAAGATTTAGTGGATGTTAGGAAAGTCAAAAAGGGAACATTGTATTTGAAGAAAAACAATAAGTACTACAAGAATGTATATGTTGCAGAAGAGGAAGTAAGTGAAGAAGAGGATAGCGATATGTGTGCTGGTCAAATTGAGAAAGTAGAAGCCTCTAAAAATGAAGAAATATATGAACATTATAGTGTTCATCCTTTGCATTCCAAGGAAGTCATGTGGAATGCTATTGAGTTGTTTCAAATTAAACAAGCCAAAGGAAGTCCCATTAGTGTTTGGGAGGAAAGTTTGGAAGCTCGGTGTTTCCCACAGCTATTTCCAACAGGTCGAGGAGGAAGATATGATGAGCGACCTGATCAAATTCCTGCTTCTGAATACCGGACTTTACGATTGTATGCAGAAGATCCTAGGTTTCGTCAATGCATTCCCTATTTGTTTCATCTACTGTTTGAAAGCGATCTGTCTGGACTGTCATATGCAGTGAACCACATCTTGAAAAGTGGTGTACAGATGCAAAATATCTCGGCAAGTGACTTTATGGATAAAGTCAATGTGCAAGACAGTATTTTGGATTCTCACCTGATTAATCTCATGGCGTGTCAGCGTGGTACTAATGAGTACTGGTACCGTCGTCATGGTGATTTAAAATGTATGCTGAGGAACTTAGGAACTCCCACATGGTTCCTCACTCTCAGTTGTGCCGAGTATGGCTGGGAAGATTTACTTGAATTTCTACAAGAGGCAAATGGAAACATTGAAAATATCGAATTCAAGACACCCGGAGAACTGTGCTCCTTGGATCCAGTGAATGTATGCAGGTACTTCAATCATAGATTTGAAGCTATGATGTCTTTCATCATGAACAAGAAAAATCCACCTCTTGGAGAGGTGTTGGATTTCTTCTGGAGAAAGGAGTACCAAGCAAGAGGTGCTCCTCATATACATATGCTGCTGTGGATCAAAGATGCACCCAATTTTGGAACAGATCCGGATGACTTAGTGATGAGTTTCATAGAACAGTATTCTACATGTGCTGTTCCAAAGGCAAAGGAAGACAAAAGCCTAAGAGAACAAGTTTTACGCTTCCAAAGCCATCGTTGTGGAAAGTACTGTCGTCGTAAATTCAGAAACAAGGACAAGTTCTACACAAAATGTCGTTTCGCCTTTCCACGACCGGTGATTTCTAAAGGAAGAGTGAACAGTTTGATGTCTTCACTGCGACATAATGTGATGAAGAAACCACCCCAAAATACGTACAATTTGAAAATGAACGAAGAGTCCAAGTACATCAACGACTACAACCCAGTGATTTTGTCCATGTGGAATGCTAACATGGATATACAGTTTGTGGCTGATAACTGTATGGCTGTGGCTCGGTATGTGACATCTTACATCACCAAAAAAGAAAAGACAGAATTGAAGGATATGTGGTAGGACATTTCCCATGAAAAGAGCCTCAGTAAGAAGTTGTACAGTTTCAGTCTGAAGATGTTGTCGCATCGAGAAATCGGAGCTTACGAATGTTCTGACCGGTTGTCTTCAGCAAGTCTCTATGCCAAATCCAGGAGTATCATTTGGGCGAGTCTTGGTCTTGCTGCAACGCGTAATCGAGTTCTGAAACCTGTACGGGAAATTGAGTATTTGGCGGAAAAGGAGCCAAACAGTACAGATATTTTGAAGACCAACATGTTGGATACATATTATCCAAATAGAAGCAGTCACCTCGAGAATGTTTGTCTGTATGAGGTTCTACAAAATTACATATTCAAGAGGAACATCAAAGAAGATATTGATAAAGGAGTGTATGCTGTAATTGGAAGTGAGGGATGTCTGGTCAAGCAAAGAAAATGCCACTTATTAAACCATCGAAAATTGAGTGGCGAATCTCCTGAAAGAAAAGAGTTTTTCTATTTAGCACTTTTGCAACTTTTCAAGCCTTGGCGTGCAGAAGAGGAACTGCTTGGAGATTTCCTCTGTTACGAAGACTCTTTCAATGCCGCCAAGGAGACCATAGAATGTCCTGTTTTTCCCAAATATCTAGAAATGTTGAATGCGGAAATCGAGCAGGAAGCAACGATTGCAGCCGAGATTGCTAGAGACAGTTCTCAGGACAGTCAGAGTTCTGTTTCATTGAGTCAGGATCCACTAGGAGGACCAGTTATCGAAAATGAAGCTGCCACTGCCATGAGTGAAGTGGAAAGAGCCATGGCACATGCTCAGGAGGATGCGGTTAACTTAGAAGACTTAGAAAGACAACTCAACGTTGAGCAGAGGAAAATATATGACGAAGTTACCAATCAAATAGATCATGGATTAAGTCATGAGAAGAAAGAGTGCTCATGTACGTCGTTGAAGCCTGTCCGACTGTACGTGAGTGGAGAAGCGGGAACTGGAAAAAGTTTCCTCATTAAAGCAATTTCATGTTATTTGCAGAAAAGGACTGAGTCATCGCTGTCTTGTGTTGTCACCGCTCCAACTGGACTGGCAGCACATAACATTAAAGGTATTACTTTGCATCGTCTACTGATGCTGCCAGTGGAGCATGATAACAAATTACAATACCACAAGTTATCTGGAGATGCTTGTTGTGAAGTTTCAAGAGTCTTGAGGAAAATGAAACTTCTTATCATTGACGAAGTAAGCATGGTTTCCAATGTCATGCTTGCCTTTGTGCATTTGAGAATGCAAGAAGTTCTCAAAACAGAGTATGATGTGTTATTTGGTGGCAAACACATCATTGTTTTCGGTGATCTTCTGCAGCTGACACCAATGAAAGGACAACCTGTGTTCAAAATGCTCACGCATGAAGATACCAGGAAGTGCCTAGGGAGTATTGGCAATGTCAATATATGGTTAAACTTCAATTATGCTGAACTGCGTGAAAATATGCGTCAAGCTAAGGATGAAGATTATAAGAATATTCTACAAGATGTTAGAATCGGAAAAGTGACCGAGCATGGGAAAAAAGCTTTACATGTACAATTACTGTCAAATTTGTATCCAGAAGAAGACATTGTGCCTGAGAATATTTTTCAGAAAATTACTGAGAAGAAATCTGGAATATGTTTGATGCCAACTCTTGCAGAATGTGCCATCTTCAACAACAAAATGTTACATTTAGAAAACCAAGAGATTGTGAAACTGGAAGCTATTGACAGAGTAGAGCATATGGGAGCAACAATTATTTTGTCTGAGAATTTGAAATCAAAATTGGATTCATTAGAGAAGACTATATCTAAAACTGCTGGTTTTGAAAAGACTCTGAATGTGTGCTTAAATTGCCGTATAATTTTAAGAAGGAATTTACATGTTGAAAGAGGTCTGGTAAATGGATCAATGGGTAATGTTGTTGATTTTGAGAAATACAGAAATAGAGATGGAATTGAATTTTTAAAAATTACATTTGATGGCATTGAGGAAGTACAGCTAATTGGTCGTTGCTCTGCTAGGTTTTTGCTTGTAAAAGACTTATATGTTCGCCGTAAGCAGTTTCCTGTTTGATTGGCATATGCGGTGACAATCCAAGTCAAAAAGGCAACGTTGTATTTGGTAAAAAATAATCACTACTACAAAATTGTATATGTTGGAGAAGAGGAAACAACTGTAGAAGAGGACAGTGATTTCTCAGCTGGGCAAAATGAAAATGTTGATGTCTCTAGAAGTGAAGAAATGTATGAACATTATAGTGTTCATCCATTGCATTCCAAAGAAGTAATGGGGAATGCTATTGACTTGTTTCAAATGAAAGAAGCAAAAGGAAGTCCCACTACTGTATGGGAAGAAAGTTTGGAAGCTTGTTGTTTTCCACAGTTATTTCCAACAGGTCAAGGTGGACGACATGACGACCGACCTGTTCAAATTCCTGCATCTGAATACCGGACTTTAAGATTATATGCAGAAGATCTAAGGTTTCGTCAATGCATTCCATATTTGTTCCATCTACTGTTTGAGAGTGACTTGTCTGGACTTTCTTATGCAGTGAACCATATACTGAAAAGTGGAGTACATCTACAAAATGTTTCGGCAAGGGACTTTATGGATAAAGTGTAACTGCAAGACTGTGTTTTTGAATCTCATCTAATTAATCTCATGGCATGTCAGCGTGGTACTAACGAGTATTGGTACCGTCGTCATGGGGAATTGAAATGTATGCTAAGAAACTTAGGAACTCCTACATGGTTCCTCACTCTTAGCTGTGCTGAGTATGCTTGGGAAGACTTACTTGAATTTCTACAAGAGGCAAATAAAAACATTGAAAATATTGAATACAAGACACCTGGAGAACTGTTGCAAAACCTGTCGAGGGCAAGGCAGGAACCTACCCACCTTCTGGAGACTGCTGCTGGGCGCTGGGCTGCTGACGCCGTTGGTAATTCCCGCTGATGGCGCCATTTACCATCTCGGTTGCCGAGGGGAGGAACTACGGTTCCCAACGTCCCTTGCGGCTGCAGACCACCACTTCCTGCCCCTCGCACCAGGTGGTGCATAAAATCTCGGAGCTCCCTCGGTGGAGCGGGAACTGTTGCAAAACCTGTCGAGGGCAAGGCAGGAACCTACCCACCTTCTGGAGACTGCTGCTGGGCGCTGGGCTGCTGACGCCGCTGGTAACTCCCGCTGACGGCGCCATTTACCATCTCGGTTGCCGAGGGGAGGAACTACGGTTCCCAGCGTCCCTTGCGGCTGCAGACCACCACTTCCTGCCCCGCGCACCAGGAGGTGCATAAAATCTCGGAGCTTCCTCCGCGTCGCGGACGCGCGCGGACGGCGCCGGGCGGAGCCCGGGCAGAGGGCGGGCCGTCTGTGGTCAGCAGTGGTCGGGCGGGCCATCCCCCTAACATTACCAACGTGTCCGTGGTGAGTCTACTTTCTTCTCCTACTATGGAGTCTGCTGATGCAGTTGTCACACAGGATGATTTCCCATTTCCCCCTCCCACATTTGAGTCCTTACTCGAAAATGCACTTAACCTGGTATCCAATGAGATAGCTGACACTGAGAGAAGAATGTCCATGAGCTGTTCTGACAATTTCATCACACAGCCGATATCATTGTCAAATAGCCCTGGTATTCCACTATCACCAGCTGTTGTTATTACAAAACCGGTATTGGTACCTACACCCCCCGTACCCCTGTTGACTGAAACTGTCTCCACTATTACAATCGCCTCCCAGGATGATGCTACTATCTCGGGAACCGTGGAAACTAATAATAAACAGGGAGGGGAAAAACGTAAAAGAGGCACCACCAAGCCAAGTGCTAATAAAAGGAAACAACCTTCAACTAACAAGAATCAGCCCACGCCTCAGAGCTTGTGGAATAAACAAAAATGTACTAGGGTCCAAACTGTTCATGCTATGGATAAAGACTTAGAGGATACGGATGACATTCCTACGGCAACCATTACTGACTCAAGTGGGACCTCTAATACGATATGGACCCAAACAACATTAATGGGAGACAATCATAACCTCTCGAAACAAAATGGGAACCTTATAGAAACCATAGTTGATACTATTTTTAATCGATTAGTGAAGCAAATGATCAATCAGTTTAATAATGTTTTTAAAAGACTTGACAGATTACATAACCTGGTTAAAAATGAAGAAGTAAAAAGAAAGGGTTCTGTCATCTTGGATCAAATCAGAGCTGACCGCCTTATAAAAGGACTTGAATCTGTAAGCAACACATTGTCACTAAAGAAACAGGAAGCTTCCACCTTACCGGGTGGGGGTTTGAGTAACCCTGGAACATCACTACCGTCTAATGTACCATCTACAATTCAACCTCGATCCGACACTGGAGGAAAGAACCTGGCGAAACCCAACTTACCTTCCAAATCTATACCAACGCCTGCACCTAGAAAATCTGCCCCCTCCGTCATTATTAACAAAAACAACAAAAATGCCATTAACCACAATAACGGCTCTACCCAACCCACAACAGCAGCAAGTTCAACCCCTGTTAACAATAAAGTTATTGGGCAAGAAGGGACAAGCAGGCCTTTTATACATCAAGGGCCTGCGCTACATTTGCCTCCGGACGCTTGCCCTTTTGTCCTGGTCCTTGCAGGAGTACCACCGCTGAGGGAGGAACAGGGGGAATCATGGGTGCAATTGCGAAACAAATGTATAGATTGGCTAACTAAGCACAAAGGTGTCAGATATGATATCTCAAGAGAGATCCTATCGGCGCGCAGGGTGTCTTGGGTCGGGCCCTTATTCAAAGATAAGGAAGGTGACTGTATAGTTCTCAATTTTAAAAACCCTGGTACTGTAAGATATCTACTCAACAGAAATAGTAATTGCTCTGCTATTTCCACTGTTGTAACCATGTTACCTCTGAGTTATTTTTACAGACAACCTCCAACGCAATCTCGGTCACCCTTAATGCAATTTCAACTACCACCAATGCATTTTCAGCCACCCCCTATGCAATTCCAGCCGGCTTCATTTCCACTTAATATGTTTAATAGATTTGCACCTTTGTCGGATCTGGATATGTTTGACTGACCTTTATTGACTAACCCAGTCGAACCATTATTGGCACTAACCTCTGAATCCCAGGAAGTTCTACAACCCTTGCCACGGACTGTAGTGAGTCAAAAATCCAAGAACCATAGAGTGTTGTGCCAAGGTTCCGAACTATCTCTTGTAAGTTGGAACATAGCGGGTGTTAACTCTAAACTGAAAATTAAAGAATGGTCAGATTGGGTTAATAATAACTGTGACATATTGATGCTACAAGAGACTTGGAGTACAACTACACCTATAATGGAGGGATTTTGTTGTTACAACTTAATGGCTTCTCCCTCACCCATGGGTCGCCCCAGTGGGGGTTTATCTATCTGGACTAAAATAAAACCCGGGGTACAAACCAAATTGATCCCTACACCGGGCAAATGTTGTTTTATGGCCATGAAATACACCAACAGGATGAAACTATGTATAATCAATTTTTATAATAATGATTTTGTTACCCGCCCTAATGATAATTTTTTGATATTATTTAATTTTATTGATGAAATTATGGAGGGGCAGAAGCACGGGTCCTTTGATGGCATTTGCATTGGAGGGGATTTTAATGCCCATATGTACCGCAATAGCCCACCATGTAGAAACGGTGAAGAGTTGAAAAACCATCTAGCCTCCCGTGACTTATTAAATGCAATGGAAATTGCTGGTTCTAGTGCAAACAATATATTAACACCTACTTATATAGGCCAGGGCTGTGCTTCCACGATAGATTATATATTTATCTGTCCGACATTAAGTGATATAATTTTAAAAGCAGAAGTCATCTGTTCCGCATATAGTGATCACTATCCGCTTAGAATATATTTAAACAATCTGCAGTCCACAAAGGATGCATTGAGAGTAGAGACTGGGGCACAAAATCTGGCATTATCTACTGATAGATTAAGATTAATATGGAAAGGGGTGGACAATAAAGATATTTTAGCTAGAGTAATTAAAAAACACCCTAAGATAGTAGAGACGTGTCTGTCGCACATTAGCCCAGGCAACGATGTGGTCGTTGCCTTTGGTAAACTTTGTGGGGCTATTAAAAGAGAATCCTCTAAACCAGCTAGGCCCAATATTGATCATGGCCCTCGCTGGTTTGACTCCTCCTGCTCCAAGGCCAACAGGGACCTGAGGGCGGCCTTAAAAATCAACCCTAGGGATGCTTCACTGGTGAGAGAACTAAGATTAAAATATAAAACCACGCTACGCACTAGATCTGAGGCCCTGGTGATTAATCATTGGGAATCTCTCACACGTACTGCCTCATTAAAAGACACGACAGGTTTTTGGAGAGAAGTTAAGTCCCTCAGATCCTTTGGTTCAGACATCAAACCAATTAATTGTAATATAACTGGCGAGGCGTGGGTAGAGCATTTCTCTAAAATGTATGCTATATCAGCCATTTCTCTAGATACTGTCTCCCTACTTAATACTGCTGGACCACTGAACATTCTATTGCCCGAGGTCGAGGATGCTATAATTGAGAGCGCTAGTAATAAAGCTCCCGGCCCGGATGGTCTTTCCATTGACCAGATCAAATCTGAAATTAATTTTTGGGCCCCTTTATTATGTAATTTATTTAATAATTTGACTGACAGCTCAATCCCCGAATCCTGGTCGAACAGTGTCATCGTACCGATATTCAAAAAAGGTGACAGGACGGACCCTGCCTGCTACCGTCCGATTTCACTGATCGATAACACGCTAAAGGTGCTTGGAAGGGTAATTTTTAAAAGGATAAGGAATTGGGCTGAGGACAATAATGTTCTACATTGTAGTCAATTGGGATTCAGAAGCCATGTGGGCACTGTTGAACAATGTCTTAATTTGAACTTGATTATGGCCAAATATACTATTGTTAAAAAGTCCCCGCTTTATTTGGGTTTTATGGATCTGAGTTCCGCGTTTGATTTTGTTAATCGTTCTAGGTTGTGGTCACTTTTGCTTGATTATGGTTTGGATGATTCACTGGTATATTTTCTTTCTTACCTACATAGGGATTTAAAGGCTAGAGTACGTATTAATAATGAGGGTGAATTATCTGATGATATTTTTAATAGCAGAGGAGTTAGACAGGGCTGCGTACTCGCCCCACTGCTTTTTATTCTATATATTAATGGGTTGAGCAGCACTTTGAGCAAGATTGCGAAGGATGTACCAATTATAAATGGTTCCCCTATTACTGCCTTACTTTATGCGGATGACGCAGTATTAATGGGGCGTACACCTAATGCTTTACGAACTTTAATTACTGGGTTTGTTGCTTTTATGTCCGATTTGGGTTTAAATACCAATTTTAAAAAATCTTTCATTATGAATTGTGGACCCAAAAAGTACAACATTACCTCAATTAAATCAGGTGACAATATTTTAAAATGTACCAGCACTTTCCCTTATCTAGGGTTATTATTTTCTAACACAGGCTCTTGGCAGCAACATGCTGCCTACGCGAGAAATAAGATTGGTAAGTCAATCAATTCAATCTTATCTCTCCGACAACCCAAATTGGCAGATGTTATTACCCCCCTGCTCAATATTTATCGAACTCAATGCCAACCAACGGGGACATATGGAGCAGAAGTGTGGGGCTATTGTAACAGTATGCCTCTCCAGTTGGAGGAAAATAGATTTTGTAGGAGGGTGCTGGGGGGAGTTCCCTGTGCCCCCACATTTATTTGTCACAATGAGCTTAGGTTGCCATATATTGTTGATTGTATTAGGTCAAGGCCCGCGCTCTTTTGGATAAAAATATGGTCAAATCCAGCTGCTTCCCTAACACGCAGCATAATATCTGACTGCTTACTATGCGAAAGATCCCATCATATACCTTGGTTAAATGCTGTCGAGAACAGCCTGTTGAGCGTGGGACACGGCTCTCTGTTTAGCTCTCCTAATATCATTGTTCCTGTTCACAAGAATAGTGTAAAACGGGCATTGCTCGACTTATACAAGGAGGAACGGATGAGATCTGAATTTGCCAAATCTGTTGTCATTAAATATTTGCCCTTTACTGATTCAGGTAATGATAATCTAAACAAGCTCTGTAGATACCTGTCAATCCCAATAGGAAGATGGAACCGAAGCCTCTTATTCCGGTTCCGGGACGGAAGCATTGTTAATCTACTAAGCTTCCCCCTTGGTTATAACAAAAACTTAGAAGAGTTGGACTGTCCCTGTTCTGAAGGTGGGAAACAAAGTTTGTTGCATTATTTTCTTTTCTGTGGCCATTATAACTTGTATATCTGCCAATATTTAATGCCGATTTTCCGCAAATATAACCTAAGGGATTTTAATCTGGCATTGAAATTTTTACAAATGCTGTCAACAGATGAAGTCATATATACTGTAAGCTGTTTTATAAAAGTCTGTGTGAGATCAAGGGCAAGTATGGAACATGCATAAGGGACTATAGTATTGTGCCATTGAACGCACATTGCACTTTACTATTCTGATATAATTTGCACACAGATTAAATTATATGTGTGTCTGGATATGTATGATTATTTTAGAGAGTGGACAAATTGAAACCTATGATTAAACGTACAAATAGATCAATGTTTCTCCTTATTATGTACTATGCACCTTATGCCATATATGCTGCTTAAACTCAATTGGAAAATCTTGTTTTTAATTTTTATATATGTCTTTTATGTGTTTTTAATGTGTTTCATTCTGTATGTACTTTTATGGATGTATTAAATTCCGAATAAAGATCATTTGAATTGAATTGAACTGTGCTCTTTGGATCCAGTTAATGTATGCAGATATTTCAATCATAGGTTTGAAGCTATGATGTCTTTTATTACAAACAAAAAAAATCCTCCGCTTGGAGAGGTTTTGGATTTCTTTTGGAGAAAGGAGTATCAAGCAAGAGGTGCTCATCACATACATATCCTGCTATGGATTAAAGATGCACCAAAATTTGGAACAGATTCAGATGAGAAAGTGATGAGTTTCATAGAGCAGTATTCTACATGTGCTGTTCCGAAAAGTACAGAAGAAAACAATTTAAGACATCAAGTTTTACCCTTTCAAACCCATCGTTGTGGAAAATACTGTCGTCGAAAATACAAATCCAAGGACAAGTTCTACACAAAATGTGGTTTGGCATTTCCACATCCAGTAACATCGAAAGGAAGAGTGAACAATTTTATGTCTTCTCTGCGACATACTGTGACAAGAAAATCACCTAAAAATACATACAACCTAAGAAGAAATGGTTGTATGACGAACCATCGCGCGCAATCGCATCGCGGCACTTTACATTGCGGCCACGACATCGCATCGGCCGTTACACCGGCCATTATTTCGTCGCAAGCATTTGCGCCGCAAATGCGGCAATTTCATTGGATCGCGTGTCACATCAGCGATTTAACATCGCGCGACATGACAACGCGATGTGTTACCCTATAGTTAAAAAGAAAATTCGGCCAATGGGTTTGTGGGGGGGGTGGGGGTATATATAGTATTGCCCACCGCGTCTGAAGCCATTTGTGCCTGTGACCCTGTCGACATACTTTGGAATAAGTAAGTCTTCTGCCCTCTGTTTAAATCGTTACCCCCTTTATTTTTTGTGCCTTTGACTCGTTTCTCATGCTCTTCTGTCCTCTCTTCCCCCTCTTTTTCGTGTCCTTCTGCTCTCTGTTCCCCTCGTTTTTGGTGTCGTCTGTCTGCCTCGTTTTTTGTGGCCTTTTGCCCTCAGTTTAAATCGTTGCACCCTCTGTTTCCCTCGTTTTGGGTGGTCTTCTGCCCTCTGTTTAAATCGTTACTCCCTTTATTTTTTGTGCCTTTGACTCGTTTCTTGTGCCCTTCTGTCCTCTCTTCCCCCTCTTTTTCGTGTCCTTCTGCTCTCTGTTCCCCTCATTTTTGGTGTCCTCTGTCTGCCTCGTTTTTTGTGGCCTTTTGCCCTCAGTTTAAATCGTTGCACCCTCTGTTTCCCTCGTTTTGGGTGGTCTTCTGCCCTCTGTTTAAATCGTTACTCCCTTTATTTTTTGTGCCTTTGACTCGTTTCTCGTGCCCTTCTGTCCTCTCTTCCCCCTCTTTTTCGTGTCCTTCTGCTCTCTGTTCCCCTCGTTTTTGGTGTCCTCTGTCTCCCTCGTTTTTTGTGGCCTTTTGCCCTCAGTTTCAATCGTTATGCCCTCTGGTCAGCAAACTATCCCTCCTCCCCTGCCCTGAGCCCTTTAAAATAAGTCCATGCTCCAAAAAGTCCCCCAGCCTCCCTGCCCATAACCCTAAGAAACTGTTCCCTAACCCCGTGAACTACTCTAACTCTGCTCCCTACCCTCCCTGGGGGCCTAAAAATGTCCCCTGCCCTGCACCCTAGAAACTATCCCCTACATCCCTAAACTACCCCGACCCTGCCTCGACTTTGTAAACGGTCCCTGCTTTGTCTGCTAGAGCCCTACAACGGAAGCCTATGCCCAAATGGATGGGTGGATTTATTTTGTAAAGTTTTATTGAATGCGATTTAATATAGCGCAAACTTTGCCCGAAGGTGTCAGAGCGCTTTACATAAGAACATGTTGCAAAACCTAAGGACTTAGGATTACATGCATTAGATAAAAGATACAAATATGAAAACATTGCAAATGTACTAGATGTAGTCACACAAAGAAGAGACTGTAGATTATCGTTATATTTTGATATACATAGGGAAGGGATATGAATGGATATACTGCAAGAGTCACATAGGAATGGTAGAGTACAAAGGTCTACTGCATATACTAGTGCTTACAGTTATCTCTATATACAGAAAAGGTGGTCGGAGGGGGATGCAGTGGGTGGATGGATGCATGATGGATGGGTGGATGGATGCGTGGATGGATGTATGCATGATGCATGGATAGATGGGTGCATGGATGGGTGTATGGATGGATGCATGGATGGGTGGGTGACTGGATGGCGGATGGGGATGCAGTGGGTGGATGGATGCATGATGGGTGGATGGATGGATGCATGGATGGGTGTATGGATGGGTGCATGGATGGGTGGGTGAATGCATGGCGGATGGATGGATTGATGCATGGGTGTATGGGGTGTGAGTGAGTGCGCAGAGAAGATGCGCTCCGTGTCTATGATCAAAGCGGTCTACAAAAACTGCATGTAGGCAGAGGGAGGGAGGGTGCAGGCGGAGGGGAGATGGTGCAGGCAGAGGGAGGGATGGTGCAGGCGGAGGGGAGATGGTGCAGGCAGAGGGAGGGATGGTGCAGGCGGAGGGGAGATGGTGCAGGCAGAGGCGACATGGTGCAGGCAGAGGGTGAGATGGTCCATCCGGTAAGTTGTGATTTGGGTGACACCATGAGTTACCCGCACCGGGTGACACCAACCCTAGTGACGCCACTGATTAGAATCTTCAAAGAAAATGAAGGACGAAAATGTCACTATAAAATCTGTATGTATTTTATTCGCTAGTAAATATCTAAAACCAAGAAATTTATTTTGTTAAGGCTATCTTGGACAAGAAGTCACGTTGTTGCCTGCATCACACGGCACTAATTGTGTGCTTCAAATATCTTGGAACACCAACAGGCAGCAGAAACCAAAGGTAATTTGCCTTACAGTGGCCTTTGTTATGTAATTATCAATTTATGTATATGCAAACCTTTCCATCTGGGTCAGATTTGAATCATTCTGCCCTTAGCTTTATAAGCCAAGGAAAGCACATCGTTTTGCTTTGATGCTTAAATAAATGACTCACTTTCAGCTGCTTATATTGTATATTTTTTTCTGGCATATTTCTCTTAGATCATCACTAATCAGGTGGTCGACACGTCGTTGAATGCATCACACAGCACTAATTTTGTGCTTCAAATATCTTGGAACACCAACAGGCAGCAGAATACAAAGGTAATTAGCCTTACAGCATACATGCAGTTTTTGTAGACCGCTTTGATCATAGACACGGAGCGCATCTTCTCTTCATAACTTGCAGTTTATCGGCCGCAACGTCCTCGCGGGCGTTTGCAAGCAGCAAAACATAAGGACTTTGCGTTGGATTACACGCGTTACATAAAAGATAGAAATCTAATACACTTGCAAATGTCCCATATGCACTTGAAGCAAAGTGTCGCATAGTACCATGGCAGGTGGATGTGTTGGTGGTTGGATGGTTTGTTGGATGGATGGGTTGGTGGATGGGTTTTGTGATTGCATAAATTGTTGCTGGCTTGGCTTGATATACCCAACGTTAGACTAATCTCTATTTTGCCTCTTAAAATAGCCCGTCGCCACCGTGAGGCTTTGTGTGGTTATCCAAACACTGAGAAGAAGGCCATCCAAAGCGTAAAACAACGATACAGGTACATTAATGAAATGTCCCATTTACTCTTACAACACAAACTAGTGTCTGGGAGGTATGTGCTGCATAGTACCATGGAATTGAATGTCTTTGCTGTTTGGTCTATTAGGCGTATAATAATGGCACCGCAAAAAAAAATTTTTCATGTGCAGAAATAAATTGCTATGTTTCGTACTAGTTTTGTAGTACAGTACTTATAACATAGAAAACCTTTAAAGACTTGCAACTGCAAATACTCTAGTTGAAAGACCAAAGTAGTAATGCCACCGCTAACGTTTCTGTCTTACTTCCTGTTACAGATTTTTAAAGGTCACGGAGGTGCAAGTCCAGCAAAGATTTAAGGTTTCTACGCTAAGTGCAGCAGATTAGCACAAAAGGTAAACATGCATTTGCAATGCAATAGGTCCCGCATTAGGCAAGTTGGCTTTATTTCACCGGGACATGACAAAATTGTTATTTATGGTTTTTTTTTATATTGTGACATTAATAGCTTTGTCCTTAACAATCTTAATACTTGTATTTCTGTGCAATGTGACACCTATAGCCTTGTAAATGCAACATGTTTGGGATTGACGTCACTTACACACATTGATGTTACAAATTCAAGTTTTTTATAATAAAATAATGTTTTTTAAAATAAAAGTTATTGTAATTTATAATGGCAATCGCTTAAACTTTAGTAACTAATCTTGGGGAGGTTATGTTTTTGTTTTTTTCACGCGGGACTTTCATCCTTCTGGGGCCGATTGGGATGGAGGTTTACTGGCGCGGGTGCTGGGGTGTATGCAGTGCTCTATGCATTTTGTGTCCGCCATTAGGGAAAGTGTGTCTTTCTTATGCATTTTAAGAGGAATGTTTTGTTTGTTTACTACCGCAAATGTCTTTGTTACTATTTTCAAAATGCATTTTCTGTTCTCTTCCTGTTAAAAAAGCATTTTAATTTTTTTTTGACAGCAAATGTCTGATCCAAAGATGGCGCAATATATCACGTCAAGCAGAGGAAATCGCCTACTCAAACACAGCGGTTATATATATTGCAAGGAGAGAAATTCTGAGCCACGGGGTCATTGGAAGTGTGTGCAATATTACTCAAGGCATTGCAGAGGACGAGCGGTTACTCTGGGTGAGTCTGTTTTAAGAAGCACAGAGCATAACCACTCTGCCTCTGCAACTACTATTGAAGTTAGAGAATCGATAAACGAGATGGAAATGCTTGCAGGCAACTCCAATGACCCTGTGGTGCCATTTTAAGGGAGGTATCACAACATATTACTGAACATGTGGCTAGTAGTATGCCTGCCATCCCCAGCTTACGTCGAATGATCCAACGTAAGAAACTCGCGAATCATCCAAAAAGTGTGGCACCAGAAACTTTTGGGGATATTGAAATTCCTGCTGAACTCTCTGTCACCGTTTCAAAGGAACAGTTTCTTCTGTATGACAATGAAAATTGTCATAAGAGCATTTTAATATTTAGCACCCCCCGTAATCTTAACCGCTTGGAGAACAGTGATGTGTGGATGCTTGATGGGACCTTTAAAAGCACGCCCACCCCTTTCACTCAAATCTACACCATTCACGGGTACATCAACGACATTGTAGTTCCTTTAGTCTACAGTTTATTACCAGACAAACAATCCTCAACGTATACTGAGTTTTTGTCAGTTGTAAAATCTAAAATCCCAAACAAAAGTCCGAGAAAAGTAATCATGGACTTTGAATTACCCATGATAAATGTTGTAAAGAAAGTGTACATTGATACCCAAATACAAGGATGTTATTTTCACTTTTCTCAGGCTATTTGGCGCAAAATTAAAAAAACATCCCTTATTGAGGATTATGTGTCTGATAGTAAACTGCAGTTTGAGCTGAAAAAACTAGCTGGTCTTTGCTTTGTTCCTCCTGATAGTGTAGATGACTACTACACATCGATTACAGAGTCAGAATATTTTATGGTAAACGAGGACAAATTGGCACCCTTATTAAATTATTTTGAAGACACATGGATTGGGCATCTAAGCAGGTCGGGTTGCCGGAGGAAACCACGTTTTCTTGTGGACTGGTGGAACTGCTACTCAACCTGCTTAGAGGGAGGAGCAAAGACAAACAATTCCCTTGAGGGTTGGCACAACTCTTTAAACAAAAGTATTGGGAAACCGCACCCTAATTTCTACTCTTTTCTTGAAATTTTTAAAAAGGAGCAAAGTTTCCAGGAAATGCGAATGTCACAGTGTTTAGCAGCTAATCTCCATCCACGTGTTTGCCCCCGTTCAAAGGAAATGTCTGTCCGACTTTTGGCAGTATTAAAACTTTTCCCCTTGTCTGCGCCTTCTGACTACCTGTCTTCCATCGCACATGTACTCAATTCCTTTGGGTAAAAAAGATGGCACTTGTATGTGTTGTATTCCATCCTCTGAATCCTTACTGTTGTGCCCGATAACCCTGTCTGTAAATTCTACCCCCAATCGTGTTTACATTTTCCCATGGATATGTACTATTATTTAATTCATTTTGGGGCTATTGCATACCTAGGAAGTTTGGAAGTAATTTGTATCGATGCAATGTAAACCAAATAAAAATGTACAAACGTATTTATTGTGTTTACCAAATCAAAATGTACAACGTGTTTATTGTGTTTAGCAAATAAAAATGTAGAAACGTGTTTATTGTGTTTACCAAATAAAAATGTAGAAACGTGTTTATTGTGTTTACCAAATAAAAATGTACAAACGTGTTTATTGTGTTTAATAAATAAAAATGTACAAACGTGTTTATTGTGTTTGACTATTAAATATGTACAAACGTTGCTTTTGTGTTTGATAAATAAAAATGTACAAACTTGATTCTTGTGTATTTTTGTATGTGACATTACAGATCACCTTGCATGACACATTGGCGTCATTATTTAGCAGGTATGCTTGCAGTATGCCATCCATCCACCCATCCCATCCCACTCACCCAACAGGCCATCCATCCATTAATCCACCATCACCCATCCACCCATCCATCCCATCCCACCCACATCCATCCACCCATCCCATCCCACCCACCCACCCATCCATCCATTAATCCACCCATCCCACCCCACCACATCCATCCATCCCATCCCACCCACATCCATCCATCCATTAATCCACCATCACCCATCCACCCATCCCACCCACCCACATCCATCCACCCATGCCATCCATCACACCCACCCACCCATCACCCATCCACCCATCCCACCCACCCACATGAGTGGAGGCTCGAACCCATCCCATCCCACCCACCCACCCATCCATCCATTAATCCACCCATCCCACCCCACCACATCCATCCATCCCATCCCACCCACATCCATCCATCCATTAATCCACCATCACCCATCCACCCATCCCACCCACCCACATCCATCCACCCATGCCATCCATCACACCCACCCACCTATCACCCATCCACCCATCCCACCCACCCACATCCATCCCATCCATCCCACCCACCCACCCACCCAGCCAACACCCAACCAGCCATCCATCCATTAATCCACCATCACCCATCCATCCCATCCCACCCACATCCACCCATCCCATCCCACCCACCCACCCATCCATCCAATAATCCACCATCACCCATTCACCCATCCCACCCATCCCACCCACCCACATCCATCCACCCATGCCATCCATCCCACCCACCCACCCATCACCCATCCACCCATCCCACCCACCCACATCCATCCCATCCATCCCACCCACCCACCCACCCACCCAGCCACCCATCCCCCAGCACCCACCCACCCATCCATGAATCCACCAGGACCATGTATTATTATTATGTATATTATTAAATATGATGCATGAATAAATATGGTGCATATATCATATATCATATCTGCTTGCCATGTTATTGACCTTCAATTGACAATTTCCATTTTATGAACACAATTCCGCATATGCGCACACTTCCGCTCGCATTAATAATGCAATGTATGTTCAATGTTTAAAAAAAACGTAATTGCCTTTTTCTGAACACAAATCGGCTTGTATATCATTTTCTGAACCCAATTGTGCTCGTATATCATTTTGCTATGAGTGGAGGCTCGAACCTTGTCTGACAGCACCAAAGTCTGGCAACCTATCCGTCAGACCACATGTTGTTGTATTTATTGACGCTGTAATTGCCACATGGTGTTGCAGTTACACATTGCAATATCATATGTGGCTCCTACTGTTTTAAATTACGGCATTTTCATATCTGTTTGCGCTGTAAATTGTGTGCTCGCAAAAGTGTCCTAAATAAACAAGCCACTTAATGTAAATTTTGCATATCTGTTAATGTTTCAATAAACAAAAAGCGATTGCGCTCGCAAAAGTCTCTTAAATAAACAAATATGCCCGGTAAAGAAATGGCTCGCAAATCCCCGGATTCCGATGTAATGGAAAAAGTCTCTTCTTAAATAAACAAGCCGGTATTTTTCATATCTGTTAAATAAACAAATGCCCGGATTCCGATGTAATGGTTAACGATGTACATGCAAATGCGATGCACTTGCATGCGTCCTGATGACATGCGATGTGATGTCGTGCACGATGTAACAGCAGCGATGCACTGTCAGAGCGATGCGATATATCCGCTGTAAGCGGTGCTTCCCACGCCTGTGGCACCCTAATTATGGTAAAACGCACACTCCCTTATACCCCCATTAGCTCCTATGCAGACGCAAGGCCGATACAATATTCTGTGGAGAAGGCTCTCTCCGCAATCCGTAACATTGGTATCCTGCTATGGACCGAACTCCGCTGACCCGGAATTCTTTCGGATATTGTGGGGAAAGATACTGGACGTGGGTTCCACACACTTAATATGGGGGGGACATTTTAATGCTACTATCTATCCACATCCATCCACCCATCCCATCCCACCCACCCACCCATCCATCCATTAATCCACCCATCCCACCCCACCACATCCATCCATCCCATCCCACCCACATCCATCCATCCATTAATCCACCATCACCCATCCACCCATCCCACCCACCCACATCCATCCACCCATGCCATCCATCACACCCACCCACCCATCACCCATCCACCCATCCCACCCACCCACATGAGTGGAGGCTCGAACCCATCCCATCCCACCCACCCACCCATCCAGCCATTAATCCACCCATCCCACCCCACCACATCCATCCATCCCATCCCACCCACATCCATCCATCCATTAATCCACCATCACCCATCCACCCATCCCACCCACCCACATCCATCCACCCATGCCATCCATCACACCCACCCACCCATCACCCATCCACCCATCCCACCCACCCACATCCATCCCATCCATCCCAGCCACCACCCAACCAGCCATCCATCCATTAATCCACCATCACCCATCCATCCCATCCCACCCACATCCATCCACCCATCCCATACCACCCACCCACCCATCCATCCATTAATCCACCATCACCCATCCACCCATCCCACCCATCCCACCCACCCACATCCATCCACCCATGCCATCCATCCCACCCACCCACCCATCACCCATCCACCCATCCCACCCACCCACATCCATCCCATCCATCCCACCCACCCAGCCACCCATCCCCCAGCACCCACCCACCCATCCATGAATCCACCAGGACCATGTATTATTATTATGTATATTATTAAATATGATGCATGAATAAATATGATGCATATATCATATATCATATCTGCTTGCCATGTTATTGACCTTCAATTGACAATTTCCATTTTATGAACACAATTCCGCATATGCGCACACTTCCGCTCGCATTAATAATGCAATGTATGTTCAATGTTTAAAAAAAACGTAATTGCCTTTTTCTGAACACAAATCGGCTTGTATATTATTTTCTGAACCCAATTGTGCTCGTATATCATTTTGCTATGAGTGGAGGCTCGAATCTTGTCTGACAGCACCAAAGTCTGGCAACCTATCCGTCAGACCACATGTTGTTGTATTTATTGACACTGTAATTGCCACATGGTGTTGCAGTTACACATTGCAATATCATATGTGGCTCCTACTGTTTTAAATTACGGCATTTTCATATCTGTTTGCGCTTTAAATTGTGTGCTCGCAAAAGTGTCCTAAATAAACAAGCCACTTAATGTAAATTTTGCATATCTGTTAATGTTTCAATAAACAAAAAGCGATTGCGCTCGCAAAAGTCTCTTAAATAAACAAATATGCCCGGTAAAGAAATGGCTCGTTATGTAAATTTTGCATATCTGTTAATGTTTCAATAAACAAAAAGCGATTGCGCTCATATCTGTTAATGTTTCAATAAACAAAAAGCGATTGCGCTCGCAAAAGTCTCTTAAATAAACAAATATGCCCGGTAAAGAAATGGCTCGCAAATCCCCGGATTCCGATGTAATGGGAAAAGTCTCTTCTTAAATAAACAAGCCGGTACTTTTCATATCTGTTAAATAAACAAATGCCCGGATTCCGATGTAATGGTTAACGATGTACATGCAAATGCGATGCACTTGCATGCGTCCTGATGACATGCGATGTGATGTCGTGCACGATGTAACAGCAGCGATGCACTGTCAGAGCGATGCGATATATCCGCTGCAAGCGGTGCTTCCCAGAAGAAATGAGGAGTCCAAATACATAAATGACTACAACCCAGTCATTTTGTCCATGTGGAATGCTAACATGGATATTCAATATGTTGCTGACAACTCTATTGCTGTGGCTCGATATGTGACGTCTTACATCACAAAATCAGAAAAGACGGAACTGAAGGAAATGTGGGAGGAAATTTCACATGAAAAGAGTCTGAGCAAGAAATTATACAGTTACAGTCTGAAGATGTTGTCGCATCGAGAAATTGGAGCATATGAATGTTCTGATTGGTGCAACACGAAACCGAGTTTTGAAATCTGTACAAGAAATAGAGTATTTGGCGAAGAAAGAACAAAACAGTACAGATATTTTGAAGACAAACATGCTGGATACATACTATCCAAATAGAAGTAGTCATCTTGAGAACATTTGTCTCTATGAAGTTCTGCAAACCTATACTTTTAAGAGGAACGTCACAGAAGATATCAATAAAGGTGTATATGCTGTAATTGGATGTGAAGGCTGTCTGGTGAAACAAAGAAAAGGCCATTTGATTAATCATCGAAAATTGAGTTGTGAATCTTCAGACAAAAGGGAATTTTACTATTTAGCTCTTTTGCAACTCTTTAAGCCATGGCGTACAGAAGAGGAACTACTTGGAGATTTTCTCACTTATGAAGATTCGTTCAATGCAACCAAGGATACCATAGAATGTCCTGTTTTTTCAAATTATCTGCAAATGTTGAACGAGGAAATACAGCAAGAAGCTACAATTGCAGCAGAGATTAAAAGAGACAGTTCTCAAGACAGTCAGAGTTCTGCTTCATTGAGTCAGGATCCACTAGGAGGACCAATTATACAAAATGAAGCTGCCACTGCCATGAATGAAGTGGAAAGAGCTATGGAACAAGCTCAGGAGGATGTAGTTAACTTAGAAGATTTGGAAAAAGAACTAAACGTTGAGCAGAGACAAATATATGACGAAGTCACAGAACAGATTGAGCATGGTTTATGTCATGAGAAAAAAGAGTGCTCATGTACATCATTTATACCTGTCCGACTGTACGTGAGTGGAGAAGCAGGAACTGGAAAAAGTTTTCTGATTAAAGCAATTGCAACGTATCTGCAGAAAAGAACGGAGTCATCGCTGTCTTGTGTTGTTACCGCTCCAACTGGGTTGGCAGCACATAACATTAAAGGGATTACTTTACATCGCTTATTGATGCTGCCAGTAGAGCATGATAATAAATTACAATACCACAAGCTATCTGGAGAAGCTTGTTGTGAAGTTTCAAGAGTCCTAAAGAAAATGAAACTTCTTATCATTGATGAGGTAAGCATGGTATCAAATGTAATGCTTGCTTTTGTGCATTTAAGAATGCAAGAAATTCTTAAAACAGAGTATGATGTGTTATTTGGAGGCAAACACATCATTGTTTTTGGAGATCTACTGCAGCTAACTCCAGTGAAAGGACAACCAGTGTTTAAAATGCTTACACATGAAGATACCAGGAAGTGCTTAGGAAGCATTGGAAATGTTAACATATGGTTAAATCTCAAATATGCAGAACTGCTTTAAAATATGCGACAGGCAAAGGATGAAGATTATAAAAAATATTCTACAAGATGTAAGAATTGGAAAACTAACTGAGCATGGCAAAGAAGCTTTACATGGGCGATTAATTTCAAATTTGTTTCCAAATGAAAATATTCTCCCAGAGAATATTTTTAAGAAAATTCCTGAAAACAAATGTGTTATATGTTTGATGCCAACTCTGCAAGAATGTTCAATCTTCAACAACAAAATGTTACAGTTAGAAAATCAACAGATTGTGAAACTGGAAGCTATTGATAAAATAGAGCATGAAGGAGCAACTATTATTTTGTCAGAAAAGTTTAAATCAAAATTGGATTCTTTAGAGATGACAATATCTAAAACTGCTGGTTTGGAAAAGACTCTGTATGTATCTTTAAATTGTCGTATAATTTTACGACGGAATTTACATGTGGAAAGGGGTTTAGTAAATGGAGCAATGGGTCTTGTTGTTGATTTTGTGAATTACCGAAATAGAGATGGAATTGAATTTCTAAAAATTAAATTTGATTGTATTGAAGAAGTACAACAAATCAGTCGTTGTTCTGCTCGATTTTTGCTTGTGAAAGATTTATATGCCCGCCGAAAACAGTTTCCTGTTTCTTTGGCATATGCAGTGACTATTCATAAATCTCAAGGTTTAAGTGTAGATAGTGCTTTGGTGAATATTGGAAGTTCTGTGTTCAAAGAGGGTATGGCATATGTTGCTTTATCTCGAGTCAGAACTTTATCTGGATTGTACTTGATTGATTTTGATGAGACAAAGATTAGTGCTGATCTAAATTGTGTAAAAGAATATAATAGGTTAAGTAGAGAGTATGCTGCAAATTTACCTCAATATCCTCTATTTGAAAAGTGTGTAGTAGGCCGAAAAAGAAGAAATGAGAAAAATTGTAGTGAAGTTGTAGCAAAAAGAAAAAAAAAGAAGAACCAGTAATTGTAAGCAGAAAGGAAAAGGATTCAGTTAAAGATGTTGTTGGATTTCAGTTTGAAAACAGTTCTGGTGTCAACTGCTATGCTAATGTAGTGGTTAATGTTGTTTTTTTACTCCAAACTGTACAAGAACAGTTTGCTGAAAATCGGGATCAAAGATTTTATTCTTTGTTGAATTCTGTGTTTGATAAATGTAGCAGTGATAGAACAAAAATACAAACTGTTTCACAAATTCGAAATGTTTTAGACATATGTTCTGGTCTAAATCAATTTACACAGAATATTCAGCAAGATTTTCAGGAATTTCTAATGTATATGCTTGTTGTATTGCAAGATGAAGGTGTAGATGTAGAAAATCTTTTTGGCCTTTCTTATAAATGGCAGCATGACTGAGACAATTGCTCCTTTTCAAGTAGTACTACAATAGACACTGAAAGATTTATATATTTGACTTTACCAGACTGCAATTCAGTGTCTTTTAATAATCTAGTTAGAGAAGCAAATCAAAACATGGTCTGTACTCAATGTAAATCTGCAAAGCTATCAACATTATTTATACAAAGATATGGACAGTATGTCATTTTAATGTTCCAACGATGTAGACCTGATGGAACTAAATTGACAACTTTAATAAAAAAAATGGTGGCTTCTCAATTATCAATTTCAGGAAGAACCTTTGCAACTGCAGCAATTATTTTCCATGATGGTCCTTCGACAACATCAGGACATTACACAGCTTATTTAAAATGTCAAAAAGGCTGGACTAATTGTAATGATACTCAATTGGCTTTCACACAACGTTTGCCTTATCAGTTACCAAATTCTTACCTAGTATTCTTACAACTAAAATTTTAGGAAAGGTAATTGGCCTATGAAGATTGGAGCAATTAATAAAACTTAGTCTGCTGTTCAAAATTACTTTGTGAGTAAGATTGATTAAGATATTAAAAAACTTGTATTTGTCATAGAGGTAGTGTAAGTGTATCACGTAGTGTGTGATGTGAGTATTATAGGAAATATTAATCATAAGTAAGCCAGAGGTGGAAATATAACTATTGTTTCATAATGTAAAAGATGTAGGAGATTTTTTCTTTCAGAAACTCGGGTAAATGGAAGAATAAGAATACTATTGAGTAATTTCCAAAGAAAAGGACTTTCCATATACTATTTGGCCTCGTGGAAAAGTACGTGGATCAAAAGTGAGTTAAGATATGTTTTTTCTAAATTTTACATTATTTATTGAATCATTGTATGGGTATTTTAAACACAATCATTTTGATTGTGGTTTTTTTGACCGCTGTCATATGAAGAGTAGTATTGAAGTCACTGTTTTAAGTGAAATTCAATATATTCTGAGAACAGCAAAAATAAACCATATAACATGTTGTACAAGTTAAATGATATTTTGTATTATTAAATATATATTATTGTCCCCTTGTCTCACCCTCACTGCCCTTCTCTCACCCTCCCTCACCTCCCTTTCCTTATTCCACTTCCGTCACTTATCCTGATTCCCCATTCCTCTACTGCCCTTTCCCTCTCTCCCATCCACCACTTTCCAGCTGTCAGTCACTCTACTTCACTCCCCTTCCCCTTCTTTCCTTTCTTTGCTCCCTCAATAATTCCCCTTCTCTCACTCACCTTACTCCACTTCACTCACACCTTCTCTCACTCCGTCTGTCCTCTCACATCCTCACTCCCCTTCTCTCACTCCCTCTCTCTTAGCCTCACTCTCTCGGTCCTCTCACTCTCTCACTTCTCTTCCATCATGCTCACTCCCTATACCTCACCCACACTCCCTCACTTACCTTTCTTTGCTCCCTTACTCAGTCCTTTTCTCCCACTCTTTCATTCACTACCTCTATGTCCTCACTTCTTCAGTCCCCTTGTCTTACAATCACTCGCCTTTATTCACCCTCTATCACTCCTCTTTCCTCAACCTCACTGCCCTTCTCTCAGTCTACTTCACCCCTGTTCCCTTACTCCACTTCCCTCAGTTATTTTCATTCCCCATGTTTACTGCCCTTCCCCTAACTCCCCTCCCACACTCAACTTCTTTCAGTCTCCCTTCTTCACTTCCCTTCCCCTCTCTTTCTTTCCTTCGCTCCCTCACTCATTCTTCTTTCTTTCCTCACCTTACTCAAATTCTCTCACTCCTTAAGTCACTCCCTCTGTCCTCTCACTTCCTCAGTCCCCTTCCCTCAGTCCCTCTCTTAGCCTTACTTTCTCCGTCCCTTCAGTGTCTCACTTCTCTTCTGTCTCGCTCACTCCCTATAACTCACCCACACTCCCTCACTTACCTTTCTTTGCTCTCTTACTCAGTCCCTTTCTGTCACTTTTTCCTTCACTACCTCTATCCCCTCACTTCCTCACTCCCTTTGTCTTACCCTCACTCACTTTTATCCACCCTCTTTCATCCCTCTTTACTCATGCTCTCTGCCGTTCTTTCACTCCCGTTCTCTTAGTCTGGTTCCCTCACTACCCCTCATTCCCTATCTTTCGCTCCCTTTCCCTTTACTTTCATCCCCCACTTACCTACACTCCCTCACTTATCTTTCTATGCTCCCTTACTCAGTCCTCTTCTCTCTCTTCACTACCTCTATGTCCTCACTCCTTCACTCCCCTTGTGTCATGCTCACTTGCCTTTATCCTCCCTCTATCTTCCCCCTTTCCTCAACCTCACTGCCCTTCACTCACCCTCCCTCACCCTTGTTCCCTTACTCCGGTGCCCTCATTATCCTCATTCATCATCCTTAACTCCCCTTCCTCTTTCTCTCCTCACGCACTCACCTTTTCCCAGTCCCTTTGCTTAACTTCTCTTCCCCTTCTTTCCTTCCTTTGCTCCCTCAGTCATTCCCCTTTCCTCACTCACCTTACTCCCCTTTACTCACTCTTTCTCTCACTCCCTCTGTTCTCTCATATTTTCACTTGTCTTCCCTCACTCCCTCTCTGTTACCCTTACTCCCATTGTCCCCTCACTGTCTTACGTCCCTACATTCAACCTCACTCACCTTCCATCCCTTATTGTCATGAATTCACCCTAACTCACTACTGCTTCCCTGTCACTCACTCCCCTTTGTTTACTCCCCTTTCTTCCTTTAGTTTTCCTAACTCACATTCCTATAGTATCTTACTCACCTTTACTTCATGTCTCTCTCCTTCTCTTCCTCTCTGTCACTGAATGTATCCATCTGACTATCCTCTTAGTAATTTACTCTCCCTCTATTTCTTTTTCACTCTCTCTAACCTTCACCATTCCTTTGTTTCCCTTTCTGAGTCCTTCACTCCTACTTTATCTCTGACTACCCTTTTATGACTTTTAATCTCCTATTTTGTCTCTTGTATTGTGAAATATATATTATAAATATTATAACTTACTTTTTTTCTCTTTCACAGATATTAAATTTACTGAAAAATATGTAATTAAGTTTACATTACTTATAAGGTAAGTTTGACATACAAAATGTACTTTCTCAACACTCTTTTCCTTAACCTCACTACTTTGTCTTACCCTCACTCACTTTTATCCACCCTCTTTCATCCCTCTTTACTCATGCTCTCTGCCGTTCTTTCACTCCTGTTCTCTTAGTCTGGTTCCCTCACTACCCCTCATTCCCTATCTTTCGCTCTTTTTCCCTTTACTTTCATCCCCCACTTACCTACACTCCCTCACTTATCTTTCTATGCTCCCTTACTCAGTCCTCTTCTCTCACTCTTTCCTTCACTCCCTCTGTCTCCTCACTCCCTCACTCCCCTTGTCTCACGCTCACTTGGCTTTATCCACCCTCTATCACCACTCTTTCCTCAACCTCACTGCTCTTCTCTTACCCTTCCTCACCCCGTTCTCCGTCTCCGCTTTCCTCACTTATCCTCATTCCCCATGTTCACTCCCCTTCCCCTCACTCACCTCCCACACTCACCTTCTTTCAGTCCCCCTACTTCACTTCCCTTCCCCTCTTGTCCCTTCCTTTGCTCCCTCACTCATTTTCCTTTCCTCTCTCACTGTACTCCACTTCACTCACTCCTTCAGAATATAAAAAGAATATAGCTCGTTTTGGAGAATTGGAGGTAGTTCTAAAAAGAACTGTTTTTTTCTTCTTTTTTTTTTTTTTTTTTTTTTTTTACTTTTTCCAAACGTTTTTAATTTTTTTGGGTATTTTTTTTCAGAACAAAAACAAAACTAGGGAATGCCAAACTGCTCAACAGGAGCAAAAAAAAGGGGAAAAATTAGGGCTGTGGGGCGCAGCGGTGTTCTTCCCTTTTTCGAATAATTAGTAGGATACTCTGCTCCCCATAACAAAGCAGTTCGTCACACTGCTTACACCTAATTGTAATGTCAGAAAAAACAGGCTGAATATTTGGTATCAACTCGACTGATCTTCCTGTCACTGATGATGTTGGTCCACCGGTGGAAGTCGAGGGGCCATCTCTCGGTGCATTCCGTGCCAGGTCCCTGACACTCTCCCGGGCATAGTTCTGGGGGTGCCTTCTTTGCACTTGTCTAATCATGGTGGAGTTCCCAAAACTGTATTTTTTTCTGGGATCACCACGTGAAAGAGTTGTGTGGAATATCTTGCATTCCACCTTTGGAGCATTTACTTTCTTCTCACCTTCTGGAATGCTGAAAAACTTCCAGATGAAGTGCTCCTTAATTTTTGGCTGAGGAGGGTCCTCATGGAGAAACTCATCAGAGTCACTGCTGCTTGGTGCTCTTGCAGCCATTCTTTTCAAAGAATTGAATGAGGAGAAAAAGGGAACAGGTCTTGCTCTCTCCAAAGTGAAAGAGGTAGTGAAGGAAATGGGTGGGGTTTTCATTAGTTGTAAAAAAAAAACTGTTAACAACCAATGAAAAGTGTTATTTTAAGGTCACATGACTTGACGCGCTTATGCTACGCGCTCCGGAGCGCTTCCGGGGGCGCTTACGCGGCACGTACGTAGGCGCTTCCGGGGGCGCTTACGCGGCGCGCCTGAATGACATTTTGTTAGATTTTCGTAAATGCGTTTAAAGATAAAATACGGTTATTTAAAATCAAAAATACTACTTTTATAAGTATGTCACTGAATGACTTGCATTATTATTTACTTTAAATACATACTTATATATTTTTTTTTGCACGCGGGAATAGCGCTCTCGCTACGTTTACGGGTGCGTTTACGGGTGCGCGTACCCTGAGCGCTCCAAAGTAAAAGGATTAAAAAAAACACAGGAAAAATTCTTTGAAAAATTAATTTTAGAAATGTCTTTTTTATAAAAAATATAATAATTAATAGTTATAAAAAACAGCTATTAAAAAAATAATAATTCACTTTAAAAATCGTAGGTTATAAACTCGTTATAGTAAGGAATTAGCTTTTAAAAAACCTTTGAAATTCACTGAAAAAACCATAGGTTTGACACTCGTTATAGTTAGGAATTAGCATTTAAAAAACCTTTGAAATTCACTGAAAAAAACCATAGGTTTCACACCAGTTATAGTTAGCTGAACATTTTACTCATACAAAACCATTGAAATTCCCACGTTATAGTTAGTTGGACTCACTATAACTCGCGCGCCCGCAATCCACTGCTGATGATGTCACATATTACATCATTCATGACATGGTCAGTGACATCACTGATGACATCACTGATGACATCTCAAATGACATCACTGATGACATCACTGATGACATCTCAAATGACATCACTGATGACATCTCAAATGACATCATCCATGTGATAATACGATGCACCTCCTCACACTCTGATCTAACCTTTGATACACCCAGTGTTAAATACAAACTACCATTGCTGAAACCATTGACACACCAATACCAGTAACTACATACTCACTCACTGATTCCTAGGTCTACACACACATCCACTCGTTCACCCATACAATCACTCATACATATAGTCACTCATCAATACAACACTATCATATGCACTCATACACCTATACAGACACTCACACACTGCCACTCATCCATGGAGTTACTCACACTCCTAGTCAGTCATGCAAAGAAGCAATCACACTCCCATTTCCTCATCTATACAGTTATACAGACAACACCTCAAATATAAAAACATATACTAACACATACTTACTCTCTTATACAATCACTGATACAAGTACACATTGATCCATACAGCCACTCACACAATCACTGGCTCTCATGTGTCATTTATATATTTATATATGCCAACTCTCACATGCACTGTGTTTTACATATGTACTTACTTGGACATGTAGCACTGAGATATCCATTCACTCACCAACACAGCCATGCACACAGCCAACCGCCCATACAGCTGTTTCCACATGCACTCTTGAACCCATACACCTAGTGAATCAACTGGTCACACATCTATGCACAGAGTCACACACCTCACAGCCACCCACACACACACTCAGACTCACATACAATTACTTAAGCAACCAATCAATAACCCATATGGCCACTTATATAGCTATTGATCAACACATGCAGCAGCTTACACAAAAACAGACATACTGATGCACACATTCAGACAGTTTAGTCACTAACCCATGCAGTCAGTAAGACACATTTAATCACTCACTCATACAGTCAGTCACGCACCTACTAAATCCTTCATCCAGATACGTATACATCCACTCATTCTTCAATATGTAAAACATATTTAAACTTTACAGAAACACACAGACACTTGATGATGTCATCAGTGATGTCATCAGTGATGTCATTTGAGATGTCATCAGTGATGTCATCAGTGATGTCATTTGAGATGTCATCAGTGATGTCATCGGTGATGTCACTGACCATGTCATGAATGATGTAATATGTGATATCATCAGCAGTGGATTGCGGGTGCGCAAGTTATAGTGAGTCCAACTAACTATAACGTGGGAATTTCAATGGTTTTGTATGAGTAAAATGTTCAGCTAACTATAACTGGTGTGAAACCTATGGTTTTTTCAGTGAATTTCAAAGGTTTTGTAAATGCTAATTCCTAACTATAACGAGTGTCAAACATATGATGTTTTCAGTGAATATATATATATATATATATATATAAAGCCACATGCTAGTGTCTCAGCACTAGCAACGCCTTCCCCTCGCCTCTCACGACAGCGGTCCGCAGCGAGGCAGGCAAGCCTCTAATTATCCAAAAACTCACGCTGTCAACCTCCTTCGTAACAGCAGCCACGGACACAAACGGACTTTTCAGCAGTCAAAGTTTAATTGCAAAGATTTAGCATATCGGCAAGCCACGCCACGTGTTTTGGGACTTGCTCCCTTGTTCATGAGTGCCAGAGGTTCAGTTCAACAACAAATAAATAAACATGTGACTTCAACATAATAATAAAAGGTGAAGAAAGACTACTGATGTCACGGAGTTAACTCACACCTATTTGCATATCTAATGCCATAATTATTACATTCCCAGTTTATAAATACAGTTCACAATTTCATGTCAAGCATATTAAGAACACTCAGATAATTGTCGTAGCATAACCGGACCTCTAATAGGCGTACATGAAATCATCGCGTTTCTGCAAAATTAAAGGAATTCATAGGGTTGGCATATCGGAGCACCCTGCTCCTCTGTAATGTACTCGTGCAACACAACACATTGTAAATGGTACAATTCAATTAAATCCCTGCCGTAAATGGGCCGTAACTAACATGCCCATTTTTTCAGTTTCAACAAACTTTATTGATTGCGTTGTGGCAGACTTCATGTCTGGGAATGAAATAATTGTGGTATTTGATATGCAAATAGGAGTGAGTTAACTCCATGACAGCAGTAGTCTTTCTTCACCTTTTATTATTATGTTGAAGTCACATGTTTATTTATTTGTTGTTAAACTGAACCTCTGGCACTTATGAACAATGAACAAGGGAGCAAGTACTGAAACGCGTAGAGTGGTTTGCCGATATGCTAAATCTTTGATATTAAAATTTGACTGCTGAAAAGTCTGTTTGTGTCCGTGGCTGCTGTTACGAAGGAGGTTGACAGCGTGAGTTTTTGGATATATATATATATATATATATGTGATCAAGGCCGGGGCAACCTGGTTGAAACGTGTCATGTTGGAGGAAAATAAAATTGCACTTTAAGAACTTACCTTTTGTGCGGTCCGTTCCTGTTTGAGAAGCGCTGGGTGGAGTTTTGCCCTACTTCGTGCTCTCCAAGGACTTGTTTGTCATATATATATGTATATATATATATGTATGTATATATATATAGTTTCGTTTTACTGATTAGAGGTTGCAATCTCTCTATAGAAGAAATAAACTGGGCCCTTGCTCACACAGGTTATTGAGAGTGATATTTGATTATGTCTTTGTACTTGTTACATTCTGTATTCATATCCATGCACAGACATCCTGTATGTGTGTCTATTTGTCAAGTGCTAACATGTATGTAGATACGTTTGGGTGAATTAAAATTTTAAAGGCACATGCTGCAGAACTTGCTTTAACCATCGAATGATATTCCGACGTAGGTTGATAAAATGTAGTGTTTATTTATGATACAAAATTTCATCAGTGCAGATAACTGAGAAGATAGTATGGACAGCCTGCTGCAAACACAAACTCTGCGGAGAGGTCACACTAGAGCACTTGTCTTCAAAATGGGGGGTGCGCCCCCAAGGGGGCATGGCATAATTTCACTTTCCATTGTGTACTTTCCAACTTCGAAAGTACATTTGTTTCCTTTAGTTTTTCACTTAACTCCAATGGAGATCTCTGATAAGAAGATACCAACAGAGCAGCCAGTTATTTGCCTGTGCCATTAGCTATGATGTTGCACCAATCACAATGAGAGCAGCACTGAAGGAGCCACAAATGCCACAAATGTTAGCTTAATAAATCTCTGGAATGACCACTACTTTGCTGTTCGTGGTACTTCTCAGAGAGAGAAGAGGGGGCAACGGATCCAGGTACATATAATAGAGGGTATATGAGGTAGGTTACTTGTCTTAGGCAATGGGAGACCCCTTCCTCATTAATTTGCAAGACTTAAAGATGTGCCAGGACAGGTAGAAAAAGTTGTAGTCTGTGCGGAGATAATTCAATTTTTTTTCTGTAATCTCAGTGTGTCGCTTGACTTTTTTTTATAACTTCAGAGCCTTTCTGGACAAAGAAAATTCATAAATCCCAAAAAAACAAGTTCATGTTGCAGTCAAAATGTGTTTCGCCCCTTCACACTGGCCTATCAGGCCAGTGTGAAGGGGCTTGGACTTCCTCAGGGTGTGGAGTGCACAATTAGTTATTACTCATTTAGAGGTATTGGGATTCATAAAAAGCTTCAGCTGTTTGGCTGTAATCGATTTGATTTGTGTCATTCAATCAGAGGGAAAATGTAATCAGTCGGCAAAGGTACTTCTCCACTGTTGACTTTCACCTCCTGTTTACGCCCTTTGGTTTCCTGTTTGCTGCCTTTTACCTTGTGGGTGCTACTCTTCCCCTCCTGGTTCCTGCCAAATGCTGTCTCTTCTGTCTTTTACAGCTTTGCTGGTTCTCAGGATGGCAGATAGAAATTAATTGCAGGTAAGCCTCAGCAGCTTTTGAAAAAGTCATGTGCACACCAATCGTTAAGAAAAGAGGGATTTAAAGTCAGCTGCAGGGGATTGATTGGCTGGGCTTTTCTGCTAGTTTCTTGCACTCTGTTTTGCTTTTTCTGCACATTTCTTGCCCTATGTTTGTGTCTTCTCTGCTAGTTTCTTGTCTTCTGTTTATGCCTTCTCTGCTTGTTTCTTGCCCTCTTTTTGCTTTATTCTGCTTGTTTCTTGCCATCTATGTATGCGTTCTCTGCTCAATTCTTGCCCTCTATTTGTGTCTTCTCTGCTCATTTCTTGCACTCTTTTTGCATTTTATGCTCATTTCTTGTCCTCTTTTTGCCTTTTATGCTCATTTCCTGTGCTCAGTTTCTACCTCCTCTGCTCGTTTCTTGCCCTTATTTGACTTTTCTGCTTGTTTCTCGCTCTTTTTGACATTTCTGCATGTTTCTTGCCCTGTGCCTTCTCTGCTTGTTTCTTGTCCTCTGTTTGTGCCTTCTATGCTCGTTTCTTGCCCACTTTTTGCCTATTCTGCTAGTTTCTTACCCTCTGTTTTGCTTTTTTCTGCTTGTTTACAGCCCTATTTTGCTTTTTACTTCTCATTTTTTGACCTCTGTTTGGGCCTTCTCTTCTCGTTCTTTCCTCTGTTAATGCCTTCTCTGCTCATTTGTTTCTTGGCATCTTTTTGCCTTATCTGCTCATTCTTGCCGCCTGTTCCTGCCTTCTCTGCACTGTTCTTACCCTCTTTCTGCCTTTTCTGCAAGTTTTTTGCGCTCTGTTTCTGCCTTCTCTGCTTGTTTCTTGCCATCTTTTTGCCTTTCTGCTCATTTCTGGCCATGTTTTTGCCTTTTCTGCTCATTTTTTGCCCTCCATTTTGCTTTTCTGCTAATTTCTTGACCTATTCTTGCTGTTTCTCTCCTCTCGCCACCAGGGACCCTTTCACCACCAGGGACCCTAACTCCCCCACTGGACACCCTCCCTGGCGGACTTCAGAAAGAAACTCAAGGCCTGAATTTTCGACTGAGACCTTGCACCCCAACACCCAGATACTCTTAGAGGCGGCAGAGCTGTGCACTACAGATGCTCATGGATTGATTGAGTCCCCACCTCAGCCATAAATACGCAGCTGAGAAGACCACGACGCTCTAACCATATGCTATTAAGGTCTTCAGTTTGCTAAACACTCTTATTATCTTTAATATTATTCTCCAGGTATAACCAGATATGCCCTGGAAAATGCATTTGGGGATGGCTGTCAATGATGCAGAGAATAAGCTTCCAGAAATGTTTCTCAGGTGGCGGGAAAGGGGAGATGGGGACTCATAAAAATAAATTTGCTAGGGGGGCTTGGCCTAAAAAAGTTTGAAGACCACTGCTCTAGAGAAGGTAAATCTGTCTCCCTCAGGGGTGACATTATGGTGTAAATCATTCACCATAACTGTGTCTGTGTTCATAATGAAATTCGCTTTGTGGGTGAATAAATCTCTACGGAATTCCCCTCTTCCCTGGACATTTGCCTCCTGGTTATTTTCTGTGGCTTGAAGATATGCCATGAAAGACCTTGCCAAAGATATTCTGCAATACTCACTTTGTAGGCTGAAATGTTCCAAAGTTCCAACCAATGTAACTGTTCTGGTTGTTGTGGTGCTCGTAAGCAATACCAATGAATGCTATTGGAGGCAAACACTATTTGATAGTTCTGTGTCGTGATTCATTCATCGCCGGTTACTCTCTTCCACATACATTTCTGCTGGTTCATTGTTTCTGAGTGAGCCAAAAATTTTTACTTTAAAAATCGTTTTAATCCCAATTTAGTAATCCCATGAACAATGTGGGAGAATGTGACTAAGTGCCCACTTAAATATTATACATTGTTTAAAAATAAGTGCTTCGTGAAAATAAGCAAAAAGAGCTTGCAGGACAAAAAAACACGTGTTTTGGATGCCCAGACAACCTAATAAATACTTGAGTAGAGAAGCATGCAGTAAAACCAAATTTCTCTAAAGTGAGTTAAGGAGTGCCCCTTGCAGTGGTATATCCCTGTGGGCGAAGTTCAGCTGTTCGGTAGAAATAACTGTCATTCAATTCCACTGACTTCTGTTTTTTGTTCCACAATTTTACATATATATGACGCTTCTGGTAGTTGTTAATAATTCATGAGGTTGTAAGGACACCCCATTGAAGTGCTACATCTGTATAAGATTTTAAGATTCAGAAGAACATCTGTATTTTACAAAACATTACAGTTGGCTGGTCGGTACCTGCCAGGCCTTTCAGCTCGACTTGTCCCTCTAGGGAGTTATTAGACGCTGCTCTACTTTAGTTCAAGGCTTGTCTAACTCCCGTCAGTTCCTATTGGTCGGATTGGGTCTGTACAGTTTCTAGAAGGCTCATAATAAACGTGGTGACGAGCACACGTCGTCTTCGATGATGTCCACGTCGTCGTCGGGCTCCTCAACCAGGAAGCGACTCTTGGGGGCGGAGCCTGTCTCCGTGAGTTCGGTTTCGCTTGAGCTCAGCTCCAGGCAGCCTTCGCCCGAAGGGTTTTTCGGGTCATCCTGGGTTTTTCTCAGCTGCTTTTTGTGCTTCATTCTCCTGTTCTGAAACCACGTTTTCACCTGGAAGTGAAGAAGAGAATCAGAGATGTGAAAATCCTCAGGCACTTCAACCCCTCGTTAGAGGTTGTGAGCGTTATATGAATGCGATTATAATACAAGTTTTAAACATAGAGGCAACCGGCCTAACATGGGGAGTTTCCTTCGGAGGTGTGAAGGAGGGTGAGAGGAAGGAAAGAAGGAAGGGGAGAAGAGGTGATGGGGCACAAAGGCAGGGGGGCGTCCAAAGTTTTTCAGAGGGTTTTATTGAAATAAACCGGAGCAACACAACTCTAGGAATACATGTCGTTTGAAAGTTGCCCAGTGCGTCCACCCATTTCCTTCAAAATCGAGTTCATAATACCCTACACCCGAAATTTCTAAAACGCTTGCGTATTTTTGGTGCTGTCCTACTCTTAGACAAGTGAGGTCTGGAAGAGGAAGAGACAAAGGGTCATATTTAAGCATCCTTAAACCAAGAAGGCTATCATCACGCTCCATCACTTTAGAAACGCAGGGCTGCACCATATTTACAAGAACATGGTGCAGCCCTTCGTTTACCCCTGCGCTGGGGCTACATTTAGGTGCCTCGCTCCAATGCAGGCACCCTTGTGTAGTGTAAGATGTAGTGTCTTGCGTCATACAAATACACGCAGACACGGGTTGCAGGTCACAGCTTCTTTATTTCCCATGCTTCTTCCTCGTGGGCTAACGGCTAACTGCCGTTCCTAGCCTCCCAGCTCCTCCCTTTCTGCCCGCCCTCGTCCCACCTCGGGCTGGTCCTAGTGCCCTGCTACTGTGGTCACTGTGGACATCATCACATCTCCCCCCTCTGTAAACAAAACACACACAAATCAAACAAAAACACAGCAAACTGTTCGCACCTTCTTCTTTCTAGTCGTCAACTGTCTGTTTATAGTTCTTCATTCAGGCGAGACGGTTGTTTGTGGTGACCCGTCTGGGTCACGCCTGAAGATCCTGACCGTCAGGCTCGCGCTCGTCAGTGATTTCTATCAATGCCTGACTGCGACTTGGTAGTGTCTCTGCTTCTCCTCTCTCTACTCTTGGTTCAGTCAGTAGTTCCTTGACATTGGGGCTGCACTTCTTAAAGTACGTCACTTTGCGGGTGAGTCGTCTTCCATCGGCCTCCGCAGTGATCATAGTTCCGTTTTGTTGAAACGCTAGACTGTATAACAATATTACATCTCCCCTTTGTTAACAAAATAAACTTAGCGTAAAACATGTTGATAGTTCCTCAATCAGCCACATGGGTCTGCAGGCCGCCTGTTTAAGCTATGGAGATGCATCTCCATTTCCTTTGTGTGGCTTTCTGTTGCTTTGACGAGAACATCTTTTACTATAGGAGTGCATCTTTGGAATTGCGAGACGTCTCACGTGGTCTTCATGTGCTCAGGTTCGTGGTGGTTTCCAATCAGCTTCTGGGTGATCCACTTATCTTCAGTTTCTGAGGTGACTGTGAAAAGCTCAGCTTGATGTTGGCAGTCTGCCTTCCTTTGTGGCTCTTGTTTAATTGACGCTCGATCTCCTTCATGAGGGGATGTTGTTCGGGTTTTCTTCCGAGCACCCGCATCTGGTTTTACTTCTTTTTGTCTTGTCCGGTCGAGGGCAGCACTGCCCTCCTGTTCAAAGTCATGTATACCAGACGGTGAGGCGCTATCTGAAAAGACCATCTTGGCTTGGTTCGGGGACTCATTCGCGGCCACTGGTTGTCTCACCCACTCCCACTCACGTTTGGGACTGGTGAACCCTTTGACTGTCTGCGCATGTGCATGTTTCTCTCTCATCTGATGATGATCTGTCTCTGTTAACACGTCTGGTTTTCCTTGCAGAGTTACTGGATGGTCCTTTCCCATCCGGTGGGTAATGTCCACTATCTCTGTTTTCTTTCTGTAGGCCCTTTGGGTCAGCCTCGATGACCACATCAGGGGTGAAGGTATCTTGTTTATATCTTGATGTACCTGCGACTGACATGACTGGTTGTCTTGTGGAGGGATTGAGTACTCAGGGACATTGGTGTGAGATACCTTACTCTTGATGGGAATAGTGTCCTTTGGTTCTGGGGTGTGTTCAGGTGGTTGACGCCATGGCCGTCGTCGGGACCATGACTCGGTCGACTCGAGGGATCGAACAGACGTGCTTTCTGAATCAGAGGAGTCTTTTGTCGATTTCCTTTGATATCGTTCCTTTGAGTGTGTCTTGAATGGAGGATTTCTGAAACAAGTAGGCCGTGACGAGCTGCTCCTAGAGTCGGAGTTCTCTGTGGGATGTTTCTCCAGGTACCTTTCTCGAACGAAGTGACTTCGGTGTCATCTTGTTGGAGAGATTGTTTGATAACCACATATTTATTTCTTGTGTTTGACCACTTGGTATTGTATCTCTGCCTCTCTCGTGTGATGATAATGGCCTCCTCTCAGTTTCTTCATTGTCTCGGATGTCGTGGATGCGTTCGTCTTCCTCTTCCCGGTGTCTGAGTGGATCAGTCCGTCTTATCCAGTTTGCTTCTTCTTCCCGCTTGTTTTGTGCACTGACATCTGTGTTACGGGTGTGATCATGTACCGATTTCCAGTGTTGACGTGACTGGTCCAGTCTTCTATAGTTTTCCTTTCTTGCACATTTGTTGGGCAGGCTGTCACCTGGTCCATTGGTGCGATCTGTCCCACTTGACACTTCATCTGTTTCATCATCGCTTGCACCATATGTTGAATGACTCCTTGAGGTTGGATAACTCCTTGTGGTCATGTCAGTGACGCTGTCGCACTCTTGGATCGTCCCGGTCTTTTGTATTGTTGACTCAAAGTACTTCATGTTACTTTGTCTCGCCCGTTGTCTTATCTCTGATCCGTCTTCACCCTCCCCGTTTCTGGTTTTGTTTATTTCTTGGGCTTTATTCACAGACTTTAGAGATGTCTCTTTCCTGGAGTCTTGGTGTCTTGCACATAGGTGCAATTCTTTTGATAGTTCTCTTGCTTTGACCCGCTCTCCAATTTCGGCCTTCCTGATTATTTCCTTTAGCGACAAATGCCCTCGAAGAATCTTGTGCTTTGTCTCAGACCTTGAACAGCCTTCGATTACCTGGAGTCGAACTGCGTCCTCATTTGTAAATGTGTTGAAGTGGCAGCATTGTACCAGACTTTGCAGCCGGGTGATGAAGTTTGGCAATGATTCTCCTGGTTCCTGCCGTGCTGTGTTGAAGGCGATGCGTTCATGATCCACGTCGTCCTTTGCGTTGAAATGGGCGCGTAGCGTCTCTTGGAGTCTTTCATAAGTCTCTGTGTCCTTTTCAGAAAATGTTCTGATTAAACGTCGGCCCTCATGACCCACCAACTGGAGGAGTAGTATACGGCATTTTCCATCTCTTCGCTCACCGGTGGCGTCAAGAAAATAATCCAGTGATTCCAGCCACCGGTTCCATTTAGGACCCAAGCTCTGGGTGTCACTCGGTGTCACTGGGGGTGGCACTTCAATGTAGGGATTGGATCGCTGTGTTGCTTTTCCCATTGCCATGAGGGAGGAAGATTTCGATCTGCTACAGTCACAGGACTGTTTTCTTTGCTTCCTGTGTTATCCAATGACTTGGTTGATGATAGACGGCTTCCTTGATATTTGTCTACTCCTGCCTCTGGATCATTTATTTTCTCAGCTTCTTTATATATATATATTTTTTTTAAATTATTTCTCTTCACGCAGTGTTGAAAGTTTATTTTGGAATTTGTCTTTACTCATGTTTGTCGTGTTTCCTTATTGCTTGCTTGTCGTTATTTGCTGTTGCCTACATTTATGTATTGTATTTGCTAGTGTTTGTTTGTTGTTTTCGTTGTACTTGCTAGTGTTTGTTTATTGTCTTTATTACACTTGCCAGTGCTTGTTTGTTCTTTTGTTGCACTTGTCAGTGCTTTATTATTGCTTCTATTGCACTCGCCAGTGCTTGTTTGTTATTTTGTTGCACTCGCCAGTGCTTGTTTGTTACTTGCCAATGCTTGTTTGTTGCTTGTCAGTGCTTGTTTGCTGTTTCAGGCTCTTTGCCTGACTTCAAAATGGCCGCCGATGATCCCTCACAGGGGATTGGTCAATATTGCCTGACTTCAAAATGGCCACCGGGAATCTCGTTTTCAGCGAGATTTCAGTCGTTTCTGCTCGTTTCTTCGGCCGGAGCCACTCATTCACTCGGTGCTTCCACTCTCCACTCACCGCTTGTCAGTTGCAGCCGCGATTCACCGCCGGAGTCACTCTTTCAGGTAGGGGAGTTTCTTCGCTTCTTCTTCGTGTTATGGTCACTTTTGCCACCGAGGTGGGCTCTCGGTGGGCACTGTAGATAAACGCACTTTTGCCGCCGAGGTGGGCTCTCGGTGGGCACTGTAGATAAACGCTCAAGCCTCCACACGCTGGGCGAGCTTGGTTTTCTTCGCCGCTGGGGTGGGCTCCCGGTAGGCAGGCGCAGTGACATGCTCCAACCCCTACACGTGGGGCGAGCTCTGGGGCTAGTCGATCGCCGCCGGGTGTGCACCTGGTTAGCCGTCTTCACACACGTGTGTGTTCGAGGTCCCTTCGTCGCCAGATGTAGTGTCTTGCGTCATACAAATACACGCAGACACGGGTTGCAGGTCACAGCTCCTTTATTTCCCATGCTTCTTCCTCGTGGGCTAACGGCTAACTGCCGCTCCCAGCCCCCCAGCTCCTCCCTTTCTGCCCGCCCTCGTCCCACCTCAGGCTGGTCCTAGTGCCCTGCTACTGTGGTCACTGTGGACATCATCACACCTTGCACCATAGTGCAAGGGTGTCTACGTGGCAGGGGAAGATTGTTTATGTGCAGGACGGTGTCCTGCAATAAACAATCTTTGAATGGCGTTTTGTAACTTCTATGCTGCGTTGCACTTACTGCATTTTAATTACTCTAGGAACTCGATTAACTACAGTGACAATGCAATGGGAGCTGCACTTACTGTTGTTGCATCTCATTGGCAGCTTCCTAGCTAGACTGACTGCAGTGGCATCACAATGTTGGCTCCACTGACTGCAGTTACATCACAATATTGGCTTCACTTACTGCAGTAATATCACAATGGTGGCTACACTGACTGCAGTGACATCACAGAGGTGGCTCCATTTACTGCAGGGACATCACAATGGTGGCTACACTGACTGCAGTGACATCACAGAGGTGGCTCCATTTACTGCAGGGACATCACAATGGTGGCTACACTGCCTGCAGTGATAGTACAATGGTGGCTCCACTTACTGCAGTGACATCACAATGGTGGCTACACTTACTGCAGTGACATCACAATGGTGGTTGCACTTACTGCAGTGACATCACATTGGCGGCTCCACTTACTGCAGTGACATCACAATGATGGCTACACTGACTGCAGTAACATCACAATGGTGGTTGCACTTAATGCAGTGATTGCACAATGAGAACTTTCCTTACTTTAGACACATCACTCTAGTGACTCCCGTTACTGCAGTGACATTGCTACCCTGGCATCACAGTGTAGATCTGCCTTTAGTGCAGTGACACTGCAGTAGTCCCCACACGTCAAGTGCATTGCACTAGGAGCTGCTCTGCCTGCCTTAACATCACAGTGAGAGCAGCCCCATTTGACTTGACATCACCCTAGGATTTACCTCTGATTAAGCAACATCACATTGAAAGCTGCCCATACTGCAGTGACATCACATTGGAAGCAGCCCAGACTGCAGTGACATCAAATTGACAGCTGCCCATTAGCTGCTCGTACTGCAGTGGCATCACATTGGAAGCTGCTCACACTGCAGTGACATCACATTGACAGCTGCCCATACTGCAGTGACATCACATGGAAAGCTGCCCGTACTGCAGTGGCATCATATTGGAAGCTGCCCATACTGCAGTGACATCACATTGGAAGCTGCCCATACTGCAGTGACATCACATTGAAAGCTGCCCATACTACTGTGACATCACATTGGAAGCTGCCCATACTGCAGTGGCATCACATTGGATGCTGCCCATACTGCAGTGACATCACATTGGGAGCTGCCCATACTGCAGTGACATCACATTGGGAGCTGCCCATACTGCAGTGACATCACATTGGAAGCTGCCCATACTGCAGTGACATCACATTGGATGCTGCCCAAACTGCAGTGACATCACATTGGGAGCTCCCCATACTGCAGTGACATCACATTGGGAGCTGCCCATACTGCAGTAACATCACTTTGGGAGCTGCCCATACTGCAGTGACATCACAATGGGAGCAGTAGTTATTGCTCTGATGTTGCACTGGAATCTGCCCTTGCTGCAGTGACATCCCTCTGGAGGTTTCCCTTACTGCCGTGGCACAGCACTAGGATCTGCCATAACAGCACAGACACCACAAATTGTATCAGCTCTTACTGCAGTGATACTGCATCCTACACTGTTGATACTGGAGTAGCATCACCTTGGAGCTGCCCTTATATCACACTGGAGCTGAGCTTACGTCTGTTGCCTCTCACTGGCAGCTCCCTAGCTGAGAGCAGTGATATCACACTGGACGCTGTCCACACCTTTGTGACATCGCACTGGAGTCTGCCATTATTGCACTGACATCACAAAGTGAAACTGCCCTTACTGCTGTGGCACTCAGTGGTTATTTTGAGCCAGTGGTTTCTGGTGCTCCGCACTGCCATTTAATTCTGAACACTGGCACTAATGACAGTCCACCACATGGTGGCTCTGTCTGTCTAATTTTGCGATGAACACAACAGTGTTTAATAATTCAACATGCATTAAAAACTATTAAGTCCTGCCACCCATGCATTTCTTACAGCTTTGGGTGACCTGGAACAGTCTGAATTATCACACTTGTAAGAGTGCAATTGTTACTAGTTGTATTGGTGCTAGTGGCAGTGCTGGCAGGGGCAATGGGCAGTGCAGGCTGCAGTGGCCTCCTGCGAAGGGCACTAGCACTTACTTTTCTACAAATTAAACACTGGCGGCACTGCACTGGACCCTTTTCATACCTCTTTATTGAAGCAATATTAAAGTAACTTTCATATAGGCAGAATGCATTGTGGCACCACCCTAATGGAATCAGTGACGCCACACCGAAAGCAGCTCTTCCATATATCACGTACAGCCAACCAAGATGTATCATCCCAGAGTGATCTCTAAATCACATTTCAAACCCTGTAGACAGTAGCGGCCCATATAGGGCGTGCTGCCAGGCCGTGACGTGGGGCTGAGGTGGGTCAGGGTGGGGGGTAGTAAACACCGGAATACGGATGAATGCTGGTAAGTAGACATTTAAATCAACAAAATGAATTTAATTGCGTGCGCTGCATCGTATTTGGCGATCAGGGCATGCAACGAAATTCGTTGGTCATCTGTTCATGCAGATGACCACCTAGGTAAAATACACACAAAACTAATTTGTTCCCCCATAAGTATGCCTGTTACACGTGGCAAAAAATGTTTTACAATTCTGACCATCCCTGCTTCTGACCTACATTTTGGGGGGGTGGTATGTGTCTCTGTGTGCTTCTAAGCACCCCATACCTTGCATTTTTGCTTACATACCTATTCATAGGTGTACTGCATTCCTGTCTTTCAACTAATCACAACAGCACTTCTATCGCTGGCTGTCTGTCCTAAGCCAATTAACCAGCCTTCTAAAAGACCACTGACCCCCAGGACAGGCATGCACCTTGACATCCGTCCTCCTGACATAGTACTTTTGGTGGAATCGACCACATCCAGACTGCCCCTCCTCCACCCCCCCAGACTTTTCCCGCTGACATGAGTACTCCTGGGAAGGTATATTATAAGTCTAATAGCAGGCGCAGCCTGCTACTTGTCCGCCTATATTTCCTGCTTCATGCTGTTCCTGGAATGGGACACCAATCAAACAGAGCATGAGACGATGTGAGCATGCCACACCCTTCCATGGGGCATCAGCAGTAAGGGTGTGGGAAGACCCAGGCAAACCAGGACAATTTTAGCACAAAAATAGTCTGTACCAGTCCTTGGCTCCTTTCTGTTCCCAGAATGGCATGCGGGCCTTATGGGAATGTATCTTTTCTCCTAACATGCAGGGCTTTATGTTGGCCAGTTTCTGTCAGTGCTCAGCACCAGCAGGTCTCACAACCAGGGGGCATGTTTACAAGGAAATGGCAGAGCACGGCGGAGCATATTTGGCAGCACCACGTTCAGCCATTTCCAAAACGCAAGAATGCACTGTATTTACAACAATATGGCGCACCTCTGTGTTTTCCCTAGCGCTGGTGCTAAAAAAAGCTGCCTAGCACCAACACAGACACCCTTGCGCCATAGTGCAAGGGTGCCTGTGTTGCAGGGAATGATTGTTTTTGTTCAGGGAGGGAACCTTCCAGCATATAAACAATAATGGCGATTTGTTTTTTCTATGTTTGCTGCATTCAGCATTCTGCAGCACACATAGAAGTAGCAAATGATCATTATTTAATGATTGTTTATGGACACCTTCTTGTACATAAACATTCATTAATGGTGTTTTGCTCTTTCTATGTGTGCTAAAAAAGCAAAAGCGAGGAGAATCACTTTTATTTCCCATCGTTTTTGCTTTTTAGGCATTCTAACGCCTTCTATTGCATGGCGTTAGTTTTGGCACTGCCTCGGATTTACTGATCCCTGTCAATCTGGGGCGGCGTCAAAAGCAATGTGTGTTGTAATGGAACACCCACAGCAACTCCCATTGCACACCCCTTTCATGCAGATCCTGGCGTGAAAAGGTACCATATTTACAAAGTGGCGTTAAGCCACAAAAAGTGTCTTAACGCCACTTTGTAAATATGGTACAGATCACTGCGCCAACGGAACGTCGGTAAAAGTGACGTTTCGGTGGTGCAATCCACTTGTAAATATGCCCTTAGGTGCTGAGACAGGTCTGTATCAGGCCCTCCATTTTTGCTCTCACCCTCATTATGAAACGTATATAAACTTGGCGAGCTTTTGATGGAAGGTTGTAGAGACTGCTTTGTTATGTCTGCATTCACGATTATCAGCTAATCCAAAAATATGCTGACCTGATAGTGATCTGAAAGTGCACACTGCGGAATCTGCAGGGGCAGCAGGGGCGGTAGGCAGAGTGCAGGCTCTAAATGTGGAACAATCAATCAATCAATCATAACATTTGTAGAGCACACAACTCACCCGTGAGGGTCTCAAGGCGCTGAGGGGAGGGGTGCTTTAACTGGGCCGGTACTGTCTGGTACGGAGTACTGGCACTTTTTTATTTTTAGAGGGAGAGTACCGGCACTTCTCAAGAGAAATGCTATACTTTTAATTGGAGAGTACCGGCACTTCACTACAACTGATGCAAAGTTCTTTTGAGTGTTTTTGTTTTTTCTAGTTCATGGCATCTGTCGCTGTGATAAACTCTAGGCTAATGATATCCTTTTTCTCAGAAGCACAGAGCAACTGGATTTTGTTAGAACAAATGCATAAACCTTCCTAGCCTCTCACACTCCGCAATCCAGAAGGCACCTTTGTCTTTTTATAACCTGCTTTTCTTATGCAAAGCATGAAAACATGCAGCCTGTGGCTCAAAAATTGTGTCAGCTCTTTATGAGTACCAATATTTTCTCAAACACAAATCTTTTATAGACTTACTTTTGCTAAACGCACAGAAAAAAATGCTATGGCGTAAATGTAAATGTATTGTTGCTTATGATTTTGTGAAACAACTGTTTGTTGAAAAAATGATTTTGTGCAGCACAGGATTCTGAATGAATGAATAATTTGTGCAGCATAGGATTGCGAATGAATGCATTTGCACAGCACAGGATTCTGAATTAATGAATTTGTGCAGCACAGGATTCCGAATGAATGAATTTGTGCAGCACATGGTTCTGAATGAATGAATTATGAATATTGTGCAGCACACGATTCTGAATTAATGAATGTGTGCTGCACAGGGTTCTGAATGAACGAATCATGAATATTGTGCAGCACACGATTCTGAATTAATGAATGTGTGCTACACAGGGTTCCGAATGAATGAATTTGTGCAGCACAGGGTTCTGAATGAATGAATTATGAATATTGTGCAGCACACGATTCTGAATTAATGAATGTGTGCAGCACAGGGTTCCGAATGAATGAATTTGTGCAGCACAGGGTTCTGAATGAATGAATTATGAATATTGTGCAGCACACGATTCTGAATTAATGAATGTGTGCTACACAGGGTTCCGAATGAATGAATTTGTGCAGCACAGGGTTCTAAATGAATGAATTATGAATATTGTGCAGCACACGATTCTGAATTAATGAATGTGTGCAGCACAGGGTTCCGAATGAATGCATTTGTGCGGCACAGGGTTCTGAATGAATGAATTATTAATTTTGTGCAGCACAGGAATCTGAATTAATGAATTTGTGCAGCACAGGATTCCGAATGAATGAATTTTTGTGCAGCACAGGATTCAAGTCCCCGCTATTAGGCCACGCCCTTCGATGCAGAGGCCACGCAGGAGTCGGTGCTACTTAACTCCCCCTCCCCCCCACACACCCACACACACACACACACACACACCTTCCATCGCACTTAAAGCACTGTTGGGTGCCGCTCTAGGCCGAGTGCTTCCATACCTGTGTCTCGGAGAGGCTGAGGGCCGTGGCCAGCTCCACCCGCTCGGGTGTAGACAGATAGCGCTGCAGCTCGAAGCGCTTCTCCAGCCCAGAGAGCTGCGAGTCGGAGAAGACGGTGCGCGCCTTCCGGCGGCGGCAGTGCTTTCCGGGGAGCTCCGGGTGATGTGGGAAGAGAGCGGGCACAGGCAGGCCAGCAGGGGGCAGCGCGAACCCTGAGGAAGAGAGACAAGTCTTGTGGTTAATACTCTGACCTCAGCCAGGCAGTGAAATCCTAGGTTTCAGGTGTACTTGTTACAGGAAAGTGTCCACTGTCTGGCATACAAAGATCTCGAGAGATACTATATCTGTTACAGAAAGGTGTAAACAGCAACACTGCTGCTTCGGAAGCTGTACCTTGCAACACTATCTGTTACACGAAGTTGTGAAGACAAACACAAACTGTTACAGGAAATTATGAAGAGAAGCTGCTCAGCACTGCCAGTTACAGGGAGATGTGAAAAGAATTGCTATCTGGTACAAGAGAGTGTGCCCTAGAACACTAAGTTAAAGAGAGGAATTGCATCAGTTGTGCAAAGGTGTGCATAGAAACACTATTACATTAAGGCCTATTATAGAAATGCACTATATGCTACAGACAGGTGTAAAGAAGAACAGTGCCTGCTACAGACTGTGGATTGCAATACTATCTGTTACAGATACAAAGGGGAACACTGGCTGTACAGGAAGATGTGAAGGGAAGCACTATTTCTACAGGAAGACGTAAAGAGTGACACTAAAGGTCGGGTCTGGTGGTTCAGTGGACTAATGCGTCCACTGCGGGGGCCTGTGTTCGAACTCATGGTCACAGGTTCAAATCCCTGTGGGTCCACTCAGCCTTTCATCCATCTGAGATTGATAAAATGAGCACCATTGAGTTGGGTAACAATAAACATCTGTTATTCAGCGCCAAGATGCCTACGTGCGAACGGGCGCTTTACAAACACACACGTTATGTTATCTGCACAGGAAGATGTGAAGGGAGTGTGCCATGGAACTCTCAGAGAAGAATGCCATGTAAGTCAGAAAGGTTGGCAGAAAAACACTATCTACTACAGGAAGGTGCGAGGAAGAAGACTTGTTACAGGGAGGTGTCCAGAGGAACATGATTTGATATTAGAAGGTGTACAACTTTGTGTAACAGAAGGTGTGCAGTGGAACCTTACCTGTTATGGTGTATTGTGACAAGGAATGCAACTAGCACAATGCTATTACCAAAGATGTGCTGAGGAACAATATATGTTCTATCAAGGTTTGTGTTATGGGAAGATGTGAAGAGAAATACTACTTGTTGCAGGAAGGTGTGCCGTGGAACACTATCTGTTACTGGTGTGCAGGGGAACACTCTCTGTTACAGGAAGGTGCGCCATGGAACACTGTCTGTTACGGGAGAGTGCGCAGTGGAACACTATCTATTACGGGAGAGTGTGCCGTGGAACACTATCTGTTATGGGAGAGTGAGCTGTGGAACACTATCAGTTACAGGAGAGTGTGCCGTGGAACACTATCTATTATGGGAGAGTGTGTCGTGGAACACTATCTGTTATGGGAGAGTGCTCTGTGGAACAATATCTATTACGGAAGAGTGAGCCGTGAAACACCATCTGTTACAGGAGAGTGTGCTGTGGAACACTATCTGTAACAGTAGAGTGTGCCGTTGAACACTATCTGCCACTGGAGAGTGTGCCGTGGAACACTATCTGTTGTGGGACAGTGCGCTGTGGAACACTATCAGTTACAGGAGAGTGTGCTGTGGAACACTGTCTGTTACAGGAAGGTGCTCTGTGGAACACTATCTGTTATGGGAGAGTGTGATGTTGAACACTATCTGTTACTGGAGAGTATGCCATTGAACACTACCTGTTATGGGAGAGTGTGCCGTTGAACACTATCTGTTACAGGAGAGTGTGCCGTGGAACACTATCTGTTACAGGAACACTATCTGTTACAGGAAGGTGCGCTGTGGAACACTATCTGTTACGGGAGAGTGTGCCGTTGAACACTATCTGTTATTGGAGAGTGTGCTGTTGAACACTATCTGTTATGGGAGAGTGTGCCGTTGGACACTTTCTGTTACGGGAGAGTGTGCTGTGGAACACTAACTGTTACAGGAAGGTGCGCTGTGGAACACTATCTGTTACAGGAGAGTGTGCTGTGGAACACTGTCTGTTACAGGAAGGTGCTCTGTGGAACACTATCTGTTATGGGAGAGTGTGATGTTGAACACTATCTGTTACTGGAGAGTATGCCGTTGAACACTATCCGTTATGGGAGAGTGCGCCGTAGAACACTATCTGTTACAGGAAAGTGTGCTGTGGAACACTATCTGTTACAGGAACACTATCTGTTACAGGAAGGTGCGCTGTGGAACACTATCTGTTACGGGAGAGTGTGCCGTTGAACACTATCTGTTATTGGAGAGTGTGCTATTGAACACTATCTGTTATGGGAGAGTGTGCCGTTGAACACTATCTGTTACGGGAGAGTGCGCTGTGGAACACTATCTGTTATGGGAGCATGTGCTGTGGAACACTATCTGTTACTGGAAGGTGCACTGTGGAACACTATCTGTAACAGTAGAGTGTGCCGTTGAACACTATCTGCTACGGGAGAGTGTGCTGTGGAACACTGTCTGTTACAGGAGAGTATGCCGTTGAACACTATCTGTTACGGGAGAGTGCGCTGTGGAACACTATCTGTTATGGGAGCATGTGCTGTGGAACACTATCTGTTACAGAAAGGTGCACTGTGGAACACTATCTGTTATGGGAGAGTGTGAAATGGAACAATATTTGTTACGGGAGAGTGTGCTGTGGAACTCTATCTGTTACAGGACTGTGTGCCATGGAACACTGATAAGTTACAGAGAGGAATGCTGTGTGTTCCACAAGAACACTGTCGTTACAGAAAGACAGTATTTGTTACAGGAAGGTCTGAAGAGACTCTAGCTGTCACAGACAGGTGTTAAGAGAAACACTGGCTATTACACATGGTGTGTTGAGTGATATTGTCTGGGAAGGCATCGGGGCTCCATCTTGTATAGGAAAGTGAAGGAGGAGCACTGTCTGTTACAATACTGAAAGCACAAGAAAATTGCCTTTTATAGGATATTGTGCAAAGGCACAGTATACTTTACAGCAGTGCTTTAAATAGGCCGGTATTGTCCGGTATGGAGTACCGGCACTTTTTTATTTTGAAAGGGAAAGTACAGGCACTTCTCAAGAGAAATGCTATACTTTTAATTGGAGAGTACCGGCACTTCTCAGAAACCAGCAGGTACTCTGGGACAGAGTACCAGCAATTCTATGTTTCCATTTAAAGCCCAGCTTTACAGCAAGGGGTATTTTTATTTATTGAAAAGACAAATCATTTATGCAGGAAATGCTGTCAGTACATAAATAAGGACAATATCTTTTGATGGGCATGTAAAGCTGTGTAGTTGAAGGTAATGAAGATGAGGTTTAAGTGAAACAACAAAAGCTATCTCACGCCAATATAACTTACACATTACATATTACACTTTAAGCGGCCTATAAAGGAGAGGGGCTCACAAACAGGGAAAGGACAGCAATGAGTAATTTACGTCAGTCCAGGGAGTTGGAAGGCGACTGTGTGAGTGTTGGAGAGAGACCTGTAGGTGGTATACTTCTGGCATTGGGTGGAAGGACATACTAGTGAATTGGGCAAGGGTGAGCACAAGAAGGGTTTTGCCATGGGAGTTTGGGCACCATGAAGGTGTCAGGGTTAGCAGGGTGTAGACATTAGGCACAAATGTGTAGTGAGAGCTACCTTCACGTCTGGTGAATAGTACACTGATCAACTTCAAATGTGTCCCTTCATGCAAAACTCCTCGAAGACTGAAATGATTTATTTGCCAGCCTAGTTGGCACCCACTCATCTTCCAATCACTAATTTGCTTCCTCTTGGCCCTCGAACCCCACCGTCTGGGCCCCAAGCCTCGTGTGATTTCAGTTTTCATCCCAACCATCAGCCGGGAGTTTTTCCTCACTACACCGATCACTGCCACCAGATACCACATACTCAGCATCCACAACTGTCCCCAAATTCATTCCCAGCAGCTACAGCATTCCTCTCTCTACTTGTATTGAGCACGTTGGGTTTGTGTAGCCAGGGCTGGACTGGCTACCGGGCAGTTGTGTGTGCTGCCGAGCTGGGGGCTAATTTCTCTGTGGTGTGGGCTTATTTAGTTGATGGGGACGTGCGTGCGCTTTGAAATAAAAAAAGCAAAACGAATTTCGTTTTGCACACACAGGTCCCCATCAACGAAATCATCCCCCTGCTCGGCAGGACACACAATTGCCCTGTAGCCAGTCCGGCCCTGTGTGTAGCACCTTCACGGTGCATTTCTACTTTCAGATAAAATTCGAAGTTTTGCACCCGTATCCCAGAGTGCTGTCTTTATGAAATGCAGCAGTGAAACAGTTCTGGTTCTCAGAATTTCGCTTCGGTTTCAGTGCCACAACAGAAAACCGAACCAAAGAAAAGGTTAGAAGCGCAATATTTTGTGAAAATTCTCTCAATATGCGGGTGAGTGTTTTGTCATTTCACGATGGTTTGCAAAAGGTGTGAACCAACACGAAACATCAAAACGTTCATGAACGATCTTAAAAAAGTAAAACCACAAAATGATGCTAATTTTCGCGCAGAGAAACAGTTTCGCAAAACAAAGAGCAAACCTGTTCTGCATGTGAAATTCCTCCAAGGGTGACTTTGCCTGTTTCGCGTTTTAGAGAATGCGTAGCAAATCATTGTTATGAAGGACATGGTGCTGTGGAGTGGAGGCAGAGAGGGCTTTTGGGGATATGTGTGCACCAGAACAGTGTATTTTACAGTGAAGTGTGCAGAGTGGCCCTGCTTTTCACGTGTAGGTAGAGGGTTGCTCTCTGTTGCAGAGCTGCCGACTTTGGGGCTTGGGGAACAAAGGGGCATATTAGCAAGGAATAGCGATATTTATCATAAAATGCGCGACCTATCGCTGCCTATCGCTGGATATGTTAGCGGAGAAAACATGCTATTAGCAACGTTTTTCTCCATTGTGCTAAAATATCCAGCGATAGCGCCGAAATGAGTGATTATCGCTGGAAATCCAACGATATTCACGCATTAACGCCAATGGGGGCTTAACCTGACAATCTACCTCCCATTGGATAAACAGGTAAGTCATGTTTTTAGCAGGCGTTAGATTATAGCGATAATCGCGCTTAGCGTGATTTTTTTATCGCTTTGCCTGCCTTGCTAATAGGCAATAGCTGTGTTAAGGAACAGTTTGGGTATGCCCACTTTGCATATCATTAGCGATAAATATTGCTGACATGCAAAACGGGCCCCAAACTGGTCGATATCGCCTAAAAGCTGTTGCTAACTGCTGTTAGCGACAGCTTGCTGATAGGGCGATAAAAATATCGCAAAAAAGTGCAGCTAAAGCGGCAATATGGCTCTTGCTAATATGCCCTCAGGTTCGAGTCTCGGCGTCGACTCAACTGGGCAATCAATGTCCCCATACCGACCAATACATGAATGTGTCCTTGCGTAACATAACTGGTGCTCATGTAAAGCGCTCCAATACCTTCGGGTCGAGTTTGCGCTATATAAAATTGCACACAAAAAACCCTTTGCAAATTGCAGCTGAACACTGCCTTTTAAGAAGACATGGTGGCACTCTGTTACAAGGAAGGGTGGAAATTAAGCTAAGATGCCGGTTTTAGAGCGGGTCGGCTGAAAACGGTGTGTGGTATTTTTTTTGTTTTGCAAAGCAGGAATAGTTAGCAGCTGTTATAAGAAAGCAATTTAATTAACAGGCATGCGACTGGCTTTAAAAATGGCATTTTATGTATGCTCAAAGTGCCTCTTCTGTTATTCTCTGCTATGAAGCACTGTCATTCTGTGCTCTGGGTTGAAGTGAAATGGTAGTCCTTCTTCTATTTTTGGGAAATGTCCTTGTTTTTGGCTTTACCACTCTGGTCACCCTACATTAGTGCCCATTTTTGGGGTGAGAACAGTATGATCTAACTGAGGAATTGTTTTTTATCAGTGTCTTCATATTGAGTAAAACTAGTCAAAATTACCATTGAGAGCAACCCCAGAGTCCGTGTTATATATGACCATTTATACAGCTCAGACTAGAGTCTGCCAGCGGACGGCCTCTTGGCGCTCACTGCGCACATCACAATAGAATACATCACCAGCCCTGGTCTGTTTCAAGATTTGAGAACAAAGGATATCCTTAATTATCCGACTTTAAAATTGTGATTCTTCCCATGTAGGGAACCTGAATCAGAGAAGGAGTCACGGCCGTCTTTTTTTCCAGAATGAATGGTATATTTAAAATATTTTTACACAGAGGAAATTTTTAATGTCTCTAATCTATAACAAAAAAATGATTACATTTCCTCAAAAAGAAAAGCATGTTCCAATTAGTTCCATACGGCACCTGCTAAACAAACTCGGATATCTGTTACAATTTCCAACAAAATACTTGTCGATCGTACGTTACAGACTAAAATAAAAAGAGTGGGCTTGGATATAGTTGTACAGAAAAAAGATCGGCGCTGTGGCACTTTGGTGACAATAGCTAATCAAAGTGTAAGATGTTATAGCTCGACTAGGAATGGTTTCTCCACTATGCTTAAACAGAAAAAAAGGGGGTTGCATATATTTCGGTCTTAAATATTTTGCATAGCCTCCATCGGGGCAAATGTCTAATTTCAAATATGAACGATTGGAATAAGGCATCGAATGCACTGTTTTTTTCAGTCATGTTTCTATACCTATTTTGTATAATCCAAAAGAAGCTTTTTGCATTCAGTTCTACATGTACTGGGCCAAAGAAGGTTCTTGAGGGCAGCCATCAAGTAGATGTTTATGTTCAGTGATCCTATGCTATAATTTTATAATTGCCCTTTAGACAAAGTATATATATGAATTGTACCATGTGGTCATTTATTCCTGCGTTATGTGATTTTGTATATTTATTGAGTATATTCACAAATATTGCCTCTGTCCTACCCTTTAGTTTCATTCTAACGTTCTGCTCTTGATGGTTCGTTATTTCACCATGATCTTGTGCATTTATTTCATATGTATGCACTGTATAACTGTAACAAGCAATTTTTTAAGCACACATTTTATAACTGTTATGTAGTACGACCTTTGTAAATTTGTTATTTTGTGATGTGCATCTTATGAGTTTTTGTTTGGATTTGAAATAAACAAAACAAATTAGTTTCAGTCATGTACCTTATGTCTTAGCAGAAAAACACAGCATCCGGAAACTTTTTTTGGATGATCTAAAAAGTTTCACATTTTTCTCTTCTGGAGGTTGGTGTCAATATCTTAAATGCTTTTACTCTTACGTTCTTAATTACTGTACATGCCATTACTTATGAAGTTGACTTCGATACGTCCTTTCGAATAGAATTGAGGTCAGGCAAGGAGATGTGCAATTAGGCGATAGATCTCTGTTTTACCCCTAGTTCTATGATGAAGACCATTCAAATAGCTAAAATCATGTTACAATGTTCTTAATAAAAGTAAATGGGTGCTCTCTAGCCCATGGCCACAGTGCTTAAAGACCAGATGCCTTGTGCCTTAGTTGAGACTAGAAGCAATGGCAGACACCATCCCCCCAAATATAGCAAACTACGTCCTTGTCAAGCAAGGATCAACCTTTAAGGTCCCACCACAATGTAGCAATGGAAAATAAAGGGAAAAAAGGGAAACTTTGGGGGGTATCCCAGCTGTAGTACAGGAAAAGAAAACATGGCTATATATATATATATATATATATATATATATATATATATATATATATATTTTTTTTTTTTTTTTTTTTTTTTTTTTTAACCGCAATTGCTCCACCCTTGAAAGTTATGATACGGCAAAAAACCAGGCTATGCAACGTTTCAAAGATAGGGGATACAAGAGAGGACATTTACAAAGTGCAGAACTCAAAGTACAACAAATTGAAAGAAGAACTCTATTGTCCTCTACTAGTAAGAATAAAAACAAACAGGAGGACAACATTGTACGTATGATCACCACATACAATGAGAAATCTGCGCAAATTGTTCAAATCTTCAGAAAGAACTGGCATATTCTTCAGACTGATTCTGTCTTGAAGAAGCACATACCAGATCGCCCACCCATCACCTATAAAAGATGTTCATCTATTGGCGACCATCTCATACATAGTCATTTCACCAAACCCTCTGCCACCAAAAACAAACTGGGAATTAATGGCTTTTTTCCTTGTAAGAAATGCAAGGCTTGTAAATTTAGCAAGAAAGTGACTCAGTTTGAAGGTGCTCCAGGAACCAATAGGCCCATGAAAAAGATCAACCAGTTTTACAATTGTAATTCCGAATATACGGTCTATTGTCTCATCTGTCCTTGTAAAAAGAGATACATTGGTAGCACCAAAAATCCTACCAAGAAACGCATATTAGAACACATGCGGGCTATCTCTAATAAAGACCCCACCTACCCCGTCGCAAGACACTTTGAATTATACCATCAGAGCAATAGGGATCTATTGCAGTTCTATTGCATTGACAGGGTGGAAAAACATGAGAGAGGAGGGGACAGATTGAAAAAACTCAGAGCCAAAGAATCCCGCTATATAATAGAACTCCAAAGCATGAGCCCGGCTGGACTCAATAATGATGAAGAGCTTTGGACACATCTAGACTAGCGGATTTTCGTGAAATGTATCCTGTTGATTTGACTGTATTTCAATCTGGCACGAAATTGTGGTTCTTGAAAATGTTAGTTTACTTAATCAGTATGTAATATATAGGAATTTGGTCCAGCATGAACTGATATGTACACTTAGCATTTCAATTGTCTTTTTCCTTTAAGTTAATTTCCCTATAAAATCAGGGACACAAGGGCCACTCCAATATAATTAAATGAACAATTGGACATATTATGAGTATTCTGTGGGGAGCCTCATGCCCATACAGGGCTCAATTCTGTTAACTAAGTAGATAGTTACACATGACTATGTGGGGACTATTTTTGTTCCTATGAATTCAGGAACTTTCCTTTCCCCCTTTTTTTCACAGTCATGACATCTACTAAGACTTTGTACAGCACACAGGTCATGCTAGTATGTGAAAAAACGTAAACTGTAGAATGTTTATCTAACAGACCTGTACATTATGAATTAATGGTAGGAGTGGATGCTGACTCCTTTTTAACTTGATATTATATCATTTTCATTCACGTACTTGCACTTTATATTATTTGTGTAATCTTATCACAGGAATAACAGTATTTTTTCACCCACTGTATCATGGCCGCCGCTTTGCGAATGCAAAGTAGGTAGAATATATGTACGTCATTTGTTTTCATGACCATGAAATGAATGGGTGGGTTTATAAACCATGACACACTGTGGGGTAATCGACATTGAAAAAGCCGCGAAGGCGAAACGCGTCTGTCGACATGGAGGGGAGAGGGCACCCAAGCACTGAATAAAGCATCTTTGCTTTTGAAATCAGACTCCGTGTGTGCCTCTTATATTTCGAGCAAACCTTCAACTGCTTGCTAAGTATCGTAATATATATATATATATATATATATATATATATATTGCTCAAAACTCCTTCGTGAATCTCTTCAAACAAAGAACGAAAGAACCGAGCCCAAACTCCGTATTGCATGTGCAAAGGGGTTTATTTAGTCATAAATCGGCAGTCCTGCCCGACGTGTTTCGGAGCCCAGATCCTTGATCACGGGTCATTATTTTCATGTTTCAATAAAGTATATATAAAAAAACGTAAGTGTGGACATCACAAATAACCAACATAAACATAGGACTACAGCACCACATCATTAGATAAGGAAACATGGGCGCCATTTTGTAATGTTTCAATACTAATGCAACAGCAATGTTAATTCCTTTCTCATGATCAATTTTACATTATTGCAACTCATTATTTGAAATTAAATCAGACAAATAATGTAACAAGTGTAAAAATTCATACTGTTTACACCTGAAATTAAGTTAAAACAAAAATTACATTCTTTTCAATTAATCAATTGATAGTCCAGTTTTGTTGCACTTCATATTGTCAATTCAGCCCAAGTGGGCATGATTCATTAACATTTCTGCTCAGCAACTGAATGTGAATATTTTGTACAATTCTGCCCCAGTGGGCTGTTGTATATGGCGATACTGGCTATATATATTTTATTTATTTATTTATTTATATTAATGTAATAAACCGATGTACACACATTATTACACACATCAGAGAATTATCATTAAATACATTTGAGTACGTACGCAATAACTCCCCATGTTTCATATTTCATGAAATCTCCAAAGTAAGTTTTATACTAAGACGTGAATGGATGACTAACTGCCCCCTCATCCACCAGAGGATGCCATTGTGGCCCTCTTATTATTATCAATTCAACCCATGACTTCAGTGGTAATGCGTAGATGTTCTTTCTTTTTCCTGGTGGTCAAAGAGTGCTGGAAAGTGAATACATAAGGAGCTAGTGACCACAGGAACTGCTGGACGGCGTAATATTGCAACTTATCTAGAAATACCAGCTCTTTATCTTAGTGCACTTAATGAGCAGCGCAAAGTGACTTTAATCGACTCTACCCCTCCTCACAAATAGCCAATGGATGTGCAATGGCTGCACAGACTAACCTTTTAAAAGCACACACTGAATTACATTCTACAACCTCTACCACAGTGGCCGCTCCTCTGCTAAGGCAGAGGAGTGTAGCCCCACTGCTTTGAAGCAGTGAAAGAAAAGAAAGAAAAAATGGTAATAGCGTAACGTTATTATCATATTATTTTGTCCTGCTGCGGCAGCTTTGCGTGATGGGCGGGGCGCTCTTCTCACAGAGAAGGACATTAGAGAAGTAGTAGCACCCTCCTAAGTGCAGAATGACTGTTTGGCCGGCCCACTAGGACCGGCCAAACAGTCATGCGCACTTCGCATGTTTTCCATGCAGGTTGCATTACAGCCTGCGTGGAGAAAATGCGCAGCAGCGGCGACCGGCATATATAAATACAGTGGACTTGGACAGGGTGGGAGGGGGGAAGTCGACAGATGGTGGAATAGGTATAATTAAATAAATACGTAATACCTAGTCGATCTTCTGTCAGCTCTGCCACCGCCGTATCCTGTCCCGCCCCACCGTGCTTACCTGTACTGGCTGCCACTGGTGCCCAGGCCCCCAGTCCCTGGCTGAGTCCTGAACCACAGCACTCAGACCAATCACAATGCTGCAATGCAGCATTACATTTGGTCAGGCGAGCCTGGATGTTTATCAATCACAACACTGCATGCTGCATTGTGATTGGTCAGGGGAGCCTGACTGCCTGCTTCCTGGACCATTCCCGAGGAGAGACGACGGAGAGATGCGGCGTGATGTAAGTTTTATTCTTTTTTTGATAATCCCCTTACCTCCCCCCCATGCCGCCTGCCTCACCACCCCCTATCTGTGCCGGCCACTACTGTCTACAAACAGCAAAGGCAGTATGCTGGGAGGCCGGATATAGATTACAGGTATAATATAATCTGGACAATATTAGATTGATCAAAGCATTAATGGTATTGGTTAAAGGTTTAGAGACTAATTGGTTTGAAATATTATGAATGAAAGAATGAATGTATGATCAGCATGAATGGTACACAAAAAAGAAGTGTGGGAAATGAGTTTACATTTTAAGATGAAGAAGTCTTCTTCCATTGCTACTGATAAGAAAGGGGGCACCAACCATGGTGTGGTGCCCGAAAATTGCTGTCAAAATATGGTCCGTCATAAACATCTTGCCCTAATTTTTATTTTACTTACGTGTTCCACCAATAGAGTTAATAATAGATACACACACTCGGACAAAATGTTTTTAGCCAATATTGACTCACAATATCTATTCCTGATGATAGTTCTGTATAACGTATTCTGACATACACATACCAAACATACCTTTGCATCAAACAGGAGGCCCAAGATTTACCCCTTTTTGCAGGGGATTGACAGAATACCCCTTGATATGGACCAAATTTCTATTGATCAATATTGAGTTAAGCAGAGAGTGAGTACCTTGTGTTTAACCCTGGTCTGATTTGCATGCAGACCGAATACTTGTTAGAATAGAGACTAAAGGCAGGTGTAATCTTTTGGAGTAGAACTAAGGTAATATTTAACAAGAATTCAAAAAGATCTGAGGCCTGTGGAACTCCACAATTTAGTAGCTGAGAGTCAGACCTAAATGGGAATGCTCGTGGGGCAATATGTCAAGGATGCTAGAATTTCATGTTGATTTCCTCTCTGATGAAGAGCTACCTTGTTCTAAGTTTTTTTAAGATGGCTCTGTTTAGTTAATCTGTATGAAACATTGTTAATAATCAGATGTAACAGGTTACACTTCAGTACAATAGGGTTCTGCTAAAAGTTGTTTATTTAAAAAAATCTAGAACTAGGTATAGACCTGGGTTAAAGGCCCTGGACCTGAGCTACAGGCCCGAGTCGCAGGTGAGGGCCTATAACAAGTGAGAGGGCTGTTAACAACCAGTATAGCTGGAGGCAGCAGGCTATAAGGCTATTAGAACATTCCAATCAGTAAGGGTAGAATGTTCTAAATTAAAAGGGGAGAAACATAAAGAAAGACATTGGAATGTTGGAGCAAAAGTCTTATACCAGCCATTATGAGCCTGGAGCTACTTCACTATCTTCAATGGAGTTCTCAACATTAAAGTGTTCTAATATTCATTAAGCAAATATTGCTGTGTCTAGGTTATGTGACAAACATTTGAGTCTTCAATTTGAGTAATAATTTTAGTAGTCATGTATCTTTTGCCAGAATATTGTTGAGGAAGATCAACTAACTTTCTTATTATGTGTATTCAAACCGAGTATTTCAACCACAGGTGCCTAATGATATAGAGGATAATTTTTTTAAATCAAATAATATTTATTATAAGGCATTCTCTCCATCTCCTTCTGATACAATCCTGTCTCTCTACCTCACCTAAGATCTGCCAGAAGGAAACTGTGTATTGTGTGCTATTTTACATGTATTGAGGTAGCTGATGAACTGCTTTCCTTTCCAGTAGGTGTATAGGTAATCCCAGGGGCATAGGAAGGGGGCTGCGGTAGGTGCGGGTCGCCCCAGGTGTCATCACTGAGGGGGGTGACAAAATGGCAAAAATATGTGTTTTAAACACATATTTTTGCCATTTTATCACCCCCCTCAGTGATGACACTTTCGCGTTAGCTGGAGTGCCTCATCATCTAGGGTTATCCATATCCTCTTGGAGGAGTTAAATGCTGTGATAGTTTAATCCTTTTTGTGAATCGTGGTCTACTTAGTATGTTTATTGTCAAAGAAAAGTGACGTAAGTGCTCTATCGTGGTGTCATGATGGACTCAGACATATTGTGTCTACAGGATTACGTGCAAGACTGGAAGGGCTTGCGAATTGGGGAGAAGAGGACTTTGGAGATTGTCTGCACACACACAAGTGTTAGACTTTCTAAGCCATTTGTACTCACTTCTAGGTTGAAGATACAATTCCACATGGTAGTGGGTTGAGCTAGTGGTTAATGCCAAAAGTAACATGCAGCTGATGCCTGTCATTATGTTATTATTTGTTGTGGCTCTCCACTCCTTTTCCCAGTCATTGCTTCATCCACTCTTATTGATTTTTTTCCATTTCTGGTTGCCTTGCTCATTTCCAGCTGGTCATCTTGGTGTTCTGGGGTCTCTGTTTGGTATCCAGGTTTAGTTGGATGCTGGTAATACTGACTTCTTCTGATAAGACGAGTAAAGTTGGTTCGACCTTTAATTATACTGTTCTCACTCTTGCACGCTCATTGCATTCAGTTTGTAAGAGTGTATCCTTTGGAGGAGAGACTATCATCCTTCACTCTGAAATGTCGCAATCTCGACAATAATCATTGCTGACAGTGCTTCTATAACTGCTGCAGTGGTCCCTGCAGTTCATTACTCTTGCAAAGACGAATCCATCAATGAGTGATTCCATTCCAGTGTTTCTCTCTTGCTCGTTTCTGTTTTTCCCCCATTCCTTCTGCACGCATTTTTTTACCTTGGATATGTATTCAGAAGAATTTGTGGGAGGAAGGGGCATTCCACCGGTCCTGACACTCAGAGCTTGACAGAGAGATGTGGTGACTGTAACAGTATTAGAGGTTTTAATTGAAACATGTATATCATTTGTGCAAATGATCACAACCTACCACAATGTCAAGGATTAATTCTGAATATTGAGTTTAGAGCAACATGGCCACTAGAGCATTAGGGATTAAATCTGGATGTTGTTCGTAGAGCAGCACATGCTATCATAGTGATAAGAATTACATTTAGATTGAACGTAAAGCAAACCAGACTACAACATTGCTGGTGATTAAACTCTCACTTTTTTATGTAGAGCAGCAACGCCTACTGCAGTACTAAGGAATAAATCTGGATGGTGAGTGTAGAGCAGCACAGAACACAATGTATACAATTTAGAAAATATTTCCGAAAAAAATAACCATGTTAAAAATGTGTTTCTGCATACAGCATTACATAAAATGCCTGCTACATAAACGTGCAAGCCTCAGTAATTCCTAGCTGCCTTACAATGTGAGCTACTATGGTGGACATGTTACATATAGTAAATTATGTAGAATACATTCTAAAATGTGTTTGATAAACTCCTTTAAGGTCAAATTAGCTCTTATTTTAGTCGTATTCTTACAACAGGTGTCTATTTTTAATCTAATAGAGCAGAGACAGGTTCATGAGCTTATTCACAAAGGTAACTAACTATACGTAAGTATATGTATTCCTATATATTTATTACAACTAGGTGTAACTCTACACTGGTATTGTCTTCACAATTTCCTGCGTAAATGCATGTGTGGGTGTAGAATGGCATGTCTCAAATCCCTCAAATGAGGGATTGGAGCTTCCTACAACAGGATTTACGAGTGGAACTCATAGCTTCACACATGTAGGAGAAGATGTGTACCACAACGGCGGAGATCTGTTTGGGGTAAACCATAAGGAGAAGTATTCAACTTCATTATTTCTTTAAAAAATTCAGCATATTTTAAGATAAAATGTAAATTATTTTAAATATTTAATTTTAACTTAAAACGAAAAATAAAATGTCACATCACATTAATTACTTCATTTAAATGCATGAATTTTAATTTAAAATGATAATTTTTATACAGCGATTTAAAAAAATCGAACCATCACTAACATTTTACATTTACTACTAAAACATAAACCTATATGTGCAGAGATGTCTGCCGTGATGATGCGGATCTCCACACAGAAAAGGCAGGAGATGCAGAGGTCTTTAACCGTATGCTTGTGAATACATTTTAAGTACAAGAGTAGTCTTATTTTACATACTGAAAAATGCAATTAGTGTATGGGTATCTCAGCCACCATCAGTGACACGTGAAAGAAGGCAGTATCACAGCGCAATTCGTCACACAGCAAAATGAGCTTCCTCTGTCTGGATCTAAGGGCCACATGCATCATTGTAGGATTTTGCGATTCCTAAATTGGGAAAATTAAGGAATCGCAATTTAGGAATTGCAAAATCCTATGCATCAAGAAATTTTACAAGTTTTAGCGATTCCTTAATTTTCTGTATTTGCGATTCCTTAATTGCGAATCGCAATTAAGGAATCGCATTACATTGGAATCAATGGAAAGGCATTCTCATTTTGTGAATTCGCAATTAAGGAATCGCAAAATGAGAATGCAATTTCAAGGGTGCAGGGGGGAGTCCAAAGGACCCCCCCTGCACCCCTGAAATGTCACGTAAGTACATTTTACTCACACACATGTCCCAAGGGCATGTGTGTGTGTAAAATAGAAGTTTAAAAAATGCACTTTTGTGCATTTTTAAAACTTTTCGCAAATTACCATGAAGGTTGACTTCATGGTAATTTTCCCCTTCCTAATTGCGAATTCGCAATTTAAAAAAAATCATGCATAGCATTTAAGAAATCGCAAAATTCGGGGGAGGAGCCAAGCTCGCGTCCGAGATGGCCACGTTTTAGCTCGGCTCCGATCACTCTCCTGTCTGCAACAAATATCCTGTACTTTATCCTGCCCCGGGAAGTATTCCACGATGTGCAGTGGAACGACGATAACTCACAGGCACTTACCGTTTGCTCCGGTGATTCCTGGGTGTCGCGGATCCTGAGTTACGCCCCTGTCTGCTTCGGGGCCTCCGGAGCGGCCGGGCCTGGCATTCCTTGGCGGCGCCCGGGCTGGACGGGGCGCGGTGGCCGGCCCTTGGTGGTGGTGTGGAGTCGGTCGGAGGGGCCGATGTGCTAATAGACCGATTGCGGCCTCCCGAGCCTGGTCCGGCGGTCCTGCGGCCTGGTGTTGGGGAGCTGACTTCCATGGACGGGGTTGACCGTACATCTGGCTCGTCTCCCCTTTGTTCTCCGGCCCGGCCATTTTGAGTTCCTCCGCCCGGACTCGGAGAACGGTGCCGGCGGCGTGTGGGGTGCCGGCGCATCGCCTTCTTCTGGTGGCTCCCCTTCCTGCCCTGGTGGCACCTCGGCTGGTGGTTGCCGGTATCCTGTTTTGCCCCGCTGATATCCGGGCGGGGGTCGGTGTTCGCAGCGGCCCCGCCGGGCTTATAAGATGGCGGCCGGCCCCATGATTCTCGGCCTTGCGGGGACCGGCGATGCGAGTCCGCCGCACGGCACGTTTGCTGAATACTGTAAAGGTGAGCCTATGCTCCGCGACATCCTCGCCGCCCTGCGCTCCTGGGGGGCACCCATGACCGCACCGACCGCTATCCTGGAGGGGGGTCCCTTTGTTGGGCCTGCCGGACCCCCCTCGGTTTGTGCGGCTTCATCTCTGTTGTGTGCTGCTGGAACTTTCCTTGGGGTCGTGGACCTGGAGGCTGCTGATGGTATGGATGTGCGGGGGTCCGCTGCCCTTCTTCGTCCTGTGCCTCCTTCTGCTCCGGAGGTTCCCCGGCTGGATCCCGTCGGGACCGACCTCGATGGGTCTCCTTTTCCTCTTTTGCCTCACATGGCCGTACGAAGATCCTGTGACGGTGCCGCTGGACCGGCTTTCTCCGTATTCTCATCAGAACTTTGACTGCTTTGCCTGAAGTGGTTACTGTACTTTCTGGATCATCGGGTCACGATCGCTACAACTTGAGTGTATTTTTGATTCGACTCCCTGTTCTTCACCTCCTGTTTTATGTGATCTGGTTCCTGGTGCGCTGGACGATTACAGTTTGCGAAAAACGAGGGCAGGGTTGAGCTGATCTTGCCTCTGTGGACTGTTATTTTGTGGTATGGTTGGGTGATCCGTTCATAATTGTATGATTATGTTTGATACGTCTTTACGTTCCTGGAGCTTATCCGTGTGTTTATTATCTTCCCGTGGGCTTTGAGTATTTTCGGGCGGGGGGGTGGGAGCTGAAGGGGTTTTGATTCTGTGGCTCCTCTCCCGCTGTTTTTTTCCTGTTTCCCCCTTCCCCCCCTTTTTTCATCTAAGTGATTCTTTCTTTCTTATATTTCTCTATATTTCGGGTTCTAATTAGGGCGACAGGCACGCTGCTGGGGGGTAGGCCATAGCCTTCTGCAGGGGTGCAGGGTGGGCTGTGCGGGGTGGTGGGGGGGTCTGTTTATTGTATTTTTCCCTGTTCCTCTTTTTGGTTCTATGGCTCTTATGTATCCCCTACTTTCGTGGCGCGGTGTCGGCACGTAGCCCCCCGGGGTGTTTGTGCTGGCATGGCCCTTTTGGTATGTCTGCTGTCACGGTTTACTACGCATTCGTTTCTCCTGTTGCCACTAGCTCCATGTGCCGAATTAGTATTGGGTGCTTTGTTAGCCGTGGGGGGCGTGCACTGACGCTGCGCCCTCACTTTCCCCCTCCCCTTTTTTGATGTCCTCTTCCTCCCCCTTTTTTTTTTTTTCCTTTTCCCCACCCCATTTTCTTTTCCTCCCTTGGGTTGTTGTAACGGAGGGCTTTTAGTTTTGTAAACGTATTTTTCGCTGTTTTATTATTATGTGCCCTGATAGTGGCGGGTGGGTGCTGAGCAGCGATTGTGATTGTTCTTGATGTGGGACTCACGTTCTAACTTTGCCAAAATGTATTGTTCTGTTGGTCTTTTCCTGTATTCGAGACTTCGGCTTGCTCACGGCCCGCCACGGCCCTCTGGACTTTACAGATTGACATTATCCTGTGACACCCTTTATTCTCTTATAAAATTAACCTACTTTTATCCTGTCCGTGATGGCGACTCAAAGACTTGTTGCCTTTGCCTTTCATATGAGCTATTTAGAAATCCTGTTGTCTCTCCTGTATTGCCTCGTATGTTTCTTTATTGTGGTGGCCGGCCCGGTGGGTTGTAGGCCCGTATCTGTGCGCGCCTTCTGTACAATAAAGGTTTTTTTTTTTTTTTAAATCGCAAAATTAGCGATTTCTTAAATGCTATAGCAATTTAAGAAATCGCTAAAAATTGCGATTTCCTAAATAGCGAAAAATGAAAAAAAAATGATGCATCCCTAAAATGGTTTTTGCATTCGCAAACGGCCGATTTTTGCGATTTGCACCGTTTGCGAATGCAAAAACCAATGATGCATGTGCCCCTAAGTTCCTATAGAATCTGTAAAAAGTAATCCGAACACATGGGTTTCTCCTGGGAGATTCCGTTATATGGGTAAATCGTTCATCTGGACGCAAAGCGTTGCCAATAATGCTAGTTCATGACAGAGGCTGCCAGTCAAATTTAGTGAGTATGTGTCTGCTACAAACACTGACAGTGAGTGTCAAGTAGTTTGCGGATCTTCTATGTCATCATGGTTAGGTAGACAAGCGCTACCTGTTTTACAAACTCAATTCTCTCTCTCTGGATCTCTTTCTGTCTGTCTCTATCAGTCTCTTGCTCTCTCCTACTAGTTTGCTGACAGAAGTGGTACTGACCATTCCTTTATCTATCCAGGGAGGCTAGTTGGGGTTTCTGAACAGTTTATTCAGTCCCCATTCCTTCAATTTAATGGCAGATGACTTAGCCATGTAACTCGCTCATGGTAGTCAACCTTTGTTTTTCTCCATGTGAGGGTTGTTATACTATTAGCCTTTATTGACTGCAACAGGAATATGGGTGCAACTTTTAAGGAATCTTCTAAAAAAAGGAAATCCCATGTCTTGTTGTGCATCACACTTGCCTTCAACCTGCAGAACTCTAAAGAGTCTTCGCAAACAATGACCCCGGAGACCATCACCAAAAAAGCATGCTGGGATGTACGTCCATCTCCACAAACTTCCACATACATTCTACTGGAAGTATACGTATGCAAAAGGAATTGCATTTTAATGCAACTCGGTCTTCTTAGGAGAGCAGAAAGAACATCCTGGTGAGCAGACCTTGCAGCGTTTACGCGTATTTTTTTAATCATGGTAGCTCTTGGAAGACCCCAAAAGCGCGAACCTTACCTACCTTGTCTTAAGCATTGGCGACCTGGTGTGGCAAAGAGGCGGGGCTGTTAAATAGCCTACAAACAAAGATATATAAGGCAGCTTTAAACCTCCCAAAATCTACATCACCAGCACAGGTTCGTTTAGAATTTGGCCTGCTGAGCCAGAAGTTTCGCAGCATGGGTACTTTTGTAAAACTCTGTCATAAAGTACGCATGTCAGAAGAAGGCTTACTGGACAGCCTGTGTTGGAAAGAAATCGCCATCAAGCAGAAACAGCACGGGCCTCACAGTAGGGAAGATTTCCTGTCTCAATCCTTGACCTGTATAGGAATCGAGTCAACATGGGATTTGATGCCAGATAGAACTAACTTCGATAAATTTACTAACAATGCGGTCAAATGGAAATCCTATTTGGAAGACAAGTCAAGCACCGCAAAACGACGACACGGGTGGACAGTGATAAACTCTTATTCCGGGATAAAGCCGCAGCCATATTTAGAAAGTCATTTTAATATGCAAATAAAACAAAGATACACAGAACATCGACTGGGCCTACAGTTTTCAAAGGACTTGTTACCATCCTGGAAAGGTAGTTACACCAACCTTTATTGTCGCCTATGCGGATATCTACAATGAAACATTAACTCATCTGCTATGTGCTTGCCCAGCTCTTATAGACCTAAGGAGACGGCTTTTAAAGAACATTTTTAATAACCTGAATATTCGAATATGCAGGCAAGCAGTAATTCGATGGCAAGATGGATCATCTCCTATGTTAGCTTGTAGGGGGGTTAAATATATGAGGGAAGTACAATCTCTTCTACAACAAGTGGACCCAGGAAACCACAGTGAATAGGAAGTGCACACTTGAAAACTATAGCCAAAAAAGAAATGTACAATCAAAATGAAATTTTTTATATTGTATTAATTGTACGGACTTTTGATTTTACCTTGTGAACAATTGAGCACATTATTTATTAACTTTTATCGTTCACTTCTGATGTATGTTGTAATAATTTTTAATAATTGGAAACAATAAAAATTGACTTGACTTGACCCCTGAAGGAATTGAACGGATTTGATCCCTCCTGCAGCATTCACTTACTAATGCAGGACACCATTTTTATCAATTAGGAACATTGGGAGTAATCCATACTTACTGGATTGGTCTTGCAATTACATACATCGCCAATTTGAGAACCTCTATATTTGACCTCACCCTGAAGAAGTGGGTGGTGCCCACGAAACATGTTAGCTCCTTACATATGTATTTACCCTCAATGTCGAGCACACCTACACACATCTGGTCAAAAGAGACACAGTTCTTGATGGGCTCCTGGATACTTTGCATATTTTGAAATTCAAAACAAGGAACTTTATATATACATATATATATGTATGTATATATATATATATATATATATATATATATATATATATATATATATATATATATATATATATATATATATGAGTCCTGATGAAGCCTATAAAAATAGAAATACAGAAGTATTTATGTACAATGTACTTGAAGAATTTGCCTTTTGTCTTTTATTTAGAGCAAGATTTTGTGCATACTGTGGAAGTGGCCTAAACAAGAAAGTGTTCTGATTAATAAACATCTTTAGTTTTGCCTTCTCCACATGGTCATACACCGTTAATAAAGCATTAAATACTACATCCAGGTATTTATATGTTTTTACCTTTTCCAAATAACATTGGACGGAATTTACTCCTTTCACCCTATTCAGGCATAGAAATGTGACTTGTCATTTAAATATGTATGTCATCAAGTTCCCGTCTTTCATATATTCATTATATGCATTAGTCAGGCACTGTGGGAAAAGTTGTGAATATGACTTTAAAATGACATCTGGGTTGTTCAGTGGAACCAACAAAGTTATCCTTCCAACTCTTGGGCAACTTTTGAATTTTCTAAATTAACCAACAGAGTCTGCATGTTAACTGAAGAGCAAAAGGGGCAGAAAGCATCCTTGTGTCACTCTTAAGCAAAGGATGCTGAGGTTCCCTTGCGAAAGGCCCATATTTCTCTTATGATGCTATCCAGGGCCTGTTTTTCCAATCTCATATCTTCATCAATCGGACCACAATTTAACATGGTTACAAGATTTGAAAGTTGCTGTGAGACCCGTGACTGGCCAGACAGAAGTATTCCCTTTTTACACACCTACGTTGCCTAAAGCAAGTACAGGTTTTTGGCACTGTAGAGAAATCCTAGGTGTCTCTTTCAAACCATGGTGCTTATTTTTGTTGTCTGCCCATGATGCCAAGCCCCCCAGCAAACGTTTTAAAAAATATTGACAGCTGTGTCTAGCAATGAAATAGACCTATATTGTGCTTTGTTTTCTCTAGCGCTGTTTGCCAAAACTGAGAAAATTATGAATTGAGTTATTATCATTTTCTCTATTAATACCATTAAAAAACTATAGTTAATAATGGTGCCCGTAAGTCTATGTAGAATTTATAGATCAGTGAGGATACCATGTGGACCAGCAGCTCAGTTGGATTTTTGCGCTTGTATTCAGTGCTTAATTTGTACTGGTGGTTATGGCTGCGGCACAGGAACGATTTTTTCATCATCAGACTTTAACTCCGAACATTAAAGAGAAAAGCAAAAAAGGGCAAAACAAGGAAGCGATGAAGGATGGGTAACCAGTGATACATGAAGAAAGCAGGGTTGAAAAGGAACCTGAATGAGTGAGATACAGACACAGGGAGTACAGGGTGGTGGAAAAGGGAGGCAAATGGTGGAAGCAAGAATACAGAGCCTTAGCATTGGGCAACCCTGGCTTTCAGGAGTGCCGGCTGCGGGCCCCCACTTTGGGGGCCTGCACTTTCCACAAAGTAAGACAATCTAATGGGGAAACATCCTTTATGACGCAACTTTTACCACGCAGTGCCTTTACAATGCAGGTTTTTCAACGCAAGTCATTACAACGAATTGCGCTGGGGGGCGCTCTAGGATAGGTAATAGTTTAATTTACTATCCAACACCTTTCCTACTATCCACGGGGACTGGAGTTGGAATAGTAAATTAAACTATTCACTATCCAGCACCCCCCTTGTAACGACTTGCGTTGAAAAACCTGCGTTGTAAAGACATGCGTATTAAAAGCATGCGTTGTAACAACGTACATCCAATCTAATGCCACCTTTGTACATTCAAATGGTTCCAACTCAGAGTTCCCCATGTTATGGATTCAGAACATGGATTCTCGCTTTATTTTTATTTTTTACAATAAACTTACTTCCCAGTTTGAGGTACAGATCGGAGGTCTCTTCCACCAACTCTCATAATGTGAGAATGTAATTTGGGTTGGGAGCATCTTCTGATTTGTTTCATATTTTTATTCCTTTATCTCCACTTCTAATTCATAAGTTTATATTCTGGTGCAAGGGCACAATCTGGATCTTGTGTGCAGAGCTTACTGCAGTATTCATATTTACATTTGATTTGTGTATGTAGAGTAACAGAGCCTGCTGCGGAATTCCTAATTATATTTGACTAGTTTGCAGAGCCTACCTGAGTATTAACAATTAAATCTGGATTGGGTGTGCAGAGTGGTATATATTATAAATAATGAAACCTGAATTGTATGCAGAGTAGCAGAGCCTATAGAAGTATTAATAATTCTATCTGGATGGAGTGTGCCGAGAAGGGAGCCTACCACAGTATGATCACTAGACCTGGATTGTGTGTGCAGATCAGAAGGCTCTACTGCAGCATTAGTAATTACAAGTGGATTATGCGTGCAGCGGAGCAGAGACAACCAAAGTATTAGTAATTAAGGGTCTAATTTTGGTTTCGGAGTATGGACTTTACTCCGTTAAGGTGGTGAAGTAAAATACTCCGTCACCCTGACGGAGAGTCCGTCCACCGAATCTAGAGTTGCTCGCTGCCCAAGTGGGCAGCTCTAGTCATTAGCAGGAATTGATTTCATGGCGCTTCCGTTCAATGCATAACGTTGGCAGATGGCACGCTCCAACACGACGGATGCCCGTCATACTTTTAAAAGGTTTTTATTTCTTCAAAAACAAAATCCTGAAGCGGGATTTGGTTGTGGAGAAAACAAAAACAAATGACCCCCACACTAGGGTAGCTCTCCTCCATGGTGTGGGGGGCATCTAAAAATGTTTACTGTCCCATACTATTACATTTTCACTGTGGTGAGGGAGAGTAAAACGGGCAGTTCAACCGCCCTCTATAAATCAGGCAGGTGGTTGAATGGCCAGACTTCCAACAGGTCTCACTCTGTTGCAGGAGTATGTCAGCGACAGGGATGGAATAGATTCCAAGGCTGACATACTTAAGGGGCACCCGACTGTAAACCAGGCAAGGCGGACCATCAGTAAACCAGGCAAGGCCGACCATCAGTAAACCAGGCAAGGCCGACCATCAGTAAACCAGGCAAGGCAGACCATCAGAAAACCAGGCAAGCGGACCATCAGTAAACCAGGCAAGGCCGACCATCAGTAAACCAGGCATGGTCAACCATCAGTAAACCAGGCAAGGCCGACCATCAGAAAACCAGGCAAGCGGACCATCAGTAAACCAGGCAACCATCAGTAAACCAGGCAAGGCCGACCATCAGTAAACCAGGCAAGGCGGACCATCAGTAAACCAGGCAAGGCAGACCATCAGAAAACCAGGCAAGTGGACCATCAGTAAACCAGGCAAGGCCGACCATCAGTAAACCAGGCAAGGCCAACCATCAGAAAACCAGGCAAGCGGACCATCAGTAAACCAGGCAAGCGGACAATCAGTAAACCAGGCAAGGCCGACCACCAGCAAACCAGGCAAGGCGGACCATCAGTAAACCAGGCAAGGCCGACCATCAGTAAACCAGGCAAGGCCGACCATCAGTAAACCAGGCAAGGCCGACCATCAGAACACCAGGCAAGCGGACCATCAGTAAACCAGGCAAGGCCGACCATCAGTAAACCAGGCAAGGCCGACCATCAATAAACCAGGGAAGGCGGACCATCAGTAAACCAGGCAAGGCGAACCATCAGTAAACCAGGCAAGGCCGACCATTAGTAAACCAAGCAAGGCTGACCATTACTAAACCAGGCAAGGCCGACCATCAGTAAACCAGCAAGGCGGACCATTAGTAAACCAGGCAAGGCCGACCATCAGTAAACCAGGCAAGGCCGACCATCAGTAAACCGGGCAAGACCGACCATCAGTAAACCAGGCAAGGCGGACCATCAGTAAACCAGGCAACACGGACCATCAGTAAACCAGGCAAGACCGACCATCAGTAAACCAGGCAAGGCGGACCATCAGTAAACCAGGCAACGCGGACCATCAGTAAACCAGGCAAGGGCGACCATCAGTAAACCAGGCAAGGCGGACCATCAGTAAACCGGGCAAGACCGACCATCAGTAAACCAGGCAAGGCCGACCATCAGTAAACCAGGCAAGGCCGACCATCAGAAAACCAGGCAAGGCTGAGCATCAGTAAACCAGGCAAGGCCGACCATCAGTAAACCAGGCAAGGCCGACCATCAGAAAACCAGGCAAGGCTGACCATCAGTAAACCAGGCAAGGCCGACCATCAGTAAACCAGGCAAGGCCGACCATCAGTAAACCAGGCAAGGCCGACCATCAGTAAACCAGGCAAGGCCGACCATCAGTAAACCAGGCAAGGCGGACCATCAGAAAACCAGGCAAGGCTGACCATCAGTTTGACAAGGCAGGTCCTATGTTGCTGTTGCAAACGGAGCACATTTTCCAACAAACTCTTAACCAGCCACTGGAACTGGATTGTGTGTGCAAAGCAGAAGAGCCCACTGCAGCATGAACAATTATATCTGGGTTGTGTGGGTAGTGCAGAGGAGGCTACTGCTGCATGGCTGCGTTAAGAACTACATTGGGATTGTGTGTGCAGACTAGTTGAACCCTCAGCAATGTTAAGAGTTACATCTGGACCTGTGTTAAGAGCAGCACAGCCTGCCACAGTATATCGTTTGTAGAGCAGCGAGGAAAGAACCCCAGAGTATATGTCCGGCGCCCAGAGCAGGACCACCTATCACCGAAGAGGGGGGGGAGTGGGAAGTCCGAGCGGTGTACGGTCTATCACAGGAAAGATCCAATGAGAGACTGGATCTCCTGAGCTGAGCAGCACAGATCTGCCCCAGGGAAGATACTCTGAGAGGCTGATCTGACGAGGATCAACAGAGCCTATGCATGGAAATCCATTTGGACACCACCTGGTCTGGTGTGCAGAGCGCTACTGCCTATCAAACAGAAGATGCTGTGAAAGATCCAAACAGTGGAAGGGGGGGGGGTTGGGGAGGTGGGAGTTGCCTGACAGCCCTTCACAGTAAGGATACTGTTATAGCCCTGATTTAGGGTTAGGATCCGGTATGCAGAGCAACACAGCCTATCACAGGTAGTGCTGCGAGATCCCGGAGCAGCACGGCCCCTCACAGGTAGCATACTCTCAGACTCTTCACCTTGTACGTAGAACAACCCCCGCCTACCACATAACTGCGCGGTTTCAGCGTCTTGCCCGAAATGCGACCGGCCAACCACAGAAGCGCACCTCTGCCAGCACCGCCGAGCAGCGGCCCAGCGGAGCCAATCAGATGTCAATCCAGGCAGCCGCTGGCAAGGCGGATCTCTTGGGGGGCAGGACCTGCTGGACCTCGATTGAACCGGGTGAACCCTAGGTCCCATTGAGACACCGGTCGCGCGCATCCCGGGTTTGTGAATTCACAGCACCTTTGGGGTGGGATGAAAACCTTTCTGGTCGATACATTCACTTTTTCCTGTTGTGGACGGTCAAGCCATAACGTAGTGCATTCTGGGTACTGTGGCCTAGGTTTGCTTCCATTGGCTTAATTACTCAAAAACTCCTGAAGACAGTGGTTTGTGGGTGAGATGTCCCGGACAGGAGCGCGCGATGACCTGGAGGGATGTGTTCTCCCTACCTTTTGGGGTTCACACGGCGGATGCGGCCGGTGCCAGTGCGGAGTGTGCGCCCCTCAAGGCGCCCACACCTCCGGTGCTTAGTAGTTTAGTGCAGGGTGTGCTTTATTCACTTCTGTCAGCAGCACGTGCACAGGACAGGAGTACACTCGCGCACGGGCCGCATTTTTATCAACAGTAGGCGCCGACCTCCGCTGCCAGAACAGCGAAAAATCTTATTAACAAAACAACTGTGTCCTAAAATTGTCATGCGGGAAAGCAACATAAACGGTGTTTTGAAAGTCGCATCAAAAATGGCATCACATGAGGAGGCGATGTAAAAAATTAAACTAATACACACATATGACTGTAACAAGTCTTCGTTCTCAAAACGGGGGCAGGTATTAGCTATAAAATTGGCACCGCACAGATATTTGCAGAACCTTTCCCTCAATCCCTGCTATTACAATAATGTAATCGGGCACCATATGTCGCGAATGCTACACTCTTGGACGTTTTTTATTGTTTTTATATTTAGAATCACTTTTCTAGCCCAACCTATTTAAGTCGCAAGGCGACTATTGCCGGGAAATAATTTAGATGTTGGCCCGAACGTTTAATTGCTACAATATTACCAGTCCGTATGTCTTTTAACGTAGTGTGTCTAGAAAGTCTTGTAGACAGCCCGTTGTTTTAATTCATTCTGCCTTTTCATCTTGGCCTCTGTTCGTTTGATGTGTTTATTTTCCGCAACCTGCGTCCGGCCACGTCCACTGCACAAAAACGGCACCTGTTACCTCTCGAAAAAAGAAGGAAGCATTCTCTCAGGAAACCGCCCATCTGTTCTGTTTTGTGCGCAGAGCCGACGCGGAATAACTGCGTGTGTTGAAAAGACGTTTACAAATACTTACATAATATATATATATATATATATATATATATATATATATATATATATATATATATATATATATATATATATAAAGTTACAACATGCACACACAAACGCATATATATATATATACATATATATATATATATATATATATATATATATACACACACACACACACACACACACACACACACACACACACACATATATATATATATATATATATATATATATATATATATATATATATATATATATATAGATACAGATTTGTAATCTTAGAGTGTGGGTACTTATTATACAATGTAATTCTGATCACTCTGTTTTTTTCTCATTCAACAGTAATTCCCGTTGTCCGCCCCCAAACACAGGTTTACTTTGTGAAAATGTTTGACATAGTGAATGGCGTTTTTTTTTTAAACGCGCCATATATCTTTTGTTTCTGACTTCATTTTCTCATCTTTTTTTTTAACATAACGTAGTACTTCATTATAATAGTTATTTTATTATCCCGCACAAGATATATTTTGATACGGCAATGGTATTTATGGACATTAATTCTCCTGGCATAATAACTCTTTTGTGTTTAAAATTAGCAACATTTTCCTGCCGGATATATTTCTCCTTGATCATATTGCTTTAGATATTGAATAACATACCGTTTTCTTCAAGGCCAAGATTTCTCGCGTCACAGTTTAGGTACGGTACACTCCTGCCTGTTTCCTATTAGTCAGGTCATAACGGCTCCTGGCACAATATTCCAGCTAAGATGGCCATTTCTGCCCACATTTCCCGCTGAAACCTCCCGAGGCACAGGGAGGTATGTGTAGGACGCTCTAGCGCTCGGGACACTTAAAGCGCCTAACGACACCACGAACGTTTGCTGTGTGTGCGCCGCAAGAAGCACCGGTGTACAGTCACATTTAATGGTATTCACTGCTGCAAACTTTACATTTGGACGCCACACTTGACACAGAGGAATCGGGCTACATTTGGGGATTTTTATTTGTACTGATGTTGCCACCTGTTGTAACTTGTTCGGTTTCATTTTAGTTTTCTTTTGTTCTACTTACCTCCCGAAAACATGTAAACTGATGTAACATTTGCATTTAGTAGGGAAAGATCAGTGAACCCCATATTTACCGTTTTAATAATACATAGTGTATTTCAATGCCAATATAAATAAATAAACAACTGCGTGCGCGTGAGTTATTTTGCTTGATTTTTCCTTTACGGATATCATCGATGAATAACAATGTTTTCTAAGCGCAGTGCAAAATTATAATTTTACTATTTAGCTGCATTCAGTGATAGAGCGTCTTCAGTATGTATGATAAGAATAGGAGGCGCAGAGCTGAGGGTATAGTTTCCCATTACCTTAGAATCTGTTTCCGGTGCCACCGTGCCAGGCTGCGCCCACTGGCACCCACGAGGCGGGCTTTAGAAGTTCCACAGACACCTCTGCACGGCACCCTCACTCATCGGCTTCAGGACGGGGCTTCGGATGAGCCGGCAGCCAGCGCCTGTTCCTTGCGGGGGACGAGCAGCGCTATACAAATACTACTTGATTGATTGACAGACACTGGAATTGCAAATTAACGAATTATCGCCTTCCAGGTGTTGCTGCACTGGTCATCCGAAACTGACTGTCTGTCTTCTCTGCCCATCAATCCTGCTAGTTTGGATACTTGTCTATTCTTTCAACCCTTTCAGTACTACCTTCATAACTAATTGTAAAAGTGGTGTGGGGCGATGCTGGGAGTCCAGCTGTGCATCGATTCGTGTTACTAATATTGTTTTACTATCAGGTGTAACCGTGTAAATGTCAACCTTCGGGTGGAAGGTAGCACGGCAAACCGAGCCCGTGCTGAGAAGCGTTGACACTCGCGTCTGCACCGCCGTGTTTTGCTTTTGTTACTGAAGTTAGAACCAAGTTATGTGTCAGTTTCTGCAGTCAGATTTCCGCACCGGGGGGGGACACAACGCACACATGCTCCTCAGGGCGGTGTTTAGGCTTCCTCCGAAAAAGAAAGAAAGCACTCATCGGAGATGCGATTGCGGCGTTCTGGTTGTAACTGGAGAGGAGGTTGTCCTTCAGAGCTGGCTTTTTTTGTAAAATGTGTCCTGTCGGGTGTCGGTTATGATGCGCAGTGGAATTGGCCAGCGAGCGACAGGCAGCAGGTTGTACAGCGATTTTGCGCAGGGTCACACAATGCCATCTTCCCTATTTAGAGGACTCACTCGTTGGTCCCCAAACTCATTCATATTTGATAGTTCTCAACGTTTTCGTGAACTCGTTTTACATTAAATCTCAACCCTTAACACCAATCAGATTGGCAAGCTCAGGTGTCATCCTTCTGCCCCAATCCCCACACTTGGCTTCCCCGCACATGTTGCGCCGACGGCGTGCGAAATTCAGGACATCCAGTTAGTGTTTAGAGGAATTTAAAAGTGAGCAAAGATCGTCTTGGGCTGTACTTGACCTGTGTTTTCTCTTCTGGAGGGGAAATGCAACAGATGCTGGAGATGTGTGCACAAATTCCAAATTATGTTTATGTTGTTAGCGTATTGTAATTATTATTTTCGTTGACGTCATTATTTGTTTTTGCTCACTTTTTTCTTTTTAAATTTACCAAAAGCGCCATGAAGCTGCGGCTGTGGACTTGAGCACCATATAGGCAGCAATTAAACTCAACGGACAGTACTGCATTTCCCTTTCTCATCAGCACTACTGTAGATTTATTTTTACGACAGTAAAGGTGTTTTTAAAATGTTAAACAAACACACACACACACATAATAACTGTGCATTTGTATTCCGAATACACTGATAAATGTACGTGTGTAATGGCTAATGTAGGTTGAGGAAAAAAAGACCCTGGTTCGGATCCCAGCTTCTCCATTTGACTAAATGGTGTGATCCTGGGAAGATCACTACTTCCTAGCATTGCTTCCCTTATGTACGAAAAATGGATAGTACTAGAGGCACATTTGTGCGTTCTGCTATTTATTCATCAATCATACATTCGTCTATAATACACACATTCACTCACCTTGCTACCATGCATCCATACAGCCGAGGTGTTCTTTACCATGCATTTACTTGTTTGTCCGCTCGGCCATTCGTTCGTGTGTTCACATACCCAGAGTGCCTGAACCTCGCAGTCCAGCTCTCTCTCAGTCACCCATCATTCTTAGGATGGTCCCTTCTTCCATCCGTTTGCTGAAGTCCATTCATCCATTCCATAAGTCACAGTAGGTTTACTCCTGCTCTGGTCCGCACGAGTTTGAGTTCGAGGGTGGACAACTCAGCCTTCCTTCCTTCACAAAGAGTGTTATAAAAGTGTGTAATAGGAACACTTTGTGTTTACAGTGGATAGAAATAGCGGAAGACACTACATAAAAAACACACGTTACTATTATCACTCGTCCGGGGTCACTTACCGGAGGCGGTGAGTAAGTAGGGGTGGTGGTGCTCCGGTTTGTGCAGTGGGTGGTGCGGGTGAGGTGCCAGCAGGCTGGCGCTGGGCATTAGCGGGTAGCCATAGTCCAGGAGCGGCAGCCGGGGCATGAAGGGCCCTCCGAAGGGCGCGGGCTCGCGCAGGGGCTTGGGTTTGTGCAGCAAGATGTCCTCGATGAAGAAGGAGGTGGGTCTCTGAGGGGGGCCGAGGGGGCCGGGGCTGAAGTGCAGGTTCATGCTGCCAGTGCCGGTGCGTGGATACCGGAAATCAAACAAAGGTGCAACCTTTCCAAGAACCGGGCCCCTCGCTGTCTGCAGCAGGAGACCAGACTGTCACTGTCCAGGCGGGGCCGTCACTGTCCAAAGAACGGGCGCCCCCCAATAACCAGGGCCCTCACTGCACCAGGCACCGCCACACTACATCGGCCGAAGATCAAACAGTTAGTGCCCTCCCGGATCTAGGGCCCCTCACTTTATGTAGCAGCAGCTTTGCTAAATAGCCTCCTGTGAACAGGAACCTCTGTATATCAGGGGAGCAGGCGCCGTGCACCCCGCCCCTAGCGGTCTGAGCCTTTACAATAGCAGCAGACTAAAGTCCTCCTGCGCTCAGGACCCCCACTCTCTGACCATGGAAAGTCCAGAAAGCCTGCCCGGCTCTGCCCCCAGGCAGCACCCTCCCTCTCGGACGCCTGAGTCCGGCCTGTGCGGACCACAATCTGCAGCTAGGTGACAGGCTGTCCCGTGTAGGACGGGTCCTCTCGTTACGCCTACGAGTAGCTGAGGGAGCCCCTCTCTGTAGTCCCACTCTTCGAAGCTTCAAATGGTTCAGGGTCGCCTACTCCGCGAGTAGAGCCTCGGGTTTTGCAGGTACAGGTGGGGGTGGGCCCTCTCCTCTGTCCTCCCCTGCAAGCAGAATCGACGCGCTCTGAAGCTGGAGTAGAGCGAATGCAGCCCTCACTCCTTCCTGCAAGACATCACTCTCTAAAGACTGACATAGTTTAGGATTGGCCTCCGGAACTAAGACTCTCCCTCTCTGATGCCAGGAGTTGGTCAGGGGTGCTTCTTTGCAGCCATGAATCTCACTCCCGGAGGTTAGGGTAGGTAGGGGTGGTTTGGGTAAGATAGGTTACACTCTCTCTTAAGCTGGGTTCAAGGTAAGGTGGCAAACAGGCAAAGGCGCGTCTGCATCCAGTTCTCTCACTCCCTCAGAAGCTCAAGCTAGTTGAGAGCCATTCCTCCTCAGCAGCCTCACACTCTGAAGCCCTGAAGCTGTGGCAGATTAAGGACTGTGCCCTTTGTGGGGCATGTTTGTTCTGGCTGGGCGCTGCTGAGGGCGCCTTTGGGGAGCCAATGAAAGCTGAGGCTGGGGTGAGACGCCGCCCCTCCCCAAGCGGTGGACTGAGAGGAGCCTGCCGCGCGCTGTCCAAGGTGCTGAAATGGCGCCGCCGTTAAAGACACCTGTAACAGCTCCTATTAGCGGGCATTAGCGGCGCTCTGCTCGGGCGGGGCGGTGCACGGGGTGAGTGTTCTGTCAGCAGCTCCCTCTCCCCCAGTGCTTAGACTGAGCATTAATTAGGGGTGCTTCTTGGGCGCTGTTTTACGCGCACATTAAACTGTGGCAGAGCCATGCCACCGAAGTCTCTGCTTCGAAGCCCACAGAAGGGTTCATGTCCTGAATTACAGAACTGTAACAACTGAACGCACTTTATGGTATTTTGAGGAGGATGCAGGCGGAAGGTGTTCTGCCTTCCGGCTTACGCTCATTCGTTTGAAGCTTCTAAACATAGCACACCTGCGCCCTCTGCATTTTTCTTTCCCTTTGTGTTTGTCTATCTGCTGCTTCCCACTTTTTCTTCACCGTTCTGCTTATACTCAGTCCCTCCCTCCTCTGCCACTTCTTGTAGTCTTATCCTCTGTGCGTTTTTTAGCCCACCTCCATTCTCCTCCTACCTTCTCTTTCTGTCCGTCCGCTTTCCCGTCTTTTTCTTCTCCCTCACACCCTCTTCTATTTTCCCATCTTATTTACAAAAGTCAGATTTAATGCTGCAGAATTTCAACATAACGTCTCAGTAGCAATCCAGGTAACTTTACTATTCTGATCGTATTGTAATTGCATTTACATAGGCTTACTACCCCGAAAAGCATTGAGCACTTTACGTTGAGTAGTGCGCAATTCCTCAAGCTCTGCCTCATGCATTTACTGGCCTGGGCGGGTGCGCGTGGTGGCTTCCAAGATTCTTAGGGCCATATTTACTCATTTCTCTCTCAGCCCAGTGCAGCAGCATCAAATGCTGCATTGTGCTGTGTGAGGGGAGAGCAGGAGCCAAATGTATTGAAATATGCACTCTCCTCCCCTCTCCCTAGCGTCCAGGCTAAAATTAGCTAATGTGAGCAACAGAGTCACCTTTGCGCCATAGTGCATGAGTCAAGTGTATGTTTTGTACTGGAAGGATACCCTTCCAGTACAAAATACTATGCTTATACTCATTTTAAACATTTTAAACATTTTCCCATTGTGTATGTGTGCTGTACAGTGTAGCACACATGCAAAGTTGGAAAATAAAGAAGAAAAAAAGCATTTCTCCTTCATAGCGCCTGGTTGGAGGGTGAGCTATTTCTGACACTAAAACCCTGTCTACTTTGTTCTTTGTTTAGAAGATTGGGTTTTGTGTCCGAAACCTTGGGTAGTGGCTTGGGACGCCCATGCGCCACCCATAGTATGCCCCCTTGGCACTAACTGATTCCCGTTACTTTAATGTTATTTCCAGCACTAAGCACCTTTAGCGCTGGAAAGAAAATCGGGCGAAAATATTTTGCGCCGATTTGCTTCACTTTTGTATTGCAAAAACGGTGTAAAATCTTCGTAAATCAGCACCTTATACTAATCAAAGCAAGAGCTGTCACCTGAATATCGCCATTGGATGTCTAAAATACTCCCCCTTTCAGAACGCACCATGAAAATGTGCATGAAGCTTGCATGGAAGCATGCAACAAGCGCATACACTAAGTACATGGCATCTTGTAACATAGACATAAAAATTGCACAGCAAATTATACGATTGATTACAAACCACATGACAGACGTTTGAAAGGTAGCATGACAGCATTGTCATTTCTTATGACTGCCAACGTCTCTAGTGCTGTGACTGCCCAGTGCCACCTATACCAAAAGCACTGCAACCCATCGACAGGGGTAGTAGGCGCTATATACATGCCAATGCGATGCCATACTCGTCATAGTGGTGTAACATTAAAGGGGTGCCCCTGCAGCATGTGAAGAGGGCCCCTATGACCCTCCCATTTCTCACAGATATTATTTGCCCATCTGCTGATAGGGGGGGGGGTGATGGGGGTTCTGTAGGGTTTTGGGGCATCGGAACGGTTAACCCCCATCCCACGCGCACCGCAGGGGCTTCAGGGTTTCAGTTACTCCCCTGTCATGTGGTATCCTTCTACCGCCCCTTTGTTTACCAAACTTGCTACCATTCCTTGTCATCCCTCCCACTTCCAACCTCCCGCTGATTTTCCATTTATTTATCATGTTTCTTCTCTTTTTCCTTTCATCTCTGCACACCTCTCCTTTCTACTTCTGTCCTTATTCTTTATTTCCTTGTCTTTCTACCTCCTCCAATATCTACTTTTTATTCTTTTCCCCCGCTTTTTTCTCTCTTACCCCCTGCTCGCCCTTCTCACCTTCCAGTTTTCCCCTCCCCCCTACTACAATTTCCTTCTCCTCCTTTTCCGTCTACACCCCCTATCCTTTTGCTTCGTATTCTTGTGCCCCTTCCCTTCCCGTTGATGTCTTATCCTCTTCCACCTTCGCCTTCACATCGGCTTCTCCTTTTTCCAGGCTTCGCCCCTCCCCTCCCCCTCTCTCTTTCACCTTCCCCCCTCCCTTTCACATTTCCCCTTCCACTTTACCGTCTCTTTACCTGTCCCCTTCCCGCCTCCTCCTTTCTCTTTACTCACTCCTTGCCCTTTTCCTTCCCCCTTCTTCTCCCCCGTCACTGTCCTCTCTTCCTCTTCCTCTTCACCCTTTCCCGCCTGCTCCTGTCTACTCACAGCTCCTACTTCATTCTCTCCCTCTTCTACTTTTACCTTGGCTTTTCTCGCCCGTCTTCTCGCCCTCTTTGTTTTTCTGTGTTTTTGGGGTTACCGCCGTGTCCTCTGCTCCTCTATCTCCTGCCCATTCTCCTTGTGTTTATTCATTCTTTTTCCATTACCGGATAACTCACCTTTTCTCCTTCTTCCCTACAACTTCCATGCTCCTTCTATCTCCACCCCCCTCCCTTCTCGTTTTCCTTCTCAGTGCCCAGCCCTCACTCATTCATTTCCGTTCATGTAGTCTCTTCCCCCTCCACCCCCTCCAGCTTCATGCGCTGCTCTTAGTTCTTTATGGTCTTTGCAACGATCTTGTCTTCGCTCGAACTCCCCCCTACCCCCCCCAAATAATAATAATATTTTAAAATTCCTTAGGAACTTTATAGTTTAACTTTCGTTGACCGGCCGACTAGACTGTCCAGCACCTAGAGACCAGGGTTGCTTTAATGATGAGCGCTATACAAACCCAATGTAAGTAGAGTGTACACTCCATTGTGGAGCTTTGTATCCACACCTGGTCAGATTCTTACGGTTACAATAATAAATTTACTGAGGAATACCCATATTTCCGAGTAGAAAACTAACCTAGTGTATTCCAGGCGCACTTGCTACGCCGCTGGGACTGTGCTTATTCTGCCACGAGGCGCGCGCCCGCTGAGCGCCAGGCGCGCCCCCTTCATTGCCTGGCTATTATCCTCTTGCGGTTTGCTCAATCCATCGCCATTTAATTCCGGGTCTAACCCTTGTTATCAGCTTTCTGCCTTTCATGTTTGTCTTTTTTTAATCTCTAGCATTTATTTCCCTAGTGCCAATTTGCGGAAATTAGGGTGATAGACGACTTCATAGCTGAGATAATTTCAGCTCACATCTCACAAAATTGCTCTAATTATTGAAGTTAAATTCATGGAAATTGAAAAAAGGTACTTCTCTTCCATCTCCGGATTTTTAAGCTCTAATTTGTTGAAATCGAGTTCTCCTCACAATTCCAATCACTGCTGTTAATAGTAAAAGTGTTTTAATAGAGGCAGATTTCTCGCAACCCATCCTATTAGATAATTAGCGCGGATATTAGGGAGGCAAGTGGCAGTCCTTGGGCGCGCTGGCAGGATTTCCAGCCCATGCAGCAGGTAGAACAAATTAATTACCGCAATCAATTAGTCTTAAAAGTACAGTCCTCCGGCGAGCGGCAGTCATGCCTTCCATATGTATGAGCGAGTCAAGCGCAAATGGATGGAAAACCGGGGGAAGAATAGAGCAGGCAATCACGAATCTTGTAATGAAGGCTCAGCTCGGGGTGCCGGAGGGCCAGCTCAGCTCAAGTTTGCTTCTCCCCGCCCCCATCTTGTGGCTGTCTCTTTCCAGGCCCCTCCCTCTTTCTCTCTTCCCTTAACCCCATCTTTTATTCGACTTCCTCCACTTACTATCAAACTCCTCTTCATCGCTCTCCCTCCTTTCTGTCTCGTTTCCACTCTCACAGTTTTTTCCATCTCTCCAGACCCCTCTTACCCCCCTTTCACCACTCTCTCCCTCTTTCTCTTCCCCTGTCGCCCCCTCTCTCTTTCACTCGCCCTTTCTTTAGTTCCAACTCTTTGGCATTTTCCACACTCTTCCGTTTCCTCTTTTTAACTCAATTCCTCTTTCACTCTTACACCCATTCACCACCTCCCTCTCCTTTTTACAATTTCTTTTGCTTTGGCATTTTCTTGCTCACTGTTTCCTTCTCTATATTCTTTCATTCTTCCACCTGTTCTCTCCCTCTCTCTCACTCCGTCACATGTGTTCCTTTACTCATACTCTCTCATGCTTTTTTCTCCCACCCACTCTTTCTCTCTCACCCACTCTTCCTCCTTTTTCTCTCACGATACCATACCTTGTTGTCTTCTTCACTTTTCCACTATTTCATTCTCTCTGTTTCGTTTTCATTTTCCGTTTTAAATGAATCACACTCGTCCTACAGTGTCTCTTAGTGCTGGTGTAGAAACAGGAAGCAAGTTCTACTTCAAGCCCTTGGAGATCTTCCCCAAGCAGGAGACACAACACACAGCAAAGTCCTTGTCCTTTCCTTGGCAGAAACAGCCACTGCAGAGCAACAGGAAAGGGGCAGTTCTTCTCCTCAGTTTCTCCAGCTCTTCTCCATGGCAAAGGTTCCTCTTGAATCCTGGAAGTAATCTAAAAGTCTGGGGTCCGGGCCCCACTTTTTATAGCACAATATTCTTTGTTCTCTGGTGGCAGAGAAACTCTTTGCCCAGCCAAAACCAGTTCTGTCCACCTTGGTGCGGCTTCCTGGAAGGAGGTGGAGACATCATTGTTCAAGGCAGAACAGGCCCATTCAGATGTGAAAGAAATCTCCTCCCTCTAATCTGAATGCAAGCCAGGTCTACTCAGTCCAGCCCTGACTCACCCGGGAAAGGCAGGACACACCTTACCCCCCAAGTGGCTGTCTGAACAGAATGCACATCCCCAGTCCCTGCCACTCCAAAGCCAGACAGTCAATACACAAACCTAGCAGAGGCACACAGGAAGGCTAAGCAAGAAAATACCTACTTTCTAAAAGTGGTATTTTCAAACACAGAATGTAAAAATCATCCTTGTGGAGTGGTGTGGCTCACTGGTTAGAGGCGGCAGACCCAGAAGCAGAGAAGGGCCCGGGACCAGGGTTCAATTCCCGACGCGGCAGGGTCGTGGACCAGGGTCAGCGGACTCGATAATTCTCGCCTCGGTGCCTACTCTAACCAGGGATCACACTCGGCAACTCTGGGCATTAGCTTGCCTCATCTCTACAACGGCCCCCACATTCGCCGGGGATGCCTGGTTTCACCTTGGAGATACCCAGTAGGGACCATCTCACAGGGATAGCCAGGACGGGTTCCCCAGCGGTCTACAGCGCCACGACGCCTCAGGGCAGCAGTGCGCTTTACAAGACACATACATTTACATTTACTGAAAGATGCATTTTTATATTCTGAGTTCAGAAATACTAAACTTTACCATCCTATCTTGTCCCAATGGAAAGTTATATTTATAAGATGTTATAACCAAACTCCCATTCTATCCAATGGGACAGATAGCCTTTCAATAGTGAAAAGCAAAATTCCCTGTAGTTCACTATCAGGACATGTTACACACTTCCTACCTTTCAGAGACACAGCACCCTGCCCACAGGGGTACCCTGCGCCTACCTTAGGGGTGACTCACATGTCAGAAAAGAGATGGTTAAGGCCTAGCAAGTGGGTGCACTTTCCAGGTCGACATGACAGTACCAAGCTGCACACAGACACTGCAGTGGCAGGTCTGGGTTACATTTACAGGCTCCTCATGTTGTTGGCACAATCATTGCTGCAGGCCCACTAGCAGCATTTGATTTACAGGCCCTGGGAACACACAGTGCTCTGAACTAGGGACTTAACAGTAAACCAAATAAGCCAATTATGGAAAAAACAATCTATGACAACAATTTACAGAGGGAGCACTTACACTTTAGTACTGAACAGAAGTGGCAGAGTGCCCAAGCATCTAGACCAGCAAACTTGAAGTCCAAACACACAGTAAAAACATAGGAGGCAAAGAATACAGGGGAAACCCATGCCAAGGATGCCAGGTCTAACAGTATATTTAAGACTGAGTTGACAGCAATTAGTGAAAATTATGAGCCTGATTTACAAATAAAGTCATATATCTTCACTTGCACATTTACACCTGGTAGGAGGGCAGATTTAAAAAGTTCTCAACTTCACAAACATTAACAGGAGTATACTTGGAAACGTGCACTAGGAATAGGTTTTCATTCATATTTCTGGGGCGTTCATGTGGTATTCCAAGTGGAATCCCATTCCTGCTGGACGGATTTCTCCATTTTGGTAAACTCCACACAGGGGAAATAGGATACCCCATGGAAATGCATCCCCCCCACTGAAAATATATTTTTCCACAACCTTTTTCCCTGCAACAAGCATTGTATTAAAAAGTAGGGCGTGTGTTTACGTTTTACATGTCCTGGAGGTGATAATGTCCTAAAGTTGTTTTTCACTGTTGTGAGGCCTGTCTCTCCCTTTAACTAACACAGGGTTACCTTTTCACATTTAATAAAAAGTCCTAACTTTGGACTGGGACCAGAAACTGATATGGAGTTTACACTCAAATGAATTGTAATTTTAAACCCTATTTAATGGGAAGTCAGATTTAAGTCACAGGTCAGGAAATGCCAGATTATTTTATACACAAAACAAAATCGGGTGGTTGTGACATTCAAACACATCTTTACTGATGCATGAGGTACATTTTACTCAATAATCATGACCTCAAATTTGTTTTAGTAATGAATGAATACAAGGGTTTTTTAAACTCACATTTGGTGTGTGTAGGAAGCTGGCTCTGTATTATACTATACCAAAGTGAGGTATAGTGTGCACTGAGTCCAGTGGAACCCCGAAGGAAGGCAGTGGTAAAAGTAGTTAGCACCTTACTCTTTATTTGTGGTAGTGGGGTTGAACAGTAAGGCTGAATCAGAGGGTAGTGTTAAGCCTTTGTTGTACACACTCAATCAGCAAATGATATCACACACTCAAAGACTGAACTTCAAATCAATTGGTTTTGTATAAAAATATTCTTATAGTTATTTTATTTTATAGAACCAAGCAAGCCTGGCACAGGTAAGCAATAAATACGTTACTGTAGTAATGCCGTTTGTAAACAGTTTGAATTGTAATTGTATATGCACTTTGGTTTGATTACAGTAGAGCTACTAGTAATGCAATGCTTTTGATATACTGTACTTATACTTTGTATTGGCTTTTCTAGTAGAATGTCAAGTAGATTACTTTTCTTACACAGTGCAGTATACCTGGATACTGCACTGGGACATTTCCTGTAAACAGGTAAGTAAAAGCGTTTTTGTTGTTTAGTTACAGTTTTAAAAGGGTTTCATAGATTTTCCAACTCCACACTTAGAAACTTTTCACAGAAAAACAGTTAATGTTATTCTATTGAGGAAAATAGGGTTATCGGTTTATAAGTATGTATTCAGTTGCGGGAGTTGGCATTCTGGGATTAGACTCAGAGTCCCCCAGGGTCAAGGATGCACTCTTGTTACACCACTCAACAGCACTCGAGCAGCAGGGTGCAGAGTGCTGAAGCCCAATTTCATCCAATTGGGGATAGTTCGAGGCTGCTGACGAGCAGGCCACAGGGTGTGGGAGCAAAGCCCCTGGACTTAAGCTCAGGGCAAATGGGGGTTCAAACCAACACAAAAGGTGCACCCTCAGTGGCACTGGGGCGGCCGGGTGCAGAGTGCTGTTTTGGCATCGGGCGCCCTGTAGCTTTCAATATGGAGTCTCCGGTTTGCAAACACAGTGCAGGCTCGGGGACGAAGGTCTTCTGGGTGAGACCACCACTTGGAGAGGTAAGTTGGGATGCTGGGGGTTGGTTAGGCACAGTCGGTTGGGTCACCCAAGGCAGTGGAGCGTCAGGTGCAGGGGTGCCTTTTAGGGTTGGGCAGACCTTCTGGTTTGAGGCTGCAGGCGTCAGCTGGAGACTTGAGGCAGGTCAGGAGTCACTGGATCTCGGGTCAGGATCACCAGTGAGACCTCCTCTTGTTGTTGGTCCACTCAAACTCAGGCCTTGGGCATCGGGAGCAGAGTGGTGCAGATTTGCGGATCCTCCAGAAGCTGGAGTCTGTTGGTGAACAAATCCAGTGTTCACAGGAGACAGAGTCTTTTCTTTTGAAGGCTGGGCAGGTCCTCGGGGTTCTTGAGGATGCTCGCTGCAGGACACACTTGGGTTTTATTTCTGCAGGTTTGAGGTGGAGACAGGCCGGTAGGGCTGGGGCCAAGTCAGTATCCGTCCTCCTCTTGTTAGCTTCGGAATGGCTGTTCAGTCCTTCTTCTTCTTTTGTTCTTCTGGTTTCTTGTCTCAGTAGCAAGGTTCAGGGGTACCCCTAAACACTCGATTTAGGGACGTTACTGGTAGGTAAAAGGTTGGGACCAATGCGTCCCTTCCCTGGGGTGGGTACACCCCCTATTATGCCACCCCTCAAGTGGGAGGGGGGCATAAGCCTCACCCTGGTTGGCTGGTTCCCCCTCTTCAAAATTGCGGTGACTGAGAGTTGTGCTTCACCTTGCCTCCCCCACCTGAGGGATGGAGTTGGCAGAGGTGGGCACACCAGTCTTCCTCACTTGTTTTTCCGCTGGTTCTCCCGCCCAAAGTGGGGGTCAGAACCAGTGGGGACCAGTTGCTTAAAGCAACAAGTGGCCTAGGGAAGCTCACAAAGGCGGCGAGCCTTTGAAGCTTCCCCTTGGTGGACCCTGCCAATCCTGGGGGAGAAGGCTTGGCTCCTCGTCCCAGGATGTGCATTGTTTCAGGCCCCGTAGAGCAGCAGGTTCTCGAACCAGGTGTCCAGAAACATGTCTGGTGGTGGTAGCTGAAAGCAGCCACTCAGCCTGGATACTAGTGGTAGGAAGTTTTTCAAGGGGCATCTCTGAGATGCCCTCCGTGTGCATTTTTCATTAAATCCTACACTGGCCTCATTGTGGGTTTCATGTGCTGAGAAGTTTGATACCAAACCTCTCAGTTTTCAACGTAGCCATTATGGTCCTGTGGAGTTTGTAATGATAAACTCCCAGCACTATATACTTTTAATGGCAGCACTGCACTCACAATGTCTAAGAATGGACTTAGACACTGTAGGGGTACAGGGCTCATGCACCTGTACCCTCACCACTGGTATAGGGCACCCAGCTAGAGGGGTGACTGATCTATGCCAAGGCAGTGGGTTGTAGGCATGGCACACAGGGATATCTTAATTTAGACTCCAAAGCAAACATGATCAGGTACATATAGCTGGAGTTATAGATTTTAGAAGAAAACATAAATCAGAGTAATTCAGTACTGCAGAACTTTTGCATTGCGGTCAATCGGAAAAAGTGGTAATGACAATTGGTTACTTGCAGGTCGAGTTGCGTGGAACCCATGGAGGGTTAAGGTGATGCTGGTCCCAGGATCAAGCCACAACAGTCAGTTCAATTGTACCTGGTCCGTGGAGCCCGAGTGCAGAGTTGTCCTGGCTATCCCTGGTACTGAACGTTAGCCGAACGAGAGCTGCTTTTTACCGCTTACTCGATGCTGCAGAGAATAAGATGGAAAAACACAACAACAGGTTGGGTGTTGATCTCGGTCGAAGGTCAGGTGGTGTTCCCTCTAGGTGCAGCGACAAGTGCAGGGGTTAGTTGCCTGACTGGCGACCAACAAGCCTTGGCAGTGGTAAGCTTTGGAGAAAGGTACTTCGACGTCCGGTGGTTGCGGGGAACAGTAGTTGCCCCTAATTTCTTAGAAGGCAGAACTGCAGTTCCCATAATGTACTAGACCATCTGGATTTGATCGATAACCAGCAATTTTTCAGATCAAGGAAATTGTTTTACCTGCATTTTGCAGGGCACTAGTGCCACTAGTCCAGGGGAGTCTGAGGGTGCTTCAGGCTCTCACCGTAGTCCCTCTGTTTGGTAGAACAGAGAGTTAGACTGGGACGAGTCTTGATCAGGAGGTTCCAGGAGCATTGGCACAGGTGCACAGTATCTCTGTTTTGGTTTGTGCAAGCCCTGTTGTCGCAGATACATGTCTCTTCTTTGCCCTCTTTGATGCAGTTTGATTCTGATCTGAGGTTCTGGCATAAGGGGTGTCCCTTAAACCATAGATTTAGGAGATTTAGGGGTGTGATAGTGCACAGCACAGCAGCATTCTAATAACCAAAGCAGAGCGTATTACTATTTATACCACACGCTATCATCAGTTTGCCTCTTTGCCTGTATTTTCTCTCTCTAATTATAAAACTAGATTTTGGCCCCTGTTACTTCAGGTCCTCCGACGGAAAGGAGAATTTGACAGGGATTTGGCAAATGACATAGATTTAATATTCCCTTTATGAGGACCCAGAACAAAGAGAATATTTATATTTACACTCCTTTATATACATTTTTATACATCTCTTTATCATCATTATAATGAATAAAGACCAACTCAGTTTCTCTGTTAGTTTGCTTTTATCTATTTTCTTTTCATTTGTGTATGAATTGTTCAAACTGAAGTACAATATCAAATCTGCATATTCACTCAAGAACACATTACAGGAAATCACAGTGACATCTGAATTACAGAGCATGAGTTGAGTGGATAGTGTAAGAGACAAAAGAGCATGTTTCAATAAGATCAAATGCAAATACAGACTTTCATACAAACCTAGAAAGCTATAGCACAATGTGCTAGTAGCTGGAAATGCCAACCCTGCGGCCGAGAGGGCACGCTGGGGCTATCGTCATGAGTTATGAGAGCAATTACAGACAGCATCAGCCAAATTCATCAAAGTACAAATGCCTCAGATAGATTTAACACCAATGCTCTCCTCACTCTCTCTGCCTTCATGTCTCTCCTACTCCCGCCGCCTCCCAAACTATCACTAATATTTATACCCTTATGACTATAAATTCTGTCTTATTCTTGTAACAAAATCCAGGAAAATCCTTTTCTGGTTGGCTGTCAGGCATTGGGTGTTAAGTCACACCACTTCCATCACTCTTCCCTCTCAAACGTCAATTGTTGAATTATGTCATCAGTGTCCTTCAGCAGAAGAAATCAAATCTTTCCCATCCTCAGTGCACACATTTTCAGATGCATTTGGAAACATTTAGCAGTTCAGTTTATGATAGGAAACACGCTTTTCTCTGCAATAGTAGGAAGCATCATAGAAACACTAGACACGTAGCAGCCACTCGAGAATAAAAACACAATACACAGCTTTGAAGAAATAAACTTTATCTCTGTATTTCTAAATTCTAAAGCTAAATTAACCCTAATGCAAATGCTGAGGCCTACTTGTAAAACTTGCAGTTTCTCGAGGAGAAATAAACAGGATTTTATTATTTATTCAAAAACAGAAGCTTCATCATTTAATTTTATGTCAACCTCCTTATTAGTACGATAGAGCTAAATCAATTTAGACTAATGTTCATTAATAATATTTGCTTAATTATGTTAACAAACAAAACACATCTTTTTGTATTCTTACTCATGGTAGAGAAATCGTTTGTGGCATACTTAGTCACAGTGTCATTTTCCCATACCTTTCTAATTTCTTTCTCTCAACTGCATGCTAACTATTTTGATTAATTTCAAACCTTGTTAATAACTCACACCATGCAAGGTTTAATCTGAGCAGGTTTTATTTACGCAAAACCCTGCTCCATCAATCCCCCCTTTGATGGCTTCTTAAGCCATCAAAAATGCAAAATCTGATTACAATCTGATTGTATCAGAATATACTGGTTCTCATCTGTTTCAACCTAACCCCATCTATATCTTTCATCACTTCATAATATTTTCTCTTTCTGTCCTCCATTTCTATTTCTTCTCTTTTCTTTTCTTTGCTCTTCTTTTAATTTCTAACATTTTCCCTTTGAATTTGCAGCATTTATATATTAGATACTGCATTAATATTCCACCAACAATAGCAATAATAGGTATTAGTATCTGTCCTAATAATCTGTTACCAAATGTTAAAAAACAATTTCCCTCAGAAGAGAAACCCTTACCAAGTTTCTCCCAAGCACCATCAACCTTGAGTTCGGTTAAATCTTCCCTCAAATGTGTAATGTTAGCAGTATATCACTCTAGATTCTTACTTTTGTCAGGGATATATGTATAACATTGTTGAATGTTCAACATACTACAGACTTCGCCCTCTTTTTCTAATAATACATCAAGAGCAAATCTAGTTTGTAAAACTATAGATCTCATAGCCACCATTTCAGTGTCAATCATTAAAAATCCACCGGCAGTATTGGTTGATAAACGATCAACCACCCTGAACAATTCTCTAATTTTACGCACATTTTAAATGACTCCAACTGTAGGTATCAATGCTCCAAAAATATCACCGACAATCTCAGCAGCACTAATTCCACTTTTATTAGGTATTAATCCATTCTTACTCTTTTCATTGGTTCCTGGAGTCTTATCACTGTGGTAGACCTTTGGAAATACTATCCCCATATAACAATACCCATATCAACATACTGGTAACCCATAGTAGACAGTCCTACCACACACATAATATATTCCAGGGTAAACAGGATCCGTACCACCTTTTAATCCCCAGCCCCAGTGATTAGGAACGTATGATCACATTCACTAGAACCAATGAAATAATTATTATATTCTGTTTTCTGCCTTAACAAGCAAAGCTTCCCTTTACGATGCCAATCCAAGATCATTGCATCGTATGTTTCAGACTTTTTGTAATTTCCCTCTCTATGAGCCCAAGGAGGAATATGACTCTTTTCCTCTACAGATTTCTTTTGGAAATTCTCTCTTCTATCTTCTACAATGTTAATAAATTATTTTGAATATTTTCGTAAACTACAAGTTAAGTTATATCCATGGGCATGTACAGTATCTATTGTTTTAGTAGTATGAAAAAATTCCCCTATATATTCAGCATTCTTTGCACTGCCTGCTACATTCATATCTTTCAAATAGGAAGTTCAGAAACACTAAATCTATATTTGAATATTAGAACTGAAGTTGCCTTTTTCATAAAACAAACTAGTTAGTACACTACATGAAATAACATAGGATAAAGACAAGTAGTGATAAATCACCCCTTCTGACACAGAAGAAGGTAATTACATACACAAATAACAATCTCTAGCATCCATAGTGTCTACATACTCGTATTATAGCTTAGTAAAAACATATAACGAGAAATAATTAAAAGAGTTATCTTGGTGTAAATCATTTCCGGTTAATATCTTAATATTTGTATGTGAGTCTTCTGTAAGAGTTTGTCCCATATCCGTATTCATACTTACTAAACCATTAGTGGTAGTATTTTTAGTATGAAACATAAAATAAGGCACCACAATACTATTATTAACCATCATCATTAGTAAGCCACATATACAAAAAACAGTAATACACTTATGCCTATTTGATCCTTGATTCTGATTACCAGTCTCTTGGATTCAAGCCTTCTTCAGCAAAAATAAATAAATAAACAAAACCAAAAAACGTAGCAAGAAAATATGTGTATCCGAGCACTTTTGAGCCCTATGTCTTTATAGATCTTTCTTTTTCTTTTTTCTCACTTCTCGAAGACTCTTCTAAGACCTCTCCAATCCCCTCTTTTTTTGTTTTTAATCTTGTTTCAGTCTTTTAGCACAATTCTCTCTTCAATTTCAACTTCAGTTTTTTTAGAATGATTTTCAACTTTCTGCATCCAATTTCAAACACAGTTCATTTATGGCGGCTCATAACAGTGCTTTGATTTAGCGCAACATTTTCTCCATTGTCGTCTTTTAGAACAACCTCTTCAGCAACCAGGTATGTCCATTCAGGTCCTGTGTATTTCTTGTTTGGTACTCTTGCTCTTTTCTTTTCCAAACTGTATCTTCTTCTGTATCACTTTGTTCAAAAATTTCAAGAATTGTGTTTCAACACTCTCATTCAAGGTATAATTCAGTTTTTTCACACCTCTTGGCCCTGCATCTCCTTTTCTTGCTCATTTCTTTTGAACTTCTTTGTTCTGTTCCATATTTGTTTCAATATTTCTTTTAATTGATTCCTTTTTCCCTCTTGCACTGCTTTGTTCTGGAATAATTTTTTCTAATGTTTTGACATCTGCAGTTTCACAAGACCCAGTAGTTGGTACCCACTCTACTCGAGTCTGTTCTGGTTCTTTTTCGGCAACCTTCTTTATTGCCTTCAACTGATTCTTCACTTTCAAGTGGACTTGGGATTCTTCGTGTATGGCTGCCAATAATCTAATTCGGCAAGCCACCACACTTCACTGCTGTCGTTGTCACCAATGTCACTTGATATGGCCCATGCCAACGGTGTTCTAAACATGACTTCCTCATGCATTTCTTGACAAGAACCGTCTCTCCAGGATTTAAATCGTGTCCTTATTCTTGCTGTGTTGTGTTTGCAACTTCTCCAACCTGATGAGACACAGAACGCACCACTTCAGCCAATACTTTGCAATAATCGAGTACCAAATCATCAGTTATATTCATTAGTCGATTTGCTGGAACTACTGGCTCTCTCATGGTTTTGCCGATGATCATTTCATGTGGAGACAATCCAGTGTTTCTGTCTGACTCACCAGAACTAGGGGTGATGCATCTGGCCATTTCAGTGCAGTGGACGAACACACCTTTGCAAGTCTTGATTTTATTGTTCCGTTGACCTGTTCGACCACACCTGATGCTTCTCGTCGATAGGCACAGTGTAACTTTTGTTCAATTTGTAATGCATCCTGCCTCGATCTAAATCTCTTTTTCCTCTAAACTTGCCTCTTCTTGCAATTGTCTAAACTACTTCCATGTTTCAAAAGATGAGAACATCAGATTGTATTTACTCTTATCAGATTTCTGTATTTTCTGTTTATTGAAACTGAATTTTGCACACAAAAACATGTGACTTTATCAGCATACCTGTTTCCTGCAATGATATAATCACTGCCAAATTTGTGTGCTGAACATTTCACCACTCCAGTTTCTATGGGCAATTGTAACGCCAACAACACCATTTCAAATTGGTGAACCTGATAAGGTCAACCACTCACAAAGAAGGGGACTCCTGAAACAAATATAAGGCAGTTTGCCTGTCGTTCCGGCTGAGATACTGCTGTGATTGCATCTGGATCTATCTTCCGATCCGAGTATTCACCGCCCATATTTTTAGTGCAAGAGTATTGGATTCTCTAACCACACCTTGCATCATTTAGAACACTTTCTTGTGAGGAATCTACCTCTATGTTTGGAACAATAGACTGCTCCTACCACTTCTCTGGACTATAGATTAACCCTACGTGTGAAGCCTTCATTCATCTTGTATCTCTTTATATTGTCCTTTCTTTCATTTTCTGGCCGCCATCCTGGCATCCTTATCCAGGCAATCTCTAACTCCCTTGCTTTCACACGAACTTGTCGCCCTGAGGAAGTTGTGACCCTAATGATGGTCTGACACTGAAACACGCGTCGGCGCAGGAGCCCCTGTGCTTCCTTTTGTTTGCAATTGTTTCTTGGAGTAGAAATCTGAATTTGGACTGTATCAGTGTTATAGAATGTTAATTAATTCAATCTGGATCTTCCACAGCATCTGATATCACTTTATGTCTTTATATAATTCTATTTTTGTATTATAAGATTGTGTTTGGCACTATTTAATGTATTGTTTTCTGATGTAATGTATTGTTTTTTGATGGAATGTCTGAGTATGTTTAAGTCAATGTTAGTTTGTTTGCTAGTGTGTGTGTGCAACTTAGGATGTGTGCATTAGTCTGTGAATCTCTTTTGTGTGTTATGTCTTTTTATCATGTTGATGAAATTGTTTAAAATAAATATGATATCCCCAATCCATAAGCACCTTGTACTATTAATGTGAAGGGTACCCGATCTAGGACTGTTTTGTATACATCTGTGATGTACTACACTATATAAAGAAATCTTAGGCAGAGTATTTCCCTTGATTGCTCCCTGATGAGGTGTAGAAACCACATTGGAACCACAATTGTCCAAAATCATGGACAACCCCAAAACCATATTGACTATCAGTAAATATGGTTACTCTCCAATCTTTCAAGCATGAAGCTTCAATGACATTAACCACTGTACAGATTTCATAGGAAGCTTTCAATGTACCTGTTTCATCTCTTAGACAAAACCCATCCACAAACATCACACGATCAGATTCAGACAACATGTCTTTTATGTCAGGTCTTGGTTTTATACACAATTCAGTCACATCCAGACAATCATGATCTGCTTTATCCACCACTATTTTGCATTCTGGATTTGGCAACAAGTTAGCTGGTTTCAGATTCGCACATCTTGTCACTGTCACATTTTCAGCTCCCAGTATCCCTCGCTCATATTTTGTTAACCGACTACTCGTAAGATGTTGTGTTCGAGTTTGCGTCAACAGAATGTGGTACATGCACTCTCAATGGATGTCCCATCACAATTGTTTCACTTTGTTCCATACTCACACAAGTAGCAGCAACTGCTTTTAAACAACCTGGTAAAGCTGCAGCTACACAATCCAGTGTCGTTGAAAAATATGGCAGGGGACGTCGTGCAGTTCAATGCATTTGTGTTAGAAATGAAAGTGCACAACCATCTTTTTCCTAACAGAACAATGCAAATTCTTTATTGAAGTCTGGCATTCCTAGTGCTGGTGCATGACAAAGGCTGTCTCGCAACTCAACAAATGCCTTCATGCTTTCTTCATCCAACTGAATCGGATCTGACACATCTTTATGAGTCAGTTTCTGTAATAGCTTTGCTATCAATGAAAATCCATTCATCAACTGTCTGCAGTATCCAACAACATCCAAAAACATTAAAATTGCTTTCTGTGTTATTGGAGGTTTCATTTGTAAGATTGCATTTATTCGATCTTGTGTCACTTTTCAGTCTCCTTTTTCAATTTTATACCCCAAATAAATTACTTCTTTTTGACAAAATTGTAATTTGGCTGGTGACACATTATGCCCACCTATTGCCAAATAGTTCAGTAGAGCAATAGTATCTGTCACACAAGCTTCTTTCATTTTTTATGCAACAAGTAAGTTATCTATATACTGAACTAGCACTGAGTTATAGGGCATTAGTAGTGACTCCAAGCACCTTTTCAAAATTTGATTGAAAATTGATGGACTTTCAGTATACCCTTGAGGAAATCGGCTCCATGCCAAAACATTGCCTCTGAACCGGAATGCAAATAAATATTGACTATCCGGATGTAAGGGTATTGAGAAAAATGCTTGAAACAAATCGATCACTGTGAACCACTCTGCCTCACATGGAAATTGATAAAGAATTACTGCTGGGTTTGGCACAATTATACAACAAGGTACCACTATTTGATTTGTTTTTCTTAAATCTTGAAATGTTTTATATTTTCTGCTTGGTTTCTTAATGCCCATATTAGGCGAATTACAAGGACTGCTTAGTATTTCTTTTAAAATAAATTGTCCAATCATCATTTCAATTACAGGCGTTACTCCTGCTATTGTTTCAGGACTCATTTTGTAAGGTGGTGTTTTTGGGAATTCTGCATCCTGTCTACCGGTAATTTGAATAGGGTCAACTCCTTTCATCAATCCAATGTCTTTCCCTGAGAAATCCCACACATCACTCAATACAACTTCTCTCAATTGAACAGGCAAATCCTTTGCTGTAAATTAAGGATAGAAATCATTCACTTCTGTCCCTTGCCTTGCCATCTTAAAGACAACATCTTCCACCTTAGTTTCAAAACTATTCCATCTGGTGTGCAATAGATGGTACAATTCATCTTGCATAGTAAATCTATACCTAAAAGGTTAACGGGACTTGTATCACACATCACAAATAGGTGTAAATCTTTTAAGTGTCCTATCTGTTCCTTAATTCATTTTGTATTACTAGAGTTTTGAGCAATTGATTTGAAATGCCTACAAATTGGATATTTTCTCCTGAGAGTGGTAGGTTCGGAATTTCCACAGTTCTTACAGTGGAACAGGTAGCACCAGTGTCTAAAAGGAATGTAATCACATTACCTTCTACTTCTCCATCCACAAAAGGACCACACTGATCTAACTCTAGGGATGGACCGAGGACACACTCCTCCTCCCCCATCAGGCACTATCATTGAGATGTATCTGAATCACTCTCTTGAGACTGCAACCAATATTGTGAAACCACTTGTACATTTTGTTTCATTGATTCATCTGTGTGAAAACCCATATTCGTACCGAACCTCTGTATGTGACCACTCATATTCTGATTTGGAATAGGAGCTTGAGGTATTTGATTTTGGGGTACTTGTAAACCCTGTCCTCTTCCATCTATTAGATTCTGATTTTGTATCTGACTCTGTATTTGATTAATCTGATTCTGATTCATATCATTAGCACCAGTACCACCACCTGTACTTGCCAACAAACTCCTACACTCACGTTTCCAATGTCCAAATTTTCCACAAGCATGACAAGGATATTTCTTTTTAATTTCCTCTTTATTATTTTTTCCTCTTCCACTACCACTTCTCATAACAGCACCATTCTGATTTTCTTGGACACCCCGATCTCTACCTTGGAAATGTGATTGAGAAAAATCCACAATTCCACCTTTCTGTGCTGCCTTCATCTGAGCCCACATTAATTTTTCTTTCAACTTTTTTATGTTGCGACTCAATATCATCACCACAATATTTGGCGTAACAAAATATTTTGTCTATTGACTTACTCTGCCAACAGATCAAATGCTGCTGAATCATCATGCTAATCTCTGGTCGCAATCCAAACACAAACCTATATACAAAATGACCCATGTCTTTGTAAGTGAAATTCTTAATGCCACTATATTGTTTAAACAACTGAGAAGCCTTTCATAATAAGCATGCACTGTTTCTTTTTGTTTCCTGTGTAGTTTTATCTATTTTCACCCAATCTGTTTCTTTTGGTGATATTTTCCCTTTCAAATAAGTAATGACCTGAATGTATTTTTTCATCACTTCATCTGGTGGTGCTCCTGTTTTTGCATCGCTTGGGTATTCTTCTTTCGGCCAACCTACAGCAATCTTACACCTTCCCCACAAATCTGCTGGCACCACAATATCAAACAAATCATCTAAGACTTTCTGCAATACTTTTAAAACTTTCACAATCCTCTCCACTAGTTTATACCACTATACTGGGTTCTCTCTCAATCTGGGAAACTCATTCCAAAATGACAATATATCCTGTATTGACAATGGAACATGAACATATCCACCTCCAAACCTCTCTCATGGGATATATAATTTCAGGCATTTCTGGCTTTGCTTCTCCCAATGGATAAATTGGTAAAACACTTGTATTTACAACTGCTTCTTCCTTCTTTTTAGCCCATTTTCCTTTTCAATGATATAATTCACCCCATTGTCTCAATGTGCTGATCATTCCTTAATTTGTAACTGTTTCCCTGAAGCATCCAAACTCTAAATCTTTGTCACTAAAATGCAACCTACACGTTTTCTGTAAAGCCTTTGACTTTTCTATGTCCACACTATACATCTGTGCAACTTTAGCGAATTTCACATGAAGGTTTCCCGCTCTCATTGTTATATTTTTAGACAAGAATAACAACTCTTCTTCCTGATATTTATTCAACCGTTCTGGACTAATCGTACATAATATCATTACATTCAGATCCGCTTTTAATCCACCTATATCCATATATACTTTATTAGAAGTCATCCCTCTAATCCATTCATCCAATTCTTCCGGTGTGAATCCTAAAGACCCTCCTGATGTAGGTGTCACTGTCACTCCCTTTGTATTAATCTGCTCATCTCGTCTTGGTGTTTCTACTGCTCCTTCTGCAAAATCAATCAAAGACTCTGACTCACTTGCACTATTACTAATTCTATCAATTTGAAATGTAGGAACTGTTAAGGCATGCACTTGTGAAACATTGTGTTCATTATTGTATAATAGGACTATAGGGTAAACTGTCACTGGAACTGACAAAGCATCTGCATTTAGATTTAATTCATTTATTCCTCTAGTGAAATCTCCCTTTGCCCTCTTGACTGCACTTGTGGTTTTCTTTTGGGGATGTTCTATTTGAATGAATGGAGCACTTGGTGATGGTCCCTCTCGCTCTTTCTGGTACTGTGGAGGTCTATTCATTAACAATTCATCCAAAAATTCATCATCTACCTCATTCGGATTTAATTCTGTCTCCGAAGTATTCTTTTTCTTTTCTTTACATTTTCCTCTTTCATTATTCTCCACTAATACAACTGGATACATTCCCTCACCTAATGCCACAACATCCCTTCTCCTATCCTTCTCTCTCTTGTATGCCTCATGTTCCCACTCTTCAAGCGCTTCTTAATGCATAGGTTTCAGATTTGGTTTTAACTGATTCATTTGATATCACAAATTCTCTAAAATCCTAGTGTTGAAAGTACCGTGCTCTGGAAATGCCAAATCTCCATTGCTCTCGGTATACTTCACCCAATTTTCCAACCATGTACATGTATGATAACCCCTTTCTAGCAACATAAAAGAAGCAGGCATACCCTTAGGAGCTACAGGAAATCCATCCCTGATAGGTATAGGTTCAACTTTTTTAAATAGAGTTTTCAACAATTTTAACAATTTTATTTTCTGACTTGATCGGTAAACCCCCTATTCAAGAACTTCTTCCATACTTCTATCAAAGTCAATTGGTTCACACTGACCAGTACCAGCGCGATTCACAACAACCCACCAATAACAGCACAATACTCCTGTGACGATTTACACTCATCAACCAATAGCAGCACAGCTTTCTGTGAGGATTCACCCTAACTAACCAATTGCAGAGCAGCCTTCATGATGCCAGTATAACTCCTGCAACTGACCTTCCCTTTACATAATTTATCGGCAGCTATTTACAAACTTTTTAGACAAACAAGGTTAGAACACATAGACATACCAGCTTGTCTGCTCCACTAAAAGAAGACAGATACAAACTCTCCAAGAATACTCCTTCTACTAGTAAAATCTTTGACTAGCGTGATTCTACTCTCATTCAAGTAAAACCTTTCGGTATTTCTCCAGATGGGCTTTCTAAAGGTACCCAAATAAGCTTCTACTATACTAACTTCAAAGTTTCCTGTGCAATACTGACAATACGACTATTGTTCAATACTTGCAACAACAGCAGACAACACAATACTTAGTGTATGCCACACTAAGACTCACCCTTGGGCTTATCCCGGGATCTTAGGCTTCGCTGAACCTGCCAACAAATTTCTTTTAAGGTCAAACTGGTGTGACCACCACATGTAACAAAAAGGTAGGTAAGGTTATTAACAAACAATAATTGACCCCTTGATCAATTGCCAGTATAATCAATCTACACTAAAACCATCCTATTCTGTCTACCAAAAACTGGTAGCCCGCGGCACAGTGGAATTCTGATAACCAAAGCGGAGCATATAACTATTTAAACCACGGGCTATAATCAATTTGCCTATTTGCCTGTATTTTCTCTCTCTAATTATAAAACTAGATTTTGGCCCATATTACGTCAGGTCCTCTGACGGACGAGAGAATTTGACAGGGATTTGGCAAATCACATAGATGAAATATTCCCTTTATGAGGACCCAGAACAAAGAGAATATTTATATTTACACTCCTTTATATAAATTTATATACATCTCTATATCATCATTTTAATGAATAAAGACAAACTCAGTTTCTCTGTTAGTTTGCTTTTATCTATTTTCATTTCATTAGAATATGTGTTGGTCAAACAGAAATACAATATCGAATCTGAATATACTCTCAAGAATACATTACAAGAAATCACAGTAACAACTCTATTACAGAGCATGAGTTGAGTGGATAGTGTAAGAGACAAAAGAGCATTTTTCAATAAGTACAAATGCAAGTACAGAATTTCATACAAACCTAGAAAACTATAGCACAATTTGCTAATAGCTGGATATGCCAACCCTCTGGGCGAGTGGGCAAGCTGGGGTTATCCTCATGAGATATGAAGAGCAAAGTTAGCAATCAGCTTACAATCAGCATCGACCAAATTCATCAAAGTACAAACGCCTCAGATAGATAAAACACCAACGATCTTCTCACTCCGTTTGCCTTCGTCTCTCTCCTACTCCTGCCTCCGCCCAAACTACCACTAATAATTATACCCTACTGTTTATCAGTTCTGTCTTATTCTTGTAACAAAATCCAGGAAAATCCTTTTCTGGTTGGCTGTCAGGCATTGGGTGTTAAGTCACACCACTTCGGTCGCTCTTACCTCTCAAGCGTTCATTGTTTAATTCCATGCTGTCATCATCGTCCTTCAGCAGACAAAATCAAATCTTTCCCTTTCTCAGTGTACACAGTTTCAGATGCATTTGGAAACATTTAGCAGTACAGTGTATCATGGTAAACACGTTTTCTCTGCAACAGTAGGAAGCATTGTAGATACACTGGACACGTAGCAGCCACTCGAGAATAAAAACACAATAGGCAGCTTTAAAGAAATAAACTCGATCTCTGTATTTCTACATTCTAAAGCAAAATTAACCATAATGCCAATGCTGAGGCCTTCTTGTAAAACGTGCTTTTTCTCCAGGCAAAATAAACATGATTTTATTATTTATTCAAAAACAGAAGCTTCATCATTTAATTTCATGTCAACCTCTTCATTAGTACAATAGAACGATTCCAATTTAAACTATTGTTCATAATTAATATTTGCTTAATTATGTTAACAAACAAAACACATCTTTTCATATTTTTACTAATGGTACAGAAATAGTTTGTGGCCTACTTAGTCACAGTGTCATTTTTACGCACCTTACTAAATTTCTTTCTCTCAGCTGCATGTTAATTATTTTGATTAATTTCCAACCTTGTAAATAACTCACACCATGGAAGGTGTATTCCAAGCAGGTTTTATTTACACAAAACTCTGCTCCATCAGGCGTGTGAGCAAATAGCAATAGGCTGCTAGTCCCTGCAGCTAGTACTCCACTGAGGTGACCACATCCAGGGGTGTAGGTCATCTTTGCTACCTCTTTTAAAAATGGCAGAGGTCTTCCTTAGCTGTGCAGACCAGGAAGCCCACCCTAGAGGCGTGGCTAGCCTTCTGGGGGTGTACACCTCCTGCATGCCTAATTTCCTGCCTGCCCATGCAATGGTGCCTGTGTCAGGGGGAGGGCTCTTTCCTCCTGTGAGAGTCGGCTTTCCCAGGTATTTTCATTCCAATCCTCACACAACACATTAGGGGGTATATTTACAAGAACTGCCGCTAAGCAGTTTTGATGTTGCTTTATCGCCAATTTTTTTACCTCTGTCGTTCATCAAAATCCATCAGCATGTTTGCAATATATTTACAATACATCATTACATGGAGCTAGGATCAGCTAGTGGTGGCGAAAATTGCCTCTAACTCAGCGTCACAGGCATACAAATCTTAACGCTACCTTGAAAAAATGTGCCGGCCAGCCATTCAGTGGCAAAACCATTCATGTTAGTCAGCCCAATGCCACTTTTCAGACTCTAGAGGCAAAAGAACTGACAAATACACCTATAAGGAAAAAATAAACAAAAACACCGGAATGCAGAATGGAGCAGCCAGGACCAAGTTCACCACAGGTCACCAGCCCCCCAAAAACCCCAACAGCCAGGATGACCAGCCAGAGTCCCAAGGGAAGAAGAAATGCAGAATCAGGACCTCATTTATGGAAAGTGGTGCATCGCTGGGGAAAAACAAGGATGCAGCACCTTTCATTGCACCATCCTTGCAACGCCATGGTGGCTGATGCCTGGAAGCGCAGACAGTCCCCGAGACCTGGAGGCCTCGCTGGGCTTGCGTCTGAGACCCGAAGTAGGAGGCGCCAGTGCAGTGGAGTTACTGCAGCCGGATGGTGGAGGCGGGTCGCTTTGGGCCTGAGCCTGTGGGCTTCAGCGGTATACATTGAGGCCTCGGCGATCGCCTTTACTTAGTGCCTAAGTCTGGCAGGTCACATGGAGACACATTGCTGACCTGTGTGGAGAAGACCGCCTGGTGCCCCTTGGAGCTGTGATCGGTATAGGTGCTCCTCTGCACCAATGAGGGATGGTCTGCACTGCATAACATGCACCACCACTACACCGGGGTGCACAGGGGAGATTGCAGATTGTGGGCCATGCCTCTCTGCCTCACAGGCTGGAGGCGGTGACGGTGACCGAACGCTGTGGAGGTTGAGGCCCCTGAGATATGTCGAACATGTGTGGTGGGAGCTCCGCGACATCGAGCCTAAGAGGGCCCTTTTACATCTCCTGCATCGGGAGGTTCTCTAGCGGACTCGGCTGCGACTTCTGTACCACCGCTTGTAAAATCCAGCCTGGCTAAGGCTCCTTCTGGGTAAGTCACAAATGAATTCACAATAACAGATTAAAAAGTCAATAAAAGAATTTGCGAGTGTTAAAAAAAGACACTACTCTTCGTCATAGGAAACCATATCCATGTAACGAAAAATTAAAGATTTACCCATATGTACTGCAATCCGTCAACATCTAGAGTAACATCAAACTGAATGGATCTATAGTGTGCAGGTATGACAAAGAGTAGTGTCTTTTTTAACTCTCGCAAATCTTTTTAATCTGTTATTGTGAATTAATTTGTTACAGCCTTTTGTGGAATGTTATTTTGATGCCACTGCTATCATACATCATGTATTTTGTAAGAAAAAGTTTTTAATTTTGTGAATTTTATTAATAAATTGTCTTTACAAATTTGTAATTTATGTCCATGTGCTAGCACACATATTTTTTGGACAGAACAGTAATCCTCAAGATTGTATGTATGTTGCTTGGAGTCATTGAGGAGAGAAAATTAGTGGTCAAGTAATCTCCAAGGGACAATTCTTTGGTTTTTTCAACCTCAATGGTAGCCAAATGGGTTTATGCCACATCACCTGCGACACAAGACTCATATCAGGAGTGAGCAGGCACGTTGTTTGATACCAAGCTCAACATATTTAGGTGGTACCATAATGGAGCTGCCAACCTTACATTTGCCTGGATGCCAGCCCATGTTATCTTATCAACCATCTATCACTTATAGTATCCTTTAATGGTAAGATCCAGTATGGGGACATATAAGCTTTCACTTACATGCTCACACTTTTAATATAATGCAGCCTGCCTCCTGGGCTGTAGGAGGCCTTCATTAGGAGTGACTGGCACATATTAAAAGCAGTGCATTGATTTTGCCACACATGGTGAGGCAAAGGTGATTCTCCAATTAAAATGAACAGAGAATCAAGATTTCATTAAAGACACAGAGGCTATCATTATGCATTAATCTTTTAATTGCCACTCCTGCAGCACATTTAAAGAACTTTAGAACCACACAATACACTAGAACCAGAACACATAGGCCATAAGTAGTCCATGCACATAACATTCCTCCTCTTTTAAGTGCTGCTCCTGAGGAGATAAGTATTCTTTACTGAATAAATGTCTAGATTAATTTGGTTAAAAGCTTTGATTTGATATAGTTAGTATGTTTTTAATATATTGATGTAGGAAATGTTTATATCTATGTGTTAGTTAGTAGGTTTGAACAAGCTCCTAATTTACAGAACTGTATGTTCTTTAACTAAATTAGTGGTTAAGTAGAAGAATATAGTTAAAAGTGGGATCAGTGGTATAGGTATTAGGTTATAGGCGCTACCGGGTATTTTCACTTAGAATTATTCATATGTACTCAAATATTAGTGACGGTGCTCTAGGGTTCGGGAGAACCACCTGCCTCCCTAGATCTCTGTGGTGACCAACAGACCAAAGCAAAACTAAACCCAAGCACACGTAAATTAAAAAAAAATTCTTTTCAGAGTGTAGTAAAAGCACAGAACGAAGTAGAACAATTCAGTAAACGTTTTTCTTTCTTTTTATCTTTCTTTTTAATCAGTATTCCTGATGTCAGTTTTTCAGTTTTTCCAACCCAACACGTGTTTCGTCGCCTCTTGAAATTTAGTACATGCGACTTGTTCACGGCTGCATGTATTCTCAGTAATGTATTTTTTCATGTGGAGATAATTCCAGGCCACATGGTCCCGTGGCGTTCGGAGAAATCATCAAAATCCAATCTCCAAAATTATTTAAGTCTCCTCCGCTGAACGGTATTTAAAATCTCTTCCGGGCGCTTCCTCGTGTCTCGGTCCCTCACGCCGGTAACTCGTGTGCGAAGAAGAAGAATATAGGCAAGTTAGTTTTTAATAGGTGCGTTTTTTAAGTACTCGTTTTACTGAGCTGTTCTCTTGTTGTCCCTTGAATGTGTCTCCTTTCTGCGCGTTCGCACGAGCTGGGCGATCTTTGTGCGAGGCTCCCCCCTGGTCTTGAAATGAAATAGGAGCAGTTTACACTGTTCCTGTGGTCTGCAACGGCAGGCCTACTGTTAATAATTTATTTGGTCACGTAGAGTGGCACAACCAGTGCTGCAAACCCTGGGGACCCCTTGACCACTCAGAGTACTCCTGCTACCATATACTGCGGTCTTATAAGGGGGTTAAGTCCTTGTGAATTGGGGATGCCAATTTACATACATCAGTTTTAGGGAGACAGCACTGGCACTGAGGACTGGGCAGCAGGCTCCGGTGCACTTTCAGAATCGTAGCCATCAACATTGGAACAAAAAGTGGAGCAGTGACTATACAAAAAGGGCACTTTCCTTTACTCTTCAACCCCAGCATGGCAGGCACCTTACAAGAGTGGGTAGGGTCCTCAGTGGGAGCTTCCTCCAGAGGGCACTGCTCCTCTGAGAAGGGAAGAGGCAGCACAGAACAAACTGCGACAGAGGTAATCAAGGTTGCCACCATTCCCAAAGAAAAATACTGGCCCCCTATTGGCCTGACACATTTCTTAAGTAGAACTGTATATGAAATTGTCTGTATTTATTTTAACGTGGAAATTCTATCTATTTATGTATCGTTGATGTTCTTGCATATTACTGATTTGAACAATAAACTTAGGGTATATGCCCCCAAAAATTGTTAAATTATATATATATATATATATATATATATATATATATATATATATATATATATATATATGTATATACATATATATATATATATATATATATATATATATATATATATATATATATATATATATATATATATATATATATATATATATATATATATATTACCTACTGGCGGTTGCCAGTAGGTATGTATAGTTAGGATTTTTTCTCTATGGGATTTTTGAAAATTCTATGTCGAATAACTTCGGCGTTTGTGGACGGAATTGGCTGAAATTTTCAGGAAAATGGAACATTTTGTTTCTGAGCAGCCCCTGATGTCATTTGAGATGTCATCAGTGATGTCATCAGTGATGTCACTGACCATGTCATGAATGATGTAATATGTGACATCATCAGCAGTGGATTGCGGGTGCGCGATATATAGTTAGTGCAACTAACTATATATGGAATTTCAATGGTTTTGTGTGAGTAAAATAAGGTTTTGTAAATGCTAATTCCTAACTATATATGGTCTATAACCTATGGTTTTTTTCAGTGAATTTTCAAGGTTTTGTAAATGCAAATTCCTAACTATATATGGTCTATAACCTATGGTTTTTTCAGTGAATATATATATATATATTCCAGGTTGGCTCCAAATTTAGCAGAACCCCTGGCGCTTCTCTCTTCGGTGCGGCACTCCTTAGCCGAGCCCAGCCTTCATTTATTCTGCACACCTCTTCACAAACGGAAGAATCAAGTACGCACTCACAAAGTTCTTGCGCTTTCCCAGATTTTATTTTTTCATAATTTCCAGCATATCAGCACATAAAACTGACGCGTTTCGCTGCACACACACAGCTTGCTCACGGTTAATCCTTAGATATTTTCGAGCCCCTCCTATTTCTACAAGGGAACCGCCAAAACATTTCATTCTCAATACATCACTTCCTGTTTCATAAGTCGGAAATGGCCTGGGAAATGTAGTTTTTTGCCCGTATTTAAACTGCAAATACGGGTTTCATCACAAAAAATGCATTTTAACTATTTCGTTCAACGTTGTGATCAATTCATTCATATTACTATATTCGGAAACAATTTTTAGGGACATAATTGTTAAAGTCCTGTATCTCTGGCTATTGTGTTTTATGCTAGATAGTCCTATTGTAATGTTATGCATACAATGTTTAAGAAAACACTTTTGCCCACCAGTGGGCTAGCTATAAAGTATTATCCTCGATAATTCACCCATTACGTTTACATAGTGCAAAACATGCTTTACTCAAATACATCATTTGTTGTATAACTCAAATCATGCCCTCTGGTGGGCTTGGCATATATTTCAAGGATAAGCCCTACTTTAACTAGGTGTTATCCACAATTTTGCCCAATCATTTTATATGTTTCCATATGAATGACCCCCCAATCTTACTTGTTGTTGTAATTGCATATTATTGGAAGTCTCTTTTCAATTTCCCACCTTATTTGTGTTACAATTCTAATGCATAAAATTTCAACAATGTCCAATCCCCGTTGTGTGAGGTCTCCATATGCTTTGCAACAGCATTATTTCTGTCTTTGTTCACCGTCGCTCTTACATGTTCTAAGATTCTTTTTTTAAATTCATTCTTGGTGCTACCAATGTATTTAGGTGCACATGGACATTCTATCACATATACTACATGGGTACTTAAACAGTTGATCAATTCCTTGATTTTCCATGTCTTGTTATTAGGCATCAGTACTTCCTTTTTGTTCACTGCCATTTGACACACCTTACAGTGCTGGCATTTAATAAACCCTTTTGTTTTCATCCACTGTATTCCTTTCTGTTTTTTGGTGTGATCTTTATGGTGACTTTGTACTAGTCTGTCTTTAAGGTTTTTAGCCCTTCTGTATGTTATCTGGGGATGTTTGCCCATTATTTTACTGGTTGTTGGATCCAGTTGTAGCAGTTTCTAAATTTTTCTTATGATGCTCACAATTTGCTTGGATTCTCTTGTGTAATCGAGGATCAATCTCACTTTCCTATCCTCTGATTTATTTGTGGTTTCTGTGATTTTTCGATATATCGATGACCTTCTCATTGTATGGGAAGGGACCAGTCAAGAATTTGAAGCATACTTTCAAATCCTAAACTCGTCAAGTACCAATCTAAAATTCACATACAACATCAGTCAAACCAAAGCAATTTTCCTTGATACTGAAATATACATTCAAAATGATCGAGTTTAAACGACATTACATAGGAAGGAAACTGCAACGAATTCAACATTACATGCCAGCAGTTTCCATAAATCCTCGGTAAAGGAAAATATTCCGTATTTAAGATTGAGACGGATTTGTTCAGAGGAGAAAGAATGGAAAAAGACTAGTCATGCATTGGCACAAAGATTCAAAAATCGAGGTTACAACAAGAAAGTCATTGAAAGAGGGTGGAAAAGGGCTAATGCAAAAGAAAGAAGAGAAGCCCTAACCTCCAAACGAAAAATCACAGAAACCACAAATAAATCAGAGGATAGGAAAGTGAGATTGATCCTCGATTACACAATAGAGAATCCAAGCAAATTGTGAGCATCATAGGAAAAAATTGGAAACTGGTTGTATGTACTGATGTTGTATGTGAACTTTAGATTGGTACTTGACGAGTTTATATATCGATGACCTTCTCATTGTATGGGAAGGGACCAGTCAAGAATTTGAAGCATACTTCCAAATCCTAAACTCGTCAAGTACCAATCTAAAATTCACATACAACATCAGTCAAACCAAAGCAATTTTCCTTGATACCGAAATATACATTCGAAATGATCGAGTTGAAACGACATTACATAGGAAGGAAACTGCAACGAATTCAACATTACATGCCAGCAGTTTCCATAAATCCTCGGTAAAGGAAAATATTCCGTATGGAGAATTTTTAAGATTGAGACGGATTTGTTCAGAGGAGAAAGAATGGAAAAAGACTAGTCATGCAATGGCACAAAGATTCAAAAATCGACGTTACAACAAGAAAGTCATTGAAAGAGGGTGGAAAAGGGCTAATGCAAAAGAAAGAAGAGAAGCCCTAACCTCCAAACGAAAAAATCACAGAAACCACAAATAAATCAGAGGATAGGAAAGTGAGATTGATCCTCGATTACACAAGAGAATCCAAGCAAATTGTGAGCATCATAAGAAAAAATTGGAAACTGCTACAACTGGATCCAACAACCAGTAAAATAATGGGCAAACATCCCCAGATAACATACAGAAGGGCTAAAAACCTTAAAGACAGACTAGTACAAAGTCACCATAAAGATCACACCAAAAAACAGAAAGGAATACAGTGGATGAAAACAAAAGGGTTTATTAAATGCCAGCACTGTAAGGTGTGTCAAATAGCAGTGAACAAAAAGGAAGTACTGATGCCTAATAACAAGACATGGAAAATCAAGGAATTGATCAACTGTTTAAGTACCCATGTAGTATATGTGATAGAATGTCCATGTGCACTTAAATACATTGGTAGCACCAAGAATGAATTAAAAAAAAGAATCTTAGAACATGTAAGAGCGACGGTGAACAAAGACAGAAATAATGCTGTTGCAAAGCATATGGAGACCTCACACAACGGGGATTGGACATTGTTGAAATTTTATGCATTAGAAACAATCCTCCCACATGATCGGGGTGGAGACAGAGAAAAAACTTTGAGATGCAGAGAATCACGTCAAATCTTAAACTTCAGGACAATGACCCCGATGGGCCTTAATCAAAGTGAGGAATTATATGTACATCTTTGATGTGAATCAATGTTAGTAGGGTGTTCTGTTGAAATATTGGATCAGACAGAGGAGACAGTAATTTAAAGAATTGTAAGACAAATAAGGTGGGAAATTGAAAAGAGACTTGCAATAATATGCAATTACAACAACAAGTAAGATTGGGGGGTCATTCATATGGAAACATATAAAATGATTGGGCAAAATTGTGGATAACGCCTGGTTAAAGTAGGGCTTATCCTTGAAATATATGCCAAGCCCACCAGAGGGCATGATTTGAGTTATACAACAAATGATGTATTTGAGTAAAGCATGTTTTGCACTATGTAAACGTAATTGGTGAATTATCGAGGATAATACTTTATAGCTAGCCCACTGGTGGGCAAAAGTGTTTTCTTAAACATTGTATGCATAACATTACAATAGGACGATCTAGCATAAAACACAATAGCCAGAGATACAGGACTTTAACAATTATGTCCCTAAAAATTGTTTCCGAATATAGTAATATGAATGAATTGATTACAACGTTGAACGAAATAGTTAAAATGCATTTTTTGTGATGAAACCCGTATTTGCGGTTTAAATACGGGCAAAAAACTACATTTCCCAGGCCATTTCCGACTTATGAAACAGGAAGTGATGTATTGAGAATGAAATGTTTTGGCGGTTCCCTTGTAGAAATAGGAGGGGCTCGAAAATATCTAAGGATTAACCGTGAGCAAGCTGTGTGTGTGCAGCGAAAGGGGTCGGTTTTATGTACTGATATGCTGGAAATTATGAAAAAATAAAATCTGGGAAAGCGCAAGAACTTTGTGAGTGCGTACTCGATTCTTCCGTTTGTGAAGAGGTGTGCGGAATATATATATATATATATATATATAATGGAAGAGGCAGGGACTGATCGAAGATAGTGAGTATAAATTTTTGGATTGTAAGTTTCCGATGCTTCCTGCTCTATACTTACTGCCCAAGATCCACACAGATCCACTCAGACCACCAGGGAGACCCATTGTGTCATCAAAGGGGAGCTTTTTAGAAAATGTGTCCAGATACGTGGACTTTTTTCTTCAAAGCTATGTTCAGAAACTTCCCTCTTACGTGCAAGATACTACTGATTTCCTACGTAAATTAGATAAAACAGAGTGGAAAGAAGAGTACTCACTATTGACCATGGATGTGTCAGGTTTATATACCTACATTCCGCAAGAGAAAGGAGTTGAGGGGTGTAAACATTATTTGGGTAGCAGGTCGGTTTCGTATATGGCACATACCGAAATGCTATTACAAATGATTACCATCTGTCTCAAAAGTAATTACTTCCTGTTCGACAACAAAATTTACCATCAGACCCTCGGTACATCTATCGGGACCTGCTTTGCTCCATCTTTTGCGGGTCTCTATATGGGGTATTGGGAAGAGGGGGTGGTGAACAGCTTAACACTGTTTAAAGACAAAGTTCCCATGTACATTAGATACATAGATGATATCTTTTGTATATGGAAGGGGACAGAAGAAGAGGCTAAAGAATTCGTTGATGTACTCAATGATAATAGTTTTAATCTCCATCTCACTTTTAATTGGTCTAAAACCATGGTTGAATTTCTTGACCTTAAAGTGTTTATTGACAATCAGCGAATTGAGACCTGTCTGTACCGCAAGAGTACAGCAGGAAATAGCCTGCTACATGCTGACAGTTGCCACTCTACTGCACTCATACAAAGTATACCACTTGGTGAGTTTCTTAGAGCAAAGCGCAACTGCAGCACTGAAACTACTTTTGAAGCGGAATGTAAAGTGATGACCGACCGTTTTTTGCAACGAGGGTATAACAAAAAAACTGTAAATAAGGCACTTAATGAGGTACGTCTACGCTCCAGAGAATCACTGTTGAGTACGGAGAGGCGGGAGGTGGAAAGACTGAGCAAAGAAGACAATCAAACCTTAAGATTTGTTACCACGTACAGTAAACAAACACAAGCAGTACGCAAATGTCTTAAAACATTTTGGCCGGTATTGAGTACTGATAAAGATCTGATAAAGTGTATTGGGCCCAGTCCACAGATTACATTTAAACGTGCAAGGTCACTTAGAGACACTCTTTGCAAAGCAGTAGAAATCTCCAAAAAGGGAATAGAGGGAATAGAAGGATTCTTTACATGCAGAAGCTGTAAAGCTTGCAAAAACAGCAAAAACAGAAAGAACTGGATTTTATCTGCAGAGAGCAAACCGTATGTGATAAAGAAGCACACGTCATGCAATACAGAGTATGCCATTTATGCATTATTCTGTCCCTGTGGCTTAGCCTATATTGGCAGTACCATCCACAAAGCGAAGATACGGATTCTTGAGCACTTACGTGCGATAAAGAATCTAGACAAAGCGTACCCCATAGCCCGCCACTTTCATACACACCACGAGCAGAACACAAATTTGCTGAGTTTTGTAGTATTGGATTTTGTGAAGGCGGACATGAGAGGAGGGAACAGATTGAAAGAATTACGTAGATTGGAATCCAAGCTCATCATACAGTACAGGACACTCACCCCTTTAGGTCATAATTATGATGAAGAGCTAGCCGTCCATTTAGGGTGAAGCATGTACTTTTGAATAAGCCTGAACAAGATGTCTGTTACTATGAATTGCCGCAGAGCTGTATGTGATTTTAACTATTTTTGACTGTATGTTTAGAATTTTTTTAGGTGACGCAATTTTGTCTTGTTTATTGTTTTTCAGATGAGGCATGTCCAATTGAAGAAGGGATTATGTTCAGATTAAGATTGGCACAATGAATTACATGGGATAAGTTACAGGACTGCCAAAGCCCACTTGGGCATTATCATTATTTTGCCAGTTATGATGAGGGCATCTTTGGTTCATCGTTTATGAATTTAGTTATATTTCGCCCATTTGGGCAGGAAAGGGTTTGATTCCAATTTATTTTGGTTCTGTGTACAGAGCACTTATTTGCCCACTTGGGCACGAGATAATTATTTTGCACGTGCATGAGTAAATATTGAAGCGTCATAGTACCCCTTTCATCTACTCAAATTGAACCAAGATGTGGGATCCAGCACGACACAGAATGTGTAAATGCCAACAGAAAAGCGCACTTGCGCATTTATTTTAATTTCCCAAAAAGCATGCAAGCATCTGTTTAATTTAATTTAATTTTATTGTTTTGCTTGATATTTCTTTAGACTCACTGAATTTAACGTTCTGTTTGGTTTAAATACGACAGTTTGTTTCTGGAGTCTGTTTTCACTCACATCATGTCACATGTTTATATTAACCAATGAACCATATGGTCAAACACTCGTGACCAAGGGAGAAAATCCCGAAACACGTCGAGTGAGTGTTTCTCTTGCCATTTGACCATCTGTTGATGAATAAATCCACGACTACTGCACTTCAAAACCGTATGGTGTCCGTTATTGCCGTGCCGAGGTACGCTGTGTGGAAGCACGGCTTTGGTGTATATATATATATATATATATATATATATATATATATATATATATATATATGAATTCTTCTTTTTTTGCACACTGTGTTATGCTTGGTGGTGATGGGGTATTTAATTTCCCCTTTTTTATCCTTGATGTTAAGCTTATTGATAAAATTAGTTTCAGGCATTGGGGTTGTGTTTTAATTGGCAGTGATGTTTTCCACTGTTCCCCTGCCTAGGTATCTGTTCAGGGGCCCCCTTCTGTGTGATTTTCTAATGTGAATCGCCACCACTAGCAGCACCTCTGCAATGGCAGAGGAGCGTTGCTCCACTGCCTGGCTCAGAGCCAGCAGGTAAAATATAAACTGATGTTCTAGCATCATTTTATTTTTAATTTGCCGGCTCTGAGCCAGCACGTGCAAGGAGGGGTGGGGCCGGGGCATGGGAGGGGGAGGAGGAGTGCTATATGCACTTCTAAGTGCTCATGTGTGTTTGATTGGCTGTCTCAGACCGGCCAAACACACTTGCGAACTTAGGTTTCTCCACCCCAGCTACATCAAACAGCTAAGCTGGAGAAACCCCACAGACTCCCTCACCTGAGCGGAGCATCTTTTCACCCCACTCAGGCTAATCCCTGTGCTGCTTTCAGCACAGGAGGCGCAACTTGATGGGGGCGGCAACCGGCAGCTTAAGGCAATTTCTTTAATTTCTATATTAATATTAACACCGCTTGCTTCCCCACGCACTCACTCTCCTGAATTTCCTCCACCCTCCCCACCATCTTTGTTGTGGCGGTGACCAGTTACCGGCACTGCTCCCACTGATCACCCACGAAGGCATGCACTGACTGCTGCACAGAAATCTGAACACAGACACAGAGATACTGGGCACACAGAGGGAAAGGGATCTGATTGATCAGAACATGGGAGGGGGAAAGGGGAACATACATTGGCAATGTTTAAGGCTGAGCTAGCCCCACAGATACAGACTACCAAAGAATCCTCAGAGGTTATTTCAGATGAGTTACCTTCAGGCAGGCAGCGCCCATTGAGCTAAGAGGCCCTTTGGCCCCCATCAGTATTCGTGCGCAGGGCTGACTGGGCTGGAAGGTCAGCAAGTATTCTGCATGTCCTGGTATGTCTTTCACATGCTTAATAAAGCCTGCAGTCATTTTTGTTTAAATGCTTCTGTTAGACTTGGCATCTTTTGGCGTGTTTCCCCTGAGTTTTGCTTTCGGACCTCCCGGTTTTGACTCTGTTTTTGCTGGCATAGTGGTTCTGCGCACTTTTCTCGCTGCTGTTCAGTGGTAAAGTGCAAGTGCTCCTGTAGAAAAATGTGCTATGGATTGGTGTTTCAATGATTGGCCTATTTGATTTATGTGTCAGTCCCTAGTAAAGTGCACTGCACGTTCTAGGGCCCATAAATCAAATGCTATTGGTGGGCTGCAGCACTGGATTGTACCACCCACGCAAACAGCCCGTAAAGTGTAACTCTGGCCTGCCATTGCAGAGCCTGTGTGCAGTCTGGGACTGCCATGTCGACTTGGCAAGTGCACCCACTTGCCAGTCCCTAAACCTTCCCTTTTCTACATGTTAGATACCCCATAGGTAGGCCCAAGGTACCCCTGTGGGCATGGTGTATTATATGTGAAAGGTAGGACATGCCCTGGTCTGCGTACTCATATACAACCCAAAGGCAAACAGAGTCAAAAAGATTATTTTGAATAACTGGAGGATGGTAAGCCATCTAGGATTTCCCAAACCACTCTTTGCATTCCGTAAGGGTGAGAACCTGAGGCAACAGCTTATGAGAGATGGACAACCAATCGAAAAAAGACACAATTTGAGAGGAATGCTTGGCCTCCTTCCGGTGGTGGGACACTTTAGGTGTCAAAACTGTGTGGCATGTACACTACCAGTAGATTCAAAAGAAGTCACAATCAATGTACAACAACATGTTAAAAAAACTTTCTCTAATTGCAACACAAAGAATGTTATTTATTGTGTTGCATGTCCATGCAATAAGCACTAAATAGGTCAGACAACTCAACCGATAATGAGTCAGATTCTCCAACACAAATCGCGTATAAAATGTAAGATCATGGGGGCTCCACTCATTGAGCACTATCATAGTCATGGACATACCGAAAACAATATCCAATGGTCAGTGTTGATTACACTACAAAATGTTACCCAAGCAAATATGCAGGCAAGACTGAACAGGCTCAAAGCAAGATTCATTGAGAAATATCATACAGCAAGGACAGGCCTAAACAACAGGGATGAACTTTGGGCATTGATACACTAATAAATGATCATCCCTTGTACAATTAACTCTTGAGAAGAGTATCCCTTAGAAATACGAGTAGTATTTCACTAATGTTTTAGCTTGGGATGGATCTCTACATAAGAGAATTGTATATATACACTCCTCCAAAATAGTACTGACAGGGAGCCATTCCAGAGATGTCTAGACATGTTGCTATTGCTGTGTATGATACAATCTCTGTATATAATAGAATGCATTCCAGTATTTTTTGTTGCAATGTTTTTTCATCTTGGTGTTTGATATGTGAATTTCCGACAAATATTGTGAGGGACAACAGAGAGCTAACACATTATCGGGTGCTCATATAGCTTTGTCTTGGTGATGGGACTTTTATTTTCTTATTTTGCATTTTTTCAATTTTAATATATATATTTTTTAGTATGCTAAAGTGTTCATGTGAATACAAACACACATAAAATAATATATTTGTTGATAAAGATTGTTTGTCCATGACAGTATAGTTATGCGTGTATGTTGGCTAGTCTCTATCAGTGAGTCTTGTTTATACACATGCATTGGGAACATACGCTTTAGCTTGCTTTCTCCTTTAAATATTACACGGAAGGACTCCATTCAAGAGAGCCGCCCGTAGTCTGTTCTCTATCTCTATTATGAGTGTCAGTTTATTACGCTGTGACGCCTCAAACCTGAAACATTCTGTTTGGCGCCATCAGTATACTCTCAGAGAGGACCCGGTAATTTAGAATCCGGACATTAGATAAGCTCGCACTGCTCATATTATGATTTTTATGCAGAGAGAGCGCTTTGCAGTACAACACCGGTTTTACATGCTGGCATATACCTATCTCTTTTTATAGATTCTCTTGTAACATTGACGGCCATAGACAAGGAGTATCAGATTATTTAGTCCAAGGACCACATAGAAAAAAGGACCGAGGAGCCCGGCTATCAGACATCATGTATGTACATTTCATTAATCAGTACACGCATGAAGACCATCTATGTAGAGAGACGCCCATATATTTATACAAGTTGTTTGTGTGTTCTTGCAGATTGTCAGTTTGTATACAGTTGAGGTGTAGTTCAGAGTTGTTTGTGCCCATATTAAAACAGCGGTACCGGCGAGGTATGAATTCTTGGATTGATTGACTAAACACATGAGCGGTCAGTTAGACTAAGCCACATGTGGTGGTGTTTTATAAATGTTCGATAAGGCTCGAGCTACCTATTTTTTCTGATAGTTCCCATCATAATTAGAGGTTTTAGAATTGAACAGCGACTACTTTTTTGTCTTTCTCCTATTGGTCACTTGTTTATTCACACACTCGGTAACACTGTAGGGACTTATTAAAATAGAGAAAGGGTAGGTTTTCCCTCTTTCATTTTTACTTTCAGCTCTACTGTTGTCCACAGAGCATTTTTATTTAAGATACCCACATCTTTGTGAGACTATTTTTTGCATAGGCAGGTAATTCCCCTATCAGTAAAAAGTTGTATATGTGTATATATCTGTTTATATGTTCGTATGTAAATAAGAGAGATCATATTTACTTGTGTTTCAGGTTTCCTTAAGTCCCTAGTCCTGATGAGGCCCAGATTAAATGGGCTGAAACACGTCGACTTCACATTGAAAAGGAGCCCATATCATTGTGATTTGTATTTATAAAGAAAACGTATAACACTAGCCTGTAATAGAAATAGGGTTGATATATATGTGTCCCCTGGCAAGTGCTCATGAGAGGGTTATCTTTCTTGATTGGCTGCGATTTATAGTTGTTTGTGAAATAATCAGTCACCCGCAGCCACACAAATATTAGGGCAGCAAGGACTTCATATTGTGAGATAGAAATGTATCGATTTTGTTTGTATCATTATTTGTGTTTGTATTAATGTATTTGATGTAAATGTTTGCAATTGATATGTTTCTAAAAACATGTATGTGTGTGTATATATATAAAAACAAATGTAGAGCGATATGCATTTGATCTAAAAAAAGTGTGAGTGCCATTACAAAAAAAATATTTGGTTTCTCTAAAAAGTTTACTTTTTCCAATGGATAATTTAGGTTTCCGTCAGGTTGAGAATTTGCCCCCAGATGCATCAAGCATCCATTTTGCGATTCCTTATTAGCGAAAAATAAGGATTCGCTAATAAGGAATAGCAAAATGCTATGAATGTAGAAATCGCAAAAAAAATTGCGATTCCTTAATATTCTTTAATTGCGACTCGCAAATTGCGACTCGCAATTAAGGAATACCTCCCCATTCACTAGGCCCATAGGAATGAATGGGAAGACATTCTCAAATTGCGATTAGCAATTAGCAAATCACAAATTGAGAATGCAATTTACAGGGTGCAGGGGTGTCCAAAGGACACTCTGTTGCACCCCTGAAATTAATCTGTGCACATATGTTGCGCACACACATGCCCTAAGGGCATGTGTGTGCGCAACATGAAACTTTGAAAAATGCACAAAAATGCATTTTTCAAAGTTTTTGCAAATTACCATGAAGTTCTAGCTCATGCAGTGCCCTGGGGGTATGTGCCATGAGTACTGCGTCATCTGCATACAAAAGGGCTGGAAGTGGTTTCCCCTTTATAAACGGCACATCTTGTGTAGCACATTAAAGTGAGGGGTGGAGTTCATTTACCTATAAAATAAATGGAAGAGGGGCCAGTACACAGCCCTGCCTAACTCCATGGTGAATCCCTATGTCTCACGACACCTCCCTGTTGTAATGAAGTAGATCCAGTCCAAGTAGTTTCAAGTAGGTTTATTGAAGATGGATGTTACATCTTAAAGAGAGTCCCACCAGGAGCAGCCTCACTGCTGCTCAGCCCATCACCAACTGACACTCACACACATGAACATACCATTCACCAACATTCTCTCACACAGACACCCAGGCTGAGCAGCAGTATAACACATCTCCTTCCTTTAAGGGAATACAAAAACCCTCAGATAAATATCAGAACAAATGCGAGAAATAAATAACATGACATAGTTCTGAAAAGTAACACGAAAAATTAAAGGTGACAAATTCATGCAGAAACAATAAAGAAGACAGAAGAGACACAGGATTACACCATCTCCCTTCTTATCACAACACAACCCACATTCCCACACCATAACTACTAACCAACTAAAGTAAAAGAATCATGTAAGCTAGCCAGGCAAACACAAGAAAAGTACAAGGGTGCCAACAACAAACGTGCGAGGAGAGCCATCCTGGAAAGAAAAAAACAATATGTACGTGTGGAGGATATCCACACAGAACTTAATAGCATCACAACACCAAAGTAACTGCGAAACTTCACCCAACGACAATTTAGGGTGTGATGTGTGAAAGGAACTCCACACAAAACCAAAAACACTCCAAACTTAAACCTTGACGTGCGAGTAATGTATGGAAAAATGGACTCCCACCAACAACAAATTGGGGTGTGATGTATGGAAGGGACTCCACACAGAACCAAAACCAGTCCCAAAGCAAACCTTGATGTGCAAGGGAAAAACACAACACTAATAAAGTAAAACTTGATGTCCAACGGAAAGCACTCCCAACACAAATCTTGAAGTGTGAGGGATGAATAAAAAAAGGACCAAACAGAAGAAATGCACTTCCCCCAAAAACGAGTGCGCTGATGCAGTTTTATCAGACCATTATAATGGTGGAGGTGATCCCTGCCCTTGCTTTGAAGACTTGACCCAAATTCTTAAATCAGACATGTTTTTTAACCCCTGGCCAGTGAAGCTTGTGGCAGAGAGATGTAACCAAGGAATGTTTTGCCAATCGATAGATCAGCCTTGTGGGCTGCATTCTGTACCACCTGCCTGCATCTCCTGGAGGCTTTGCCCGCCCCCAGGTAGAGGATGTTATCATAGTCCAGACAAGATAGAATGAGAGCCTGGATGACAAATTTTTGGGCAGATATGGGGAGAAACCAGATGAAATGCATTCTATCTGCATTTCAGCAACCTTTCCTTGTGCACTATTCCTAAGATTAAACTTACTTGCATGGAGGTCACTCTTTTATGTTCATACGTTCCTCGGCTCAAAGCCTTGGAACGCTCTGCCACAACACCTGAGATCTTACACTTCACTGCCTACGTTTTGCAGAAAACTAAAGATGTGGCTGATTTAAATCACCTGAGCCGGGAGAAACATTATCTGTTGCTAAAAGCGCCGGGAAACCCAGAGAAGGTAGCTGTCTGTGCTATGTAAGCATTTCAACATAATATAACACTGTTGGGGTTTAGATCACTTCGGACCAATGAAAATACACCTTTTTATGATGAGCAGGCTTCATTCTTCCTTTCCCATGGAATACACATGAAGTCAATGGTCTACTATAAAATATGTAACAGACATCACTAAATATTTGTGTTTCTAGAAGTGTTAACCTTGGCTCCCAGGAAAGCTTAATTCAGAGTCTATTTTATAATGTATTCAATGTTTCACTGCATAACAATGAACTATATTAAAGACAGAAACATTTATTTGCAGATTTCTAGTTAGGTAATGCTTTTCATATTTCATGTCAGTGAGAGTTATTGTTAAAATATGCAAATCTCAATTCAGTATTACATGGAGATGAGCTTCATAGTAAGTTCAAGCTTGGTGTAAATGAGAACATGCAGCTTAGGGAAGATACTATTTTTTTTTAAATTGGAACATTCTGCAGTTATGACAAAGATTCTAAGCAAGTCACATTAAGGTCAAGCTATCAAGTACATTTGTGCATAGTTTAGCAATTTATCAAGTTTCTATTTGTTAAAGAGAAATATAAGGGCGGCCTACCAGTGAATATGACTGCCTAATGCATTTTGCACATTTTGAGTACGTGTCACTTTACAGTGTGGTTGCACATTAACCCCTTCCACGCTGATGACGAGCTCAGCTCGTCATGAGGTACACCTCTCGTACGCTCATGACGAGCTGAGCTCGTCATGTAACGCGGTATTTACAAAACTTCAGCGCACAGCGGGAAAACCGCTAGCGCTGATGCGGTTAATGTCCAAGTCAAATTGTCAGCTTTGTTAATTAATTGCCATTTAAAATTTGACCTTTCATACAGGCAGTGCCACCGTAATTGCATGTTGTTCCTGAAGTCATTGCAGAGGAGGTCATTCAAAGCTTGCTTCTTCAGAGTGTGTGGCCTCCTTGGAACAGACCAGTGGACCTTGATGAGGCCTTTTTGCAGTGATCTGGTTTCTTCAGCAGTCCTAGCCCACTTCTTGGCTGGTGCAGTGTGCTCCGAAGATAAGGCAGCTGGTACCTACCTACAGGCTGGTGCAGGCGGGTCCCATGGCAAGGTAGTTACAACACACTTCTGGGCCAATGTAGACCAATCCCAGAGGCAAGGCAATTGCTCTAACTACCTCGAACAATCAGGTAGCCTTGATCCCTCACAGTCAGGTTTCAGGCCAAAATACAGCACCGAAACGGCCCTGTTGTCGATAACGGATGATCTACGTATGTACCAGGACAGTGGTTATTCCGTTGTCCTGGTGCTGCTGGATTTATCGGCAGCGTTCGATACCATCTCACATAACATCTTAATCGAACGACTGACTGAGAGTGGAATCGGCGGCAAGGCACTGGACTGGATTAAGAGCTTTCTTTCAGACCGCACCCAATGTGTCACCATGGGTGAGTTTAGGTCGGAAGAGGTTAAGATCACCAAGGGGGTTCCTCAGGGATCCTGTTTGAGCCCGACCCTGTTTAATACCTATGTAGCCCCCTTGGCTGAGATAACCAGAGCTTTTGGTTTTTGTCCAGTGTCCTATGCTGACGATACGCAGCTGCTTTTTCCCTTCAAACAACTAACACCGGAGATAATACAATCTTTCTCCGAGGGGATGAAGGCAGTAGCCTGGTGGATGTCTTCCAACTTTCTGCAATGCAATGTTGGAAAGACAGAGGTGATGCTTTTCGGTGAAGCCAGGGTCCAGTGGTCCCCTGATTGGTGGCCACATGACTTAGGCCTAGTCCCTGAACCCAAGCTAATAATCAAGAACCTGGGGGTACGATTGGAACCGGAGTTGTCTATGAAACAACATGGCAACAGCATTGTGGGATCTTGCTTCCACATGATAGGTCTCCTCCGTAGGATATTCCCTTTCCTCCCTGACTCCCACAGAAGAACCTTGGTTCAGGCTTTAGTAATCAGCCGTCTTGATTATTGCAATGGTCTCCTGGCAGGTGCAAATGAAGAGGTACTAGATCGCTTGCAAGTAGTGCAGAATACAGCAGCTAGGCTGGTTTTAAATGCCCCTCCCAGATCTCCATCCAAACCTCTGCTCAATAAACTTCACTGGTTATCCATACGCCAACGAGTAAAGTTTAAGACCTGTTGTATTATACATAAAGCTCTACACGATCTAGGACCGGAATATCTGGCAAGAAAATTTGTACCATATGTTCCCACCCGCACCCTTAGGTCAAGCGAACAGTTGTTACTGAGTGTTCCCAAGATCAGTAGAACTAGAATGGGTGGTAAGGCCCTGTCTGTGGTAGGTCCCAATCTGTGGAACTCGCTCCCACTCTTACTGAGACAATGCCTCAACCATCTCCTTTTTAGGAAGCAATTGAAAACTTTCCTGTTTTGTCAATACTAACTAGCAAATCTCTATTCTGGAATTAGGTAATTGTCTCTGCGAGCTCTATAATTTCAATGCTACTATTTACAGCCCCTCATGCCGGTTGTCTTAAGCGCGGAGATACTCCTACGGGAGTCTATTCCTAGCGCTATATAAACCTGTAAATAAATAAATAAATAAATTGCAGCTCATTGCAAGTGGATCCCACAGCAAGGTAATTGCAGCCCAGCTCCAGACAAGTGCCGAGCGATGTATGTTCCTGGCAGTTGCAACGTTCCTTGGCCTATTGGCTCTCCATCAGCAGCATAGCATCTTCTGATGCCATAGGTGATTGTACCTGATTGAGACCTACAGCTGCAGAGGAAGTGGAAACTTCAGTAGTCTTTTGGTGCAGTTCTTTATGGTGAGCACAGAGACAGACCAGGAGACTAATTGCAGAAAGGGTCGCTCCTGGCTTTTCTCTCTCAGGCAGTGCCCTTTCTCTGGGTGTTCCTCAGCCCAAGAACATGCTGAGTTTCTTCTCCTGGACAGTGACTCCTCCATCAGGGCCAGGGATATTCCTTTACTTTCCTATGTCAGGAGGCAGGTAGACTTCTAGGCACCAAGGAGCAGTAGCGGCCCGTGGAGGGAGTTCCGTGGGGCAGTGAGGCGGGGCGGAGTGGGGCAGGGTGGGGGGTCGTAAACACTGGAATATGGATGAACGGAGGTAAGTAAACATTTAAATAAATAAAACAAATTTCGTTGCGCGCGCTGAATTGCAATGCAAATGCAAAATGCAATGCAGCACGCGCAACAAAATCCGTTTTATTTATTTAAATGTTTACTCACCTCTGTTCATCCATATTCCAGTGTTTACTACCCCCGCCCCACCTCACTGCCCCACGGAACTCCCTCCACGGGCTGCTACTGCTAGGTAGACTACCAACACCTCCAGCAGAAAGTGCGGACATCTGGTAACATCCAGCACCTCAGGTAGATGGGCTGTCAGGCAGACACCAGACCTGGTCACACAGCAGTCCTTCAAGTAATCTGTAGTGCTTTCTCTTCCTTCGTCATGAAGTGCTTGGAACTGGAGCAAGGTGGGGTGGTTTGGTTCCCACTTTTATGCACATCTTCCAAACAGGAGATGTTGATCCACTGGCTCATCCTTCAGAACAGGTTTGGTTTGGCTCTCTTTGAAGGTTCCATTGTCTTGCTGTGCTCTATATATACAGTGTTTGTGTAAAGATATGTTTCTCAAAGCAGGTGGCAATGGGGCTGGCTTCATGCAGAAGCATTTATAATCAAAATGAGAAGGGATCACTTGTCCTGCTTTAACCTGGGTTTGCAGGAAGCGTACTTCTGTCCCAATATAAAAAACCCTCATGCACGTGTCTGATGTTAAGCGAGAGCGGTATATCTTGATTCTCCGCTTTTAGACTCGTGTGTGCATAATCATGAGGTTAGTGGTTTATGCACCCTCCACCAGGAGGAAAACCCTTGGTTACAGCAGTAGTGATTAGTGATAGTGAAGTGTTGTGCCGTGAAAATATTAAAAAAGCTCGTTTTGCCCTGTATCTCCAATTTTAATCAAACAGGGTACGAGGCTAATAAAATTCTGGGTGTGTGTATTGAGACAATTGAGGTATCTCTCACACTGTTATTTATTGTTCTAAAAAGGTCGACATGTATCAGCCCTAATTCGCCAGCAAGGGTCGAGTGGGCTTTCTTCAGGACCAGATGAAAGGAAGAGACCAAGGGCGTCTCTGTGATGGTGATAACACAGGAACAGGCTTGTATGTTCAAATGTCGTGAGTAGTGAAGGGGAAGGGCATATTAGTCCTTCTCTATTAGTGGTCCCGTAGGTACCTATAGTGAATAAACAGACAAAAAACAAGGGTATTGGGGGTTCTATGTGCAGGACAAACACAAACACAAAGCTAATTATGCTAAAAAATCGCTGTACTGCTATGTATAGCAACTAGAAAATGGCAATACTTTTCGTTCCACACACCACTGTCTTTCTAGGTCAACTCACTCGTACCTTTCGCAAAAACACAGGTGTTGTGGTCTGCATGGCAAAATTCGCACTTATTCTGTGACCGTTATTAATAACCAATGTTACTAGATTCATCTCATTCCATGCTCAGAAATTATGCATTCGATTCCCCTTTTGTTTCGGTAAAAAATAATTCATTATGTGCCCAAATTAGTAGAGGAGTTGTTAAGTATCTTCTCTGTTTAGTAAAGTTTGGAGCATTAGCATTATTTATTGGTTTTGGTGGTTATTATGGTCCTGGTTCACCCACGTCCCATCTGTGACTGACAAACTCATAGGTGTCCCTTTCTGCATTGGGCAGTGGAAACGCACCGTTTTCTTATCGTAATAGGCTTTTTATGTGAAAAATGCCCGCATCACGCGGGAACCAGAAAGAACACGCATGAGTATCACAACGACGTTTTACCTTAAAACGATCCATGCCGCGTTGTCCACGGAGCCCTCGAGGGTCTCAGGAGCCTTCTAAAAATAAGGAATGCCAAAAGAGAAATATTTAGATACATTACGGTTTTGTAGCTGTGTTTCGGAGTCACGGCAATGTCCCCATGCTACCTGCGGTTCCGACAGCACTGTGCTGACTCTGCCATCGGGGTCCCGGTTGTAATACTCTGTTTCCGGGTCATGTTTAAACAAAGTTTGTGTCGAAACGGAAAAAAGACTGTATCTCTATACCGAGTGTCCCTAGTTATCTCAAATATTCAGGGGACCTGGTAATAAATCTGTTGGTGTTAGCAACGTTACGTTCTCAATCACCGGGAACATAACGTTGCTAACACCAACAGATTTATTAACTTACAAAGTGTTCACTGAATTTATATAAATAGCATTTTATCCATCCTCCTCTCTTAAATGTCCAGATGCCCATTATTAGAAATTGGTTACTGGTTGTTGGGGGTAAAACCCTACTCCAGCAGCAAGCAATTCTTTGGCAGGGTGAAGTCTCAAGCAAACCCCAAAGTGCCTGAGCTCAACCCTCGGGTAGCTTGGCACAGAACAGTCAGGCTTAACTTAGAGGCAATGTACAAAGTATTTGTGTAACAATTCAAACAGTAATAACGTGAAAACAAAACACCAGACGAATCCGGCACCAAATTAGAAACATAGAGCGGATCATAATAAATAAAACAAGAGCTAAAGGATTAAAATCCAATCAGCAAATTCAGAGATATATAGGTTTAAAGATTTCAGTGGAAAAACTGTCTACAGGCACAACGCTGCAACTGTGAATATCTATTTGCCCCGGACCAGGACAAAGTCACAAATTCCGGTCAACAGCGATGGAGCGTGGGCCAGCTACCAGGACCCCGTTAGGCCCATTGAACAAGAGTACCTTAAATCCTAGATGTAGAGCTTTGTGAGGTCCTGTGTCGAGGATGGGTTATGCAGCAGAGGTGATGTGAGGTCCAGGTTGGAGATGTGTCACACAGCTTTGGTTCTAGAGAGCTGCGAGACTGTGATGCAAGGTCCTGCATCATCATTGAGGAGGCTGTTAAGGAGGGAAGCTTGTGTTGCGAAGTCCTGCATTGAGCATGCATCACTTACTGGCTGGTAATGAAGAGGCTGTGAGGCTTGCAATACGAAGTCCGGCATCATTATTGAGGCTGCCGTCGACGAGAGGCTTGCTGTGCAAGGGCCTGTATTAGGGATGCGTTGCGCAGCAGTGGTTCTGATGAGGCTGCAGGTTGTGAGGTCGATGCAGAGTCCTTGACCAGGAAGAATCCCCGCGAAAAAGGCCACACTTTGGTTTTTGTTCAAAGTTGTGACACGCTGCAGAGAAGAAGGGTTGGTTCTGTTGGATCCACAGATGTAGCTGCCTATCACCAACACAGGCCCTCTTGCACCATTGAGTAAGGGTGCCTGCATTGCAGGGAAAGATTGTGTATTTGCAGGAAGGTGTCCCTTCCTGCACATAAACAATCAGTGATGGTGATTTCTAACCTATATGTGTGCTGCATTCTGAGGCACAGACAGAAGTTGCATCTCACCATTATTTTAATGATTGTTTATCTGCAGGAAATGGTCTCCTTCCTGCACTTAAACAATCATTCATGGCGTTTTGCTGTTTCTATGTGTGCTGCACAATGCAGCACAAATAGAAACAGCAAATACGAGGAGAAACAAAGCATTTCTCCTCGTTTTGCCATGTTAAGATCAGGTTTTCCCTGGTCCTAATTTTGACGCTACCCCATATTTACTCCACCCTTGTAAATATGGGGCAGCATCAAAATCAATGGGTGTTGCGGTGGAATGCCCACCGCAACACCCATTGCCCACCTCTTTCATGCTAAGTGTAGCGTGAAAGGGTACCTTATTCACAAGGCAGCGTTAAGCCACGTTAAGTGGCTTAAGCCGCCTTGTGAATAAGGCAAAGTCCCTATCGCCGCAGGAATGTCGGATAAAGTGACATTCCTATGGCGATAGGGGCTTGCAAATAAGCCCCTTAATTTGTGCAAGGGAGTAAGTTCTATTTAAATTCAACTGGTTCATCATACCCATTTTCTGTTTCTCTGTGGATTTGAGCATCATTTCACTTGTCTTTGCATTCTCTTTTTCTTAATTATGACATGGTATCTATCAATTCTGCACTACTTACTTTTATATACTGCCTTCAAGTAATTTTGGGAAGTGATGTGGATAAAAGTCGTTTAGCAAATGTACTAAAATGATAAATAAACATATGCATGTGGAGTTTTCTTAAATCTACTGAAAACATTTTTGAAAATTGTGCTTTAATGAGTTCTACAAAGACATTCACATTATAGTAGTGCTCAAACACTGAATGAAAAGAACATATTTAAAGTTTTGCTGAACTTCACACCTGTATACAAGGACATTTTATTTCACAATGATTTTAAAGGTGAAAATGCAACTATAATATGTAATTGTTTGTATACCTGTGTCTAACTATTGTCTAATGCCAGTAGGGGTTCTGGAGGCCGCATCATCATCCATGAGTTTTGCAATGTTACAAGGATATGAGACAGTAGGACAGAACAGCTAGCCCGATTGAGGCAGGAGACTGCCCAACTGCTCCATGAGCCTACTCCTAAAAAGGGAAGGTGGGAAGAGGAGCTGGGATAATGGAAAGAAGCTGTAAGAGTTACAAATGGCAGGGTTTTAGCAACGGTTTAAGGTGGAGTGAACCAGAGAGCTATGTTAGCTGGAGGGGCATTCACCTGTTTTAAATTAATAGCTTCTTGTTCAGAAAAGACAATACTCTCAATACTCTACCACTGAAAATCAAACATGGTTGGTGTTAAGCCTGAAACACCTATCTATCAAAGCCAAGTTTAAGTTGCTTCAACACATTAGGCAGTTGTATGTCTACAACTCAGTCCTTTTATCACGCTAGCCTAGTTTATCAAAAACCTTTTTTGTGTTCTGATTTAGCCCATCATTCCTGTTAGAAACCAGTCAGTTTGAATACATTTACCATTGTTTTTGGATGGTCTCTGTTATGCTAATACTGAGCATTTCCCCAAGAAATTCTATTACATTATCCCTTTTCCTCAAACAAGAATTCCACTTAAACATACTCAAGAATCCATCTATAAAAACATCAACAAAATAAGAGTTACAGAGCACAACCACTGTTAAGTTTATTTACTGACTTTGTTGTCAGTGGGTTTTAATAAACACAACACCATGTAATATATACAATACAAAAGATATTCATAGAAGGTACAAAAGGCAAAAGGACCTCTCCACGTGTAGCGGGAAGCGTTCTTTCACGTTTGACTGTTACAGCTATTACTGTTGTTGCTGCATTACTAAATATACCAACACGAATTTGAGTGCCCGATCTACCACAATTCGGGCGCTCATGATCTTTATCTTTTCTCACTTATGAGAGCATTTTAACTAGAGATCTATGGACATACCGGACCCTACTTTTTTTCTTCTACGAGCCATCTACATAACCATTTATACATTTGGAAAGTACTTTTTGATGACTTATTTTGGACTTAAGAATTCAGATTCTGTATCGTCACTCTTGCTGCTGTGCATCCTGAAAAAATTGAGGGAACTAAGGAACTTATTTACCATCTACTATTAAAGTCTTCAAGCCTTGAAAAAGTTGTATACACGATGAAACACGTATCGGCTGTCAGCATCCATAATATACACGCTGTGTCAACATCATCAAGACTCTAAATGATTTTTTTCCTTTTGTACCTTCTATGAATAATTTTTGTATTGTATATATCACATGGAATTGTGTTTATGAAAACCTACTGAAAACAAGGTTGGTAAACTAACTTAACAGTGGTTGTGCTCTGTAACTCTTGTTTTGTTGATAAACGTATGGGGAAATATTCTCCATATAGGTAACACTGGGCAAGTGGCACAGTGTTGTACATTGAGCACACCTATATACATATATATTTCTGACATACTTTGGGAGATAATACGGAGGTGCTGACCTGAGCTTTTTTACCACTGTCACTTGTATTGTAATTATCATCTATGAAAACATATATGCACATTTCAGACATAAGCGGTAGTAATTCTTCTTGCACAATTGCTACATATTTTCATGGATGAAATTCCTTTTGAACATTATTCTACTGCTAGTATTCAATGGCATAGTAGAAGTTTGAGTATCAGGTCTGTTCTGTCATGTATGTCAATTCACTAAATTGCCAGGGCAGTGGTAATGACATCACCCACACTTTGCCCACCAATAGTTTTATATGGTTGAGCCCTTGATTTACTCCTAGCTTCTAAAGACCTTCCTCATTACTACAAAGTTATAGCTAAAGGCAAATAATGCTTAGAGCTATATTAATTTCTTGTCAGGACTCTGCCTCCATGTCCCTGGAGTCCAGAGGACACAAGGGCAGTGGCAGGGATGCCAAATGTTAAGCCTGCTGTAGCAGCTGCCAACACTGGTTACTTCTAATTGTGGTCTGTCTCTCATGCGGGGACACCATGGATAATCATTCATGTATTATCATTGCTACAGTTTTTTTTAAAACTTGAGTGGCACTAGGAAAGCGAGCGATCTACGCGTTTCGGTGTTACAAACACCTTGGTCACGATCGCCGAAGCGCGTAGATCGCTCGCTTTAAACCCTGTGGAATGGTCTTTTGATTAAAATCAAATAGCTGTGGAAATTACTGGCTGGGCGCCTCGTTTTTCCTTCGCGTGAAGGATTGTGATTAAATGTGAAAGCGGCGTGGTTCCGCCGCAGGGAGTTGCCCCCATGGTGAGCGCTGCATTTCCCGGATCTTCTTGAACCGACGTAGATTTATACATATATATATATATATATATATATGTTCTTATATATAGTGTAACATAATTAATGAAAACATTTATTTGACGATATATTGTTTTTTATATATAAATCTATTACTATTAAAATATATATGTATAATATAATTAATAAAAATATTTCTTTTACATTAAACATTTTTCAATAGGAAAAAATATATTAATTAATGTAGACATTAAGGAAATATTAAAAATTGAAAAAAACGTTTACAAAAATACAATAAACATTAAAGTATATTTAAAAACAGAAAAAAGACAAAATAAATCAATTCGTGCTATCAAATCTGTTTACCAATATTATGGAAACTATTGGAGTCTAAAAACATTAAATACTATTACCACTCCAGCCTATGCAACAGTAGGGAAAGCGTTGGACTTCAGAGGAGTTCGATTTACAATTCCAACTCCAGGCACCGCAATAATCGTGAAAGTGTTGGATATGGGTTAGAGCTCGAAGGGGTGAAATTTACTATTCCCACTCCAGTCCAATAAACAGTAGGGAAAGCAATATATTTTGGTAGGGTAACAATTACTATTACCACTTCAGTCTGTGCAAGAGTAGGGAAAGTGTTGTGTAACATTTACTTTTCCCACTCCCTTCTCTGCAAAAGGAGAGAAAGCACTGGATTTCGGATTGGTGACATTTATTATTCCCACTCCAAACAGCACAACAGTAGAGAAAGTGTTGAAATGCGAAGAGGTGAATTTTACCAGGAACAGACAGTAAAGAACTTTAACTCCTGGATCACCAGCACTGCCAAACAGGTTGCTCTCACCAAACCAGCCAAATTGCAAAGAACCACCAAATGAGCCTGCTGGTACACTCCAGAACTCAGCATGACGAAGCACAGGCACAAACAACTGAAAAGAAGATGGCACACCAGCAGGAACTACACCGATTGAGCCACCTACAAATCAGCCCTCAACGCCTACCAACACAAGCTCGAAACCACAAAAAAGGAGGCCCTGACTGACCGGATTAAGACCAGCACCAACCAAACAATGGAACTCTTCACCATCGTCAGAGAGTTCACCTGCCCGTCAACCACCGAGAACTCTATTTCCTCCTCACAGGCTCTCTGTGACACCCTCGGTGACCACTTCCACAACTAAATAGCAGCCATCTATAGCAACTTCAATCGCTAACCCTCTGACCTCTTCAGCACCCCCATCGACCACCACCATCGACCACCCGCTCACTGCATGGGTACAAGTCAGCTCACAGAACACAACCACTCAGGAGAACTCACTGATCCATGGAAGACCTCGGAAGAAAAGAGATCAACCACCCCCTCACCACCATCCTCAGCGCCTCCATAACCACAGCCAACTTTCCTGATGCAAGGAAACAATTGGATGGCAGACCCTTCCTCAAGAAACCTTCGGTAGACACCAGCGAGCTCTAGAACTACCATCCCATCTCCCTGCTCCCATCCCCTGCCATAGTCCTGGAGAAGGCCATCAACCTCCACCTCACTGAACACCTAGAGAGAAACAACCTACTGGACCCTTCCCAATCAGGTTTCAGAGCCAACCACAGCACCAAGACAAACCTGATTGCAGCAGCAGACAACATTCATACCCTACTCGACAGAGGACTTTTAGACGCCCTGATCCTCCTGGACCTCTCCGCAACTTTCAACACCATCTCTCCCTACACAGTTATCGATAGACTATGCCAGGTTGGAAACACAGACGTTGTGTTCAGATGGATGGCATCCTTCCTCACGGAACACACCCAGAGAGTCCGCCTCCCTCCCTTTACCTTGTAACCCAAACACACCATCTGCGGCATCCCTCAAGGCTCATCCCTCAGTCCAACCCTCTTCAAAACCTACATGTTCCCACTCGCGGACATTGTCAGATCACTCAACATCATCTCCTACACAAACAAAACCCAGCTCGTCCTCTCACTCTCAGTAGTCCACACCTCGACAAAGACCAACTTCCGCAACTCTATGAAGAACGTCTTGGCCTGGACGAAGGACAACTGCCTAAACTTCAACATGGACAAAACTGTAGTTCTGATCTTTGACAGACACACTGCCGGTTGGAACGACGCCTGGTGGTGCATCAACCCACCCCCACACCGAAGGACCATGCCCGTAACCTCAGCATTATCCTGGACAGCGAACTCTCCATGAAACTTCAGGTCAACGCCATTTCCTCAGCTTGCTTACACATGCTCCACTTGCTTCACAATGTCTTCACGTGGCTCCCTATCAGCACCAGGAATACAGTGACACTGGCCCTCATCACAGGCTGGCTAGAATATGGCAATGCAATCTATGCAGGCACCACCACCGAACTCATGCAAAGGCTCCAGACAATCCAGAATGCAGCTGCCAGACTGATCCCAACCTACCCAAAAGGGCACAAATAACCCAGCCCATGAAGAACCTCTACTGGCTCTCCATCCTGAAGAGATTTCATTTCAAGCATCTAACCCCCTCCTACAAAGCCCTCCATGACCAAGGATCCGCGTACATGAACCACAACCTACATTTCCACCAACCCACCAGGAAGTACCTATCCGCACACTTCGCCATTGCACAGATTCACGTATCCGCCGCTGCCGCTCCAGAGGAGACTCCTTCTTCCACCTCACCGCCAAAGCCAGGAATGCCCTCCCACTCTCCCTGTAGAAGCACTAATTGATAAATGGATTGATTAACTTTACTATTCCTACTGAAGGCCAAGCCAGTACAGGGACAAAACTTCACTTCAAACACATTACATCTATGAGTAACCCTGAATTTAGAATAAAAATTAAACTCAATAAAAATATGAACATTATATGCATTCTACTGGGGAGACCCAGGAGAAGGAGTCAGCCAAAACACGTCAATCTGAGAGATTGTAGGATACTGTGTATCACTCCTTGGACATGGATCAATGGAATAAAGATCGAATAGAAAACTCACAGTTTGGATGTTGTCTTCCCTGGATTGTGCTGCTGCATGAGGTGTTGGTGAGAGAGAACGCTGCAAATATATATTGCAAAAGCGAATGCCCCTTCCATGACCCAGGGCCCATGAGAGGTGGCACGCTGCGCCGGCGGGACAACACGCCAGACAATCAAACCACTAATTCCAATTCAATGAAGAGCATTCTCAGGAGAATTGCAGATGCAGCGAAAGTTTAATCGGTTCTGTAACGCGTTTCAACTGTTTAAACAGTCTTGTTCACACACAGAATGGCTACTGAAGCAAGATTTACATAACCGGATTTTACATCAAAAGGGGACTACACCACGTGGTATGTCCAAAGTAGAGTCATAGTGGTGGCCATTTTGTGATGTGCATATAAACGTGTATACATATGTGAACCATTGTAGACAATCAATGGTTACACACACCAATGAATTAATGATGCAAATGATTTGCTGTCACATGTTGTACTCCCTGGCTTCGGGGTCAATAACCTGTGTTTAATTGCAATTGTATATATTATGAATAAAGTATTTATTGCAAATTCTGAAGCGCAGTCACAATATACATAAAAGAAAACTAATAGTAAAGACATGAAAGCGTCATCATTATATACATATATATATATATATATATATATATATATATATATATATATATATATATATATATTAAAAACAATTAATCAATGTACATAATTAATTAAAAATAATTATCATTTATTGAATAAATATTATTAAAATAATAATTAACTTCCCACCCTGCACCAATGCAAACCTAGTAAACTGCATCTAAAATATAATGTAAAAAAATTACTTTTCCATACCTTACATTTTTTAAACAATTGAAATAATGATTTAACAATTAATAATTGACTGCTAATCAATTATTACTTTATAAACTTTCCATCCTACACAGCTAGAAACCTAGCATCCCGCAACTAAACTAAAATGGAAATAAATAAGTATTACTTTATCTACATAATAAACTTAAATTAAACATTTAATTTTGCAAATAATTATGCAAAGTGAATTAATTGTTACTTAATTACCTTCCTACCCACACCCCTACACACCTAGCATCCCACAGCTAAAATATAAGTAAAATTAATCAGTATTACATATTTTCATAATTAAAAATCAATGAAATAATGAACTCACAAATAATCATACATTTCAAAATAATTCTTACTTAATTAGCTTTCTACCCTACACCTCTACACACCTAGCATCCCGCAACTCAAATATACATAAATAAATACGTATTCCACAAATTACATAATTAATTCAATTCACTAATTAATTACCAATTACTAATCAACTGTTAATTCATTATCACATAAACACTTACAAATCACATTGAACAAAAATAAATCAGTATTTCATAAACTATATAATAAATTTCAATCATATAATTGAATAAACTCTATTAAATAATTCTTAAATAATTATTACCTAATTAACTTCCCACCCTATCCCCCTACAAACCCAACAACGAGCTACTACACTATAAATTACTAATAATTATTAATAAACAATTCGAGATCACTTTAAATTACAAGCTACATTTTAAAAACAATTACAGTTATATAAAAAACAGTAACCCATAAAATTGATATATCAACTAAAGCACATTAAAATAACAGAAAAACAATCTTTTTAACAACAATGTTAGTGAAAATAATATTAAAAAATTCAATATTATTTACAATGATATTACTTACCTCAAAAATGGATATTCTTGTCCATGATATTTGTGCATCACAATAGTTGTGTATCACAATATTTAATTTCTGATATTTCTGTCTCCCAATATATTTCATTTGATATTTTGTTCCATTTTTCTGAACACCTGGCACTAACGATTCACTCAATGTGCCACCCTGAATCAGAAATCAAGTTAGACTACAACCAATACACAACGCACTGAGCAATGTTTGCCTAATAAGTGTTTCTGATAGTGATCAGTCCCATAAGATGGGTTGAGGGACAATTAGAGCACACCCAACCTCTCTTTCATAAAGGAATACCACACTCAAAAATCACTAGGAAAAAAATTGTCATTTTAAATATTTATATGAAATCATAACCGCGTGTAACCACAGGAAAAAAAACAGTAATGCAGCAAAGCAATTTATAGGTAATGAGAACAGGAGGAAACATTCAAAGATGGTTATTACACTTTTTAGTCCTAACAACCTTTTTTCGCGATTTCTAGGTGCTAAGCTGGCTCTGGTAGAGTAGTAAAATACACTGTCCAATTTTGAATTTCGAAAGTGGTTCACCTTCTATATCTGTCTTTAGTACAATATGTATATTGCTCTCTCTGAATAGCAAGTCAAATGCCATGGATAAGCGCACAGTCCACGTGTCGCCCACCACAAGGCAACCTTTGTTTGAAGTCAGAGCTGGGTTTTATGAGGTGTGGCTAGAGAACGTCTTGAAAACTGTTAAACATTAAACAATGGCCATACACATACTTTTGTGAGCCTTCCAACTAACAAGTAAAATATTATTATTTGCTTAGGTGTAGTATAGGATTTGGTTTTAGGGATCATGTATGACATGGCTTCGGCTTTATGGGGCTTTCCATTTGGGTGCTCCAGTCAGCAACTGGCATTTTGGTACTCTTTTGCTGCCTGGATGAAGAATGAACCTGGTGGGTGGCCTGCTCCCCGGCACTTCTCCTTTGAAGTGCTGTCTTAAGCATGTCCAGACAAGGCAAACACAACCTTAGGGTTTTGTCCTCCCCCTCCCTGGTTATTAACAGCCTCCTGCCTTATTAGAATGGGATGCCAAATCTATCTTTCAGTCATTTTCTCTTGGATCTTTGAAGCCAATAGTGAGGCCATTCCCAAAAAACAGGTGGTATGTCTTCTTGGTTTGACTGTTTGCTGCATTGGAAACTGTTGTTGAAACAACTAAAGACAGGTGGAGATCGAATTATGAGTCTTTGCACAAGCTTTAAACAGATGTTAACTCAGGTTCTGCAAGCCTGCACTTTGATTAGCATGTACCACTGTTTACTCAGAGTGCAACTCGTCAACTTCTTCTACACAAAAGGAATGTTTCACATGGCACATGAGTTATCGAGTCCAGCTGCTCTCGATGCCAGTATTTCACTCTAAATTCCACTGTTTCAAGTTTTCAGAGTTCCTTATTAGTAGACTAATCTAAATCATAAAGTAAATCCAGTCACCTTCTTTCCCTTCTTGCTCACCTCTTTCTATTCTTGAGATCTGCCCATTTCACCCTTATCTTAATTGGAATTTCCGGGTTGAGTTTGGGCTCAGACCTGGCTGATTGTCCCACCAGGATCTTGGTCCATTTTCAAACTCTATGTCTGTCTTTGTCTGCTGACCTGGCTTTTTCTGCTTTCAGGCTTAAACATAATTTGTCACATCAATGAGTTGTGACATGTGCTGACAGCCTTTGCAGATCTTCTGGAGAATTTTGTGTCCATTCTGTGGTACATCTGGAATGAAGTATTGCTTGGGCAGTTTCCATGAAGGGCTCTATATCCATCTGGTTAGGCTTCTGGCAACTCTGCTCAATGAGCCTGGGGGCACCTATGTCATAGCCTTCTTCCTAGTTGATTTGCCTGTTGATATTTTTACTATAAATCACACTATTTTAGTCAGCTGCCTCCAAGAGCTTAAATACACTCCACAACACTTGCTTGGTTCTGCTAGCTTCATTTTCACATTTCCTAAGGTGCACTTTAGATATTGCCATTCCATTCCTTTATTTTGAATGTTTATGTCAAGCCGCTGCCTCACCTCATACGGTTCCATTGTTGCCACTTTTATGAGTATGCTGACAACACCTTGAGCCTTCATAAACTACTTTAAGAACCCTTATTCAATTTATGATAGCTCCCTGGAGAATGTTTCAAATAATGTACACCATTTTAAACATTCTGAGCAAGGGGAAATGCTTAATTCCATTCTGCATTATTTTAAAGTATCATTCACAATTCATTTGTTTGAAAAATATACCCCCAATCATGATACCCCGATATTTACCGGTAGGTGTTTTTCATCAGGTGTTGATTGCATCTGGTGTCAGCTTGTAACAGATGTTAAGGTTCTATGGAATGTACATAGTGATCAAAATCCACTAACTGTATCGCTTGCTTGGGGCTTTGAATCCAACACTATTACACAACCCTTGAAGAGAGTGGAGACTCATTACCAGGGAAGCAAACTGGGATGGTTTCAAGTAATTCCTGGTGTTTTCTACAGTAAACTATTTTCTGACTGTTTCTCCGATTTTAATGCCTGCTTGGATGAATGCTCGCCAGTCGACCTGATTCTTCATTCTTTTCAGTCAATTTGTGATAATGACAATCTTGGCCACTTGTGGAAATTAAATCAAATGAATACTTGCAGATGGTATTACCATGCATGTTCTAGAGCACATTGAGAAATGATCAGGGTTTCAAAACATAAACCTAGAGATAGGTTCGAAGTAGCTGCCTTTTGTCAAACATATAAGCAAGTGGTTGAATTGAGAAACACAATCCTTGCAACAAGAGGCTTGGGATCAATTAATATATGCCAGTGCTCTCCGGAATATCTGTGAGATTGTGTATCCATGTTATCACATATCTCACCGGATAGGTGGGTTAGTCATTTTGAAAGGATACCTGATTCCCGAATTCCTGCATTTTTTACTTCTGATCCCTGCATCAGAAGTATAGGAGTATAGGAAATGTGTATTTCGCCGGAGAAATTAGGGACACTATAATTGTGACCACAACAAATAAAGCCCTGGCCATGCTGATGGGGTACCTTCTGATTTCTACAAATCAGATGTCACACTGTGGCCATCATTACTTACCTTGATTGTTAATGCTGCAGTTCGCCACAACATTCCTAAGTCCAGGTCACAGTCAATAACTGTGCCTGTGTTCAAAAAGGGAAAGACAGATGATCCCTGTTAAGGCAGGCAAATCTCTTTAATTGACACAATGATCAAGGTCATAGGGCTTTTTGTTTTAAACAGGTTGACTTTTTCGGTCAAGAATAATCATATAATTTCAGATTTACAATATGGGTGCAGGCCTTGTTTTGGAACGATTGATCAATGTATGAATCTTAATTTGATCATCAACAAATACATAATGCCAAGCAATGGCCAAGCAAGGTTCTCAATCTATGGCCATCATGGACCTCAGTCCGACCTTTCATAGGGAAAACCAAGACAAACTATGGAGAAATGCTTTCCTTAGCAGAAGATCCAAAATTGTTTATTTTTTATGTGATCTTCATTCGAATTTGCTGGTTTTTGTAAGTTACGGTTTAGGGGGTGGTAAATGCACGGAGCCTTTAAAATTATAATGAGGGATACAACAAGGGTGTATTCTTCCTCCTGTTTTATTCATGTTGTATATAAATCATAAGGAAAGGACTTTGTGCTGGAGGGACAAGACAGGCTTTAAGTGGGAAGTTGTCTAGTTCCGGCTTTATTTTATGCAGATTACACTGTTTTACTTGTCAGAACGGCAGTAGGGCTGTGATGATTATTAGACTGCTTTGTGATACTCATGGACACTCTAGATCTTAGTGCCAATTTTAAAAAGTCCCATGTTATGTTAGTAGGTCCTTGTTCTTTTAAATCCCAAGTTTTCTGAATAAAGGATGTTATTATAAGTAGGGTCAATTTTCTATCCTACTTAGGGTTGCTGTTCGGTTCTTCTAATAGCTGGCCCCACTATAACTACTTCTTCGGTCTTTGATTTTGTGTCTTGTTTGGTACATAAGCCCTTAGAAACAATGTTAAAGATTTATAAGGCTAAATGTTCTGCCTCATTTACATTCCATGAGAAACTGTGTCAAGGCCATGTAGCAGATGTGTTACATCTAGGACCCTTGTTGCTATGGATATCAGTATGGTTAAAGCCAGAAACTGAATTAAACTGAGGGATAATCAAGGACTTTTTAAGCTTAGATGAGATTTCCAGAATTTCTTGGCTAAAATACCAGTCCCAGGATGCTTGTTTATGGTCCAGGGAGGACCTGGTGTGGCAGTTCAGGCTGGACTGTTCCCACTGGGAGCAGGGTCAATACTGATTTGCATATGGCTGGGCCCAAACTGGAGCAGCATGGTGAGAAAAAGAACAATAGATTTAATACAGATTTCTTTATGGGGGTGAGTGTTTGAAAAGTTTCAGCCCTCCATTTATCATGTTGTTCTGTTTGCTATGTTTGCCCTAAGTGGCCAAGGGTATGCCCAGGCATGGTTTCCTTGCATGCTGTGCCACTGGATTCAAGCTAGCCTGGCTGATGAAGGGTGATACCCCAAAACCTTTCCCAGTATGCTTGTGTCCAGTCCAGGGGGGACATGGCCTGGCAGTTCGGACTGGACAATTCCCATGGGGAGAAGGATCAAGATTGATTTGCATATGGCTGGGTCCAAACTGGGGTGGCACGGTGCGCAATCGAACAATGGATATAACCCAGATCTCTTGACAGGGGGTGATTAGGAGAGTGTTTGAAAAGTTTCAGCACTCCATCCATCATCTTGTTGCCTTTTCAAGAATACATTGTCACATTGTGTCCATTTTACAAACAACTACTGAAGGAATTTATAATTTCCCTACTTTTAGGAAAATAATTTACTTAAATAAGACCTACTTTAATGTATTTACAGTTATTATCTAATGCTTGTTTTTATGTTGCGTGTTTTTTAGCAGGGGGTGTTAAATGAAGGATGGTGTTTGATTTTTTAATGATGTAATGCTTTTATATCCTTGTTTATTTATAGTTTACATTGTAAAAACCGAATAAAGATTTTCATGATGATGATCTCTGTCTGGCAATTTCAACAAAGCCTGTTTAGGATCAGATTTGGCATTCATTGAAAATCTGACAATGATTATGGTTTTGGAAGGCAGTGCAGACCTGTAATCTCTCATCTCACAGACTGGATTATATGGAATTTGGCTAGTGGATCTGAAGTCATGGCTCCAACAATGAACTAATTGAAAAATCTTAGTTCGTAAAATTGATTGCAAACTCGAATTAGGGCCTAAGCTGATGGCTATTCCATCTATCTGCATTCTGCATCAGTTGGTGCTCAATAAAATAATGCGTTATCTTTCTCTCGAAGTCTGCAAGTCTACAGTCTGATGGCATTGGGTATTTCTCTTTTTAGGTAAAGTTGTCCAAGTGGCTCTTACTCTGACTTCATGTTGTCTACATGGAAATTTCAAAGACCATATACTGAGATCATAATTTTAACTCGATCTCTGATCTGTTGAACATTTTGCACTGGCTCTGCCACGTGTATAAACTGTTCAAAGTCCATTCACTGTATTATTGGCCAATAAAGATATTTCTTGTCTTAAAGGAGAAGCTGGTTCAGTAATTATGTAGCAACAAGTTGCAAGGTTTGCATTCCTCATTTTCAGAGACCACAGATGTGAGGCTGCTCTGTTTCTTTTATGGCTCCCCTGCTTTTGGACAGGCTACTTCCCTAACCATTTGACTAACAACCAGCAAATTTTCAGCTTAAAACCTGTTTTTCCTCAAGCTCAGAATAGTTTGTACTCCATATTCTTTGTCACAAATACACTTGTAATATGCTCATCAACGGTGTGTGAACTGATTTTGAGGAACCACTTGCCTACAGACTACTCCTTGAAGCCATATAAGATAATGGAGGAACATTGTGCTGAGGATAATGATATATTGACGGTTTGGATGAACTCTCAGAAGGGAATGCATGTATGTAGTGGTTATTGAATGATTTAGTGAACATACCATAAAGCTGTGGTTAAAACCAAATTCCCTCAAAAAAGGTGGTTAATGAGGTTATTATCCTGCATGGAGTCTGTTGTCCAATCACAAGATTAAAAGCAACACAAAAGTTTGTCAAAAACTGGAAGAAACAGCAGTGACCACGAGTACTTCAAATAAAAAAGGAAAAAAGAAGTGTTACTAAAGTTCGATGATCACCATTAAATTTGAGATGTACCCATGATTCTGCATTGTTTTAAAAGAGTTTGGTAGTACCAGAGTAGGTATTGGAAGGTAAACGTCACACAAGAATTGAGCTACCAATTAAATGCCATTGAAAGTAGCAGTCAAAATTATGTAATGAGATCTCTCGAAGACACTTTCCATTATGCCGTTGAACTGATGATTGCAGTTGGAATGTATATATATATATATATATATATATATTTATTTTGAATTGGATACAAAACACAAAGAAATCAAGTAAGCATTATTAGCTGATTGAATCAATGCACTCTTTGGGCCCGATGTAGGTAATCCCAGATTACCGATTCTTAAATACAGAATCATACCGATTCGGTATTTAAGAACAGGTAAATGGGATGTAGGTAATTTTACCGCAAAAATTACCGAATCGGTAAGTTTCGGTAATTACTGAATCGGTAAATACCGATTCGGTAATTGCCATTCATTCCTATGGGCTGCCAATTACCGAATCGGTATTTACCGATTCGGTAAAAGGGGGGAAACATTGAAGGGTGGCAAGGTGTCACTTTGACACCCTGTTGCACCCCTCAATTGTGTATGGGTGCCCATGTTGCAGACCTACATGCCCTAAGGGCAAGTAGGTCTGCAACATGGCACTGTTGGAAAAGCAAAAAAAATTCTTTTTCCAAGGTTTTCATTATTTACCACCAACTTGTAGTTGGTGGTAAATAACGAATCCTAAAAGGGGAAAAGCACTCATTTGAGTGCTCCCTACATAGCAAAATCGGTAATTTACCGATTCGGTATTTTAAGGAATCGGTAATTTACCGATTCCTTAAAATACCGATTCGGTAAATTACCGAATCAGTAAAATGCCCACCTACATCTCATTTTCCAAATACCGGTCGGTAACGGCCGAAATAACCGAATTTCGGCCGCTACCGACCAGTATTTGCCTACCTACATCTGGCCCTAAGACATTTATGTATAAATATTCTGTCTAAGAGAAACACACTTACCGGTGCCTCCTGAGACTTCCAATTTTGTGTAAATATTGAGCAAGCGCCACCAAATTTGATATGGATATTAATTGCTCTTGGACGCGGGAAATCACGAGTCAAAATAACGATTCCCAACCTTATATTTACAAAATTCAAATTTTCAAAACTTCAAGATACTAATTTTTAAATTTCATAATTGTTTTATTCAAATTTCGAAATGTCAAATTCAGAGCCTCTGGGGAAGCTTCAATCCTAATCACACAGAGCTGAAAATTCCTAGCTAATTTGTTCTGAAAGGTGGCACATATAGCTACATTTCCCTAACTTTGACAATCTTACATGGATGTTCTTGGATGGAAAAACTCACTTTATGTTTGGCTTTCACTTTACGTTTAGCTTTATGTCCAACAGTACCCTCCTTTTAGAGAAACAAGGTTGACCATAGATCAAATGGGCTGAACCAAACTCCTTTCTTTGGTTCTTCCCTGTATGTATAAAGCAGGCATAGTATCAATGCTGCTCCATGGAATCAGGTGGGCCCATAAATATGCCTTTCGGGGTCTTGAGGGTGATAGGGTATAGGGAGCTTGTAGATTACCATACACTCTTTCCATATGGACTTTGTATAGACATACATGACGTTGGTGCCCTTGTCAGACACCACTTTCTTGGGGAACCCTGCTCAGGTCAAAATTGCCATCAGGAACCTAGCCACTACAGGAGCAGTCACACATCTCAGAAGTATGGCCTCTGGGTCCGTAGTGGCATGGTCCACCAAAACTAGGATAACCCTGTTGCCTAAGGCCCAACAATGTTGATGCCGACCCTTTCAAAAGAGGTTCAAATGCCAGGTGGCCAGGTATAGCAACCAGTTCAACCTTGAGATTTTTCCCTCTTTTCCCATTTGCCTGGCAGGTGGGACATAACCTAAAGAATACATCTGAGGATGTCTTCCTCCAGGACCATTAGAAGTGGGAGACAAGCTTGGCCAAGGTCTTGCACCACCCCAGATATCCTGACAAAGGTATGTCATGAGCCAGGCCCAGTAGGAAAGCCTTGTAGCACTGGGTGACCACCAACACACTGGTAACCCTGGACTCAGGAACTTTAGGCTCAATATATAGGAGGTCATTCTTTTAGAGGTGCCACCAGTTGCTTGGTCCTAAGCTTGCTGCCTCAAGCTCTCCAGGGTTGGGCATCATTGTTGTGCTTGGCAGAATATTTCCCTGGTGGACCCATTCTTAACTTGCCATCCAGCAACCTCAGACAGGTTTCCTGGGGTGACATTGCCCTCCCCAGTAGGTTCCAGGGCATCCTATTCCTCTGGTGCCCCATTTACCCTGGACCGTGGGAGTTTAAGGCCCTGGGTTTCCATGCCCCCTATCATTCCCTTTCTTGGCAACTGCCTGGCCCATTTTTCCAGGCTCCATGCTTCCTTGACTCCCCTTCTGGATAGCCATGGGCCAGGTGATCAGGCATACTTATTCAGTCAACCCTTTCATCACCAAATGAGGTTTAAGCTCCACTTCTTTCCAGATAGGGCGCTCCAATTCATTGTCTACCAGACAGCGTACAGGCATGGCCGGGCTCTCAGATACCTTTACAGACCTGAGATACCTCCACTCAAAGAGAACCAGAGCTACTGGGTAGTGGATCTCCTGATTTTCTGCCACTACAACCCAGTAGAATGTATTGCATACCTGCTCTGAGGACACAAGATGTCACCATACGCTAGTCATACTGGCTCCGGCGTCCCTCGGAGACTCCACTCTCTACCCCGTAATGGTGACCCACTACCTATACTTAGAAGTATTGGAAGACATGTGGGCTCTGGGCACCATCTCATTGTCACCAAGGGACACTAGGGTAACCCCTGCTCTTTCATCTACACTAACCCGGGCAATCTACTCCCCAGTCTCAATACTGGCCAACACTGCATTAGTAGGGGCTGTGCCCTCTTGGGACACTTGGAATTCCCTTTCACATGCCCATATTGGTAGAACTCCTGGCACTAGGGGACACTCCTACCTGTCTTTTTATCAAAGTAGCTATTGTTATTTTGAATTATTCTGGGGTCTTGAAAGGCACATAGTTCTTATTTTTCTCTCCCTTTCTTTCTTCTGGTGGGGACTCTGACAACTGTTTTAGGTATCCCAACCAGATGCCTTTTCGACACTGTGATGTTGACCCAGATGTTCCCCACCTTCACAAGCTCCTTGAAATCAGTGAGCTTTCTATCAACGAGATGTTGGCGTAGCTCTGTAAAACAGATATTGGGCATGTGATCTCTCAAAATCAGATTGTGTAGCCAGTAAAATCATTGCCTTTGCTGCTCCTCACCCAACCACTCAGTATCTTTCTAGAGTAGTCCAATAAATCTACCCAAGACTGGCTTATGACTGTCCCTTAATCTGAGGTGGTACCTCCCATGTGGCAGCACAAACATGCAATTAAAATAGCTTTCATAGAGCATTCTGCATCTGAATCTCCACCTCTAGTGTCAAAAGGATGTCCTGCCACACTGTGGGCATCTGTTTTCACAAGCTTTCTCTTGATCTCCATTGTAGCAAAAAGAATGCAGCGTAACCTATATTTGGAAAAAGGAAAAAAATAGTCAAATCAAAAACTAAGGAGAATTTCAAAAGAGATGAAATCAGATGCCTATGTAGTTATCTGGGATTTTAGTATGAAGCAAATATGGTACTACAGAAACAGAATTAGTGAATCTTCCAATGAGCACCAGTCTGAGAAATTAGGTTGTTGGTTGAGGAAGGTGTGAGCCGCGGACATCTAGTCTTGCAAGACTGTGGCAATGTCGAAAGCTTTGCCAACCTGCTTCAACTCTCTGAGATCTCCCTGCTGCTTGTGCTATAGCTACTAGGGATTGAGCAGTGATTTTCTCAGGACAGTGTTTTGACCTAACCGAGTGGGTTTATTTATTTGGCAGGGGTACCCCCTCCAAAATTAATAACCCCACTTATGTGGTGCTGAGATTTGCCGTGTTTCCTTTCCAGGTCAGCCAACAAGTAGTAAGTGGTTGCCTTGAGTACTTGTGTGCGGCTGTCTGCATTACTGCTACATAGCTGTGCATCACAAGATATACATCCTGGGGAAAGAAAATCATTTCCCCAGTCCGTGCATGCTAAATCTGCTGATCTCCTAGGCCCAAGAAAGAGAGAAACAAAATTAGGTAACAGCTTCAGATCCTGTCCATACTCAGGGGCGTAACTTAGGCGGTAAGATTTGAGTGGGGGTGAATCTTACATCTCTTAAATGCAATTGAGAATAGGTGGACTACTCCTATGAGGAGCAGGGTCAGTATTGGTTTGCTTTAGGTGGGACACTGGGGACGATTTAGAGTCAGGCGTACTGATACTGCAGTGCATCGGTGACGAGGTACCCTGTCCGGAAGACTCCAGGTCAGTTTTATGCCAATGTAGTAGAGTTTCCTGCATCATCATAAAACTTCCTCTGAAGGCCCAAATGAGTAGGCACCATCAAAGGTAAGCCATCTGACCATCCACCCTATTTATAGGGGATGGTCAGGTGTCCTTTATTTACTGTCCATCACTACTCTAGGTAATTTCCCAAATAAAAATAAATATGGGTGAGATGACCAAGGTTCATTATGGACTATTCCTATGAGGAGCAGGGTCAGTATTGATTTGCTTTAGGTGAGCCTTCTTGTCCCCTCTCGAACTCTTCTAAGACCTTCCTTCCCTTGTCTCGTTATGTCCAGCCATATCCATACATATTGCTACAATAAACTTTGTAAGGTTACACATGTCCACGCGGTGTACAATAATTACACTCTCGCAATCATTCTGGGGTTGGCCCCCCATTCCAGCTTCCGGCTTGATTCGACGGCCCTTCCCTATCTCCTACTCCTTCTAGTTCTCCGGTTTCTTTACTCACCAGGTATTGCTGAAATATACTCCAGTACGCCTTTGGCCTAGCTTGCGGAGGTAGAAGATCACTGTAGGCATCAGACTGAGTATTTCTAAAAAATCATGTCTCTAGTCCATTCCTCGATAGTTGGGAATGAGCCTCTGCCAGATCGCATTGCAACCCGCCTTTTAGCCAGCAACAACCCCATCGCTACTAACTGTTGGACCTCTTTATTAATTACCTTGTCATACTCCAGCAACGCGAGGAAAGGATCCAGGGCAGACCAGTTATTTCATTTACTACGTGAAATATTTTCCACCAGAATTCTAATATTACTGCGCAGCTCCAGACTACATGCATATAATTGACCTCTGTATCTGTGCAGCAACAACAGGATTCTGATTCTCGTGGGCCATATCTGAACAATCGTTCTGGAGTGTAGTACGCTCTATTGATATATTTAAAATGTATAAGGTGGTGCCTGCATTCAGTGATATATGTCTGGTCACCTTGCAGCAATATTGCCATTGCTTGTCTCCAATTATATGACCCAAGTCCCTCTGCCAGTCCTGACTTGCTTTCAAATGTGTTGACCTTCTGTTTTCTTGTGTGATATTATAGATCCTAGAGGCTAACTTAGCGGGGAGGGGGCTCAAATTATATGAGTGAGGGCTAGCATCTCAGATGATTCCTGGAGAGTGTCCCTTAATAGCACGCTCAAAGCGTGCTGTACTCTGAAGGGCTGGTAGCGTACTAGAGGAGAAGGAGTATGCCCCTAGGTTAATATATGCTACAATTTACGGAATTCACCCTCCTTGAACATATCACCTACTTCTGTAATGTTTACCTTGTGCAAAGCTTTGGATACTTCCATCTCTTTACCAGTTGGAAGCCAGGTGCACCATTCTAGGGGAATCGAGGGTGAGTACAACAACGGCCCCGCATGACTATCAAGTAGGTTATGCCAGGCATGCGTGGACGAGTTAAGGGAATCCAGTAGGCTGTGTTTTCTAGTCGGCGTCTTAAAAAGCACCTGTGGGAGAGTGTCTGAGTCAGCTGCTATTTTCTCTATATGAAAGTGCGGAAGGAACTCTGGGCTGTGTATTCATGCATAGGCATGTGAACACTGAGCTGCTCTATAATATGAATCTAGATCTGGGGCATTAGGACTCCCCATGGAATATGGCAATGTGAGAGTTTCCCATTTGACACAAGGTTGTTTACCCACCCAGGCTATCTTAATTAGAATGGATCTCATCTTGGAAAATATGTGTGCTGGGAGCACCATGGGGTTGTTTTGAAATGAGAATAACAATCTCGGAAAGACGACCATCTTCATTAGTAAGATCCACCTCAACAGCAAGACGGGTAATCGTATCAATCTCACCACATTTTCCTCAAGCTTCCCCAGGGCTTTCCTATAGTTATCAATGATGTCTACCTCAGAGTCTGTTTGTACCTGTATACCTAGATAACTGACCGACTCTGTAGTCCCTTGCAGTGGGAATTCTATATGAATTGGCTGTGTAGATGGGGTCAGTGACAACATTTGGGACTTGGTCCAGTCAATATTTAAGCCGGACAGCTGTCTGAAGTGGAGCACCTCAGTCAGCACTGGGGTAAGATGGGTTGCAGGTTCTCTTACATATAGAAGCATGTCATCTGCATATGCTGAGGCTATCAATTGGGAACTTGGGAAGTGCACCTCCTGTGGCTATGGTACTCCATAAGAGCACAAAGTAGCGGTTCAGCAACTAGTGCATACAAAAGGGGAGGATAGGGGGCACCCTTGTCGGGTGTGTCAAGAGATAAGTATAGGCAGCGTCACCCTGTTCCCCAGTCTGACTCTGGCCACCGGGGCCTCATACAGCACTTTTACTAGCTGGAGAAAGACTTCCCCTACTCCAACCCATCTCAGCATCGCTTCTAAAAAAGGCCATTCTACAGAGTCAAACACTTCCTCAGCGTCTAAGAAGACTGCAGCTGCACTAATTTTTGGGTTTATATGCTGAAACGCAGCAAAGACTGTTCTCAGATTGGATGTCAAATTACGCCCAGGAACAAAGCCCGCCTGCTCCGCCCACACCAGTCCAGGGATCAGAGGAGATATTCGGTTAGCCAGTATTTTAGCGAAAAGTTTTGTATCTACATTGAGCAGGGACAGGGGTCTGTATGATGAACACTCATTAGGGGGTTTACCTGGCTTGAGCAGGGTGACTATTGTAGCCTCTCTCATCTAAGTATGGGCAAAATTAGCAAATTCGCAGTACGCAAATTGGTGCGAAAGCAAATTCGCGGTCCACAAAATCCGCAAATTTGCGGATTTTTTTATTTTTGCGTGTTCGCGGGGCACTTTGCTTGTTTCCGGGTTTTTTTTCAGCGCGCCGACCGCGAAGTTACCCATGCGGTCGTACATGGGCGAGGCCATCTTGTTCGCGTTGCGTATTTCCGTTTCCGGGTGCTAGTTGCATGCTCGCGTTGTGCGCGGGGCGCGATTACGTGGTCGTGTGCGTTTTTGCGTGCTCGCGGGGGAAATATTGCGTGAATTTACCCACGCGGTCGCAATGGGCGCGGCCATCTTGTTTTCCATTCACTGCTATGGTTCTGGGCATGCTTTTTCCACCCTCTTTTAATCTCTGAAATCCTTTGTTTCTTTGAACTTTGTTTTAATTTTTTTTACTCATTATCTATCTCTTTATTTTTCTACATCTACATTTTGTGTTTTTTTCTACTTCTGGTTACTTAAAACTACTTTTTTTTAACTCTTTTCTTTTATTTACCTTTTCCCTATTCTTTCTTTCCTATTTTCTTTTCCTTTCCTGTCCAGGACCATGGCAAAGGGAGCCAGGAAGAACATCAAGGGGAAGGGTCCCGCACCCCATACCCGGCTCCCTTGCGGGCGCTTAAGGGGGGAGACAGTAGTAACCCAGGAGATCTTCAGCACGGTGGAGGTGGCCACACTGATTTTCTACGTCCAGCGCCACCTCCCCAAGATCTTGGAAGATCTTGGAGAGTTACATCACAACCTGCCTCTCTACTTTCATTGAGGACAACCATCTTTTGGCCTCCCACCAAGCGGGATTCCGCCCGGCCCACTCTACTGAGTCAGTGGTCCTGTCCGTCCTAGAGGAGCTAAAGTGCAAGGCTGATTCCAACTTACCCCAAGCCTTGGTGCTCATTGACTTGTCCGCTGCGTTTGACACGGTCGATCACTCCATCCTTCTCGGCCGTGTCAGCGCAGAGGGCATTTGGGGCACTGCCCTCTCTTGGCTCGCCTCTTTTCTTAAAGAACGGACCCAGGCAGTCCATCTTTCTGGCTTTTCTGCCCCCTCCCGCTTGGTCCCATGCGGGGTCCCCCAAGGCTCCTCCCTGTGTTCTCTTCTTTTTAATCTTTATATTTCCCCCCTCATTCTTTCTCTTCTTGACATGGGGGTTTCCGTGTATAATTATGCGGACGACCTCCAGTTAGTATTTGACCTTTCCTCTCCCTTGGACTCCCTGCCTAAATTCCACTCTACCCTAGTTTTCATCTCGGTGTGGATGAACCATAACCAACTTAAACTTATTCTGGACAAGACGGAGCTGGTCCTGACTGGCCCTACCGTCTCCCCTTGGTCTGCCGCCTTCTGGCCTTCCATCTTCGGCCCCTCGCCAGTACCGGCGGCCTCAGCAAAGACCTTGGGTATTAAAGTCAGTCGGGACCTCTCCATGCATGCCCAGATTAGTTCAGTTGTCTCCTCCTGTTTCCTTTCCCTCCGGATTATTCGGAAAGTGTCCCGTTTCTTTTCTCCCGATGCCCTTAAACTTATTATTTTGGCAATGATTCTTTCCCGTCTTGATTACGGGAATAGCCTCTTCGTGGGCATCCCGGCCTACGAACTACGCCGCCTTCAGGCTATTCAGAATCAGGCCGCTCGCCTTATCTATCACCTCCCCAAGTTCCACCACATCACTCCTGTTTTGAAATCCCTTCACTGGCTCTCCATCTGCCAGAGATCCCTTTTCAAGATGGGATGGCTGGCTTTCATGGCTCGTTCCCGCACTGCCCCGGCATTCATTAATTCCCTTATCATTCACTACACCCCCAGCCGTGCCCTCCGTTCCTCCAATCAGGCCCTTCTCAATGTCCCTCGCGTCCACAGATCTAAAACTGGAGGTACTAGATTTTCTGTACTAGCCCCTCGCTTTTGGAACAGCCTTCCTCTGTCCATTAGATCCACCCCAGTTTATTCCCAATTCCGCAAGGCCCTTAAGACCTTTCTGTTCTCCCAAGCGTACTCCTGCTGATTCCCATCTCGGCAGATTTCTGTGCTCCTCAGTCCTTAACTCTAGCGCCAGGAAGACGCTTGGTCACAGTGCGCTCTATCAAGAATTTATTAACTAACTATCGTCGCGTGCCAGGTACGGGCTCCGGGATCGTCACCAGTTATGGGGGAAGGTGTGCCGGGCCACGTATCGGGAGTCTGGGGTCCGGCGCAGCTACAACAAGGCGACACACCGGTGGTCTGACATCCTGGACCTGGAGCAAGACCTGCTTGGAGTCGAGATCCCGGGCCTTGGTGAGTAGTAGTAGCTAGTATTTAATCACTACTTTGTTTTCTCTTGCTCTGTGTTATGATATTGCAATTTGTTTTTTCCAAAGAGCAAGAATGCTGCCAATTACATTGCAGGTAAATTATGTTTCAAAAGCTTCTGTGATTGCAGGTGCTCGCCTGCTCACTGGCGGTGCTACTATGCTAACTTGTTTTCAATTTTGTGCTCATTTGGCCTGAGTGATTATATATGAGTGAATACTTTACAGAACTGCGTAATGCTAGAGAGACTAGAGACTCAAGTCTAGTCCTTCCTTTGTACTCTTGCTGCCACTAAGAAGAGATAGTGGTGGATTGACAGTATATTATGACTTGTTATTAGTAGTAGGACATTTTTTAGTGGTCTGCAATCATGATGACGGACTGTGTCTGTCACGTCGTGTGCTGCTGAGTGCTGGCAGTCGTAGTAGAACCTTTTTGTTGTTGGTTTAGTTAGTGATTTACAACATAACTTTCCAAGTAGACGATCTGCGAATCCAGCAATACTGTACTATCCTCCTAGTTGACCAGATCAGATAGGTCAATACATGTACTGCAATTGTTGGTAATTTGTTTCCCCGAGATCATTTTAGATTGTGGTCAAAGAAATCAAATATTTCAAAAAAACAATCATCCATGTATGTGTTTATTTGATGATCATCAGCAGCATCTCCCAGGGGCAAGACGACAACAGAGACGCCGGCGGAACAAGGTGGGCAGGATCGGTCCTCAGAGGTCTCTTCTGCTGGCCCCAGTAGGTTGTTCTGTTGTTAATATTAATAATTACACTTCCCCAACGTTTACAGCACCTATTCATTCCAAACTGTTTGCTAATTCTAGTTTTTTACAAAATAGTCTTTGATCTTCTTGTAGACTGTTTCTACATTATCCTGCCTCTACTATCACTCTCTGTGCTACTACTATTTACTATTATTATGAGTCGGTCTGTGTAGGTAGCTAAGCTTGCCCAGTCGGCAAACGGTGTTAAACCAAACACTGATCTAGCAATAGCTCTAGGCACTGAGTGCAGTCCTCTGGGTTGCCCTTGCTGTCTATTCCAGTCTTCCTAATGTTAGTGCTTTGACAATTCCCAACAACAAAATGTCAATGTCAACCAAGAATAAGCTAGTAGTTGGCTTTTTGATTCGATAGGAGCACATACCATACCACTAGTGTTTCAGGGACTATTCTGCACATACAGAAGTATGGACAAGAGAAATAGGACATTGTTGATGATAGGTGCAGTTTGACTTTCCACATACCTCAGTCAGAACAGAAGTTGAACCCCCATCCCCTGACTATCTAGTGTGTCTGAGCAATGATTAATTATACGACCCAGAAGAACAGAAGAAGACTACCGAGTCCTGACCTATCAGAGTCATGGAAGCATGCTTGCAAAGTGCAGTAGTGCAACTGCAAACCCTTCCGCTCACTCACTCGAAAACAAAAACCACACTGTGTTTTTTAGTTTTAAAGTTTTATTTTAAAATAACAAATAAAAAAACAATTTCCTTATTTTTAATAGCGCAGTATTCCCAGCGAGCAGTGGTGATAGATGACGTTAAAGTTTAAACACTCTTCCCTAGAATATACTTCAACTTACCACATCGAATTATTATAATAAGTAGTATAAATCTTTATTCGGTAAAATTGATCACCATAAAAGACAACAATATACATTTTAAAATACATTCCATCAAATTATACTAGCAACAACAAGGGTTGACCATACTTAAAATACGACTGAGCACTATCATAATTAATAAAACCACGGACAAAAAAAATACTCCAGGCACTCAGAATTAGCAGCTTCAAATAACTCCACTCTGGGTAGGTAGAGGCCTTGCAATCATTCCCAGAGATCTTGATCTAATAATCCAGGCACTACCTAAAAACTTTGCCACCCCGCATATCAATGGGGTAGATGATAGATCCGATGTAATCACTCGTAAGGCCGAGCGATGGCACCTCATCCCCAAACCTTTACATACTGGTTTCAACCAGTTTTTCCGCGCCACTTTATACGCGGGGCAGGCAAAAAGAAGATGGGCCACGGACTCTTTAGGGGCCGCACAGCCAGGACAAGATCGCAAGGGGCCGCCCTGGTTGGACCATTTTGAAGTAAATTTGTGTACCGGGAGGGTACCGTACCTTAATTTTAAAAAGAGGGCCCTGTCTAGAGGCTTGGTTATCAAGTCAAGGAAGGGTTCAAGTTTCCTTACACACTTACACTCCAGAAAAGACTCTGTAAGTGAACCCCCTGTTATACCACGTGATGCTTCGGCCTGAACCCAATCCCAATATAGTTTCTTGATCACCATTTTGGGCGGGGGCGCTTGAGACTCCCAAATATCTCTCAAACCCAATTGGGAGACCAATAGCCTCAAATTTTTCAACCAGCCAATTTTACACCCAGAGTCTAGAAAAATTAGCTCGTCCAGTACTTCAGCATATTTGGCCAACTCCTTAGTCCTTCTCAGGCGGACCCAAAAAAGCAATGGTCGCAGCCTCACTATATCCTTTAGGGCACGTCTACCAAGGTCTAACCGCAAGGGGATAAGCGGGGTGGAAACAGGGAGTGCCACCACATCTCTCAAAAACTTATTTTCTGCTAAGGTTAGCTCATTTACATTGTCGAACCCCCATAATTCGGAGCCGTACAATGCAGCCGGGAGTATCTGGCCATCGTAGATGGCCATTACCGGGGACACTGGTTTACTAATTGATGCCCGGTACTCTCGTAAGATCACCCCCGACACTCTTTTGTGGCCCAATAGCATTTTCGCTAAGTGATCCTTCCAGGTCATTCGGCTATTTATCCGGACCCCTAAATAGTCGAATGCCTCGACCAACTCCAAGGGAGTCCCATTAAGCAGAAAATTGTTTTTAAAATTTTTGGCAGGTGAAAAGGCCATCAATTTGGTTTTGGTGGTGTTGATGGTTAGGCCTCTCTCTGTACAAAAGGAGGAGAAACGCTGTAGGAGTTTGTGCAGGCCTATCGGGGATTTAGCTATCAGTAAGGTGTCGTCAGCAAAGAGCAGGGTCTGAATCTTTTCCCCCGCCAGGGTTGGGGCATCCGTCTCTTCTCCTCTCAGATGGTCCACCACTCCATTCACAAACAAGGAGAAGAGAGTCGGAGCCATGACACACCCTTGACGGACTCCACTCCTCACAGGTACCCTATCTGTCAGTTGGCCCTGTGTACCCCATCTGATCCTGGCGTATGTCCCCTCGTGGAGTCTTACAATTAATCTTAAGAGTGAGCCAGGAAAGCCCAAACTTTTCAGAATCTCCCAAAGTTTAGCACGGGGGACCAGGTCGAAGGCCGTCTTGAGATCTATGAAGGCCATATATAGGCTCCCCTTCTTGATGGTAACTGCCTTCCAATAGATCCCAAACAGCCGAAAGACCTGGTCCATCGTGCCCACCCTCTGGCGAAATCCGGCCTGCAGATGAGAGAGAATGCCTTCCTCCTCCATCCAGCCGCCCACCCTGGCGATAATGACCCTGCCAACCACTTTCTGGATTATGTCTATCAGACTAATCGGTCTGTAGTTGGCAGGGTCATCTCTTGCCCCCTTCTTGTACACTGTGACCACCTCGGCACCCTTCCATGAATCTGGCACGGGGTGTCCCTTTACTAACAAATTCATTATGGTGGCTATTAAATTTGCCCAGGCTAGGGGTTCAGCAATCAAGAGGTCCCCAGGGATCCCATCCGGCCCAGCTGCCTTTTTGGGCGTCAAATGTTTAATTGCTGCCACTACTTCGGAGGCCGTAAATAAGCACTCCGTCTCCCCGCCAGGATCCCTTCCCTCCCCACAAGCAACCAAAGGGCCAGATGTATCTTCACTGCCGCCATACAGAGATGAGAAGTGATTGAACCATTGCAGGCTGGTTATATGGGTTGCTAAAGGCTGGGTTTTACCCTGCCTAGCTCTATTGATTAAATCCCAGAATAACGTCGAGTCCCTCCTGCTGACGGCGTCTGTTATTTCCCTCCAGTGCTCCTCCTCCCACTCGCGCTTTGCCAGAGCAATTGCTCTCAAGTACTCCCTCCTGGCCGCTCTAACCAGAATAGGATTCCTTGAGAGCAAGGCAACTGACAAACTTTTCCTCTTCCCCCTGCAGTCCGCTGAATACCATGGGTTGCTGGATATGGGGGGAGTCCTATTTGATCTGGGGGTTTTCCCTTTAGAGGTGAAATAAAGACTCACTTGATCTATCGTGCCTTTATATGCAGAATCTAGTTGTAAAGAAGGGCACGGAGGGCTAGCAACCACCCGATCCATTGCTTCCAAGTCCCTGTACAGGGCTTCGATGGTAAATTTAATGGTCTCTAGTTGGTCTGCGTTTAACTGAGCCTTGTCCCACTTCAATCTACGATTGTTTTCGTAGGGGATGATCTCTTTGGTTAATTTCAACGGTGCACTCTTCCCTTTCTCTTTAATTTTGCCCCATTTAAACTTGCAGCAAAGCGGATTATGGTCGCTATCCTGGGTGGGTACCACCTCCATATCAATAAGGTCCATCCACATACTAACACTCATTAAAATATAGTCAATTCTGGACGGGGCCGATAGCCTGTTAAAAGTCATTGCACCTGATATATCAGACCGGGTCCTGCCATTAAGGGCTCTTAATTTGTGCTCCCTAGTGAGGGCGTTCAGTTGGATTGCCCTAGCAGACCATTTCCGGATGGGGGGTACCGTCAAGGGGGGGATAGACCACCTGGAGTCGTCCTCCTCAGTACCTAGTGGATCATCACCAAGAAGAGGTTCGAACGTACAATTAAAATCGCCACCCACCATAATTCTGGCTGAGGGAGGGCAATTAGCTAGAGCAGAATCAAGGCTCGATATGGTTGCCGAAGTATTATCCCCCGCAGCCCCTCTAGCGTACACATTAAAAAGTTCAAGCCTAATCCCCTCGATATGACCCCTGGAAGAAAGGTGCATTAAATCATTACACTGGGTGTCATTAGAGGCCATGTCCCAATCTAGGTCAGTTCTTATCCAGACTAAAAGACCTCCTGCTGGTCTACCTTTCCCTCTACTTATCGCTGGGGAAAAGAAGGTAGTGTAGCCAGATTTATCAATTGGTATCAAGCACCAAGTTTCTTGAAACAGGCAGACATCGAACTTCTCGATGAATTCATGCCATTCAGGAATGTCTAACTTCCTTTTTAGCCCGGCTACATTCCAGGAAATCAGGTTTATTACCCTAGAACCCTTGTGCACTAGAGAGAACCCTTCCGTGATCACCCCCCCCCGGCTCCATTCCCACACCTCTAGATTGGTGGCTGTTACTCACACAACAAGATTGCCTGTCGGGTTCAAAACAATCAACAACAATAGACATACCCGGGGCATCAAAATGAGGCATATTCGAGTGGATGACATTAGAGTCATCTATGGTTACCTCCTGGGAATTGTCACAAATAATTCCTCCTTGCTGGGGATCCACTCCATGTCTACCGCCTCCCTCCTCCATAGGCTGTAAGCATCAATCGCAGTCCTCCATGCCACTAAGCTGCGAAAACCTATTGAAAGTATCTAAGGGGGTGAAGGGTCTAAGATGCTCCATTGCACCATTGTGGCTTAGGTGATGTCTCTGTGGAACCGTAAACCAACCAGACTGACCATTAGGGTAAAGCTGATGCTGGCCAAATACCTGATGAGTACTATTGTAACCAAACTGCTTGGGCCATGGGGCATAAGACTCTTCCCTATGTTTGGGGGGGTAAGGAACCGGCCTCGGGTAAAAGTAGGTTAAGGGCCTAGGTGTAATAGAGTTTCCTCCTCCTGCATATGGCCAGTTTAAAATGTAGTCCACTGCACGGGGGTCTCTAAAATTAACCACCACTAGATCCCCGTCAATATCTTTCCTAGTGTTACCCAACCACGGGATCCTTCTGACATGTACAATATCTCCATCCACATTTGGGGCTATAGGCCTGAATGTCCTCAACCAATGAATTATTTTATTTTTCAATTGGCCAAAACCTTCCTTCTTATTGTCTGCTAATGGAGGAACCCCGGTCATGACTACTACATAGGGCACCGCCTGAGGTGGAATTTCCACTTGAGGTACCCTAGTAAGAGGACCTCTGGTGCGTCCCCCTTCCCCCTGTCTCTCGCTTCTGTTTACTGGGGGAGCCTTTGTCATTGGCCTTTGGGGGCCACCTTCTGTCACAGCTACAGAAATGATCGGGTTCATTGTAGGATTTTCTTTATGTATAGCAGGCACCGCCTTTCCCTGATGCTGAGACGACTGTTTAGACGGCTGGAGTAGAGCAGAGGGGGTAGCTACTGGGGGTTTTACAGTCACGCTAGACGAGACCCCAGTACAAGGTGTTAGTTGTGTTCCCCCACTCCCCTGAGCCCTGGTCACCGTGGCCATACTATTTAAGGCAGCCTCTACTAAGGTCAATCTATTTTCGACTTTCCTAAGACTCTCAATCACGGGTAGCAACAGAGACCTCAGTAAAAGTTCGAAATCCCCTACAGGTGGAGGAGGAGTCGATGAGTTTGTAAATAAGGGCCCCTGACTGTTATCTAAAACTGCTATATTGGGGACCTCAACAAGCGGAGTAGCCACCATTGGTGATGCCTCGGGTGTTACAGTAGTTGCAACTTCCATGGTAGCCCTTACATGCGGTGAAGATAATTTAGGGCCTTTGCCAAAGTCTAGATGGGAAATTTTAACTTTGCCTTGTCCCGCCCTTAATTTCCTCCTTTTTTTATTTGGTGGTGGTCCGTGTATCTGTGCAACCACTAGTTGCTTGGATTTCAATGATTTAAGCTTCAAGGGAGCAGCAGGGTGGCATGAGATCTGGGTAGGGGGGTCAATCACAATAGGATCAAGGGACATACCAGGCGAAGAAGTGCAGTCACGCAGTAAAAGTGGGAAGCCTTCTTGACTAACGGTTTCCCTCCCAAGGTCGATTAAGTCCCCCTCGGTGAACAAGGATACAGACGCAGAGTCAATAAAGGATCTGTTTTTCAAGCTTTCGATTGAACGCCTCCGCTCAGCCCTGCGTTCAGCCATGATCAATTCCTTCTCCCCCTCGGACAGTACCTTGGGAAAGTAATTGTCTAGTGACCCATTGCGAAGTTTGCCCTTCTTCCCAGGTGACCCCCCATCGGGTAGGGTAGCCATTAACTAACCTGTAACACGAGCCCACGGAGTGGGTTTTAGAGAGTGGGCCCAGCCCGGCCTGCTCTGGCCTACGAGGGCCTCAGAGGGCCCGCCCTTTGCCCGGGCTTCGCCCCGGGCGCTCCCGCGCAGCGGGTTACAAAGGTTTATATGGGCCTAAGGCTGGAATAAGCTGGGCGGGGCGGTCAGGGAGAGCGGGCCAGGTGATAGGCCGGAGGATTGCCGGGACTCCTGGGAAAGCGAGTCCCGGTTCCTTCGCTCGCAGCCCTGTCGCACGCTCTCTCACCCAGCTGGCTCCTGTGACTCCTGGGCTCCGGTGGCGGCAACAGCGCAGCGGGACCCGCGAAGCGGGTTCCGCAAGTAGTAAAAGTGGTCTCCCAGCGGCAGCAGGAACACACACAGCAAACGACCCCAATGTCAATAGGAGGCGGGGATTTTTAAAAAGGTGAGCTGGGCGGGGCGGTCAGGGAGAGCGGGCCAGGTGATAGGCCGGAGGATTGCCGGGACTCCTGGGAAAGCGAGTCCCGGTTCCTTCGCTCGCAGCCCTGTCGCACGCTCTCTCACCCAGCTGGCTCCTGTGACTCCTGGGCTCCGGTGGCGGCAACAGCGCAGCGGGACCCGCGAAGCGGGTTCCGCAAGTAGTAAAAGTGGTCTCCCAGCGGCAGCAGGAACACACACAGCAAACGACCCCAATGTCAATAGGAGGCGGGGATTTTTAAAAAGGTGAGCTGGGCGGTCAGGGAGAGCGGGCCAGGTGATAGGCCGGAGGATTGCCGGGACTCCTGGGAAAGCGAGTCCCGGTTCCTTCGCTCGCAGCCCTGTCGCACGCTCTCTCACCCAGCTGGCTCCTGTGACTCCTGGGCTCCGGTGGCGGCAACAGCGCAGCGGGACCCGCGAAGCGGGTTCCGCAAGTAGTAAAAGTGGTCTCCCAGCGGCAGCAGGAACACACACAGCAAACGACCCCCATAACTGTGCGGAAGCCCTCACCTTGTTTGACCTTCAAGTACTGGTGGTGATGAGGAGTAGGTGGTGAAAATTGAAAAGCTCTTGTTGGCAGAAGGGCAATGGAATCTTCTGTCTGTAATTAGAAAAATGGTGCACGTTAAAAAGCAAGCATTCATCAGTTGTGCCAAAAAGTGTTGCATGTTATGGCTAAGCATATAAAAAGTTAACACCCTCCCCAAAACCGTCACTTTTTTTCAGTCCCAATAATTAAAAATAGTTTAGGTATTAACATTTTCTTCCATTACGAGACGAAATAGGTGGTGATGAATGGCATCTAAAAATATGACATGTTTTTTCTAGGCGTCACAACATCGGATGCGGCACCTACCACCAGTGCCGAGGCCAGCAGCACGGAGGCGTCCACTACAGGGGCTGATGCGGCGGCGCCACAAGTGCCACCAGGAGGAGCTGCTGTGGGGGATGGCTCAGCAGCGGCAGACGGTGGTAAGTTATTATACTCCTTACTTATTGACATTTTAGAGTAGGCTCGCAAAGGGGTATATGATGTACTGTACAGTAGACAGTACACTAGTACAAGTACACTGTACTGTTAAGAACAGTTACTAATTTAGAACTACATTTTTGCCATCACGGAGAAGACAGTCACCCTTGACTTAGCAATAGCATTAGCGGCGGTAGTTCTCGAGTAAGCAATGGCCCCCTCTATTTGACTTCAACTCAGCTGTGAAACTTTTATCGTGAAGCAAAGTCAGATCAGATGAACTTGAGGGATGTGATGAACTAAAAGGGAAAGAAGGGTGTAAGGAAGGACAAGCAAGTCATAACATTTATGACTATAAAGAATGATACGTGTTTTGAATGCATGCAGAGGTGGCTGATAGGAAGGAATCAGATGCATGGCTGCTTGAAGCAAGGATGGTTGGAGGAGAAAGAAAAGATGACTGTCTGTGTGGGTGAATCAGAAAATGCATGTGTGATGTGCATTGCAATATATCATTTGGGTGAAACTCAAATGCAAGTCAAGACGGTGGTTTACCAAATAAAATAAAAAGGGTGTTGGTTGTTGAGAAAAAGTAAAGTTGGTCCAGTTGAGACATTAAGGAGAATGATAGACGTTTACTTTGGAAGCCTGGATGGTATCTTCTTCCTCATAGATAGCAAAGATGTATGGAGCAGACGCTCAGTGGATGAAGAGTTTTACTTTGAACAGCATGTCCGTGCCAGAGTAGCAAAGCAGAGGAAATCCAAATACTAGAAGTTGTGATTGTTCAGAAATACTCCCTTGACTAACAGTACAGTAGTTTACTTTGCAAGCACAGCATATATTGTGTATGTATTGTATAGTTCACTTTATATCAAGTCAAGTCCCTTCCTCCGGCAATTATGGGTACCACACTCACTCCCTATGTTAATAATATTCTTTCAGCTGTGTCAATCATGGGTGGCCTATTGCTGTTGTTCACTCAATCTATCAAAACAAAGCACCTAAAGTCATCCATCATATAAGCAAAGATCATGTGATCGGCTGGATATATGATCAGAAATGAATAATCTTCATTTTCCTTTTGTAGTAGTCAAGGGCGGCCCGGGGGTGGGGGGGGGGGGCAGTGCGAAATATAAATTACATTGAGCAGTAGCCCTTGATGTAACCGAGTATGGTCAGTGCCACCCCTATAGAAAAGTAAGAGCTTCCCTATCCCTACCTGCATGTACTGCTTAAAGTAATGCGAGTCTGCGTCATCATGACTTGTGTCTGTTTTTCTAGGGTGCAAGCTGACTGAGCTGGCATTATGCCGGCTACCACAAGTTCACGTACAAGTAATTTTTTTTTGCAAAACAAGAGAAAAAAAGAAGACTGGTGTACTCTCTGACTATGTAGTGAGTCCATAGTGCTGATAGTAAAATTCCTGAAACTCCCACTAATGTTACAGGCGTACAAAGACGGCGGAAAGATACATTCCAAAATGTTATACTGTGCTTGCAAGTTGCTAGTGTTACTGTGAGACAACTTTCTGTTGAACTTTTTTGTGTTAATGTTAAAGAGTATTGGTTACAGTATTTTTCTTTCTTTCTTCATATAGATGCTCCACAAAAACTCTCTCGCAAGGAGATAGCTGTCCGGGCCAGGGCCCGGAAGCTGGAGGCCATTTGTACCGAATATCGGCGGCTGGTGGCTCGGGAGCAGGAGGAGGAGGCGGCAACAGTAAGTATGGGCGAAATTTGCTCGAAATCGCAATCCGCAAAATCCGTGAATTCGTGTGAATTTGCGGATTTCTGTTTTTTTGCATGTTTGCGGCATTTTTTGCGTGTTCGCGGGGCTTTTTGCGTGTTTGCGGGCCGCTTGTATTGCGAAGTTGCCCACGCGGTCGTGTATGGGCACAGCACCCTCTGGTTCACCACTGCCACCCTCTGGTTCATCACTGCCCCCCTCTGGTTCACCACTGCCACCCTCTGGTTCACCCCTGCCACCCTCTGGTTCACCCCTGCCACCCTCTGGTTCACCACTGCCACCCTCTGGTTCAGCACTGCTACTCTCTGGTTCACCCCTGCCACCCTCTGGTTCAGCACTGTCACCCTCTGGTTCACCACTGCCACCCTCTGGTTCACCACTGCCACCCTCTGGTTCATCACAGCACCTCTGGTTCACCACTGCCACCCTCTGGTTCACCCCTGCCACCCTCTGGTTCACCACTGCCACCCTCTGGTTCACCACTGCCACCCTCTGGTTCATCACAGCGCCCTCTGGTTCATCCCTGCCACCCTCTGGTACAGCACTGTCACCCTCTGGTTCACCACTGCCACCCTCTGGTTAACCACTGTCACCCTCTGTTTCAGCACTGCCACCCTCTGGTTCACCACTGCCACCCTCTGGTTCACCCCATGCCACCCTCTGGTTCACCACTGCAACCCTTTGGTTCATCACAGCACCCTCTGGTTCACCCCTGCCACCCTCTGGTACAGCAGTGTCATTCTATGGTTCACCACTGCCACCCTCTCGTTCACGACTGCCACCCTCTGATTCATCACAGCACCTCTGGTTCACCACTGCCACCCTCTGGTTAACCACTGTCACCCTCTGGTTCAGCACTTCCACCCTCTGGTTCAGCACTTCCACCCTCTGGTTCACCACTGGCACCCTCTGGTTCACCCCTGCCACCCTCTGGTTCACCACTGCCACCCTCTGGTTCATCACAGCACCCTCTGGTTCACCCCTGCCACCCTCTGGTACAGCACTGTCACCCTCTGGTTCACCACTGCCAACCTCTGGTTCATGACTGCCATCTTCTGGTTCATCACAGCACCTCTGGTTCACCACTGTCACCCTCTGGTTAACCACTGTCACCCTCTGGTTCAGCACTGCCACCCTCTGGTTCACCACTGCCACCCTCTGGTTCACCACTGCCACCCTCTGGTTCACCCATGCCACCCTCTGGTTCACCACTGCCTCCCTCTGGTTCACCACTGCCACCCTCTGGTTCACCCCTGCCACCATCTGGGTCATCACTGCCACCCTCTGGTTTACCTCTGCCACCCTCTGGTTCAGCATTGCCACCCTCTGGTTCAGCACTGTGACCCTCTGGTTCACCCCTGCCACCCACTGGTTCATCACTGCCACCCTCTGGTTCACCACTGCCACCCTCTACCGAGACCTTTTGTGATGCAGCGGCAGCACAAAAGATGTGCCATGGTGCTGGGTATTAACAACGTGACGCATCTGAGAGATGCGCCACGTTGTAAAGCCCGGCGCCATCAGGAGGCATTCCGGCGCAGGCGAGGGCGTTCCTGCGCAGGAACGCCTCCTAAAAGTGGCTGAGTGAATTCTACAAGATTTCACTCAGTCACTTTTAGGCCAATGCTGCGTCAAAACCTACTCCTGCTTGAAGCAGGCGCAAGGCTTGATGCAGCATTGGGGAGATAGGGCCCCCCAGAGCATTGCTGGAGCTGCGTCGCAAGCACGACGCAGCTCCAGCAATGCGCTGCTTTTACGGCACAGATGCGTGACGCATCTGTGCCGTTTTTGCTACATGGTGCGGCGCACAATAACTGGCGCATCCCTGGGGATGAGCCAGTTATTGTAAATCTGCCCCTATACATTTAGCCAACGAGGGAGCACTTACTGATTAGACAGTAGAAAGTACTCCAGTTGAGTAGAGGTATTGCACAAAAAGGTGGCATCTTCATGGACAAACACGCAGGGCGGGATTCATTCTGCCCCCTGTTAGACTCATTTTTTGTGCCCTTCTGCCCTCTGTTAGACTCGTTTTTCCCTTGTTTTTCTGCCCTTTTGCCCTTTGTTAGCCTCGTTTTTCCCTTGTTTTTCTGCCCTTCTGCCCCCTGTTAGACTTGTTTTTTGTGCCTTTCTGCCCTCTGTTAGACTCGTTTTTTGTGCCCTTCTGCCCTCTGTTATTCCCTTGTTTTTCTGCCCTTCTGCCCGCTGTTAGTCTCATTTTTTGTGCCCTTCTGCCCTCTGTGAGACTGGTTTTTGTGCCTTTCTGCCCCGTTAGACTAGTTTTTTGTGCCCTTCTGCCCTCTGTTAGACCCGTTTTTCCCTTGTTTTTCTGCCCTTCTGTCCTCTGTTAGACTGGTTTTTTGTGCCCTTCTGCCCTCTGTTAGACTCGTTTTTCCCTTGTTTTTCTGCCCTTCTGCCCTTTGTTAGGCTGCTTTTTGTGCCTTTCTGCCCTCTGCATCACCACATCATCACTCAGCGCTACCCCAGCATCACTCAGCACCACCACATTATCACTCAGCACCACCACATTATCACTCAGCACCACCACAGCACCACTCAGCGCCACCACAGCATCACTCAGAGCCACCACAGCATCACTCAGCGCCACCACATTATCACTCAGCACCACCACAGCACCACTCAGCACCACCACAGCATCACTCAGCACCACCACAGCATCACTCAGCACCACCAGAGCACAAATCAGCACCACCACAGCACCACTCAGCGCCACCACAGCATCACTCAGCACCACCACAGCATAACTCAGCACCACCACATTATCACTCAGCACCACCACAGCACCACTCAGCACCACCACAGCATCACTCAGCACGATCACAGCATCACTCAGCACCACCACAGCACCACTCAGCACCACCACAGCATCACTCAGCACCATCCCAGTATCACTCAGCACCACCACAGCACCACTCAGCATCACCACAGCACCACTCAGCACCACTACAGCACCACTCAGCACCAACCCAGCATCAATCTGCGCAACCATTCAACAACAACTGGTTCAAATATGTTCTCTCAATGATTCAAACTTCATTACAAATGTCACAAAAAGATGTTAATATTTCACTTCTGTTCTTGGATTTTCGTCACAATAAAATACACTGAATATAATCTTCACAAAAGTTATTTACAAAAGTTTAAGCTATTGCCATTATAAATTAAAATCACTTTTATTTAAGTATTAATTATTTAAAAAAATTAAAAGCCATTGTAATTTGTAATATCAATACAGCTAAGTCACGTAAATACAAAACATGTTGCATTACAAATGCTATAGGTGTCACATTTGCGAAAGTTATAACTATTGGCATTGTAAATGACAAAGCTATTAATTTAGCTATTTTCAAAACCAACACATAAATTAAAAAAAATGTCATTTACAAGACCAATAGCTCAAACTTTCCTAATGCGAGACCTATTGCATTGCAAATGCTTGTTTTTATATCTGTCAGTGATTCCTGCTGAGGTTTAATTTTCGTGACAGGCGCCTCATTGCCTACTTGTAAATATTCTCTGACCCTGCTTCAAGGGTCTGAGCAGGGTCAGAGAATAGTTGCAAGTAGGCAACGAGGCGCCTGGAAGCACTTACAGGCTTACAGCAGCAGGTGCCCAAGTTGAAGTTAATTTCTTTGTAACCCTTTTGTAAAAGGTTACAAAAAATTAGCTTAAACTTTTGCACCTGCTGCTTTAACCCTGTAAGTGCTTGGCTGAAAATCCGTCCCCGCTGATTCGCGGATTTTACCGCGATTTCGCGAGATTCGCGGATTTGCGAAATCGCGGAAAATCCGCAAATTCCACGAGCGGAACGAATTTTCAGCCCATGCTTAGGCAACAGCTGCATCCTCCTCCAGTGCCACTGGGTCCACCAGCCAGCAGCCTCCAGTGATATGGCCCCGTGGTCCGACAGCCTCCCGCCGCCGCCGCGGAGCAGCAAAAAACACAGCAGCTGCCCCCCCCCAGAGCCTGGATGGCATGTCAGCACCATCTCTGCAGGAGAGTGGACTACCTGGAGCGCGCAGTTGAGAAGCTGAAGCGCCAGCTCTAGGATCTCCGCAAAGAGATGCGGGACCACCTGTCCACAGGACACCGCCGGAAATGACTGTCCCTTGCCCCTTTTTTAAAGACTGTTGGGGGGGAATTTGACGTTGGGGATTCAGAGGGACTTTTTCAGGGACATTCTTATGGACATTAGTTGGAGTTAGGGATGTGGGTTGGGTCTTTTGAATAGTTTATTTTTGTTAGGGGAAATATAATAATTTATTTTACATACTTCAACATAGTGTATGCGTTCATAAGATTTTGTGGGGTGGTGGGCGGGGGTTACTGTACGTTTGGTTTCCTCAAACTTACCAGCATGAATTATCTAAAATATCCAAAAATGTATAAAAAGTGCCACTAAAAGAGTTAGTGAATTCAATTGCCCTACTAGTACTTTACTAGCACTGTTGTCAGTCTCGCCTCTCCTCCGAGTCCTAGCCCATTATTCTACCTCCCCAAAATGCTTATCTTACCTGTGATTCATGTTTGAGAATAGAGCTAGGCACAGCACTGGCTGCATGGCAAATGGCGATTACAGTTGCCCATGAAATCCATCCAGGACAAAAATTCCATTGTTGTGGTGGTAGTAGGAGTGGTACCACAGTAGCAGCATATGAAAAAAAAGGAAATGAGACATTGAGTGGCCTGAGAGGAGTATTAGCAGGAACAGTATATATTTGCAGCCTAAGCAATGGTGAAGATAAGTATGGGAAAAAAATATTTGCATGGATGATTATGGCTACAACAAGAACAGTGACACAGCAGCATATCCTTTCTTCACGTGTAGGAGGATGCTGTTGACGATGGATCAAATGGATGGTGGGCATGAAATTCAGAATTGATTTGAAAGTACTCATTGGTGTTTTTTTAAGCAGAATTACAATATCCTAGGATTCATATAGCTGCCTTAAAGTTGATTTGAGGAGGTTGCTTGCACCTTATCCTCCCCAGCACATGTGTGGAAATATTGTTGTCATTTAGTCACACCTCAATGAAAACCACACAGCCCGGGGGAAGAGGGTTAGGGTTTGAAAATTGGATGGGAATGTGGTTTTTTGGGAAAGTTTTGTTGAGAGAGAAAAAAAACACAGCATGGACAAACTACAAATGAAGAAAAACAAATCTTTGGATTCGAAGATATCCATACATCTTTTAAGGGACATAAAGGAAGTGTATGCACTACTGCACGCATGAAGTTGTTTGCTAAATGGATGGTTAGGTTACTGAAAAGTAGTACTTACTACAACTTACTAACTATGAAGAAACAATGTGACAGTACAGGGCTGCAGTAATTACGCAATTTCACTTGCCTATCTGCCCTCAGAGAGAATAAACACTTACATTAGTGTATTAAATTAGTTTTAAAAATAGCAAAGAAACTTATCAAATAGCTGGAGGGATGAATTTGAAGCAGAGAAGTTCACAACAATAACAATATTTAAAAGATAAGGAGAAGTGAAGAGGATACTGTAACTGTATGTTGTAGTTGTCCTGTTCAATTTGAGAAGTTGCATGCATCCAGCCATTCCTCTTATTCGTGGTACTCCTCCATTCCATCTGACGCTCCGTCGATCAATCTTGGTGACCAGACTCACTGTCCACTGCCTGCCTGGCGGATGCAGAATTGCGGATCGCTAATGGTAAGCCTGAGTTAATCATTTTTCCCATCGCACAGGGTAAAAGCCGGCCTGTAATTGTTGATGGAAAAACAGGAAATGATATTAAAACACCACGGAGAAAAAAATATAAGGTACGGTGTGTAGTGCAAAATAACACTTTCAGTTTCAGAGGCGACAGTATTACATACAAGCATCATTTCTAAAGTGCGTACTCTGAGTCTCCTTTTCGAGGATAAGGCAGGCACCACTGAGTGAACGAAGCAACCTGATGTAGCATACCTCTTTGACACAGACAGACAAAGCATATCTAATTGTATGCAGCAAGCCACATAGCCGCAATTTTACATGAACTGCTGTCTGGACTCTGGCATAACAACACTACACTGGCTCGACCACTCCATACCACGACTAGACAGACATGTAGTTCTGCTGTAGTTGTTGTTGACTGGTTTACCTGTTTGCCACTCCCGAAATGGCCATAGTTCTTCCATAAACCGATGATGATGATCCATTCATCCCAGTGAGTGACTGTAAAGAAAAAAGATATTATGTAACTTTGATCATCAAGACTCATCATCATCATGGTATATTGGCAAACTCAATGTTGTTCATGCAGTCACAGTCTACACACACAGTGAGTCCAAGAACATTTTGCATATTAAAAACTGCAATGTAGTGGCCCCTGCAGTAGAAGTAGAATTTGAATTAAACAAGGTAAAAAAAACAGAGTAGACTTGAGTTACATTTAGTGTGTAAAAGATTAAATAATAACAGAAGACATATGATGATTCATTTCAAGCACAACAAACAAACAGCAATTGCTTTTATCAGAGCCAGACAGCCAGTGCTGTCCACTGCATGCCATCTCATTATTCACTACCTGTTTCACTTTTTTTGACCGCATGTTGTTCTTAAAGTGTAGGCCCACAGGGCAGCCTCTCGTGTCAATTTCAGAAGTAACAGTCAGCAATCAGCACATATAGTCAGTAATTCCAGTCCCACTTCTTTTGAGGGGACTCGTCTACGAAGCGATAGTTTCTTCATTCTGCGTAATCCAGCCATCTGCCTTGAGGGAAATGGATAGGGGGAGTCTGGAGGAGGAGGATAGAGAGCATGACTGAGTTGTAAACTTGTGAACTTCAGGATTGCAGACAGCGGCACCTTCAATAAGGAAATAAGACTAAGACAGTGCTGCTGATGGATTGGTTGTAATTAGAGTTTTGTTGTGGTAAAAGTTGCAAAACAAAGAAAGACACACAGGAGTAAAAGTAAATAAGGAGTCAGGGAGAAAAAAAAAGGAAGTCAGTTTCAGGCCTAGGTGTCAGAGAAGTAGAGCTCGTCCTCAAACTCTGTGAATTGAGACGGGAGTAGGGCAGCTAACAGAGAAGAACTTCCGTCACCTAAGTCGGTGTCCACTTATTCCTGCATGGATTCACGTATTTTGTAATCTGGTGGTATGAAGTGCTGATTCACCTTGATCATTGTTAACCTCTGCACATTTTTGAATGAGAGGCGGGTCCTTTTTGAAGTTATAATGGCACCAGCAGCACTGAAAACACGTTCAGAAGACACGCTTGCGAGTGGGCAGGACAAATAATTTAGAGCAAGGTTGGTGATCAGTGGCCATTGACCCCTTTTCCCATACCAATAAAGCAATGGGTTCTGATTAAAGAAGACCTCTGTTGGGTCATCCAGATAGGCCTGCACCATTCACTCAAGGTTCTCCAGGGGTGCTCCACTTTGCGTACCATCTGTGGCCTTTGCATCAACACTGGAACGAGCAAACGCTTGATGAGTTAGCCAATCCGCTTCCGACAATATTAGGGCTAGGCCTGGTGCAGGTGAGGATGATGATACGGTTGCTGGTGTCGGTAAAAACTGTGAGGGAAAGTGACTGCCTTCGGCCACAGAAGTGGACCTTGATGCCGGATGGCCTACTGATTCAGTAGTACTTCTGCCGGTTCCTTAAATTTCCTTCCTCTCTTTTTCGAACCGAGTGGCTGACAGAGCTAGCCAATGTTTATACTATGAAACATCTGCTTCATTAAAAGGAATGAATGCTTTGCTGGCCATTGCCTTTTTGTACCGTGGATCCAGAATAGTGGCACAAATGTTCTGTATGTATTTTCTTAAGCCTTTCATTGTCAACTAGGTGGGTTAATAAGCTCACAGCCAACTGATATGCGTCTTGCTTGTCAGTATCACCTTTGAACGTTGAAGACACCGCCTTCAGTTGGTGCTCTAGCATGTGCAACAGTGGTATAGCTTATGCCCAAAGTACAGTCCTCCCTGCTGCCTTCACGCGTGAAGACCTCAAAAGGACGAAGCATGTCTGTCAGGCTTTTAACTAGGTCCCATTCCTCCAACTCTAGCCTCATGTCTTTCATAGTAGAACCCCGTGCAAAGACATACTCATTGATTACCAAGCACTGCTCAGACAGACGCTCAAGCATGTAGAAGGTTGAGTTCCAACGTGTTACCACCTCCTGGATGGGTCCTCTGACTGGCAGTCTACGGTCACGTTGCATGTTCCTCAGCTGCTTCCGTGCCTTAAAAGAATGGCTGAAATGTATGCAGATTCTTCGGCAGGTGGTCAGTAACTATCTGACTTTGTTTTCTTTTTTCAAGAAATCTTGAACAACAATGTTAATAATGTGTGCCAAACACGGCACTCTGAAATAGGCACCATCATTCATGGCCCTAACTATATTACTGCCATTATCTGTGGAAACGTAACCAATCATGCAGTTTCTTGGATGCAGCCGTTCAAAGACCTTACTGTTAAACTCCTCCAAAATGTTTACTGCTGTATGAGATTTCTCCATGGCAAACATGGCTACTGTTGCATGTTTCCGACTAGCTTGAAAAACGGTGTCACTGTCAACACCTGCATATAACTTGTCTCTAACCCCTTCAAAAGAGACCCAGTGTGCAGCGATGCACATGTAATCAAGGGCTTGGCAACTGGTCCACGTGTCTGTTGTCAGGAGGATAGTGTGAACAGCACTCTTCTGCAAAGCTGCCCCCATCACCTCCAGCACATCTTGATGTAGTGCTGGAACCGCACCTTTGGCAAAATAGGACCAGCTAGGAACCTTCCATTTAGTGCAGACTATTGCCACAAATTCTAGAAAACCCACCCCTTCCACGAAAGAAAAAGGGAGAAGGTCCAGCAATAACATTTTAGCCAGCATTGCATTATAAAGACGTGCCGTTGGGTGGTTGCGTTCAAATGGCGCGGTAGAGGGTATGGGCGCTACCACTGCAGTGCTGCTGCCAGGGGTACTGTGTGTACCAGAAAAAAAGTCTGTCGCTTCTTCACTTCCCCCCTGCACGATCAGCCCCTTGTCATCATCAGATGCAATATCAAAGGATACATTTGGATTTGTTGTACTTTTGGTTTCCGGGATCTTACTTAGGTGCGCCACCCACTGGATAGTGTGGTGTTTTTGGAAATGACCTCTCTGGCCTCTGGTACCATAGTTGGTACCAAGCTTACCCCGACGTGGTCATCGCACCCCACCTGCGGGACATTATCAACACCTCCTTCGACACCGCCACCTTCCCTGAGAGCTGGAAGCACGCCGAACTCAGCGCTCTACTCAAGAAACCTACAGCGGACCCCACCGAACTCAAGAATTACCGTCCCATCTCGCTCCTCCCGTTCCCGGCCAAAGTCATCGAAAAGACCGTCAACAAACAGCTGGCCGCCTTCCTCGAGACGAATGGATCCCTCGACTCCTCACAGTCTGGCTTCCGAGCCAACCACAGCACCGAGACCGCCCTCATCGCTGCCACCGATGACATCCGAGCCCTGATGGACAACGGAGAAACAGCGGCCCTCATCCTCCTGGACCTCTCCGCGGCATTCGACACTGTCTGCCACCGCACCCTAGTGCAGCGCCTCGGCAACATCGGAATCCAGGAGAAGGCTCTGGAATGGATCACCTCCTTCCTCGACGGGAGAACACAGAGAGTCCGCCTACCACCGTACAAGTCAGAGGCCACCGAAGTCATCTGCGGCGTCCCTCAAGGTTCCTCGCTGAGTCCCACCCTCTTCAACGTCTACATGAGCCCCCTCGCGGCCATCGCACGCCAACACAACCTCAACATAATCTCCTACGCCGACGACACCCAGCTGATCCTCTCCCTGACCAACGACCCCGCGGCCGCCAGAACCAACCTGCACGAAGGGATGAGAGATGTAGCCGAGTGGATGACGACCAGCCGCCTGAAACTGAACTCAGACAAGACGGAGGTCCTCATCCTGGGCTCCTCGCCCTCCGCCTGGGACGACTCCTGGTGGCCACCCGCCCTGGGCACCGCACCCAAACCGACGGACCACGCACGCAACCTGGGCTTCATCCTGGACTCCTCCCTCTCCATGACCAGACAAGTCAACGCCGTCTCCTCGTCATGCTTCAACATCCTGCGCATGCTACGGAAGATCTTCTGGTGGATCCCCACCGAGACCAGGAAGACTGTCACCCAGGCCCTCGTCACCAGCCGACTGGACTACGGCAACGCCCTCTACGCCGGAACCACCGCCAAGCTCCAGAAGAGACTCCAGCGGATCCAGAACGCCTCAGCCAGACTCATCCTCGACATCCCACGAAACAGCCACATCTCCGGACATCTGAGAGACCTGCACTGGCTCCCCGTCAACAAGAGAATCACCTTCCGTCTCCTCACCCACGCACACAAAGCCCTACACGACCAAGGCCCGAGCTACCTCAACAACCGAATCAACTTCTACGCTCCCAAGCGCCACCTCAGATCAACCAGCCACGCCCTCGCCGCCGTCCCCCGCATCCGAAGAGCGACAACAGGAGGAAGGTCCTTCTCCTACCTGGCCGCCAAGACCTGGAATTCCCTCCCGACCGACCTGCGCCTGACCCAAGACCACCTCTCCTTCAGGAAGAAGCTCAAGACCTGGCTGTTCGAGCAGTAACGGCACCCCCCCTTCCCAGCACCTTGAGACCCTACGGGTGAGTAGTGCGCTCTATAAATGTCTTGATTGATTGATTGACTAACTACAGTTTTACAAATCGAACAAACAACTAGGTTTTCTACCTTTTTGCTAATACTACAGAAGTCCCAAACTGGGGAGTTGAGATTTCTGGTGGTGGTGGTGGAGGTGCTACTTTCAATGCCAGATGATGTAGAAGATGAGCGTGGCCAAATTTGACCCTGTTGTGCACTTACAGTTACAGCACCACTACTTGAGGTAACGGAGGTCGAGCTGGATGGAGGTCCCTGCCAGCCCTTCTGAAGAGAAAATATGGCAGCTGTAGGTCGTGTTGGTGTAGTAGTTACCTGTGTTGGTGGTGGTACCAGTGCCACGCCGCCCACATCCCGCTCAGCAGCATTTTGGGATAGAGTAAAAATGCCTGTCTGCTGCATGCCTGCTGGGGCTGGAGTGACGACTGTGATGACTGGGTCGTCATCGTCAGACTGTTCATCAGCAGCAGAATACACCACTTCTACTTTTTGTTCGTCGTCATCACCTATAAGTGGAAGCCTTGCGGGAACCTTCCTTTTGGGCTTAGCTACCTTTGTGGGCTCATGGCGTGCCTCCCTCTCATATGGTGGGTTCCAATCTTGATCTAGATCATCAGAAGGAAGGGGGCTTGAAGAACTTGTACTAGCCCTCCTTGACCTTTTTCTTGCTGGGGATTTGGAAGATAATGGTTCATCAGGAGGAGTGGCTTACTCGGATGATACTTCTGCTTCAATCTCCATTTCCTGATGTTCCCCTACTTCTGGAGGAACAAGCATTGTGGCCAGTTGTGCCTCTCCATGCGCCTCTACTTGCGGCTCTCCATGCGCCTCTCCTTGCGCCACTCCTTGTGCCTCTCCTTGCGCCTCTCCTTGTGCCTCTCCTTGCGCCTCTCCTTGCGCCTCTCCTTGCGCCTCTCCTTGCACCTCTCCTTGCACCTCTCCTTGCACCTCTCCTTGTTGCACCTCTCCTTGTTGCACCTGTGGTTGTCATTGAGGCTGCGGTTGAACACTCGTCAGATGAGTTACACCCTACGTTGATTGGATGCTACTTTCTCACGATGAGTCAACACCAACATCACTGGTCGATGGTGATTGAGAAATGAAAGTGGCTGCCTCTGCGGCACTCATGGCCTTGGGCCTAACTTGGCGTGGTGGCACTGAGACCAATGAAGCTGAGGTGCTGCTCCCAGCTTGGTCCCCGGCGGACACCGCTGCCTCAGGCGTCGTTTTTTTTACCCGAAAAAAGTGTCTGTGGGCACACCAGTCTCCTTGGTAAGTGGCACCACTTGCTTCTTCTGCTCCTTCTTACTGGCAGTGGCACTGGCAACTTTCTTGGTAGATGAGCTACGGCCACCTTTCTTTGGGCCCATCTTCTTCAAATGTCAGAACAGCAGGCCGCAGTTGCACAAGTTGCAGAGTTGTCTGTGGCCACACGTGGCGTCACGTGACGTTGTGCTGCTTACACCGCAGCAGTACTTCTTCCTGGCACTGATGATGAACGTGCACCTAAAAGCAAAGGAAGCCAGAGGAACATCAGTTAAATAAATGTTGCATATGTCGTGCTTCAATTAATATTAGCAACTAGGCATTTATTTTTACAACACACCCAAAAAAGGAAAGAACCAAAATAAAAATTGCAATTCTAATCAAAAATGGATGTTTACATTAATAGAAGAGAGACCACACAGAGAGAGTTGTTTCATGCACCACTGAGTACCCCTGGGCATAATGAATGAAAGCAAGCCAAACTGGGTGCAGGCCTGAGCACGCTGCCTGGCTCCAAAATTGGCTCCTTGACCCCCACCCACATGGTCAGGCCCTGCCTGGACCTTGCCTCAAAATGGCCCCCACCCGCATGGCCAGGTCCTGCCTGTACCAGGCCTCAAAAATGTCCCCCACCTACATGGCCAGGCCCCAACACCATCCCAAAAAGTCAAAAAACACACAAAAATCACCACAATCCAATGCCATCCATGCCTTCAATGATATTTAAATTCAAGACACCCAACAGAAAGACTTGGTCCATGCACCACTGAGTACCCCTGGGCATAATGGATGAAAGCAAGGCAAACTGGGTACAGGCCTGAGCAGCACACTGCCTGGCTTCAAAATGGCCCATTGACCCCCACCCACATGGCCAGGCGCTGCCTGTACCAGGCCTCAAAATGGCCCCCACCCACATGGCCCGGCCCTGCCTGTACCAGGCCTCAAAATGGCCCAACCCACATGGCCAGGCCCCAACACCACCCCAAAAAGTAAAAAAAAAAATTAAAAAAAATCACCACAATCCAATGCCATCCATGCCCTCAATGATGTTTAAACTCAAGACACCCGACAGAAAGACTTGGTCCATGCACCATTGAGTACCCCTGAGCATAATGGATGAAAGCAAGGCAAACTGGGTGCAGGCCTGAGCAGCACACTGCCTGGCTTCAAAATGGCCCCTTGACCCCCACCCACATGGCCAGGCCCTGCATGTACCAGGCCTCAAAATGGCCCCCACCCACATGGCCAGGCCCCAACAACAACCCAAAAAGTCGAAAAACACACACAAATCACCACAATCCAATGCCATCCATGCCCTCAATGATGTTTAAATTCAAGACACCCCACAGAAAGACTTGGTCCATGCACCGCTGAGTACCCCTGGACATAATGGATGAAAGCAAGGCAAACTGGGTGCAGGCCTGAGCAGCACACTGCCTGGCTTCAAAATGGCCCCTTGATCCCCACGCACATGGCCAGGCCCTGCCTGTACCAGGCCTCAAAATAGCCACCACCCACATGGCCAGGCCCCAACACCACCCCAAAAAGTCGAAAAACACACAAAAGTCACCACAATCCAATGCAATCCATGCCCTCAATGATGTTTAAATTCAAGACACCAGACAGAAAAACCTGGTCCATGCACCACTGAGTACCCCTGGGCATAATGGATGAAAGCAAGGCAAACTTGGTGCAGGCCTGAGCAGCACACTGCCTGGCTTCAAAAAGGCCCCTTGACCCCCACCCACATGGCCAGGCCCTGCCTGTACCAGGCCTAAAAATGGCCCCCACCCACATGGCCAGGCCCCAACAACACCCCAAAAAGTCAAAAAAACACACAATAATCACCACAATCCAATGCCATCCATGCCCTTAATGATGTTTAAATTCAAGACATCCCACAGAAAGACTTGGTCCACTCCATGCACCACTTAGTGACTACCCCTGGGCCTACTGGCTAGTGTGGCTTTACACGCACCCCAACATTTTGAAAAAAATTCCACATAAAAAAGTGAGCTATTCAATTCCATGACATAAATGATATTTAAGTTCAACAAAACTCACAGAAACAGTTGTATCATGCACCCATGACTAACTCTGGGCCTACTGGATACTGTGCCTATCCACAATATATATTAAGTTGTGAAAAAGTTTAAAAATTGTAGTTGCAGCAACTGCAATGCCCCAAACAAACAACACCAACTTACTTGTAAAATCTCAAATCCAAAAGTAATCCAAAAGTGATCCAAACAAAAAGTCCTCAAATACAAATATCCATCAGCAGCCACAAAGAATAATCCTTCCAGCTCCAGATCCAAATGAAAAGTGACCAGGACATGGACAAAGCACTGAGACGAGCCTGCTGGACAGGAACAGGAAGTTGGAGACTCTGGGGCACTTCCTTCCTCCCACACCCCCAAAAATGGACTCCATGCACAACAAAAGGCAGCCAAATGTCAATCTGAGGAGTTATTCTGATCTAAATCATCATTTTCAGAAGGTTTATGCTGCCTGAAGTAGATTTATTGTGCAGAATTGCAATTTTTGCAAGTTCGGGAAATCTCCCGCCGGAAGTCAGCTGCGCGTCGCATCTACGTGTTTGAAATCGTTTACTCCCGCAATGCGTGATCACGGGCCCTCATGATGTAGTCGCGTTCTCAAACTCTTGCAGTGCAAGATGGCGGACCGCTTACGTACTCGCGGTCAAAAAGTCTCGAGCGATCACGCAGCTAGATCTTCAATGGCGCAGCGCACGCAAACCGGGATGAAAAAAAACTTGGCGAACTCAGAATCAACGCCGCGTGCGCGATATTGTATTTGTGAAGCGCGACCAAGCAAAAAAATCTGCCAGCTTGCGAATTGGGAATTTTTTGACAAATTCGCTTGATTGGCGGAACATGAAATTGCCAAAAAATCACAAATTCCGTGAGCGGAACGGATTTTCAGCCCACGCTTACTCTTATCGTGGTGGGCATCAGTTTACTCTCTGCCATTTCCTCAATCTGAGAGATGAGGTGCGGGAAAAGCAGGTCTTGAATAGCTTTATAAGAAGCGACAGTCAGCCCATCCTATCCCGGAGCGGTTCCATTATCCATAGACGATATTGCGACCCTTACCTCCCTAGGGTCCAGGGGTGCCATGAGATACTCTCTGTGGGGGTCTGTGAGTCACACCATCTGTATATGCGTTAAGAATTCATCTGTGGCTTTACCATTCTGGGTTATGCGGGATCTATAGAGCTCTGCATATTATCTATGGAATCTGTCTGCAGTCCCTGATGAATCGTAAATCATTCTACCATCTACCCCCAGAATCTCTGCTATGGTCTTTGTGTCCCTAGGAGGATGTTGCAGCTTGGCCAGAAGCCCCCAGGGCACTCACCTACCCCACGTGCTGCTGCATATTTGCCCAGATGCTTAACTTTCCTTTCTGCTATATCTTAATATTCTTCTAGAGTTTTTTGATGCTATCTAACCATTTAGTGTCTCCAGTACTTTGGTGCTCCCGCTCCAGACATGCAATTTCTGCCTCCAATCTAGTAAGCCTATTCAAGATAGAGTACAACACACCTGCATGTTTTCATATTGCTTCCCCCTGATGAACACCTTGAAGGCTTCCCAGACCGTTGAGAAGGAGGAGAACAAACCAATGTTTTCCCTAAAAAAGGTTTCAATGGCTGTAGCCATTTTCGTATGGAACACCTGCTCAAGTAAAGAATAAGGGGGGAACCTCCATGCAAATGGTACATAGCGTTCCACTGGAACTTCCAATTCCAGCTGAACCACTGAGTGATCTGAATAGGTCCTGGGAAGGGGCTCACAATTTGTGACCTGGGGAAGAAGACTTCTAGATACTTACTAACCAATAGTCAATCCTTTTGTGAGTGTCATGTGAAGCTGAGTAGTGCGTATACCCCTGGGATGCGTTCGGGAACTGCCTCCAGACATCTACCAGGCCTAGTTGTTCCATCAACTCCTTAATAGCACTTGCAATCAATCAATCAATCATTTGTAAAGCGCACTACATACCCGCGAGGTTCTCAAGGTGCTGGGGGCACTACTATTCGAACAGCCAGGTCTTGAATATCCTCCTGAAGGTCAGCAAGGCTTGAGTCTGTGGTAGGCTCGGTGGGAGGGTGTTCCATGTCTTGGCGGCGAGGTGGGAGAAGGATCTCCCACCGGTGGTTGTTCTTCCGATGCGCGGGACGGTGGCGAGTGAGAGGTCGGCGGAGCTTAGCTGGTGGTTGGGGATGCAGAAGGAGAGCCGTCAGTTGAGGTAGGCTGGGCCAGTCTTGTGGAGTGCCTTGTGTCCGTGGATGAGGAGCTTGAAGGATATCCTCTTGTTGACGGGGAGCCAGTGCAGGTTTCTCAGGTGGGGGTGATGTGGCCGTGGCATGGTACGTGCTTGGATGCGTTGTTGTTGTTTGATGAGCTTGGTCAGGGCTCCCGCGTAGAGGGCACTTCCGAAGTCGAGTCTGCTGCTGACGAGGGCCTGGGTGACTGTCTACCTTGTATCTGTCGGGATCCATCTGTAGATCTTGCGGAGCATGTGGAGGGTGTTGAAGCAGGAGGAGGAGACTGCGTTGACTTGCTTGGTCATTGAGAACGTTGAGTCGAGGATGATTCCCAGGTTGCGTGCGTGGCCGGTGGGTGTCAGGGCTGCCCCCAGTGCAGTCGGCCACCAGGAGTCATCCCAGGCTGAAGGGGTGGAGTAAAGGATGAGGACCTCCATTTTGTCCAAGTTGCCGATGCTGCCGGTCTCCTAGTTGGGCCCCTCGGCCCATCACTGCTGGGATCTAGTATACAATTAAAATCCCCCACACACATTTGCAGGAGGTCATCTGCTTTAAGCTGATGCGCCACCAGTGCATGGAAGAATTGCAGTCTTCCTAATTCGGACCATATATGTTCACAAGTCTGGCCCCCAATCCTTCCGCTTGGCACCTGACCACCACAAACCTGCCCTTGGGGTCAACCTCGTCCTCGTGTAAGGTTAGGCCTTATCTAGGGTTAGCCCAGGTGAGTACACCTCTTGCATGTGATGTAAAGCCGGCAGCGTGGAATTGGCCCTGTAGCATATTCCGGGACAACATCTTATTTTGGGGTGCTAAATGTGGCTCCTGTATCATAGCAAGGGGGCTACTACCCTACATAAGTTTTTATAGTCATTCAAGCCTCAGACGTTACATACCCACAGCTTAATTTTCCTCGTCATCTTATGTGAGTCTTCAATGCAAAATCATATACAAATACATTTGGAATGCTATACTCAGGAATGTTCTGTCTTGCAAACTTGGTTTTCCAAGAACATACCCCTGCAGATGAATAAGATTCTTAAACCCAGACCCTCCCCCTCCCACAATATGCCAACCCCAACTGTGCATAGTCAACCCGATATTCACCCACCCACCCCAAACTTGCATCATTACTAATACCTTAAAACAATCACTAACAATTACAAACCCAAATGCTTCGAGCTGGTAACACAGTGGGGCAGATGTTGCCTGCATACCGCCTAGAACTATGTTTTTTGAGCCCACTTCACTTGTTGCTACTCTAGATCTACGTCACTTGTGATGCTCCAATAGCCCCCATAATTGTAAAACTGCCCACAACCTTTTGTTACCCCATTATGGGATCAGTGCCAGAACTGGGGCATCAAACCCCCGAGAGTAGCAGCACCAATTAGGTCTCTGGCCCCAGTCAAAGTTCTTGAAAGGTATAGTTCATTGTTCCAGAAATCATGTTTTTATGGTGCATCTTTCAAACTTTTTCCACATTGACAGGAACCGCCATGACAACAGTTCCTGCCGATGTAAACAGGAATCCATGGGGCAGGCAGACAGCTCTAAATTTTGTGGCTGTATTATAGGCAGGGTGGCTGAAACAAAGTCCTCTGCCACCTTGTCTGCCTTTACTCTATCTGCCAATCCCTAGTAAGCAAAAAACTGTGTTTTGGAATACTAAAGTGAGTGATTGCAGATTTTAGACTATTTGCAAATATTTGTCACATCACCTTTTGGGTATCTGCTTGCTAGTAGTATGTCTGGAAACCTTAGACTGGTGCAGCTTTCCTGGCCTACTACTGTCAATATCTGTGTGTTTGGACAAAATATAGGATTACAAATTTCAGGAAACTGAAATATCGGGAAATAAATATTGTGACACACAAATATCATGATGCACAGACATTATTGGCAAGAATATCATTTGTTATGGTAAGTAATATCAATGTTTATAATATCATTTTAATAAGTGTAAAAAATATTATTTTTTAATTATTTGAATGTGTTTTAGTTGTCATATTAATTGTATGTTTTTCTATTGGTTACATAAAGGTTATATATTTTTTAAAACGAATATAGTTTGTAATTTTAAGCGAATTAGAAATTTTTATTTAATTTTTTATAGCAATTTCTAATTTTGCAGCAAGTTGTTGAGTTTGTAGGGGGATAGTGTGAGAAGTAAATTAAGTACAAATTAACTAACATTTAATTATTCTTTGTGAATGAATTCTTTAATTAATTTCAATTATTTGTTTTATTTAAAATGTATTTATTGTGCTTATATATTAGTTGCGGGCTGATAGGTTTGTAGGGGTCCAGGGTGGAAGTTAATTGAGTAATAATTAACAATGAATCCTTAATTGTTAATTTATTATTTAATAATGTTAAATATGCACATAATGGTATAATTATTGTTTTAAGTCATATTTTAGATGTTAATGAATAATTTCATGCTAATTTTTATTTAATTAGTTAATTAATATTTAATTATGTAAAATATGGAATAGTGGATTGTTGTACTAATATTCAGTTGCAGGATGATAGGGGTTTACGATAGAAAGTTATTTAATTAATAATTAATTTATTACTTTTTTAAATTGATTTTAAAGACATTTACATTATGGAATATTTAATTATTTAACCATATTTAACTACTTTTAAAATGTTTCACAAAGTGATGGGGCTTGTACACTTTGAGAAAGGCTGCAGGTAGCCTAAATGAGTCAGGGTTTGGATCAGTTGCTGTAAATAATGGAATTGTGGACACAACATTCCATCTGGAGTGCCCACTTTGTCTTGCTTCGGCAAGAAGGATTACATATATTTATATATATATATATATATATATATATATATATATATATATATATATCTATATATCGAAAAAGCATTCCTCCAACTGACGGGAGCCACCATCTCTACAGGGCGGCTTCGCAAAGCGGGCATGGAGCATCCCGCATTTTGGCACACCAAAGCACAAACACAAGAACTGCGAAGCCCAACTGCGTGTATCACTGGCTTTATTTGCTTCTCAGAAGTGGCAGGACATCAAAACCTAATGCGTTTCAGCCGATATTTGTGGCCTTGTTCACAGGTGAGGTGCATCACATTCAATTAGCTCACATATTTGAACACCCTCATCACGTGGCCAGGTAAAAATACTACCAGTCCCATAGTGCACCTTGATCATTACTCCACACTGCGGTATTTTTAAACTGTAAAATAGCGTCTTAATCTCACAGATAGAATAAGATCTTTCACTCAGTTCTTTGTGTACTGTGATGGTGTTATGCTGCATAGCGTCCTTAATCACAGTACAGCCTTACAAGTGCACTCGATAATACCAGGAAAAGTCTCGTCATGAAAGTGCCTCTGTTACCTTCAATAATGAAGTCCACATGATGTGCTGCCCAGAATGTCACCAAATCTTTGCAGCTCGGGCCAGTGAGCACACAGTTAGCAAGAGGAGAAAAAATATTCCTCCTCCAATACTCCCTTCCGCGCCGTGCAGATGTCTTTGGGAAATCCTCTCTGACTGCAACAGCGCGTGAGACATGCTCCCCAATTCAATCGAAAAAGCATTCCTCCAACTGACGGGAGCCACCATCTCTACAGGGCGGCTTCGCAAAGCGGGCATGGAGCATCCCGCATTTTGGCACACCAAAGCACAAACACAAGAACTGCGAAGCCCAACTGCGTGTATCACTGGCTTTATTTGCTTCTCAGAAGTGGCAGGACATCAAAACCTAACGCGTTTCAGCCGATATTTGTGGCCTTGTTCACAGGTGAGGTGCATCACATTCAATTAGCTCACATATTTGAACACCCTCATCATATATATATATTTATTACCTACTGGCGGTCGCCAGTAGGTAGTTATAGTTAGGACCTAGTTTCCATAGGAAATCCACAACATTCTATTTGGAATAACTTTGGTGCTGGTGGATGAATCTTCGTGAATTTCTCCAAGAAAATGGCCTGCTTGGGTCCGCTCCTTCCCTGAAAGTTTGGGGGTGATTCCTCAAGTGGGGGTCGAGAAAAAAGGGGGGTCCAAAACGTGTTTTCCCCATGCAATTTTCCTTAGGGACCTTTAGCCAGGGCTACAGCCCGAACGGCTGAACGGATTTACATGAAATTTGGCAGAGAGTTAGAGTTCTGTTCGCAAATTGTGCTTTTTGTTAAATGGTGTAAATCTGTTTAGTAGTTTCTGAGAAAATTGCAAGTAAAATCATAGTGATATCTAGAGACGGAGTTCAGCACGCGTACGAAAATCTGTTCAATTACGAGCGCGAGCTGCATGCTGATTGGCTGTGAACTGTCTGTCAACACTCAAAACCAGGAAGTGTTGGTGGCCATCTTGTGACTCGCTAGAACCAAGTCACAAGAAAACAGTAAAACAAAGCTCAGAAATAAGGGAAGGGGATAGGGTAGAGACATTCTGACTCTCTAGGCTTGCTCAGGGGGTCGTACATGGATGTTTAGGCTCTATTTTTATTTTTTAAAGAAAAATCACGGCGTACGCGTATGGAAATACGTACAATTACGAGCAGGAGCTACATGCTGATTGGCTGTCAATACTTCAAACCAGGAAGTGTTGGCAGCCATGTTGTTTGTAGGGAGAGCAGAGTCAGAAGAAAACAGTAAAACAAAGTTGAGAAATAAGGAAAGGGGGCAGGATAGAAACATTCTGAGCCTATAGTCTTGGTCGGGGGTGGTATATGGATCTTTAGGCTTAATTTTAATTTTTTTTTAAATAAAAAATGACGGGGTACTCGTGCAGTACTTGTACGCGGTGGAAAAGGTGAAAAAAAAGTAGAAGTCCGTTTTAGTCATTAGGTCCCGGGGGGGCAAATTACGGGGGCAATTTTTCTGCATAATGGGGGTTTGTAAGGTGCCCCGAGCACTGGGGAATGGCACGCCTCTGGTTTTCATTTTGAAGTATGTGGGGGGTTACGGCCCTACTCCCCGCAGTTTCGGTGAGCGGCACCCCTCGGGTCTTCTTAAAAAAAAATATGTTTTGAGCTCTCTCTCTCTCTTTACCCGTACACGTTACGGGGAACGCCACATTTCTGGGGCAGTGATATGTATAATGACCTTCCAGCTCCGGGTTCCTGCATTGTCTGGAGTTTTTTATTAATGTTGGGAGGGTGGGCTTGATAATACGTCCTTGTTAATTCCCATAGAAGTGCATGTTCTGGTGTTAACATGGGCTTCTATGGGAAATAACAAGGCCGTATTATCAAGCTCATTACCGATGTTTTATCTGCAGTTTCCTGCCAATAAAACGGCGATATTTTTAACACCTGTCCTTGATAATATGCACGTAAGTTTACTGGTCAAAAAAAGAGCAATGAGCCATATTATCAACAAAAGGCGATACATTATCGTCGTTTTTTTCGGCAGGAAACTGCCGATAAAGCGGCGAAAATGGGCTTAATAATATGCCCTTGTGAATAACCATAGGAGCCCAGGTTAACACCAGAACCTGGGCTGCTATGGGAAGTTACAAGGGCGTATTATCAAGCACATTATCGCCGCTTTATCGGCAGTTTCCTGTCGATAAAAGCGGCGATAATGTATCGCATTTTGTTGATAATATGCTCCTTCATTTCTATGATAGTATGTAAAGCTTTCCTTTTTTTTGGTGTAGCAGTTGTACTCTCTTCGCATGCTCAGCGTCGTTTCGAAGCCCACGTTTTCTTTTTCTTCAAGTTCAACAAGCAAACCTTTCTTTATATCAGTTAGTAAATCTGTCGCTTTCTTTTCCCGGTACGTGTGTGTCATCCGCTGCTGTACTTTTGTACAGTATTAATAGTTATATTTTTTATATATTTATTTGAAAGGTTGTGCTGAGGCGCCAAACGTTAATTACATACTCCGTCCACCGCCATTTTAGTAGTTTCTCACCGTTGTTTTTATTATATCTGTTAGTTAGAACTCAGTAGTTTTCAATCCTAGTCTTGAATATCTTACTATAGTATTTCAACATTATTTTTATTGTGGGCCGTCATACCCCTCCCCCACAAAATAAAAGAAGTATGTAGTTTTTTTAAATTAACTTTTATTAAACAATAAATATAAACGAAACTCAATTATAACTATATTAGAACTGGATAAATAACTTAAACAATGTTATAAACAAATTGTGAAATGAATTCCAAAAGGTGTCCGATTGGTAATCTGCAAAAGAAAAAAGAAAATTAGAGTTTAGAATTATGTGGATGTGAGTAAATGAGCTGAAGCATTACGGGGCATATTATCAAGAACGGCGATAAAAATATAGCCGTTTCAGCGGCAGGAAACTGGAGCTAAAGCGGCGATAATGGGCTTGATAATATGGTGTTGTGAATTTCCATAGCAGTCCAGGTTCTGGTGTTAACCTGGGCTACTATGGGAATTCACAAGGACATATTATCAAGCTCATTATCGTCGCTTTAGCAGCAGTTTCCTGCCGCTGAATCGGCGATAATTTTATCGCCGTTCTTGATACTATGCCCCTACAAGTTTTGGTAACTCTACGTTTTTGCATGTGCAATGTGATTCGTACATTCCAGTTCTGTTATAATGCCGCGTTCAAGTGGTGTCTATATGGAAGTGCCTACTGCGTTACTGACACCCGTTATGGCGACTTATTTCTAATGCATTCCTATGAAGGCTTTGTAGATGTAGGCCTCTGTGCTTACCGTTGTATAAACCTTGCAGGTAAACATTTCAGGCAGTGGGTGTCACAACTTGTTCTGAACAATTCTTCTACATGTCTACAAGTCGAAGACAGCAGTGTCTAAGTTTAAGAGAGAAAGAGAAATGATGTCATAGAGATTGATAGAGAGAGAAAATAATATTAAAACTGTGTCGCAGAGTCTGGAGTTGAGATTTTGTCTTGAAAACTGAAATGTAGATTTACTAGCTCTTTGCTTCACTTTACCCATGTTAAAAGTGACTCAAAAGTGGCATAATAAGGTGGTGGATCTGTTTGTCAGACTGTTGTAACGTATCTGTTGTCACTGCTCGGAGGTAATTATAGATTTTACAGAGAAGCTGCGGTACACTACGCACTCTGGGCCACAAAATTATCGCCACTTTATCGACAGGAAAGGGTCGCTAAAGTGGCGATAATGGGTTTGATAATATGCTCTATGGAATTCCAATCGAAGCGCATGTTAGATGTCCTTCACATCTACATTTCTTGGCGGCACACACGCCATGAGGGCAACGGCAGTGCACATCGGCTCCACAGACCGCCAACCTTCCACCAGAGCGCCGTGAGGGCAACGGCAGGGACAGCACAGCTCTCCCCCTCGCAGTGAGGGACTCCATCTCCCAGGTGCCCCATGGGCCGAGCGGCGCACCTGGGACATCACTGGCTGCGCCCGGTGGCGCTAATAAACAGCGGAGCGCCGAGCGCTCAGTGGGGGCTACATTCCTTGGAGGCACACACGCCGTGAGGGCAACAGCAGTGCACAGCGGCTCCACAGGCCGCCAACCTTCCACCAGAGCGCCGTGAGGGCAACGGCAGGGATAGCACAGCTCTCCCCCTCGCAGTGAGGGACTACATCTCCCAGGTGCCCCAGGGCCAAGCGGCGCACCTGGGACGTCACTGGCTGCGCCCGGAGGCGCTAATAAACAGCGGAACGCCTCCCGCCCTGCGGGACGCGCACGGGTGGTGCCGGGCTAAGCCCGGGCAAAGGGCGGGCCATCTGTGGCCATCAGGTACCAGAGGAGGCCGGGTCGGTCCACCCCCCTTTGCTGTGAGCTTCAATCATGGGTAAGTGAAAACTACATACCTCACAGGAACAGGGGGGAGTAAAGGCTAAAGTCCCTAGGAAGGCATTTACTATCATTTCTTACTTGACCTCAGCTGTTGGGGTTTTAATATCTGAAATCGAATCCGCCGAAAGTGAACTTGGGCTGGCTCAAACTACCACTTTAATACCAGCTATACCAGCTATTCCCAACGTGGAGACTATTACAGAGAACCATGTCCCTTTGGAGCCACTGTTAATTATTTCTAATCTAAAGGAGATAAAGGAAACTGCCCCTGTGGGTGTTGCGGCTCAAGATGTTTGCCCTGCAAAAAATGGCCCTAGCAGTTCATTTATCCAGTCCTCGGGAGATAAAGGTCAAACTAAGATCCAGAGAACTGCACAAAAAAAGGCCCAGAAGGGAGGGTATAAGCGGAAAATAGACCCTAAAAAACCTGAACTGCCTGAATATCAGGTAGTAATATAGTAATAAGTAATATAGAGTCCACCATACGGGACATGCTGGAGTACTTTTTTACAACGCAACTGGAGCAGGTCCTCACTAGTATAGCAAAGGATATCATAGATACTTTGAACACATGTGTTGCAAGCCTTGTTAATAAATGTGAGCGTATTAATGCGGCTATAAATCTGCAGGATTGTGTTTCAGGTCGTGATCATCCTCATGGGTCTCCCCTAGGTTTTCACAAACCCAACTCCATGAAACTGGGAACCCAAGCCTCAAGTAAAGGGTCATGTGGTCTCCAGGTACCTGTTAATATGAGACAGGGACTAAGGGTGATTGGGGGGTCTAAAGTCCCAAATAGGGAGGAGGTCTCGCAGACTTGTGATCCCAGAAAGAGTGTCTTGCAAAATGGGCTAGACTCAGCTAGGTGCCAGGTGGCTCATACGGAGCCCCAACTAAGGAGTAAAATTGCTAATCAATCAAGCATTAATCTTCTCCCAGAAGCAGCCCCTTTGGTGGTAATACTAGTAGGAATCCCCCCATTAGCAGAGGGAGTCTGTGAGTCTACAGAGACTCTTTTAGTTAAGACAAAAAAATGGTGCAATCAGAACTATTCGGGAGGCTCCGAAATCTCTGCAAATATTATAATGGCAAGACGGGTGGGGTGGTTGGGGAGTACACAAAAGGCAATCAAAGGTGATTGCGTTATATTTTAATAATCCTAGTCATCCGCCGCGATTACTGTGGGACGCCTCTGATCTGAAGTGTGAAGAGGGGAAATTCAGGGCAGTTCCTTTAGGTTATTTTTATCCTCTGATAAAAAGGGTCAGGGATCCCCACATAAATGTTTTTGGGTCCAGTAATAGTCCCCGTCCAACTGCTCAGCGACCCTATAACAGTCCTGGTAGGGAATATCAATCGGATGTAAATAGTATGAGCCATGCCAACTTACCGAACTTCTTGTCCCCCCAGGCTCTTAGAAAAATGGATTCTCCGGTTTTATCCAACAGGTATTTTCCTTTGTCTCAGCTTAATGATATTGAATGACTAAGCCCCAATTCTGAAATGCCCTGTCTTTTACCCACAGTTCATGACCATAGCATTGAGGATATAAATACATTTCGACTAATGACCTGGAATATTGCAGGGCTACGGTCTAAAAGGGACGACCAAAACTGGCTTAAATCTATAGTCCCACATGAGGTCGTCGCCTTTCAAGAGACATGGGACAAGAAAAATGGTTTTTCGGTAGAGGGTTTCAAAACCTACTCGCAACCAGCCCGTCCAACCCCTGCTGGGAGAGCAAAGGGGGGGCTGATGTCCCTTGCCTTAGTGAGACTGAAGGGTACAGTGAAAATACTAGATTGTTCCTCCCCAAATCTACTTATAGTGGAGTTCACTTCTTTGAGTAGTTGCAAAACCCTAATATACATTTTTACAATGCGGAAGAGGGAGAGTATTGCCATGAACATCTCTGTTATTTGATTCAGTTTTTAGAAACCTATAAAGCTCAGCAAAACACTTTTGTTTATTTTATTCTTATAGGGAATTTAAACATACATTTATGTAAATTTAACAGCCATATAAAGGCATCCCAAGGCCCTGCACATGCTTCATTACCCCACTTTGAACACTCACAGAAAGGGGAGGCTTTGGAACAGCTTCTGGCATCTATTGACCTCTATGAACCTAGTTTTTATTACATCAGGGAGAGGGTTACAACATTTAAGGGCCGAGAAAGTGAGACGATCATTGATTTTATATTTCTATCTCCGGGTCTACTAAAGCATGTATTTTTTTATAACGCTGTATACTCCCATTTAGTGACCACAATCCGGTGATAATACAGCTAGTTCATGGTTTTGAATTTTCAGCCACTTCGGTAATTAATAAAGCTCCAACCAACATCAGAACCCAAGACCAGGGGAGGAGGTTGAAATGGACAAAAATAGTACCAGAACATCTTTTTGATAGATTAAATATAAAGGTTAAGGACGAAATCCAAAAATGTCCTGATTGTTCCACTCGGGGGGAGGAAACCATTGTAGCTTTTGAAACTATCTGCAAACAGGTTGCCCGGGAATTAACCTTCCCCCCCAGACCTAAAACCAATAATTTAAAACGATGGTTTGACTCTAAATGTTCAAAGGCCCACCAAATTCTGATAAAAGCGCTGAAAACCAAACCTAGAAACAAATTGATGATAATTTGCTTTAGGAAAGAATACAAACAAATTATATTAACCCGTAAAAATGAAATTAAAACTAAGGCTTGGGAGAGTCTGATGGATAATGAAGTTCTTAGGGATAGTGCTAAATTTTGGTCAACTGTAAACAGCCCATTATTTACAGGCGAAGAGAATGGTCCTCTGGAAATTAATATTCCAGAAGAGGAGCGGTTGACCCACTTCGAAAACATTTATGCCAGTAAAGAATTATTTGAACCATTTGTAGCTGATACCAGTAGCACTCCGGTGGCCAGATTAGTGTTTAATAGTGAGGATGTGGAGCGAGACATAATTGAGACCTCAAGTAATAAGGCCCCAGGCCCGGACGGCGTACATGCCGATTTATATAAAAGCAACCCTAAAATGTGGGATAAAATTTTAACAAATGTTTTTAATGCATCTGTTAATTTAGGGTTTCCTGTATCTTGGGCCCACTCCATCATAATTCCAGTATTTAAAAAGGGGCAAAGAGGGGACCCAAGATGTTATAGGCCCATTTCGTTAATAGATTCAGCCTTTAAGATATTGGGTAAAGTCCTTCTATATAAATTGTCAGAGTGGGTGACTGACAGCAGAATCTTGTCTGAGTGCCAATATGGCTTTAGAACTGGAAGAAGTACAGAAGACCAGTGCTTAAATGTGTACCTGTTAACTCAAAAATATACTAAAGCCTCTAAGGGGTCAATCTACTTAGGTTTCATGGATCTGTCCACAGCTTTCGATCTAGTCAATAGATCGAAGCTGTGGACGCTTTTATTAGACTTGGGCTTCGATCCCTGCCTGGTTTATTTCCTTGCAGACTTACATAGGGATTTACTAGCGTCAGTTAGGATGTCTCAAGAGGGAGCATGCACAGGGCATTTTAAATCCGGTAGAGGGGTCAGACAAGGCTGCATTCTGGCCCCTCTTTTATATACTATATATGTTAATGCTTTAGACAAACACCTGGACATTGCTACCCTGGATGTTCCGCGTATAGGGGACAGTACCATCCCGGTTCTCCTGTACGTGGACGACGCGGTCTTATTAGCCCGCACCCCGATAGGCCTACAGAGGTTGTTGAATGCCTTCGGGGAGTTCATGGACTCCATGGACCTGGTGGTAAACAGTGCAAAATCTCACACAATGGCCTTGGGGGTAGGCAAGAATAAATTAAGGACTTTTTACTGTAAGGAGGCGGAAGTAGAAAGGGTGAAGGTTTTCACCTATTTGGGTGTCATGTTTGATGAACGATGCTCTTGGGCCCCCCAGTTTGTAGTAAAAAAAGCTGCGCTAACTAGATCAACGCAAGCAGTCCAAAGCTTTGCACAGCGGTTAGGGGAAGGCCTTGGGAAGCAGTCCTCTCTATTTATAAAGCAAAATATTTGGCAGCAGCGTTGTATGGATCAGCCATATGGGGGTATAAACACGTAGATGAACTTCAAAAGGTGGAAAATAAATTTCTCCGCTCCCTGTTAGCAATCCCCCAATCATCACCCACGTTTGCCACCCATCAGGAACTGGGGATAGTGCTTGTGTCTGACCAGATTAGTTTGGCCCCCCTTATTTTTTGGTTGAAAGTCTGGCTTAATCCAGACTTAATTTTAAATCGACAGATTTTAAAAGATTGTCTTAGGCGGGAAAAAGGAAATGAAATACAGTGGTTATCTTATGTAAAAAAAATGCTAGAGAAACTTGGGCGTCTAGAATTATTTGAAAACCCAGACGATATTGTGAAGGGGGATATCATATGGGTGAAAGAACACTTCCTGTCCCAAAGGACCCTGGAAAGGGAGGTAGAGGAACTAAAAAAAACTCATGTGAGAGCCCAATATTTATTAGTTATAACACCTTCTATTGAGCCCTATTTAAAGTTGGTTACTAGGCCATTCCATCGCCTGCTGTTAACTAAATTTCGTTTTAACTTAATCCATTTTGTACTGGGATCTTATGAAGGATGGAGCAAGCCTGAGGATATAGCCCTCTGTAACTGTGATAGTAGCTCTATGCAAGACACAATGCACTGTACACTTTTTTGTGGTCATTATTATGAAATTAGAATGACATTTATAATTCCACTGTTAAAGGGAAATGGGTTTTTCCAGGCTAAGCCTGCTTTGCTTTATTTACAACTTCTGGATAATCCTTGGAACATTTTTAATATCGCAAGTTACTTTGTAGCAGCTGTACATTTGAGAAAATTGAGATATTTAAACAGCTCGGACTGCTGAATGCCTGCCTTTTTTACTATATTTCACGTCTCTTTTATTATGCCCGATAATATGGTTTAACAAGCCTCATTGTTTTAATTGTATTTTCGGAATTGTATTGTAGTGTTGGATTTGTACGTCTTGATTGTGTATCTTTTATGATTTTAATTAATCGATTAAAGTGGTTTTGACTTGACTTCACTTGACTTACACGTCCAAGCATACAGCAGTGTCTAAGTTTAAGAGAGAAAGAGAAATGATGTCACAGAGAGTGAGAGAGAGAGAAAGAGAGAGAAAACAACATTAAAACAGTGTTGCAGAGGCTGGATTTGAGATTCTTTCTTGAAAAGTTAGACGTATATTTACTAGCTCCTTGCATTACTTTACCCATGTTAAAAGTGACTCAAAAGTGGCATAATAAGGTTGTGGATCTGTTTGTCAGACTGTTGTAAGCTATCTGTTGTCACTGCTCGGAGGTAATTATGAATTTTACAGCGAAACTACTGTACACTACGCACTCTGGGCCATAATATCAAGCCTGTGCGACAAAATTATCGCCACTTTATAGGCAGGAAAGGGTCGCTAAAGTGGCGATAATGGGTTTGATAATATGCTCTTTGGAATTCCAATCGAAGCTCATGTAAGATGTCCTTCACATCTAACATGAGCTTCGATTGGAATTCAATAGAGCATATTAGCAAACCTATTATGGCCACTTTAGCGGCAGTTTGCTGCCGATAAAGTGGCGATAATTTTGTCACCCAGGCTTGATAATACGGCCCTCTCTCGTTTCACAAATAAAGCTAACACTACAGTTTTACGAGTGCAGTGTACCTGGTACATTTTACTTGTTATAGTGCCGCGTTCAAGTGGTGTCTATATGGAAGTGCCTACTGCGTTACTGATGCCCGTTATGGCGACTTATTTCTAATGCATTGCTATGAAGGCTTTGTAGATCTAGGCTGCTGTGCTTACCTTGTATAAAGAGTGCGGCCACCGGAGTTCACCATTCGACTTGAACTCTGCTTCTATACGTCAAAGTATATTCAATAAGTTGCAGAGAATTCCATTGCTGTTGCTCGATAGGCCGTGGTTGCATCTGAACGATGTTTGGTGAAGGAAACAATCGGACGTTTTGATTAGTCATGGTAAATTGAGTTTCATAACTACTATCAAAAGTGAATTTTAATGTGGGTTCTTAATATTCCGTAGTTAGACTGTTGCAGCTCCAGCAAACAAAGGAAGATCAATAAGTTAATAGAGGCCTGGGACGGCCTCGTGACGCAGAAAAAAAAATACTATCATGGACGCACAATTAATAATAATAGAGGCCTAAGCACGTGGGGTAGTACAGAAATACGACACAGAAATTTATGCACGCACAATTTTTAAGATTAGAGGTGTATAGGAGCTCGTGACTTATAAAGAAATATTTCAATTATGTAAGTACAATTTAAAAGCATTGAGGGGTAGGAAAGCCATATGAAGGATAAAAAAATAGCATTATGCATATACAATTTACAGTGGAGGCTGATGTTGTGACGTCTTCTCTTACCTTTGCTTCTGTCGTGTTTTGTCGTGTTTTGAAAGGCTGCGGTTTTGCTGAGTCTGGGGTGTTTTCGACAGTCTGTCTGTCTCCGCAGCATAGGCAGGCAAAAGAGAGCGTGCTCACGTCAGTGCCCGCATTATATGGGAACCGCGGGGGCTGACCACACCAAGGCCAGGGCCGTCATTGGTAGTTTTTTTGCGGTCTGTAAGAATGATGGCCCTGGGGGACATGCCATTGGGTAATGTATTGGTTTCCAGGCTAAATGATAGCAAGCGTGCTAGGTGGTGGCATGTGGGTAGTGTGGGTGGGCGTGCAACGCACATGTGCAAGTATGAGTGTGTGCACTAACAATTAACAACAGAGAGAGTTGGGGGCGGTGTTATCATGAGCGCAGAGGCAAGCCCAGAATCGGATCTGCAATGAGTCAGCACTTCTAATCATTCACCTTAGCGCGCCCTGAGCTCTGATTTGTCACTGAGAGGGTGATCGCACCATAGTTTGTACTGCTTATCATACTCAGCGTGTACCCGCGCATACGGTACTAATATACTTTGCCGTTACGCGTCGCATTAAAGCTTCGGTGTGACGTCATGTACGGCGTTTTGTACGCGAAAGGGGGAAATGTTTCTACTTGGTTTAAAACATGTATGTATTTAATGTCCATACTAAGGGCAGACATTTGGGATGACTATAATTTTTTTTAAATACTTGTAATAATCGTATATTACATTTAAAAAGAATTACACAAATTGCGGTAGAACATCATGCGTACTCGTATTGAAAGAGCTGCACAAGCGCATCATAAGCGTACGCAAAGTCATGTGACTTTAAAAGTAGAGATTTGATTGGTTCATAACTTTTCCTTTTGCGACTGTTGAAAGTTCCATCCCATTATAATTATTCGACTTTGACTTTCTAAGAAGAAGCATTTGTTCTGAGAATCTTCTCAAATAGAAGGAAGATCACAATATTAGGAGCAATGGAGTCATCTTCCAGCAGTTCTTTAGAAGCAGATTTCATTCCTGAAGAACGTCCAAAGAAGAGGAAAGAAGTTCTAATTTGGACATTTTTCACTTTTCCAGAAGGTCAAAAAAAGGTTAATGCTCCAAAAGTAACCTGTAAAATTTGCCAAACAACTCTTTCAAGGGGTGATCCATGTAAAAATTACTCCTTTGGCACAGCAAATATGGTGCGACACGTGAAGAACTTGCACCCCAAGAACTTTGCTCGAGCTGCAAGACGGAGGTTGCACGAGAACCCACCTGCTGCTACACCAAGCACATCAACTGCGGCAGCAGCATTTTCAGCAAGCAGTCCACACTCACATATTGATTCTGACTTTGCTAAAGTTAAAATTTGATGCATTTATTGCGATAAACTTTTGTGTTATGGGGAACAGTCTATAGAATTGATGAAATGCAGGATCATTGCTGTCCTCGACATTAGTTGTTCTTTTTTTCATTCTTTTGTTCCGCTTGGAATTTGTTGAGAAAACACAAAAAAATACAAAACAAAAAATACTGTTCTTTTTAGAACTACCTTCACTGGTCAAAGAAAGAACTATATTTCTATGGTCGTTTGTAAAAGTTTGTCAGAATTAATGTGTAGTTCATAAATGAATGAATGAATATGTTAGTAGTGTATGGAGAATGTGAAAGTGCAGAATTATAAGGAACTGCTAGAGCATAAATCTATAAGGTGTTTATCTATAGTATACTGTAGTATGTCCGAAGCACTTGAATGTATCATATGTACATAAATATGTTACAAGTGTATGCTTCAATTTACGCTGCTGGTGAAAGTGCCTGGGTGAATTTTTATGTGTTACGGGCGGATTTACAATCCCCTTGTGCCTCTTTTACACAGCCGTTGCGTCACTTTTGTGACACAGCGGTGTTGCAAAAGATGTGCCATGGTGTGTGCTATTAACAATGTGATGCATCTGGAGGGTGTATTACATTGTAAAATGTTGCGCCAGAAGAGGCTTTCTTGTGCAGAAGGGGGTGCAGCAAGGCCTCGTAAAAGTGACTGAGTGAAATGTATAACATTTTATTCAGTGAGTTTTGAGCTTATGCTGCGTCAAAACCTTGCACATGTTTGAAGCAGGTGTAAGGATTGATACAGCATTGTGAGCATAGGGCCCCAAGAGAATTGCTGGAGCTGTTTTATACTTGCAACCGACGTCAAGCAATAATTCATCCAAAAATTACTTTGCAATTTAGTTTTGTTATTATTTTATAATAAGAATATGAAATATAATCTAAAAAATAAAATAAATATAAAGATTTATATTAAAAATATAAGAAATTAGTATAAAAAGAAAGACATCAAAATTAATACATTTATAAATTATCATTTACAAAACTTTTGAAATTCACTGAAAAAACCATAGGTTTCACACACGTTATAGTTAGGAATTAGCATTTAAAAAACCTTGCAAATTCATTGAAAAAACCAGAGGTTTCACACATGTTATAGTTAGGAATTAGCATTTAAAAAACTATGCAAATTCATTGAAAAAACCATAGGTTTCACAAGTTATAGTTAGCTGAACATTTCTCTCATACAAAACCTTTGAAATTCCTCCGTTATAGTTAGCTCAGCTAACTATAACTTGCGCGCCCGTAATGCACTGCTGATGACGTCACATATTACATCACTCATGACATGGTCAGTGACATCACTCATGACATCACTGATGACACTGATGGTTTTTTCAGTGAATTTGCAAGGTTTTTTAAATGCTAATTCCTAACGATAACAAGTGTGAAACCTATGGTTTTTTCAGTGAATTCCAAAGGTTTTGTAAATTATTATTAAATATATTAATTATTATATTTCTTTATTTTATACTAATTTCTTACATTTTTTAATATAAATATTTATATTTATTTTATTTTTTAAATTATATTTCATATTCTGAATGTAAAATAATAACAAAACTAATTTGAATTTTTTATTTATTTATTTTTTTCTTCCAAAATATTAAAATTGAATTCTATATAATTCCTTTTCATTGTTTTTTTTGGTAATCGTAACGTACGCGTACGGTAACGGAATTACACCAAATTTGGCAGAGAGGTAGAGTTCAGTTCGCAGATTGTGCTTTTTGTTAAATGGTGTAAATCCGTTCAGTAGTTCCTGAGAAAACCCCTATAGACTATGCATGTAGTGTTCTATGCACCGGGAAACTTGTCTTTTATACCTTCAATTCCCCAATCTGTATCCTTACACTTCCAGTAAACAGTATCACACTTCTCTTTCAGTATTGTAGTGACCATACAGCACTATGTGCTTATCTATACACTGTTCCAAAGAATCCATTCACTACATCAAAACACTAATCAACAGATGTACAATAAGTGGTACATCCCCAGAGATATGCCAGTTATTGTGTACTGTGATATCACCTCCTAATGGTGCAGGGCTTTATAATGTGATGCACCTTCCAGATGTGTCACATTGTAAATACTACACACCATGGCACATCTTTTGCACCACCAGTGCATCACAAAAGTGATGCAACAGCTGTGTTAAAAGAGGCACAAGGGGGTTGTAAATCCACACGTAACACATAGAAATTCATCCAGGCAGTTTCACCAGCAGTGCAAATTGAAGCATAGACTTGTAGCATATTTATGTGCATATGTTACATTCAAGTGCTTCGGAGGTACTACAGTATACTATGGGTAAACTGCTTCTAGATTTATGCTGTAGCAGTTCCTTATAGTTCTTCACTTTCACATTCACCATACACTAGTAATGTATTCATTCATTCATTTATGAACTACACATTAATTCTGAGAAACTTTTATACACTAACATAGAAATATAGTTCTTTCTTTGACCAGTGAAGGTAGTTCTAAAAAGAACTGTTTTGTTTGTGTTTTTAGTTTTCTATTTTTTTTGTGTTTTTTCATCAAGTTTTTTTAAAACCAAAAAAATGGAACTGGAACCCAAAAAGTGTCCAACAGGAACAAAAGAATGAAAAAAAAAACCTAATGTCGAGGACAGCGATGCTCCTGCTTCCTGCGTTTTATTTGGTCAATAGACTGTTCCCCATAACACAAAAGTTTATCGCAATAAATGCATAGAATTTTAACTTCACCAAAATCAAGATCAATATTTGAGTGTGGACTGCTTGCCGAAGATGCTGTTGCAGTAGTTGATGTGCTTGGTGTAGCAGCAAGTAGGTTGTCCTGCAATCTTTGTGTTGTAGCTTAAGCAAAGTTGTTGGGATGCACGTTCTTTACGTGTCGCACCATATTTGCTGTGCCAAAGGAGTACTTTTGGGATGGATCACTTCTTGAAAGAGTGGTTTGGCAAATTTTACAGGTTACTTTTGGAGCATTAACCTTTTTTTCCATACAGAATTTCTTATGTTGTAGGTCCTTGTACAAAAACATAAACACTTCATTTTATCATTACTGTAATATCAGCATATGTGGTGATTCTCATAAAATAAATTAAATATTTATCTTGGAAATGAAGCAACAATATTTTGTACTTGAGTGTGGAATATTGAAAACATTCGAAAAATAAATACAATAAAAACTGTCACTATGCATTGTGTCAAGTGCTTTATTTAGGATACACAGGAATATGTTACCTTTGATTGTAATGACATACAAACCAAAACAAGATAGAACATTGCAACTAAAGCACATTACATAATGGTACAAAGCATGTAATTGGAATGCTGGGTATTAGGATAACATACACAACCCACATATAAAATGATTTCAGAAACTTGTTACTTTTTCGATGATAAGGATTAGTAATGTCTTTCCAAGAAGATTTGAATATTTTAAGGGGTAAAGTAGGAGGTGAAGAACAGAGGTAAGAGGTTACATCTCAGGATGCACGAATGGATGAAAACGGTGGTCCAAGGTCTGCATGTACAATGTCCAGTAGAGACGTTTTGAGGGCGGGTAGACTCAAGGTATTCTATAATGTGCAATAAGTGCTGACGATACCACCACACAGAATGGGCAAGAACAGATAAAATGATGGATTGTATGTGCTTGGACTATGATGAGAATACACTGTAGGAGTACCAAGGTCAAGTGCAAAGATTAAATACTTAAGACATAGCAAACGAGGTGGCAACAAGGGCCAGGAGGGTCCAAGAGTGGGGGAGTCTGGGTTCCTTAACCTGTGTCCTACCTACTGTGTTGCAAACTTAAAACAGTGACGACAGGAGTGCCTTACTTTGACTCCCCTCATTACGTTGTCAGTTAGGTTGGAGGGAGGGAAAGGAAAGGAGTAAACTACATGTCTACAGATGTACTGCTATGTTCAGAACACTGGATCAAGGACTGAATAAACAAAGTGAGATACAAAAGAAGATACACAAAAGAAGGCTGCACAAAAGATACACAAAGTAAAACTACACAAATAAGACGGCGAATCTTGAACACAAACTGGTAAGTCAGCAAAAGAACATTGCACCAGACGCTACGCTGTGGAACTCATTGTCAGGTCCATGAAACTGTGCAGGCAGCTGGTGGGAGCCTACAAAGGATGATGGCAGGACGAGGCCCCTGGAGAAGCTTGGGGGGTGGGGGTCCCCAGGGCTATGAGGGGGGCCGTGAGCCCCCCCGCATACTTCAAAATAAAACCCCAGGGTGGCATTCCCCGGGCCTCAGAGGGCCTTACAAGCCCCCATTATGGAAAAAATTGCCCCCTGGATTTGGCCCCCCAGGGGCTAATTAAGAATAAAACGGACTTCTATTTTTTTTTCCTTTGCCACCCCATACACGTACCATACGCGTACCCCGCGATTTTTTATTTTTAGACAATTTTGGGCCTAAAAATCCATGTGGGACCCCCTGAGCAGGCCTAGAGGGTCAGGATGTTTCTACCCTGCCCCCTTTCCTTATTTTTCAACTTTGTTTTACTGTTTTCTTGTGACTCGGTTCTACCGAGGCACAAGATGGCTGCCAACACTTCCTGGTTTGGAGTGTTGACAAACAGTTGACATCCAATCAACATGCTGCTCGTGCTCGTAATGTTACGGTTTTTGGTACACTTACTGTACGCATGGGGGGGCTGAAAACATATAAAAAAAATAAATACATTTTTAAAGCCCTGAGGGGGTGGCGGTCCCCGGGGCATCGGGGAGGGCGCCGTGAGCCCCCCACATACTTCAAAATAAAACCCCGGGCGGTGGCGTTCCCCGGGGCTTGGGGGAGCTTACAAGCCCCCATTATAGAAAAAAAATGCCCCCAGGATTTGGCCCCCCAGGAGCTAATTAAGAATAAAATGGACTTCTAGTTTTTTTGTCCTTTTCCACCTCCTACGAGTACCATACGCGTACTCCGTGATTTTTTATTTTAAAAAAAAATTCTACGCTGCCCCCTTTCCTTATTTTTCAACTTTGTTTCACTGTTTTATTGTGACTCGGTTCTGCCGAGGCACAAGATGTCTGCCAACACTTCCTGGTTTGGAGTGTTGCTAGACAGTTGACATCCAATCAGCATGCAGCTCGTGCTCGTAATTGTACGGATTTTCGTACGCGTACAGTACTTCGTCTCTAGATATCACTATGATTTTACTTTTGATTTTCTCAGGAACTTCTGAACGGATTTACACCATTTAACACAAAGCACAATCTGCAAACCGAACTCTACCTCTCTGCCAAATTTGGTGTAATTCCGTTCAGTGTTCGGGCTGTAGCCCTGGCTAAAGGTCCCTATGGAAAATTGCATTGGGAAAACACGTTTTGGGACTCCCCTTTTTTCTCGCTTCCCACTTGATGAAGCACCCCCAAACTTTTAGGGAAGGAGCGGAGCAAAGCAGGCCATTTTCTTGGAGAAATTCGCCAAGATTCGTCCACCGGCGCCAAAGTTATTCCAAATAGAATATTGTGGATTTCCTATGGAAACTAGGTCCTAACTATAACTACCTATATATGTGTGTATGTATGTATATATATATTCACTGATGTAATATGTGATGTCATCAGCAGTGCATTGCACACGCAAGTTATAGTGAGTCCAACTAACTATAACGTGGGAATTTCATTGGTTTTATGCGAGTAAAATTTCCAGCTAACTATAACTGGTGTCAAACCTATGGTTTTTTCAGTGAATTTCATAGGTTTTGTAAATGCTATTTCCTAACTATAACGTGTGTAAAACCTATGGTTTTTTCAGTGAATTTCATAGGTTTTTAAATGCTACTTCCTAACTATAACGTGTTTAAAACCTATGGTTTTTTCAGTGAATATAAATATATATATATAAAATTTCTATGGCAAAATTAAACCCCTCATTTTGTTTCTTTTCAAATTAAATGTATTAAGTGTTACCACTTTATTCCAATCAAGATGACTTCAGGTGTGCCATACTTTTGTCATAAGTAAGACTGTTAGCGTTGTAGTTGTTCTTTAGAACACTCTGGGACATTCTGTCATTGGGCTATAGTTGGGCTACATCTGGCTGATATTTGGGCTACATTTGGGCTCTTTTGTCTCTGGTGGCCATCTTGGGAGACTGCATATCAGAATTTTTTTAATGAAATATAAGAGGATTTGAGAAGTCACTCAAAATGTGCCCTAATTTTTCTTTCTTCAGCACTAATCATAATTTCTAAGCAAAATGAACCCCCTCATTTTGTTCCTTTGCAAATTAAATGTTTTAAGTGTTAACACTTTATTCCAATCAAGATGACTTCAGGTGTGCCATACTTTTGTCTGGGACATTTTGTCATTGGGCTATAGTTGGGCTACATCTGGCTGATATTTGGGCTACATTTGTTTTTTTGTCTCTGGTGGCCATCTTTGGGCTACATTGGGCTACATTGGGCTACATTGGGCTACATTTGGGCTCTAACATATATATAGCCCAATGTAGCCCAGTATATATTTTTTCAAAGTAAATTTTCTCAGCAACTACTGAACAGATTTACACCATTCAAAGAAAAGCATAATCTGCGAGCCGGACTCTACCTTTCTACCAAATTTCTTATAAATCCATTCAGCCGTTCGAGCTGTAGCCGTGTCTAAACGTCCTATGGAAATTAACATGGGGAAAACATGTTTTGGGACCCCCCTTTTATCTCAGCCCCCACTTGACGAATCCCCCCCAAACTTTCAGGGAAGGAGCGGAGCGGAGCAGGCCATCTTCTTTGAGAAATTTGCAAAGATTCGTCCACCGGCGCCAAAGTTATTCTCAATAGAATGTTGTGGATTTCCCATGGAAACTAGGTCCTAACTATAACTACCTACTGGCGACTGGCTAATAAAACGCACGTAAATTTGAGAACCTTTGTGTGGTCCGTTCCTGTTGAAGGAGTTCGCTTTTTCTGAGGATTGTTTTCCATATATATATATATATATATATATATATATATATATATATATATATATATATATATATATATATATATATATATATATATATATATATATATATATATATATATATAATGTGTGTGTGTAGGTGTATATATATATACGTGTGTGTAGAACGCAAAAAGGGGGCAGGGTAGAAACACCCTGACCCCCTAGGCCTGCTCAGGTGATCCCACACAGACCCCCAAGGCCCCAAAAATGTTTTTAAAAAACCCGGTCTGCTTTTTTTCAAATTAGCCCCCGGGGGGGCCAAATCCTGGGGGGCATAGTGAAAAAGAAGAAGAACACTTCCGCCTTGGAACCTCCAGTATGCGCCAGGGGGCTGCGTTGCTTTGCCCCGGGGACTGCCACCCCCCAGGGCAAAGCAACGCAGCCCCCTGGCGCATACTGGAGGTTCCAAGGGGAATTGGTTCCCCCTCTGCAAACGCGCCAGGGGGCTGCGTTGTAGAGAGGTATAAAAAGGGGCGTGGCCTTATTACACCTCTCTGCAATGCAGTCCCCTGCCGCATACTGGAGGTTCCTGGTGGGCTAGTTGGCCCCCATGGACCCCCAGTATGCAAGGGGAATTAGTTCCCCTCTGCAAACGCGCCCAGGTGCTGCGTTGCACAGAGGTGTAAAAAGGGGCATGGCCTCATTACACCTCTCTGCAATGCAGTCCCCTGTCGCATATTGGAGATTCCTGGTGGGCTAGTTGGCCCCCAGAGACCCCCAGTATGCAAGGGGAATTAGTTCCCCCTCTGCAAACGTGCCCGGGGGCTGTGTTGCAGAGAGGTGTAAAAAGGGGCACGGCCTCATTACACCTCTCTGCAATGCAGTTCCCTGGCGCATACTGGAGATTCCTGGTGGGCTAGTTGGCCCCCAGAGACCCCCAGTATGCAAGGGGAATTAGTTCCCCCTCTGCAAACGCGCCCGGGGGCTGCGTTGCAGAGAGGTGTAAAAAGGGGCATGGCCTCATTACACCTCTCTGCAATGTAGCCTCCTGGCGTATACTAGAGGTTCCCGGTGAGCTAGTTGGCCCCCAGGGACCCCCAGTATGTAAGGGGACTTAATCCCCCAACCTGGTGGGCTAGTTGGCTCACAGGGGACCTCAGGATTGAAGAGGAATTAATTCCCCAATCTAGCTCACTACTATTCCTGAAAACTAAATTTAACTAAACTTACCAGTAACTTGAATTTCCTTCCCTAGAATATCATTGCCTGCTATATAAAATATATATAAAATATTACATTAAAAAAATATATATTACAATTTAAATATTTTTTTTATTTTTTTTTCAATGTATATTAAAAATATGTAATGTAATTTAAAAAATAAAATATCTAAAAATAAATAGTTTAAAATAATGTCGTAAATCGGTATAAAAAAATATAACAATTAATACATTTAATATTTATCATTTGCAAAACCTTTGAAATTCACTGAAAAAACCATAGGTTTCACACACGTTATAGTTGGGAATTAGCATTTTAAAAACCGTGCAAATTCACTGAAAAAACCATAGGTTTCACACACGTTATAGTTAGGAATCAGCATTTAAAAAGCCTTGCAAATTCATTGAAAAAACGATAGGTTTCACATATGTTATAGTTAGCTGGATATTTCACTCATACAAAACCTTTGAAATTCCCCCGTTATAGTTAGTTCAGCTAACTATAACTCGCGCGCCTGCAATGCACTGCAGATGACGTCACATATTACATCACTCATGCCATGGTCAGTGACATCACTCATGACATCACTGATGACATCTCAAATGACATCACTGATGACATCATCCTTGTGAATGAGTGGCAGACCTCCTCTCAGCGTAATATAACCTTTGATACACACATTCAAAAATAGAAACAAACATTTTCAAAAAAATGGAGATACCAATACCAGTTACAACAACCTATTCAGTAATTACACCATCTATATACACATCCACTCATTCACTAACAGTTCTATATAGTCACTCATACATGTACTCACTCATCATATGTACTGATACACATATACATCCTGTTACACACCGACATTCATCCATAGAGTTACTCACACACATACTCACACTTGCAAATAAACTATCAAACATCCATTTATTTGCATATACAGCTATACACACACTACCACACTTACTTCTACGGAAACTTACACATACTTACTCTCTTAAACAATCACTTATAGAAACACATACTTATTTAAACATGAACTCTTCCAATCTCTCTCTCACATATACTCACTTATATACATCAATACTCACATATACTATATTAAAACATATGTAGTTACTCATAAAGATACTATTGAGACAGTCATTCACTCAGTAACACACCCATACACACACTCATCCACCCATACAGTCCTGCACACATGCTGTCTTCAAAACACATACAAACAGTGAGTCAGTCATTCATGCATCTATGCGCTAAGTAATACCCCCCACCAAACCATACGGACACTCATACTGATACTCAAAAAAATACCTAATAACCCCATATACACACTCATGTAGCTACTCACCAACCCATGCAGCCACTTATACACAAAGTGAGACACTGATACATGTATTTAAATATTTAAATATTACTCTCTAATATATGTATTCACTAAGATACACTTAATAAGTCAGTTAACCAATCAATTTTACAAAAAAAACATCCATTTAGACACTTATTTACCCATTTATTCTTCCATCGACCTTTAGATATACATATATAAGAAATATTTATTTTTCAGAAAGACACACATTCACTGGATGATGTCATCAGTGATGTCACAGTGATGTCATTTGAGATGTCATCAGTGATGTCATGAGTGATGTCACTGACCATGTCATGAGTGATGTAATATGTGACGTCATCAGCAGTGCATTGCGGGCGCGCGAGTTATAGTTAGCTGAACTAACTATAACGGGGGAATTTCAAAGGTTTTGTATGAGTGTAATGTCCAGCTAACTATAACATGTGTGAAACCTATGGTTTTTTCAATGAATATATATATATATATATAACCTAGGTAGTTATAGTTAGGACCTAGTTACCATAGGAAAATGGAAACATTCCATTCCCAATAACTTTAGCGCCGATTGACCAATCATCGTGAAAATTTTAAAACATATTGCCCGCTTCAGTCCACTCCTATTTTGAAAGTTTCGGGGTGATTCCGCAAGCAGGGGCCGAGAAAAAAGGGGGGTCCCAAAACGTGTTTCCTCAATGCAACTTTCTATAGGAAACTTTAGACACGGCTACAGCCCGAACTGCTGAACGGAATTACACCAAATTTGGCAAAAAGGTAGCCCTTGGTTCAGAAGGAGACCTTTTTGTTAAATGGTGTAAATCCGTTCAGTAGTTTTTAAAATAATAATGGAAAAAGAAATATATATATCTGGCGGAGCCTAACCACACATCTCTTTTTAAAAAAAAAATTTTTTTATTGGATTTTATGTTATAGCACAGCAAGAATCCAATTACCATACATTGAAATACATTAATGATCCCCCATATAGGATGTACACAGATAGCATTAAAATGACACCTTATATAACAATGAGATTAAAAAAAAAGGAAAAAAGAGGAACAAGCATAAGGAAAGAAAGAGAGAAAAAAAAGGACAAGAAAAACAAGAAGAACCCGTTATAGTTTCTCCTTCCACCTTTGGATGCGTTTCCAGATTCGATTCCTGAGAGATCTGCCCTTTCTACCCTTCCTTGCCTAGATCCCCTTCTCAAGATTATACACAGAGAGCAGCCTAGCTAACCACTGATGCAGGGTTTGTAGGCACCCTTTCTAACCACGGTTTCGCAATACACATTTGTAGGACTGACATAGGCATGAATAGGAAATGATATGAGGGGCAATGTTCAGGTTCACCGCTTATCCCAAGTATGATCCAAGTCGGCGTAAGGGAAATCTTATCCCCAGGGATCTATCCATGAAGGTTTCGATGGCTCTATGCAACGTGTAACTGAGGGCAAGCTGCGAAGATATCGATTATATCTGCCTCTAAACTATCACATCGTGGACAAGTAATACCTACGGCCCCCCACTGAGCTATCCTTCAGGGTGTGTAATACAGGGAGTATATCGTCTTATGCTGCTGGGCCTGTAGCCCTGCAGAACATAGAGTAGTCTGTCCTAATTCCAGTGAATCTTGGAAAACAGTACTGATCTATCCCTAGTTTCTCTGCCCATTTACTACCGTATTTTCCCAGGTCATCACCCTTAATTGCAGATAGCTCTGAGTAAAACCTATGGATAGTGCAATCTACCCCGCCCTCTATGACATCCAAAATCTTATTTTTACTAAACACAGGGGTTCCTCCCAGCTTATTGGCAAAGAAACTCCGAACTTGTAAATATTTAAAGAAGCTCCTTCTGTCAAACCATACCCAGCCTGCAATTCCGAGAACTGGAGAACCCTATTGATCCCCATCTAATGCCCTAGTTGCTTAATTCCCCGCCTTCCCCATTCAGCCATGACTGCGTCCACAAATATTTCCCCTGGTAGGGACACATTCCTAGCCATGTGGGTGTACGTGTTGAACCTGCAAAGTCCACATTTCTTACAGAAGGATGCCCATACCTTATAGGCTGCCAGCAACGTTTTGAACCTCGTTCTTTCGAAGTAGCTGGGATCAGTGTACTTAAGAAAGCAATTATCTGCTTCCTTGCCCATGAGTATCGCATATATATCAGTAGACCCAGATTTAACCTTTGGATCCTCTGCCGCCCCACGTAGCAATCCCTGCATATATTGGAGGGCTGCTGCCCAATAATACATTTTAAAATCTGGAACCGTCCAGCCGCCCCTAACCCTAGGAAGCGTTATATAGCGGAGCGCCCTCCTCGTTTTACTATGTGCCCGTATGAATCTATTAATGAAATACTCCAACACCAAAAACCATTTGGCCACAAAAAAAGTGGAATTGCCCGGAATAAATAAAGGAACTTGGGTAAAATAATAATTTTTACCACATTTGTACACCTAACTAACGACAGCTGGAGGTTGTGCATCCTGTCAAGATCTCTTTTGACTTTAGTAATCACAGGCTCAATATTTCTATCTACAGTATTATCAAGATCTGCTGAGATACTAATTCCTAAATATACAGCAGAATCAGTCACTCGCCCGTCATTGCAAACTGCCCTACTGTTCTTAATTATCTGGCTTTAAGCGCGTAGCCTGATGCCTGCCCAAATGCCTGAGTTTCTAACTCCACCTCTACTATAGCAATGGCAGGCATTGGAGTCACGATAGCTACGTCGTCTGCATATGCCAAAGTTTTAAAATCTCGACCTTGAACTTTCAGTGGTGGAATCCTGTCATTGGATTCTAAATTACCGATCAATGGGTCAATGTACAAGGTGAAGAGAAGTGGCGAGCATGGGCACCCTTGACGTGTCCCCCGCTTAATCTGAAGAGACACAGTATAACTATTGATTCTGAGTCAGGCTGTGGGAGCTCCATAGAGAGCCTGGATTGCTCTAATGTACCCCTCCCCAATACCTCATAACCATCCAGAGATAGTCCCAGGAGACCCTATGAAATGCTTTCTCTGCAACCAGGAGCAAGACAGCCATAGGGTCCCCTGAGACTTCCACTGCATCGAAGAGGGTAAAACTTTACGTATGTGTTGGGTTGTACCCCTCCCTGGGATAAAGCCATGCTGGGTAGGGCTAACCAATTCCCCTATCACTCTACAGAGTCTCAAAGCCATTGCCTTAGAGAATATTTTTGCGTCTGCATTCATAAGGGTTATAGGTCTGTAAGACCCCGGCTCTAAAGGTGATTTACCCTTTTTCAATATTATCACTATGTCTGCTCCTGCCCAAGAATTCGGTATCGAGACTCCACCTTGATCCTGGAGCATCGTATCCACCAGGTCCAGGCGGATGACCTCATGAAAGATCTTGTAGAACTCAATAGGGATCTGGTCAGGACCTGCCGCTTTACCCAATGGAAGGCTGTTTAATGCTCTAGTAATCTCATCAAGGGTCAGAGGAACTTCGAGTGCCACCCTATCCTCCTCAGAAAGCCAGGGAGCTGATATATCCCTGAGATACTCCTGAATGACTGTTAAGTCCCTTGGCACATGCTCATTATATAACCCTGCATAAAACTGTCTAAACACCTCACAGATCTCTCCAGGATCAGTTACTGTAGCTCCTCTGCCGTCTGAGTTTTCTCTTCCCCTGAGGCAGCCTTCTGCCTCGTACGTATCGCCAGAGCGCTCCCACCCACTCACTTAATTTGTGGCATTGCTCTTTCTTAATTAAGAAGTTAGCTGCCGCCTTACTGGCAATACTCTAAATTGCCTCTGCTTTTGGAAGTACAATTTTGAGGAGTGCTTGATCTAGAGGGTTCCCTTGCAGAATTGCTACGTTCAACTCCTCCTCTGCATCCGCCACAGCTTTAATAAGTTTCTTTGATCTTGTTTCTTCCTGTTTTTGCTTATACAGCCTAAAGCTCAACATCTCCACACGAATGCTTGCCTTAAAGGCATCCCAAGAGACACCAGAAGAGGAACTTCCTCTATTAATCTCCCAGAAAGTTGGAATGCAGTCATTCATATGTTTTATATCACTTCCATCTTTGAGCAATTCTCTTTCAAAAGTCCAAGTACTTTCCCGTCTAACTGCTTTTGTAAGTTTAAGAGTTAATACCAATGGATTGTGGTCAGAGATTATCCGGGGCTGTTTCTCGATCTGGGTTCTTGACAGCAAAGAATTAGAGATAAAAAAATAATCCAATCTCACACAGACCTTGTACGGGGCAGAATAATATGTACTACCAGTATCTACGGGATTCAGACGTGCCCACACATCAGTTAAAGAATTATGCCGAGCCAAGTTCACTATTGCATGACATGTCTTCTTTTTGCGGCCAAGATAGCAATGCCCAGCTTCTGTACCCAGCCCACCTAGCCCATTAATATTAAAATCACCAAACAGGATGATCGGCTCCGGCCATAAGGCTAGTTCTAGATCCAACAAATATATCCGGATCATCCTACGTAGAACCATAGATCGACCCTATAGTCAAGGTTTCCCCATTTATTATGCATTCGAGGAGGACACATCCACTCCATTGATCTTCAACCTCTTTTTTTTTAGCTAATATGGCAACCCCCCTTTTCTTGGCGCCCTGTGTTGAGTAGGCAAGCAGGGAAAACCCCAGTTGTTCCAGCAAATAGCCCCTTGCTCCCTCTATATGCATCTCCTGTAAACATGCAAGATCTAAATGCATTGATCTCGATACAGCCATAACTCGTTGCTTTTTAAGGTGATCATTGAGCCAGCATATATTAATCAAAGCAATCCGTACGCTCATTAAAATACATCAAATACCTGTCCCAACTTTTTAACCAATGATCAGAGTACCTTGGATGTCGTGCTGCGCTATACTGTGTGTGCCCCCCCTCCGCCCCCACTACCCCTGTCCCCCCACCCAAGAGACCCTCCCCCTGGACCCCCCTATCCCCCTTACATGCAAATAGGTCAAGCATGACCTATATGTGACCGCTTGGCACGCAGCAATCTCAGCCTCCCCCTCTCCATTATTCTAATCGGTTGTGTCCCTAAATCATACCTTGACAAACCATGCCTTCAGATACCTAATGAAATAGAAGAAAAAGTGAACCCCAGGAACCCCTGAAGTGAACAACAACAGACAGAGAAACCCCCTAATATTGCCTGCCCTTTGGGCCCGCTACCTCATCCCCCTTCTGTCCTTTCAATTCATCCACATACTGTTGGGCCTTGACCTCAGAGAAAAACATTCTGACTTGCCCTTTAGTGATCACTTTAAGCTTCGCAGGATACAATAGATATGCCTCAGACCCGAGTCCCTGAAAAGGAGATATCAGCTGCCCTAACATCCACCTTCTTTCTACGGTAGCGTGGCAGAAATCAGGTCGTGCAAAGAATGAAATTCCATTAAATGTGCGTCTAGACTCGGGCTTTGACTTTTCCATGACTTCTTGTCTAAGAAGATAATTACCCACGTAGACCAAGATTGCCCTAGGTCTTTCAACTTGAGATGCCCCATAGCTTTTCTTTTGAGTCAGAGGGAACCGGTGAGCTCTCTGTACCTCATTCTCCCAGTTTCAAGAAGCCATCTCAGGAAAAGTGCCCTTCAGAAGATTAACTGCAAACAGCCTGACGTCCTGCCCTTCAACCCTTTCGGCCACCCCCAGCAATCTTATGTTATTCCGCCGCTGGCGGTTTTTAAAAACCTCCAGCTTACACTGGACGTCCTCAACTGATTTCTCTGGTGCTTGTTTAAAAGTTTGCCATGTGCTAACGTCATTCTCCAATCTTCCTGTTGGTTCCTCCACGTGGGCAACCCTAACAGCCATGTCTTCATACAGTTTGTTCATTTTTCTCAGGGAGCTTTGTATCTTTTTAGTTGCCTGCTTGGCCCTCCGACTCTCTGTCCTGGCTTCTCCCTGCATTCGCTTTAGCGTAGTGTAGAGAAGATCCAGTGAGGTGGGCTGAGGAGGACTGTTTGATGCGTTCTGCTCGCCTTTTTATTTATACTACCATTGTCCAGGTACAGCTGTGATGTAGCTGAAGAGTCCCAGACAAGCTTCCTGGCTGTCCCGGTGTTAGAGGAACTATCAGGCATTTTTATTTTTGATTTGGTCCTCCTTTTCTGCTGGGAGCCCCTATGGGTTGCCTTCTGTACAGATGAGCTGTCTGCAGAGTCTGAATCTCCAGAAAAGCTCCCTTCGCTTGAAGGCAGAGAGTCCAAGTCGTCATTTAAATAAAAAAAAACAGTCTCCTTCAGGTGAGCCGTTAGCCCTTTATCCTGTGCGAACCCTTGAAATAGCAGAGTATTTGTGAAATCAGCGGACCCTGGGGGATTTAGTAGGGGTGCAAGCTCCTGATTACTCACGCCATCCTCTGTTAGGACTAACTCTCCTCCCGCTTAAGATCCTGCTCTCACCACCGCATCAATGCCAGTTTCCGTTGCAGTGGAGTCTCCTGCCTTGCTGGAGTGATCTTCCCGGACCGAGCCAGCTGGCTCTGCTCTCGGCTTCCCTTGACTCACGTGTGACCCAGGCGGTGCCTGCAACACTGTATCCCACGTTGCCTGGATACCAGGATTCCAGTGTACTCGAGGCTGGCTTCATCAGTTCCCGCTTCCGTGCTCTCCAGTGGCTTTGCGGCGAAGGACTCAGCTAACGTAGGCTGGTGAAGCGAGGTTTCCTTAGGTTTAATCGTGTCTTTCACAGATTTTGCCGCTAATTCCGTCCAGCATCAGGGGGGTTTTTACTACCGGCGGCCGCGATGCTGCCGCCATTACCCTGCTGATCATTCAGTTTCTTCATGAGTGTCCTGCATACCATCCCAGTAGTAAGCTGCAATGGATTCACAGCCTGGGTGTCCTTGCTTGGTGCTTTAGCGGCTCCTGGGTCCTTCTGATCCTTTAGCTGCTTCTGGCCCCTCGGCGCCATCCTGAACACAGCTCTCTGTCGCTGTAGCAGCCATGCTATTTGTGCGAGTATGTGCTGGACCAGCACCACAAATGAGGCTACAGGGTACAATAACCACTGCCTCGAGGCACAATCCTGTTGCCACACTGCAGAGGGGAAATTCTGTAGAGTAGGGAGCACCATCATTCTCTTTAACTCACCATCATAAATCAGAGAGGAGGGAGAGAAATCTGCTACTGAGTGCTATGGCCTGTAAGCGACCATCTTGCCCCTCCGAAAGCTACTTGTCTCCTTTCCCTAACCACACATCTCATCGTGAGATCTGATTGGCTGTTAGCACTTCATCCAAGAAGTGTTGGCAGCCATCCTGGGACCAATATACATGATAGCACCTCATTAAAAAGCATTGCAGTTAATAGAAGGTTTTAAGACTTTAGTTACATTATAAATCATTTGTTGATTGTACTATACTCATTTTAGGAATTGTGGTGTGTTCTAAGGTGATTTTACCATGTGAAAAAGCCTTCTGCTGGGATATTTTGAATCATGTTTGAGAGAAAACTTTTTTCTCATGCTTTTCCCACAGAGGTTTGGAAGGTGATCTATAAGCTAAACTGAGAGCATATTTTCTGTAAATTCACATTATCTTTCTCATGTGAGTATTAAGTCTGACATTCTCAGTAAAACATCTACATCCAACAAGGGAAGAGACTTTCATTTGATTCCTTTGTGTTCTACTGCAGCTTCCCAGAGTGTTCTAAAGAACAACTAGAGCGCTTACAGTCCTACTTATGACAAACGTATTGCACACCTGAAGCCATCTTGATTGGAATAAAGTGGTAACTATTAAAACATTTAAATTAAAAAGGAGCAAAATGAGGGTGTTCATTTTGCCATAGAACGTATGATTAGTGCTGTAGAAAGAAAAATTAGGGCACATTTTGAGTGACTTCTCAAATCCTCTTCTATTTCATTAAAAGATTCTTACATGCAGACTGAAACATGCACTTTCAATACCAGCAGCAGACTTCCCTGGTGAGCAATAGCCTTACTACAGTGATCTAATAAGCAACTAGAGTGCTAACATTCTGAATTTATGACAAATGTATGACGCATCTGAATGTCTTCTTGATGGAATCAAAGTAAAAAACTGAATGTTTCCAGGATGACATCCTAGTATACGGTCAGACTGAGGAAGAACATGACGATGTCGTGAGACAGGTGTTCAGCAGACTTTTTGGAAGCAGGCCTAACTCTGAAAAAGGAAAAATGTAAAATAAAAGTGAAGGAGGTAGAGTACTTAGGCCATAAAATTACAGAAGAAGGATTCAGGCCGAAAAGCAGTTTAATCCGTGCGGTGAAGGAGGCACCCAGCCCCAAAAACAAGGAAGAACTTAAATCCTTTCTGGGACTTTTAGAATATATGTCAAAGTACGTGGAGAATTTTTCGGCAAAGTGTGAGCCTGTGAGAGAGTTGATGAAGAAGGACAAGGATTTCCTGTGGAACAAGGACCATGATGCTGCGGTAAAATTGTTGAAAGAGGAATTGTTAACCTCCCCAGCATTAGGAACTTTCGATGCTTCAAAGAGAACCATCCTTGCAACAGATGCTTCCAACAAGGGCCTGGGAGCAACCTTAATACAAAAGGATGGAAAAGTGGAGAAAGTCATCGCGTTTGCCTCCAGAAGTCTCACTAACCCAGAAAGGAACTACTCCGTAATCGAAAGGGAGGCCCTGGCCTGTTTCTGGGCAGTCAGACATTTCAAGTTTTTCTTGTGGGGTTTAAGGTTCACCATCCGGACAGATCATAAACCCCTCACCTTCATATTTTCTGTGAAGGGACTAGAGAATTGTACTCCTCGCATCAGCAGATGGATATTGGGCCTGGAACATTATAATTTCAAGGTAGAGTATGTGCCAGGGAAGGAAAATAAGATCGCAGAGAAGGTTCGTCTCCACCAAGACAAGTACAAGCTGTGGTACGATAATAAGCATGGGGTGAAGGATCCAAGGTGGGAAATAGGTGACATGGTACAAGTCAGAAAGAACACCAAGGTGGGAGCCACCCAAAGTAAATACTACATGCCATGCAAAATTGCCAAGGTGCTTAAGAATGTAGTTCAACTTGAAAATGGTCAATGGTGGAGTTTTGATAAGATTTGTAAATGTACTTAATTCATCCTGTTCCTTTTTGCCTTTCCTTTTTTTTATGCATATGATAGATGCTTTCCCACTGCGGTAGGACTATTTCTATCCTGTGTCACCCTATGGAAGGGAGATGTGTTGTAATTTATTCCCCTCATTGGTATGTTCCATCACCCCTCCCCTATTTACCCTGTTGGCATGGCCGGCCTAGAGCTTGCCATGGAATGTTGACAAGCTCTCCAGTGAGGAGAGTGGATGATTAATAAATAGACCTATTTACTCAGCTTCGGTCTCAGGAGATTTCTTTACACTTCAACAATTACCCATTGAGGAGACTGTAGTAAATGAGGAAATTAGGAAACTTCATAACAAATAAGTCTCCCAAGATGGCCAGCAGAGACAAAATAACCCAAATTTAGCACAAATATCACCCAGATATAGTCCATGTATAGCCCAATGACAGAATGTCCCAGAGTGTTCTAAAGAACAACTAGAGGGCTAACAGTCTTACTAATGACAAAAGTATGGTACACCTAAAGCCATCTTGATTGGAATAAAGTGGTAACACTTAAAACATTTAATTTGCAAAGGAACGAAATGAGGGGCTTCATTTTGCCATAGAAATTATGATTAGTGCTTCAGAAAGAAAAATTAGGGCACATTTTGACTTCTCAAATCCTCTTCTATTTCATTAAAACAATCTGACATGCAGACTGAAACATGCACTTTCAATACCAGCAGCAGACTTCCCTGGTGAGCAGTAGCTTTACTACAGTGATCTAATGAGCAACTAGAGTGCTAACATTCAGAATTTATGGCAAATGTGTGACACATCTGAATGCCTTCTTGATTGAACAAAAGTAAAAAAAACTGAAAGTACTTCCTACTGAGGAGACTGCAGTAAATGAGGAAATTAGGATACTTCATAACAAATAAGTCTCCCAAGATGGCCACCAGAGACAAAAGAGCCCAAATGTAGCACAAATGTCATCCAGATGTAGCCCACGTATAGCTCAATGACAAAATGTCCCTGAGTGTTCTTAAGAACAACTAGAGCGCTTACTGTCTTACTTATGACAAAAGTATGGCACACCTGAAGCCATCTTGATTGGAATAAACTGGTAACACTTAAAACATTTAATTTAAAAAGGAACACAATGAGGGGGATCATTTTGCCATAGAAATTATGATTAGTGCTGAAGAAAGAAAAATTAGGGCACATTTTGAGTGACTTCTCAAATCCTCTTCTATTTCATTAAAAAAATTCTGACATGCAGACTGAAACATGCTCTTTTAATACCAGCAGCAGACTTCTGTGGTGAGCAGTAGCTTTACTACAGTGATCTAATGAGCAACTAGAGTGCTAACATTCAGAATTTATGGCAAATGTGTGACATATCTGAATACCTTCTTGATGGAATCAAAGTAAAAAACGGAATGCATTTCCTACTGAGGTGACTGCAGTAAATGAGGAAATTAGGAAACTTCATAACAAATAAACCTCCCAAGATGGCCACCAGAGACAAAAGAGCCCAAATGTAGCACAAATATCAGCCAGATGTAGCCCACATGTAGCTCAATGACAGAAGTGTACAAAACACTTTTTATTTTTTGTGTTTTTGCAGTTTTATATAGTGCAGATTTGTCAGGTATTGGAGCGCTTTACATGAGCATTGGTTAAATCACACAAGAACAAATTCATTTTGGTTTTAGATATGGGGAGATTAAGTGATTTGACCAGAATCACAGAATGTCGAGCTGTAGCAGAAACTCCAACCGGGTTCCCCAGTTGCAAAGTCTGCAGCTCTGGAAGTAACACCACATCCTCTCCCCTAACTGCAACATGTAATCAAGTGGTCAACTGGATAAAAAACATAAAGATAACAAATAATTTAAAAGTGCTTTGTCCCTATTTGAAAACTCAGAAAATAGGTCATCGTTTTAGTTTTTTAGAGCACTAACCATAATTTTGATGCAAATAAGACCCTCTCATATACGTAATTTCTAAAGGAAATGCTCTAGGTATTACAGTTTTGATTACATCAAGATGACGTCAGGCGTTCCACACTTTTGCAATAAATATAGAATGTTAGCAATCTAGTTGTTTATTAGGATACTGTTGAGAGGAAGAGGCCAGGGGCACAGACTCTGAAAATTGAAGGCAGGTAGGAGGGTGCTGAGGCTAAAATTTGACCACACTGGGCAGGCAGGAAGGGCAGTGGCAGCACAACAGACTATAGAGGGAAGTGGAAAGGGGGCAGGGTCAACAAACCAACAATACAGAACTGGCAAGAGAGACTGTGGCAATATAATAGACCATTGTGGGCAGAAGGAAGAGGCAGTGGTATTACAACCATACATGCCAACAGACTGAATTCAGCCAGGAAACGTCCAAGGTTTTTAAGCCCATATGGGCTTGATATGATCTGTCTCCTGTCTACAATCTCCTCTTTTTCAATGTAAGTCAAAGGGGAAAATCAATACCCCAATTGTTTTTCAAAATATCCCTCTTACCAAGTTCAAAATGTTAGCAAGTATGGTAGATTTCATCATAGAAGGCAGGAGGAATTGGGGTAGGGATCTGGACTCGGATAACAGAGGACAGAAGGGACAATCAGCCTGATTCATGTACGGGCCGTTTTGCGTGTCCCTAATAGCGATTAATAGCGACTCGCTATTGAGGAAACGCAAAACGGCATTCATGTACTTTTCGGGGAAAAAATAACGACTCGCACGCGGGCGCTAAATCCGTTAGCGACCAACTAAAAACGCAGAAAAATCGCTATTCCCGGCTACCTGCGTCGGGATTGCGACTCGCAATCCCGTGCGATCGGGAATGCGACTCGCAATCCCGTGTGATCGGGAATGCGACTCGCAATCCCGTGCGATCGGGAATGCGACTCGCAATCCCGTGCGATCGGGAAAACGGGAAGTCGCTTTCCGAGCACAGTGATGACATCACAACCAGGAAGCAGGCAGTTCCCACCCCCAAACACCACAGCGAGGCAAACCTCCGAGGGAGCAAGTCGGAAAGCAGTCGCTAAACCAGCGACAGCTACTTCTCTACCGACTGAAATAGCGACATATCTGCTGCCATGTCTGAGGAACCTGTCCCTGGCCCCAGCAACAGCGCAGGACGAAAGCGAAAGCTCAAGTTCTCAGAGCAGGAGCTCGAGAACCTTATTGAAGGGGTGGTGGCCAACCATGACCGGCTCTTCGGGACCAACTCCAGAAAGGTCCCAGAACAAGACAAGCGGAGGATCTGGCTGGGAATAGCCTCCAGCGTGAACTCGGTGGGTGTGGCCGATAGGTCATTGAAGGAGCTTAAGAAGCGCTGGTATGACCTCCGAGGTCGTGCCAAGGAGAGGGTGGCGGAGCGCCTTGGAGAGGTATCGGGCACTGGAGGTGGCGGACCGACAGTCCCACCCAACACACCCTTGGAGGACCAGGTCGAGGACACCCTTGAGAGGGAGGCGTGCGTTGGCGTGACCCCTCTGGACTCCTCCCGCCCCACCCAAGACACCCAAGGTAAGTGACATGCGACAGCGACCCTGTCCCCTATGACCGTCCCTGACCAAATAGGCTCACTTATTGGCCCTTAGTCATGCCTTTTGTTGCGCATCAGGGAATGCCCTGAAGCATTGTGGGAGATGTAGTATGTCCACAATGTAGTAGTACCCCAATGCAGCCAGACAGGTCCCAAAGTACGCAAATCCACAGCCATCCAGGGAATGTCACCCAGCATGCATGTAACATCAGCACGTCTGCCAGTCACATGCAACTAATGAGTATCCACTTACCCTCACAGGTGGCGCAGACAGCAGTGACAGCGAGAGGCTGCAGATTGATGAGGAGGCCCAGGAGGATTCACAACCAGAAACCCAGGCACCAGCCCCTGCCGCTGCAACAACACCAGCAGCCAGGCCCCCCACCGTTGTGGCCCCTGCATCTGGCATCCCACCCGCAGCCAAGGCCAGGCCCCCCACCGTTGTGGCCTCTGCTCCTGCCATCCCACCCGCAGCCAAGGCCAGGCCCCCCACCGTTGCTGCATCTGGATCTGCCGTCCCACCCGCAGCCAGAGCCAGGCTCCCCACTAATGTGCCCCCAGTCCCTGCCGCACCAGCAACGCCTGCTGCAACACCACCTGCAGCTGGTGCCAAGAGATCTGGGCCTGCGACAGCGGCAACACAGCGGGCAATCAGCAGGAGGGGCAATGGACATCACTATGCCTGCATGAGCGTAGAGAGACGCATGCTCCGGATCCACCAGCGCCAGTCACAGCAGCAAGGTGCCATCCAGCTCCAGCTGCACAAAATTGGGCGCAATGTGGCGGGTGTTGGAGACCGCATTGACCGCATGACGGCGGCCATGGGCCGCATGACTGCAGCCATGGAGGAGAACACTGCTGCGCTGATCAAGCACCGCAGTGTAGCGAGCCGGCGCCACCACCAGCTGATGAGCCGGCTGTCCGCCTATAGCAGGTCGAATTATGTGGCAGCAAATGCCACCACCCAGTTGTCGCGGCGCTCTCTCACACAGCAGCACCAACTAGTGCAGTGCTGTGAGGACATCACCAGGGTCCTGGAGCACCTAACCACCGCGGTAACGGCACTACACACACCTGCGCTACCGGCCACTGTAGGGGGCGACGATGCCAGTGAGGGTGCCTCCAGCGTGAGCAGCCAATCGGTCACACTGGTCCCGCCACCTAGGCGCAGCACCAGGGCAACGCCTGGTACAGGTGCCCAGGAAGAGGAAGAGCCTCAGAGGCGCTTGGGCATTACGCGCAGGAGGCGCCATTGACACTGTCTGCATGACACTGGCACAGGCTGACGCTAAGCCTGCCATGTACATGCACACTGCAGTATGAAGCAATACTGTTATTTGTAAATAGTTGGACTGATTACCTTTTTCTTGTGAATGAAACAAATATATTTATTTTGCTGCACACATTAGCCTTGTGTAATCATTACATTTTGCATGCAATTGTGATATGTGGGGTGGGGGAAGAGGGTGGGCTAGAAATTGTTCAGTGTGATGTGGTTGCGACGTCTGTGGCCTTCAGCTGGGTTCTCCCCGCGTGCATGGTGCACATGTGCTGGTGGCCGGTCGTCCCCTTCAGATTCACTGCCTGAGATGTCAACAGGTATCCGGCGCTTGGTTGCAATGTTATGGAGCATTGCACAGACAGCCACAATGCGGCAGCACGCAGCAGGACTGTAATACATGGCCCCACCTGTCTTGTGCAGTATACGGAACCTGCTCTTGAGCAGGCCAAATGTCCTTTCTATACAGTTCCTTGTCCGGATGTGCGCAACATTGTAGCGCCGTTGCTGAGGTGTGGCAGGGTTGAGGTAAGGGGTCAGGAGGTATTCCCGTAGGGCGTAGCCACTGTCACCTGAATGAGAGGAGCAGATGTTGATTGCCTGTGCAGCGCAGTGACTTCATTGCAATGTGACATTGTCGACAAAGTGTACTTACCAAGTAGGTGTCCTTCCCCAAACTCTCCTCTGAGCAGTCGTGTGTGGAGTCCACTGTGCCTGAAGATAAAGGAATCATGGGTACTCCCTGGGTACTGTGCGACAATGTCAGTGATGATGGTCTTGGCATTGCAGACCATCTGTATGTTGAGGGAGTGGTAGGACTTCCGGTTGCGGTACATATACTCCGTGGCAGCTGGTGGGCAGATGGCGACGTGGGTACAGTCGATGCAGCCGAGGACATGGGGAAAATGGGCTACATTGTAAAATTGTAGTTTTGTCAGGTCAAATTCCTGTTGGCTCGTGGGAAATGTGATGTGGCGGTGGAGCTGGGTGAGCATGGCGTCAACGAAAGTGTGGAGGCAGCGTGACATGGTGGGCTGGGATATCCCCCCAGCAGCCGCTACTATGCCCTGGAAACTGCCAGAGGCCAGGAGGTGCAGGCTGCACAATACCTGCACATGTGTAGGCACAGAATTGTTTCGCCTTGTTGGGTGCTGCATGAGGGGGTCAAGTTCTTGTATCAGCCAGGTGATCATTTCCCCATTCAGCCTGTATTTGGCATAAATCTGTTCTCTGGTTTGGCCCAGCAAGGTGACCCGCTGCCGGTAAATCCTTTCCTGCCTCATGCGTCTCCTCCGTGCTGCTCGCTGTAGCCTTCGCCGCCTCACCACCATGTACATTCCTGGCATTGTGGAACGCCTAATGCTGCTGCTGAATGTCCTTATGTGTGATTGGTCAGGCCTGGACCTGTTGGTGATTGGCCAACTGTTTTTCAAATTTTACTTAATCATGGCTTTTATGGTTACCACCTGCTTTGAGTTGTCCTTAATTTGCGCCGCGCAAAATTGCGATTTTGGGGTTTTCCGATATTGTATATTTTTCATGAATGCCGATTGGGAATAAATTGCGTTTCGCTATTCATTTCGCAGATTCCGTGGTTGGTCGCTATTTCCGTATCGCTAATGCGCGACTACCGGGACTCTGCGACTATTATAGCGTAATCGCTATTTTAATCGCTATTCTGTGTTAGCGAAATCGCTATTTTGTACTTGAATGCCGATTCCGTGTTTTGCACCCGCAATTGCATTTTCGCAGCCATTGCGGGCGCAATTTCGCTTCATGAATCAGGCTGATAGAGAGGTGCACCAAACTGACCCTACAGGGCAGGCAGCAGGGTTTGCAGCAGCACAATACACCACACAGGGCATGCGGGACGGGAGTGCAGCACGTCAATCCATAGAAAGAAATAGGGAGGAGACAGGACCATGCACATGGACAACAGAGAACAGAGGGGAAAGAGGCAATGGTAGCTGGCTGACCATAACGGACAGACAGGAGAGAAAACTGCAGCATAATGGACCATAAAAGGCAGGAGGGACAGATCAGGGGCATTACAATGGAAGGGACAAGCCAGGAGGGAGGGAATAGGGGCCGGCACAACAGAGGGCTGGGGGCAAGGGGGCAGGGCAGGAGCAGCAAGATGACCATGGAGGCCAGGCAGGGTGGGCACTAGAAGCAAGACAAACCATGGAGAGCAACAGTGAGACTATAATGGCATACAAACTGACCATGGAGGCAAGGTGGGAGGGGATCAGGGTCAGCTAGCTGACCACACAGGGAAGATGGGAGGGGGCGTGGCAGCACAGAAGACCATGCATGGCAAGCAGGAGTGTTAGTGGCAGCACAATGGCTATGATGGGCAAGAAGGAGGGTGCAGAGGCATGCACAAAGGATCATGGAGGATAGAAGGGAGGGTCAGGACCTGGGCACAGACAAGAGAGTTCAGGGGAAGGGGCCGCACAACAGACCACGCGGGGCAGGCAGGAGGAGCAGTTGCATCACAACAGACCAGGGAGGGCAGAATGGTGTGGCAGTAAAATGGACCATGGAGGACAGGAGGAAGTGGATAGGGGCATGGAATGTGGACAGGCAGGGTTGAGGGGGCAGGGACAGGTTACAGTCATCTGACAATGCCAGGCAGGTGGGAGGGGAGTGGCAGCTCAACAGAACACTCCGAGTAGATAGGAGTGGCAGGTCCATGGAACATGGTGGGCAAAAAGGATGGAGCAGGGGCATGCACACAGATATCGGAGGGCAGGGGGAAGGAGAATAGGGGCAGCAAGCTAAGCACAGAGGCTAAGCAGGAGGTCAATGATGGGGCATAGAATTGGGCAATGGAGGGCAGGAGGAGTTGACTTGTACATCATGCTAAATGGATGGCAGTGCCAGCCCATAAGACCATGCATGGCAGGAGGAAGGAGGCTAGTCCATGGATTCAGACAACAGAGGATAATGAGGAGGTGGAAGGGGCAGTAAGCTAACAGTTCAGAGAAGACGGGAATTCCAGTGGCAGAACAACGGCCAAACAGGGGTGTAATAAGGGAGCAGGGACATGGACTTGGAAAATGGATGGCTAGGAGGAGGGAAGGCAGGAGAAGCAAGCTTGGGTGGGGCCAGCGCAATGCCAGGCCCTGCCTCCAAACCCTCGCCATCCATTGTGATATGCATCTTACTTAACGTTAAAAAAGCCTAGAAATTTGCTGAAAAAAACAAAGATTACAGGGACTGTATAGTTAGACTCAGATTTCACTCATACACAACCAGTGAAATTCAGCAGTTATAGTTACCTGAGCTAACTATAACATACGCCCCCGCAATGTACTGCTAATGACCTCAGACATTACATCATTCATGACATGCTCAGTTACATCACTCATGACATCACTCATGACATCTCAAATGAGTTGTGAATGGAATGGAACTATAATCGCTAGAACTTGATTTAGGGATAGTGTGTGTATATTAACACACCTTTTTTTCTTTTCTTTCGTGTAAGAACCATTATAATATGCAACGTGCCCAGATTAATATGGCCGATATCCTTTCACTTTAAAGTAATTTGTAGTCCATTGTTTATGTTGATGTTTGCAATCCTAAGTATGTTTATTATGAATAAGTCAAGCTGACGAACATATAGATATGGCGCTCACGGGGCAAGATATGCTGAAATGACATTGTGTGCATATTAACACTTGTTTTCTTTTCTTTATTGTATCAATTCCTGCATTTTCACATTGTGACCAGATCAATATGACAGCCAGCTTTTTGGATTAAAGTAATATGTAATCCTTTGTTAATGTTGGCAACTTTAGGCATTTGTATATTTAAATAAGGATGCTAAAATGACGTCTTGTATCGTTATCAAGGTTAGGACGAGCCGAAACGCGTGGATCACGTGCTTTACAGATTACATACTTCCAAACTGCAACCGGAGTGCTGATTCCTTCCTTGTAAGATTGAAAGGAGAATAAATACAGGTTCAGGGACATTATAGTTAGAAATTAGCATTTAAAAAACCTCAGAAATTTACTGAAAAAAACCACAGGTTTCATGGACGTCATAGTTAGTTGGACATTTCACTCGTGCAAAACAAGAGAAATTCGACCGTTATAGTTAGTTGTGCTAACTATAACTCGCGCCCTCGCAATGCACTGCTGATGATGTCACATATTACATAACTCCTTGACATGGTCAGTAACATCACTGATGACATCACTGATGACATCGCAAATGACATCACTCATGACATCATTCACGTGATCATCTGATGCACCTCCTCACACCCTAAAATACAGACTACCATTCTCGAAACCATAGACACACCAATACTAGTACAGCTACAATATTCTGTGCACTATACATACAGACCTCTAAACAGCTACATACTATTGATACGCTCTTCTAAATACCCAGTTAGTACCTTTTCAGTCTATGAATCCTTCTGTCTGTCCCATGCACTTCTCCATTCACCCATCCAGCACTATCTACGTATCCTATCACGCCACCAATACCTAAGCACTTATAAATTCAGCACACACTTTCTTTGCAACACTGAAATTACTCCAGTTATTAGTCGTATACTTAAGGAAAGGCGTAGTCACCTACAAAAGTGTAGGTGCAATATTATGTACACTATGCATGCACACCTCTAACCAGCTACAAACTATTGATACGCACTATCCAGCCCTATCTACTTATCCTATTACTCGACTAATACCTAAGCACTTATAAATTCACTATACACCCTGTTTGTAATACTGTAATTATTCTAGTTACTAGCCATGAACTTATGGAATGGCCTAGCTACTAACACAAGTGCAGCTATAATATTTTATACTATCCAAGCAGACCTCTAACTAGCTACTTTGGATACACTCTTCTAAATACCCAGTTAGTACTCATATAGTGTAGGAATCTTCAAGTCTGTCCCATGCACTTCTTTAATCACGTATTTACCACTATCTACTTATCCTATCACTCCACCAATACGTAAGCTCTTATAAATTAAGTGTTCACTCTGTTTGCAGCACTGTCATCATTCCAGTTACTAGTGGTATTCTTATAAAATGACCTAGGCACCAACACAAGTACACATAAAATATTCTGTGCATAATCCCTACAAATCTCTATGCAGATACATACTATTGGTCCACTCCATTAAATACTGAATTAGTACCCTTGCAGCGTAGGATACCTCCTGTCAGTCTCATGCAATTCTTTAATCACCCATCGAGCACTATGTTCTTATTGTATCAGTCTGCCAATACCTAAGCACTTATGGGGCAGATTTACAAGCACCCTGCCCCACCAGTACGTCACTTTTTGTAATGTAGTGATGGCGCCAGGCTCTCCTTCATATTTACAAGGAGAGGAAAAGCAACACTGCATGGTTTTTACTCTCCTTGTAAATACTACCCCTTCATTCACAGAACTGTGCTTTGAAGGGGCATTCCATAGGTGTTGCTGTGGGTGTTCCCACGCAAGACCCATAGTACAAGACACATCTCCAGATTTATGACAAATTGTAAATCTGGAGATGTGTGTGAATGCTGCGCCATCCTAGAGTTGGTGTAACAAGGCGCAATGAGGGGAATTGTTTTCATTTCTCCTCATTTTTTCCACTTTCAATGCATGCTGCATTCCACAGCATACATTGAAAGAGGAAAATGCCTTTACAGATTGTTTTTGTGTAGGAAGGTGTCCCTTTCTGCACAAAAACAATCTCCGCACGACACAGACATCCTTGCACCATGGGAGCCTGTGTCACTGCATGTCTGCAGTTTGTGCAGCAGTGCAGAGGGAAGCACAGAGTTGCAACAGATTCATGTACATATGTCACATCCCTGTGCTTCAGAAGTGCCACAGTGCAGTGCAGCCAAAGAGCTTGCAGTGTCACGCTGCAGTACTTCCTCATAAATCTTCACCTATAAATTCACCATACACTACTAATGCATTCTTTCAGTCAATCATGCTGTATACATATATTCAACCACACTTTCACACATTACTATGCAATTATAGTTCTTTCTTTAACCAGATAAGATAGTTCTGATAAGAACTTTTTTTTCTTCTTTTTTTTTAATTTTTTGGGTGTTTTTTAAAAAAATGAACAAAAAAAAGAATAAATAAAACACGAAACTTTTGGAATTACTTATCATTCCAAAAACACAAACAACAAAAAAATAAAAACGATGGTTGCGTTGCGCAGCACAAACTGCATCCACCGACTGCTCACCGAAACATATACGTTACTTACACTTAACGCAGTGTTGCTCGAGAAAGGCAAATTCTGGCCTAATGTTCATTGCAGGTGTTCCTGAGGACGCTCCAGACGTACTTGCCACAGCAGCTTGCCTCATTTTCTCCTGAGCAAGCAAGATTGAGAGGATGTGTGGTCCGGAGATGCTTGTACATAGAAGCAGTGCCACAAGAGTATTTTTTTTCACTGCCTCTTGACAGGACTCAGTCACAAATTTTGCACGTCACCTTTCTCGCATTTACTTTCTTCTCTCCAGGTTGAAAAGTGAAGAATTTCCACAGAACAGTTTCCGGCCTCTGTGGACGTGGTGCCTCCTGCAAGAATTCTTCTTCAGAAGATACTTCCACCTGCTGTTGTTCAGATGCCATTTTGTTTGATATTTTTTGAAAAACACCCAAAAAAACAAGCAAAAAGGGTTCTTATAGGAAAAGAGATGTCTCTCTAAAGATGCTCCAACAAGAATCATTAAAATAGGCGGGGTCCTTCCATAGTTACAGTGGGAAATGTTATGAACCAATGAAATCTTTTTTTTGAGGTCACATGGGATCCGCACACTCTGCGCCCACTAAGCACGCATCCGACGCGACTTCGCGAAAAGATCTTTAAAATAATATATGTTTATTATAAGTATGAATATATTATTTTTATGAATATCTTAGATAATCTCTTGCCCTAATATTATATTAAAGACACATACATATCATTGTAGAACATAAACAAATTTTGCAGGAGTTGCGCACCCAGCACGCCCCAGCACGTATATGACTTCACACGGGACCCACCACTGGGCAAGCATCGCGTACTGTAATGCGCATGTGTCACAAATGCGCTGGAGCAGGAGTCGCCGACTGGTCACATACCAATCGCGCACATCACGTAATATTAAATGTATATGGTGTAACTGAAAAACACGCAGCCGTCGCACACCGTTCACGGAACCTTCATGACTTTTCTAAAATGGCAGCTAGAATCCGCACACCCGCCGTGATGTGTAAGCTTTGGGTGGGTGACTCCGAACAATTTTTGCAAAAAAAAGAAAATAATATAAATATATTAAAATAAAAAATAAAACAAAAAAATTAAACAATATTTCAGCTTGAATTTTTAAATTTTTTTAGTTGCAATTTTCAGAAAAATATATAATGTTGTTTAATGAATAAAATATTTATAAATAAATAGTTACAAAACTGTAGAAAATGAGTACAAAAAAATAGGTATAACTACTATCACACTTAAAAATTAGCATTTAAAAAACCTTTGAAATTCACTGAAACATCAATAGGTTTCAGAGACGTTATAGTTAAAAATTAGCATTTAAAAAAACCTTAGAAATTCACAGAAAAAAACATAGGTTTCAGGGGTGTTATAGTCAGCTGGACATTTAACTCGTAGAAAACCATAGAAATTCCTCTGTTATAGTTAGTTCTACTAACTATAACTCGCGCACCCGCAATGCACTGCTGATGAGGTCACATATTTCATCATTCATGACATGGTCAGTGACATCACTGATGACATCACTGATGACATCTCAAATGAAATCACTGATGACATCACTGATGACATCATTCACGTGACAATCTGATACACCTCATCATACACTAGTATAACCTTTCATCACTCACTGTAAAATACAGAGTACCATATTTGAAACCATTGACACACCAATACCAGTTCCTACATACCCACTCACTGATTCCTAAGTCTACACACACAACTACCCATACAATAACAGAATCACTTATACATGCAGTCACTAACTATTAGAACAGTATCAAATGCACTTATACACATATATAGACATTGACACATCAGCAGTCATCTTAGTCGGTTATGCGGTCATCCTACTCACTCATGAAACAAATTAATCACACTTACATTTACTCACTTACACAATTATACACAGAACACCTCATTTATAAAAACACATAGTAACTCATAGTTAATATGTTAAAAAACTCACCATTACAATTACACTCATTCATGTAGTTACTCTCACAATCACTGATTCTTACATATACTTATTTATATACACCAACGCTTAGTGGAGGTACCTGGTGGGCTTGTTGGCCCCCAGGGTACCTCTGGATTGAAGAGGTATTCATTCCCCAACTTAAAACACACCACAGGGCGTGTTTGCACGCATATCACCTCAGACCCCGCCCCCTACCTTCATCACTGTGCAAACACGCCCCATGGCACGTTTTAAGTTGGGGGATTAAGTCTCCTTGAATCCTGAGGTCCCCTGGTGGCCAACTAGCCCACTAGTTACCTCCAGTAAGAGCCACAGAGATGCGTTGCAGAGAGGTGTAAAAAGGGGCGTGGCCTCAGAACACCTCTCTGCAACACAGCCCCCTCGCACATTCCTCCGACCCAATCCCGTTTTTTTTTTTAAAGAAGGGGGCTGTGTAGCCCCCTTTCTTTTTCTAACTTATTGGCCCTAGGGACCCCATCCCCCAGGGCCTGCCCCCAATTTTTTATGAAAAAAAAATCGTGAAGGGGCCGCGTGTCCCCCTCCTATGGCCAGTTCTGGCCCAGGGGACCCCATCCCCCGGGCCGTTTGTTTTAGAAAAAAAAAATTGTGTGGTGCCGCATGGCCCCCCTCCCGGGCCAATACTAGCCCCGGGGACCCCATCCCCCAGGGCTGGCCCTCTTTGTCAAATTCAAAAAAATGATGTCCGTTTCGATTAAATGCATGGATTTATAACAAGCATAAAAATGACATAAGTGTTTCTATAATTACTGTGCAAATAATAAAATATGTTATTTATGATCTAAAGTGCCTAGTGCAAATATTGTGAATTGATAAATAACTTAAAATCAAAAATCTAAACCTATTTCCTTAGAATTATATAAACGGTGTTGTAAACAATGTTTTTAAAAAGAAAAGTGCTTTAAAAAGAGAGGCAAGCCAGAAAATACCCTTATATTTTTCAGCTAGCAGCGGACGAGTTTAAATATATGAAAGTGCTAATATCCACCACAAGACTGTAGGGTATGTTGACTTATGGAAGAATAAGACAGGTACGGATATGATCTAGATTTATAAAAATATGTGCATATCCTCTGTGTTGTTAAGTCCATTCAGGAATTTACAATCCAGTTCTAACTCCCGATTACCCCCTCTATGTGGGGCTGGAATGGAGTCAATGACAAAATATGATAAGCACTTAGGGGCCGATTCCGATCCGGTAAAATCTCCCACGATTCGCTGTACGGAGCGTTTTTCCCGTACGATTCGTACACCTACAACGTCCCCGTACGTACAATGAAGTACGATCCTAACATAAAGCATATCTACATACGAATCGTACCAAACACCATACGACACAAAAATACATACGATTCATATCCGGGTCACGCAGTACGTGCCGTCCGTACGTAAACAGCCAGCAGTTTCCGGACCAGCAAGTACGATCCGTGTTGACGACACTCCGTACGACCCTTCTGCTACGGGAGTTGAAAACAGCCGTAAAAGCAGAGTCTTGCCCAAACCACACCCCAGTACGCGACAGACATGCCATGAACCCCCTCGGCCGTGTCATCCCAGTCCTGTACGCCTACGACCTGGTGCATAGAAATCGACGACGGCGCATACGGTAAGTACAACGTACCTCAATAACCGAAGTGTACTTTTACGGTGCGTCACATGCTCGTGTACAGCATCATTGCAGTAGTGATAAGAGCCGCACAGACGTCACTAATGTTGGGGTACGGTGCGTCACACGCTCGCGTACAGCATCATTGCAGTAGTGATAAGATCCGCACAGACATCACTAATGTCGGGGTACTGTGCGTTACACGCTCGCGTACAGCATCATTGCAGTAGTGATAAGATCCGCGCAGCCGTCACTAATGTTGGGGTACGGTGTGTCACACGCTCGCGTACAGCATCATTGCAGTAGTGATAAGAGGCACAAAGAGGTCACTAATGTAGGGGTACGGTGCATCACACGCTTGTGTACAGCATCATTGCAGTAGTGATAAGAGGCGCAAAGAGGTCACTAATGTAGGGGTACGGTGCGTCACACTCACGTATGACACCAGTGCAATAGTGACACGAGCCGCACAGACGTCAATCTTGTTGGGGTACGCTGCCTAACATCTGAGTGTTTGGTGGGTATGACTCCCAGCATTTCCCACACATAAGAGGGGTGGGTGGATATGACTCCCAGCAGTGGCCAGACATAGGAGGTGTGGGTGCCGAGAACTCCCAGAAGAGAACGTTTCAACTCAAATCTGGCACCGTCAGTGGCGCGTAACTGCAGCAGCATCTAGAAGATATGAGTAAAGCTAGAACAGATGGATCCCTGATGAAGGTGGATTTATCACCGAAATGCATTGGATGTATATCATTTTTTTAAAGAAACTTGAACTTTGATGAAATGAACAAATAACTGATTCGGAAATTCAATGAAATAAAATTGAATAACGATTGCGAATAATCATATTATTTTTGAAAAGAGCTGGATTTTTTGTCAGCATAATACCTGTGCCCAGGGGGACAGTTGTATATTGGTATATAACTGCTACCAACCAACTCCCAGAAGAGGCCAGACATAGGAGGGGTGGGTGCAGAGGACTCCCAGCATTGCCCAGACATAAGAGGAGTGGGTGGATATGACTCCCAGCATTGCCCAGACATGAGAGGGGTGGGTGGATATGACTCCCAGCAGAGGCCACACATAGGAGGGGTGGGTGGATATGGCTCCCAGCAGTGCCCAGACATGAGAGGGGTGGGTGGATATGACACCCAGAAGAGGCCACACATAAGAGGGGTGGGTGGATATGACTCCCAGCAGTGCCCAGACATAGGAGGGGTCGGTGGATATGACTCCCAGCAGTGCCCAGATATAGGAGGGGTCGGTGGATATGACTCCCAGCAGTGCCCAGACATAAGAGGGGTGGGTGGATATGACTCCCAGCAGAGGCCACACATAGGAGGGGTGGGTGGATATGACCCCCAGCAGTGCCAGACATAGGAGGGGTGGGTGGATATGACTCCCATCAGTGCCCAGACATAGGAGGGGTGGGCGCAGAGGACTCCCAGCAGTGCCCAGACATGGGAGGGGTGGGTGGATATGGCTCCCAGCAGTGCCCATACATAGGAGGGGTGGGTGCAGAGGACTCCCAGCAGAGGCCAGACATAGGAGGGGGGGTGCAGAGGACTCCCAGCAGTGCTCAGACATAGGAGGGGGTGGGTGGATATGACTCCCAGCAGAGGCCACACATAGTAGGGGTAGGTGGGTATGACTCCCAGCAGTGCCCAGACATAGGAGGTGTGGATGCAGAGGACTCCCAGCAGAGGCCAGACATAGGAGGGGTGGGTCGATATGACTCCCAGCCGTGCCCAGACATGAGAGGGGTGGGTGGATATGACTCCCAGCAGAGGCCACTCATAGGAGGGGTGGGTGGATATGACTCCCAGCAGTGCCCAGACATAGGAGGTGTGGGTGCAAAGGACTCCCATCAGAGGCCAGACATAGGAGGGGTGGGTGCAGAGGACTCCCAGCAGTGCACAGACATAGGAGGGATGGATGGATATGACTCCCAGCAATGCCCAGACATAGGAGGTGTGGGTGTAGAGGACTCCCAGCAGAGGCGAGACATAGGAGGGGTGGGTGCACAGGACTCCCAGCAGTGCACAGACATAGGAGGGGTGGGTGGATATGACTCCCAGCAGTGCCCAGACATAGGAGGTGTGGGTGCAGAGGACTCCCAGCAGAGGCCAGACATAGGAGGGGTGGGTGCAGAGGACTCCCAGCAGGGCACAGGTATAGGGGGGCATTGTCATCATCATACCACAACTACATGGGGCTAAGTTTACAACCCTAACCTGTGAGAGTCCTGAAAGTGCCATAGCAACACATCACTTACAGCAGTGTCACACTACACGGATGATGGATATCTGTCACACACAGCGTGACACACCACATGTGGGTATGATGTCAGATCCCACATGCATATCCACCTCTAGAGGTTGCAGGCAACCTACACACCCTACCATCATGACACAATAGTGTATAGTCATGTAACAGCCCACAAAACAAAGACAGCAAAAGGGAACACACACTGTCATGAACATCCCTGGGCTGATATGGATGTCCAGGTGCTGGTCGGACCACCAATATGTACTTGCTCATGGAAGGAATATGGTTGAAAGATCTTAGATACAATGCACAACATTGTGATTCATGTGCACAAATACCCTGCAGAACCAATACAAACATAAGGGTAAGTGTTATCCTCTCAGTCCTCGGGATCAGCGTGTTGTTAAAATAGGGCCACCTCTTGATCTAACCAACCCCAGAATGCTGTAATAGCCTTGGGTTAAGGAAGGATCAAGCGAGGGCAGAGAAAAAGACGGGGAAGGAAGGGAACAGCAGGGGGGGAGATCTGAAAGACAAATAACAATAGCGTTGGTACCAGTATCTATAAACCCTGTATCAATAAGACACCACAAACAAAAGCTGTACCGTCTACCTGTAAAGGAAACTAAAGTAACTGTAATGTAGAAGATACAACTCTTCACCAACATCAGAGCCCTGGAAGGATGCGAGCGGTGCTACTTCCCCCTGCAACACACAAAGAATAACAGCCCTTATCTTTTGTTCTATAATTCTCTGACGGTAGGGTGAGATACTTGTGTGGTTATACATACCACATGTGGAATGATCATGATGGGAAATATGGAAGAGTCGTGAGCAGTATCCTTAGGAACCCCATGTTCATTAGCACATGATCAAATTAATAAGATTCTTAAATGGGTTACGTCACCCAGTAGTAATATGAGAAGTACAGTACCTGTGCCACCAAAACAGTAAGTTTTCTCTTGGTGTTGTTTTCTGTACTTATTATGCCAAGTACTATTCGCCGTTGCTTAACAAGGACTTATAAGCAATGCTGCAATATATATCACAAGGATCCTCTGCACAAGCCGCAAGACGCAGGCTCTGCCAACAGGGGACCAACTTACCAAGCCTGGTAAGAGGAAACAATATTGTGACGAGATTTCGTCCTCTGCATGAGCCGTGGCAAATAGGCTCACCAACGGAGGGCAAACGTTGCAATAATAAATAAATAATAAACGTAAGTGGAGAATGACTCCACACGAACTACAAGTCGTCCTCCGCAACGAGCCGTGGCAATACGACTCTTCCAACGGAGGGCAGGGCAAGATTAGTTAACGAGCTCCTCTTGTTACAAATGAACTTGTCTTTCTCCGCATGAGCCGTGGCAAATAGGCTCTCCAACGGAGGAACAAAACGCGGTTCTATAACAACCAGCCGCAATGCCGATTCTTGAACAGCCGCGTACTCCACACAAACCAAACAAGAGCTTTCCTTCTTCTTAGGAATGGACATGCAAACTCACAGAAACCAAGAGCGCTGTCACCAGGTCGATAGCGATTCAAAATATCTGACAAGAGGAACAGGAAGTTTCCTCCTATATAGAACCTCCCATCAAGTACGCTCTAAGCATTCTGGGCCATGTAGTTGTTCCACCTCCTTGATGACACACAGAAGGATGGCGATATCCTGAGGCGCTCATTGGAATCCTAACAGTAAGGCTGTGATTATACATCTGCATATTGGGAAAAAGGATGAATGTGTCCATGAAGGCATCTCTACATACTCTAAATACAAGTACAGTGAGTTGCATGGATGGCACACTGTCATGATCAGCAGTCATCTGTGAGCAGGCATGGCCATTGTTGAGTGAACGTTCAACAACATAGTGAATATGCACACATGTCAGCACAACCATTGTGCAACTGTCTGTAGTGGAGTTCTCATCGTATTACTGAGGAATGGACACTCCTTGGGACAATGTCTGTTGGCAAACTGAACACACACAACCAAAGACTAATTGCTGTTACTTTGTGATGTTATGTTATGTTATGTTATGTGGTCTCTTTTATAGCGCACGGCTACTCCGAGGAGTGTCCCGGCGCTTTGGCAAAGAGAACTGAAGAAAAGTACACAACACAGCAACTCACAGAGGGCCGGAAGAATATCATTGGGAGAAAAGCCAGGTTTTCAACTCCTTTCTAAAAGAGAACAGACTGTTGGCTTTCCTTAGGGAAACGGGAAGCTCATTCCAGCATCGAGGTGCCAAGTATCGAAAGGAGCGACCTCCAATCCGAGCGAGTCTGATGGGCGGAACAACGGCTTTGGCCAACCCGGCCGACCGTAAAGTCCTCCTAGGCGCATAGAAGGCCATGCGCTTCCCAATATATTTAGGGCCAATCGAATGAAGGGCCTTAAAAGCAAGGGTTATAACCTTGAACGTAATTCTCTTAGAGACCGGAAGCCAGTGCAGTCTCTTGAGCAGCTCCGAGGCTTTTGCCCTACACTGAAGACCAAAAATGGCTCTCCCCGCAGAATTCTGCACAATTTGCAGACGTGCCAGAAGATATTTGGGCAGACCGAGGTAAAGGGCGTTCGCGTAATCCAAACGCGAGCCTATCAAGGCCTGAACAATGATTTTTTTATGTTGCAGAGACAACAGCGGATGAAACTTCCGTATCTTTGTGATGGCACAAAGATACCATGGTCCATCCTCATTAACATCTTAAAATATACATATTTCACAATCTCAAAACATGAACATGACATCAACTCCTAGGCACACAGTACCTAAAGCAAGTATCTGAAATGCAATAGTTTAGAATGAAAAAGAAAATGCTTTATTCAGCTCCAAAGTAAAAGTAATGTAAAAATGAGTCCAGTCTCCAACAAGGCCAATGGCCAGTCATTTTCAAGTCTGTTTAGGGGACGTTGTGGAGGTTGTCGACCCCCAACTTGCCTGCACATTCTGGAACTAAAGGTGGGTTGACCCGGGGGGGGCATCATCAGGTTCAGGGTCTGGGACAGTTGAGGGAAGGGTAGGTGTTGTGGGTGCAGGGGGGGGAGGAATCCTCCTCAGTGGCTTGTGCAGCGCCAAAGGTGGAAACATATTCAGCACTGCACACTGCTGCCAGTTCCGCCAGACCACCACCTGCACCCGGGGACACAATGGGAGTGGAGGTAGAGGGCTGTGAGTCAGGCGTACTAGCTCTGTGGCTGTGTGTCGGCCGTCTGACCCCTGGCCCTGTGGGTGTGCCTGCATCCCTCTGAGCTTGTGTGCCATTAGATCTGCGCTTACACTTAGATGGTGGTGGTGTGCTGGTTGTGGGTGTTGGCTTGCCTGATCTTGTGTGTCGGCGTGTGCTTGGGCCAGGTATTGGAGAGGGGGGGTGGATGGGTCAGAAGGAGGTGGGAATTGACCGCTGCAGGAGTGAAACTGCTGCCATCAGTGAGGAGTCCATGGACGCTAGTATCCGACGTTGGTCAGACATCGCAGCTGACATGCCCTCCATGAATGACAACAACTGTCAGAATAGCAGTGTGGGCATGGAGGACAGTCAGCATTGATGTCTGACCAACATGAATCTGCCGGAGTAGGTCCACATACTCGGCACTGAGGGCAGTAGGGGAGACAGGGGCAGGGGCTGCTGTGCCAGGGACGAAGGAGACATAGGGGCAGCACGGACAGAAGGGACCGGAGCAACTGGGAGGGTGGAGATGGGTCTGGAGGAGGTGGGGACGGACACAGTGATGGTAGCTGCTGTTGCCGCATACTCCCCCTCCTCCTGGAGTCAGAAGCCGAGCTGTCCGCATGGTAAGAGGTGTTGCATTTCAAAGGTCCGGCCGTCTGAAACCCCTCACCCTCCGTGCCTCCAACTCCTCTGCGCTGGTGGCACTGCAGCTGGGTTCCTCCTCCTGGTCCGTGCTGATGTCTCCTCCTGTGTTGGTTGATGATGCTGTGGGCAAGGAGAAAAAACAAAAATGCATCAGTCACCTGTACACATCTGACACATGAGCACAAAATCAGTAGGTCACACTGCAAATCATGGCAGGCATCATGAGTAATAACCAGATAGCTCAGCACAGAATTGACACTAGTACTGCCCAGTTGGTATAGACGCAATTCTACTTGGACACAAGGATCCAAAGAACAGACCAGGCCACAACTTGAATGAGAGTCACACTGAATAGCTTCTGTTTGTTTACAGGAGAGCAGACCTATACAATGAAGTGTTGCCACCTCAAACTCACAAAGAAATAAACAGTTCTGTTGCCCCTCGGGGCAAACTAACACACCTCACTCACCAAGGTGACTCCACACTCTGAGCCCTGTAAGTACATTTTGGTGAAAACTAATGTCACAAATTGTTGGCATCTTGGGACTCACCATACTTCACACATTCAACCTACATAGCATGTGTAAATTTGCCATCTTGTGAACATAACACGTAGGTGCCTGCTTGAAAGATCTCTCACAAGGAAATGCACACCAAAAAAATAGACACATTCATTGAAACAGCTGACACACTTTTCAATGAAACACTGTCACAAACAAATGGCGTGGATCATGTACCATATCCATGCTCCAACGGAGGTCTTGATGGCTTGACACGCATTAGTCTGTGCAATTGACAACAAAGGACTCTCAAGCACTCCAGAACACTGTGTGGACATGTCTATGTAGATCAAGGCACACCATTAATCACAAACACTGGCCTCCTCCAAAAGCTGCCTGCTAATCCAAAACTTTGCAAATGTTTTTTGATGTGCACTACCTTGTGAAACAACTATAATGCAGACACATAAGTGTTACCTATACAATTTGTCATATGAACACATTCAAAACATGAACAACTCTTAACAAGTGTTGGGAGTGCCAAGGTACATACCTCAATGTGAGACAACTTCTAATGTGTCAGTCCACACAGGGGCATCTATCACCAGATCATACAGTTGCTAGCACATAACACCCACTGGATGTAATGTGAAGTGGCCCACATGGCCCGAATCACGACAATAAGTAAACTAATGTGCCTGCAATTGTGTAGTCCAAAACCATTGCTGCATCGTGAACACACCCTTATCCACATGCTAAATGTCAACGCCTTAGTGTGCACACCAAGACAAAACAGCGTTGCACCAGAAGTACATACATGTGGCTAAAAAGATTGAGGCACAATCCTCTCTGGAAGCAAATGACATAGCCTGTAAAGCCCCTAATGAGAGCATTGTCCACCATCACAGGGGAAGTGCCTAGTTTAAAAATCCAAGACACAATTTACATCCACAGGTCAAAACAGCCAAGGGCCAAACAGGCAGGCCCATTACACCACTCCAGCACAACACCCACATCACTCAGTAAATGTGATTGATACAGCCCAAGACGTGAGAACTCAGAATCAGGGTAACATAAACAGTGCAGCAACTTCACAAAACTTACACCAAGGTCACCTTGTGGGGTTGGCAATACATATTAGTCACAACCAACCAACAACAGATTGTTCTGAATAGGCACACAGGCACTGGCCAGTGTGAGCATGCACAAGCCAAATCTTGTATTCATGGCCAGTGTGCACATGTAGCAGACACATGATAAATCCAAACTATGCAAGGCACCAATCCCACAGGAACTGACCCATCCTGAACACACATAGAATGGGCACAGTGTTGCATGAAACACAATATTTGTATACCAGGGTGTCTCTGGGGACTGTAGTGGGCACACAGATCCATGGGTCTAGAAAATGCTGACTCTCTCAGGATTACCCGTTATGACAATATGCATATCTCACAAATTATGTCTGAGAATGCAACATGGGTCATGCATGCTGCAAGTGTGTGCATTTTTAACCGCACACTCCTATGTTGAGACTCATCATCAGTGCAAACACATGTGAAGGCCAAACACAGTGCACAGGTCAGGGCACAGGCAAGGTACCAACACATGTCACAAACGTCCCTCACACATGATGCGCTAATCAATGTGCAGTCTAATTACCTTGCACCCTAGAGGAACATGTGCAAATGTGAAAACACACAGACCAGGGGACACCTGTGGAGGAGGGGAAGGGATGAAAAAGAGCACTAGCTGAATATGTGGAACTGAAGATACAATGCACAAATAGCCTGTCTGACCAGACACCCCAACTGTGGGAGTGGTTCCAGGATTTATAGCACCTCAAGTAGCAGCTGACACACAACACTACAAACAGCCATGTACCTTCCCCCTCCTTGCTGCTGTCCCTCCTGCAACTGCCTATGGAGGTCTGGAAAGACCACTGCCAGGACCCGGAGCATCTGAGGGGTGAGGAGGCGGCTTCCACCATGCCGGTGTGGGGCCCGCATCTTCAGCTGGACCCGGGCGATACGCCGGGCCCAGCACCGGATGTCTTGCCACCTCTTCCTGACATTCCTCAGCCGCCGGCGATGGCCCTCCGCACTCCTGACAGCCCTGACAATGTCCATCCACATCTCTCCCTTCTCATAGGCAGATACCTGTCAGGAAGAACAAGTGAATCAACATCAGTACACCTGCTCCATGTCCCAGAGACAAACACTTGCAAACCATTGATAATGTGAATAGGGCATAGGAGGCTGACAGGACTTGCATTATTGTCCATGAGAATTTAGGCATATGGGCAAACCCAAACACACCACATGCCTTTGAAAGTCAACATATGGCATAAGGGGTGCAACACACTCACTGATCATGGCACACACTGTACAACACATGCAAATGCAGGTTGTGGGACAGCACGTGACAACCTGTCTCATATCCTACCCCACTTAAGAACACTCAGCAGACCAGACAGACACACCCTGGCACAGATCACTCGCCTGTCAGTGTCAACAGTGTATAAAACCTTCATTTTGCACATGTCCTACTTGACAAAGAGGTGCCACAGGTGTTGTGCTAACTGTGCAAGTCAGGCACACAACATAGCATACTTGTCACATCAGATGGCTACAGCTGCTGCATAGGCCATGCAGCTGTGGTGCAAAACATCACATACACACTCAGCCAGGTGACAAGGAACATTCACACTCTTCAATGTCCATGAGTTCAAACACAGCATTTGTACAACATCACCACAGGTCCACAAAAAACATAAACATCAGTGAGTACATTCAGCTGTCACTCTGGGGTGAACACTATTACAGCTCAGTAAATCATGGCTAAAAAAACCTGCAAGGTGTGGCATAGCAGAATGTGTAAATCAGTATGTATTGCATGTCACAGTTAGCATAATGCAAGTACAGAGTAAACACACTTTAACTACAACATGCTCTGCATGGGAGACAGCACAATGTACACACCCGGCACTCACTGCCAAACCACATTGCATGTCTGTTCCACAAATATACAATGCCCATAGTGCCGCTCACACAACAGGTGCACAGTCAAAGCAAGTGCAGTCATCACTCACCTGCTCTCCTGGTCTCCCATATAGCTTGCTGTAGTTTGGTAGGAGGGCATCCAGCAGGGCCTGGTTCTCCTCCTCACTGAATGCAGGTGCCCTCTCCATGGCCAGCAAACTCAGAGTCCAGGGAATGCAGAGATAGCAGCAGTGTGGTCCACTCCAATGTTGTGCAGGCAAGTGCTCACTCACAGACACATGCAGCCTTAATTATGTGCTGCTGAGGGGCTTTATGTTTCTGGAGTACAGTGTGATAGGCCAGAATACTTTGCATCCTATGTTTCATCCAATCCCTTCAAACATAAGGCCCTGACTCACATTTGCATGCTTTAAAATTTGAGCTTCAGCTCCAAATACTAATTGCAACATTGTATATTTCTACCCAACTGACTTTTGCAGGACACATGTAGAACACACTCAAATCTCAGTATCCATGACAACCAGGCTGCATTCAGGGCCCATTTTTTGCCCCATAGGTGTACCCTAGCTAGTTTCTGAGATCAACACACGTCTACGGTGCTTTCCACGTCACGTATGGCATGATTGTAGTAGTGAAATGAGGCGCGCACATGCACGTCAGGTCGGGGTACGGTTCGCTCATGTATGGTACCATTGTAGTAGTGAAACGAGGTGCACACACGCACGTCAGGTTGGGGTATGGTTCGCTTGCGTATTGCATGATGACAATAGTGATACAAGGTGCACACACGCACGTCAGGTCGGGGTATGGTTCGCTCGCGTATGGCACCATTGTAGTAGTAAAACGAGGCACACACACGCACGTCAGGTCGGGGTATGGTTCGCTTGCGTATGGCACGATGACAATAGTGAAACGAGGCGCACACACGCACGTCAGGTCGAGGTACGGTTCGCTCGCGTATGGCACAATGACAATAGTGAAACGAGGCGCACATATGCACGTCAGGTCGGGGAATGGTTCGCACGCGTATGGCACTATGACAATAGTGAAACGAGGCGCACACACGCACGTCAGGTCGGGGTACAGTTCGCTCGTGTATGGCACAATGACAATAGTGAAAGGAGGCGCACACACGCACGTCAGGTCGGGGTACGGTTCGCTTGCGTATGGCACCATTGTAGTAGTGAAACAAGGCGCACACACGCACGTCAGGTCGGGGTACGGTGCGTTACACCCGCTGTGGTGAAGGCAGGAGTACGGTGCGTTGCACACGCTCACTTACTGCAACATTACAATAGTGTTACGAGGCGCACACATGGCACCAATGTTTGTGTACGGTTCAAACCAGGATGTATAACAGGTTTTTGTCATTGCATACTTACATGAGCAGTGCCTAGGTGTAGCAGGCTGTGACATAGCGCAGGGCATCTGACCCTTTCCTCAATCAGTGTGACGACCTGTTGACACCTGTCATGTGTGATGGGGCAGTAAGTGTAACACATCACCTTAACACTTGTTCCCTATGTATCAATATGTGCATTCACTCATGCACATCAACACTGGGATGGCACAGTCATCACTATGGGCAGCTGTCTCATTATGCCAGTGACCGGGGCCCCTTCTCACTTGACATTTTGATGCTCAGCATGACATGTACGCACACCATGCCACATGTGCTTTTCAAAGGATTTTGTGTCTGATGGCATCATACATCATTTATCCCCAGGCATACATGTCTGCATCGTGCCAATGGATGTGGTGTTGCTTTAACACATGCACACCTCATTTACAATTTGTCCGATATGAAATGTTGGAGTGCCAGCAAGATGCCATATGTGTCCTGGATGTCTTGCACACGCCAGACTCCATAGTGACTTGATGTGTAGTTGCAGTATTGCATGTGCTATGTACATTGGTATCGTTGTTGGCTGACAGTTGTTCTCAATTCTTCCCAAATATGTCCTGCAGGGCACCGCCTCTATCAAGGCCTTTTCTGGACTTGGAGACCATGAGGGAACGTGATTGCATCCGACGTTACCGATTCAATCGAGAGTTGATTCAGAACTTGACGGTCAGGCTGGAACCACATCTCCAACCGCGACACAGGTATCCGACTGTGCTGACACCCAAGCTAACGGTGATGGCAGCACTATATTTCTTTGCTACAGGTACATTTCAATATACCATAGCTGATGTTGGGGGGGTGTCCCAAACCATGTTCAGCCATGTTCTACTTGATGTGTTAGCTGCTATGTTGCAGCACATTGATGAGTTCATAAAATTTCCACTGCACAAGAGTTGACAGATGTCATAGGTGACTTATATGCCCTGGGAGGGATGCCACATGGCGTTGGGTCCATTGATGGTACACATGTGGCTTTGGTGCCACCACAGGCTCAGGAGCAGGCCTTCCGCAACAGGAAACATTACCACTCAATAAATGCCCTGGTTGTGTGTCTTGCTAACATGCTGATTTCCCATGTTTGTGCACGTTTTCCAGGATCGTGCCATGATGCATTCATCATGCGGCGTAGCAGGGTACCACTGATGATGCTGCAGCTGTACGACGAGCGGGCATGTCTTGTTGGTGGGTAAACTCTGTTTGTCCTGTATGTCTCATTTAAGTTTTATGTATGACGGCATCTCATTACACACTTTTTTGCATGATGTTTACTTGTAGGAGACGCGAGATATCCCGCAATCCCAGAACAGCTGCAGACCAGCGGTACAACAATGCACACGGGCAGACCAGGCGAGTGATAGAGCGGACTTTTGGACTCCTGAAGAGTCGATTCCGGTACCTTGATAAGACCGGTGGATCCCTCCCATACATCTCACAAAAGGTGTGTAACATCTTCATTGTGTGCTGCATGCTGCACAACATGGCAGTTGAGGAGGCTGTGCCACTCATCCTGGATCCTGATGAGCTGGAACATCCACCCATTGAGGACGCCGGCGTTGGCCACGATGAAAGTGATGAGGAGGAGGAGGATGATATCCGGAGTCAGCTCATACACAACTTCTTCTCTTAATGGTGAGTCACTGTGAATTATTGTGCAAGCTTGTAGCATAGAGTGGCATGTGTTGCAAACTGTGTGTCCAGCCGACTGTATGGAAAGTCCCTTTGATGTATGTTGTGATGTGTCACACAAGTGCTGATGTTCTGCCACACACATATGCACAATGAGTGATCGTGAAATGTACAAGTGTACTACATTGTTGGTGTATTTTACAAGATCATGCCTGTATATTGATTCTCAATGTAAAGCCTTGTGTGCCTGTTATTTGCAGGTTGCTCTGCCTGTTGTCTGTTCATGTCATCTTAGTCCCCCTGCTATTCCCCATGATGATTGCAACGTGTGCCGAATCAGCGTGCCATGCACAGACATGTGGAAATGTCAGTTCAGGTAAGAAATCCAAACAGGCTGTATTGGGTTGGTATCGTTTTCGAATGTGTGTGAACGGTTTCTGTGCATGTTGTTGAACCATACCTACATGTCCCATTCCATTGGATCAAATTGCATGTTGCACCACTCCAATGACAGAACAGTCACCCTTCTTGACAGTCATCTGTTGTGGACTTTTGACTCTGGTGAATGCATCAATTTGTGTATACCTTGCCCCAGACACATTGCGGCTGACACCGGTTGACATAGCTTGGGACATCTCAACAGCAGGCTCTGTGTGGAATTGCAGCCTCACTGTGTGCAGCAGGATGTGTCTGGCTCATCTCCTTTATCCTGTGTGCCAGTACAGTTTGATCTGCAAACAACCATGTTGTAAAGTTATGGGACAGTGTATGTCCCACATGGTCTGTCAACTGTCCTGTGAATCTGTTCGCAGAGATGCATTACCCCTTGTGCCCGTATGTAATCTCACAGTCATGTCGCTACCCCTGTGCCGGTGGAGAACATTGCTTTGCAAGCCTTCTCTGTAAGTTGTTGTTAACTTTCTATTCCCATGATGGCAGGTATGTAGCACTGATGACGTCACAATGTTGTGCTGTGGATAATGTTTACACTTCTGTGGCAAAAGTCGGGTGACGTCAATCCCAGGATTCTTTTGTGCTGTGCTGCATATCCTGGTCACGGTAGGGGTGGTGTTTTGGATTTGTAAATGATTTCTCTATTTGTAGTTTGTTGCAACCTGCTTGTCATGTTAGGCATAGTAAGGCTCACTTGGACAAGCCAATGACAGGCTCTTGTGGGGCTACCTTGTGTTTAAATAATTCCCTTCCTCGTTGGTTGAGCTTCTTAGGGCTCTTGCAGGTGATGTGTGATTTGCCTTCATGACGTCACTGATTCCCCGGGATTACTACAGATTGTGGGCTTTGTGTGATAGCACTGCCACACATTATATTCACTGTAAGTTCGAGCCTCAATCATACACTGTGAATCTATAGATGAGCGCATGGATCTCATTGCATTGATGCTGTCCTGGTGAGCGTTACACCCCCTTCATTTAGGTAACAAACTCTGCTACCTTTTATGTGTCCGTGTTCAATGTTCTGATATTGTATCATTTCCAAATATGTGTCCCCATTTAGGATACAGTGGCTGTGATCATACATCACATGTGTAAATGTTACAGTATAGGTCCAGAGGTATTCTGTTAATCTGTGACAAGAAATGTGGAATGCTTATGCTTCTTTACCTTTGTGTCAAATCTCACTCCCTGCTGTTCCCATCCTCCCCTTCCCTCGCCTGATCACCCTTTTGTGTCTGCCTTTTATACTCAGACCAAGGGGCTATTGGGAGATGGACCCATTTCAGCATCGCACAACTCTGAGGCCCGACAGTCCCTGGTAGTCGTGTGGCTATTGGTTGAACAGCATTACAGGTAAAATCATTGCATGTCTGTTATCTTCATCAGAGCAATGCCACTGACCATGTACAATGTGCAAAGCAGCATGGCCTGATAGCAAATGTGATAATTTTTTGTAGTGAATGTGTTACCCACAGTACGTTGTGCATCATTACTGTCACCGCAGATCTTCAGCCAGTTTCTATGCGTCATCTATATTTTTATTTACAATGTTTGTACATGTGTTCTTATGTGTAATGTGGCAACATGCATGCTGTTTTTTAAATGGCTAATGGTCCATATATTGCATGACGTACATAGTTGGGTATGTCTTGTTTAGCTGGCTACCCACAATGGGAAGGCAATAGCAGATGACGCTGTGTGTCCTGTGCCCCCCTTGTCCTTTTGGTGCCTGATCCTGTGTCCGTCATAATTTGTGAGTGTTCAACAAGTTTTGTGCAGTGACCCATGAGTAACCACACACTCCTTCCTTTGCATACACCTGTTACAGGGTGCCTTGCAATAACCCTTCTCTTTGTGTACTAGTTTTTCATGGTGTGTCAACTCTTCTGCCGTCATGTGTTCAGTCATTCATGCTGCTGCCTCACCAGCAACACCACAACATCGAGTACCCTGATTCTGCAACACACACGCCTCCAAGATGTCCCTCCAACTATCCATTCTTAAGGCATTCCACGACTTGTCTATGCCACTGTTGCACCAACTACGTGCAAAATGCAGGACCATCTGCGCATGCAACGTGCACAATGCAGGACTCTCTGGGCCATCCATGACGCAGGTAACACAACACACTCATGCTCTAGCCACCCTCCACACGGTGTAAGCCAGACATTCATCCACCTGTGATCAGGCAACCCCTAGGTGCACACATGACACCTTTGCAGGCTGTGTGTTCGACTCATACTGCCAACACCACGCTGCACCACATAACAGTGCATGTCCGTACAACGAGGTCATGTGCCTCATACTGCACACACACTAATTCCACAACCAGCCCATTGTTATTTGTCAACTCATCAACACAATAGCCCCACACATCGCCTTCATTCATGTGACCTGTTTGTCCACAACCTCAGCACACTACTTCAACATTGCCATCACAGCCAGATAGTGGTCCACCTGCAGGGTCCAGAACAAGATTCCAGGAGTATGATTTGCCAGACTCTACGAGATACACCCTCTGAGGCACATACAACACCAAGGACACACTCCGCATTATCAAACTTCTGCACTTCACCTTTCACATCAACACCCGGCCCACCCTCAGTGTAACTATCATCAACAGCTCTCCAAGCCTACACCCACATATCTGCTAAGCCATCTACTATTATATTAATAGTCATTAATGGTGCGCACATTTAACCCAACGGGCTGTTCTAGCCTTTACTGAAGATGGGCAGGAGTAACGGGTGTCCTCAGCCATCCGCATTAGTGGCCAATCTGAGATACAGGTTACAAATGGTGTACACATGGTGTTTGGTAATCTTAGCAAGGATGTTGTATTGCTTGGCGGGCATGGGGTCCATAGGAGAATTGGATTGACACATCTGCTAATCGAGCAGAGAGGCTTCACCATTAACTGTGTCAAAATCTGAGACTACTTAGCTTGGAATCGACACAACTGATTGCTCCTCAGACATTGGAGAACTACATCAGCACACAGGTCCGCATCTACACAGACTACATGGGTCAGAGGTAGAGGAAGTCCTGGCTGGATGAGCTGCACACCAACATCCAGCATTGGTACGTCACCGTTTGCATCCAATTCCCCAAGACAACACCATCACTACCTCATGCTGCAATTCCCTCCACATGCAGGAAATGATCTTCAGATCGATCCACTCCTACTCAAGACAGACAGGCACCCAGGTCCCTGACACCAGGCAGCTGTACTACGCCAACAACATCTATGCAGGAACCAGAGCCATACTCCAGCAGTACTTGTGAACATTAAGGGTGCATGCACACACATCATCCTCAACTTCCCCTGCCACAGCCACATGACCGTCCACCTTAGATACATACAATAGTCCCACAGTCAACTGCAGAAACACCTTCATACTCCTCTGCCACACTCAGTAGTCACTCCACAACCCAAACCAATAGTAGCTGAAATATGTACGTCTGCCAAACTACACCCCGTTGGCCAAAGTCCGTCCAGCCACCGTTGCCCTGGGGACCATTCATCACATCCACAATATAACTGCACATGGGTGATAGTTCTCCCACCTAAACAAACAGACCTGGTACTCCCTCCTTGGACACCTACACATTACACATGACCTCTACACATTCATGGGACTGTTCCGTAACTGTCTGTCATAGCAGTATGGCAAGCCCCCCCCTCAGCAGATAGTAACCATCACAGGTGAGTATTGCCCTCCATGTATGTAGTTGATGATACATTGTGACCTATGTGTGTCCTCAACCGGACTCAGACTCCACTGTATGGATGGCTTTAGTTTGTTCTACACTCTGGCATATTTTGACATATCCCCACACGTAGGTTGCTGAGTCTGGGAAAAATAATTAGTACATCAATACGTATAGTGGTTGTCAAATTTATTTGACCATCTTGTGCGTGAAATGTGAGTAGGTGGTAGGTGCTGTACAAAAATGTTTGGAATCCAAAGTTTACAAAGGGAGATGTGATGCCTTGCAGTTTGAGTCAACAGAGTCCAGCACACATTGCTTGGCATCATTGGTCACACTGCGACCAGCAAAGCCATGTAGGAGAGTTGGAAAGTCAATAAGGTGATGCTGTTGCACAGAAAGGCAAGATGCCAGACCAGGTGACCTGGAAGATGCGCATGGCCCACTGCCTCTCAACGTCTTCTCCGTGGACGACCCACCTTCCTTGGGGGACCCTCATATGCAGGCCTTGACGATGCCTGGGACGCTCCGTCGGACTATTTCGCCTCCTCCTACCTCCCTGTGACTGTTGTCAGCCTTTGCCTTGATCTTTCTGGCCTGGTGACACAGGGGGGCTGCTGCATGTTGACAGCGATCCGACGGAGCGAGTGGCTTATGTCCCTCTGCACCGCCAAGAGCTCAGCCAGTGTAGTGTAGTTCCTATTATCCCAATAGGCTCTGCGCATTGGAATAATATCTTCAATAGTATAGACGTAGGACGGAGGTTAACTAGGTCTTCTACTGACGATATCAGACTTAAGTTTTGTGTGCCAGCTAGCTCAGAGTTCACTAGAAACTTTATCGAATAGGCGAGGAGGAGTTTAACCTCCCTGGATAGACAATAAGGGATTTAGTTTCTGACAACCATAGAACATGACAACTTTGCTCTCCCTAATCAAGAGTATATCTCTAGAGTCGTGTGAAAACAAAAGACAACTATTTTACTCAGTCAGTACGTGCATACTTAGTTCCACCAGATTGTAGAGAAAGAAGGGATGGGCGTGTTCAATAAAAGGTGTTATTTATTGACCAGTCTCTTTTTCTCATACAAGAGAAATGAATCGCTACAGTAGCAATACTTAAGGTTAAGTAAAGTGCATACAGTAAAAGCAGGATTATAAAATAATACTGTAAAAGCATTGATATGGTTTCTTAGCCATATGATACTTTAAAATGGATAAAAGATATACATATATATATACATTGACTAATCGTACTCAACTGGTGCTTCTAACTATGCCTACCCCGGTGTACCTGACCTAAGCCTAATACGTGGGAGGGAGTAAGTAAGTAGCAGTTTAAGTTAAGTTTGTTTTGCCAAGAATCTGACTCAAGAATTCTCTGTAAGGGGTTAGTCAGTTCAGTACCTGGGATTTAGAAAGCAGGAGGGCTGGTATCTCTGTCTCAGGACTCGATATCCCAGTCACCCGCGAAGGTGGGCTGGAAACGCTGGAAGCTGGATTTCTCGGCAGGAGAAAAGGCAGCGTCTCTCTCAGCGTGTCAAGAGGGAGGGGCAGCGTCCGTGGGCTTCCTGCATCAGCTGGGCTCTCCGGCAAGTAGTCACTGCTCCAAGCTCATCACCACCATGTCTTTGCTTAGGCCAGCGTCGGTATATTTATACCTGAAAGGTGCCGGGTTTGACGAAAGGATGGACATAACACGTCAATAAAAGATGTCATTAAGAACTGGTCGTTCTTACATTCTTTACAGGAGTTCTCGAACGAAATCAAAACAATAGCAGCGGGGATTTCCCAGGTTTGCTGGAGGCTTGGTTTGTTTAGAGAACTCGGTGTGCTTTCTAGGGGGCTGGAGGAATAGTGCTTGCTTAATGTGACAGCATGCGCTATGACTAATTCATGAAACGGGTTTCTGTGCCGTTGTATGGATATTAGTGATTTATAACCGGACAAGGGTCAGAAATTGGAGTATCGATACAGGTCCCTAGATAAACATACTACACCCACTCCACGAATTCATGTCCATATTTACTAACTAAGCAATAGTAAACATAACTAATAGTGCATGTGTATACCGAACCACCCCAAAATACATTTTATGCATTTGAAAATAGGCATATTCGAAATACACGAAAATGAGTATAGGTACTGTATGCATTCAAGCAGTGTAATCATTCAAAAAAGATGCACAATTTATATCAGCATGAATTATTTGCGAAATTACACATGAAATGGCTCTTAATACAGAAAAAAGGTGCAAGACCATCTCATCACATATAAATACAATTACTTGTACATAAGCTAGAGGTTGAGGTAACGTATTGTCTCTAGAGTTCCTAAAAATAGAAGCTCCGTTCTCTAAGAATAGTTCTACTTTAAGCAGAAGATAAGTGCAAAAAGGTAAATATTTTGGGTTTGGGAAAAAAGTTTTCGTTTTTCAGTGACGAAGGAAAAAAATTGTCAGTAGCTTTGTTTTTAAAGCCGAAGGCCAAATTCAGAGTTCAGGGAACGCTGTGTGCAATCTTGCTTAAAGTCATTCTCTCTGTTCTGGTGAAAACATAATTTCAGACAGACTCTCGAAAAAACAGTCTACCGCTTCTGGTGAAAGTTCGACCAAGTTGGAAAATGTCGCTACCATGCAGTCATGCGCATGTTCGCTTTCAGGGATGTTTAGACCAGTACTGCTTACAGAAGGTCGTACCTGGTTGATGCTGCTTTCATCCTGTACTTCACTACCCTTCAATCGTAGTGGTGAAGTCTCCACGAATGCCGTCATCAGGATAGGTAGACGCTGGGGACAGCACAATGCATGAGCCTTTACTGGACCCAACAAAGTATCTGCATCCAATGGTACTTCTGATTGTAGTGTAAGACAGGTGTCCAACACGCATTCTTCACTGCATAGCATGCATCTTAATACAGGTAAGACACAATTCTGCTATATGGGTCTGAACGAAAGAAACCAGGTCATATTTAGATCTCTTAGCCGGGCTAATCCAAGGACTTTAGTTATGCGGTCCCGGTAGCGTATAGCTAGGATCGTTTCTTCCATTGTTGCTGGAGTCTTGTCTGTGACATAGCTTGCCATAACGAAGCAAGAGTAGCAAAAATAGGATGCCTGCTACGAGTCCCAACAGGAGAGGAAGTCCGCCAAAGATGGAATGGACGAAATTTGGAAAAATACCCAGGACTGCTTTGAATGGGGTTAACAGTCCCGAAAAAACGGTCTTAAATACACTCACGATACCATTTGTATCAGAAATATTTAAGATTTCGTTTAGCATTTCTGCGAAGTGTAGGGGGCAATTTGTTGATAACAATGCATGTATCTCTGCCGTTGTCCTTGCAACTTGGAGATCATAAGTTTCTTTTGATGACGTCAAGTGAACTGGCATCTGTAGGAGCACAGTCTTCATTCTGCTTAAAGTATCAATTCGAATAGAAGAGATATTCAAACTGGGCCAAATTTTTCCCTCCCTGTCTGGAGTGTCATTCGGAAACAATACTCGCTCACAGCAAATGACCATGGAAGTCACGCTTACTAGATAAGGTTTTCCTGGCAGCAAGCCACAACATCTGTGATCTACAATTAGAATATAGCTCCCGTTAGAAAGCCGTCTAAAGAATGGGTCTATTTGCGCTGCAGGTGTGCCGAGCTGGTGACATGAAAGGTTATTTGAAGTCCCCTTGCAGGCCCCATGTAAACTTATGCCCTGACACAGAAGTATACCACTTAGTGATTTTTCACAATTATTACCACTAAGAAATACACTTTGTCCCTTATTACTGTAACATGTGTGTGTATAAGGTAAGTTCCATGTTGACTTAATGTATCCTTTACCCAACCTTTCATACTGGCCTGCCTGTATATATTTCTGGCAGTATCGAAATTGAAAAGTCGTTATCGGAATAGTTATGATTCCATGTATTATCCATTCAATGACAGGTCGTTCTGACATTGTCAATGGTAATCTGTCAAGTTTTTCAATGCTCAGAATTGTATACTCTGCACCCTTTTGTGCCAAGCTGATTTGTGTATCAGTAAGGTTAAAGATAGTGAATAGTGACGTTGTGTTGATTAAACGCCAAGGCACGTAGCCTGAACGCAGATTTTGTAACGTCCAGCCAAGCTGTACAATAGAACGCAATTGGGACTGACCGTGTTGTAACATCTGTAAGTCTTGTTCTATTATATCGATTGCAGATGATACAATACTGTCCAGTGAATATATTCTGGAAGACAGAGTCATTAACCCATTGTCCACAACAGAAAGCGATTTTTCCAAATTAACACAGTCAATTTCGCGTATTTTCTCTGCTGTTTCTATTTGAGTTACTTTCCAAGCTTCGTTGTAAGCTGCATATATAGAGGCCGCTATGAAACGTTTTTGACGCTGTTTGCGTGGTCCCATAATGAAATCACGCAAGTCAGCACCTTCTTTAAGTAAAGTCAAGTGTTGCTTAATTTCTGCCAGTGTGGATGTTCGTAGCCATTCGAGGCAGAGTTTCCCTACACTGTATGTAGTTATAATCCCTGGATGTTGTCTCTGGGAGTATCTAGGGTCTGGCCTGGTTATTGTGAACCCCTGTTTTTTGTTCAGGAATCTATCTTGACAGTTATTTGTGTCTGTGGGCCAGATCAACCATTTTTTCCAATCAGGATGTGTTCTGTTTTGGTTTAAAATATGGGATACGTCTATCTTAACATCTGTAGTGCTATTACTGTCGGGTGTTGGTTTTGGAATAGACGGTTTGTTTAAGTCTTTAATTTTGGCTAGGCCAAGACAGGATGTCTGTTGAATTGTATCATTCAAAAATATAATTTGTTCTGGGATCATGCAGGCTCTAAATAATGATTCTATACCTTGCACTTGCCAATCTTTTGTACCCCAGATCGTTTTTGTTTCAATATTATTGTTCCAGAAATCAAAACCAAATGTTTTCATTTTTCCAAAAAATGTCTCTGAATAGATTAATTTTGTGTTTGTAAGCATGTTTTTCATTCCTGTCTTATTTAACAGTCTAAAATAAAACATTTCTGCATCACTTGTGTTAAACCTTGAGAAGTATGAAAATTGATCATAATTTTTTTTTTGAACTTCCTTTTGGTAGAGTTGCACAATGTTCCCATTGGTTATAATTAAAAACATTTCTAGGTTGAGCTTATTTATGCAGATAATGGCTACCATAGTGGTTATAACAATACATCTGGTCATAATTAGATGAACCTTGTAAATAATCATTTCCTGTAAATTTAGCTGACATCACTAGATCTGACATCATATCATTAATACTGTCAAAGTCCCAATCATCAGCGAATGTGCTTGGTTTTACAAAGTCACTCAATGAAATCTTGAATTGATGAGGATACTTCAGGAGCTCGACCGGACCATATATTTCGTAATCAGTTTTGTCCCATGCTACCCCACCGGGTATAGGATTGGCTGTGAAGTTTACTGAGGAAAGTTCTCTTTTCTCGATGTGTGAAGACTTGTGTGGTTTCAGGACCAAGTTGATATTCTGACTTGCTGTGTCCATTGTAACATATTTTCCCTCAATGAAATGTCCCAAGCATAGTACCATGATGAGCCAAAGTATGAGGATGAATACTCCTAGTGCCACCCAAAGTTCAATCCATGGAGAAATCAGATAGGTTTCTTTTAGTTGATGAAAGAGTTCCTTTGTTTTGTTTTTAAAGGTTTTTGTTGTTGGTTCTTCCTCATGTTCACTCGGATCTTCAGAAAAATCATCGAAGTTGATGAAGTAGCCTGATGCTGTTCTGTCAATTGTTTCAATTGCTTCTGGATTCTTTTTTGTTTTTTGAATTTTCTTTGTTTCATTAGCATAGTCTGTGGTTACATCATTGTAGACTGGTGTTTCTTGATGTAAGTTTTTGATTTGGGTTTCAAGAGGTTTAAGTTCCATGGCTTTGTTGCATAGTCCTTGTTGATTAACTGTAGGTTTATCAATTGTGATTAGTCTCTCAGTTTGAACCTCTGTATTTGTAGCAAACTTTGGTGTTCTACTACTTCTTGGCAGTCCACTTGGCCTACTACTTATTATCGGCCACATGATTGTGGTTTAACCAGGTCAATGGATACAACTCGGTTCTCCTTTTTACCAGCAAGGGGCGGTAATACCACTGATCTTGTCCCGTTGACAGACAAGACAGGTACTGCTTTTCTGTAAGAAGGCCCAAATTCCTTCTTTACCGCAATCTTCTCTCTGACCAGATCCCCGATTTTTGGAATCCAGACAGGCCTTGCTGGGACAGGTGGTTTCTCTTCAGTGGCTGTTGGCAGTTGCTTCAACTTTATGTTGCTCAGGTCTTTTCTTTTTTCGTTTAAGTCCTGTAAAATAGCCAAACGATCTTTGATATCAAAGCATTTTTCTTTAACCAATGAAGTTTGACTGTCGAGGTCCTGGATTAACATTCTAGTCCCAAACAATAGTTCGTACGGACTGAGACCTCTCAGAGAATTTCTTGGCAGATTATTAAGACTACGTTGGACACTTATTAAATGTTTGACCCACCCAGCTCCCGAACCTAATACCTTTGCCGTTATAGATTGCTTTATGGCACGGTTTTTTCTTTCCACAATTCCGTTTCCCTCAGGATGAAAGGGACAAGAGTACCGCAATACGATGCCCATGCTGTTCATGGCCTCTTTGTAAGCTTGAGAGCTAAACGCAGGACCCTGGTCAGAATGTAACATGCCAATTGCGTATGTGCCGATAAAGACTCGCAAATCTTTTATAACAGTTCTGGCGTCAGCCGAGCGCTGGGGCCACATCAAAATGAATCTCGTGCATGAATCCACTGCGACCATGATATATTTATAGTTACCGTCCCTTTGTAAGGGACCGCAGTGGTCCAGGTAAACACAGGCTAATGGTTTATCTGAGATTAGAAGGGGCGTCTGTGCTGGTAGTTTCACTGTTGATACCTTCATTCTTTGACATATTTCACATTCTAGAACATAGTTCCTAGTTTGTCTTCTCATTTGTGGCCACCAGTATCTCTGTTTTAATAATGATACGGTGGCTGAAACGCCAGCATGTACAGAAGCAAGCCCTTCGTGTGCCGCTATAATGAGTCCTAACCTATATTCCATGTTTGGAATTGCCCTATCCCCCACTCCAGGGATTCGAGCAAATGGAACGTTATTCGCATCAGTTATGTTTGAGTACTTTACTGGAAAGCCTTTCGGGAGTGTTTTTATTGCATTTTTTCCTGTAGCGCTGACAGCCTGCAATATTTCGCTGTCTATTTTTGTTTTTGACCGGGTGATGGCAGCTACGGAAGCCGTTAGGACAGCTGACTTTGCTGCCACATCAGCCAATGAATTCCCTGCAACGTGAACGCTATCACATTGATGACTCAGTGTATGTATCACGTGAGTCTTTTGTAGCTCCTTTTGTAAAAGAACTACTTGTTCCCAAAGCGTTTTATGCTTGATTGTGCCACCTTTTGCATCTTTAAAACCGTTCTGAACCCAGATCTGCAAGTATTCATTGTAAGACTGAACGCAATAATATGAATCGCACACTATGAGTGTGGGGAATTCGCGATCTGTATTTTCAAGCGCCATCTTAAATGCTAGTAGTTCAGCTCGCTGAGCTGTACAGTCTCCTAGGGATTGCGTTTTAGTGACCAATGGTTTAAATTTTCCTTCGTGCCAGCGACCTTTAACAATCGCGCACGGAGCACTGTAAGCTTGTTTACCCCCAATTGCGGGTTGTGCTGATCCGTCCGTATATATTATACAGCTGTAATGTTCTAGAGGCAGGATTTCGGTCGGCAGAGTACATTCAAATTCATATTGGAGAAATTCTTGTGTTTTTAAATTAGGATCAAATTCGTATACCACGTCTGTTGCAGCAAGAGAATTAACCCACTGTATCCACCTCGGATGTAATGCTTTAGCATTTAGAATGCTTGCCTTTGTTACTGCCTCTAGGGCTGGTATTGGTGTAACGATGATTATTCGTTTACCTTGTGCTAGGGATCTTTCTTGCGCTACAGCAGTCTGTACCGCCGTTAGAATTTTTTCCGTTGGGCTAAATTTTATTTCAGCCTTTGTATACAAATGTGATTTGTATGCTATTGGTACCGTTTCTCCCTCATTAGAGGTTAGGAATGTGAATCCGCATCTTCCTGGGATGACTCGAATCACAAGGTTGCGTGTGTTATCGCGTGTTTGTAGTTTTGTTTTAACTAACATGTCTGTTTGTAAAGATCTCAAAATTTCTGTGTGTTTTTGAGTCCAATTGATTCTTTTAAAATCTGGTCTTATTAAGTCATAGAGAGGTTTAACCCTCTCTGCGTAATTTATAATGTAAGTTCTTCCGAAATTCAGGAAACCTAGAATTGATTGTGAGTTTTTCAGCGTTCTTGGTGCTAGGATTACAGCACATTTCTCCAGGAAATTGTCAGCCAGGCTTTTGCCTTCACTTGATAATTCATATCCTAAAAATAGGACAGTCAGATGGGCAATTCTTGACTTTTTGAAGTTGAATTTGTAACCCTCTGCTGCGAACCCAAGTATTATGGTGTTCACTCTTTTCAAGTGAGTATCCAAGTCATCATCTGTTAGATAAATGTCGTCGACATAAGATAATGCCTCATCATCATACATTTGTAGTAACTCTGATACTCTCGCTGAGAATAATCCTGGGCTGTTCTTGAACCCCTGTGGCAAACTACAGAAATTTTCTGCGAGCCGTTTATTGAGAAAGCGGTCAAATATCTGCTTTCAGGTGCTATATTTTGACAAAAGAATCCATTAGAGATGTCTAATGTTGTTTTGTATTTCTTGCGCACTATGCTATTCATTAGTGCTGCACTGTGTGAGTTTTGTACTGCAAAAGTTTTGCAACATGAGTTAAGGTGTCTGTAGTCCAAAACTAGACGATATGAATCATGTGGCTTGGAGACAGGAAACAAAGGATTGTTCATTTGTGAGGTGCAAGTTTCAATCACCCCCTGGTATTCAAGTTGATCTAAGATCTCCCTGACCTGTTTTTTAGCTTCTTGCTTAATTGGGTACTGCCTTTGTGCAGTTGGTTGAGATTTTAACTGGATTTTGTGAGGAGGTGAGTCCTCATCCCATCCTACGTGGTTTTTATATAATGCAGGAGCTTGGGCTACTGCCCACTTTCTTGCAAGTGTATATTTTTTATGTATTGGAATGTGATTTGAGAAGGCAGGCATAATCATTTCTTCGCCATGAGGGCACTCCCTGACAAACTCTGGTGGCCAGTCTTTTTCAGCTAAAAGGATGTCATAGCCTTTGGAAAGGTTATCCCAAAATAGACCCCTTATTTTCCTAGTCTTATCTCCCTCTATACGTAATGTTATTTCATATATTTTATGAGGTTTGCTAACTCTGGTATTCCACCTGAATGTATTCATTTGTGTCCACTGTCTCCAGATGATTCATCAGGATCTTGCGAGCTATGCTCACTTCTGCTGCGCTGTCTAGCATTGTCTGAGCCCACTCTCCGTTTTTCAGCTGTGTCCTCAGTATCCTCGGCATGTTTGATTACTTTAATACTGGCTACCTTCTTCTTCGGAAATTGTAACTTTTTATTTTGATGAGCAGGTTCCTTGTCTTCGGACTTGACGTGCTCTTCCCTGTTATCTGACCGTCCTTTTTTTTCCGATTTCTGCGAGGAAGTCTGAAAAGATCGAGATGGACGTGTATCAATATCTTGATATCTATCAGGTTTCTTCAAATTATCCCTATTTCTAAGGTTGTATTTTTTCTCAGAGGGCTCCCTCTGGGGAGACTTGTGTCCTTGGTTCGGAGATCTTTCTCTCCGCCGAGGAGACTTTCCTCTGGGCTGGAATCTTTTTTCTTTGGGAGTGGATTGTTTATTTCCATCCCAGCTCTTTTTTGGGGCGGTTAGATTATTTCTAATAAATACTTTTTCAGGATTTTCAGTTAGTTGGGGTTTCACTGGTTTTCCACCCAAACTATCTCTTCCTAGTTCTTCATAGGATTTTTCTATGATTCTGGCAAGTTCAAATGGTTGTTCTGCTATATCTGTTTCTTTCAGTCTTTGGCGGATCGCCACAGTTGCTGCTTCCCCCTTTATGTTGGCTAGTAATATTGCCGAGACCTGCTTGAAATCTTTTAGTAATTTCATACCCAGAGTTAAAGCAGGTTCTGGACCGTATTCATTTTGAATATGTTTTAGCACTTCTGGTATTACCGCCATGGACGGAACACCATGTGTTTTTGTGTAAATGGAAGCAAAGACTGTACCCCAAGTGTCACAGTCCTCCACATGTGGTGCGATCCCCATTGGAAGACAGATAGTCAGAATTCTGTGTTTCTCAGTAGGGGTAGTATCTGGAAATACTGCCTCTATTTGAGTGATTTTTTGTGCTAACCAGAATGGAATTTGTTCCCTTTTAATGGGTACTTTACCTAGACAGGACTGTATGTTCTGTGGTGTGATCTTATTTATGTTCCCCTGATGAGGGGTTAGCTGTGGAATTTTAATAGCTGGTTGGACTGTTGAAGTCCGCATTATATACTGGACTAATTGTCAATGTATTTTAATCAGTTGTTTTAGCTGTACTAAAAGTTCTGGTTTTGAGATTTTTTCAATGTCTGGATGTGGTGTGTAGCTGGCTAGAACCGGCCACGTTGCTCCTGGTCTACCTAGTGGCCCGAGCCTGGTGATGTGATCATTATGTTTTAGGGCGCCTTTACACCAGAGCAGGTGCTCTTGGTATTTTAATGGGATTTCCACCTCCTCGAAAGGAGTGTACTCATCCGGTGGTTCCTCTATTTTGTAATAGTGGAACTCCTTTGTTACAGCATTTGCTGCTGGAAAGTTTATCCATGAATAGAATACCTCTGTCTGCCGATATTCATGTGCCTCAATTACAAATATGACTGTACCACCTCTCGATGTCAGTCCATTTTCTATAAGTTTTAAAGTTATAGTTTTTCTTATGCTGACCGGGATGAGTATTGCATCCGGGTCTTGCTGTAGGAGACTTGTGTCATCCGCTAGGAGTTGAGCTGCTATTCTAGCTGTCTCCCTATCTTCTTCATTGTCTGACATTTTACTGACAAGAAGATTTTTGTTGCAGATCAGGTTTTCACGGAAACAAAGATTAGGTGCACAATATTTTGGAACACTGTATCCTTCAACGTTGAATAAACCAAAAAACCCTACATAGGAGTCTCCTCCTACTAAGTTTGGCGGATTTTTAACCTTTTACCCACTCCAGACGTCTTTGGAGTATTTATGGGAGAAAGGGTCTGTGTGAAAAGCACGACTGAGTTACTCTAATGTCTTGCGTTAGTTTTATCGCCTTACAAAACCGTTGGGCGCCATGTAGTGTAGTTCCTATTATCCCAATAGGCTCTGCGCATTGGAATAATATCTTCAATAGTATAGACGTAGGACGGAGGTTAACTAGGTCTTCTACTGACGATATTAGACTTAAGTTTTGTGTGCCAGCTAGCTCAGAGTTCACTAGAAACTTTCTCGAATAGGCGAGGAGGAGTTTAACCTCCCTGGATAGACAAGAAGGGATTTAGTTTCTGACAACCATAGAACATGACAACTTTGCTCTCCCTAATCAAGAGTATATCTCTAGAGTCGTGTGAAAACAAAAGACAACTATTTTACTCAGTCAGTACGTGCATACTTAGTTCCGCCAGATTGTAGAGAAAGAAGAGATGGGCGTGTTCAATAAAAGGTGTTATTTATTGATCAGTCTCTTTTTCTCATACAAGAGAAATGAATCGCTACAGTAGCAATACTTAAGGTTAAGTAAAGTGCATACAGTAAAAGCAGGATTATAAAATAATACTGTAAAAGCATTGATATGGTTTCTTAGCCATATGATACTTTAAAATGGATAAAAGATATACATACATATATACATTGACTAATCGTACTCAACTGGTGCTTCTAACTATGCCTACCCCGGTGTACCTGACCTAAGCCTAATACGTGGGAGGGAGTAAGTAAGTAGCAGTTTAAGTTAAGTTTGTTTTGCCAAGAATCTGACTTAGGAATTCTCTGTAAGGGGTTAGTCAGTTCAGTACCTGGGATTTAGAAGGCAGGAGGGCTGGTATCTCTGTCTCAGGACTCGATATCCCAGTCACCCGCGAAGGTGGGCTGGAAACGCTGGAAGCTGGATTTCTCAGCAGGAGAAAAGGCAGCGTCTCTCTCAGCACGTCAAGAGGGAGGGGCAGCGTCCGTGGGCTTCCTGCATCAGCTGGGCTCTCCGGCAAGTAGTCACTGCTCCAAGCTCATCACCACCGTGTCTTTGCTTAGGGCAGCGTCGGTATATTTATACCTGAAAGGTGCCGGGTTTGACGTAAGGATGGACATAAGACGTCAATAAAAGATGTCATTAAGAACTGGTCGTTCTTACATTCTTTACAGGAGTTCTCGAACGAAATCAAAACAATAGCAGCGGGGATTTCCCAGGTTTGCTGGAGGCTTGGTTTGTTTAGAGAACTCGGTGTGCTTTCTAGGGGGCTGGAGGAATAGTGCTTGCTTAATGTGACAGCATGCGCTATGACTAATTTATGAAACGGGTTTCTGTGCCGTTGTATGGATATTAGTGATTTATAACCAGACAAGGGTCAGAAATTGGAGTATCAATACAGGTCCCTAGATAAACATACTACACCAGTCTTGCCTCCATCCGTCATTGGTGTTGTCGTTGACTGGTGTGTTGCCTGGCCTGCTGCTTTGTTAAGTCAATGAGGGCACCCACTCCCTGGCTGACCTCCCTGGTGTCCCGCCGGTATACCTCCATGATGTTTCTCAGTTCAGATATACCGGGCCCTGCAGCTTGCTGGTCAGGTTCTCGCCTCCGCCTTGTGCCACTCCCACCACCCCAGCCCACACAAGCCTGGCCTGCTGTAGTGGGCACATCGGGTCGCCGGGACCCCTGAGAGCTGACAGTGGCAGTGTTGTCTGCCACCTCCTGGGTATCCAGTGAACCTTGTCCCTCATTGTCAGACTGGCTCAGTTGTGGATCGTGGGCAGGGCTCCGAGTTGTCTGCTGGGATGTGGCAGGAATGGGTATGGTGGTTGGCACAGATGGCCCTGATCCAGCTGCTGCACGGGTTTGGGAACCAGAGGTGCCAGGTTGGTCTGTTTCATCCGTGGAGTGGTGAGAGGCGTCGCTGTTGGTGGGATCAGGATCCTGCGGAGCCTGGGATTGGGATCCATCTCCCCCTGGTTGGGGGTAGATACCGCACGTTGCCCCGTGGGTGTGAGAGACAGCAGATGTTATTGCCATGTAATGCAACATAAAATTTCCATATACATTGTCTTTGTCACTGTTCCACCTGCTTTGGTTTTTTCATATTGATCACTTGTGGATGTTTATTTTGTGTGGTCAGATTGATCTGTGCTCAGGAATCATTGGCATGTGAGGGTCTACTTACAATGACTGGCAGAGCCAGGCATATCAGCAGTGATTTGGCATCCATCATGCATCACAGCTATGCCAAGATGGATGCAACACATTAACACTGCTGATCACCATGATGGAAAAACAGAACAGCTGCATCACGCATCTGTGCCATGGAAGTGGCACATTGCTGTAGTTGTGTAGCTGTGATCCTGTTATGCTCTGTGTGGCCCTATCTGCACAATACTGTGTCAATCCTTACGTCTGCATCAAGCATGCACAGGATTTTGAGGCAGCATGTGCATAGAAGCGACTGAGTGAAATCTTTGAGATTACAGTCAGCAACTTTCAGGAGGTGTTGCTGCATCATGACAGGCAAACACCACACACCACAACACAACCAGTACACCGACTTCTGACGCTGGGCTTTAGTACGTGGCACATCTCCAAGGTGCATCACCTTGACATTACCCGGCACCATGGCACGTTTTTTTGCATCCACTGCCTCACTGAGGTGAATCTACAGTGTTGTGGTATCAGCGCAAGGGACATGTGCATCAGCACCGTGCATGTTTTGCTTGGACGCTTCATCAGATCTGTATTTGTTGTGTTACATGACGATTGTGACAGTGGGGCACTCCATTGCCTGTCCTAGGTGGCTAAGTATTTGTAAGGGGTGTGAGTTTGAGTCAGGTTTGCAACTGGGCATCCCTCGTGGTGTGGCTGGTCCCCCATAGGGCATCCTGCCATGACAGGGGTTGAGAGTTTCTGTTCAAGATATCTGTCCTTATTGTCCTGGTGTTGGTATTTGCAGTGGTCACAGGTGGGCCTTGTGCTGCCTACACCAGGGCCCGTGTCAGCTATGTTGTCAGTACTTTCACACTCCCTGTACATTGGGCATGAGGCATTGGTGTGTACCTGCGCCATATGGGATGAGTGCAATTGTGCATGGATGTACACAGTATTGTTGATGGGGTAGCAATTTTTAAGATTATTCACAATCCCCCTTGCACCCTCCTACACTCCCACTTGCACCCTTATCAGTCTCCCCCTTGCAGCCTTCAGGCCCTGCCCCTTGCACCCACCCCCATACTGTTGGCCACTGCTGTAAGTCATATCCACCCACCCCCATACTGTTGGCCACTGCTGGGAGTCATATCCACCCACCCCTCCAATGTCTGGCCTCTGCTGGGAGTCATATCCAGCCACCCCTCTTATGTCTGGGCACTGCTGGGAGTCCTCTGCACCCACCCCCATACTGTTGGGATGTGCTGGGAGTCATATTCACCCACCCCCATACTGTTGGGCAGTGCTGGGAGTCATATCCACCCACCCCTCCTATGTCTGGGCAGTGCTGGGAGTCATATCCACCCACCCCTTCTATGTCTAGCCTCTGCTGGGAGTCATATACACCCACCCCTCATATGTCTGGGCACTGCTGGGAGTCCTCTGCACCCACCCCCATACTGTTGGGTGGTGCTGGGAGTCATGTCCACCCACCCCCATACTATTGGGCAGTGCTGGGTGTCATATCCACCCACCCCTCCTATGTCTGGGAAGTGCTGGGAGTCATATCCACCCACCCCTCCTATGTCAGGCCTCTGCTGGGAGTCATATCCACCCACCCCTCCTATGTCTGGGCACTGCTGGGAGTCCTCTGTACCCACCCCCATACTGTTGGGCAGTGCTGGGAGTCATATCCACCCACCCCCATACTGTTGGGCAGTGCTGGGAGTCATATCCACTCACCCCTCCTATGTCTGGGCAGTGCTGGGAGTCCTCTGCACCCACCCCTCCTATGTCTGGACTCTGCTGACAGTCATATCCATCCACCCCTCATATGTGTGGCCACTGCTGGGAGTCCCCCCATGTTACATGAGTTGTTGGTATACTCACCATGCTCCACAACTCCTTCAATTCCATGTACTCCCACCGGTGGTAGCAGGGCCATGACCTTCTCCTCCCAGGGATGGTACTGTACTTGTCGGCGGGCACCACCACCTCCAGTGGACTGGCTCTGGGCATAGTCCTCGTCCATCTTGCGCTTCACCATCGTCCGCAGATCGTACCACCTGGCCTGGCAAACCAACATGGTGCGCCTGATGGGTGCAGCAGCATTGACCCTATTGACGATCCTCTCCCACAGGTGTGTTTTGTTAGCTATGTTGGTCTGTCTGACCAATGCGCCAAATAGCTGTGGCTCGACTCTGATGACCTCATCTACAAGGATCTCCATCTCTTGGTTTGTGAACTTTGGATTCTTTGGTGCAGACATGTTGTGGGGTGATTGTGATTGGGGGGGGTGATGGTGTATATGGATGGGGGTGTGTGGGTCTGAGTGTGAAAGGGGTGTGTGGGTCTCAATATGATTGGTGGTATGTGTGAAGGTGGATGTGTGCAGTTGTTGGCGTGTTGTCAGTCTCTGTTGTAAAATGTGTATGTTGCAAAGGATGCTGGTTTGTGTGTGTGGGCTCTTTTTATTGGTCCATTTGTGGGTGTGGCTTATTTTGAATTTTTGGTGGGTGTGTTATATGGGGTGGGTCTGAGTTGGGCCCTCTGTTTGGCAGTTTTGATCTGGACAGGACATTGTTTTGCAATGGTTAGTACTTATGAGACATGTTTTGGAGTGTTGTGCGACTACTTTGCACCTTCCTTGTGCTGTTTTAGGGGTACGCTTTTTTTGTGGAGGTTCATTTAGTGATTTACTGTGTAGCTCTCTCTAACGCGTCGTTTTTGCGGGGTACGCATGCACTTGGTTGGGAGGTTCATTTCGTGATTTCTGTGTAGCTCTCTCAAACGCAATGTTTTTGCGGGGTACGCGTGCGCTTGGTTGGGGGGGGTTCGTTTCGTGATTTACTGTGTAGCTCTCTCAAACGCAATGTTTTTGCGGGGTAAGCGTGCGCTTGGTTGGGGGGTTCATTTCGTGATTTACTGTGTAGCTCTCTCTAACGTGACGTTTTTGCGGGGTACGCGTGCGCTTAGTTGGGGGGTTTGTTTTGTGAATTACTGTGTAGCTCTCTCTAACGTGACGTTTTTGTGGGGTACGCGTGCGCTTGGTTGGGGGGTTTGTTTCATGATTTACTTTGTAGCTCTCTCTAACGCAACGTTTTTGCGGGGTATGCGTGCGCTACGTTGTGGTGGGTTTGTTTCGTGATTTACTGTGTAGCTCTCTCATGCGCGACGTTTTTGCGGGGTACGCGTGCGCTTTGTTGTGGGGGGTTTGTTTTGTATTTGATAGTGCGGCTCGCTCATACGCTATGTTTTCCGTACAAATCTCAGTTCATACGTGACGTTGTTTTCCCCTACGTATGGCGTTCTGGGTACCCGGTCCGGATCGTACTTTGGGGGTCGTACGGCATGTTTACAAATCATATGGTTCAGTTCCCGAGTCTGTATCGTACGGAGCTTCGCTCGTTTTTCATCGGTTCGGAGACATTCGGACGTATATTTCGGAAACGGATCGTACTATGCAATTTGGACGGTTTTATACGATTCGTACGGAAACGGCTATGAATATGATTTGTAGTACGAGTTTTTTTCCCGAATCGGAATCGACCCCCTAATGTCTTTATTGTGGACTTCTTTAAAATGTCGTGCGACCGGATAAGCCGGATCGCTGTTGATGATTGCGCGTAGATGTTGAAGTATTCTCACGTGCACCTGCAGCTTGGTACTTCCCACATACCTGAGCCCACAGGTGCACGTGAGAACATAAATCGCGTAACTAATACGGCAGTTATAATTGCCCTTAATGTAAGCCTCATTTTCTCTAAATGGAGACCTATATTTAGTTGTGTTTACTCCAAATTTGCATGCCTGGCATGATGCACATCTGAAGAAGCCCTGTCTTGGTTTTAACCAAGTTTCCATGTTTCCTAGCTCTGGACTATTTCTTGATAGTTTGGCTCCCATAGATTGAGTCTTTTTAAACGTTATAGTGGGTGCGGTTGGGAGTCTACTGTTGAGGACACCATAAGTCAAGATTATCGGATTATCGGCCAGTTTTTATTACTTATTGACCTAATTTTTCTCTCTTGACGACTATATGATGTAATTAGTCTAGGTACTTCTACGAGTGTGGCTGCCGGCTGTAGCTCCCCCACATCATCTTGGGGAAGCAATGATGCTCTTGATCTGTTGTTCGCTTTAGTCACTGCGTCCACCAATACCTTGTTAGCGTAACATCCTTTCCTCAATCTGATGAGGGCTTCTTTTTTGCAGCTTTTAAAATCATCTAGTGCGCTACAAATACGTTTTAATCTCAAGATTTCCCCATACGGGATGCTGCAAATTAAGTGCTTGGGGTGTGCACTAGTTGCATGGAATGTTGCATTCCCTGCTGTTGGTTTTCTGCACGCAGTGGTGGCTAATTTTCCTTCATTGGTATAGATACCTACATCAAGTTCAAGTTCAAGTTCAGGTATTTGTATAGCGCACTGCTCACCCAGAGGGTCTCAAGGCGCTTGGGTAGGGGGTTCATTATTTGTCAAATAGCCAGGTTTTAAGTTCTTTTCTGAAGGAGATGTGGTTTTGAGTAAGGCGGAGGTGAGTGGGGAGTGAGTTCCAGGTCTTGGCAGCAAGGAAGGAGAAGGATTTGCCACCCAAGGTGGATTTTCGGATGCGTGGGACTGCGGCGAGGGCTTGATTGGACGATCGTAGTTGGCGGGTGGGTTTGTAGAAGGACAGTCGAGTGTTGAGGCATTCGGGTCCTAGATTGTAGAGGGCTTTGTGTGCGTGGGTGAGAAGGCGGAATGTGATTCTTTTGCTGACGGGAAGCCAGTGGAGGTCTTTTAGGTGTCCGGTGATGTGATCTTGGCGAGGGATGTCTAATATGAGTCTCGCTGAAGCGTTTTGGATGCGTTGGAGTTTTTTCTGTAATTTTGCTGTGATTCCGGCGTATAGTGTGTTGCCATAGTCCAGTCGACTCGTGACCAGTGTGTGGGTGACAGTCTTTCTTGTCTCGAGGGGGATCCAACGGAAGATCTTTTTGAGAATGCGAAGTACGTTGAAGCAGGATGATGAGACTGCGTTGACTTGTCTGGACATCGAGAGAGAGGAGTCTAGGATGAAGCCAAGGTTACGTGCATGGTCTGTGGGTGTGGGTGCTGTGCCCAGAGCGGAGGGCCACCAAGAGTCGTCCCAGGCAGAGGAGGAAGATCCTAGGATGAGCACCTCCATTTTGTCTGAGTTGAGTTTTAGGTGGCTGTGTTTCATCCATTCGGCTACTTCTCTCATGCCTTCATGAAGATTGGTTTTGGCGGTGTTAGGGTCTTTGGTTAGGGAGAGAATCAGCTGGGTGTCGTCAGCGTAGGAGATGATGTTGAGGTTGTGTTGACGCGCGATAGATGCGAGTGGGCTCATGTAGACGTTGAAGAGGGTGGGACTGAGTGAAGATCCTTGTGGTACTCCGCAGATGACTTCGGTGGCCTCTGAGGTGAATGGGGGAAGTCGGACTCTCTGAGTTCTCCCAGCGAGGAATGAGGTGATCCAGTCCAAGGCTTTTCCTTTTATGCCGATGCTGCTGAGGCGTTGTATAAGGGTGCTGGGCAGACTGTGTCGAACGCGGCGGAGAGGTCGAGTAGAATGAGGGCCACAGTTTCACCGTTGTCCAGTAGTGTTCGGATGTCGTCTGTTGCTGCAATGAGGGTGGTTTCGGTGCTGTGTTTGGCTCGGAATCCGGATTGAGATGGGTCGAGGGAGTTGTTGGATTCAAGGAAGGCGGCGAGTTGGTTGTTGACGGCTTTCTCGATGACTTTGGTTGGGAATGGGAGGAGGGATATGGGTCGGTAGTTTTTAAGTTCGGAGGGGTCTGCTGTGGGTTTCTTCAGAAGGGCGCTGAGTTCGGCGTGTTTCCAGCTTTCTGGAAAGGTGGCAGAGTTGAACGAGCAGTTGATGACATCACGGAGATGGGGTGCGATGATGGAGTTCGCTTTGTTGAAGATGTGGTGGGGGCAGGGGTCGGTTGGCGAGCCAGAGTGGATGGAGTTCATTAGGCGGATGGTGTCTTCAGTGGTGATTGGGTTCCATGCGGTGAGGTTGTTAGTTGGCGGAGTAGGATCTGAAGGGGGTGGGGGGGGTTGGGAGCTGGGAGTATTCTCGAAGCTGTTGTGGATGTCGGCGATTTTGTTGTAGAAGAAGGAGGAAAGCGCATTGCAGAGGTCTTGGGAGGGAGTGATGTCGTTAGATGCTGCGGTGGGGTTGGTGAATTCTTTGACGATGTTGAAAAGTTCCTTGCTATTGTGATTGTTGTTGTCTAGACGATCCTTGAATGCTGATTTCTTAGCAGATCGAATCAGTTGGTGGTGTTTGCGGGTGGCAGCCTTGAGGATGGACATGTTGTCGGTGGTTGGGTTTTTTCTCCATGTTTTCTCCAGGGTGCGGCATAGCTTCTTGGATTTTTTAAGGTTATCATTGAACCAGGGAGCCTTTTTGCAGTCTGATTTGAACTGGTGTTTTTTCAGGGGTGCTAATTCGTCCGCGCTGTGGGTGATCCAGTGCTTGAGATTGGTGGCCGCTTGGTTTGGGTCCAGTGAGAGGGTGGGAGGGTTTTGGTTGAGTGATGTGAGGAGTTGGTCGGAGGTGATTTTGTTCCAGTTTCTCCGAGGAATAGGTTGTGGGCGGTTGTGGGTCGGGGTGGTTTTGTAGCTGAAGTGAACACAGCTGTGGTCTGTCCAATGGAGAGCTGTGGTGCGATCGAAGGAGATATGCTTGCTGGAGGTGAAGATAGGGTCGAGCGTGTGTCCTGCAACATGGGTGGGGGTGTCAACAAGTTGTTTGAGTCCGAGATTGGCCAGGTTATCCAAGAGGGTGGTGGTGTTGCTGTCGTGTTTGTTTTCAAGGTGATAGTTGAAATCTCCTAAAAGAATGTAGTTCTCGGAGGTGAGTGCATGTGGGCAGACGAAGTCGCTGATGTCATCGCTGAATTGACTGCGGGTACCTGGAGGCCTATAGATGAGGGTGCCTCTAAGAGTGGTCCTAGGGTCGGTGTGGATCTGGAAGTGGAGGTATTCGGCGGTTGCAAGATTATCCTCGGAGCTGGTCGTGATTTTGATGGTGTTCTTGTGGATGATGGCGATGCCTCCTCCTGTTTGATTGGTGCGGTCTTTACGGGTGATCTTGTAAGCGTCCGGTATGGCTATGGCGATGTCAGGTGCAGATGTTGTGTTCATCCATGTTTCTGTAAGGAAGGTGATGTCCGGTGACGCAGTATCGAGTAGGTCCCAGAGTTCCGTTGCGTGTCTGTGGACCGAGCGGGTGTTGAGCAGGATGCACTTCAGGCGGTTAGATGCGGAGTTGTGTGGGGAGGGGTCAGGTTTGGTGAGGGTCCTGGAGCAGTTGAACTTGCAGGAGAGGCAGGCGAAAGGACCCTGGGTGCGACCTGGGGTGGCTTCGCAGCATTGTGGTGCTCGTCCGGGGTTGAGGGCGAGGAGAGATGCGGCGTCATATGTGACTCTAGTGGGTTGGGAGCGGTGAGGACCAGGGGGTCTGGCGCTGGGCGCGGTCCAGGCGCGGACGGGCGTAGACGGGCTTACCTTTGGTGCACCTTCGGCGCGCATGGGGCGCGACCGCTGCGCGTGGAGACATCAGTCATATATGGATAGTGGAGGGGGAGGGGCGAGGGCAGAGCAGCTGGGAGGCGGGAGGCGGGGTGGATATCCGGGGAGGGAAGGCTAAACAACAACAAGAGACTAAACAAGATGGCAGTCGGCCAAATCCTATGCAGAGATAGGGGCACAAAGTATTAATGACACGCTAAGATACTGTGAATGGGCACAAACAATCAAATAATTGAAAAGCAAGGCAATGCAGACAAAGCCCAGCGTTACAGCACGCTGTGGAGGCTAGCGCTGTGTTGTTATGCTAATTGGTGCAATTGGGAGTAGCGCTACGCTGCAAAACATTCTACTTTGGTTGGACTGATATGAGATGTAAAACGCAATTTTAATAATTATTGTTAATGGTTTTAAGAAATTCCTCAGCACTTTCAATATCGCCATTCGCCATTCCAAACAATTTTAATTTTTGTATTTACCAATATAGCTATCAAGATTAATGCTAACTATTTTAAAGGGCTCGATTCCATGATTAGATCATTCATTTGGAACGAGAAGGCTTCTAGAATTAAACTTCCAGTATTACAATTAGACACAAATTCAGGTGGGCTAGCACTAACTCATATTCGAACATACTACGAGTCAGCACTTCTTGATTTGGCAGCATGCTTAGTGTCTAGTACAGGACGATCAGATAATTTATTTCTTAATAGGATGATTCAAGAAGTCGGTACGCAGACCCCAACATTTCTCAAAAGTTCAAAACTCACCAAATAAACTAGGTACAAAACGCTTCTGGATTTGTCAAACAGACTTAAGTTTTTTTTTAAACAAAGTGGTTTTATACTCTAAAACTAAGTGAGTGTAAAGGCCTGGGCCTCCATATCCACTCCACTCATTTTAAAATCTGGCAGGATTGTGGCTTAGGGGTATTGAGCACATTTTTTATTCAGGAAAGGGTGATTACTTGGGAAGAAGTACAGACTAGATGTTACTACCAGAATAGGCCACTCTTTTTTGAATATCTACAAATCGTACATTTTTTAAATAAATATAATTTTCTATTTAGTCGTGCCCCTTCTAAGGCAGCTATTGCCTTATTCTCCGCAAAGGTTAGAGGGGTGGGTAACTGGTATCAGTTGCATTGCTCCCAAAACACGTCGCCTTTGGCTGCAACGTTTTTGGAGAAAGTAACTTTAGAAACCCAATGTTCTTTTTCCAGTCAAGAAGGGCAAATTTTATTTACAACCGTAAATAGGGCCTTAAGAGCTGCCAACTTTAAAAGAATGGTGTTTCTGTCTCGTTGGCTGGCTTATTATACTCCAAAGGCCCTGAATACAATTTATCCTGAAGTGGCAAATAGGAGTTTCCGCTGTTTAACCCCAACTGAATGAGGATGGAGGCATATATTTTTGACTTGTCCAAAACTGGGATTGTTTTGGGAAAACATTTTTGGGGATATAAGCTGGGCAATCCAGAAACCGTACACTCCAACAGAGGAGGCCGCTCTTTTTGGTACAACGGTCGGGTGCTTAAGTTATCCAAATCAGAGTGGACTTTTTTAGCTATATCAACTTTGGTGGCCCGCTCCCTAAATCTACAAAATTGGAGATTGGTAGAAGCACCTCCATTTGAGAAATGGCTAAATAAAATGAGGCATACGAAGAGGTTTGAAGAAGCTTATGATAAGCGTGTGGGGGCAATTAAAAAGTTCTCCTCAACTTGGAAATATTTAGCAGTTAGTGAAACCTAAGCTTGGGTTGGGGGCCTTTTTTTTTTTCCTTAAGTCTGTGCAAAATGTAAATATATGGTGTAAGTAAAGTTGACCAGTCAAAGAACATAATCTCGGTTTAGAAACTTTTTTTTTGTATTATGCTAAATCAAGTTGAAAATTCGATATATCAAAGTAGGATTTTTTTTTTAGTTGCATTTAAAGAGATCGATTATCTAAGTATATGGTAATATATTTCTATGAATTTTCTTCTCTGAAGCTCTGCTCGATAAAAAAATATTTAAAAAAATAAAAAAAAATTAAGTAAATCGGGATGATGAGAAACACCAACACAGTCGTAGCAGACCTGACTCAGGGGTCCATGGCCCAATTATCTAGCTAAGAATGCATTTGGAGATGTCACATCTCAAACAACCCCCTTTGAAGTTACTCCCCTGCCCATACATAGAATTCTTGACAGTCTAGCAGGAGCCAGCACAGGATCCGGCCAATGATCAGGCAAAATTCTGCCATGAGTAACACCATCAATGATATTTATACAGAGAAAAAATGGGCACGGCAAAACAAGTGAAAAAAACAAGTAAACAGCTTCTACAGAAAGTAAGAACCTACTCATAAAATAATACAAGAAAAACAGGAATGGTTATCGGAAGTGGTTTGAAGTTACACTGATTTTTTTCCGCCATAAGCTTGAAGTTTCCTTCAAACCTTCGGAATCTTTGCAAATTTCTAAAGATTAGCAAGGTGATGATTTTGAAACGAAAGGTGTGCTAGAGAAGATCATGTGAAACAATTTTGCTAACAAGAATGTTAGGAGGTGATTTCTGTGCCTGAAAAGAAGTTTCAAAATTATACAGCAAATCTTTTATTTGCTATATTTTTTAACTATTTAAAACACCGAGCAACCTTCACGCAAAGCTTGCAAACATTGCAAAATAAAAAATGTACACACCCTAAATATTCGAAATGGGTCCTGCTTGTATAACCCTGAAGCGGTAACTTCAAAATCTGGAAAACAGGAGCGTGTGAGTAGTAGAGCGAGTTGCCTATCTCTGTCTGCAGACAGACGGCAAAACACATAAGAATTCGGCCAGGGAGGCTAATGCAAATTTACTATTTAGATTCATTTTGTTGACAGCGTTATTGAAAACAAAGCTTTGTTCTAATATTTCAAGTACAGTGCCAACTGTCTTCTTAAATAAAGTATGAATTATTTCACCGATGCATATCCTTTCATTTGAAATCATGATAACTAAAAAAAACAAGATGGAAGACATTTATTTTAGAGATAAAATTTGTAGACACACAGTACACTTTCTAAACTGATTCATTTTGGGCATCTCGAATGAAAAATTTCCATTTCCAAACTGTGATGCCATTTTATGAATCATTCTGTTGGTATTAAACCTGGTGTCTGGTTTGCAAGCACTCATAAGCTTGGTTGTTAATTTGGTTAATTTGTACATTACGTTTCTCTCATTTATAAACTTCTAAGGGCCACATTGGTGTCTGCTTTTGTATGATTTCTTTGCGAATTCTCTCCTGTCTGTAATACCTTAAAAGGGCTCTTTGTCAATAGGCGCTGCAGTACTTACATCATCATCCCCTGCCTTTGAAGCCCCAATTTCAGTGGCATTTGAGGACTTATGGCGATGATTGCGATACAACTTTGTAACAGGCTTCCATTTGGAGAGAATGGGAGAGCAAATCAATTAATGGTTATTAAAATGGAGTAACGAAGAAGTTTAAAGGTAGAGAGGACCAAGAAGGCGTAAGCTGCTTGACTAGCCATTTCATCAAATTAAATACCGTGCTGACGAGGTTCACAGCTCCAGATTTATATAACAGACTCACTTATTGTAAGGAGCTTGAAAGATTAAGGGGCTCTGCATCTGTGTGTCTGGAGACCGTGTTTCCCACTAATAAACACATAGATTGCTTACCAATTAGAACCATACTTTTGATCACGATTCCTAATTTTGTGCAACCTATATTGTCTTAAAGTAGATTGCCGACACTCCGGAAAATCCACAGGTCTATAACTATATGCAAATATGATAAATGTCGTTTCTTTCTTTGCACAGGAAACGATCTACATGCATCTACAGCACCCTTATTAAAAATACCATTTTAAGGTAATTTCCCTCTCTTTCAGCAGCTTTTACAACCCGACCAACAGAGGTAACTTTAGGAGTAAAAGGAAGTGGCAGCACGGCATATATATTTTTCTCTGTGTGTGTGTGTATATATATATATATATATATATGAAGAGAGGATCCCAATCCTGTCAATAGACGACAGGCTACAGCAGGGTGCAGACCTCAAAACGCCCCATCAAACGGTCAGCAAGGCTCAAGAATGAAGCAACTCCAGTGAGTAAGCAGGAAAAACGTTTAATTTGGAATAACGCGTTTCACTCCACGAGGGAGCTTGTTCACATATATATATATATATATATATATATATATATATATATATATATTACTGCAACAATTCTTCCTAGTGCATGAAGAATACCAGACACTCAGAGTGCTTGCAAAGTTTCAGTTTTAATGGCAATAACGACGCGTTTCGGATTAACTCCTTCTTCACGGTCATAATTCCTCATTTGTCAAAGTGCAATATAAAATACAGTGCATGGACAGAGAGGACTGAAAACCAAGGTTAAACGGTACAACCCAGTTTCATGGCCGCCATTTTAAAACAATATGTTCCTGTGTTACTCGCAAAACTTTAAGGTGATACATAATCGTGTAAACAGTCAACCTAAACATTAGCCCAATCGTGCATAAATTGGTAAAACAAGTTCATGTTATCACATTTCATATTATCAGGAATAAAATCACATGCTCAAGATTGCTGTTTGTCAGTTGTTAATACATTATAAAACCAGCACAAAAGTTTACTTAATGATTGATCAAATAAACCACATATTTTGTAAAGAGTTCATATTTAGGTATCACCCTGTCCTCTAAAATGGACTGGAAACACCATACCCATCAAATGGCCATAAAACATACACAATTGGCAGGGGCCCTAACAAAGGAATTCTATCTTTCGCACACAAGGCCGGTCAGTCCAGTTCTCAAGATTTACGATGCGAAAATCGGCTCAGCGGTTCTTTACGGGGCAGAATTGTGGGGGCTTAGTAACCTCAGTAGTCTTACGACAGCACAAAATACATTTTTACGGGGAATCACAGGTCTCCCGGCATCAACCCCTTTGATACCTCTGTTCTATGATCTGGGCTGTCTGCATTTGGAGGACATGGCTCGCTATAGAACGATAGCCTACTGGAGAAGACTGCGGGTTACCCCTGAACTCATCCAGTATGCTAGGGCATTTATGGATGTACGGAATGCGGATAGGGCCCATAAAATAATAAATAAATGGAATTGAATAACTGACCTGAAAAGAAGTGGCTGTTTGTCAAATGTGTGCTGACGGATTTTGTGTTCATGAGGAGAGTGCACAAGGGAGACATATATATATATTCCAAATGCAAGGTGCTTCCAAATTGAAAGTGCCACACACAGCACGTTTACCTCCCTTTATTTGCAAGTCTTTCAAAGCATCCAACATCCCAGTTCCAGCCAATAATTCGACAATTCTTTGTCAAGCGCGTTTGGAGCGGTCCTATGCCCTTTATCACTGAAATGGCATCGCGTGAGAATGAGCAGCACATCCACATAGCATTCGCAATGTTCTTATAAGTCCCGCTCAGTGGGCCTATTTACAACGTGCATTATGGTCTAGATCAGGGGTCTCCAACCAGTAGCTCGGGAGCTACTGGTAGCTCACCAGCACCCTCAAAGTAGCTCTCAGAGGTGAAGCCCAGCCAAGACAATCTCAGAGATTCTGTGAATATTAAAGAAGGCAGCACTGCTCATTTCACTACCCATCAGAGTTACTGACAGCCAAACCAATGGCAGGGCCTGTTGATAACACTCAAAAACACTATGTGGTGGCCTATCAATCAATCAATCAATCAATCAGGGATTTATAGAACGCACTACTCACCTGTGAGGGTCTCAAGGTGCTGGGGGAGGGGATTTGGGCAGCTCAGGTCATTCGAAAAGCCAGGTCTTGAGGCTCTTCTTAAATGCTTTCAGTGTGGGGCTCCATCTGATGGTGAAGGGGGGTTTGTTCCAGCTCTTGGCCATGATTTAGGAGAAGGGTGTGCCTCCTGTTCTAGTTCTGTGGATGCAGGGGATTTCGGCCACGGCCTGGTCAATGGAGCGGTGGTTTCTTTTGGGGATGTAGAAGGAGATTCTTTTGTTGAGGTATTGGGGTCCGGTGTTGTGGAGGGCTTTATAGGAGAAGGTGAGCAGCTTGAAGGTCACTCTTTTTTCGATGGGGAGCCAGTGGAGTGCTCGTATATGCTGGGTAATGTGGTCTTGTTGTGGGATGCTGAGGATGAGTCTGGCTGCGGCGTTCTGGACAGTCTGAAATTTGTGGAGTAGAGATTTGTTGACTACGGCATAGAGGGCTTTCCTGTAGTCCAGCCTGCTGGTGATGGTCTTCCTGGATTTGGGGGGGGTGGGTCCATTTGAAGGTCTTGCTGAGTATGGGGAGGGTGTTGAAGCATGTGGAAGCTGCAGCGTTGGCCTATGGGTCTGCCACATGAACCATCTTTATCCATTTTAATTCTGCCTAAGAAGGAGATTGCAAAAAAAGATTTGCCTACCCCTCATATATTTTGAGTTTTGCAATTACTAAGGCAACAATGATAAACACTTTTCTTCTGTTTATCATAGACATTTATTTGTCATTTCATACAAAATTTTCGTTATTTTTTGAACATGTATGTATGTGGAAAAAGAAACAATTGCACTTCCAACTTCTGCTCATATATCACAAATAATGAATTTCATAAGAAACAAGTGATTTTTATACAGTGAAAAATTAAACAATATGTGATTTATGTACAGTGACAAAAAAGTGATGATATTTGTCAAAACAACGATGCAAGATAATGATTTCAATCAAGCATATACCGCTTTTATACAATTTAGTACATTGCGAACAATGAAGTTATTTTTGAAAGAACTCAAAGTGAAAGACCAACTTGTCTATTTAAAACAGACATAAATCAGTGCGCCTCGTTTTATTACTAGGCTTGTGCCGACGCGTTTCGAGTCCAGACAATCAATCGCCAAACTCTCATCAGGGCTTTATTGTTCTGATCTGAATGAATGGTTTCGTCTTTCAATGTAATTTAGGAGCGTTGTGGCCATCCAACAAGCACCGACAGAGGGTGCTCCTGGACCTTGATTTACTCACGAAGTTGATCAAAAAATTGGGGACTATGTTGTATGTATCTGGATTAGTCGTTATTAAGTTGTAACATTGCTGGGGATCGCTTAACCACACCCGGTTGGCCAGAGGGATTATACTTCAATTGCTGTCGCACTTAGGCGCTCGTTTTCCTGGTAATCAGTCTCTCCTGCCAAAAACGCCATTACTCCTTCCGAAGGAGATTGGCCATGTTATCCGCCCTGCTTGATCAGTCGCACTGTGTGTGAGACCAAAGAATAGTAGCAGCCGTAACCAGGGCTAACCCACCAAAGGGTGTTAGTTGGGAGCATGATCAACCAAAGAGCGGAGGAGAAGAAAGTATGCATCCAGGGCAGAGAAAATTAAAAGCATCACATTCATTTTTGTGTGGGTATGTGACATTGTGCCTTTCCTAAATAAACAGTGTTGATTCCTTAAAGCTACTCCTAGCGTCAAGCACTGCCAAATATGTATGCTTGTCTCTATCATAAGAGTATTATCTCTGAGGGAATTGCGCCCATTCATGGTATAATTGTGCCATAGCCATAATATTTTCGTCCTTGACTATTATGGGCATACAAGTCTAGTAATTACATACTTGCTGCCATCACTGACATATTAAGAGCCTAACTAGTCTGCTTTTAGCCATTCCTGACAGAGTGGCAACCGCTTCTCACATAACAATGGCCATTACTGATATATGTTGAGCAGCCAGCTGTGGCACAGTGGTACCCTGGTTTAATGGTGGTTATTATTGGAATAACAGAGGCATTGTTAGTATTATTGTGAGGAAGCATGGCCTATGATTCCAATACCTGGGTATTTAAAGCATAATTTGTCCATGAGAGGCATTTTTACATGGCGATACTCAATGAAAACAAAAAGCTGATGTCTAGGGACTGTGTATTTTCCAAAGATGAAAACTGATTTGATTTTTAAAGGAAAAAATTATGCTTTTTCAGAAAAGGTTTTTCTTCTGGAAATTGAGTTTGATTGCTCAAAGTGGAAAGGGATTTCGATAGAAAAATATGTGTATTTTCAAAAACGAATATGCTAAAGACGACAAAATATTGCAATTCTAAAACACATTTAAAGTTGTTAGCTGAATGATAATACAATTTGAGTAGGGGAGACTTACTGCTGTGGTAATACCCTTTGTGGCACACAACATGTGATGATTTGAATTTTACTTGATTACAAGCATTTAATATTGATAAATGTTTTCCTAGCATTCTGCTAATAACTTCACCTGGAATTTCTGGGTGGTTACTACTGATAATTGTGCTTTGGGTGGTCATAGTGTAATGTTACTACATATCATCAGCATTTTACAGACATAAAATATGCTAGTAGCTCAGCAGGACTTTCCTTGAGCAGAATTAGCTCTCACTCCAGAAAGGTTGGAGACCCCTGGTCTAGATAGTTCAATTTCAATTCACCCATAGTGGGCGCTGCTCAACTTACTCCTCATATGCATAGTTATACCACAGTGGGTTGCTGTGAGCTTATGAGGTTGGCGCCTTGCTTCTTTATGACACTGCAAACAGACACGCTGTTCCGTCGTGCCATCGGTGTTTGCAAGCACTTGGACCCGCATCGTCCATGGTGAAACACTCTCATGACCCGAGCCCGCCGTAATATGTTCCAAATGCAAGGTGCTCCCAAATTGAAAGTGCCACACACAGCGCGTTTACCTCCATTGATTTGCAAGTTTTTCAAAGCAACCAGCATCCAAATTCCAGCCAATAGTTCGCCAATTCTTTGTCAAACGCGTTTCTGTCGGTCCTCTGCCCTTCATCACTGACATGGAATCTCGTGAGAATGAGCAGCACATTCACATCACACTTGCAATGTTCTTGCAGTTGCCAGTGGGTATTTATAGTTAGGAACAAAGTTTCCATAGGAATAGCGGTTTTTCTTTTGCCAATAACTTTGGCGCCGCTTGATAAATCTCCACGAAAGTTTCACAAACCTTCTTTGTGGCTCAGCTGCTGTGTTGGAAGTTTTCGGGGTGATCCGTCAAGCGGGGCCAAGAAAAAAAGGGGGCTACCAAAATGCATTTTCCCCATTTTAAGTCTACAGGGGGATTTCCATTTCTTGAACAAGACTACAGCCCAAACTGCTGAACGGAATTACACCACAATTGGCAGATTTGGTCTAAATTCTTTCAGTGGTTTCAGAGAAATAAAAGTTTAAAAAACATAGATATTTGCGGACGCGAGTCCTTGCATTGGACTCGCGGATCTTACTAAAATTTGATTGGCTGCCAACACGTGAAGCCGAGTCCCAGAAAAAAGTACAAAATAAGAAAAGGGGGCAGAGTAGGAATGTCCTGATCCCAGATATGGTGGGAGGGTCCCACAAGGACCCCACAACATTTTAAAAGCTTGTGGTACCCCCTGAACAGGCCTAGGGGGTATGGGTGTTTCTACCCTGCCCCATTTTCAGGTTTTGTCTGTTTTTTTAATAGGTTTCTTGTGCCTCGGTTCTACCGAGGCACAAGATGGCTGCCAACACTTCCTAATTTGGAGTGTTGATAGCTAATTAGAATACAGCTCGTGCACGGCAGGGTGTGCTCAGGATGCGCGGATCCTGCGCGGCCATAGATATATATGTACTTTTAAATGTCATTTTCTCAGGAACTACTGAACAGGATTACACCATTTAAGCAAAAGGCACGAGTCTGAACTAAGGACTACCTCTTTGCCAAATTTGGTGTAATTCCGTTCAGCAGTTCAAGCTGTAGCCGCTTTAAAAGGTTACTATGGAAAATTGCAAGGGGAAAACACGTTTTGGGACCCCCCCTTTTTTCTCAGCCCCCGCTTGATGAATCACCTCGAGACTTTCAGGATAGGAGCGGACCGGCGCTGGCCATTAGTTTTGAAAAGTTTGCAACGATTCGTCAACCGGCGCTAAAGTTATTCCAAATAGAATGTTGCAGATTTTCCTATGGAAAATAGGTCCTAACTATAGCTACCTACTGGCAACCGCCAGTAGGTAATATATATATATATATATATTCACTGAAAAAACCATAGGTTATAGACCATATATAGTTAGGAATTTGCATTTACAAAACCTTGAAAATTCACTGAAAAAACCATAGGTTAGAGACCATATATAGTTAGCTGGACATTTTATTGACATAAAACCAATGAAATTCCATATATAGTTAGTTGCACTAACTATATATCGCGCACCCGCAATCCACTGCTGATGATGTCACATATTACATCATTCATGACATGGTCAGTGACATCACTGGTGACATCACTGATGACATCTCAAATGACATCACTGATGACATCACTGATGACATCTCAAATGACATCATGACACACCAATACCAGTTACTACATACGCACTCACTGATTCCTACGTCTACACACACATTCACTCATTCACCCATACAATCACTCATACATACAGTCACTCATTATTACAACACTATCATATGCACTCATACACCTATGCAGACACTCACACACTGCCACTCATCCATGGAGTTACTCACACATCTAGTCAGTCCTGTAAAGAATCAATCACACTTCGATTTCCTCATCTATACAGTTAAACACAGAACACCATACTTCAGTGACATCACTGATGACATCACTGATGACATCTCAAATGACATCACTGATGACATCACTGATGACATCTCAAATGACATCACTGATGACATCATGACACACCAATACCAGTTACTACATACGCACTCACTGATTCCTACGTCTACACACACATTCACTCATTCACCCATACAATCACTCATACATACAGTCACTCATTATTACAACACTATCATATGCACTCATACACCTATGCAGACACTCACACACTGCCACTCATCCATGGAGTTACTCACACACCTAGTCAGTCCTGTAAAGAATCAATCACACTTCGATTTCCTCATCTATACAGTTAAACACAGAACACCATACTTTTTCACACATATACTAACACATACTTACTCTCTTATACAATCACTGATACAAGTACACATTGATATGCAGAGTCACACACCTCCCAGCCAGCCACACACACACTCAGTCTTTCATACATCCACTCATTCTTCAATATGTAAAACATATTTAAACTTTACAAAAACACACAGACACTAGATGATGTCATCAGTGATGTCATCAGTGATGTCATTTGAGATGTCATCAGTGATGTCATCAGTGATGTCACTGACCATGTCATGAATGATGTAATATGTGACATCATCAGCAGTGGATTGCGGGTGCGCGATATATAGTTAGTGCAACTAACTATATATGGAATTTCATTGGTTTTATGTCAATAAAATGTCCAGCTAACTATATATGGTCTCTAACCTATGTTTTTTTCAGTGAATTTTCAAGGTTTTGTAAATGCAAATTCCTAACTATATATGGTCTATAACCTGTGGTTTTTTCAGTGAATTTCATTGGTTTTTTAAAAGCTAATATCTATATCTGTAAAATATATTCTTTATTACGTGACGTATCACGTAGCCACGTGAGACGCCTCATGACGCGTCGCATAACGGTGACGTATCGGCTCTGCAGCGCAAACAAAACCCGTAACGTAAGCGCGCCGGAGCACGCTTACAGATATATATATATTTTTTTAACCTTAATTAGACAAAATCCACACGTGCACATATCTTGAGGCCTTGAGTTTTCTTGATAATCTATTCCATTTTTTTTTTTTTTTTTTACTGTTTCTCTTGTTACGCTTACCGGGACGCTACCCGGTACGCGAACCGGACGCTCCAAAAACACAAGATGGCGGACTCCCATTACGCTGCCAGTTAGCTGCCCGGTTCGCGTACCGGGACGCGCCTCTATGGCGAAAAATCACAAAAAAAATGTTTTGCCCCGCGGGGCACTTTAATATCCCCCTCATCAATCCTAGGGGGTCAGGAGGGGTCTACCTTGCCCCCTTTCCTTCATTTCCCCCTTCGTTTTTCACCGCATCTTGTCTCTCGATCCTACCGAGAGACAAGATGGCGGCCGCTCCGGACTGTTTAGAATGTTGACAGACACCGGAGAGCCAATCAGCTTCGCTTCGCGAAGTTCCGTTACGCGCCAGGTACGCGAACCGGGGCGCTGCCCGGAGCGCGCTTACAGATATATATATTTTTTTTAACCTTAATTTCTCAAAATCCACTGGAACACATATATTGAGACCTAGCAAAGGCACATCGGGTTACCAGTCCCTACAATTTTGCCAAGTTTCGTGGAAATCCATTCAGCCGTTCGAGCTAAAAGTGAGGCCAACCGCCCTATGGAAAATTGCATGGGAAAAACGCGTTTGGGACCGCCCTTTTTTCTCGGCCCCCCCTTGACGAAACCCCCCCAAATTTTCAGCTGCTCAGAAACAAAATGTTCCATTTTCCTGAAAATTTCAGCCAATTCCGTCCTCAAACGCCAAAGTTATTCGACATAGAATTTTCAAAAATCCCATAGAGAAAAAATCCTAACTATATATACCTACTGGCGACCGCCAGTAGGTATATATATATATATATATATATATATATATATATATATATATATATATATATATATATATATATATATATATATATATATATATATATATACACACAATTAAATCTCTTCAATAAATCTCCATGATGCTTAAATTTTTCAACCTGATCTTTTCATGGGAAACCGGGAACTGTCACCAACAATGTCCAGGGTCTTAATCAATGATGTTTAGGAAACAGCAGTCACTGATGCTTCAGAACAAGTCTCGCTTGTGTAGGCACTCTAGAAAAGTTGTCAGCAGGGTTCTGATCCTTCCCTGGACAATGCTGCATGATGCAGAAAAAACACCACCACATTTGAGAGTGATGTCACTGACCATGTCATGAGTGATGTAATATGGAGGTCATAAGCAGTGCATTGCGGGGGGGGGGGCGAGTTATAGTTAGCTTATTAACTTTAATGGCTGAATTTCTCTGGTTTTGTACGAGTGACACCTGAGCCTAACTATAATTAAGTTTTTTTTTTATTCCAGACTCTTAGAAACTTTTCTGGTGAAAACCAGACAATGAATTCCTATGTAAGGAAATACAAGTTACTGGTATGTACGGTTAGAATTACTTTTCAGGGTCAGTGCAGGGCTAAAAGATGCAGCACTGAGGTCTCTCCTGATAACAGGTGAGTAAATCGGAATTCGTAGTACATCCAGTAAGTGCCACAGAGCAGCGTATCAGAGAGATGTAAAAAGAGGCACGGCCTGCAACACCTCTCTGCAACACAGTGCAGTGGCGCTTCCTGGAAGCACCTGGTGGGCTACTTGGCCCTCATGGTCCCTCTGGTTTTAAGTGGAATTTTTTTCCCCATCTTAAAATGAGCCACAGGGCGTGTTTGCACACATCACGTCAGGCCCCATCCCCTCCGTTCACCACTGTGTAAACGTGCCCTATGGCCGTTCTAAGTTGAGAGATTAAGTCCCCTTTTTTTGTTTTTTTTTTGCAGAGTTTTATATAGCGCGAACTAGACCTGAACCAAATCAGGTATCAGAGCGCTTTACATATTTTCCAGTTACGTTACATGAGGACACACTTTCATTTTAGGCATGGGGAGATTAAGTGATTTGCCCAGAATCACAGGAGGTTTTGGCGTCGTTACCGAGACTCGAACCCAGATCCCCAGGTCCGAGGGCGAGCGCCCTAGCTGTTAGGCCAACTCCTCTCTCCAATCAATCCTAAGGGTCCCTAAGGTCAAACTAGCCCACTAGGTACCTCAAATGAGTGCCACAGAGCTGCATTGCAGAGAGGTGTAAAAAGGGGCATGGCCTCTGAACACCTGTCTGCAACGCAGCTCCCTGGCGCATACTGGAGATCCCTGTTGGGCTATTTGGCCCTTAGGGACCCTCAGTATTGAAAGAGAATTAATTCCCCAACTTAAAATGCGCCACAGGCACGTTTGCACAATGGTGAAGGAAGGGGGCGTGGCCTGAGGTGACATGTCTTCAAACACGCCCTGTGGTGCATTTTAAGTTAGAGAATTAATTCCTCTTCAATCCTGTGGGTCCCTGGAGGCCAACTAGCCCACCAGGTACCTCCAGTATGTCAACTTTTAAAATACAAAAATATTCCTTAAAAATCACTACTGTAACCAAAATGCTTTTACTCAACTGTTTACAGGAGATGTCCCAGGACTGAATCTAGGATCCAGTCCTATGATTAGAAAAGTAATCCATAAAGTAACTAATTGCATTTAACTAGAAATTCATATTGAGCTCAACGCTGCATTGTGTTTGAAATTGTGTTGTCCATTGCAACAACTGTAACTACTGTACCTAAAAGACTATTGCCTATTTGCAAAGTATTTAAACGAAAGTAATTCATTCTGAGAAAGTATATTTTGTAATGTAATGTATAATGTAATTATAATGTAATTTAAAAAATAAAATATCTAAAAATAAATAGTTAAAAAAAATGTAGTACATCAGTATATAAAAAAAAATATAACAATTATTACATTTGAAAATTGTCATTTACAAAACCTTCGAAATTCACTGAAAAAACATGGGTTTCAGATATGTTATAGTTAGGAATTAGCATTTAAAAAACCTTCGAAATTCACTTAAAAAACCATAGGTTTCAGACATGTTATAGTTAGGAATTAGCATTTAAAGAACCTTAGAAATTCACTGAAAAACCATAAAATTCAGGGGTGTTATGGTTAGCTGGACATTTCACTCGCACAAAACCATTGAAATTCCTCCGTTATAGTTAGTTCTACTAACTATAACTCGTGCATTCATGACATGGTCAGTGACATCACTGATGACATCACCGATGACATCTCAAATGACATCTCTGATGACATCATCCACGTGACAATCTGATACACCTCATCACACACTAGTATAACCTTTCAACACTCATTATAAAATATGGAGTACCATATTTGAAACATTGACACACCAATACAAGTTTCTACAAACCCACTCAGTGATTCCTACATCTACACACATCTAAACACTTACCTATAGATCGATTCACTCATACATGCTAACAAAGATCAGTAGAACATTATTAAATATACTTATACACCTACATCGACATTACACATCAACACACATCCTATTCACTTATGCAGTCATCCTACTCACTTATACAAACAATTGATCATACTTACATTTACTAAGCTACACACTTATACAAACACCACTTTATTTATTCAAATAGATAGTAACTTATACTTAGTGTTATAAAATCACTATTACAAGTATGAAGTGTTCGATACAGTCACTCATACAATCACTGAGTCTTAAGTATACTTATTTATAAACAACAACTGTCACATACACTGCCTTTTATATTTCTACTTTGTTGAACATGTATCATTGAGAAATATATTTACTCATCAGCACACCCATAAAGAGATTCACTCACCCAAACAAGTGTTTCCATGTGCAGTCTTAACCTCATATATCTACTAAATCAACTATTTACAGATCTTTGGACAGTCACACACCTCTCACCCAACCACACACACATTCACTCTCCCATACAAATAGTCACTTAACTAATTAATAACTAATATAGACCTTCATATAGCTAGTAACCAAGTTATGAAGTAGTTTACACAACAAGAGATACAGTTTAACAGATATTCACACAGTTTAATCACTATCCCAAATATTTAGTGAAACACTTTAAATTAGTCTCTTAGACAGTCAATCACAGTGCTACTAAATCCTCCATCCAGACACTTATACATCCACTCAGTCTTCAATGCAGATTGCTATATATAAAATACTTATTTAAATATAAGAATTAACTATAACAGAGGAATTTTAATGGTTTTGTATGAGTGAAATGTCCAGCTAACTATAACACCCCTGAAACCTATGGTTTTTTCAGTGAAAATATATATAGCCAGTAGGTATATATAGTTAGGATTGGCTACCATAGGAAATCCGCAACATTCTATTGGGAATAACTGTGGCGCCGGTTGAGGAATTTGCGTGTAATTTTCCAAAATGTTGGCAGGCTCCGCTGCGCTCCTTCCCTGAAACTTTCGGGGGGATTCGTGAAGTGGGGGCTGAGAAAAAAGGGGGGTCCCAAAACGTGTTTTCCCCATGTTAATTTCCATAGGACGTTCTGACAAGTCTACAGCCCGAACCGCTGAACGGAATTACACCAAACTTGGCAAAATTGTAGGGACTGGTACGCAGAAGTGCCTTTGCTATATTTGGTGAACATTGTTCCAGTGGTTTTTATGAAAATTAACTTCAAAAACACATATATATCTGGGCGGAGCCTAACAACACATCTCATCGTGAAATCTGATTGGCTGTCAGCACTTCATCCAAAAAGTGTTGGCAGCTATCTTGGGACCAATATACATGATAGCACCTCATTAAAAACATTGTTGTTAATAGAGGGTTTTAGGACTTTAGTTACATTATAAATCATTTGTTGATGGTACCATACTCATTTTAGGAATTGTGGTGTGGTGATTTTACCATGTGAAAAAGCCTTCTGCTGGGATATCATGAATCATGTTTGAAAGAAAACTATTATCTCATGCTTTTCCCACAGTGGTTTGGAAGGGGATCTATAAGCTAAACTGAAAGCATATTTTCTGTAAATTCACATTATCTTTCTCAGTCATGTAAGAATTAAGTCTGACATTCTCAGTAAAATATGTACATCCAACAAGGACAGAGACTGTCAGTTGATTCCTTTGTGTTCTACTGCAACCTCCTAGAGTGTTCTAAAGAACAACTAGAGCGCTAACAGTCCTACTTATTACAAAGGTATGGCAACACCTGAAGCCATCTTGATTTGAATAAAGTGGTAACTCTTAAAACATTTAATTTAAAAAGGAACAAAATGAGAGGGTATATTTTGCCATAGAAAGTATGATTAGTGCAGCAGAAAGAAAAATTAGGGCACATTTTGAGTGACTTCTCAAATCCTCTTCTATTTCATTAAAACATTCTGACATGAGAGTCTCCCAAGATGGTCACCAGAGACAAAAGAGCCCAAATGTAGCCCAAATATCACCCAGATGTAGCCCAAGTATAGCCCAATGACAGAATTTCCGAGAGTGTTCTAAAGAACAACTAGAGCTCTAACAGTCTTATTTATGACAAAAGTATGGCACACCAGAAACCATCTTGATTGGAATGAAGAAGTCTGAAAACATTTAATTTAAAAAGGAACAAAATGAGGGGGTTCATTTTGCCATAGAAAGTATGATTAGTGCTTCAAAATGAAAAATTAGGGCACATTTTGAGTGACTTCTCAAATCCTCTTCTATTTCATAAAAAAAATTCTGACATGCAGACTGAAACATGCACTTTGAATACCAGCAGCAGACTTCCTTGGTGAATTTATAGCAAATGTGTGACACATCTGAATGCCTTCTTGATGGAACCAAAGTAAACAAGCATTGAAAATGCAATAGATCTCGCCCTCGTTTAAGTTAAAGCCATTCTGTTTGTAATGAGGTGGCTTTTTAGCTTTGCTTTTATTAGTGTTTTTAAAACTTTCATGTAAATAACATGCATATGTATGCATATATGTATATGTATGCATGCATTTATATTTGTATTTATATAGATATGCAGATTATATATGTTTATATATGTATGTATATATATATATATATATATACACATACACACATATATATATATATATATATATATATATATATTCACTGAAAAAACCATAGGTTATAGACCATATATAGTTAGGAATTAGCATTTAAAAAACCTTATTTTACTCACACAAAACCATTGAAATTCCATATATAGTTAGTTGCACTAACTATATATCGCGCACCCGCAATCCACTGCTGATCATGTCACATATTACATCATTCATGACATGGTCAGTGACATCACTGATGACATCTCAAATGACATCACTGATGACATCACTGATGACAACATCCAGTGACTGTATGTTTCTGTAAAGTTAAAATATGTCTTACATATTGAAGAATGAGTGGATGTATAAGTGTCTGGATGAAGGATTTAGTAGGTGCGTGACTGACTGTATGAGTGAGTGATTAAATGTGTCTCACTGAATGCATGGGTTAGTGACTAAACTGTCTTAATTTGTGCATCATTATGTCTGTTGTGATGTAAACTGCTGCATGTGTTGATCATTAGCTATACGAGAGGCTATATGTGTTATTAATTGGTTGCCCAAGTATTTCTATGGGAGATTGAGTTTGTGTGGGGGTGGCTGGAAGGTGTGTGACTCTGTGCATAGATGTGTGAGCAGTTTATTCACTAGGTGTATGAGTTCAAGAGTGCATGTGGAAACAGCTACATGGGCAGTTGACTGTGTGCATGAGTGTATTGATGAGTGAATGGATATCTCAATGCTACATGTCATAGTAAGTACATATGTAAAACACAGTACATGTGAGAGTTGGCATATATAAATAACTGTGCATGAGAGCCACTGAATGAGTGAGTGGTTGTATCGATCATTGTGAACTTGTATCAGGGATTGTATAAGAGAGTAAATATGTGTTAGTATATGTTTCAATAAGTAAGGTGTGTTTAACTGTATAGTTGAAGAAATGGAGGTGAGATTGTTTCTTTGCATGACTGACTGGGTGTGTGAGTAACTCCATGGATGAGTGGCAGTGTGTGAGTGTCTGTATACACTGAGTGTATCTAAGGTTATATTAGAGTCTGAAGAGGTTTATCGTATTAGCACAAGAATGATGTCAAATGAGATGTCATCAGTGATGTCATCAGTGATGTCATTTGAGATGTCATCAGTGATGTCATCAGTGATGTCACTGACCATGTCATGAATGATGTAATATGTGACATGATCAGCAGTGGATTGCGGGTGCGCGATATATAGTTAGTGCAACTAACTATATATGGAATTTCAATGGTTTTGTGTGAGTAAAATAAGGTTTTTTAAATGCTAATTCCTAACTATATATGGTCTATAACCTATGGTTTTTTCAGTGAATTTCAATGGTTTTTTAATAGCAAATATCATAAGCTGTCGAATGTCAAGTACGTGGTAAGTAAAAACATTTTCGTGTTTATGCACACTGATCTGCTTTGAATGCTGCCCCCCACCCCTCATTTCTATTAGGAGTACTCTCTCTTTGCAGATAGTGAAGGGTAGTTAACGCAGGCCTTTGCCCCCATTGTAATCCGTCGTGCCTGCTTCTCTCTCCATTTGATTGATTGTTCTCTTTGGTTCATTCTCTATTTACAAACAAGCACAGAGTCGCAATACTCTGTTTAGTCTTTGCAGATAGCGAAAAATCGTGTAAAAAAACAAAAGGAATTGAGCAAAATCAGTAGGCCACTAATGGGATCTCTTTTTGACCTCCCTAAAATAGAAACATTAGGAACAACCTGTTGATAATACCAATGTGTATGTACATAAGCGGCGTTCATTTGTGTTCACAGTACCCCTTCTTGATTGTTTGAATCGAGCATTGAATTGTTCGAAGTTGGTTCTCTTAAGAATCTTCTCTGCCTGCAAACGAGGAAGAATAGGAATATTCTCTCTCCCTTTGCAGATAGTGAAGGGTAGGTAACGCAAACCTTTAACACGTCGTGCCTATTTCGTTCCTCATTGATTGATTGTTTCCCCAAACATTGACTGTTTGGGAATTGGTTCTTTTTGGAGGTATTCCCTGTTTGCAAATATACGTAGGAAAATCTTTGCGAATAGTGAAAGGGAACGTTATGCGGACCTTTCTCCCCCTTTGTAATCTGTCATGACTATCTACTCCCCACTGATTGATGCACCTGTTTCACCCGGACCATTTACTAGAGATACGTCATCTGGCCCGACCAGAGAGCACCCCTAGTGAAAAGGACATATGGAATAATAACGAAGTGATCACTGTATCCTGTTAACAGAAACTTTAGCATGAAACAACCTGGAAAGAAAAGAATAGGAAAACGAAAATCAGTAGGCCACTGATGAACATGAACTTTTATTAAACAATGAACAAAGAAACGATAACATAACGTAATGATAAAACCTATTAATGTCCTAGAAACAAGAAAACGTTAGAAATATGCCAGTCGTGAGAGACCAGAAAAACAGTAAGAGAAACCAAATCACCCCTCGCTGTCCCACCGCCTGCCACGCCAAAAAAATCGATAGACTAGGGAAAATGCAAGTCAGTAGAACATCCGCCCCCACTCTGGAAACTTCCAAGGTGGGGCAGGGTTGCGGCTACGCCCAGCCGGGAGCAGCCCATATAAGGCGGGTCCTGCTGCCACGCCTCGGCCAGGAGATCCTAACGTAAGGTGTAGCCGGAGGAGAGGCCGAGGCCAGCGGGACCCGGCCAGGGGATTGCCTTTACAACGCTGAAGAGTTGCAGGGGGGGGAATGTCTCCTCGACCCTCCCCTCTCTCTCCCAGTCCGGCCGCGGTGGCCCTTGAGAGTTTCAGGTAGTCCCGCCACATGCTCTTCCGGTCCGGCCACCAACGGTCGGGGGGCCGAGGCCGACGGGATCCGGCTGCAGCCGATAAACCAAGGAACCCGTTCATGGGGCCAGAGCCAGGGGCGTCCGGCCGACATCCACCGGAAGCCCGGCCCGAAGACGGACGGGACACTTCTTCTTTCTTGAATAATGGCTGCGACAACACTGGGGGGGGATGTCTTGCACATGCCTCCGACCCCCCCCCTCGTCCTCATCGCCTGCTCCGGCCATAACAAATCTCAAGCGAGACGCCGTGGGGTGCACTGGGAGGGAGAGACGATGCGAACAGGCCTCTCCCGCCTCCCCAGTGGAGGCTTCCCACCTGCACCCTCAGCGCTCCAAGCGCCCGGAAAAGGGTTCTTCCACTGTGGCGATGCTGCAACGTCTCGCCCGGCAGGGTGGAGCCCGTCCGCTCATTTGACCCCGCGATCGCCAGTAGCTACCGAACTCTCAAAATGGCGGTCGACCTGGCAAGAGCGGGCCCAGCATAAAGAAATGGCCCGGTCACTGGTTGACTCCACCACCGTAGTCCTCCACGACCTTGAAGATTCTAGAGGAGCCGCGGGAGTCTCCGACCCCCGCAGACACCCCCGATGGGGAATGACTGCCATGATCGCCCGTGGAGTGACGAAACTGTATCCGCGGGATGTCGGCGCTCCCATGCTGGCGCCAGCCTCACTTTGAATTACTAGAATCCTGCAGACCTCAGTTCCGGTGAAAGCACAGTGTGACCCGGTAGGAAAAATTGTTGCACCCCCTCCCCTTTTTGACTGATAGTTCAAACCACCGATCCTTTCCTTTGCCCTTTTAACGGAACTTTGGACTGCCTCCCCCTCTTTTACATTTTCTAGAGAAAACAAAACATTAACCACTACATTAGCATAGCAGTTGACACCAGAACTGTTTTCAAATTGAAAACCAACAACATCTTCAACAGAATCCTTTTTGTTTCTGCTGTGACCCTGCTACAGCACAGGCATTGTCCCCAGCAGTAATTCTGCAATGCCGGTAAGAATAGCTGTGGTGCCTACTGGACTCACTCACCCCCGCGGCGCCCCACGCCGTTATTTGCTGGGCGGCAACTTACTAGACATCACTTTCGTGCCATCTAGATTTCAGCGCGTTCTGCTGCCTTGGAACTATTCGCACAACAGACTGCTACTGACGACCCACCCCCAGGCAACATCTTCTGAATTTTCATAATTTGAAAGAACTAGTAACATGTCCTCATCAGGAATTCAAAAGAAATTGCCACGGTCTCTTCGTTGTTTAAATGTTTGTACTGTTTTTGTTTTGTTGTGTATATTTATATGTTATTAAAGTTTTATATTCCTACTACTTTGTAGGAGTGCTATATATTTTTAATGTGACACATAATTGTAAAAACTTTGATGTACAAAGAGTCATTCCTGGAATCTTCCACTTCAGGCTCGGTCCCCTCCCCAATCACAATACAGGATGGTTTTCAGATAGTAGGAACACGTGTGGTGTGACGGATCTCATCGGGTGTGGGCCTTGATCTACTATAACTCCTTTGAAGAGGGGTGATTCTTTATAGCTGGAGCCATAAACTACATCTGCAGGGCTAGCTGATAGCCTGGACAATCGGACACAGAGGAAGAGGAGTGTCAGAGGGTGCGGTAGTGAATAGGGCGAAAGGGAGGTGTCGGGCGGGCACAGAGTGTGATTCTCAGGGAAGAGCAGCGCAGATGGGGGGAGGTTTATTGCCCATGCATAAGACAGAGAGCGGGGGTGACCAGTGCCTGGGGAAGATGCTTGCGAGGGTGGGGAGCCATGCTACGAATCGACAGCGTGCAGAGAGTGGGTCTGGTCAAGGCATCTAAAATGGCTGCCGTGCACGACAAAAGTGTGGCATTTCAAAAAAGGCAAGATGGCGCAAACAATGTTTTTCAACACTTCCTCATTTCCTTCGAATCGAACGTTAACAGACGTTGGTGCATATTACCAAAGTTAAGCGATATTTATCGCTAACGATGCTTACCAACAAATTTTTTACCGCTAAGCATCGTCAGAAATTATCGAAGATAAACCTTGCTATTATCAAGGTTTATCGCAAATGCGATAAAAAACGGCCGCAATGCATGAATATCGCTAAAAAGTCAGCGATATTCATGCATTACCGAGCTAATGCTCTTAGCCATGTTATCCACCTCCCATTGGATAACATGGCTAAGAACTGCTCAGGGCAGGTGTTACTTTTTGGAGATATTCGCGCTTAGCGCGAATATCTCCAAAAGTTGGTAATAGGAGATAGATATCTTGCATGTTGTAATGCAAATTATTGTGGTATATGGAACTCATACCATAATCTCTCAGGAAAGCAGAAACTGATCCTTTTGGGACCGCCTGAAAAGGCCTAGGGGGTGAGGGGTACTCTACTTTGCCCCCTTTTCACGTTCCGAACTATTTTATTTTACTCTCTTCTGTAATTACACAAAATAGCAGCGATAAGATGCATCGGAGACACACAGTGAGAGAAAGGAGGCCGGAGATGAAGAAGAGATGTCAAATACACATTGGAGATAATATAGTGGCAGAAGGGAAGTAAATATGAGTAAACTTACCATGTAACATAAAAATGTTGCACTCTATACTATAAGTCTCATTTTATACTACAATCACTTCGCTACAACCTCATAAATTAAAAATAAAAATGAATAATGTCTCAAACAATTTTTGATTTCTAAATATAAATTTATTCTTCAGAATTTTCTAAATTTGAAAGAACTAGTAACATGTCCTCATCAGCAATTTCCTCATGAAAAGTCTGCAATGATGATTCTTGTAACTCTATGGTCTCCAAACATTCGATAAATTCGCCATCAACAGATTGATCAAAAAAATCATTCAAGTCATCTCCTCCTTGTGACAATATTTCATTATTGGTGCTGTCAATTTCAATCAATGTAGTGGAATCATTCAAGTCATCTCCTCCTTGTGACAATATTTCATTATTGGTGCTGTCAATTTCAATCAATGTAGTGGAATCATTCAAGTCATCTCCTCGTGACAATATTTCATTATTGGTGCTCTCAATTTCAATCAATGTAGTGTAATCATTCAAGTCATCTCCTCCTTGTGACAATATTTCATTATTGGTGCTGTCAATTTCAATCAATGTAGTGGAATCATTCAAGTCATCTCCTCCTTGTGACAATATTTCATTATTGGTGCTCTCAATTTCAATCAATGTAGTGGACAATTCAAAAGAAATTGCCACGGTCTCTTCATTGTGAGCCATTTTATTTTGAAATTGCTTGCTGTAAATTGCAGAAAAAAATAATCACTTTCATTTATCGTTTTTAGTAATACATAATATAAAACTAACTTTATCAAGTATTTAGTATAACAGAAGGACTGCAAATAAATAACAGAAAACATTTTTCAAATTATCTTCAAGTGTACAACATAGTTCCCCTTACAAATTAACAACTCACCTTTCTAAAAGTAGGAGAAGTGTTAGTACTGTGTAAATCAAACACCAGAAATTCACCACCAAAAATTCCTCACAAATGTACCTCAGACAGTAGTATCACAAAATGGCTGTGGTTTCCTCTCATTTGACATATATACATAACCAATTAACTTTCATCACACACAAATACAAAACCAAAGTAACATTTTAATTGGTTCTAAATTTCAACACTTTCAAATGTGTTTTCCCCATGCAATTTTCCATAGGACATTTAGATACGTCTACAGCCTGAATGGCTGAACGGAATTACACCAAACTTGGCAAAATGGTACATCAAACCTAAGAGGTCAGGAAGGATCTACTATGCCCCCTTATGGTCATTTGCCCCTTCGCTTTGGCCTCCTCTTGTCTCTCGATCCTACCGAGAGACAAGATGGCGGCCGCTACGGACTGTTTGGAATGTTGACAGACGCCGGAGAACCAATCAGCTTCGCAAAGCTCCGTAACGCGAAAAGTACGCGAAGCGGAGCGCTGTTACAGATATATATCTTTTTTTGAACGTTAATTTCTCAAAATCCACTGGAGCACATATATTGAGACCTAGCAAAGCACATCGGGCTACCAGTCCCTAATATTTTGCCAAGTTTCGTGCAAATCCATTCAGCCGTTCGATTATTGACATTTAGATACGTCTACAGCCTGAATGGCTGAACGGAATTACACCAAACTTGGCAAAATACAGCCTGAATGGCTGAACGGAATTACACCAAACTTGGCAAAATGGTACATCAAACCTAAGAGGTCAGGGAGGATCTACTATGCCCCCTTATGGTCATTTGCCCCTTCGCTTTCGCCTCCTCTTGTCTCTCGATCCTACCGAGAGACAAGATGGCGGCCGCTACGGACTGTTTGGAATGTTGACAGACGCCGGAGAACCAATCAGCTTCGCTTCACAAAGCTCCGTTGCGCGAAAAGTACGCGAACTGGAGCGCTGCCCGGTCCGCTGTTACAGATATATATCTTTTTTTAAACGTTAATTTCTCAAAATCCACTGGAGCACATATATTGAGACCTACAAAAGGCACATCGGGCTACCAGTCCCTACAATTTTGCCAAGTTTCGTGCAAATCCATTCAGCCGTTCGGGCTAAAAGTGAGGCCAACCGCCCTATGGAAAACTCAATGTTAAAAACACGTTTTGGGACCCCCCTTTTTTCTCGACCCCCCCTGGACGAACCCCCCCCAATTTTCAGGGGCTGCTCAGAAACAAAATGTGCCATTTTCCTGAAAATTTCAGCCAATTCCGTCCACAAACGACAAAGTTATTAGACATAGAATTTTCAACAATCCCATAGAGAAAAAATCCTAACTATATATACCTACTGGCGACCGCCAGTAGGTAATATATATATATATATATATATATATATATATATATATATATATATATATATATATATATGCATAAATATATATATGTGTATATGAGTGCGTGTAGAGAGAGGTAGAGAGGTAGAGGTGTAGAGGTAGAGAGGTAGAGGTAGAGAGGTAGAGGTAGAGAGGTAGAGACTAGTAGAGAGAGAAGTAGAGAGAGGTAGAGAGGTAGAGAGTGAGTAATAGAGAGTAGAGAGTGAGTAGTAGAGAGTAGTAGAGAGCAGTAGAGAGAGTAGCAGAGAGTGAGTAGTAGAGAGTAGTAGAGTGAATAGTAGAGTGAGTAGTAGAGAGTAGTAGAGAGTGAGTAGTAGAGAGTGAGTGGCAGAGAGTAGTAGAGAGTGAGTAGTAGAGTGAGTAGTAGAGAGCAGTAGAGAGTGAGTAGTAGAGAGCAGTAGAGAGTGAGTAGTAAACAGTGAGTAGTAGAGAGTAGTAGAGAGTGAGTAGTAGAGAGTAGTAGAGAGTGAGTAGCAGAGAGAGAGAGAATAGTAGAGAGTAGTAGAGAGTGAGTAGTATAGTGAGTAGTAGAGAGAGAGTAAGTAGTAGAGAGTAGTAGAGAGTAGTAGAGAGTGAGTAGTAGAGAGTAGTAGAGAGAGTAGTAGAGAGTGAGTAGTAGAGTAGTAGAGAGTGAGAAGTAGAGAGTGAGTAGTAGAGAGTAGTAGAGAGTGAGTAGTAAAGAGTGAGTAGTAGAGAGAGAGTAGTAGAGAGTGAGTAGTAGAGAGTAGAGAGTAGTAGAGAGTGAGTAGTAGAGAGAGAGTAGGAGAGAGTAGTAGAGTAGTAGAGAACGAGTAGTAGAGAGTGAGTATTAGAGAGTAGTGGAGTAGTAGAGAGTAAGTAGTAGAGAATAGTGGAGAATATTCCAAAGTTTGGCACAGCACCACTTGCACAATAAGTCCAATCAAATCATATCACTTACAGTCCTTATTGAAGCGCTGAATCTTGGTGTATATTCAAATGCTTTTATTTTCCTTAAGTTTATGTACCACAGCCAGCCGACACGTTTCGTTCTGTACAACAGAACTTCTTCAGGGCGTTCTTATTTCCTTCAAGTTATGCAAGGGGAATTAGTCCCCCCCCCTGCAAACGCGCCAGTGGCCTGCGTTCCAGAGAGGTGTAAAAAGTGTATAGCTTCATTACACCTCTGTGCAATGCAGCCCCCTGGCGCATACTGGAGGTTCCAGGTGGGCTAGTTGGCCCCTAGGGACCCCTAGTATGCACGGGGAATTAGTTCCTCCTCTTCAAACATGTACGGGGGCTGCGTTGCAGAGAGGTGTAAAAAGGGGCGTGGCTTCATTACACCTCTCTGCAATGCAGTCCCCTGGCGCATACTGGAGATTCCTGGTGGGCTTTCAGGTCTTATATAGTTAGGAATTAGCATTAAAAAAAACTTTGAAATTCACTGAAAAAAACATAGGTTTCAGGCCTTATATAGTTAGGAATTAGCATTTAAAAAACCTTGCAAATTCACTGAAAAAACCATAGGTTTCAGGCCTTATATAGTTAGGAATTAGCATTTAAAAAACCTTTAAAATTCACTCAAAAAACTATAAGTTTTAGGGGTGTTATAGTTAGCTGGACATTTCACTCATACAAAACCATTTAAATTGCTCCTATATAGTTAGTTGTACTAACTATATTTCGCGCACCCGCAATCCACTGCTGATGATGTTACATATTATATCATTCATGACATGGTCAGTGACATCACTGATGACATCTCACCAGTAGGTAGTTAAGTTATAGTTAGGACCTATAATCAATAGGAAATCCGCAACATTCTATTCCCAATAACTTTGGCGCCGATTGATGAATGTTTGTGAAATGTTCCAAACTTTTGGCCAGCTCTGGTCTGCTCCTATCCTGAAAGTGTCAGGATGATTTGTCAAGCAGTGGCCGAGGAAAAAAGGGGGTCCCAAAACACGTTTTCCCCACATATACAGCCCGAACTGGTGAAAGGAATTACGCCAAATTTGGCAAAGATGTAGTCCTCGGTTTAGACTTGTGCCTTTTGCTTAAATGGTGGCAATCTGTTCAGTAGTTCCTGAGAAAATTACAGTTAAAAGAATTTATATATCTATGGGCGCGGTCGATCCACGGATCCTGAGCGCACCATGAGCGCACCATAAGCGCACCCTTCCGATCACGCGCTGAATACTAATTGGCTGTCAACTTTTGAAACCAGGAACTGTTGGCAGCCATTTTGTGCCTCGGTAGAAGCGAGGCTGAAGAAGTCAATGGAATATGTGTGCAAAACATAGAAAGGGGGCAGGGTAGAAATACTTTTACCCTCTAGACCTGCTTAGGGGGTCCCAGAAGGACCCCAAGGGACCACAAAATGTTATTTTTTTTTAAAAAAGGACCCGGCAGGTGCCTGCAGGGTACGCGGACTCTGGCGTAAAAAAAATATATAATAATACAGAGCTTTTTTTTATAATTAGCCCCCAGGGGGGCCTAATACTGGGGGCAAAATTATTAAATTATACAGCCTCGGGGATCGTCACCCCCCCCCCCAGGGCTAAAAAAAAAAGGGTGGGTGGAGGGGTCCAAGGTCCCTAAAGCCTAGGGGTATGACCACCCCCCGGGGCTTTATGTATTGTGGGAGGGCCAGTTCCTGCAGTGTCCTGGGGTGTCCATCCTACCCTCCCATGGGTAGGATACCCTTTTCCACATGGGGGGCTGCATGTTAGTAGCTCCCCATGTGGAAAAGCAATGCCGGCTCCCAAAGGCGTAAAAGTTGTGCACCAAAGGCGCTGGAGTCATGCACCCTACAGATTATGAGTCATGCATTTAGCGCTTGGAAACCAGGGGGCCACACTGAGTGCTGCACTGGGTGCGCGACTTCTAATTTTACAGTAACAAAAATAGCCCCTATCAGTAATTTCTAATATCCCCGGGGACCACATCCTCCCGGGGTTACATGAAATGCTGGGGACCGTGGGGGGAGCCAAAATGCCCTCACGGTCCCAGCCGGCTCCCCGCATCCTTGGGGAGCCGGCATTGCTTTTCCACATGAGGAGATGCTGACTTGCATGTGGAATAGCAATCTGGTTTGGATTTTGAAAGTGAGTACAGATTTCACTGCTCTGTCTTTCTTTTTTTTTTTTAAGATCCTAATTTCAACGTTGGCAAATACAAATAAACACAGACAGCCCTTATTTTGTCCTGGGCGCCTCGGGCTGAAGTTATTGCTTATGCCTTAGGCCGGCCCGGCCTGCCCATTTGTTCAGGGCGTGGTGTAATCATAGGACCCTGAGGCTTTAGACCAGCCTCATTTCTTTTCCCCACTCTATTAGAGGTTCCCACACCGTGCTATTTACATTATGTGTCATACCAACTTCCAAGCGTGCAATTCTCAGTGCAGCGCTGAGCCAATTCTCGTACAAGGGGGGGCTCGAGTCTTTCCAGATCTTAAATATCTCTCTATGAGCGACAAGGACAAGGTTAAAAAATAAAGCCACCTGTCTCTCCTTAAATCCACAAACAAGATCAGTGTCTAACCCCAAAAAAATTCTAACTGTGTTCAAATCAATTTTACCCTTGTAAATGCCCTGCAAAGCTCTCTCCACATTAGCCCAAAAAAGGTGTAAGCTGGGACATTCGTAAAAAACATGGATATCGTCGGCCTCTAGTGTTCCACATCTGGGGCAACAAGATGGCGATGTGGCAAACTTAGCTATTTTTTTGGGAGTATAGTACAACCTATTCAAATGGTTTTTCTTGAGAGAAGAAATGGTTTTTCTTGAGAGAAGAAATGGTTTTTCTTGAGAGAGAAATGGTTTTTCTTGAGAGAGAAATGTTTTTTCTTGAGAGAGAAATTGTTTTTCTTCACTGCTCTGTCTTTCAAAATGCAAACCAAGGGGTTGATTAGGATCGCGGATCTTCAGCATCCTCCGGGCCGGCGGAAGCCACCGCCGGCCCGGAGGATGCGGAAAATCCACAGCGGACTCACCAAAGACCCACCGCCACATTAGGATGGCTGGTGGGTCTTGGTTTCAGTTTGCCGCTTTTCCGCCGCGGTCGGCTTACAACCGCGGCGGAAAAGCTCTAATATGGTGGCGGTGTCTCTCAGACACCGCCAGACATATTAGGATGGAGTAAAAGAGATGCTTTTCCGCGGCGGGTTCTCCGCCCTGGAAAAGCATATGGATCTTCACTCTGGGGGCCCGTTGCGGGCCCCCTAGGTGAAGGGAGGTGGGGGGTGCACATGGGGGGTACCTATGGTACCCCCCTGCATTTACATGCAGAAAGCGGCAGGCACCGCACGGTGCCTGCCGCTTTCTGAATGTAAATGCAATGCATGTGTTTTTAACATTGCGGCGGGTGCAGCTTGAAGCCGCACCCGCCGCAATGTTAAAAATAGAGGATGTGACCGCCAGGGTGGCGGTCACATCCTAATTGCACAGGAGGGAAGGCCGCAGCACATGCGGACGTTCCCTCCTACTCAGGGCTCGCGGATGGATGCAAGTCCGTCCGCGATCGTAATGGGCCCCCAAGTTTGCTAAGGGAGGGCGGGAGTCGTGAGACTTCCGCCCTCTCATAGCAAAAGGCAGCGTCCCGGGGGTAGGCACCCCGGGACACTGCTGAAGCGGCCCTGGGGGGGGTGGAGGTCCCAGGGCCCTCGAGGGCCACGCAGCCTCCCTTCCACAATACACAAAGTCCTGGGGGTGTGGTTCCCAGGGCTTGAGGGGGGTCATTGAGGCCCTTTCACTTGTAAATTTGCAGGGGGGGGGCCTTGGAGCCCACTCCAACCATTTATTTTATAGCTCTGGGGGGTGGCTCTCACTGTTGCATAGCAAACAGCAATGTTGAGAAAATCTTCCGGTAAGATAACAAAGGATTTTGAAGTCCATTTTCGGCGTTTTTGTTGTAGGTTGCAGGCGGCAACAATTTTAACTGTCTTTGTAAATATGCCACTAAGTTTGGTAATGTCGACAATCTCGTCTCCCATTTAAATAGGCACTAAGTATTTATTGAAGTGCATTGTGAATCGTGAAGCAACACTGTCTAATTGTGATCGATAAAGAATTGAAGAGTTGTGTACTCCTTTTGCCCGTAATGTGCATAGGGGCAGATTTACAAGTTCATTGCGTTACTGATGCATCATTTTTAAGATGGGAAAAAAGACGCGAATGGGGCTCAAGGGGCTTGTAAATCTGCTACACAGTGTTCTATCTTACTTTGTTTTCCTTTCTGTCATGTAGAGGATCCTGGGTAAATATAACGGTTTCTATACAGCCAGTACCTTTCAACCCTACCCTCAAACTGCTTACTGCCTGTTACCATAGTAACAGTTCATGGAACACTTAAGTGAGCGCAGGGATTAAAAGTTCACCACACCATGTTGCTAATCAAAACAGTTACTGTGCTGGAGTTTTAAAAGTTTTCCATATGAACCGTCGTAGAAGAAGTCAGTGGAAAATTTAATAAAAATAATAGCGGGGGTTCGCTGGAGCCCCCATAGTCCCGGGGCTTCACTCATGTTGGGAGGGGGATGCAGTAAGCTGTGTAAATTATATCGGGAAAACAACAATGCGGCTTATTGCGGCTTTTCTTTCATATAATGTGGAATAATGTTTATTTTTTTAGGCAGTGTTCACTTTTGTTACGCATAGAGTCACTTTGTTACAGGAAATGTATTAATATTGGACGGCGTGTTCTGTATGTGTGCATGGAACAAATTTACAGTTTAATTGGCTAAGGTGTTCCAACAACAAGCTTAATGTTCATTGAGTCTGCGATTCACTTCTGCCCCGGAGAGTAGCAAAACATCTAATTGGCTTACATGTTGTAAGGAGGACTCTCTGAGCTTTATGTTGGTTGGTTGCGAACTATTGAAAGTAGAAGCGTTACCAGCCAATCACTTCCGCTCTGCGGATTAGGAGGGACATCTGATGTGCTGACGTGCTCCAAGGAGGACTTTCCCAAGCTTAATGTTGATTGGCTGTAAAATGTTGAAAGTAGAAGTGTTGTCAGCGATTTCTTCCTTCTTCACGGAGTGTTAGGGACAATTCATTGGGTAAGGTGTTCCAAGCGGGACTTTACGAAGCTTAATGTTCATTGGCTATGAAGCATTAAAAGTAGAAGTTTTGGCAGTCATTCCTTCCTCCTCTGAGGAACAACATGGACATTTTATTGGCTAAAGTGTTTCGGGCTCAAGTTTGCTTCTTATTGGGTGGGAACGGATCACTGTTGTCAGTGATTTTTCTGACGCACTTGCAAAGGAGTATGGGAAAAGAAAGTAGTAGAGGGGAGGTTAGGAACACTATTAACTCTGTACAGTGGTCACAAGGTGGTGGACAGGGATTATGAAGGTAAAAATTGTTTTTATATGTTTTAAGTGCCATTTATATATTTGCCGTGTGGTGTACAAATCACGGCGGAAAAATGACAGTGTCTTGCAGTGTTTGTTTTACCAAGTTTGCGGGTGGGATACTTCCCAGGAGCACTATTTACTTATAATGTGGTAGTTCATTTTCTGATGGGGAGGTGTGGTTGCACAGCAAAAATTTCATCCTGAGTTTGAAACAGTTTTTATTTAGCAAATACAAATAAACTTTCTTCAGAAACTGACACTGTATATATGAAAGGGGTGACAATTAAAAATGCAATTTTATAAAATAACAGTTAAGCGTGGCCATACCCTCCTTTTTCTGCTATAGTTTGTAAAAGTGCTGCCCCATATTATTGATAATGTAAGAGGGTGTCAGTTACTTTTAGATGAAGTAGAATAGAAGTGCTACAACAAACACTACCGCACTACCTTATCTGAGGTCAGGGGAACAAGTAAAAAACAGTTAAATGAAAGTCACTTCATAATACATAGAAATGTATGCATTATTATTTTTCAAATTTGTATCCTGTAGAATTCAGGAAGGTTCTGTCGTAGTGCTTAGAGGTTGCACACTGTTCCGCTAACAAATCACATACTCACTTAAGAATATATAGGATGGTACTAATATAGTATACCAAACTGATCCTATATATTCTTTAGGGAGAAGGTGAATAGGAACCGCAAATGAGAAGAATAGAAATTAGAAAGTAGCATTCAGAAATGTAGGGTTTATCAAATATTTTGAGTAACAAAGTATGTATGAAAGCTATATTTTTCATTCTGCAATTTCGTAAAATTTGCTCCCTGAAAAAAATATCTGATCAAGTACTTTCTAATGTTTCATAAGCTGTATTACAGATGGCGCCAAAAATTCTCCTATTCCTCTTCTGTAACAATAGGATAATCTATTACAATATAACAATTGATACCATTGTTACAGTAAAAAGAAAAGGAAAATAAAGTTATATATTTAACAGAACATCCATAACGAAATACTTTCGAGCTGTAATTTTCTCCGAGGGTCAAAAAGTTTGATCTTCATGGCGACGGGTCATAAACTCCTGTGAGATCATGACTGTGAAAATTATAATATATATTCACAGTATATGATCAAAAGTGGGGAACAGACTAAAAACCAGAAGCTGGTGACGTTGCTTATATATTTTTACTCTTTGTGTTGACGGGTCATGAACTCCACTGATATCAGCATAACTGTTAATATTATAATATACATATTAACAGTATATAATCTCTAGGGGTAAACACACTAACAACGGGAAGGTGGTGACGTTCATTGTAAATGTTTAGGGTCTGTGCCGACGGGTCACCAAAACCTCTGAAGCGAAGTACAGTGTCAATATTATAATATAGAAAGTCACAATACATAATCTGAAAGGAGCCACAAAAGGAGCAATGTTTGTTGTAATTTATCTGTTTCTGAAAACAAGCTGCTGACGTTACAGAAAAAAGGGAAAAACATGCAATAGCACTTTTTTCTAGATATAAATGTTTAAATATTGACAAATAGCCACAAATTATAACTATGTCATAATGAAACAACTTACAACTCCGGAATATGTTTTTTGACGCAAAACAAGAATACGATGCTAAAAAAGGGAACCTGCATCACAGATTGGCGACGCAGAAATAACTTGCGAAAATGAAACTAATCACACAATAGGTGTGGTTTATATAGTTTTTGGTTATTTAGTAGTCTATGGAAGGAAGATTCGGCTCCGCCTATGTAGTTGTCATGTTTGACAGTTTACACATGCTCAGGTTTTAACTGTTTTACTTGTGTACGTGTTGGGAAAAGTTACAAACTGTGAAGCTCGATTTCCATAGTAACACGTATAAGGTCCTTATTATCTACATACGTTGGAGAGTTTAAAGAGTGTTAACCGGTAAACTATGACCTTTGCATTCTCATGATTAAAAACATCAAAATAAAAGATATAAAAAAATATTGTTTACAATAGAAGAAAAAAACGTATTAATATTTGTTATCAATATGCTTTTTAATTAAAAAAAATGCCAGCATTTGTAAAGGGTAAAGCTACCCCCAGAAAGGTGTGTCGGCGCTTGGGGCATTGGGAAGATTAAGCAAAGTGTTACCTACAGTGAGATAGTGGTGGGCTAAGATGCTAATGGACTTTGGAATCGAACTGTGAATGCTGTTCTTGAAAGTCAGGTATTATAGGTTCTGCGTCATACTTTCACCACACTTATATGTTAATTACTGCTAATTAAGTTGAAAATATTCTTACATTATAAGTAGGGCTCCTTGATTTATGTTTTTACTGATTTTTACAGATAAATACAGACAGAAAAGTATTTATTTTCCTCTCTGTATTTCTTTTAAAGTGTGGATAAATACGGAAATTGGGTTATTTTTTGAGCGTTTGTAAATGCTGTCAATGATGAGTATTAGGCCAATAGGTCTGTTGTTCTAAAAGTAAAAGAGTAAAAACAATAAAAGACTTTTAGTAAAGAGCCTTAAAGAGCAATATATATCCTCGTTTAAGAAAACTTGCACATTTTATTATGAAGGTTGTGCATAGTTTATCATCTAAGAGTGTTTACATGAGTGAAAACGGTTAGTCTTTCAGTCATGAGTGCATATTTATCTGTAAAATGAATGTGGAAATATACTCATTTCAGATTCATTTTTTTTACAAAACCTGAAATATATAAGGGTAAATACACATAAAATTATTTACAAAATATATGGATAAATACAGATAAATACAGATGGAAATGCCCCAAAAATAAATACTATAAAACCAAGAGGTATAACTATAAGTTATAAAACACTACTGTTAAGTTTGTTGATTACTATAAAAAAGTATACACGTGTTTTTAAATTTTACTTAACAAACACTATATGTTATAGCGTTATTGTAGTTAGAAATTAGCATTTAAAAAACCTTAGGTTTCAGGTAGGTTATAGTTAGGAATTATCATTTGAGATGTCATCAGTGATGTCATCAGTGATGTCAGTGACCATGCCATGAATGATGTAATATATGACATCATCAGCAGTGGATTGCGGGCGCGCGAGTTATAGTTAGTACAACTAACTATAACAGAGGAATGTCAATGGTTTTGTACGAGTGAAATGTCCAGCTAACTATAACACCCCTGAAACCTATGGTTTTTTAACCTGCCTGAAACCTATGTTTTTTTTCTGTATGTATATATATATATATATATATATATATATATATCCCAAAACACCCTCCTGGTTTGCCGAAGGAAGGAGCCACAAACAGGGACTGGTGCGAGGTTCTTTATTTGTAAGCAGATACAGCGTGATGCATTTCGGCGTGAGCCTTCCTCAGACGCCTCTGCCCAACTGAAAGTCTGTGCGTCCAGCTGATGTGAGTCTCTGCAGCACTCTTAATACATGAGTGCACGCCCCCCCCCACAAAACCATGTGGTCGTTGGTTGCAGCGTACTACCAGCATGCTCCAGAACTGGGTTTGTGTAACGTGGGGAAACCGAGGAAAAAATCCTTGTGTTCATGGCATAAGCAGAGCTGGGCGAACTGAATACAGTCAATTAAAACATGAGAACCTCTCGAGTCCCCGCATAACGCTTCAACCTTCAGCACACGGGTCCGCCAGGTCGTGGGCTAGTAACAGTGTACCAACAGCATCCGTGCAGTCACAGATTGCCGTTAAGCAACGTCCCATGCTTTCCCATTTTGCTGCCGGTGGGCTGCCTGATGCCAACAACTTGACCGAAAACAAACTGCTTGCGCAGACACCAGATAGCAGGCAGCCAGCTTAGGAAACATGAGCTTCTTATCGCGTCTCTGGTCGACACGCATAACAATCCAAAACACCCTCCTGGTTTGCCAAAGGAAGGAGCCACAAACAGGGACTGGTGCGAGGTTCTTTATTTGTAAGCAGATACAGCGTGATGCATTTCGGCGTGAGCCTTCCTCGGACGCCTCTGCCCAACTGAAAGTCTGTGCGTCCAGCTGATGTGAGTCTCTGCAGCACTCTTAATACATGAGTGCACGCCCCCCCACAAAACCATATGGTCGTTGGTTGCAGCGTAGAACTACTGGCACTGCAAATCCCAGCATGCTCCAGAACTGGGTTTGTGTAACGTGGGGAAACCGAGGAAAACATCCTTGTGTTCATGGTATAAGCAGAGCTGGGCGAACTGAATACAGTCAATTAAAACATGAGAACATCTCGAGTCCCCGCATAACGCTTCAACCTTCAGCACACGGGTCCGCCAGGTCGTGGGTTAGTAACAGTGTACCAACAGCATCCGTGCAGTCACAGATTGCCGTTAAGCAACGTCCCATGCTTTCCCGTTTTGCTGCCGGTGGGCTGCCTGATGCCAACAACTTGACTGAAAACAAACGGCTTGCGCAGACACCAGATAGCAGGCAGCCAGCTTAGGAAATGTGAGCTCCTTATCACGTCTCTGGTCGACACGCATAACAATCCAAAACACCCTCCTGGTTTGCCGAAGGAAGGAGCCACGAACAGGGACTGGTGCGAGGTTCTTTATTTGTAAGCAGATACAGCGTGGTGCAGAATAGTATATAGTCCACACAGCTGATGGGTTTTGGTGCATACAGCCAGTGATCAAGGGCGTAGAGCCCGAAACGCGTATGGCGCTTCTGTTGGAGGAGTATACGCGCTTTACCTGCTACCTACAATAAAGAAGACCAATCTCCATCTGTGTTGGCGTTTCCATAGCAGGGCAACCTTTGCAGGGCAACCTGGTGTGTGGAACAATATATATATATATATATATATATATAGTTAGGATTGTTTTCCATAGGGAAATCGCAACATTCTATTGGGAATAACTTTGGCGCCGGTTGAGGAATCTTCCTGAAATTTTCAGTAACTTTGCCTCGCGGCGCTCCGCTGCTTCCCTGAAAGTTTGGGGGGATTCGTCAAGCGGGGGCCGAGATAAAAGGGGGGTCCCAAAACGTGTTTTCCCCATGTTAATTTCCATAGGGCGGTTGGACTCACTTTTAGCCCGAACGGCTGAATGGTTTTCCACCAAACTTGGCAAAATTGTAGGGACTGGTAGCCCGATATGCCTTTGTTATGTCTCGAGATATGTGCTCCAGTGGTTTTTTTCGAAAATTTACTTTGAAAAAATATATATTGGGCTACATTGGGCTATATATATGTTAGAGCCCAAATGTAGCCCAATGTAGCCCAATGTAGCCCAATGTAGCCCAAAGATGGCCACCAGAGACAAAAAAAAACAAATGTAGCCCAAATATCAGCCAGATGTAGCCCAACTATAGCCCAATGACAGAATGTCCCAGAGTGTTCTAAAGAACAACTAGAGCGCTAACGGTCTTACTTATGACAAAAGTATGGCACACCTGAAGTCATCTTGATTAGAATAAAGTGTTAACACTTAAAACATTTAATTTGCAAAGGAACAACATGAGGGGGTTCATTTTGCCATAGAAATTATGATTAGTCTTGAAGAAAGAAAAATTAGGGCACATTTTGAGTGACTTCTCAAATCCTCTTATATTTCATTAAAAGAATTCTGATATGCAGTCTCCCAAGATGGCCACCAGAGACAAAAGAGCCCAAATGTAGCCCAAATATCAGCCAGATGTAGACCAACTATAGCCCAATGACAGAATGTCCCAGAGTGTTCTAAAGAACAACTAGAACGCTAACAGTCTTACTTATGACAAAAGTATGGCACACCTGAAGTCATCTTGATTGGAATAAAGTGGTAACACTTAATACATTTAATTTGAAAAGGAACAAAATGAGGGGTTTCATTTTGCCATAGAAATGTTATATATATATATATATTCACTGAAAAAACCATAGGTTACACACCAGTTTTAGTTAGGAATTAGCATTTAAAAAACCTTTGAAATTCACTGAAAAAACATAGGTTTCACACCAGTTATAGTTAGTTGGAAATTTTACTCGCATAAAACCATTGAAATTCCCACGTTATAGTTAGTTGGACTCACTATAACTTGCACGTCTGCAATGCACTGCTGATGACGTCACATATTAAATCACTCATGCATATATTTAAATATTTAAACATTACTCGCTAATATATGTATTCACTAAGATACACTTAATAAGCCAGTTAACCAATCAATTTTTTTTTAAAAAACACTGAAAAAACCATAGGTTTCAGGTCTTATATAGTTAGGAATTAGCATTTAAAAAACCTTTGAAATTCACTGAAAAAACCATAGGTTTCAGGCCTTATATAGTTAGGAATTAGCATTTAAAAAACCTTTGAAATTCACTGAAAAAACCATAGGTTTCAGGCCTTATATAGTTAGGAATCAGCATTTAAAAAACCTTTGAAATTCACTAAAAAAACCATAGGTTTCAGGCCTTATATAGTTAGGAATTAGCATTTAAAAAAAACTCTGACCTTATGGACAAGCATGTAATACAATGGATGCTCTTTATAGACGACATCTTTGTAATTGACAGGGTGACATTGAGTGTGATGAGCAGTTTGTGAAAACTATCAATGAGAATGATTTTAATCTTGAGTTTACTGCGAATGTCAACACCGAACGGATGGATTTCCTAGATGTGACAGTGTTTGTAGCAGTTCATAAATTAGAAACTACATTACATCGCAAAACAACAGCAGGGAATTACACATTACACGCTAAACATTTCCATCCCAGACACCTTATGCGAAGTATACCCTATGGGGAACTATTGAGACTGACACATATTTGTAGCACAGAAGAAGAGTTGACCAAATGCCAAGAAGAAACTATAACAAGATTTAAACAGTGTGGTTATAGTAAAAAAAAACATAACCAAAGCGATAGATAAAATGACAGTGTACAGACCTGATATACCAGAAATTCAGATACACAATACAAAAGAAGACACTGTCATTAGACTTATCACCACCTACAGCAGACAAGAGAACAAAATCAAAAAGGTGAAAATTGGCCAATTGTTCTAACAGATTCCATTATGGCAGAGAAATTCGCCAGCAAACCATATCTGACATTCAGGAGGGCAGGATCTATGAGAACGACCCTAGTTAAGAACAGCCCCAAAATAACTACGAGTACATCTTAGCTGAAACCACAGCACGTTTTCTTTAAATGCAGAACATGTGGAGCATGCAAATTTGGCATAAATACTATAGAATACAGCACTCCCTTTAGTGCAGAACCTATTGCCCTCAAAGACAACTACAGTTGCTGTACAGAATTTGCGGTATATGTACTGACATGCACCTGTGGCCTACAGTATGTGGGCAGCACAAAATTACAGGTACATGTCAGGATCCTGCAACATTTGAGGGCAATAGTAAATTATGATCAAATGAACCCTGTGGCCAGACATTTTAAGAGTGTGCACCAAAACAACTTAGAATGCCTCACTTATTTCATAATAGGCTCCATACCACCATTATGTCGTGGAGGTAACAGAGAGAAGCAACTCAGAAGGTTAGAGTCAAGCATGATAATAAAACTAGCTTCAAAGATGCCAAATGGTTTAAATAACAGTGATGAGATGTACAACTTCCTATAGTTTCAGCCGTTTTATACACTGATTACAATAATGCACTTTCATGGCGATCTTTTAGAGGAATTTTATTGTATTTATTCTGTTATAAGAAAAGTCTGTTTAGTATTTTTCAATAAGAATTTTATTATGGATGAATTTTTCACATGTTTTAATATCATGAAGGCATGTTTTGATTATTTGCTGATATCCTTTTATAATTCCAGAATGGCAATTCCTTTATAGAGTGGCTTTTTAGTTGTATTTATTGTATCTATTATGTATATGTGGTCATTACTCCATCAAGAAAATGGGTCGTTTTTTGTGCCCAATTTTAAGGGAAGTCTACAGACAGCTGAGTTCCTCGTTAACAAACTTTAGTATCACTATCCTGTAAACCATTGTTAGCACTAAATTCTTAATTTCTGCTTAATAGTCTCATTATGTTCAAGATTTATGACATTTATATGGTACTCTGTGTCCTATATGTTAACACCATATTAGCACTAAAATAAATATATCATATACATATTGATATTCAGGATTCAAACTTGAAAACACATGGAGAATATCATTAGTTCTGCATGGTATCAATGGCAGAGCTGCATGTAATAAATAAGTAAAGTCCTTTTCAAATCTTTTCATTTTAACATGGCACACCTACACTTGAGTATTTATATATTCCTTATGAACTTAGCACTTTAGGGTAACATTGAACATTCAGCACTTTATACATGGGTTTTAACTAGTTGTAAAAATCGTATGCAGGAAGAAGATGGACATACATTTGCACGTCATACAAGCATTCAAGCAGTAAGGTATACCTAGGGGTGATGTGATGATACAAGCATTAAGCTAAGATAAGTCTATAGTCCTCTAGGTTCACTGTGTAAGTCACCCATTAGGGGTATGCATGTGTTTGCACATATTGGTTTAGCAACAACAAGGGACCCCAATATTAGTCAGCAGGGACCTCGGGGAGCATACTTTTATCAAACAACAGTGGTCCCCAACATTAGACGCATTCAACAAAAAAATAAAATATAGAAAGAGTCAATCTATATTTTTAGAGAGACATATCCAGCCGGATAGAGGTCTTTCAGAGTTTTTTTACTCAAGATTCATGTATAAAATCACATGAGATACCTTCCAACTGTCCGCCAGTGTGGACCACAAGCCTGTGTCCAGTACCAACAGAACAGGTACAAAGGGTTGAAGTATACAGCAAAACAGGGCTTTTAAGGCAGATCAAGTACTCTACCAACAATACAATTGTACAGAGTATCACAGTTAAGCACTTCACATACTATAGTAATCACAGTCAGTTTTCGTGCTTATAAGGTCGACGGCGTTTCGGACCCTTAAAAGATCACAGGGTCCATCATCAGGACAATTACAATGAAAAGCCTTAACTTTTTTAGCCTCTAAAATGCCTAAAAGGGGGTAAAGGAAATATTCACATTAAGTACACATGAGCACTTTTCATGGAGGATTACACATAACATATACACAGCCAGTGAGCAAACCAACACTAATACTAAATTTTAAACAAACTGTAGTGGTGTGCACAAGTGGGGGACTTGAAGGTGGACGTCGCGAATTGTGGCAACACCGTGACGATGAGGCGGAGAGGAGCTTGTCTCAATACGGTAGTGAAGAATGCTAAGTTAGGCGGACTACGTGGTCGAGTCCGTCGTGACTTAAAACAATACCGCAGTGATTTCAAGAATGCGAGGTAGGGTCCGTCATGAGTTAAAACAAGAATGGATTCGAAGGGCAGTGCATAGCTTACCGGAAAGCCTCACGGGTTAGAGGCTCGATCCGGAAGGAGCGGACATATACAGCAGCCACCCTGAATAAACAAGAGAACACCAGGGATCAGATTAGAATTCCCTTGGACAGCAAGTCAGGGGCCTGAAGAAGGTTGGAGGGGGTTCGTCCTTACCACAATCGGGCGGCAGGAGCCGCGGTATTCGGTGGTGAACGTCGGCTGCCAGGAAACCTGAGAGTTTAAGACGGGGAATTAGCTGCGGTAGAACAATAACCGGCGGGACTCAAAAGTGACAGGGATCGGAGGAAGAAACTTACCGGGTTAGTCGGTAGAGAATCACTCTCCTGGCGTGCTCGAAGCAGAATGGCAGGGCAGGCACTTAAACCGTGTGTGATTGGTCAAGAGGAGCCATAGAAATAAAAGACGGACTCGCATAGGTGCCATCTTAGGTCAGTGCAAGGGTGGGAGTGAGGGAGGGAGTAAGGACAATTGACGGACTATACACTAGTCTGGGAGGTGAAGTGAGGGATAAGTGACCATATAGACTATACAGTTAAGACTCATATTTACAACAGATTATACGTATTGCTTCATCCAGCACCACTTTCTATATAAGAGCAGTCCATTCATCTTGAAGATTAAGGCCAGAGTTACAACTGTCAGTCTTTAAAATCCATTTCAGTTCCTCTCTATTAAGGAGGCGGGTGAGATCACCACCCCTAGGTGGTATGATGATTTGGGAAATTACTGTCCAACGAATATCATTCTCCGAATGTCCTTTCTCCAGGAAATGTTCCACCAAAGGGGCATTAGGTGTTTTGCACCGGATCCGGCTGCGGTGTTGGGATATCCTCAGCTTGACCTTCTGTTTGGTTTGACCTACATATATCATATTGCATGGACAGAGAATGGCATACACAATATTCTGGCTATTGCAGTTAGTAAACGTTTTTAGTACATTTCTCACATTTTTATACAAAAATTCCTTGCCATCCAATGAAAAGTCACATACAACGCAGGACCCACATCGAGAGTGGCCAAGCAGTGGGGGTAATTGCCAATGATCGTGAAGGGTTGTGTTTCTAACACATGGTAGTGCAGCCCTGACCAATTGGTCTTTAAGATTTTTATTTTTCTTGAAGGCAAAGAGGGGAGTATCCCAGTTCAATAACCTTGGTACTGGACACAGGCTTGTGGTCCACACTGGCGGACAGTTGGAAGGTATCTCATGTGATTTTATACATGAATCTTGAGTAAAAAAACTCTGAAAGACCTCTATCCGGCTGGATATGTCTCTCTAAAAATATAGATTGACTCTGTCTATATTTTATTTTTTTGCACATATTGGTAGCCTCAAGTTTGGTTTTCCTTCTGTACAGATTACCATATCCATCTAACATGACAAATGTATATTGACAATTTTTTTATAGATTTATATATTTATTTTGTATTTATATATTTATATATTTATATAAATCAAGCTGCACTTTTTGGTTGACACATATATATACAATGTGTGACTGACTTCCATACCCTGGACATTATCTCTCATTGTGAGGGAGATCTAAGGAGACAAAAGGTATGTCCGGTGTTTTTGAAACACTTAACACCAAACACGATCTGAAAGTGCCATAGAAAATGTCTTAAATAACAAGTGTCAATCCGAATGTATTTTACTGTAATTAATGTAGTTAGAAAACAAGATTAACTCCTTATTTATTCACATTTAATACACAATCAAATGAGTAAAAAGATATGTATGTGCATAGGCTGTTGTCCATATTCACTGCGAGTTGCAACCATGTGACAGGAAATGTAATGGTTTTAAACTTTGCAGTGTGGACGCTTCCTTATGTGATCAAGGTCACAGCAGTGACCTAAACACGTCAAAACAAGCTGGAGAGATTAATATATCAAAACAGATTTTGGCACGAAAATAGGAGTCCGTACCCTTTCTATCCATTGGAGTTTGGACGGTGTGGGAACTTGGTTTTGGATATATATATATATATTCACTGAAAAAACCATAGGTTATAGACCATATATAGTTAGGAATTAGCATTTACAAAACCTTGAAAATTCACTGAAAAAACCATAGGTTATAGACCATATATAGTTAGGAATTAGCATTTACTAAACCTTATTTTACTCACACAAAACCATTGAAATTCCATATATAGTTAGTTGCACTAACTATATATCGCGCACCCGCAATCCACTGCTGATGATGTCACATATTACATCATTCATGACATGGTCAGTGACATCACTGATGACATCACTGATGACAACATCCAGTGATTATGTGTTTCTGTAAAGTTTAAATATGTTTTACATATTGAAGAATGAGTGGATGTATAAGTGTCTGAATGAAGGTTTTAGTAGGTGCGTGATTGACTGTATGAGTGAGTGATTAAATGCGTCTTACTGAATGCACGGGTTAGTGACTAAACTGTCTAAAAGTGTGCATCAGTATGTCTGTTGTTGTGCAAGCTGCTGCACGTGTTCATCAGTAGCTATATAAGTAGCTATATGGGTTATTGATTGGTTGCACAAGTATTTGTATGGGAGACTGAGTGTGTGTATGGCTGGCTGGGAGGTGTGTGACTCTGTGCAGATCAATGTGTACTTGTATCAGTGATTCTATAAGAGAGTAACTATGTGTTAGTATATGTTTCAAAAATGTAAGGTGTTCTGTGTTTAACTGTATAGATAAGAAAATGGAAGTGTGATTGATTCTTTTCAGGACTGACTAGGTGTGTGAGTAACTCCATGGATGAGTGGCAGAGTGTGAGTGTCTGTATAGGTGTATGAGTGCATATGATAGTGTTGTAAAGATGAGTGATTGTATGTATGAATGATTGTATGAGTGAATGTGTGTGTAGACATAGGAATCAGTGAGTGCGTATGTAGTAACTAGTATTGGTGTGTCAATGGTTTCAAAAATGATACTCTCTATTTAACACTGGGTGTAACGGAGGTTATATTAGAGTGTGAGGAGATGCATTGTATTATCACATGAATGATATCATCAGTGATGTGATCATTGATATCAAGTGAGATGTCATCAGTGATGTCATTTGAGATGTCATCAGTGATGTCATCAGTGATGTCACTGACCATGTCATGAATGATGTAATATGTGACATCATCAGCAGTGGATTGCGGGTGCGCGATATATAGTTAGTGCAACTAACTATATATGGAATTTCAATGGTTTTGTGTGAGTAAAATAAGGTTTAGTAAATGCTAATTCCTAACTATATATGGTCTATAACCTATGGTTTTTTCAGTGAATTTTCAAGGTTTTGTAAATGCTAATTCCTAACTATATATGGTCTATAACCTATGGTTTTTTCAGTGAATTTCATTGGTTTTTTAACAGCTAATATCTGTAGCTGTAAAATTTATTCTTCTTTAAATCCAAAAATATATTTTATATGTTTATGAATAATTATTTTTTTAAATATTTTTTTTTCTTCGTTCCCGCTTCGCGAATCGGGAACCTTACAGTAAAAAAATGTTCAGAAAAATAAAAAAAAAAGTTCTTTTCAGAACTACCTCCCCGTTATTAAAAAATTGGTACAATATTTGGAACTGTGCCAACCTCTATTTCTCTTAGTTCGCTTCCTAGTTCGCTCGCTGGTACGCGAACTGGAAGCGAACCAAAAACAGTAAGTATAAGGGAAGGAAACACACACTTATGTTAAAAGAAAGACAGCTATAGGGGAGTAAACTAGAGATACTATTACCCATAATCCACTACTGATGATGTCACATATTACATCATTCATGACATGCTCAGTGACATCATCAGCAGAGGATTGCGGGTTTTTTGGCACCATGCCTTATCGACGGTTTAATAACGCTGCCTTTTGCTTTATATAAGTTTTCAAATTGTATGAAATATATACCAATAGGTCTTTATGAACCTTTAGGTAGTGCTTTTGTTCATGAGGTCTGGTCGCTTCCATACACATACAGATGTTTCAAAGATGATCAAGAAGTTTATCTGAATGGAGAGGAATGCACTGAGACGCCAGATCATTCACTAATGTGTAGGCACATACAGTTACACGATTCATGCAACAAACAGCGACCAAATATGGCTTGCGTGATGCAAGGCACGCCAGTTCCTGCTATCATCCCCACGTTCAAGTTGTTGCAAAATGGTAGTTATTTGATGCTCAATAATGAAGATTGTTCTGAGTTAATTAAAAGTATTCCTTTTATCGTAACAGTAAGTGAACGGGTTATTTGCTGCAGAAATGTTCTATTTCCTCCCACACATGAACATAGGGAGTTTTCAATCTGGCCACAAATACCAACCTTGGGACACGTTTCAACGGCATGACAAGAATAAGAGCTCTTTTGTTTCAGAGAGAGGTGGCCTTGAGTTCGGCCCGTGAAACTTTCGTACTTCACATAGCGAACACCCGTACACAGGTTTGCCTTTCAATTTCAGCAACATGTTTCCGACTATCTTTAACGCATCCTCCACAAAATCCCTGGCACACTTTTTTAAAGTTGTTACCAGTGGTCTCGTGACTTCATTTGAGAAAATCTTTGGAGTCATCCCTGCTCCCTTTCATTCCATTTTCTCCACTCTGGTTCGTGGATTGCATTTTTACTTGCATTACCAGCGGACGCTCTTGTACTTTTTTACATTTTTAAATATGGATGTCCCTCCTATGCAACCTCCGACCCTGCAGCTGCTGACACTGTTCCGCAATCGCATGCTAGAATATTATGGCACAATGCCGTTGGCGATATTAAGCACGGCATATGGATTATCTTTTCGGTTCTCCTACTTCACCTGTGTCCAGCCTGTATTTCACTGCCTGACCTGTGATTTCGATTGGGCCATTGATTTGTGTCTCTGCGGACCGGTTTCTCCTGACGTCGACTTTAATCAGCTGATGACTCCTATCATTACTCACGAGTTGATTTGTCCTGGCGAAAGGATTATGGCTGTGGCATTGATGCATGGACTACTTGGTCCCTGGAATTTACTGGCGGCAGCACAGTCTTTCTTGGAACACAGCTTTCTTGAAAACCCACCGAGCTGTCCTCTGATGGTGATAGAGGATCCGGTGCTGGGAGAGCACGTATGTTCTTTTCCGCTTTTAAATTGGATGGCTGAACTGTTTTCGGATGAAGACGGTGACTTCCTGTTGGAGGCTGTTGCAGCTTATTTTGCATACACAGTTATGTCATAGACCTTTTTCATGTTTCATATGCTGAGTACTAGCATTTCATTGACAATTCATTGACTTAATTGTCAAGTTTTTATTATTTACCTTGCCTATTGGCTTAAGACTCGATAAAGTACTTGGCTGTTTTATTTTTCTTTAGCATTGAATTTTCCTAGTTTTTAATGCTTTACCTTGCGGACCGTCCACATATAAACTTGCAATCTGCTCTCATGAGATGGCACTTCTATTATCTTATTCAGTTCGTTTCCGGATCATGAGGAGGTGTCATCTAGGTCCTGGATATCTTTACACCGTGTTAAGTTAGCATGGGCTCATTACCGGTTTAAACGCCATTTTTCCTTTTTTGCAACTTCTGCACACGACATTTAGTTGTTGCTTTAGCTTTCAACCTAGTAGTTCATCGTGGTTTACATGAGAATAATATGTTATTGCTCTACTATCTGCTTTGCTTGTTAAACTATATCTGTACAGCGAGTGCTAAAGTTTCAAGAACAACACGATACAGAATTGTTATGAGGTCTGATCTCCACGACTTCATACTCATAACATAAGTGCAACTTCTGCCAATTCTGGGCATGAGGCGGGTTTTATATTGCTTTGCCGAACACACATACACAACAGTTGATGCGGTTCACATGAAGAGAGAGCTGGTGTATGCTGATGTGATTCCTTCAAATCTAAGACACTAAAGTATGGGCACGCCCTAAACCAACACAAAGAGACCTTCTTAGCAAATAATATAATATGTGTATTAGGGAGGGTGAGATATAAGCAGCCGCGGGCCGTGGAGGGAGTTACGATGGGGCAGGGAGGCGGGGAGGGGGAGAAGCAGGGTGGAGCCCTCTCTACCTTGCCCCTCCCCCTCCCCGCCTCCCTGCCCCACCGTAACTCCCTCCACGGCCCGCGGCTGCTTATAAGTGTTGCTAACTCTTATTCATTTACAGCATGTTAACATACTGTCACCATTCGCTTTTTATGTACTAGTAACTATGCTGGTAATTTTGCTACTGATAATATGTGTACTTGTATTCTCCACCCTGCTTCTCCCCCTCCCCGCCTCCCTGCCTCACCGTAACTCCCTCCACGGCCCGCGGCTGCTTATAAGTGTTGCTAACTCTTATTCATTTACAGCATGTTAACATACTATCACCATTCACTTTTTATGTACTAGTAACTATGCTGGTAATTTTGCTACTGATAATATGTGTACTTTTATTATCTAAGGTACTACGCCTGAGAAGACGGCATTAGTAAATAAACATTTCAAATACACATGTGTTCTTCTTAACTCCATGTTCTGGTTTCTAAGAAATATATAACGACCGACTGTTCATGAGTTCCACGTATCCTGAGGTACTATAAGTTCATATTCTGGATTGTCTAAACATTGAGAGTTTGTTATATCCAATGTGACACTGTACCTAGCTTGCTAAATAGTTTTTGATTACTAACGTGAGTTTTGGGACACCCTAATTCGCCGAGGTTCCAATCCTCTGTCCACAGTTCTGTGTGAGAACAGAAACCCTGCGACAGGGGCACCCCCGACCCTTGCTGGACCTTCATCACACTTGCGATACAACTCCAGCAATGCGCCACCTTTACGGCACAGATACATCACGCATCTGTGCTGTTTTTGCCCCGTGATGCGCCGCATTGTAAATGCAGCACACCATAGGTGACGGAACAGCGGCACAGAATGACTAACACATCCCTGGTGATGCGCCAGTCATCATAAATCTATCCCTATGCTTCTTATCTTGTTAGAGATGAACCGCCATATGTATCATCAAAGTTATTTGCATTTCCTAAATAGCGAACTTTAAGGAATAAATAGCGATTCTTTACCATTCCTAGTTTGCGATGAGCTATTTGCTAATTAGCCGAATGTAGCCCAATGAAGCCCAATGTAGCCCAATGTAGCCCAAAGATGGCCGCCAGACACACAAAAAAACAAATGTAGCCCAAATATCAGCCAGATGTAGCCCAACTATAGCCCAGTGACAGAATGACCAATCAGCTTCGCAAACCTCCGTTACGCGAAGCGGAGCGCTGTTACAGATATATACCTTTTTTTGAACGTTAATTTCTCAAAATCCACTGGAGCACATATATTGAGACCTAGCAAAGGCACATCGGGCTACCAGTCCCTAATATTTTGCCAAGTTTCGTGCAAATCCATTCAGCCGTTCAATTATTATTTTTATTATTTTTTTTTGCCCCGCGGGGCCCTTTTAAAACCTCCACATCAAACCTAGGGGGTCAGCGAGGATCTACTATGCCCCCTTATAGTTATTTCCCCCTTTGTTTTGACCTCCTCTTGTCTCTCGATCCTACCGAGAGACAAGATGGCGGCCGCTACGGACTGTTTGGAATGTTGACAGACGCCGGAGAACCAATCAGCTTCGCTTCACAAAGCTCCGTTGCGCGAAAAGTCCGCGAACCAGAGCGCTAACCGGTCCGCTGTTACAGATATATATCTTTTTTTAAACGTTAATTTCTCAAAATCCACTGGAGCACATATATTGAGACCTACAAAAGGCACATCGGGCTACCAGTCCCTACAATTTTGCCAAGTTTCGTGCAAATCCATTCAGCCGTTCGGGCTGAAAGTGAGGCCAACCGCCCTATGGAAAACTCAATGTTAAAAACACGTTTTGGGACCCCCCTTTTTTCTCGGCCCCCACTGGACGAACCCCCCCCAAATTTTCAAGGGCTGCTCAGAAACAAAATGTGCCATTTTCCTGAAAATTTCAGCCAATTCCGTCCACAAACGCCAAAGTTATTAGACATAGAATTTTCAAAAAACCCATAGAGAAAAAATCCTAACTATATATACCTACTGGCGACCGCCAGTAGGTAATATATATATATATATATATATATATATATATATATATATATATATATATATATATATATATATATATATATATATATATATATATATATCTGTACCTGATTCGCCTAACGGAGAAGTATGTAGCTCAGGACTGTTGGTAATATATACGGAGTGGTGTGAGTTCTGCGAGGTGAAATATATTGCTCATTTTAACTTGTATCAACTGGCACAGTAACCCACTGGGAATTGAAGCACATTGTAGCAATTTGGCAGCAGCTTCTACTAAAGGTACACGGACTAAGAACTCTAATGACCATGATGCACTAAGCACACGCCCAATAGGCGGAACTGTAAATATGGTATAATCGCTTGCATGCTGCCATTCCACCGAAGCCATTACCATGGAAGAAGGGCGAGAGGATGCCCGAAACCCGTAGGGAAGAGCTATGGCAGAAACTTGCTGTGCAGATGTAGCCTGTTATCGAGAATAAAGAAATTTAAACACCTTATGTGGGCCTCCAACTTTGGGTGCTTTCGTATGGAATATACATACATATATATATAGTCAGTGTAGTCCCTGCCGTACTTACCCCTGGAACTCGAGGCTGAGGTGGTACTGGGGAGCCGAGGAGGACATTTGATGGATAACCAACCTGGAAATTTTAAACCGCTACACTTTGGTTTTCTTTTTCCTTTTTTTGGGCACATTTTGCTGTAATTTTGCCGAACACAGTGGATCTTCACGACTCGATCCATCCCCCTGACCAACACCCCCGGGGACCCGCTACACAGGATTCTGGGACTTGCAGTTTCCTACAGCATATAGGACTCTGCACAGGTGTGCTGCACGGTCAAGGGGGCGGTGCTGACGAGATCAGATAAGGCGGCGCCCTGCAGCAGAGTGTATTCCTTTAATGGAGGTTTGTGGCGCTGACGACGGCCAAACACCGGCCAGAAATGCATCCGCCTTTGTTACCATTAAAGAACCTCCAACAGTTCCCCTGGGTCTCTGCTCGTCTTTTGAGAGGAGTTTTGTGGCAAGTATCTGTGCATCGGCCAGTGATGCATTCCAGAGACCCCTGCTTCGCTATGGGCTTGAACGACACTGGCACCCTTGTGGCAGCTCCTTGCCACAACAAACTTTTCTTCAAGTGCTCCTTGAACAGTTCAAGTCCGCCTTGGCGCCCGGGGAATAACGTTGGTGGTGACGAGGATATCCAGACCTCGCTTTGGGCTGCCTGCACGGTCAGTGTAGTCCCTGCCGTACTTACCCCTGGAACCCGAGGCTGAGGTGGTACTGGGGAGCCGAGGAGGACATTTGATGGTTAACCAACCTGGAAGTTTTAAATCGCTACACTTTGGTTTTCTTTTTCCTTTTTTTGGGCACATTTTGCTGTAATTTTGCCGAACACAGTGGATCTTCACGACTCGATCCATTCCCCTGAGCAACACCCCCGGGGACCCGCTACACAGGATTCTGGGACTTGCAGTTTCCTACAGCATATAGGACTCTGCACAGGTGTGCTGCACGGTCAAGGGGGCGGTGCTGACTCGCTACCACGAGATCAGATAAGGCGGCGCCCTGCAGCAGAGTGTATTCCTTTAATGGAGGTTTGTGGCGCTGACGACGGCCAAACACCGGCCAGAAATGCATCCGCCTTTGTTACCATTAAAGAACCTCCAACAGTTCCCCTGGGTCTCTGCTCGTCTTTTGAGAGGAGTTTCGTGGCACATATATATATATATATATATATATATATATATCTATATATATATATATATATTACCTACTGGCGGTCGCCAGTAGGTATATATAGTTAGGATTTTTTCTCTATGGGATTTTTGAAAATTCTATGTCTAATAACTTTGGCGTTTGTGGACGGAATTGGCTGAAATTTTCAGGAAAATGGAACATTTTGTTTCTGAGCAGCCCCTGAAAATTTGGGGGGGGGGTTCGTCAAGGGGGGGCCGAGAAAAAAGGGGGGTCCCAAAACGTGTTTTTAACATTGAGTTTTCCATAGGGCGGTTGGCCTCACTTTTAGCCCGAACGGCTGAATGGATTTGCACGGAACTTGGCAAAATTGTAGGGACTGGTAGCCCGATGTGCCTTTGCTAGGTCTCAATATATGTGCTCCAGTGGATTTTGAGAAATTAACGTTCAAAAAAAGATATATATCTGTAACAGCGGACCGGGCAGCGTTCCAGTTCGCGTACTTTTCGCGGTACGGAGCTTTGTGAAGCGAAGCTGATTGGTTCTCCGGCGTCTGTAAACATTCCAAACAGTCCGTAGCGGCCGCCATCTTGTCTCTCGGTAGGATCGAGAGACAAGAGGAGGCCAAAGCGAAGGGGCAAATGACCATAAGGGGGCATAGTAGATCCTCGCTGACCCCCTAGGTTTGATGTGGAGGTTTTAAAAGGGCCCCGCGGGGCAAAAAAATATAAATAATAATAATAATCGAACGGCTGAATGGATTTGCACGAAACTTGGCAAAATATTAGGGACTGGTAGCCCGATGTGCCTTTGCTAGGTTTCAATATATGTGCTCCAGTGGATTTTGAGAAATTAACGTTCAAAAAAAGATATATATCTGTAACAGCGCTCCGCTTCGCGTACTTTTCGCGTTACGGAGCTTTGCGAAGGTGATTGGTTCTCCGGCGTCTGTAAACATTCCAAACAGTCCGTAGCGGCCACCATCTTGTCTCTCGGTAGGATCGAGAGACAAGAGGAGGCCAAAGCGAAGGGGCAAATGACCATAAGGGGGCATAGTAGATCCTCCCTGACCTCTTAGGTTTGATGTACCATTTTGCCAAGTTTGGTGTAATTCCGTTCAGCCATTCAGGCTGTAGACGTATCTAAATGTCCTATGGAAAATTGCATGGGGAAAACACATTTGAAAGTGTTGAAATTTAGAACCAATTAAAATGTTACTTTGGTTTTGTATTTGTGTGTGATGAAAGTTAATTGGTTATGTATATATCTAAAATGAGAGGAAACCACAGCCATTTTGTGATACTACTGTCTGAGGTACATTTGTGAGGAATTTTTGGTGCTCAATTTCTGGTGTTTGGTTTACACAGTACTAACACTTCTCCTACTTTTAAAAAGGTGAGTTGTTAATTTGTAAGGGGAACTATGTTGTACACTTTAAGATAATTTGAAAAATGTTTTCTGTTATTTATTTACAGTCCTTCTGTTATACTAAATACTTGATAAAGTTAGTTTTATATTATGTATTACTAAAAACGATAAATGAAAGTGATTATTTTTTTCTGCAATTTACAGCAAGCAATTTCAAAATAAAATGGCTCACAATGAAGAGACCGTGGCAATTTCTTTTGAATTATCCACTACATTTATTGAAATTGACAGCACCAATAATGAAATATTCTCACAAGGAGGAGATGACTTGAATGATTTTTTTGATCAATCTCTTGATGGCGAATTTATCGAATGTTTGGAGACCATAGAGTTACAAGAATCATCATTGCAGACTTTTCATGAGGAGATTCCAGATGAGATGATTGAAGAGGAAATTCCTGATGAGGACATGTTACTAGTTCTTTCAAATTTTGAAAATTCAGAAGAATAAATTTATATTTAGAAATACAAAAATTGTTTGAGACATTATTCATTTTTATTTTTAATTTATGAGGTTGTAGCGAAGTGATTGTAGTATAAAATGAGACTTATAGTATAGAGTGGAACATTTTTATGTTACATGGTAAGTTTACTCATATTTACTTCCCTTCTCCCACTATATTATCTCCAATGTGTATTTGACATCTCTTCTTCATCTCCGGCCTCCTTTCTCTCACTGTCTGTCTCTGATGCATCTTATCGCTGCCATTTTGTGTAATTACAGAAGAGAGTAAAATAAAATAGTTCGGAACGTGAAAAGGGGGCAAAGTAGAGTACCCCTCACCCCCTAGGCCTTCTCAGGCGGTCCCAAAAGGATCAGTTTCTGCTTTCCTGAGAGATTATGGTATGAGTTCCATATACCACAATAACTTGCATTACAACATGCAAGATATCTATCTCCTATTACCAACTTTTGGGGATATTCGCGCTAAGCGCGAATATCTCCAAAAACTAACACCTGCCCTGAGCAGTTCTTAGCCATGTTATCCAATGGGAGGTGGATAACATGGCTAAGAGCATTAGCTCGGTAATGCATGAATATCGCTGACTTTTTAGCGATATTCATGCATTGCGGCCGTTTTTTATCGCATTTGCGATAAACCTTGATAATAGCAAGGTTTATCTTCGATAATTTCTGACGATGCTTAGCGGTAAAAAATTCGTTGCTAAGCATCGTTAGCGATAAATATCGCTTAACTTTGGCAATATGCACTAACGTCTGTTAACGTTCGATTCGAAGGAAATGAGGAAGTTTTGAAAAACATTGTCTGCGCCATCTTGCCTTTTTTGAAATGCCACACTTTTGTTGTGCACGGCAGCCATTTTAGATGCCTTGACCAGACCCACTCTCTGCACGCTGTCGATTCGTAGCATGGCTCCCCACCCTCGCAAGCATCTTCCCCAGGCACTGCTCACCCCCGCTCTCTGTCTTATGCATGGGCAATAAACCTCCCCCCATCTGCGCTGCTCTTCCCTGAGAATCACACTCTGTGCCCGCCCGACACCTCCCTTTCGCCCTATTCACTACCGCACCCTCTGACACTCCTCTTCCTCTGTGTCCGATTGTCCAGGCCGGTCCTAGGCTATCAGCTAGCCCTGCAGATGTAGTTTATGGCCCCAGCTGTAAAGAATCACCCCTCTTCAAAGGAGTTATAGTAGATCAAGGCCCACACCCGATGAGATCCGTCACACCACACGTGTTCATACTATCTGAAAACCATCCTGTATTGTGATTGGGGAGGGGACCGAGCCTGAAGCGGAAGATTCCAGGGATGACTCTTTGTACATCAAAGTTTTTACAATTATGTGTCACATTAAAAATATATAGCACTCCAACAAAGTAGTAGGAATATAAAACTTTAATAACTTACAAATATATACAACAAAACAAAAACAGTAAAAACATTTAAACAACGAAGAGACCGTGGCAATTTCTTTTGAATTATCCACTACATTTATTGAAATTGACAGAACCAATAATGAAATATTCTCACAAGGAGGAGATGACTTGAATGATTTTTTTGATCAATGTCTTGATGGCGAATTTATTGAATGTTTGGAGACCATAGAGTTACAAGAATCATCATTGCAGACTTTTCATGAGGAAATTCCTGATGAGATGATTGAAGAGGAAATTCCTGATGAGGACATGTTACTAGTTCTTTCAAATTATGAAAATTCAGAAGATGTTGCCTGGGTGCCGCACTGATTTGGGTATCCGGCGTGGGGCGTCCCGGGGGGTGGGTTGTCAGTAGCGGTCTGTTGTGCGAATAGTTCCAAGGCAGCAGAACGCGCTGAAATCTGGATGTCACGAAGGTGATGTCTAGTAAGTTGCCGCCCAGCAAATAACGGCGTGGGGCGCCGCGGGGGGGGGGGAGGCCGTCCAAAGTTCCGTTAAAAGGGCAAAGGAAAGGATCGGTGGTTTGAACCATCAGTCAAAAAGGGGAGGGGGTGCAACAATTTTTCCTACCGGGTCACACTGTGCTTTCACCGGAACTGAGGTCTGCAGAATTCTAGTCATTCAAACTGAGGCTGGCGCCAGCATGGGAGCGCCGACGTCCCGCGGCTACAGTTTCGTCACTCCACGGGCGATCATGGCAGTCATTCCCCATCGGGGGTGTCTGCGGGGGTCGGGGACTCCCGCGGCTCCTCTAGAATCTTCAAGGTCGTGGAGGACTACGGTGATGGAGTCAACCAGTGACCGGGCCATTTCTTTATGCTGGGCCCGCTCTTGCCAGGTCGACCGCCATTTTGAGAGTTCGGTAGCTACTGGCGATCGCGGGGTCAAATGAGCGGACGGGCTCCACCCTGCCGGGCGAGACGTTGCAGCATCGCCACAGTGGAAGAACACTTTTCCGGGCGCCTGGAGCGCTGAGGGTGCAGCTGGGAAGCCTCCACCTGGGGAGGCGGGAGAGGCCTGTTCGCACCGTCTCTCCCTCCCAGTGCACCCCACGGCGTCTCGCTTGAGATTTGTTATGGCCGGACCAGGCGATGAGGACGAGAGGGGGGGGTCGGAGGCATGTGCAAGACCCCCCCCCCAGGGTTGTTGCAGCAATTATTCAAGAAAGAAGAAATGTCCCGTCCGTCTTTGGGCCGGACCTCCGGTGGACGGCGGCCGGACGCCCTTTGCTCTGGCCCCATGAACGGGTTCCTTGGCTCATCGGCTGCAGCCGGATCCCGTCGGCCCCAGCCCCCGGCCGTTGGTGGCCGGACCGGGAGAGAGTGTGGAGGGACAACCTGCAACTCTCAAGGGCCACCGCGGCCGGACTGGGAGAGAGAGGGGAGGGTCGAGGACACGGACATTCCCCCCCCCTGAAACTCTCCAGTGTTGTCAATCCCCCTGGCCGGGTCCCGCTGGCCTCGGCCTCTCCTCCGGCTACACCCTACGTGATGATCTCCTGGCCGAGGCGTGGCAGCAGGACCCGCCTTATATGTGTTGCTTCCGGCTGGGCGTAGCCGAAAACCTGTTGCCCTTTGGAAGTTTCTAGAATGGGGCGGATGTCTGCTGACTTCTATCTTTCCCAGTTTGCCGTTATTTGGCCGTGGCAGGCGGTGGGACAGACACGTTTTGGGGCAGTGAGGGGCGATGTTTTCAGGTTTCTTATTACGGGCTTACTTCTAACGTTTCTTGTTTCTAGGACAATAATAGGTTTTATCATTACGTATTGTTATCGTTTCTTTGTTTGTTATTTAATAAAAAGTTCATCAGTGGCCTACTGATTTTCGTTTTCCTATTCTTTTCTTTCCAGGTTGTTTCATGCTAAAGTTTCTGTTAACAGGATACAGTGATCACTTCGTTATTATTGCATATGTCCTTTTCACTAGGGGTGCTCTCTGGTCGGGCCAGATGACCTATCTCTAGTAAATGGTCCGGGTGAAACAGGTGCATCAATCAGTGGGGAGTAGATAGGCATGACAGATTACAACGGGGGAGAAAGGTCCGCATTACGTACCCTTTCACTACTTGCAAAGATTTTCCTACGTTTATTTGCAAACAGGGAATACCTCCAAAAAGAACTAATTCCCAAACAGTCAATGTTCGGACAATCAATCAATCAATGAGGAATGAAATAGGTACGACGTGTTAAAGGCTTGCGTTACCTACCCTTCACTATCTGCAAAGGGAGAGAGAATATTCCTATTCTTCCTCGTTTGCAGGCAGAGAAGATCCTTAAGAGAACCAACTTCGAACAATTCAATGCTCGATTCAAACAATCAACAAGGGGTACTGTGAACACAAATGAACGCCGCTTATGTACATACACATTGCTATTTTCAACAGGTTGTTCCTAATGTTTCTATTTTAGCGAGGTCAAAAAGAGATCCCATTAGTGGCCTACTGATTTTGCTCGATTCCTTTTGTTTTTTTACACGATTTTTCGCTATCTGCAAAGACTAAACAGAGTATTGCGACTCTGTGCTTGTTTGTAAATAGAGAATGAACCAAAGAGAACAATCAATCAAATGGAGAGAGAAGCAGGCACGACGGATTACAACGGGGGCAAAGGCCTGCGTTAACTACCCTTCACTATCTGCAAAGAGAGAGTACTCCTAATAGAAATGAGGGGTGGGGGGCAGCATTCAAAGCAGATCAGTGTGCATAAACACAAAAATGTTTTTACTTACCACGTACTTGACATTCGACAGCTTATGATATTTGCTATTAAAAAACCATTGAAATTCACTGAAAAAACCATAGGTTATAGACCATATATAGTTAGGAATTAGCATTTACAAAACCTTGAAAATTCACTGAAAAAACCATAGGTTATAGACTATATATAGTTAGGAATTAGCATTTACAAAACCTTGAAAATTCACTGAAAAAACCATAGGTTATAGACCATATATCGTTAGGAATTAGCATTTAAAAAACCTTATTTTACTCACACAAAACCATTGAAATTCCATATATAGTTAGTTGCACTAACTATATATCGCGCACCCGCAATCCACTGCTGATGATGTCACATATTACATCATTCATGACATGGTCAGTGACATCACTGATGACATCACTGATGACATCTCAAATGACATCACTGATGACATCACTGATGACAACATCCAGTGACTGTATGTTTCTGTAAAGTTAAAATGTGTCTTACATATTGAAGAATGAGTGGAAGTATAAGTTTCTGGACAAAGGATTTAGTAGGTGCATGACTGAATGTATGAGTGAGTGATTAAATGTGTCTCACTGAGTGCATGGGTTAGTGACTAAAGTGTCTTAATTTGTGCATCATTATGTCTGTTGTTCTGTAAACTGCTGCATGTGTTGATCAGTAGCTATATGATTAACTATATGGGTTACTGATTGATTGTCCAAGTATTTGTATGGGAGACTGAGTGTGTGTGTGGCTGGCTGGGAGGTGTGTGACTCTGTGCAGATCAATGTGTACTTGTATCAATGATTGTATAACAAGGTAAGTATGTGTTAGTATATGTTTGAAAATGTAAGGTGCTCTATGTTTAACTGTATAGACAAGAAAATGGAAGTGTCATTGATTCTTTACAGGACTGACTAGGTGTGTGAGTAACTTCATGGATGAGTGGCAGACTGTGAGTGTCTGTATAGGTGTATGAGTGCATATGATAGTGTTGTAAAGATGAGTGATTGTATGTATGAATGATTGTATGGGTGAATGAGTGAAGGTGTGTGTAGACGTAGGAATCAGTGAGTGCGTATGTAGTAACTAGTATTGGTGTGTCAATGGTTTCAAAAATTATATTCTGTATTTAACACTGGGTGAAACAGAGGTTATATTAAAATGTGAGGAGATGCATTGTATTGTCACATGAATGATATCATCAGTGATGTGGACATTGATGTCAAATGAGATGTCATCAGTGATGTCATCAGTGATGTCATTTGAGATGTCATCAGTGATGTCATCAGTGATGTCACTGACCATGTCATGAATGATGTAATATGTGACATCATCAGCAGTGGATTGCGGGTGCGCGATATATAGTTAGTGCAACTAACTATATATGGAATTTCAATGGTTTTGTGTGAGTAAAATAAGGTTTTTTAAATGCTAATTCCTAACGATATATGGTCTATAATCTATGGTTTTTTCAGTGAATTTTCAAGGTTTTGTAAATGCTAATTCCTAACTATATATGGTCTATAACCTATGGTTTTTTCAGTGAATTTTCAAGGTTTTGTAAATGCTAATTCCTAACTATATATGGTCTATAACCTATGGTTTTTTCAGTGAATATATATATATATACATATTTATATATATAAAAAAAATATTTAACAGAGGGGGAGATGTAGTGTCTTGCGAGTTAGCAAGTAAGAAACCCTTTTTGCTCCTGATGAACTCCGTAGAGCTGTGACATAAGTGTTTGGGTGCAATGAAATGCAGAATGGTTTAGAATGTTGAGTCTGCAGATACAGGCAGATGAATAAAGATGAATAATACTAAGCTCTGTGTGTGGTGTAGTCATTGGCGAATACCCAGGATGGGGAGGATGCTACAATGATGTTATAGATTGGTGTTGAAATGAGACATGAGCTAACTCTGACAAATCTGAAAACAATTAAAATACACCAGTTACAATTTAGTTAACTAACAATAACTTATCTTCTATGACATCATTCATAAAATCATTGCAACATTTGCAGTGAAATTATTGATCAGAAAATTGTGCATGGTGGGGGTGTGAGTTATAGCTACCTTAGTGCACAAGATAGAGTTACTTGAGATAACTATAATATAACTGGTGAATTTTAGTGGTTTTTAGAGTTTAAAAAGTTATGCTGTTACTGAACATTTCACCTAACTGTAACCTTACGTTAATCTTTCTTTTTTACAGAGAAAAGTGATGTTCTTAGCACCGCATATAGAGATGTTCTGCGCTACCTGATGTAAATTTAACCTGACTATGTACCTCCATACGAGTGTTGCTTTAGTCCGTTTTTGAAAAGGCCTTATCAAACATTTCTGGACAAGGCACGTTACTATTATTTTATTTTAACAGATTTATGCCGGATGAGGCCTTAAGGTACTTTAAAAGCAATACTAATAAGAACATAAAGAAGCACAATGTGCAGAAATCCAGAATGGTCAACATCTTAAACAAAAGCACCATTAATGTTATTTTGCATAGAAGTAAGGTGGCTGGTTATCTGTTATATATGTGGTGCTTGGGATTCAGTTGAGAATCTTGGATAATGTGCCTTTAAACGGGTGTTATATTCATGTTTTATTTATTGTTTAATACACAGATGATTCTCAAATCTGTAAAAATTACTCTAATTTTCAGATTCTAGCCAGTTTTGGCACCACTTCTCCCTTTTAATCAGAGAATGACATCCTTATGCTGCAAAATTGAGCAAAACTGACATATTTCACAATCTCACCAAATTGCGGTAGTGGGTACGTCACCTTTATAAAACTTAACCTACCAACGAAATTCACTGCGAAAAAAACGTTTTGTTGGAAATTTTAACCTTGTAAATGCCCTGCAAAGCTCTCTCCACATTAGCCCAAAAAAGGTGTAAGCTGGGACATTCGTAAAAAACATGGATATCGTCGGCCTCTAGTGTTCCACATCTGGGGCAACAAGATGGCGATTTGGCAAACTTAGCAATTTTTTGGGGAGTATAGTACAACCTATTCAAATGGTTTTTCTTGAGAGAAGAAATGGTTTTTCTTGAGAGAAGAAATGGTTTTTCTTGAGAGAGAAATGGTTTTTCTTGAGAGAGAAATGTTTTTTCTTGAGAGAGAAATGTTTTTTCTTGAGAGAGAAATTGTTTTTCTTCACTGCTCTGTCTTTTAAAATGCAAACCAAGGGGTTGATTAGGATCGCGGATTTTTAGCATCCTCCGGGCCGGCGGAAGCCACCAAAGACCCACCGCCACATTAGGATGGCTGGTGGGTCTTGGTTTCAGTCCGCCTCTTTTCCGCCGCGGTCGGCTTACAACCGCAGCGGAAAAGCTCTAATATGGTGGCGGTGTCTCTCAGACACCGTCAGACATATTAGGATGGAGTAAAAGAGATGCTTTTCCGCGGCGGGTTCTCCGCCGTGGAAAAGCATATGGATCTTCACTCTGGGGGCCCGTTGCGGGCCCCCTAGGTGAAGGGAGGTGGGGGGTGCACATGGGGGGTACCTATGGTACCCCCCTGCATTTACGTGCAGAAAGCGCCGCTTTCTGAATGTAAATGCAATGCATGTGTTTTTAACATTGCGGCGGGTGCAGCTTGAAGCCGCACCCGCCGCAATGTTAAAAATAGAGGATGTGACCGCCAGGGTGGCGGTCACATCCTAATTGCACAGGAGGGAACGCCGCAGCACATGCGGACGTTCCCTCCTACTCAGGGCTCGCGGATGGACGCAAGTCCGTCCGCGATCGTAATGGGCCCCCAAGTTTGCTAAGGGAGGGCGGGAGTCGCGAGACTCCTGCCCTCTCATAGCAAAAGGCAGCGTCCCGGGGGTAGGTACCCCGGGATACACTGCAGAAGCCGGCCCTGGGGGGGGGGGGGTGGAGGTCCCCAGGGCCCTCGAGGGCCACGCAGCCTCCCTCCCACAATACACAAAGTTCTGGGGGGTGGTTCCCGGGGCTTGAGGGGGGTCATTGAGGCCCTTTCACTTGTAAATTTGCAGGGGGGGCCTTGGAGCCCACTCCAACCATTTATTTTATAGCTCTGGGGGGTGGCTCTCACTGTTGCATAGCAAACAGCAATGTTGAGAAAATCTTCCGGTAAGATAACAAAGGATTTTTTGAAGTCCATTTTCAGCATTTTTGTTGTAGGTTGCAGGCGGCAACAATTTTAACTGTCTTTGTAAATATGCCATTAAGTTTTGTAATGTCGACAATCTCGTCTCCCATTAAATAGGCACTAAGTATTTATTGAAGTGCATTGTGAATCGTGAAGCAACACTGTCTAATTGTGATCGATAAAGAATTGAAGAGTTGTGTACTTCTTTTGCCCGTAATGTGCATAGGGGCAGACTTACAAGTTCATTGCGTTACTGATGCATCATTTTTAAGATGGGAAAAAAGATGCGAATGGGGCTCAAGGGGCTTGTAAATCTGCTACACAGTGTTCTATCTTACTTTTTGTTTTCCTTTCTGTCATGTAGAGGATCCTGGGTAAATATAACGGTTTCTATACAGCCAGTACCTTTCAACCCTACCCTCAAACTGCTTACTGCCTGTTACCATAGTAACAGTTCATGGAACACTTAAGTGAGCGCAGGGATTAAAAGTTCACCACACTATGTTGCTAATCAAAACAGTTACTGTGCTGGAGTTTTAAAAGTTTTCCATATGAACCATTAGTCGTAGAAGAAGTCAGTGGAAAATTTAATAAAAATGATAGCGGGGGTTCGCTGGGGCCCCCATAGTCCCGGGGCTTCACTCATGTTGGGAGGGGGATGCAGTAGGCTGTGTAAATTATATCGGGAAAACAACAATGCGGCTTATTGCGGCTTTTCTTTCATATAATGTGCAATAATGTTTATTGTTTTAGGCAGTGTTGACTTTTGTTACGCATAGAGTCACTTTGTTACAGGAAATGTATTAATATTGGACGGCGTGTTCTGTATGTGTGCATTGAACAAATTTACCGTTTATTTGGCTAAGGTGTTCCAACAACAAGCTTAATGTTCATTGGGTGCGAACTATTAAAAGTAGAAGGGTTTTCTGCAATTCACTTCTGCCCCGGAGAGTAGCAAAAACAATTGGCTTACATGTTGTAAGGAGGACTTTCCTGAGCTTTATGTTGGTTGGTTGCAAACTATTGAAAGTAGAAGCGTTACCAGCCATTCACTTCCGCTCTGCAGATTAGGAGGGACATCTGATTTGCTGACGTGCTCCAAGAGGACTTTCCCAAGCTTAATGTTGATTGGCTGTAAAATGTTGAAAGTAGAAGTGTTGTCAGCGATTTCTTCCTTCTTCACGGAGTGTTAGGGACAATTCATTGGGTAAGGTGTTCCAAGCGGGACCTTACGAAGCTTAGTGTTCATTGGCTATGAAGCATTAAAAGTAGAAGTTTTGGCAGTCATTCCTTCCTCCTCTGAGGATCAACATGGACATTTTATTGGCTAAAGTGTTTCGGGCTCAAGTTTGCTTCTTATTGGGTGGGAACGGTTCACTGTTGTCAGTGATTTTTCTGACGCACTTGCAAAGGAGTATGGGAGAAGAAAGTAGTAGAGGGGAGGTTAGGAACACTATTAACTCTGTACAGTGGTCACAAGGTGGTGGACAGGGATTATGAAGGTAAAAATTGTTTTTATATGTTTTAAGTGCCATTTATATAATTGCCGTGTGGTGTACAAATCACGGCGGAAAAATAACAGTGTCTTGCAGTGTTTTTTTATCAAGTTTGCGGGTGGGATACTTCCCAGGAGCACTATTTACTTATAATGTGGTAGTTCATTTTCTGATGGGGAGGTGTGGTTGCACAGCAAAAATTTCAGCCTGAGTTTGAAACAGTTTTTATTTAGCAAATACAAATAAACTTTCTTCAGAAACTGACGCTGTATATATGAAAGGGGTGACAATTAAAAATGCAATTTTATAAAATATCAGTTAAGCGTGGCCATACCCTCCTTTTTTCTGCTATAGTTTGTAAAAGTGTTGCCCCATATTCTTGATAATGTAAGAGGGCGTCAGTTACTTTTAGATGAAGTAGAATAGAAGTGCTACAACAAACACTACCGCACTACATTATCTGAGGTCAGGAGAACAAGTAAAAAACAGTTAAATAAAAGTCACTTCATATTACATAGAAATGTATGCATTATTATTTTTCAAATTTGTATCCTGTAGAATTCAGGAAGGTTCTGTCGTAGTGCTTAGAGGTTGCACACTGTTCCGCTAACAAATCACATACTCACTTAAGAATATATAGGATGGTCCTAATATAGTATACCAAACTGATCCTATATATTCTTTAGGGAGAAGGTGAATAGGAACCGCAAATGAGAAGAATAAAAACTAGAAAGTAGCATTCAGAAATGTAGGGTTTATCAAATATTTTAAGTAACAAAGTATGTATGAAAGCTATATTTTTTATTCTGCAATTTCGTAAAATTTGCTCCCTGAAAAAAATATCTGATCAAGTACTTTCTAATGTTTCCTAAGCTGTATTACAGATGGCGCCAAAAAATCTCCTATTCCTCTTCTGTAACAATAGGATAATCTATTACAATATAACAATTGATACCATTGTTACAGTAAAAAGAAAAGGAAATTAAAGTTATATATTTAACAGAACATCCATAATGAAATACTTTTGAGCTGTAATTATTTTCTGAGCTTCTTTTCTCCGAGGGTCAAAAAGTTTGATCTTCATGGCGACGGGTCATAAACTCCTCTGAGATCATGACTGTAAAAATTATAATATATATTCACAGTATATGATCAAAAGTGGGGAACAGACTAAAAACCAGAAGCTGGTGACGTTGCTTATATATTTTTACTCTTTGTGATGACGGGTCATGAACTCCACTGATATTAGCATAACTGTTAATATTATAATATACATATTAACAGTATATAATCTCTAGGGGTAAACACACTAATAACTGGAAGGTGGTGACGTTGGACCGACCCCTGCCCACACCACGTCTTCAACAAGGCCGACTCCACCATCGCACCCCAACTCCGGAACATCATCAACGCCTCCTTCAACACCGCCACCTTCCCGGAGAGCTGGAAGCACGCCGAGATCAGCGCCCTCCTGAAGAAACCTACAGCGGACCCCTCCGATCTCAAAAACTTCCGCCCCATCTCGCTCCTCCCTTTTCCTGCTAAAGTCATCGAGAAGATCGTCAACAGACAGCTAACCGCCTTCCTCGAGACGAACAGATCCCTCGACCCCTCGCAGTCCGGCTTCAGAGCCAACCACAGAGACCGCCCTCATCGCAGCCACCGACGACATCCGGACCCTGCTCGACAAGGGGGAAACAGTGGCCCTCATTCTCCTGGACCTCTCCGCTGCTTTCGACGCGGTCTGCCACCGCACCCTAGTCCAGCGCCTCAGAAACATCGGTGTCCAAGAGCAGGCACTGGAGTGGATCATCTCGTTCCTCGCCGGAAGAACACAAAGAGTCCGCCTCCCCCCGTTTCGCTCCGAGGCCACCGAAGTCATCTGCGGCGTCCCGCAAGGATCTTCACTCAGCCCCACCCTCTTCAACATCTACATGAAAACTCTCGCAGCCATCGCACGCCAGCACAACCTCAACATCATCTCTTACGCCGACGACACCCAGCTGATCCTCTCCCTCACCAGAGACCCCAACACCGCCAGAACCTACCTACACGAAGGGATGAAAGACGTCGCCGAGTGGATGAAGGACAGCCGCCTGAAACTGAACTCGGACAAGACGGAAGTCCTCATCCTGGGATCTTCGCCCTCCGCCTGGGACGACTCCTGGTGGCCCCCAGCCCTGGGCACTGCACCCAAGCCAACCGACCACGCACGCAACCTGGGCTTCATCCTGGACCCCTCCCTCTCGATGACCAGACAAGTCAACGCCGTCTCCTCATCGTGCTTCAACACCCTGCGTATGCTTCGCAAGATCTTCCGCTGGATACCGACCGAGACCAGGAAGACTGTCACCCAGGCACTCGTCACCAGCCGACTGGAGTACGGAAATGCCCTCTACGCCGGAACCACAGCCAAGCTACAGAAAAGACTCCAGCGCATCCAGAACGCCTCCGCCCGACTCATCCTGGATGTCCCCCGACGCAGCCACATCTCCAGCCACCTGAGGAACCTGCACTGACTCCCCGTCGACAAGAGGATCACGTTCCGGCTCCTCACCCACGCACACAAGTCTCTCCATGACCTGGGCCCCAAGTACCTCAACGACCGCCTGACCTTCTACACGCCTACCCGCCAGCTACGGTCCACCAGCCTCGCCCTCGCAGCCGTACCACGCATCCAAAGAGCCACCGCCGGAGGAAGATCCTTCTCTTACCTGGCTGCCAAGACTTGGAACTCCCTCCCCATCCACCTTTGGCTGACCCAGGACCATCTCGCCTTCAGGAAACAACTCAAGACCTGGCTGTTCGAGCAGTAGCATACCCCTCCCCCCAAGCGCCTTGAGACCCTCCCGGGTGAGTAGTGCGCTATACAAATGGCATGATTGATTGATTGATTAGTTCATTGTAAATGTTTAGGGTTTGCGCCAACGGGTCACCAAAACCTCTGAAGCGAAGTACAGTGTCAATATTATAATATAGAAAGTCACAATACATAAGCTGAAAGGAGCCACAAAAGGAGCAATGTTTGTTGTAATTTATCTGTTTCTGAAAACAAGCTGCTGACGTTACAGAAAAAAGGGAAAAACATGCAATAGCACTTTTTTCTAGATATAAATGTTTAAATATTGACACATAGCCACAAATTATAACTATGTCATAATGAAACAACTTACAACTCCGGAATATGTTTTTTGGCGCAAAACAAGAATACGATGCTAAAAAAGGGAACCTGCATCACAGATTGGCGACGCAGAAATAACTTGCGAAAATGAAACTAATCACACAATAGGTGTGGTTTATATAGTTTTTGATTATTTAGTAGTCTATGGAAGGAAGATTCGGCTCCGCCTATGTAGTTGTCATGTTTTACAGTTTACACATGCTCTGGTTTTAACTGTTTTACTTGTGTACGTGTTGGGAAAAGTTACAAACTGTGAAGCTCGATTTCCATAGTAACACGTATAAGGTCCTTATTATCTACATATGTTGGAGAGTTTAAAAAGTGTTAACCGGTAAACTATGTCCTTTGCATTCTCATGATTAAAAACTGCAAAATAAAAGATATAAACAAATATTGTTTACAATAGAAGAAAAAAAACATATTAATATTTGTTATCAATATGCTTTTTAATTTAAAAAAATGCCAGCATTTGTAAAGGGTAAAGCTACCCCCAGAAAGGTATGCCGGCGCTTGGGGCATTGGGAAGATTAAGCAAAGTGTTACCTACAGTGAGATAGTGGTGGGCTGAAGATGCTAATGGACTTTGGAATCGAACTGTGAATGCTGTTCTTGAAAGTCAGGTATTATAGGTTCTGCGTCATACTTTCACCACACTTATATATTAATTACTGCTAATTAAGATGAAAATATTCTTACATTATAAGTAGGGCTCCTTAATTTATGTTTTTACTGATTTTTACAGATAAATACAGACAGAAAAGTATTTATTTTCCTCTCTGTATTTCTTTTAAAGTGTGGATAAATACGGAAATTGGGTTATTTTTTGAGCATTTGTAAATGCTGTCAATGATGAGTATTAGGCCAATAGGTCTGTTGTTCTAAAAGTAAAAGGGTAAAAACAATAAAAGACTTTTAGTAAAGAGCCTTAAAGAGCAATATATATCCTCGTTTAAGAAAACTTGCACATTTTAATATGAAGGTTGTGCATAGTTTATCATCTAAGAGTGTTTACATGAGTGAAAACGGTTAGTCTTTCAGTCATGAGTGCATATTTATCAGTAAAATAAATGTGGAAATATACTCATTTCAGATTCATTTTTTTTACAAAACCTGAAATATATAAGGGTAAATACACATAAAATTATTTAAAAAATATATGGATAAATACGGATAAATACAGATGGAAATGTCCCAAAAATAAATACTATAAAACCAAGAGGTATAACTATAAGTTATAAAACACTACTGTTAAGTTTGTTGATTACTATAAAAAAGTATACACGTGTTTTTAAATTTTACTTAACAAACACTATAGGTTATAGGGTTATTGTAGTTAGAAATTAGCATTTAAAAACCCTTTGAAATTCACTGAAAAAACCTTAGGTTTCAGGTAGGTTATTGTTAGGAATTATCATTTGAGATGTCATCAGTGATGTCACTGACCATGCCATGAATCATGTAATATATGACATCATCAGCAGTGGATTGCAGGCGCGCGAGTTATAGTTAGTACAACTAACTATAAAAGAGGAATGTCAATGGTTTTGTATGAGTGAAATGTCCAGCTAACTATAACACCCCTGAAACCTTTGGTTTTTTAACCTGCCTGAAACCTATGTTTTTTTCTGTGTGTATATATATATATATTCACTGAAAAAACCATAGGTTATAGACCATATATAGTTAGGAATTAGCATTTACAAAACCTTGAAAATTCACTGAAAAAACCATAGGTTATAGACCATATATAGTTAGGAATTAGCATTTAAAAAACCTTTTTTTACTCACACAAAACCATTGAAATTCCATATATAGTTAGTAGTACTAACTATATATCGCGCACCCGCAATCCACTGCTGATCATGTCACATATTACATCATTCATGACATGGTCAGTGACATCACTGATGACATCACTGATGACATCTCAAATGACATCACTGATGACATCACTGATGACATCTCAAATGACATCACTGATGACATCACTGATGTCATCTCAAATGACATCACTAATGACATCACTGATGACATCACTGATGACATCTCAAATGACATCTCAAATGACATCACTGATAACATCTCATTTGACATCACTGATGACATCACTGATGACATCTCAAATGACATCACTGATGACATCACTGATGACATCTCATTTGACATTACTGATCACATCACTGATGACATCCTTCATGTGATATTATGATGAACCTCTTCAGACTCTTATATAATCTTAGATACACTCAGTATAAACATACACTCACAGACTGTCACTCATCCATGGAGTTACTCACACACCTAGTCAGTCATGCAAAGAATCAATCACACCTCCATTTCCTCAACTATACAGTTATACACACCTTACTTATTCAAACATATACTAAAACATATTTACTCACTCATACAATCCTGGATACAAGTTCACAATGATCCATACAGCCACTCACACATTCACTGGCTCTTATGCACAGTTATTTATATATGTCAACTCTCACATGTACTGTATTTTACATATGCACTTACTTTGACATGTAGCACTGAGATATCCATTCACTCACCAATACACTTATGCACACAGTCAACCGCCCATACAGTTGTTTCTATATGCACTTTTGAAGCCATACATCTAGTGAATCAACTGCTCACACATGTATGCACAGAGTCATACACCTCTCAACCACCAACACACACACTCAGTCTCCCATACAAATACTTGGGCAACCAATCAATAACCCATATAGTTAATCATATAGCTAATGATCAACACATGCAGCAGTTTACTGAACAACAGACATAATGATGCACAAATTAAGAGAGTTTAGTCACTAACCCATGCACTCTGTGAGACACATTTAATCACTCACTCATACAGTCAGTCATGCACCTACTAAATCCTTCATCCAGACACTTATAAATCCACTCATTATTCAATTTGTAAGACATATTTTAACTTTACAGAATTATACAGTCACTGGGTGTAGTCATCAGTGATGTCATCAGTGATGTCATTTGAGATGTCATCAGTGATGTCATCAGTGATGTCACTGACCATGTCATGAATGATGTAATATGTGACATGATCAGCAGTGGATTTCGGGTGCGCGATATATAGTTAGTACTACTAACTATATATGGAATTTCAATGGTTTTGTGTGAGTAAAAAAAGGTTTTTTAAATGCTAATTCCTAACTATATATGCTCTATAACCTATGGTTTTTTCAGTGAATTTTCAAGGTTTTGTAAATGCTAATTCCTAACTATATATGGTCTATAACCTATGGTTTTTTCAGTGAATATCATTGGTTTTTTAAAAGCTAATATCTATAGCTGTAAAATGTATTCTTCTTTAAATCCAAAAATATATTTTATATATTTATTAATAATTTTTTTAAAATATTTTTTTTGTTTCGCTCCCGGTCCGCGAACCGGGAAGCTTTCCGTTAGCTCAAATTGATGCCGCGACCCGGTCCGCGAACCGGTAAGATATCAACATAGTGACGGTATCGCGTTGCCGCGTAATGCGTCTTATGACGTACTGCGTTAGCGCACCCGGAAGTGCCCCGGGGCGCGGACCGAGGCGCGAAACGCAGCTCCCCGGAAGCGATCCGCGGCGCGTCGCGAAAGCGCGACGTATCGCGTTGCCGCGTAATGCGTCTTGTGACGTACCGCGTTAGCGCACCCGGAAGTGTCCCGGGGCGCGGACCGAGGCGCGAAGCGCAGCGACCCGGAAGCTAACCGGGGCGCGTTCCGCAGCGCGTAACATGAGCGTGAGAGGTCATGTGACTTGTTAATAAAACTTTTCATTGGTTCATTTCACTTTTGGTTTCATAATGATGTAAGGCTAGGTCAGGTGACCTAAAAATAACACTTTTCATTGGTTGAGAAGTATTGTTTTTCCCAAATGATGAAAACCCCTCCTTCTTTCCTCACTCTGACTTTCATCATTGTGAGAGGAAGACCTTTACTACTATATGAGAAATGGCTTCATTGGTAGCTTCAGCTGGTGCACCCCCACCACCACCTCCACCTCCTCATGGGAAGAGAGGACCACCTCCCCAGGTCATTACCAACACTGAGGAGGAAGAGGAAGAAATGGATGAGGAGGGAGAAGAACCACAGTTCTTAGAAGAGGTGCCCCGGGTTTCCAGAAAGAAAGCCAGTTTCATCTGGCAGTTTTATTCGATCCCTCGTGGCCAAAAAAAAGTCAATGCGAGGTATGTCACCTGCCTCATATGCAAAGAACAATTATCCAGAGGGACGGACAAGAAATATAGTTACGGAAATCACACAATGCACAGGCACATGACAAGGAAGCATCCACTAAATTACAGCCGGGCGGAAATAAGGGATATGCAGGACAATCCAAGATCAACTCCTGTGGCCAGACCAAGAATACCAATTTCATTAACACCAGAAGAGGCACGGGAAACTGTGCCAAATATACAAGAAAATTTTGGCCACATGATACATTCTTGTATGCACTGTCGTGCGTTGTTAGCGTGTGGCAACATGAGCATCAATGCACTCAACCTGGCGTATGAACACCATAATTGCCCTAACCGCCCCCAGTAATTTTTTTTTTGCTCCTGTTGAGCCCTTTTCAACGCCTGTTTTTTGTTGTTTCCCCCCCCCCAAAAAAAAACAAAAAAAATATAAAATCGTTCAAAAAATACAAAAAAAACAAAAAATGTTCAAAAAATACAAAAAAATATAAAACAACAAAAATATAAAAAAAAAGTTCTTTTCAGAACTACCTTCCCTTTAAAAAAAAATTGCTAGAATGTTTAGCACTCTGGCAAGCTCTATTTCTTTTGGTTCGCTCCCGGGTTAGCTTCCCGGTACGCGGACCGGGAGCTAACCCAAAAATAAAAAAAATAAAAAAAAGAGTAAGTATAAGGAAAGTAAACAGAGAGTGATGTTAAAAGAAAGACAGCTATAGGGAGTAAAGAAGAGATACTGTTTAATAGATCTATTTACCGAAGAAAAGACGGAAGAGGGTATAATTGTGAAAAACAAAATAGATAACGAAGTGAAAGAAAAAAAAAGAGAGTATAACATTAACAAAGAAGAGTTTCTTGGAGAATGTGAGTGAATGTTCAAAATAAGATTAAAACATGAGGAATAACAGAGAGAAAAAATAGAAAACAGAAAAAAAAAATAACAGAAAAAGATTAATTGAAACAGCAAAGAAATGTAAGTAACATAGAGCCATATCATCAACATAGGCAATAAAAGTTTTGCAGCTTTTATTGGCAGAAATGTGTCGCTAAAGCTGCTTTTGCGGCAGAAAACTGCCGCTAAAACCACTTTTGCACCAGTTTTCTGCCAATAAAAAGAGCAATAATTTTATTGGCTGTGTTCATAATATGCCCCTTAGTGTGCTTCAACTACACAGAGAAAGCATTATGAACAAGTAGTGATAGAGTGATCAGTCAAAGACCCTAAGAGTAATAGAGACGGAGTGAGTGAACAAGAGTGAGGAACTATGAGAAGAGAGGGACTGAGAAAAAGAGTGGAAGGAGTTGAGTAAGTAGGTAATAGAGAAAGGAATGAGGGAAGTAGCAAAGGCAGGAAACTGAGGGTTAAAGAAATGAAGCAGTGGAACTAATAGTAGGTGAATGTGATAGAAATGTAACGAAAAGAGTACAAAGCATTTACCTTATAATTGTCGTTAAATTACTCACTTTTTGTTTTTATACTTTCAATCTGTGAAAGAGAGAACAAACATTTCAAAAATATTAAAACATGTATTTAAAAATTACAAAAGACAAGGGAAAAGATTGAAGGACAAACAGTTTTTCAACAACTTTGACACTTACAGAAGCTTCTGCTTCTCCAGGCCCCCTACACAGTCCTAAAGATATACATTTTAAACTAACAGTATCTTGATGCAGATGAAGTGAGGCCTATCTTAAAACATGGTGCATCTTTTGCATTGCTGTTGTCTCAGAAAAGTGTCGCAAGACACTAAAATTTTAAATAATTGCTTCAGGATGCCAATAAGATGTGTCCTATCCAGAGGTTTGTTTGAGGTGAGGCCTACTCAGGGTTGCAGATGAAATTTCGAGTTGTTGAAGAGAATAGAGGACATAATACATGTCAAGGTCTACCAATGAAGTGAGTCATGTCCACTGCACTCTTGAACAAAGTCCAAACCTCCTATGTTTCCCTGGACAGACCTAAACTTGATCTGCACAATGTGATTCGTAATGATAGGAAACACAGGTGATGTAATTGAAATACGTGCAATTTATTTTGCTCATTTCACAATCACATCACTTGTGTTTCCTTTGCTTAGGTATCTCATTGTGCAGATGTAGTCTAGCATATGAAAGAATACGCAGAAGTGCAGCACTGCATGCAACAACTTTGACACTTACAGAAGCCTCACCTTCTCCATGCCTCCTACACAGTTCTACATATACATCATAAATGCAAACAGTACAAAATTAATTATACATGTTAAATGGTTTATTTTTGCTGTTCTCAGAATGTATCAAAATTCACTAAAAACAGTGACTTGAAGGTATTCATCATATAACAGCGGGGAAAAAAGACACAATCAAAATGATTGTGTTTAAAAAACCCATACAACATAAGAAATCAGAATTCAGAACTCCTTAAAGTTAACTTACTTTCCATGACGTCAAAGGATGTCCTATGAACAGCTTACACTCTTTTGTGCTGTTATTACTTTCAGCCCGCCACTTTCTGAAAGAAAATCTCCATCGTTTTTAAAAACATGTTACATGCAATAAATGACTTCTTGCTCTCTACCACAAGTTTCCACAAGGCCAAATCTTGTCAGACCCATTTATAACTCTTGGATTTCTTGTAAGCCAATCCCGTCATTTGGCATTTCCGCAACTTTCAGAATTAAAATGTTGAAGATCATTTTCACAATCCTGGAATAGTAATATCTTCCCCTTCTTGCTCAGTCATGTTCTACATTTCCTATGACACTGATACTGCTTACTATGAAGCAGACTTACACTAACTCTATGACTACTACAATTATTTAATTCTCTACATCACTTTCAATCACAAAGCAATGTAAAACAGTAGACAGCGTTGCAGACTTACATTCCCTCTACTCTATGTTTTGATTGGCTGCTTCAATTAGCTTATAAAAAGAAATCGTTTTTCTGAACTCATTCAAAGTGCACTTATTTCTCCATGACGTCCAGTCTTATGGTTAGAAGTTATGTCTCTGAACTACACTTATCCTCAAGGCCAAATTGTGTAGGAGCCATTAGAACTTCTTGAAATTCCACAGAGCACATCCCGAGATTATTTCCCTAAAATTTTGGTTTTAAAAACACCAGGTAAGAGTTTTTAAGGTCATACAGCAATTTTTTTTTGAAAATTAAAACAGAATCGTTGCAGAATGACCAGCCATTTCTAGACTTTAAATAAGCTGTGTAATGTCCTGATGTTATTGAAGGGCCGTCATGATATATAATTGCTGCAGTTACAAAAGTCCTTCCTGATATTGACAACTGCGAAGCTACAAAATTTTCAATTAAAGTTGTCAATTTTGTTCCATCAGGCCTACATCGTTGGAACATTAAAATGACATACTGGCCATATGTTCGTATAAATAATGTGGACATCATTTCAGATTTACATTGGCTACACTCCATGTTGTGATCAGCTGCTTTTACTAGCTTATTAAAGGAGACTGATTTACTGTCTGGCAAAGTTAAATATATAAATCTTTCTGAGTCTACACTAGTAGTACTTGATACCATACAGTTCTCGCAGTCATGCTGCCATTGATAAGAAAGCCCAAACAGCTGATCTACATCTACACCTTCAGCATGCAATACATCAAGCATATACATTAAAAACTCCTGACAATCTTGCTGAATATTTTGAGAGAATTGTGTTTGGCCTGAACATCTGTCTAACAGATTTCGAATTTCAGACACACTTTCTATGTTTCTTCTATCAGTGCTACATTTCTCTAACACAGAATTTAACAAACTGCAAAATCTTTGATCAGAATTGACCACAATCTCTTCTTTTACATTTTCTAGAGAAAACAAAACATTAACCACTACATTAGCATAGCAGTTGACACCAGAACTGTTTTCAAATTGAAAACCAACAACATCTTCAACAGAATCCTTTTTGTTTCTGCTTGTAATTTTAGGTTCATCGACTTTTCGTCTTTTTGCTACAACCTCCCCAGTATTGGTCACATTTCTTCGTTTCCGGCCTACCACACGTTTCTCAAACAAAGGATACTGAGGCAAATGTGGCGCATACTCTCTTCTTAACCTATTGTATTCCTTAACACAATCTAGATCCGCACAAATGTTTGTGACATCACACTCAATCAAGTACAATCCCGATAAAGTTCTAACTCGTGACAATGCCACATATGCCATACCCTCCTTGAACACAGAACTGCCAATATTCACCAATGCACAGTCTACACTTAAACCTTGCGATTTATGGATTGTCACCGCATATGCCAAGCAAACAGGAAACTGCTTACGGCGAGCATATAAGTCTTTTACAAGCAAAAATCTAGCAGAGCAACAACCAATTAGCTGTACTTCCTCAATGCCATCAAATTTAATTTTTAAAAATTCAATTCCATCTCTATTTCTGTATTTTACAAAATCAACAACATTACCCATTGATCTATTTACCAGACCTCTTTCAACATGTAAATTCCTTCTTAAAATTATACGGCAGTTCAAGCACACATTCAGAGTCTTTTCAAAACCTGCAGTTTTAGATATACTCTTCTCTAATGAATCCAATTTTGTTTTCAGATTCTCAGACAAAATAATTGTTGATCCCATATGCTCTACTCTGTCAATAGCTTCCAGTTTCACAATCTCTTGCTTTTCTAAATGCAACATTTTGTTGTTGAATTTGGCACATTCTGCAAGAGTTGGCATCAAACATATTCCAGATTTCTTATCAGTAATTTTCTGAAAAATATTCTCAGGCACAACATCTTGTTCTGGATATAAATTTGATAGTAATCGTGCATGTAAAGCTTCTTTCCCATGCTCGGTCACTTTTCCAATTCTAACATCTTGTAGAATAGTCTTGTAAACTTCATCCTTCGCCTGACGCATATTTTCATGCAGTTCAGCATAATTGAAGTTTAACCATATATTGATGTTGCCAATGCTGCCTAGGCACTTCCTGGTATCTTCATGCGTGAGCATTTTGAACACAGGTTGCCCTTTCACTGGTGTCAGCTGCAGAAGATCTCCGAAAACAATGATGTGTTTGCCACCAAATAACACATCATACTCTGTTTTGAGAACTTCTTGCATTCTCAAATGCACAAAGGCAAGCATGACATTGGAAACCATGCTTACTTCGTCAATGATAAGAAGTTTCATTTTCCTCAAGATTCTTGAAACTTCAAAACAAGCATCTCCCGATAGCTTGTGATATTGTAATTTGTTGTCATGCTCCACTGGCAGCATCAGTAAACGATGTAAAGTAATCCCTTTAATGTTATGTGCTGCCAGTCCAGTTGGAGCGGTGACAACACAAGACAGCGATGACTCTGTCCTTTCCTGCAAATAGCATGAAATTGCTTTAATGAGGAAACTTTTTCCAGTTCCCGCTTCTCCACTCACGTACAGTCGGACAGGCTTCAACGACGTACATGAGCACTCTTTCTTGTCATGACTTAATCCATGATCAATTTGCATGGTAACTTCGTCATATATTTTCCTCTGCTCAACGTTGAGTTGTCTTTCCAACTCTTCTAAGTTAACCGCATCCTCCTGAGCATGTGCCATGGCTCTTTCCACTTCATTCATGGCAGTGGCAGCTTCATTTTCGATAACAGGTCCTCCTAGTGGATCCTGACTCAATGAAGCAGAACTCTGACTGTCCTGAGAACTGTCTCTGGCAATCTCGGCTGCAATCGTTGCTTCCTGCTCAATTTCCGCATTCAACATTTCTACATATTTGGGAAAAGCAGGACATTCTATGGTCTCCTTGGCGGCATTGAAAGAGTCTTCGTAATAGAGGAAATCTCCAAGCAGTTCCTCTTCTGCACGCCAAGGCTTGAAAAGTTGCAAAAGTGCTAAATAGAAAAACTCCTTTTTTTCAGGAGATTCGCCACTCAATTTTCGATGGTTTACCAAGTGGCATTTTCTTTGCTTGACCAGACATCCGTCACTTCCTATTACAGCATACACTCCTTTCTCAGTATCTTCTTTGATGTTCCTCTTGAATATGTAATTTTGAAGAACCTCATACAGACAAACATTGTCGAGGTGACTGCTTCTATTTGGATAATATGTATCCAACATGTTGGTCTTCAAAATGTCGGTACTGTTTGGCTCCTTTTCCGCCAAATACTCAATTTCCCGCACAGGTTTCAGAACTCGATTACGCGTTGCAGCAAGACCAAGACTCGCCCAAACGATACTCCTGGACTTGGCATAGAGACTTGCTGAAGACAACCGGTCAGAGCATTCGTAAGCTCCAATTTCTCGATGCGACAACATCTTCAGACTGAAACTGTACAACTTCTTGCTGAGGCTCTTTTCATGGGAAATGTCCTCCCACATATCCTTCAATTCTGTCTTCTCTTTTTTGGTGATGTAAGACGTCACATACCGAGCCACAGCCATACAGTTATCAGCCACAAACTGTATATCCATGTTAGCATTCCACATGGACAAAATCACCGGGTTGTAGTCGTTGATGTACTTGGACTCTTCGTTCCTCTTCAAATTGTATGTGTTTTTAGGTGATTTCTTCATGACATTATGTCGCAGCGAAGACATCAAACTGTTTACTCTTCCTTTAGAAATCACCGGTCGTGGAAAGCCGAAACGACATTTGGTGTAGAATTTGTCCTTGTTTCGGAATTTACGACGGCAGTACTTTCCACATCGATGGCTTTGGAAACGCAGAACTTTTTCTCTTAGGCTTTTCTTCTCCTTTGCGTTTGGAACAGCACACGTAGAATACTGTTGGATGAAACTCATCACTGAGTCTTCTGGATCCGTTCCAAATTTAGGTGCATCCTTGATCCACAGCAACATATGTATATGAGGAGCACCTCTTGCTTGGTACTCCTTTCTCCAGAAGAAATCCAACACCTCTCCAAGAGGTGGATTCTTCTTATTCATGATGAAAGACATCATAGCTTCAAATCTATGATTGAAGTACCTACATACATTGACTGGATCCAAAGAGCACAGTTCTCCGGGTGTCTTGAATTCGATGTTATCTACGTTAGCATTTGCCTCTCGTAGAAATTCAAGTAAGTCTTCCCAGCCATACTCGGCACAGCTCAGAGTGAGGAACCATGTGGGAGTACCTAAGTTCCTCAGCATACATTTTAAATCACCATGACGACGGTACCAGTACTCATTAGTACCACGCTGACACGCCATGAGATTAATCAGGTGAGAATCCAAAATACTGTCTTGGACATTGACTTTATCCATAAAGTCACTTGCCGAGATGTTTTGCATGTGTATACCACTTTTCAAGATGTGGTTCACTGCATATGACAGTCCAGACAGATCGCTTTCAAACAGGAGATGAAACAAATAGGGAATGCATTGTCGAAACCTAGCATCTCCTGCATACAATCGCAAAGTCCGGTATTCAGAAGCAGGAATTTGATGAGGTCGCTCATCATATCTTCCTCCCTGACCTGTTGGAAAAAGCTGTGGGAAACACCGAGCTTCCAAACTTTCCTCCCAAACACTAATGGGACTCCCTTTGGCTTGTTTCATTTGAAACAACTCAATAGCATTCCCCATGACTTCCTTGGAATGCAAAGGATGAACACTATAATGTTCATATATTTCTTCACTAGTAGAGGGTTCTACTTTCTCAATTTGACCAGCACACAAATCGCTATCCTCTTCCTCACTTACTTCCTCTTCTGCAACATATACATTCTTATAGTATTTATTATTTTTTTTCAAATACAATGTTGCCTTTTTAACTTTCCTAACATCTACTAAATCTTGCCATATTTTCTTATTCTTTGTCGGAACCCCATTAACTAAGATAACCAGAGGTTCCTCTTCCACTTTTTCTACTCCAATTGTGTTAATGTTTTTCTTCAAATCTAGAGGCAAATAAACAACTCTTCCCTTTAATCCTCTCTGTAAATCTGATGGAGGCAATTTCCCTGTCTTTGGCTCCATTCTTACAATAGCCTGAAAGGGATGGATACTTTGAATCAAAATAGATTCATAAGTATTTAAATCCTTCAATTCAGAAGGAATCTCAACCAATTCCAGATTATTATGAACTGCTCTAGCAGGCATCTGGTTTTGATTTAATTTGCAACAACAATAAGTACACACACGTTGATCGAATCCCAAATCAAAACAATTTTCTACCATCAAGTATGTTGCAAAATCCTTCCATTCACTATTATTTTCCCTTTCACTTTTTGCATATAAATCCACTAACTTAGTCTGATTCTTATAATAAGTGCGTCGACAACACACACAAGTGAAATTAGGCCTCTCACTTGATTTCACCTGAAACGTCGCAATTTCTCTCTGGAAATTATCTGTACTGGAAACCTGTACACTATCTTCCACATTACCCTCTTCTTCTGGGTCAATTTCAACATTCTCCTCTTTACTTCCAAAGTAACAAAACTCAATTTCTTCACATATGTTCTTCACATCTATTTCAGAACCATGCAAAAGAGCAGCGCATAATTGTTTAAGCATAATTGCTGGACTCTTAGCATAATACAACATTCTAACTAATTTCCTCACTTTATTATGATGCACTGCTAGCATCCTGAAATGATGAAAAACACTCTGGCATACTCTCCTGGAAAGACAAGCCAGTGAATGACCATGCAAACCTGTCACTTCTCTCACTCTGCAAGGATCTAATTCTTGCAACAACCTTATTTTCTGCTTCAAACTTTTCTTATTAAATGACCGTACAAAATCACAAAGCAAATTGATGGAATCCTGTCGCACACTACAAATACTACTACACTTCCAGGTGTACACAGGACCCTTAGCACGTCTTCCTAAAACCTCATTACATAACACCTCTTCTGTCTCTGTTGTCACAAGTTTTTCTTTTTCAACTGGACAACCATCTTTCACTTCATAAGCACGACCACTGGTGTCAACTGCATGCACCAAATCATTATCCTGGAAATAACTCTCCTCATTAAAAAATGCCTCACAGCTTGAACTATGCATCCATTCTCCAGAAAAAACTTCACAAAAATTACTACGATTAACTATTCTCTTCCATCTACTATTTCTTTTGAAATCATAAATTGCCTTGTTTAGCTTCCTAATTCTATTGATTATCAAAATAAATAACTTACGTTTAATTTCAAATGCCTGATCAATAACTTTCTCAACTTTTTTTTTTCTCTTATAAAAAACCAGTTTCTGTTGACCTTTCTTAATATTTTTTAACAAATTGCCAATTATCCTGTTGCGGAACATTCGTTTACGAATGTCCCTAAACTGTTGTTTCCTTCTACTATCATGCACAGAGTTATCTCTTGCTCTAGCAGTAACATTTTTGATTGGCCTTTCCTTTCCATTTGATTTGCTTCTCTTTTTATGGACTGAAACATTTTCTGTAGTAATATTTTTTTTACTACACATATTTCTTATGAAATATTTTGTGCTCTTACCCGGTGCTTTCTTCGTGACTTGACAAATCTTTTTGTTAGAGGACTGCTGCTTATTTTGTTTCACCTGCTGTCTTTGACGTTTTGCAGCCTTTCTCTGTCTTTCTATTGTTGGCATGGTGAAATCTTGAAATGATCTGCAGTTGAATCTGTGGTAATATATAATAAAAAATGTTATTAACCATTATTACCAAACAGTAAATCAATAACAGTGATCAAAAACTTAACACACTACTTGACATTTTAAATAGAAGATTTTTTAGTCCTTGGCAAATTTACAATACAGAAATAGCAGAAAAGAAATGACATTTATATTTATGTTACCTGTGCTATTTTATATGTGAATCTGATCTAATTTTATGAGCATATTTTAATATTTTATTGAAGACACTACACATAACCTGTTTTTGAAGGTGTCTTTATTTTTAAATTAAACGGTTTACATTTTTACTTTTTATTAATTATACATTTTAAAAATAAATGTTTATATTTCCATAGGCTCAAGCAGGTCAGCTTCCCACCCTATGTCATATAATTCGGACAAATCTGCATCCTCATCACGCTCTTCTTCATCCTCAGGATTTAAATCATCCAATGGATCAACATCCACTGATGTTTCAATTACAAGTTCAATGATGAGGTCAAAATCAACTGATTGCAGATTGTCGCTCATGTTGATGTTGTCTTTATCTTTAAAGAAAGATAACAACAATGAGATGTTGCAGAGTAAGAGACAAATCTCAGAGATTATAATAGTAAAATTGTTTAACAAGAGTAATATTTTGCAGCTAATATTTAGCCATGTCCAGCAATGCTGATCAGGTGAAGACTATGTCTAATTTTTCAGTGAACAGGACTCATCTCTTCTTAACCTTGGATAAGCCTCACCGACTCTGTGTGTCCTGCACATACTTAAATGTAAAGGGGCAGATTTATGTTAAATGGCACATCCCCAGGCATGCACCAGTTAATGTGCACCGCTGCTCTGCCATCCATGGTGTGCCGTATTTACAATCAGATAGGAGAAAGCTGCGTCAAAACCCTGCGCCTGCTTTAAGCAGGCATAGGTCTTGACGCAACATTGTGGAGATGGGGCACCCCTGAGCCTTGCTTGAGCTGCATCGCACTTGCGATACAACTCCAGCAATCACTACCTTTACAGCACAGATACATCACGCATCTGTGCCATTTTTGCCCCATGATGCCCCGCATTGTAAATGCAGCACACCATGGGTGGCGGAACAGCGGCGCAGGATGACTGACACATCCCTGGTGATGCACCAGTCATCATAAATCTATCCCTAAGCTTCTTATCTTGTTACAGATGAACCGCCATATGTACCATCAAACTATTTTGCATTTCCTAAATAGCGAATTTTAAGGAATAAATAGCAATTCTTTACCATTCCTAATTTGCAATGAGCAAATTGCTAATTGCAAGTTACCCATTCATTTCCATGGGCTAGGAGGCTCATAGGAATGAAGGTTTAATTTGCGATTAGCAATTTGCTCATCACAAATTAGGAATTTTTCCAAGGGTGCAGGGGTGTCTCAAGAACACCCTGCTGCACCCCTGAAAAAGAAATTTGGGGGCATATGGCACACATACATGCCCTAAGGACATTTATTGGCGTCATATGGCACCTTTTGTTTTTTGGAAAAAAATGCTTTTTGAAAAGAATTCGCAAATTACCACAAACTAGAAGTTGGTGGTAGTTTCCAAATCCTTAATGTCATTTTTTACATATTTTTTGTTTGATACATTGCATTTAAGGAATCGCAAAATTTGTAAATCCTTCAGTGCAATCGCAAAATAAGGAATAGCAAATTTTGAATTAAGGACATTTTAAGTCATTTCCACATGTGCAGTGTTTTCAAATTATGATTTGAAAATCGTTTTTGGGGAAAAGCAATGGTTTGCAAATTTATGACAAGGACATAATGGTGTATGCTTCTCTATAAGGCATTTCAGTGTCTCTGATGTCATTTTTCCCATATTACATTATAAGACCTTTCCCCATGGAACACATTCCTTGTAAATATGCTCCCACCTGTGCATGGTGAATTTAGATTTTGACTGTTTGAGTCACATAGCCATGTTAAAAGTGACCCAAAAAAACGCTTTAAAAAAACACATTCATGTGTCTTAAGGACATTTTAAGTCATTTCCCCATGGACAGTGTTTTGTAAGTGGCGCAAAAGAGGCATACACCTATCATAAATCTGTCCCTAGCATTTTAAATGATTAATTCAGGATGACGATAAGATGTGGCCTATCCAGAGGTTTGTTTAAGGTGAGGCCTACTCAGGATTGCAGATTAAAGTTACGCTTGATGAAGAATACAGAGGACATAATACATGTAAAGCTCTACCAATGAAGTAAGTGATGTCCACTTCATTGCGCCAGTCATCATAAATGTATCCCTAAGCTTCTTATCTTGTTAGACATCAACCGCCATATGTATCATATAACTATTTTGCATTTTCAAAATAGCGAATTTTAAGGAATAAATAGCGATTCTTTACCATTCCAAATTTGCGATGAGCAAATTGCTAATTGCAAATTACCCATTCATTTCCATGGGCCAGAATGCCCATATGAATGAAGGTGCAATTTGCGATTAGCAATTAGCTCATCGCAAATTAGGAATTTTTCCAAAGGTGCAGGGGTGTCTCAATAACACCCTGCTGCACCCCTGAAAAAGAAATTTGGGGGCATATGGCGCACATAAATTTTAACAACATTCCTTTACCTCAAAAACGATTTTCAATTCATAATTTGAAAACACTGCCTACAGGGAAATTACTTAAAATGTCCTTAAGACACATGAAAGTGTTTTTTTATTGCCTTTCCAGCATGGTTGGGTCACTTTTAACATGGCTATGTAACACAAACATTTAAAATCTAAATTTGCCATGCACAGGTGGGAGCATATTTACAAGCAATTTGCGCCACAGAGAAAGGTCTTACATTAAAATGGGAAAAATAACATCAGGGACAGTCAATTGCCTTATAAAGAAGCATACACCATTATGTCCTTGTCATAAATTTAAAAACAATTCCTTTTCCCCAAAAACGATTTTCAAATCATAATTTCAAAACACTGCACATGGGAAAATTACTTAAAATGTCCTTAAGACACATAAAAGCGTTTTTTAATTGCCTTTGCAGCATGTTTGTATCACTTTTAACATGGCTATGTAACACAAACATTCAAAATCTAAATTTTCCATGCACAGGTGGGAGCATATTTACAAGCAATTTGCGCCACATAATTCATAATTTTCTCCTTAAAGCACACTATTCTCTATCTAAATTAAAGAAATATTTTCTCACCTTAGCAAATACTTTGAGTTTGAAAACAGTCTCAGAAACACACCAATTTGTCTTCAGCAGAGCAAAAGGTATGCACTCCAGAGTCTGCAGCTATCAAAAGCACAGAAATGCTGTAATTCTTCACACATATCTCTCATGTCACCCAATCAAAACTCTTCCCTCACTTTTTTTCAAATGAAAACCCTTCCCCCCTCTGCCCTTTCTGCCTTTTTTGCATAGCAACCACCTCTTGGAAGACCTCTGGTGTTTGCAAGTTCACACAACAATGTTGCAATTGAACTCTGAACTCTCAGTGCACCTGCATATCCAGTGCATTCTTTCATTTAATGATTTTTTATTGACCATTCAAAATACATCTTTCAAATAACTCATCTGTGCACCCTAACTTTCTGTTTTCAGCAATCAAAATCCACCAATCACTGTTACTGCTTCATGAACACAGAAACTCCACAGTTTTTTTCATTTTAAACTCTCATTTTTTCAACTGCCATTTCATTGCCACACTTCATCTGACTGCAGGAGAACCTTCTCTCACCATGTTTTCTGTCTGGATTGTTGGACATAGTTATATTCACTGGGCTCAAAGGTACGCTGAAAACAGGAATTTACCTAACCTCAATTTACAAGATGTGGAAATTAAGTGGTTTGGCCACAGAGGATTAAAATGTCACCAATTGATACCATTGGTGAAAACCTTTATGCATTTGCCCAAACCTGACCTGTTAATTGTGCACTGTGGAGGTAATGATTTGGGCACTTTGACTGGGGTAGGTCTGGAAATGCTTTTAAAGGACACCTTTGAGCAATTGATGGCACTTTTTCCTCAGACTGCCTTGGTATATTCAAATATATGCCAAAGACAGAAATGGAGGTGGTCAAACCAATTTTGTCCACAAATTGAGAAGTCGAGGAAGCATGTAAACAAATCTGTTTCAGCTTACATGAGAGACCATGGAATGGGCTCCATGTACAACAATAACTTGCGTTACTACATGCAAGATATCTACAGAGGAGATGGAGTTCACTTCTCAGATGAGGGCAACAGAATTTTCACTCTGAATTTAAGACTGTGCATTGGTACCTACTTATAAGTACCTAAATGTACCATAAACCCAAAAGCTCTTCTCAGAGCTACCCTACATCTGATCACTCACAATTATTATTTTACTCTAACATTTTTCACTAATTTTCAACAAAGTACGCTCCCTGGGGCGCTACCTGGTACGCGAACCGGGAGCTAACCTCGCGAAATTTTTAAAAAAAGTTTTTTTTTCGCACATATAAGCCTCCTCAGCCACCCTCACAAAACCTAGGGGGTCAAGATAAGTCTACCGTGCACCCTTCTACCCATTCTGAACATTATTTGCCCTCCATCTTGTATCTTAATTCGACCGAAACACAAAATGGTGGACTCCCGTAACGCTTAAGGTTCGCGAACCGGGGCGCTCAACGGTTCGCGTACCGGGTCGCTCCCTGGGAAGCGCACCATCAAAAAAGGTGGGAAAGTAGTTCACAGAAAAGCCACTGGAGACAATTTCACCAAATATAGATTAGCTCATACTACATACCAATCCCTACCATTTTCACAAATTTGATTGGAATTCCATTTAGCCATTTAGCCTGTAGACCTCTCTAAATACCGTGAGGTAAATTACTTCACAAAACACATCTGAAGTGTTGGAATTGACAACCAATTAATATGTTACTTTCATTTTCTACTTTTTTTACCTGACATTTCATTGGTTATATACCTGAATATATATAAAGCAAGAGAAGAAAACACAGCCATTTTGACTACTACTTCTTGGTGTACATTTCAATAGGATTTTCACTAATTCCTTCAACTTCTTTCTAAAGGTAAGTTTTTATTTTTAAAACTGAAGTATATTGTGCACTATAAGTTAATATGGTAAACTTTTTCTGATAGTTATATACTATCCCTCTGTAGTAGTTATAGATTTAGATAGACTTCTCTGTTATAGTTATGGATGGAGTTAGGCTTCTCTTGTATAATTATGAATTTACTTACGTTAAATCACATACACTTTTTTATATTCCTACTTCCACTCTGATACTATACACTGCCCAAAGATAAATTCACTGATAAAAACTGCCTATCTAAAATTAATCCCAACAGTGCCCTATCTCTACTAATATATATTTTTTTAATCTAAATTTCAGGCAAAATGGAAGGCGAACAGAAAGTTGAATTTCAAATTGTCCTGCAAGAGAGCAGCCAAGAAATCATTGATGAAAATGATATTGAATTTTTCGATGAAACTTTAGACAAAGAACTACTGCAATGTGTACAAGCAGTAGATAACCTCCTTGAAAATGAGGACATTTTACACCCTCAGAGACTACAATGTATATTCAATGATAATTATGAAATTTCTGACAATGAAATGTTAGAAAGTTTAATAAATTATGAAACACAATCACAATAAAAAAAAATGCTTAAAAAATAAAGAAAATAAAAAATAATCAACAAAACCAACAATCAATTAACATACAGCATTTGAAAAGTCTATCATTCATATTTCATTGTAGTACGCTGCCTAGAACGCTTCCCGGTTCGCGGACCGGGCGCTACCCACGCAAAAAAACAAAAAAATTATTATTTTTTTTTGCCCCGCGGGGCCCTTTTAAAGCCTCCACATTAAACCTAGGGGGTCAGGGAGGATCTACTATGCCCCCTTATGGTTATTTCCCCCTTTGTTTTGGCCTCCTCTTGTCTCTCAATCCTACCGAGAGACAAGATGGCGGCCGCTCCGGACTGTTTAGAATGTTGACAGACACCGGAGAGCCAATCAGCTTCGCTACGCGAAGTTCTGGTACGCGCCCCGGTCCGCGAACCGGGGCGCTGCCCGGTCCGCTGTTACAGATATATATCTTTTTTTAAACGTTAATTTCTCAAAATCCACTGGAGCACATATATTGAGACCTACAAAAGGCACATCGGGCTACCAGTCCCTACAATTTTGCCAAGTTTCGTGCAAATCCATTCAGCCGTTCGGGCTAAAAGTGAGGCCAACCGCCCTATGGAAAACTCAATGTTAAAAACACGTTTTGGGACCCCCCTTTTTTCTCGGCCCCCCCCTGGACGAAACCCCCCCAAATTTTCGGGGGCTGCTCAGAAACAAAATGTTCCATTTTCCAGAAAATTTCAGCCAATTCCGTCCACAAACGCCAAAGTTATTAGACATAGAATTTTCAAAAATCCCATAGGGAAAAAATCCTAACTATATATACCTACTGGCGACCGCCAGTAGGTAATATATACATATATATATATATATATATATATATATATATATATATATATATATATATATATATATATATATATATATATATATATATATATATATATATTCACTGAAAAAACCATAGGTTATAGACCATATATAGTTAGGAATTAGCATTTACAAAACCTTGAAAATTCACTGCAAAAACCATAGGTTAGAGACCATATATAGTTAGCTGGACATTTTATTGACATAAAACCAATGAAATTCCATATATAGTTAGTTGCACTAACTATATATCGCGCACCCGCAATCCACTGCTGATGATGTCACATATTACATCATTCATGACATGGTCAGTGACATCACTGATGACATCACTGATGACATCTCAAATGACATCACTGATGACATCACTGATAACAACATCCAGTGACTTTTTGTTTCTATAAAGTTTAAATATGTCTTACATATTGAAGAATGAGTGGATGTGTAAGTGTCTGGACGAAGGATTTAGTAGGTGCATGACTGACTGTATGAGTGAGTGATTAAATGTGTCTCACTGAGTGCATGGGTTAGTGACTAAACTGTCTTAATTTGTGCATCATTATGTCTGTTGTTCTGTAAACTGCTGCATGTGTTGATCAGTAGCTATATGAGTAACTATATGGGTTATTGATTGATTGCCCAAGTATTTGTATGGGAGACTGAGTGTGTGTGTGGCTAGCTGGGAGGTGTGTGACTCTGTGCAGATCAATCTGTACTTGTATCAATGATTGTATAAGAAGGTAAGTATGTGTTAGTATATGTTTGAAAATGTAAGGTGCTCTATGTTTAACTGTATAGACAAGAAAATGGAAGTGTCATTGATTCTTTACAGGACTGACTAGGTGTGTGAGTAACTCCATGGATGAGTGGCAGACTGTGAGTGTCTGTATAGGTGTATGAGTGCATATGATAGTGTTGTAAAGATGAGTGATTGTATGTATGAATGATTGTATGGGTGAATGAGTGAAGGTGTGTGTAGACGTAGCAATCAGTGAGTGCGTATGTAGTAACTAGTATTGGTGTGTCAATGGTTTCAAAAATTATACTCTCTTTTTAACACTGGGTGAAACAGAGGTTATATTAATATGTGAGGAGATGCATTGTATTGTCACATGAATGATATCATCAGTGATGTGGTCATTGATGTCAAATGAGATGTCATCAGTGATGTCATCAGTGATGTCATTTGAGATGTCATCAGTGATGTCATCAGTGATGTCACTGACCATGTCATGAATGATGTAATATGTGACATCATCAGCAGTGGATTGCGGGTGCGCGATATATAGTTAGTGCAACTAACTATATATGGAATTTCATTGGTTTTATGTCAATAAAATGTCCAGCTAACTATATATGGTCTCTAACCTATGGTTTTTGCAGTGAATTTTCAAGGTTTTGTAAATGCTAATTCCTAACTATATATGGTCTATAACCTATGGTTTTTTCAGTGAATTTTCAAGGTTTTGTAAATGCTAATTCCTAACTATATATGGTCTATAACCTATGGTTTTTTCAGTGAATTTCAATGGTTTTTTAATAGCAAATATCATAAGCTGTCGAATGTCAAGTACGTGGTAAGTAAAAACATTTTCGTGTTTATGCACACTGATCTGCTTTGAATGCTGCCCCCCACCCCTCATTTCTATTAGGAGTACTCTCTCTTTGCAGATAGTGAAGGGTAGTTAACGCAGCCCTTTGCCCCCTTTGTAATCCGTCGTGCCTGCTTCTCTCTCCATTTGATTGATTGTTCTCTTTGGTTCATTCTCTATTTACAAACAAGCACAGAGTCGCAATACTCTGTTTAGTCTTTGCAGATAGCGAAAAATCGTGTAAAAAAACAAAAGGAATCGAGCAAAATCAGTAGGCCACTAATGAGATCTCTTTTTGACCTCGCTAAAATAGAAACATTAGGAACAACCTGTTGAAAATAGCAATGCGTATGTACATAAGCGGCGTTCATTTGTGTTCACAGTACCCCTTGTTGATTGTTTCAATCGAGCATTGAATTGTTCGAAGTTGGTTCTCTTAAGGATCTTCTCTGCCTGCAAACGAGGAAGAATAGGAATATTCTCTCTCCCTTTGCAGATAGTGAAGGGTAGGTAACGCAAGCCTTTAACACGTCGTACCTATTTCATTCCTCATTGATTGATTGATTGTCCGAACATTGACTGTTTGGGAATTAGTTCTTTTTGGAGGTATTCCCTGTTTGCAAATAAACGTAGGAAAATCTTTGCAAGTAGTGAAAGGGTACGTAATGCGGACCTTTCTCCCCCGTTGTAATCTGTCATGCCTATCTACTCCCCACTGATTGATGCACCTGTTTCACCCGGACCATTTACTAGAGATACGTCATCTGGCCCGACCAGAGAGCACCCCTAGTGAAAAGGACATATGCAATAATAACGAAGTGATCACTGTATCCTGTTAACAGAAACTTTAGCATGAAACAACCTGGAAAAAAAAGAATAGGAAAACGAAAATCAGTAGGCCACTGATGAACATGAACTTTTATTAAACAACGAACAAAGAAACGATAACATAACGTAATGATAAAACCTATTAATGTCCTAGAAACAAGAAAACGTTAAAATATGCCAGTGGTGAGAGACCAGAAAAACAGTAAGAGAAACCAAATCACCCCTCGCTGTCCCACCGCCTGCCACGCCCAAAAAATCGATAGACTAGGGAAAATGCAAGTCAGTAGAACATCCGCCCCCACTCTGGAAACTTCCAAGGTGGGGCAGGGTTGCGGCTACGCCCAGCCGGGAGCAGCCCATATAAGGCAGGTCCTGCTGCCACGCCTCGGCCAGGAGATCCTAACGTAGGGTGTAGCCGGAGGAGAGGCCGAGGCCAGCGGGACCCGGCCAGGGGATTGCCTTTACAACGCTGAACAGTTGCAGGGGGGGGGGGAATGTCTCCTCGACCCTCCCCTCTCTCTCCCAGTCCGGCCGCGGTGGCCCTTGAGAGTTGCAGGTACTCCCGCCACATGCTCTTCCGGTCCGGCCACCAACGGTCGGGGGGCCGAGGCCGACGGGATCCGGCTGCAGCCGATAAACCAAGAAACCTGTTCATGGGGCCAGAGCCAGGGGCGTCCGGCCGACATCTACCGGAAGCCCGGCCCGAAGACGGACGGGACACTTCTTCTTTCATGAATAATGGCTGCGACAACACTGGGGGGGATGTCTTGCACATGCCTCCGACCCCCCCCCCCTCGTCCTCATCGCCTGGTCCGGCCATAACAAATCTCAAGCGAGACGCCGTGGGGTGCACTGGGAGGGAGAGACGGTGCGAACAGGCCTCTCCCGCCTCCCCAGGTGGAGGCTTCCCAGCTGCACCCTCAGCGCTCCAGGCGCCCGGAAAAGGGTTCTTCCACTGTGGCCATGCTGCAACGTCTCGCCCGGCAGGGTGGAGCCCGTCCGCTCATTTGACCCCGCGATCGCCAGTAGCTACCGAACTCTCAAAATGGCGGTCGACCTGGCAAGAGCGGGCCCAGCATAAAGAAATGGTCCGGTCACTGGTTGACTCCACCACCGTAGTCCTCCACGACCTTGAAGATTCTAGAGGAGCCGCGGGAGTCTCCGACGCCCGATGGGGAATGACTGCCATGATCGCCCGTGGAGTGACGAAACTGTATCCGCGGGACGTCGGCGCTCCCATGCTGGCGCCAGCCTCACTTTGAATTACTAGAATCCTGCAGACCTCAGTTCCGGTGAAAGCACAGTGTGACCCGGTAGGAAAAATTGTTGCACCCCCTCCCCTTTTTGACTGATAGTTCAAACCACCGATCCTTTCCTTTGCCCTTTTAACGGAACTTTGGACTGCCTCCCCCTCTTTTACATTTTCTAGAGAAAACAAAACATTAACCACTACATTAGCATAGCAGTTGACACCAGAACTGTTTTCAAATTTAAAACCAACAACATCTTCAACAAAATCCTTTTTGTTTCTGCTGTGACCCTGCTACAGCACAGGCATTGTCCCCAGCAGTAATTCTGCGATGCCGGTAAGAATAGCTGTGGTGCCTACTGGACTCACTCACCCCCGCGGCGCCCCACGCCGTTATTTGCTGGGCGGCAACTTACTAGACATCACTTTCGTGCCATCTAGATTTCAGCGCGTTCTGCTGCCTTGGAACTATTCGCACAACAGACCGCTACTGACAAGAATATTTCATTATTGGTGCTGTCAATTTCAATAAATCTATTGGATAATTCAAAAGAAATTGCCACGGTCTCTTCGTTGTTTAAATGTTTTTACTGTTTTTGTTTTGTTGTATATATTTATATGTTATTAAAGTTTTATATTCCTACTACTTTGTTGGAGTGCTATATATTTTTAATGTGACACATAATTGTAAAAACTTTGATGTACCAAGAGTCATTCCTGGAATCTTCCGCTTCAGGCTCGGTCCCCTCCCCAATCACAATACAGGATGGTTTTCAGATAGTAGGAACACGTGTGGTGTGACGGATCTCATCGGGTGTGGGCCTTGATCTACTATAACTCCTTTGAAGAGGGGTGATTCTTTACAGCTGGGGCCATAAACTACATCTGCAGGGCTAGGTGATAGCCTGGACAATCGGACACAGAGGAAGAGGAGTGTCAGAGGGTGCGGTAGTGAATAGGGCGAAAGGGAGGTGTCGGGCGGGCACAGAGTGTGATTCTCAGGGAAGAGCAGCGCAGATGGGGGGAGGTTTATTGCCCATGCATAAGACAGAGAGCGGGGGTGACCAGTGCCTGGGGAAGATGCTTGCGAGGGTGAGGAGCCATGCTACGAATCGACAGCGTGCAGAGAGTGGGTCTGGTCAAGGCATCTAAAATGGCTGCCGTGCACCACAAAAGTGTGGCATTTCAAAAAAGGCAAGATGGCGCAAACAATGTTTTTCAACACTTCCTCATTTCCTTCGAATCGAACGTTAACAGACGTTGGGGCATATTACCAAAGTTAAGCGATATTTATCGCTAACGATGCTTACCAACGAATTTTTTACCGCTAAGCATCGTCAGAAATTATCGAAGATAAACCTTGCTATTATCAAGGTTTATCGCAAATGCGATAATAAACGGCCGCAATGCATGAATATCGCTAAAAACTCAGCGATATTCATGCATTACCGAGCTAATGCTCTTAGCCATGTTATCCACCTCCCATTGGATAACATGGCTAAGCACTGCTCAGGGCAGGTGTTACTTTTTGGAGATATTCGCGCTTAGCGCGAATATCTCCAAAAGTTGGTAATAGGAGATAGATATCTTGCATGTTGTAATGCAAGTTATTGTGGTATATGGAACTCATACCATAATCTCTCAGGAAAGCAGAAACTGATCCTTTTGGGACCGCCTAAAAAGGCCTAGGGGGTGAGGAGTACTCTACTTTGCCCCCTTTTCACGTTCCGAACTATTTTATTTTACTCTCTTCTGTAATTACGCAAAATAGCAGCGATAAGATGCATCGGAGACACACAGTGAGAGAAAGGAGGCCGGAGATGAAGAAGAGATGTCAAATACACATTGGAGATAATATAGTGGCAGAAGGGAAGTAAATATGAGTAAACTTACCATGTAACATAAAAATGTTGCACTCTATACTATAAGTCTCATTTTATACTACAATCACTTCGCTACAACCTCATAAATTAAAAATAAAAATGAATAATGTCTCAAACAATTTTTGATTTCTAAATATAAATTTATTCTTCAGAATTTTCTAAATTTGAAAGAACTAGTAACATGTCCTCATCAGCAATGTCCTCATGAAAAGTCTGCAATGATGATTCTTGTAACTCTATGGTCTCCAAACATTCGATAAATTCGCCATCAAGAGATTGATCAAAAAAATCATTCAAGTCATCTCCTCCTTGTGACAATATTTCATTATTGGTGCTGTCAATTTCAATCAATGTAGTGGAATCATTCAAGTCATCTCCTCGTGACAATATTTCATTATTGGTGCTCTCAATTTCAATCAATGTAGTGGAATCATTCAAGTCATCTCCTCCTTGTGACAATATTTCATTATTGGTGCTGTCCATTTCAATCAATCTAATGGAATCATACAAGTCATCTCCTCCTTGTGACAATATTTCATTATTGGTGCTCTCAATTTCAATCAATGTAGTGGATTCATTCAAGTCATCTCCTTGTGACAATATTTCATTATTGGTGCTGTCCATTTCAATCAATCTAATGGAATCATACAAGTCATCTCCTTCTTGTGACAATATTTCATTATTGGTGCTCTCAATTTCAATCAATGTAGTGGACAATTCAAAAGAAATTGCCACGGTCTCTTCATTGTGAGCCATTTTATTTTGAAATTGCTTGCTGTAAATTGCAGAAAAAAATAATCACTTTCATTTATCGTTTTTAGTAATACATAATATAAAACTAACTTTATCAAGTATTTAGTATAACAGAAGGACTGCAAATAAATAACAGAAAACATTTTTCAAATTATCTTCAAGTGCACAACATAGTTCCCCTTACAAATTAACAACTCACCTTTTTAAAAGTAGGAGAAGTGTTAGTACTGTGTAAATCAAACACCAGAAATTCACCACCAAAAATTCCTCACAAATGTACCTCAGACAGTAGTATCACAAAATTGCTGTGGTTTCCTCTCATTTGACATATATACATAACCAATTAACTTTCATCACACACAAATACAAAACCAAACTAACATTTTAATTGGTTCTAAATTTCAACACTTTCAAATGTGTTTTCCCCATGCAATTTTCCATAGGACATTTACATACGTCTACAGCCTGAATGGCTGAACGGAATTACACCAAACTTGGCAAAATGGTACATCAAACCTAAGAGGTCAGGAAGGATCTACTATGCCCCCTTATGGTCATTTCCCCCTTCGCTTTGGCCTCCTCTTGTCTCTCAATCCTACCGAGAGACAAGATGGCGGCCGCTACGGACTGTTTGGAATGTTGACAGACGCCGGAGAACCAATCAGCTTCGCAAAGCTCCGTAACGCGAAAAGTACGCGAAGCGGAGCGCTGTTACAGATATATATCTTTTTTTGAACGTTAATTTCTCAAAATCCACTGGAGCACATATATTGAGACCTAGCAAAGGCACATCGGGCTACCAGTCCCTAATATTTTGCCAAGTTTCGTGCAAATCCATTCAGCCGTTCGATTATTATTATTATTTTTTTTTTTTGCCCCGCGGGGCCCTTTTAAAACCTCCACATCAAACGTAGGGGGTCAGCGAGGATCTACTATTCCCCCTTATGGTCATTTGCCCCTTCGCTTTGGCCTCCTCTTGTCTCTCGATCCTACCGAGAGACAAGATGGCGGCCGCTACGGACTGTTTGGAATGTTTACAGACGCCGGAGAACCAATCAGCTTCGCTTCACAAAGCTCCGTTGCGCGAAAAGTACGCGTACTGGAGCGCTGCCCGGTCCGCTGTTACAGATATATATCTTTTTTTAAACGTTAATTTCTCAAAATCCACTGGAGCACATATATTGAGACCTACAAAAGGCACATCGGGCTACCAGTCCCTACAATTTTGCCAAGTTTCGTGCAAATCCATTCAGCCGTTCGGGCTAAAAGTGAGGCCAACCGCCCTATGGAAAACTCAATGTTAAAAACACTTTTTGGGACCCCCCTTTTTTCTCGGCCCCCCCTTGACGAACCCCCCCCAAATTTTCAAGGGCTGCTCAGAAACAAAATGTGCCATTTTCCTGAAAATTTCAGCCAATTCCGTCCACAAACGCCAAAGTTATTAGACATAGAATTTTCAAAAATCCCATAGAGAAAAAATCCTAACTATATATATATATATATATATATATATATATATATATATATATATATATATATTGTTCCACACACCAGGTTGCCCTGCAAAGGTTGCCCTGCTATGGAAACGCCAACACAGATGGAGATTGGCCTTCTTTATTGTAGGTAGCAGGTAAAGCGCGTATACTCCTCCAACAGAAGCGCCATACGCGTTTCGGGCTCTACGCCCTTGATCACTGGCTGTATGCACCAAAACCCATCAGCTTTGTGGACTATATACTATTCTGCCCCGCCCTGTTGGGACTTCGTGCTGCAATGCTTTCTGGGTCAGGTAGTCCGTAACTTCTCCATAGTGGATGCTTAGATGGTCTTGTGCATAAAATACTGTCCTCATGTGAGTACTGTGGAGGGGCAACAACACAGTACCTGCAATGTCTTTGTCCCACAACATCGGCTCTCACATCTCCTCGAAGCGCCCGTGCTGTAAGGCGCTGAGGTCCGCAGGGTAGCGGCCGGGCCCTGCAATGGAAACGCCAACACAGATGGAGATTGGCCTTCTTTATTGTAGGTAGCAGGTAAAGCGCGTATACTCCTCCAACAGAAGCGCCATACGCTTTTGTATGGAATATTTATATATTATATATATATATATATATATATATATATATATATATATATATATATATATATATATATATATATATATATATATATATATATATATATATATATATATATATATATAAAATATTTAACAGAGGGGGAGATGTAGTGTCTTGCGAGTTAGCAATGAAGAAACCCTTTTGGCTCCTGATGAACTCTGTAGAGCTGTGACATAAGCGTTAGGGTGCAATGAAATGCAGAATGGTTTAGAATGTTGAGTCTGCAGTTACACGCTGATGAATAAAGATGAATAATACTAAGCTCTGTGTGTGGTGTAGTCATTGGCGAATACCCAGGATGCGGAGGATGCTACAATGATGTTATAGATTGGTGTTGAAATGAGACATGAGCTAACTCTGACAAATCTGAAAACAATTAAAATACACCAGTTACAATTTAGTCAACTAACAATAACTTATCTTCTATGACATCATTCATAAAATCATTGCAACATTTGCAGTGAAATTATTGATCAGAAAATTGTGCATGGTGGGGGTGTGAGTTATAGCTACCTTAGTGCACAAGATAGAGTTACTTGAGATAACTATAATATAACTGGTGAATTTTAGTGGTTTTTAGAGTTTAAAAAGTTATGTTGTTACTGAACATTTCACCTAACTGTAACCTTACGGTAATCTTTCTTTTTTACAGTGAAAAGTGATGTTCTTAGCACCGCATATAGAGATGTTCTGCGCTACCTGATGTAAATTTAACCTGACTATGTACCTTCTTACGAGTGTTGCTTTAGTCCGTTTTTGAAAAGGCCTTATCAAACATTTCTGGACAAGGCACGTTACTATTATTTTATTTTAACAGATTTATGCCGGATTAGGCCTTAGGGTACTTTAAAACCAATACTATTAAGTACATAAAGAAGCACGGGGGGCGTGGCTACGCAGGCGATCGTCATGGCCGCCTGATTGTAGAGCTCCGCCGGACGGGCTGGAAGAAGGCGACTTTCCCATGTGATCCGACGCTGCCAGGAGTCTGAAAATGCCCGCCTCAGTCCCCGGGGGCCGTGGAGTGCTGATGGTTGCTGCCTGAGACTGGGGGACGGCGTGGACGTTGAGGATTGCGGAGGGGTGGTGGGGCCTGTCGGGTCACGCCGGACGTGCACCCTATCGCGCCGGAGCGCCTGGTGAGTCTCCCTCGGGTTCCCGCGCCCCCCCTTGGCATCCGGGTCGCTGTTGTGCCCCCCCCGGTCCGTTGCTGGTCCCAGGCGGGCTCCTTTGGTGGGGGTTTTTGGCCCCCGGTGCTGCTCCAGCCCTTCGGGCCTGGTCCGGCCTCGGGAGCCGGGGCCTCGATTTCTGGGCCTGCCTGGGCTGGGTGGTGACGGGCGGGGGCGGCGGGCGGCTGGTCCGGGGTGCGTTCGGGGGGTGGCGGGGGGCGCGCGGGGGGGATCTCTCGGGGGTCTCTCGGGCGGCCCCGCATATCTCCGTCTGGTGGGGGCTCTACATTCTCGCCCCCACCGTTGTCTTTTGCCATCGACACACGCCTGTTCCCAGCGCTGCCCACACCTCTGCTCCTGTTGCTGCTCCCTCATCCTCACGGACGGCTGGAGGCGGGATGGGCCCACCAGCTACAACGCGACGGAAGGAACCCACACAGAAGAAGCTCAGCTTCGATAAACCCCCCATCTGCTCGGCCGATAATCAGGCTACCAGACCTGCTGCTTCGGCTAGCCCTGTGCCATCGACGGACATGGCGGGGATGGTGGCTGAAATGCTTGGTGAGATGCGAGCGGGGTTCAAGGCCATTGACTCCCGCTTGGACGCCCTTGATCAGAAGATGGCCGAGATGGGCGCGAAAATTCAGTCTCACGACAGGCGTCTGGATGTGGCTGAGTCCCGAGTCTCTGACCTTGAAGATGGCGCTACCTCCTCGCTGAAGCGACTGGAGCGAGTGGAGAAGATCCTCAAGGAGGTGGCCATTAAGAACGAGGATTTGGAGGCGCGCAGTAGGCGCAATAACATTCGAATTCTTGGTGTGGCGGAGACGAAGACCACTGGCCGCTTCGACACTTTTGTGGAGCAGCTCCTGATCGAATTGTTTGGCAGAGACACCTTTACAGCCGGCTTCGTGGTGGAACGGGCACATAGGTCATTGGGCCCTCGTCCTGCCCCGGGCCTGCCACCTCGCCCCATCATTGCCAGACTCATGAATTTTAGAGATAGGGACGCTGCCCTGAGGGCCGCTCGTGAGGCGGGCGAGGTGAAATGGCAGGGTGGGGTACTTTCTTTCTTTCCAGACTTCACGATGATGGTGCAGGACGCCCGTCGCAAATACACTGGCGTTAAGGCCTCGCTGCGCAAGCTGGGACTGCGCTATGGCATGCTGTACCCTGCCAGACTGAGGGTAGACGTCGATGGCAAGTTTCGCATCTTTGATTCCCCCACCGAGGCACAGGAGTTCTGCCTAGCCTATAAAAACAGAGGGTCGCCGCGGTCCTCGGACAGAGCGCAGCAATCCCCTACGAACATGAACTCGCAGGCTAGCGCTGACCTTTTTGCTGAGAGCGGGCAGGGCTGACTTCTGCCTATTCTTCGCTAGGCCGCTCACTAATGCACTGCACTGCTAACTGCTCGACTCTCCTGGCAGGGCTTTTTACACGCTGATACGATTTGAATGTCGACCTGATTGTTGCGTCTGTCCGGCGGAGCGTTGCCTCCCCCCATGGCGCGAGCCGTATGGTGCTCTTTTTTGAGAATGTTTTTTCTTTTGCAAGATTTGCATTGGACTCTTGCTTCTTTCTGCTACTGTTGGTATTGTTTTTTGGGCCGGGTGGTGCCTCCGTGGGGTTTACGTGAGGCTGGGTGGTGGGTGGGTAGGGGGGGTGTTTCACGCATTAGTTGGAATGTTTCTGTGCATGCTTTGTTTTTTGTTTCGAGAGATGTCTGTTTTGCGGGAGGGTGGCGGCGGGTACGCACAAGACTGTTCACTGATATCCTGTACAGTTTTGCATGGCTAGGGTAGGTCAGCAACCTGGTCCTTCCAAACTGGTTCTGATGTCGTGGAACGTTCGGGGACTCAGAGACACTAGAAAACGGAAGCAAGTCCTGAACTATGCAGCTCGACATGGGGTGGATGTGTTGTTCCTCCAGGAAACGCACCTGGGGCAGGCTGATTCCGCTATGGTTGCCAGGGGCTGGGGCGCGCACAGGTTCTTCGCCAACTACAGCAGGTATGCGAGAGGGGTAGCCATTTTAGTACACCCGCGGGTCCCTTACGTGCACTCTGATAGCATTCTTGATAAGGAAGGTAGATATGTGGTGGCCACTGGGACTCTTCTCGGCTTTAAGATTACTTTTGTTGGAGTGTATGGGCCCAATACCGACTCCCCTGCCATGCTCCAGTGTCTTCATGACGATTTGCTACGCATCGACACTGACATGTTGGTGGTGGGTGGAGATTTTAATTTGTTGATGGACCCTGCACGGGATAGCACCTCTACATCACCGGACTGCAAACCTCGCTCTCGTGCTGTTCTCTCAACCATGTGTGCACACTATCCCCTTATTGATATCGAGGCCCGGCTTCATCCCCACTCGCCCGCTTACACACATCATTCTGGGTATCATAATACTAGCACCAGGATCGACTATTGGCTCCTCTCCCCGGGTGTGGTTGGTTGGGTGGATACACACTCTACACTCCCACGTACCTTTTCAGACCACTCTCCTTTACTTTTGACTCTACTGGTTCCTAGACTGGGAGGGTACGAGAGACAGTGGCGCTTCCCTGGCAAGGCATTGGCTGACCCGGTTTTTAAAGAGGACATTCGCAAGGCGATTGAGGACTATTTTGAGCTTAACTCAGGCACTGTTGACACGTGGGCCACACTGTGGGAGGGTTTCAAGGCCACCATCCGGGGGGGTGTGCATCACGAAATACGTTGGGTCATTGCGCGAGATCCGCGCCACAATGTCTCGTATCGAAGATGACATTGCGGCGTTGGATAGTTCCAGCCTCCCGGACCCTGATGGCGCCTTGGAGACCAAACGTCTGGGATTGCTGCAAGATTTCAGGGACGCCGCAGACAGGGAATTGCACTACTTGCATACACAACATGCAGCTAGACAGCACGGGGAGGGTGACAGACCTGGCAGGCTCATAGCACAGCTACGCCCCCCCGGCAGGCCTCCTATATTACCGACTTGCTTGGTGACTCTGGCGTTCGCCACCAGACCACCCCTTCCATATGCACTACTTTCCTGTCCTACTATAAAACGTTATACACCTCCTCCTTGCCTGATGACCGTCGTGATCCTGGCCCATACATTGATGAGATCGCCATGGTGTTTTTGGAGAAGGGCATGCAGGATTTCCTTGCCGATCCCATCACGCCCGAGTACATTATTGAGGCTATCGACGCCTTGAAGGGCTCCTCGGCTCCTGGGCTAGACGGCTTTTTGGCTGACTTCTATAAGGAGTTCAAAGACGAGCTGGTGCCCCACCTTGTGGAGATGTACTCAGAGGCATTGGAAACCGGCGTCTTGCCTCCCACACTTCGAGAGGCGGTGATCGTGCTGCTGCCCAAGCCTGGTCGTGACCTGTCCCTCTGTGGCTCTTACAGGCCCCTATCGCTGCTCAACCTTGACTACAAGATCTTGGCCAAGGTTCTCGCAATTCGCTTGTCGCTCCTGATGGAACAGATTATTTCCCCTGCCCAATCCGGGTTCGTCCCCCACCGCTCCACCTCCCTTAACCTTAGAACTCTTTTTTCTGTCCTACACAGAATAGACCCGGACACCCCGGCGGCGGCGGTTTTTTGGGACGCCGAGAAGGCCTTTGACTCCCTGGAGTGGCCTTTCTTTCTGTCCGTCATGCGGCGGATGGGCATGCCTGCGATGTTCATTGCCACTGTAGAACTGCTCTACACCGCCCCTCGGGCGAGACTACGCCTTAATGGCACTATCTCTGATAGCTTCCCCCTCTCGAGGGGCACCCGACAGGGCTGCCCTCTCTCCCCGCTGTTGTATATCCTAGCCATGGACCCTTTGGTCCGACACCTTCAGGAGCGGCATTTGCATCATGGCCTCCAGTTTCGTACTGGTCCGCTCCTCGTCTCTTTATATGCGGATGATACCATACTTTATGTCCGGTTTCCTGAGACGAACCTGGAACCCCTTCTCCTCGAGATAACCCGGTTTGGGGAGTACTCTGGCCTCCGTATCAACTGGCGCAAGTCTGATATCTTCCCCCTTACGCCCGCCACAGTTCGTTGGGACAGTCCATTCCCACTCGACTGGAACGCGGACTCGGTGAAGTATCTCGGTATCCACATACACCTGGATACAGTCTCCATGGTCCGCCTGAACTACGGTCGGGCCTTGGACTTTCTGGAAGATAGCCTTGCCCACTGGCTTCGCCTTCCTCTTTCCATGGCAGGACGCATAGCTATCATTAAGATGGTGGTGCTTCCCCGTTTCCTATACCTGTTCCACAACTTGCCGATCCCACTGACCAAGGTTTTCTTCACCCAGCTGCGCTCGTTGTTGCTGCGGCTGGTTTGGGGAGACAAGAACCCGAGAGTCTCCTGGCGAACCCTGACTCTGCCCTATGAACGGGGCGGTTTTGGAGTACCGGACTTTCACCTTTACTATCTTATTGCCCAGTGCGCTTACGCACACCCCTGGTTTCACCCGGATGCCCGGATACCCCATTTGCGGCCGGAGGCGGACATGGCGTGGCCTGTTGCCCTCGGGATGCTACTGCCCAAGGGCCTGCCCCGTGACCCTCGGGATATCCAGACTGCCTCCACTACTTCCTGGGCTTGGATACAGCTGCGTCGCCTGCTCCGGAAGGAGGTGTTATACTCACCAGCCCTCCCACTCCCGAACCCCCACTGGCTCCCTATCACTTCTGAAGCGGTGGTCTGTCGTACTCTTTCCAAGTACCAGCTTAACACCGTAGGAGATTTGTTCCCGGAGGGACACGTCTTTTCGGTCTTGGAGGACCACCGTTTTACTGATCGGACGTTCATGGACTCGTTCGTTCTTACCCGGTTGAGGTCCATGCTCAGAACACAGTTTCCTTCTTTCCCGCTCCCTCCCGACGACTTCGAGGCCCTGACCTTCTTGATACAGTCCCCCAGTAGTGCGCATGTTGTGTCAAAACTGTACAAAATATGTGTGGCTGCACTTCCTGCCTCAGACACACGGGTACGTGCAGCGTGGGAGGCGGATCTGGGCGGACCCATTACTGACGACCAATGGTCCGCTTGCTGCCGGGCCACCAAAGACGTCTCCATCAACACCAGACACAAACTGATTCACTTCAAGTTCTTGCGGAGGCTGTACTTCACACCTGCCTTGGCTCACAGACTTGACCCGTCAAGGCCGCATCACTGTCCCAAATGCAATGCCCCACACGCTGACTTTGCCCACCTTGCATGGACGTGTCCCAAACTGCAGGACTACTGGTTGCAGGTACACCACATACTGGGTAACATTTTAGATTGTGTCCTGAGTCCCCTGCCCGAGATTGCATTGATGGGGTATGTTGTTGAATTTCCCAGCACCACGAGGAAACTGGCTGCCATTGGTTTTCTGCTTGCAAAAAGGGAAATTGCTATGCTCTGGGGTTCTAAGCGCATTCCCACCTCGAAGACATGGCTCTGCAGTCTGGCCCAGTGTAACATAAACAATGTGGAATACTCCGCACAGCTCCCAACCGCCTCGCGCCCAGTCGACATCTGGGGCCCCTACAGACAGTACTAACACAGGCGGCACAGTCCCAGGCGGCGAGCTCTCTGGTGCCGGAGGGGGTGGGTTAGCTGTTCTTCCCCCGGCTGGCCTGCATTGTCTACTGTGCTGAAATTGGCTACTGTTTGCCGTGCCTGTTCTGCTTACACTCACTTCTTGGTTACCCCGACATCCTATGGTCACCCATGCAGCCGTTATTACCACCTTGTCATGATCGATGTGTTGTTGTCCGCTCTCTCTCCCTTGTAGACATCTCTCTAGGTGATGGTTTTTTTGCATTTTATTTATCTCTTTGCATCGCCTGTATACTTGTACGTATTATTGTCAAACTAGAAAACGGAAAAATGGAGTTTCTAGAATGTGTTGCTCCGCTCATCATATTGTTGGTCACATCTAACCATGTTTCATTTTGCATTCCTGTTAATACTGTCGCTGATTTTCTCTGCACGCTAAGTGACTGTTCGCTCCTATGTACCAACCTGATGCGAATAAAGAGATTTAAAAAAAAAAAAGTACATAAAGAAGCTCAATGTGCAGAAATCCAGAATGGTCAACATCTTAAACAAAAGCACCATTAATGATATTTTGCATAGAAGTAAGGTGGCTGGTTATCTGTAAAATATGTGGTGCTTGGGATTCAGTTGAGAATCTTGGATAATGTGCCTTTAAACGGGTGCTATATTCATGTTTTAGTTATTGTTTAATACACAGATGATTCTCAAATCTGTAAAAATTACTCTAATTTTCGGATTCTAGCCAGTTTTGGCACCACTTCTCCCTTTTAATCAGAGAGTGACATCCTTATGCTGCAAAATTGAGCAAAACTGACATATTTCACAATCTCACCAAATTGCGGTAGTAGGTACGTCACCTTCATAAAACTTAACCTACCAACGAAATTCACTGCGAAAAAAACGTTTTGTTGGAAATGTTTCTTGCACGACTTGGGCTGAAAAGGTGGCAGGCTTTGTGTGTTTCTCTGTTTTAACACTTTTATTCTACTTGGTGAAGATGGCAAAGTCTTAAAAAACTTTACAAAGTTACCAACATTTCAGCACCCCTAATTACAGGCTGCGACGTTAATTTGTCAATGTGTTAATTCACCTGCCGAAGCGCCAATAGCGAGGCGCTTGAGAGAGCTGCGTACCTTCACGGAGCACACCCAGCCTCACTCTCCCACCAATCGTAAGTCTCCATTCTGGGAATACAATGCAACAGTGAGCAGTAAAGCCCCTACTTTCCTTTTCACAGCGCTGATCCAGCCAATCTCTCGCTAATCCTGACCTCCTTGTCTTCAGGGAAGAGCTGCACCAGCTGCCTGCACTAGAGCAGGCTTTGTAGCTGAAATCTGTTTGACTCAAAAGATAAAAGTACACTGTCACACGTGCTTTTAATTTGCTGATGAACTTGTAAAAATTCTTAACAATTTACAAGTAAACATGCTGGGTTTCTAAAATGTGTGTCAGTGAAAAAAACATGTAAGCCTAATAAATCTAATCCCATAACAGAGAGAAAAGGTCGCATCATACATTTGTGTACTTCTGAAAAATTGCTCTCGCATATATTATTATTATTACTATCATAATAATAATAATTGTTGCTGGTTGGCACTGGGATGAGACTTTCTATCTGGGCTTGAAAAAAACACATTATCATTATATCACTTCATACAACCTTATAAACTGTTGGGAAACAATGGGCTCAATTCTCTAAAAACATCACACATTTCCTTCCATAGTTCTACTCACGCTTGGAGTGAATTCCTGACTTTTATGGAACACACATATGATTTCTGGATTATTTAAGGGTGGTTCTGAAGTTCTTTTGTGAATTCCAAGTTACATACAGGCTGAGGGATCCAGTCACTCTTAAAAACGTTAGGGTTCATCTTTTCCTTGTAAAATATTTATTGCATTGGAAAGAGACCATTGCCCCGTACTCCCGCCAATAATTACAAGTGTTCCTTGACTTTTTCCTCCCTGGACATGTAGATACACTGGCACTTCCCAGGGGCATCTTTCTGACCATTTCGGGGCAGGAATGAGATATCAACCCTGCTAACAAATATATTTAAATCTGTTAGTAAACCTGTCTGGAGATTTGAGCAATTAAGTGTGCAATTGGCTTCGAGAATCTGCCTTGGGTAACTAGTTCAGCATTTTTTTATCTGACAACCCTATGGATGCTGTGCGTTGTGGTCAGTTTGGTCATTGTTTGCTTCAAGGACGACAATGGGACAATCACACCTGATGTCTTTGATGTGTAATATAACACACCCATAGTGAAACATGGTGCCCAGGGGACACAAAGCAAGTCTGCAAATGTACCCATACAAGAAGACCGGTAAATTAGTTCCATTCAGGCAGAATTCTGTTGCAGGGCGAGACTCTCCGATTATGCCTTACTTCCTTTGCTGACTGCAACAGCAGCCAAGTACAAAACTATACGGTACACAGTATTACAAAACGAATGACAAAGAAAGCACATGAAGAACCACATTCCATCAATGCATACTTAACACTACATAAAGGCTGTTGTCTATCCCACTGTCCTCTTTCTTTGCTGCCTGCAGCACCCGAGATAAGTTCCATTCTGTTTCATTTTGTGCAATTGGGTTGCCATTGTGTTGTGATTGTTTGTGTTGATAATTTCAGTTTTTACATTTGCAGGTGTCCATGCGATCCCTGCTTTCTCCCTCGCTGTGCTCCTAGTCTTTGTGGAGTCATGTGTCGATGCACCTCAGGGGTTGTGCAGGCCTCATCTGCTGGTGGGTAGCTCTGAGATAACCAGGGGCGTAGCTTGGTCAATAAGATTGGGGGGATGTGAGCTTCCGATTTTCCGACAAGCAGGCTGGTATATAATATTTAAATACATTATAGGACAAGCAGGGTGAATGACAGGGCCTAAGGGACAGTGGAAAGTGAGAAGACTGCGGATTGGTAGGGGTGCTAAGAGAGAAAATACAATATTTTGTAAAATTACCAATATTCTGAGGACTTTCAAAATGAAGAAGCAAGAGTGTGTGTGCTGTTTTGTCAATGTGTATGTAAAATTCCATGGTGGAATCCAACTGACATCTCACAATACCCTACAATGATTGCCTCTCACAATACCCAACTGAAAGCACCTGTACCTAATACCTATTTTTCAGAAAATACATTTATTTTGGGGGGGCCGTAACACCCCAAACATCCCCCTGAAGCTACACCCCTGGAGATAACAAGCAGAGCATGAGGGGGCTGGGCCGTTCCCACATGTAGTGCCGGCATGAGGGGATCTGCAAGCTCTTAATTTTGCCTAGCAACAAGGGATGCACCAGCCATTGTGTTCATCGGCCGGCTTGTATTTCAAGCGGAATACGGCAGTTTATTGCTATGATTTTTGTTCTAGTTCTGAGTAGAATTTAATGTGGGGAGTAGTTAGGTAGGTTATACAGTGCTCTAATTAACATCACTTGACCCCTCCTTCTATTGTGCCTTTATAGGGGGAAGATGTCTTACAAACATGAATATGTGAAAAAGTAATGGGTCTTGGAATCGAGATGTAAACTGACCTTCCTCTGATGATTAATTTGGCTCTTACCAAATTGGTGGAAATGTCAATGTCCAAGGTCTAAACAAATTGCAGTACACCCCTGCCATGACCCCAGGTGGATCTCTGGATGAGCCTGCCCAGATGTGCTGGATTGGTGAAGGTGGGTCCACCAGCAGGGAGCAAGGTTATGATGAGCCCATTTTGCAGACATAATCATTTGGAAAGTTGTGTAGACCTCTCTCAGACCATCATGATTAGGTAGCAGAGCCTAGTGACTTCTGTGCTCAAGTAAGGGACACTGCTTTTGATATTACTTCAGATCAGGACCAAGGGAATACCGATGCCCGCACATCTGAGGGCTCTAATAAGGAGTTCTAAACACAAAGAGAGGCCCTGAAGGTGAGGGGCAAGGCAAAACTCAAAGGGGGCAAGTCAAAGCTCAAAGGTAATATGGTGATCTCCGCCAGTGACTGGGATCAGCAGAAAAGCCTCTTTGATCTTGAAGATATCAGGCACCCTCGCTCTTCAGAGCGGAAGCGCATACCCAGGGTCACTTACAATATAGATTGTGTCAGACCATGAACAATAAGGTTAAGAGTGGAATGCCTGAGACCCTCCATAGAGGGTAAGGTTGCTGCTGTGCCAGAGATTGACTTCACTTTACTGAACCTCTTGGGCAAACGTGTTAAGAAGCACAAACAAGACATAGATATGTCCTAGCAAGCATGCCGGATCAAGCTCCTGGTCACGTCAGGGCAGCTCACAAAGATCAAAAAGCTATCCAAGGCAGCCAAGTTGAGGTGGGACAAAGTTGATTTGAAAGTACTCGGTAGGTGGGTACACAGGGTGATTAGCATTTTGGCAAACACAAACGGTGCCCTGTCTACAGATGCAGATGGTCAGTCTTGTTAAGACCAGATCCCAAGTTGAGGGGTTTGACCTCTTGGGAGGGATGTTCCAGTTTAAATGGAAACTTATTTCGGGACACCTCCGTAAAGGACCTTCCTACATTTGTCCAGGCCTTAATGGACTGGACATAGTGCAAACTTCCCTGAAACTTGTTTTTGCCCTCAAGGTTTTTGGCTGGCCGGACTTGGATGGGAACTCTCCTTCCGCCATGCATTCAACCTAGGCCCCCAAGGAAACCAGGCTTTAAGAAGGCTAGACTGGTTTCACCAAAGATAGATGCTCCTCATTCTTCCCATCGAGAAATACATTCAGCAGAGCCCACACTGTATAAAGTGGTGGCATAGGCACCCCTTCAATTCAACAGGTAAGAGATCAGTATTCTTGCCTTGTAAAGCTGGGACAGGGGGAAGAAATGCAGAGTGTCTTCACAAATGGCAAGAAATTTCCTCTGATGAATGGGTCCTTCAAACAGTTCAGTGGTTCAGAATAGAATTCTGTGATACCCAATTCCAGACAATAAGACCATTTCTAAAAGTGTGCTCAGAGGAGGTGGACACCTTAATAGATCAGGAGATCCAGGTTTTGGAAAACAAATGGGCAATAGATAATTGTTTTCTACACCCCAGGGTTACCTAAGCAACGTCTTTGTGGTAAGAAAGAAAGAAGAAGGAGTGAGACCAGTTATCAACATTTGGGAACTCAACGGATGGCAGGTCTGCAGACATTTCAAGATAGAGGGCGTCCATCTCCTAAGTGATCTTCTCAGACAAGGTGATTGGCACATATATCTTTACCTCATGGACGCTTATCAGACGATTCCCATATTTCCATCCCATGTTGGCTTTCCCCAATTTATTTGTCAAAATCAGGTATGAGAGTTCAACGAATTCCTGTTTGGCATTTTTGTCCGCCCCACGTTTTTCAAAGCTACTTAAACCTGTGGTGTCATAATTATATGCTATTGCTTGAAGATTAATGATTTACCTGGATGACCACAGCTTCATTGCTCAAGAGAGGTGGACAATGCTGACCCAGGTCTGCATGGCTAGCTATTTCTTGGAGAACCTGGCTTTCCTCATCAACCAAAGCAAATCAGACCTGGATACCAAGAAAAGGCTGGACTTGCTCAGATTCACAAGAGTCACAGAGGGCAACTCTAGCTTTATCACTCAACAAGATCAAGTTGATCAGGAAGGAACTGAGGAACTTAATTACGCTGGAAATAATTTCCTTGTGAAGTCTTTCTAGAGAGGCAGGCCCCTTTCATCATAAATGTAGGTGATCTTCCTGAGCATTAAGGGCCCTCCCAAGGTTTAAGATCAGATAATTGCAGAAGGGACTATTGCATTCAGAGGAGGTTCCACTATCAGGGGAGGCTGAAATGGAGGTCACTTGGTAGCTCAACCACATGGAAGCGTGGAAAGGACGAGTGAATTTCGGTTCAGTCCCTGACATCATAATAAATCAGATGCCATCATTTGCATCTGAGGTGTTGGATGTGGGGAATTCTCTACATGAGGGAGATGGTCCCTAGAGGAATTAGCAGTTCAGATCAATTGCCTGCAGCTCCTGGCAGGGCCTTTTGCCATCCAAAGTCTAGCAAAGGACAAGTTGTGTTTCTGCATTCTCTTGAGGATGGACAATATCTCAGCAGTCCATTATATGTCAACAGGTAATTGCCAATGTCTTCTGCCATTATTGCCTGGTGAAGGGAATGTCAGTGAAGATGGTTCATCTCCCGGGTCCCTCAACACTATAGTGGACTGGAATTCTCAGGTTCTGAAGCATTCCAGTGATTGGCAATTCCATCCTCTGGTGTTTTAGCAGCTATGCAACAAGTGGGGTTCTCCAGTCAGAGAGTCATTTGCATCCAGAATGAACACACAAATGCCACAGTGTTTCAGTTAGAGGCAGGACCTGGAAGCAGCTTGGGTGGATGCAGTCTTTCAGCTTTGGAGTGAGAGCCTGATCTATGCCTTTCAGAAATTCTTTTTGTTAATATTTTCATGTTTTTGATATAAAACAAAACAAAAATCAGCACTGATAAACAAAGCATATTCACAAGTTACAATAAGGCGGAGTTCATTCAGAGACACTTCGATAAAGCATAGAAGAAATCAGAATAGAGCCCTAAGGCACTGTTATTACAAATCATGGTGCGGACAGGTCATCCAGGTCAACACTAGGAGGTGGACTACAAATATCCCCACGGTACGTATTCCAGGCCCCCCAAATCATCAGCCATTTCTTCGGGCACCCCTCGCAACATAGATAATCTTTTCCCGGAACATGCACCAGTCCATGTTTTTTTTCCATTCCAAAAGCGGTGGAGAAGACGTGGCTCCTCACTGTTGGGCAATATTCCTTTTCGCCAACATCAGACCCAGCATCACCCAGGTCTTGGCCATTCTTCCCAAGTCTGTGGGTTCCCACACATTCAACAGGCATCTCTTCGCCTCAAGCCGGATATCGAGACTCAGTACTTCACTCAGCACCGTATTAATTTGGCGCCTGTATCTCTGAATACAGTCGCACTCCCATATTATATGCATGAACATTCCCTCTGAGCCACACTGTTGTCTGCATTCACTCCTCTCAGTTCGCCCCATTTGGACCAGACAGGGCCCAGTGACATACACTCTGTGAATGATTGCAAGCTGAACTAGTCGCAACCTGGCCGATACGGCCAATTTCCTTGAAGAGGATAACACTTCTTGCCACTCCTCATCTTCTAACTCGAGGCCATCCCTTTCCCATTTTGCCCTAAGTCCCTGGAGGGGTTCAGCTACGTTATTAATTCGTTTTTGGTATATGAGGGATATAGTTTTGTCAGGTAGGTACCCAACCAGCAGTCTATCTTCGAGAGGAGTATAGTCCAGGAGAGTGGAGCATGTGGGTATGTTTGTCTGTAGTGCATGATGGATCTTCAGTTGGCTAGTTCATACTTCTGCTGCAAGTAGTCAAAAGAGACCACTGCCCCCCAACCCACATATCTCCAATGGTGGAGATCCAAATAAGGTCAAATTTGTCGAATCCCTTTTACTTCCGGAGACCACCTAGGGTCTCGGAGTCCCAGAGAGGCATGGCTGCCGTCAGTTTCTTTTCCCAACCCAAACTCCTCGTGGCAGTGTGCCAGACACGTACCAAGTGTTTTGTCGGCCCAGTCAGGGGAAAGCATTTTGGTTTGGAGTAGAGTGCTCTGTAGTAGTTTCCACCTGGGAGAAGCTACCTGTCCATTGCGTAATCCAAGCCGTGATTAATAGCTGCTAAATGTGCTGCCCAATAATATTTCTTTAGATCGGGGAGACTGATTCCACCATCATACCAGTTAAGGGCAAGTTTGTGGAGTGCTATCCTAGGCTTCCCGTCCGATAATAAATCCCTCTGCATGCCTTTGATTTCTGTAAAATAACTGGGAGGCACCGGGTCGGGGAAATTTTGCAGTGCATATAGGAAGCAAGGCAGGGACATCATCTTGAAGAGTGCCGCTCTGCCAAGCAACGATAGTGGGAGCGCTCTCCATGCTGTGATATCTCGCTTCAGTCTTTGCAGTGGCGGGAGTAGGTTATCATTGTAACAAAGCTGGGGGTTGGACGTCACGTAAAGTCCCAAATATTTAAAGCCCTCAGTGGTGATTTGGATTGGACAGTCCTTGGGGACTGCTGGGTGGTCGCCATTCAGAACGTAAAGGAGGGATTTGCCCCAGTTAATGGAGTATCCTGAGAATCTCCCAAAAATTGCAAATATATCCAACAATACAATCCGCGAATTCGTGGGAGTGGCTAGGAACAATAGAATAGCGTTGGCGTATAATGAGATGCAGTCCTCCCATGACGGAGCCCAACGAAATCCCCGTATGTCTGGGTCCCTCCGGATCCATGCCGTGACAGGTTCCAAAGCTAGAGCAAAAAGGAGGGGGGAGAGTGAACACCCCTGCCTGGTGCCACGCCCCAATGCAAAAAGTGTAGACCTTCTATTGTTCACTACGACCTGCGCTAAGGGTTTGGAATAAAGGAGCATGATCCACTGGATAAATCCCTCCCCAAATCCCAACTTTGCAAGAACTGCAAAAAGGTAGGGCCATTCTATGGTGTTTAACACGATTGTGGCATCTAGGAAGACTAAAATCGCTGGCTCCCGCAACATGCCCAGCCGCCCCATTACGCCATGTAGCCTCCGGAGGTTCAGGGCTGTGTTACGGTGGGGCATAAAGCCCAACTGGTCTGGGTGCACCAGGTCACTGATCACCCTAACAAGACATTTAGCTAGTAATTTAGCAAGAATTTTGGGCTCTGCGTTTAGGAGGGAGATGGGTCTATATGACATACAGTGCGATCTGGGTTTACCCTCTTTGTGTTTTGTGACTATCGTGGCTATACGCTGGTCAAGCAGCAACTCCCCTCTCTCCCTTCTCTCTTTAAACATGGTCTTCAGACGAAGGGCCAATTTATCTGGTGCCAGTTTGTACAGCTCAATTAGGAGGCCGTTGGGGACCGAAGCCTTGCCTGCCTGGAGGCAACAACTTGCCGCAGAGATTTTGTCATTGGTGAAGTCACTGACTAAGAGCGCGTGGTCCTCAGATTGCAGGATGGGAAGGGCGATGTCTCTGAGCAGGAATTCGGAGTCTTCTTCCGAGTAGCGAGTGCGTGGGCCGTATATGCTGCTATAGTGTGCTGCGAAGGTGTTAAGAATGACTTGTTGGTCAGTGAGTGTATGGCCATCATTATTAATAATTTCCTGGACCAGCCTGGATGCCATCTCTTTTTTGTCCATCCATGCCAGGAGTTTCCCGGCTTTATCGCCTAAGTCATATAATCTACCCTCTGATTCCCTATCTTAATTCTTTGCCCTCACTGTGGCTATTTCCTTGGATTCATCCCTTTTGAGCTGCAAGGTGTGAGTCTTTTCCGGTGTCACCCCCTTCTCTAACTCCCTTTCTAGGCCAAGGACTGCTCTCTTGATTTCCACCAGGTCCTTCAGTCTATCTTTGCGCTTTCCAGCTATTAAGGAGAGAGCCTGCCCTCAGATTACCATTTTAAACGCTTCCCACAATGTCAGGGAGGAGTCGACTGTGCCCTCATTTTCCTGGAAGTATTGGTCCATGGCTAACAAGAGGGCCTTGTGTATGGCCGGGTCACGGAGGTGCCACCGGTTGATGTGGGCCACTCTGCCGTCCCCCCCTCCGCCCCAGCTCCACCAGAGTCCACACTCGATGGTCACATATGCCTCTTGCCAGATGCCGTATTTCACGGATAAAGTTACAGTTGTGTAGCTGGGACAATGACATCATCTATTCGTGAAAAGCTATTGTGGGCACCCAAGAGAAACGTGTGTTGGACACAATCAGGGTGGATTGCTCTCCATACGTCGGCTAGCCCGAGTGCCTCCAGAAAGTCCGTCAACCACCCGGCAGCTGTACCTATGTCACGCGGGGGGAATCTGTCCAATGTTCCTGAGACCAACAAGTTAAAGTCCCCCCCCCCCCCACCAGCATAGTAGGCCTTCTGGCAGTGAAAGAAGTACTGACCCAAGGTACTTGACTGTACAAGACTGCAGTCCAGGTGGGACATAAATTGACATGCAAATGACAGTGCGTCCCTTCCATTGCCCCGTGATACCTATGTAGCACCCTAGGTCATCTGTCCATGTGGATTGGATCATGAAGGGAAGGGAATTTCGCACCATTTTACCCACCCCTCGGGAACCAGTAGTGAAGCCTGCGTGTGCCACTAATTTGTAGCCCCATCTATTTAGCGCCTTGCAGGAATTTCCCACCAGGTGGGTCTCCTGGAGGAAAACCACATCCGGTGCATGTCTCCTGATGTGTTGGAGCACCACAAAGTGCTTAATCTTGCCCCGCAACCCATTTACATTCCAACTTAAAAGCTTAAGATTGCATTCCCCATGCATGTGTGTGCAGGTGATCGAAAGTCATCAGCTCCTCCCACTTAATGATACTTTTCCGTGCTGACTTGTAACCAACAAAACCAACAACATTTCCCAATCCCAACAGCCCCCCTCCCTGCCCCCCTGCACTTTGGGCTTGAAACTGCCCATGCTTCAAACTTGCAGAGTGCCTGTCCCCCAACTTGGAACTAAAAGTAGAAATGTGGGTGTGAAAGAGTCCCTACATCCCCCTTCCCCCCAAAGTTACAGTTAGTGTCACTGCTGCTCCTTGAGATGGCGAGTCTCAAGAGTCCTGCCACTCCAATCACTGTTGAGCCCCTTAAGTCTGTGGAAACCCCCATGCCCAGATACCTGAGGCCCTCGCCGATGCTGGGAGCCATATAGTTGCACAGGAAGGTGTATTGCGCCCTGTTCGTTCATCAAGTCAGTGAAAAGAGAGGTGCGCTTATCATCAGAGTCGGGGTTACGTTCGCTAGTCCCCCGCCAATTCTCCAGTCAGTCGGACGCAGATTCCGGGGTGTCAAAGAACCAAGTTTTATCATCGTCCTCCACCTGGAGGCCGCGCGGGAAACAACATGGCATATTTCAATCCTCTGTCTCGGAGCGTCTTCTTTACCGCTAGGAAGGATCTGCGCTGCTGCTGGACTGCCTGAGTGTATTCCGGAAAGAAGGTGATCATGGCATTTTCGTACTTGAGTGGTGGGCCTGCCCTGCATTCTGAAGGATAACGTCTCTGTCTCTGTAGTTTTGTACCCGTGCCAGCATCGGCCTCGGGGGGCCCCAGGTTTCGGACGTCCCCCAGGACTCTGTGGGCCCTTTCTATCACGAAGAATTTGGAAAGGCCTTTAGGTTGGAGGTGGTTAAGTATGAGTTCCTCAATGAATAGATCTGGGGGCTGCCCCTCCATGAGCTCTGGCACTCACAAAATGCGCACATTATTGCAACGGGTGCGTTCCTCATAGTTGTCGAGCTTACTCTCGGCAAACTTACAAAACGTGTGCAGCTCACGTATCTCCGTCTGCAGCTGGGAGGTGTCGTCTGCCAAACTTGTTGCAGTGATTTCCAGTTGTTTGACTTTTTCGTTAATTTTAGACAGGTCTGCTCGTATTAGATTGATGTCTGAGGATATCACGTCCATTCTGTGTTCCAGGGACGACCTCACACCATATGTAGCCAACATTACATCTTTGAGCATGAGTTCCGTAGGGTTGTCCTCCGTTCCACTGCACACCTTGTCTCTGGTCCGCTGATCTTGGGGTGAGGCCTTCGGACATGTGTAGCGGTCCAGTTTGTTCTGCTGGACCGATCAGGCCCTCTTGGAGCCCGACATCATGAATGGGTGCAGTGTCTTCACAGGGTGTGAAAGGGGTGGTACCAATTGCGGTCTGTGGGCCACCTTGGCAGCTTCACATTAGGTGGGGGACCCCACACACTCCAGCTCCCCTAACCCCAGTAACGCAGGTGAGCTGGGGGTCACAGCAGCCAGCAACCACAATATAATGTCACCATTTCTGTGGGTTATGGTTCCAGTACTGGCCCACGCAATTCTGGGCCTCTAGCTGGAGCAAGACGCCAGGGGCCCCTGCTATTGAGTTCCAACTCTTCCCCCCACCGTGCCACTTGCCTGCGTGATCAGAGGGCGCAGGATGAGGTCATAACCAGCCACAACAAGAAAAAGTAGGGCTGCAGTCCATACCGGTCACACAGACCTGATGCCAGGCCAGGAGGATGTCATTGGAGGCATGGGCGCCTCAGGGTACAATATTCGGCCGCAGTTTGCCGCACGTTACTCACTTGCAAGAGTGCGGGCGAGCGTCCTCGCCTTGCATGGAGCTGCCGTTGACGGGACCAACCCGACAGTCGAGGTCCCTTGACGGCTCCCGGCCGGCGCCGCTGTGCGTTGTCACGTCAACGGCCTATTCCACTACTCTACAGCCAGGCTGCAGTGCGTGTGGAGGCCGCTGTTGGCAGTTGCTGCATCTCCGGTGCACGGACGCCGTTGAGGTATTGGCAGTGTCAGCGGAAGCTCTGGTTTTAGATTAGGAGCTTTGAGACCGGATAGACGTGGTGAAGGGGCTTTGGGACTGAGCTAGGCTAACCAGCAGCCGCCATGTAACGCTGCTTGGCCACACACCCCTTTCAGACATTCTTGATGATAGCCAGGGTAGTGTTGTAGACCAGACTTCAACAGATAGAGCTGATCCTTGTGACCTGAGTTTTCCCATGCAGCTGGATATGTTTGGCGACCTTCAAGTCATGCTTCAGTTTCACAGACATACATTGGGGTCGGGGTGGAGGAATGGAATTTCACCCCATGGTTCGGGACAGCAGCCTTCTAGTTCTGATAACATGACACATTTCAGACAAAGATTGCATGTGTCAGGCATTTCTAAGGAGGATTACCTTTACACAAAACAAGCATGGCCCTCAGGTACTCACAGGTACTCACAAGTACTACAGATCAGGCTGGGAGGTTTGGTGCAATTGATGTGCGGAAAAGGATATGGTTCCCGGGGAGCCGATGTTATATTAGCTTTTAATTTCCTCTCAGAACTATCAGAGGTGAAATAACCTATTCAATCATTAACTCTTTCAGGTCTGCTATTTCAGCAGGGCTTCTTCAAGTAGCAGGTTTCCAAGTAGGCTCGCACCCACTAATTTGTAAAAACATACTGTATAAACCTCTGGGACCTAGATATTTGAAACATAGGAAGTGAACAGAGTCATATATCTCTTTCATTGGTGGCTGGATAACAGTGATCTTTCCAGGAAGCAGCTATTTGCTATCTTGGCAAGTTTATTATGTCCCATTTCCTGCAAGATAGTCATAAACGTGTGGGCTTTGAACTTGTGTAACATACAAACAGTTCACTAACCAGCTAAGCTGGATAGTGAACTGTCTGTATGTTAGACAAGTTCAAAGTCCAAACGTTTATGACTATCCCACAACCCAGAGTTGTATGTGGTAAGATGTCTGCAGCAGTAAGAGAGTATTTCATGGGAACTCAAACCCATGGTTATTGATTCCAATTGCAAAGCCCCATGAGGTGGTCTCTTCACCAACTCTATCTAGAGGAGTTAAATGGATGAAGCCGGAAGTGGTAATTGACATTTCTTCTTTTGTTGTTAACTCTACCAGGAGTGCCAAGACCTCCGAGCCACTTTCTTTGCCGGGACCACAACACCCAGGAGCCTGCCTGCAGAATCACCCTCACCTGTGCTGCATCCAGTGGGGGCTACTAAAGACATCGCCGCTCCCGCTTCGCGGGAGCCGCGTCGAGCCACATTCTTTGCCGGGACCACAACACCCAGGAGCCTGCCTGCCTGCAGAATCACCCTCACCTGTGCTGCATCCAGTGGGGGCTCTAGACAATTTTATTATAAGGGCCACGAATATCCTAGAACACGAAATAACTATCACGGAGCACCGGCTCTCCCAGGATGTAGCCTTTGCTAAATGATCTTCGTTGGGGGAATTGGCGAATGCACGCACACCAGAGCATATATTGCTTATACCCCAAATTACTGGTAGTGAAGTGAATATGAACGGAAGCTGCACGCAAACAGATCAGGGAGCGGGGAAACTTCCCCCAATTGGTGAGCTTCCGCTGCCAGATGCCACGAGTGATGACTCAGTGTCAACATCTGAAATTAATAAAGTGGCCCCCTGTGTTGAAGGTTTGAATCTTAGACAGCTACGCGGGCGAACTGAAGGAGCAGTCCCCAAAAGGAAGCGAGGTGGTGTAGCCTCGCGTGGGAGGAAGCCCAAGCTCCAGAAACGTAACAACATCATCGAACCTGCTATTCCGGCCCCCACTAACATTGAGAGTGGTCAGCCCGCCCCACCGGCAACAACTCTCCCCATGGATGTAACCAACTGCCCTGAACAACCCCTAAATGAGGATATACTTCTGACGAAATTGGGTGCTCTCTTGCAGTTGTCATTGCAGCCTCTCAAGGGGAGATTACTACAAATCGAGCAGAGGCTGTCTAAAATTGAAGAGAGTATGGACAGCATAAAGGGCATTAATGCACACATCCCCCTAACCAGAGCAACAAATGCTGGAGAAGGGCATATGCCAAGTTCCAGTATGTTGCCGACTACAAGCATCCCTGCTAATGAGAACATCCCAATTCTTCCGCCCTGTCCCAATTCCCAAGAGGATCCTTCAATGGCTGCAAGTAATACACATTTCAAAAACTTACAACAGTTGGAAGGAGAAGTGTGTAGAAACCTTGGAGGGCTGACAAATGGGAAGTGGTGTGTCGATGGTTCAACCAGTACTTTACCACGTATCGATCTTCCCCCGGAAAGTGTACCATATGTGGTTGTTTTGACTGGGGTTCCCAAACTGACTGCCAATAGGCCAGAATCATACGATGAACTAAAAAACAAATGCATCCACTGGCTGAACATCAGCAGACCCCTCCCCAGAAATGTGAACTGCCAGATTCTATTTGCCAAGAGAGTGGGATGGGTGGGAAGTAGAGCTAAAAATGTGGAGGGGGATTGTATTATCAACTTTAAAGATAGAAGGGTGGTTGAACATGTATGTATTGGCTTACCAAGAATTGCGCAAACAAAAATCCACCCTATGAATTTAAGTTTTTCCTACCCCCCGCCCCCCCCCCCCCCCCCCCCCCACCAGTAGCATAAACCACCCCTATCGTGGTCATAATAAGGGACGGGTTGCACAACATGACCCACAAAAACAAGGTAAAGAAATGGGTGGGAACAAGTCCTTGTGGGGTTTCGCAGTAAGTAACAGGTTTAGCTTACTTGATCAGGTCGATTGACTGCCACCTATTTGTTCATTCCTAAGCTCACTACAGGTATCCCAGAGTCCCTCAATCAATGAAAGGCCACCAGAGGGGAAGTCACGAGACCCCTTAATAACCAGGCCAATAGGGCCTAGGGAAACGAGACGAACAATCCTGGTTGAATCAGAGGTGAAGCCTGGGAATTGGGTGTTAACTAGAGAAAGATGTATTCCATCCAGTGAGGTATTAGCATCCTCTGAAGCAGTATCTCCCCCGGTACTGGCATTGTAGATCTGCGCTCATTGGTCACAGATTCATTGGAAGGCTCGGCCTTTGCCGTTGAAACTGGGAGGGGGCTGGATGGCTGCAGTGGCGGCCTTAGTAAACTGTCGTGGAACATTACGGGTCTAATAGCTAAAATGGAGTTGCCAGACTGGGGAGCTCTTATAGACTCCTATGGGATCTGCTTCCTCCAAGAGACGTGGGCCCTAAGTCCAATCCATCATGTGGGTTTTGTGACCTATTTTGAACTTGCTTTCAAGGGCCCCAGAGGTAGACCTTCTGGGGGCTTGTGCATTTGGGTGGGAAACCACCTTGAAAATGTGTCAAAAAGAGTCAACACCTACTCGCCAGATATAATTTGCATCCTTTTGACCTCAAACAATCGACAAAACTTGGCATTTATTACCATTTATTCTCGACCTGTCCAGTATAGTGGCACCTCCCCGACCTTGGACCAACTGGACACCCTTTTGAAATCTTTACCCAGTGATGTGGCTCTTGTGATTGGTGGGGATTTTAATTGTCACTACGAACCCTTTCAGGGAGAAATGTTAAAAGTTTATAAATGTTATGTTAAAAGTTTATAAAGCGCTCAAATCACCCTGGGGCATCACGGCGCTAGCTAGGCAGAATGCCACTAAAGGAGAAATACAGAAAAAAACAGACAGGAATTACTAAAACAAGAAGGTTTTCAGTTGTTTCCTAAAAGCATTATAGCTTGTAATTTTTCGTATGGCGTGTGGAAGTTGGTTCCAGTATTTCGGGGCAAGAAATGAAAAGGCTCTGCCTCCCATACGGACTAATCTGACCCGGGGGATCTCTAAGAGGCCTTGAGAACTAGATCTAAGGATCCTACAAGGGGAGTATTTCCGCAGTTTTTTGTGTAAATACAGCGGACCTCCTTCACTCATGGCAGTATATGTCAGGCAGCAGATCTTGAAAGAAGATCTTTTCTTTACAGACAGCCAGTGCATTTCCCTGAATAGTGGAGTTGTAGGGGAGCCTGCAGGTTGATTTAAAATCATTGTGGCTGCTGTATTTTGTACTACCTGAAGTTTGGCCAATAGAGTCTGTCCAACTTCCGCCAACAGGGCATTGCCATAGTCCAGACGACTAATTACTAGTGCCTGGACTAATGTTCTGCGATGTGAGATGGGAATATAAGGTAAACTTTTCCTCAAAAGTCGGAGACCATAATAACAGGAACTCGTCATAGTTGCAACATGATCTTGAAACCCATGACATGAAACCCATTACAGCAGAAGAGGATGCAATCTGGTCAATTCCACCCTCTAACACCTATGAGGTAAAGAGATGCACCCAGCAAGTTCTTCAAATGGTTTCCCTTACACTATCCTCCTCTATAAGGGCCTGCAATGGGCGCTTCCCGAGTGATAACCCAGGGCTCCCAACCTTCAAAAGATTAGACCAGGCATCAATAATTGATTATTTTTTAATTAGCATGGAAATATGGCACAAAGTGGTAGATTCTAAGGTTGTGGAGTGCCTGGAAAGTGACCATAACCCACTGACCATTATCCTAGATTTCCATACTAATGAAACAGACCAAGGTCCTTTTACCCCACCCGAAGCGATTTTAGAATAGTAAATGGAGGGAGGCGCAGTCGCTGGGCTAAAATTATTAAATCCCCAGTGACAGTGGCAAAAATGTACAACGCTTACGTCTCTCATATAGAAAGGGCAGCTACCATCCAAGACAACAGCCCCGATAATGATATTGGGAACGATCCGGGAAGAATTCACCAGGAGATGGTGGCAACCCTGGCGGATTTCTTCTATCGTTCCCAGTCAACTAAATGTAAACCCCATGGTGATAAAAACCCATGGTTTAGCTGGGGCTGTAGAGTTGCAAAGCAAACCCTCCCATCATCCCTAAAGGGTGGGGACCCTGCAACTATCAAAGCAGCTAGGGCGGATTTAAATTTTTTTTATTACCATTGCAAAATCTGAATGGGAAGCAAACAGATGGTTAGACATTAAGTCCGCCCTTGACGAAAAAACGCAAGGGCTTTCTGGAATTTGGTTCACACAGGGAACCCAGAGGGCAAGACCCGTGTAGTGCCAAATATTTCAGAGGAATCTTGGCGTCAAAATTTTAAAGACCTCTATACTAATTTGCAAAATGAGCACAGTGAGCCGCCAGTATCCCCCCTGACCGCTGACCCTACTTGGTGTATTCCCCCCTGCACGGTGGCTGAGGTGAGGGTAGCCTTAAGTAGGCTCCAAATGAACAAAGCCCCAGGACTAGACAGGATCCCTCGAGACCTGTATAGAAGTGAGCAGGTAGTGTGGGTTCCTTACTTATACTTACTATTTAATGCAATTCTCCAGGGACTTCCAATTCCCAGCACTTGGTCCGGGCCGAGATCATCCCCATCTTTAAAAAAGGCTCTCCCATGGGTCCGGCCAATTACAGGCCAATTAGCCTTATTGATGTTTCTCAAAAAGTCTACGCCAGGGTACTCTTACAATGATTACAGGATTGGATCAGTGACCATGATATCCTTACCCCATTAGAAGCTGGTTTTAGGGCTAAAACCTCCACCATAGACCAACTATTGAGGCTCCAGTTAATCTATTGGAAGAACGTAGTGCTGGAAGGAGGGAGCCTATATCTTACCTTTGTTGACCTAAAATCAGCATTTGATACGGTGGACCGTAGCCAGCTGTGGACCATCTTGCTGGCTATGGAGGCACCTCCATATCTATGCTACCAACTTCAACAACTCCACGAAGGTACTTATGCTAGAGTTAGGTACGGCAGGAACGGTCAACTGACAGCTCCGTTTCCTGTCGAGAAGGGGGTGAGGCAGGGCTGCGTGCTGGCACCGACCCTCTGCTCCCTCTTCTTAAATGGATTGATAGATGACCTACTCGCTATCAAGGATATAGATTCCCCCAAGTTGTCCCACACCAGGTTCCCCGCTCTGATGTTTGCAGATGTTGCTGTCGAAGTCAGCTCGGGGTATGCAGCGTGTTCCTAACCAATTTGCACAGTTCTGCCAAAAAAGGAACCTTGTGATTAACATTAAAAAAAACAAATATATGGTTTTTCATGCTAGATCCACTAATTGTCCGCAACCGCTGTTGGAGGCTGGAGCACTTGAAAGGGTCCCCACTTTTGATTATTTAGGTTTAACATTGACTGAAAAAATGGGTTGGGGCCCTCAGTTGGTCAAGGCTAACCTAAAACTTACTCAGGCGGAAATTCTAAAAGTACAAAAGAGTTGTGTCCTAAAAAACATAAGTCCACCTTTGGAAATATATAGGGTCCAAGCGAGGGCAGCCTCTCTGTATGGGGCTGAACTGTGGGGGCATAAGCCCCATAATGCCCTCACAGTTATTGAAAATACCTTCCTTAGACATATCCTGACCCTACCAAAAAACACCCCGCTCGTTCACCTACGGATGGATTTAAATATACTCCCCATTGCGGACATTATTTTCTCTCGACCGCTGCTATATTGGCGGCGGTTGTGGAGTACCCCTGAGTTGTCTAGCTACAAGGAGGAATTAAAAGTGGTGCTGTCCATACTTGGGGCGGGTAGCATACCCTAGGTCTCCTATGTAAAGCACTCCTTTAGGACAATTGGCATGGAAAATTTATGGACAGATCCTGAAGTATCCTGTCCAGCTATCTCCAAGAAATCACTGGCAAACGCTTTGAAAGAGTACAAATTAACACAAATATTTCAGTTGGCTAATCCCTCGAGTTTAACGAATAGAATCCTTGATTTTAAGTGCCACTACGAATTTGAGAGGGCCTTGGACATTATTAATCCCACCCTAGCAAAGAAGCTGTTCCTACAGTTTAGATGTGGAACCCTGCCCGTATTTGCGATTACTAACAAGTGGGGGGTGGCCCTCCCCACCTTTGCCCCGGGTGCCAGATCGAGGAAGAATCATTAATCCATGTTACGCTTTTTTGTGGAGCATATAAACAGCCAAGGCGTAAATGGATTATCCAACTGTGCAGGAACTTGGGTGTCAGGAATTACTTGGAATACTTTAGGATCCTAAAGACTGATACCGACCCGGTCTATGTGGTCGCAGTATCAAAATTCCTGTTCTCTATGTGGCTAATTCGCAGAAACCTGCTCAAACGGGAACAGCTGACAGCTAACGATTAGTGCCCCAAGCATTTATATACAGAACACTTGGATACATAGCCGCAGTCCACACAGGGAGCGGCTGTAGAGGGAGATCTGGTGGGAAGCACCTAGGGATCTGAGTGCCATTAACGGCTTGTTATAGAGTTTTAGAGTTTTTAGAGCTTTTAGACTTGTATGAAAATTCTTATTGTATATTATATTCTTATAATGTTTTTTATAATTATGAAATCCCGTAATGATGAGTGCATTTAATTGCATTCCTTTTACCCTGCCCTAACGCCTATGTACACCATGAAATGCTTACTGTGACCTTGAACTTGTAACAACAATTGTTTATTTTATTATGAATGTGCTTTTATGGCTATATCTAGCCGCAATAAAGTTTATAAAGTGAAAAGTAAAGGATAAATCCTAAAGACAGCAGACTGATCTTCAGATTCCAAATTTAAGATGTTTTATTTCAAACCAGTATTGAAGATAACTACGTTAGTGCTACATAAGCTTGAATAAACATAATCGGGCCTCCAGTTCTGCAATAGAATGAAACATTTCCCAGCTAGCATGAGGGAAAGTTTCAGTTCTTTTAAGGACAAAGAGACTAGGATTATCTTTCCTAAAATGGTTGTTTTCTATTCCTCCCTTTATAATTCTACAATATTATATTGGCATGGAAGCGATGGCTCATGACTATATTTAAGAGCACGATTTTAGCCATGCTGTGTTTTATTTGCTATGTTATGATTTACTTGAAATATTTATTACAATGGGCTTTGAAAAAATGCCATAGGTGATTATCGTTACTTTGCTCGTAATATAGGCTAACACCTAGGCCAAAATGGCGACCATGGTTTTGATTATTGGCCTTTATCCATTATAATTTTTGTTTTGTGTCATAATTGAGCAGGGCTTAGCTGACACATCGATCCACTTTTTCAACTGCCCGCTCTATTTTTTAACCGTGTCAGCTTGACCTATAAATAAAAGGTTTTTCTACGTTACAACTTTGCCACTTTTAAATTCACTTCACTTATCACTCACAATATCACTAACCAGCTCCACAGTAACTCTGGAGTCGAAGCACACTGGGTCGGTTTTAGAACTTCCCGGTGGGGTCCTATGATGAAGCATGTCACCACTAGGTGGTGAGTGAGGGCCTTCTAAAAGAATCTGATCTGATTCTTTTTTTGTCCACTCCTCCTCTCGATGAGAGGCACACTCTTTCTTTGATCTGATTGTACTACATAGGGGGACTAAGAGTGTTCCTTCAATTCTAAAACCCTCTCTCTCTTATTGTTTATGTTGTGTCATAATTGGTCATAGTGAAATTGATGCATGCGGTCGATAACATGCTGATACAATTGGAGCTGGATTTTTATTGTTGTTGGTATTACCTTATTTTTAGTATGCATTTAGAATTAAATTAAGATGGTGGTCTATTCTCGGGCTGTTGGAGGTCATTTAACTCACACGTTATTTGTGGTACTAAAGTGGTGTGTATTTAGCTCATTGCTTGTGAGTTATATATGAGAAAGAAAAAAAGGCCACCTCCTTGTAGAAGCTAGCATTGGCACACCGTGTATTGACACGGACCTGGGTAAGGTATTATGCACTACTTCTTATGGTATGGTTATTTCATCCTTTCATGTCAGTATCACTTCTAAGTAATTAAATGTACTTCAAGTTTGTAACATATACTGAGGTTCTGTTTTTCTTAGTGGATTGTGGTAGAAATGTTCCTCTTTCAAGTGTTGAACATATTTACAAATTAGATGGAATGAGTTTGGCGTATGACCAGCGATTTCTTTGTTGAAGGTTAAATGGGTGTTGTCTTTTTAACCTTTACTGTAAGTCTTCGTTTTAAAGATGGCGGAAACAAACTCTTATTACATGGCATCAGTTCTAAATAGGTCAAGATGGTGGACACATATAATGCTCTTTGTATTTTAGTTGTAAATATATAGAGGGGTCCCCGTGAGAAGGAATTATTTATACACAAACAATAAAAATTCCAAGAAAACTAAGATAGTACTCAAAGGAAAAAAGATGTTGTCATTTATTCAACAACACAGGATAACAATTTAAAGCAATATTTGCAATCATTTAGAAGTAAAACGAGAAATCGAAAAAATGAAAAGGCCCCAAGAAAGGGAGGGAAAGAGGTGTGCTCAAAGGCTGTGTGAAAGATTATAAAGATAGTACACAGACTTAAACATAATGTACATATATCCCAAGATCAACAAAGAATTACAAATTATTCCAAGAAACCAAAACGGCCTACATCAATTAAGGCAAGTATTTGGGCAAGTATTACAAAAGAGGTGGGGCATTCCACGGTCACATGTATAAATCAATCACATACAGGAAATGTGCCGGATGTCCCAAAATGAAGTGGTGTCGACGTTTCGACCCCTGTTTGTAGGATAAATTCAGTCCTTTGCATTTTATTTTAGTTAGCTTTCAGTTTTGGCTACCCGTTTCACAAGATTACAAGCATATAAATAATCTTCTTCTTCCATTTAGGATATGAATACTACACTAAGATGGCAGCTGCATAGATGGCTCCTATTTTCTGAGTAATCATTCTGATACCAGTTGATGGGATAATGTGTTAATACAAAATATTTCCCTTTTTACAAATGGGTCAACAGCATTTTCAGGTTGAATTACTGATGGATTATTATTGTTTTGATAGTATGTGTATAAAGGCAATTGCTGGAATAATATAAACTCTTATTGGATCCAATTTTTGTTTAACTTTACCAAAATGGGGGCCATGTTTAAGTTGTTTGATTGTTTACAAATTGTTTTCTTTACCAGTCAGTTTGAGTTTGGTTGTTGGTAGTATAATCATTGTGGTCTCTGATTCGTGTCTAGGTGTTAACACCTCCTTATACAACCATGAATTGAATTTAAATACTAAGGATGAATATTGACGAGCTCTGAACTCTTCATGAATTAGGTTTAGAATGGGCCTAAACCACAAAAAGTAGGCTTATGATTAACAGTATATGTAATTATTTTCATATAAATGATTTTATGTGTAATTGTAATTCGAATAGCCTTATTTTATGTGATATTTTCCATTTTAAATTGGTGATTTAATTCTACCTATCAGAGTTCACTAAGATATGCACTGATTAGTTTCAGAATGTTAATACATTAAGTGGCTTAACAGATTGTTGCTCTTATAATTTGATTAGTGTTCTCCATAAATATACTATATGGCAATGCAATTTTATTTATTGGCATGTTGCATGATGAATTGAGTATTGTGAATATTCTGATTTTAGATTAATGATTTAAATTGGACTTGATTGTAATACAGTGTTTTTTATTATGCTAATGTATGCTTGTATTTATATGTGTGTTGTTACTAATAGCCCTGAAAATTTTATCTGAACAAAACGCTCTATTGGTTACATTAGTTTAAAAATTGGAATTCTATGAAGAAGGTTTTTGGATTATATCAAGACGTCTCCTTTTCATACGCTGGACCCATTGGATTTGATTTATGCTGCACTTTGAATCGAGCGCTTCCTGATTTATATTTCTTATTTTATCTGTCTAGTCAGTAGCAGTGTTGGACTTGGCCCTTTTTGTAGGGTCATCCCAGAACATTTTGCCCTCCTCCTGAATTTTTTCTGACCTGTTGTTTTTATGACTCTGGGCACTTTACCACTGCAGATCAGTGCTAAAGTGCATATGCTCTCCCTATTGTAAATTGATGTATGGATTAGTGATTCCATGATTGGCTGATTTGGTTTACTGCTCAGACCCTAGTACAGTGCACTGAGTGTGCCCAGGACTTGTAAACCAAATGCTGCTAGTGGGCTTGCAGCACTGGTTGTGCCACCCAAGAAGCAGCCTGTAAAAGTGTGTCTAAGGCCTGCCATTGCAGAGCCTGTGTGCAGTCTGGTACTGCCATGCTGACTGGGGAAGTGAACCCACTTGCCAGTCCCTAAACCTTCCCTTTTCTTCATATCAGACACCCCTATGGTAGGCCCAAGGGCAGGGTGCATTGTAAGTATTAGGTAGGGCATGCCCTGGTGTGTGTGGCATGTCCTAATAGTGAATTACAGCCATTTTCGTTTTTCACTATTGCAAGGCTACCTGTTCTCCATAGACCAGAAAAAGCAATTAGATTATTACATCTTATAATCCTAACTGACTCAGGGAACATGGTAGAAATTCGAGTTTAGTATGCCTGAACTCAGAATGATGAAATACATATTGTAGAGAAGTTGGTTTTTAACAACCTGTGTTTGAAAATACCACTTTTACAAAGTAGGTATTTTCTTGTCTAACTATCCAAGCCTGCCTCTGCTAGGTTGTGTATTCCATGTCTGGAGTTTGAGTGACAGGGCTGGGGGATTCCAAGAGACAGAGTGAGTCAGCCCAGTGGTGAATAGAAAGATCTGCATCTAGATGGGAGGGAGGAGTTGCACCTGGGACCTGAATAGGGCTGTGCCTTTCCTCCACAATGCTGGCTCCACCTCCTGTGGTGCGGCTGATGTCTCCGCCCTGCACTGTGAAAGGGGAGAAGGAATCATGTCAACAGAGTGCTCCAGGGCTGTGCCTTTCCTCCAAAATGCTGGCTCCACCTCCTGTGGGGCGTCTGATGTTTCTGCCCTGCACTGTGACAGGAAAGAAGGACTCATGTAAACAGAGTGCTCCAGAACTGGTTTGGACTAGGCAAAGGCCCCTCTGACCTCAGAGGACAAAGGATTTTGGGGTATAAGTATTGAGACCCTGATCCAAAGAATTTAGATCATTTTTGGACTACAAGAAGAAACCTTTGCTGAGGAGAGGAACCTGAAGAAACTGAGGAGAGACTATCCCTAAGTTGAAGTGCTGCTTTATGAATTGGCCTGTAGTGGTTGCCTGACTGCCAAAGAAAGGAAAAAGGACTTTGTATGCACTTTATTTCAACTTGTGAAGGATCTCCAAGGACTTGAGAAAAGAGCTTGCCTCCTGCTGAAGTCTCAGAGACAACAGACTTCAACCCCCCAGCTCCCCAGAGTTCTTTGGAAGTGCCTCCTGCTGTTTTGGGCGTTCTGAGGGACATTGTGTCGCAAAGAGCTGGAAGCGCGACTCAAGAGGAAGAAGTGTGTCGCCGTCGCAGCTGCTGCTGTCGCATCTCTGAGTAAGGATGTCGCCGCTGTTGCTGTCGCATCCACAGAGAAGCGTGCCGCAGTCCGAGCCGCTATCGGCGCATCACTGAACAAGGGTGTCGGCGCTGCAGTTGTCGCATCGAGCGGAAGCGTCTCGCATCGTCGGAGAAGAGTGTCGCTGACAAAGCCGCTGTCGTCGCATCACTGAACAAGGGTGTCGCCGCTGCAGCTGACGCATCGAGCCGAGACTTCTCGCAATATCGGAGAAGCGTGCTGCATCAGGAAGAACTTGACGTCTTTATTTCTTTGCACCAGATCTTTGCCTCATCTTAATTTCTCCAACACTTTTGCTGTGGAAGCGTGACACATTTTAAGGTACATTGTATCAAAGTGTCGCATTTTAAGAACTAAAGAGAACTAATCTAAAACTACCATTTTAAAGTACAGTATTGTGGATTCTTGTCGTTTGTGGTCTTGTGTTAAATCTATATTAAGAATACTTATTTTTTATATAAAAGCTGTGTGGTGTCCATCTGTAGTGTTGTCCCTTGATAACTGTATGTGGTCACAAATGCTTTACACACTGCCTCTGAGATAAGCCTGTGTGCTCGTGCCAAGCTTCCAAGGGGGTGAGCAGGGGTTATTTTAGGAGTGACTGACTAGAGGCAAGGGTCCCTATTTGTCACAAGTACCAGCCTGTGCCAACTATAGACCCCTAAATCTAACACGCATCTTGGGTAGATGGTACTGTTCAGGGTTGCACTTTTATTAAGAGTGAGGATGGTTTTTGATGTGCTGTATTTGTTGGCCTACTTGCTATTGAGAATTGTTTCTTATTAGGACATTGCGGATTCAACTCTGATTGTGAATTTCACTGCAGTGTTTGCAGGAGAGACATATTTTGCACTCTGGATTATTAATTTTACAACTTAGTGGAATTCATTTTTCGAAAGAGGTCCGGAGTGACTCTAGGATTTTTGGTCTCCTGGTGTGCTCCTATTTCAAATTGGCCAAAATGCTTCAATGATTGAATGTTCATTTTTAGAACTGATTCCTTTGAGGGGTTTTGTGGAAAGTAGCGTGTTTTGCTTTGTGGCCAGCAATATCCTTGTTTTTGTTCTCCATTTTTTTTGTCCTGCTGATGGCCCATCAAATTGCAAGGGCCGAAACGTCGTTGATGCCCCATTGGCACATTGGGATACAACATTGACTGTTTTAAGTTTAGTTAATTGAGGAGCATTTAATTGATTCTGACTCCCTTTGCCTGTGTTTTCTTGTTTAACCTCTATATTCTCTTTATATGTTTGCCTAGTATAAAGTGCAGAGCCATGATTGTTTGTTTGCCCATTATGCTTTGTAAAGAAACACTATTCAATAATAAGCCTAACTTTTTTCATGATCCTGTGTTTTGCACTGTTTCTTAGATTAATTCTTTCTTCTGTTTAATTTATGTGATATTTGAATGTTACCCCCTGGAACTACAGTTGTCCTTATATAGTTTAATTCCCCTAGGTTCCTGATTAGCAGGGCTGCCCCTGTTGTTATCAAACCATTGTCAATTGTTTGGCATTACAATGTGCTTTCTAGATATGACCATGTTTATTTATATCATAACTTGAAATGTTCCATGCTCATGTTGAAAGAAGATCAGATCTACTTATAGTTTTGATCTTGCAGTTACATAAGACAAGCAGTGATTAAGATTCAAAGAAAACATTAGTGAGACGGTTGTGGCCTGGGATTGACGAGGTCCCTTATATAGTGTGATATGTGCAGTCACTGGATGCGATTGTTCATGTGCTTTCTATGTCATTCATTTTGGAATGTTGGGTATAGAAGTTTTTTGCTAGACTGCTGCTGAAGTCAGTAAAGGAAGTAAAGCATAATTCTTACCTCCATATCCGTAATAGAACTGGAACTTTCCTTCGTATTAGCTAGAAAGTTTTTAATTGCTTCTCATTTTTTATTCCTTAGAAAGGATCCCATCCTGTGGGTTTGAATCAAAGGTTATGATTTTCAAATAGCAAATAGTGGGCGCATTATCCACTGACCTACCTTGCCATTGTCAGGGTGGATTCTCTGGGTGGTGTATTTACAGATGTGAGTTTCTGAACTCTATAGATAGATCTGGGTGAGCAGTCTAAGGCTTAAATCGGAACAGGGGGTGTGGGTAATGCTAGGGACAGTTTAACAAAGTGGCCCAAGAAACAATAAAGGAAGAAGGTTCCTGCTAATCTGTGTGCACAACACTTAACTTAGGAAATATTGAATAAAATACACATGTGCTTTTGAAATGGGTTTCCTAATAATAATGATAATTTCAAACTACTTTGCAAAGCTTGACCATTGTTGCTTGTTTAATCAATATTAGAACATTGGTATTTTGGGAGCTCCATTGAAAACAATGGAGTGCTCCGGGCTTATAATGGCTGGTTTAAACCCGGAGATCCAACATTCCAATGGTTCTTTGTTCACAGCTCTGGCTGTGAACAACGGCTTCAGGGAGCCTGAGAGAATTTCAATCCCCTCAAGCTCTCTGAAGGCTTTGTTTTATTAGTTAGAACATTCGGCCCTCTAATGGCAGAATGTTCTAATAGACTTATAGCCCTTTGTAGCTGGGCTATACCGGCTATTAAAGTCCCGCTCCCTTGTTAAAGGCCCGAGCCGAATAAAGCTGGAGAGGGTCTTTAATAGCCGATATAGCACGCTATGGCGGGCTAGAAGGCTATATTAGATAATGACTGATATAAGCCTTTTTCTCCAACATGCTACTGTTTATCTTATTTTGTTACTCCCTTTTTAATTTTGTGCTACGCAAACAAATGATGGACGGAATGCTGAATGATTCAAACATTCTCCCCCAGTCAAGAGATCTGGTTAAATCCATTGTTCTTTTGCCCACTATATCACCCCAGTTTGCACCTAGCCATATGCAAATCAGTCTTGACCCTGTGCCTCATGGGAACTTTCCAGACCGAACTGCCAAGCCGGGTCCTCCCTGGACCGGAAACAAGTATCCTGGGACCGATTTCAGGGTATGTCACCCTTCATCAGCTAGTCCTGTTTGAACATAGTGGCACAGTGAGCAAGAGACCCATGTCTGGGCATACCCATCCCACTTAGGGCAAAATGTGCTACACAAACAAATAATGGACAGAATGCTGAATGATTCAAACATTCTCCCCCAGTCAAGAGATCTGCGTTAAGTTCATTGTTCTTTTGCCCACTACACCACCCCAGTTTGCACCTAGCCATATCCAAATCAGTCTTTATCCTATGCCTCATGGGAACAGTCCAGACCAAACTGCCAAGCCGGGTCCTCCCTGGACCGGAAACAAGCATCCTGGGACCGTTTTCAGGGTATGTCACCCTTCATCAGCCAGGCTAGCTTGAATCCAGTGGCACAGTGACAAGGGAACCATGTCTGGGCATACGTTATGTTATGTTAATAACATTTCTATAGCGCACAGCTGCCCCAGCCAAGGGGCGTCCCGGCGCTTCTGGCAAGGTCATCAAACACAACACATCAGAGCAGTGGGAAAGGCACACAAAAAATAATTTTTAAGAGGGGTGAGGGAATAAATGTGTTTTAATAGCTTTCCTAAAACTCAACAGCTCATCAATTTCTCGAATGGGGGAAGGTAAAGAATTCCACAGCTTAGCCGCCAGAATTCGAAAAGAGCGACCTCCTGCTCTGCTCAGTCTGAAACGAGGGATAACAGCCAAATTTTGGCCCAGAGATCTCAAAGCACGCAAAGGAACATAAAAATTCAAGAGATTGTCAAGAATCGGCGGGGAGGCCATCCTGAGAATTTTGAATGACATACAGAGGGTCTTAAAATAGATCCTCTGTAAAACCGGGAGCCAATGGAGCGAGCGGATGGTGCTCTCAGCAGAGCAGAACCTCGGAAGCCCCAGGAGGGCTCTGGCTGCAGCATTCTGAATACGTTGCATCCGCATAATTTCTGCCTGGTTGGCCCCCAGGAGCAATGAACTGGCATAATCATGACGTGATAATATAGATGCTTGAATAACCAGTTGCCTAGTCGAGGCGTCAAAAAACCTCAAGATAGGTCTTAGCCCTCGGAGTATGCCGAAACATGTGGCCGCTACTTTCTTCGTGTGGCCACGAAAATTGAGGGCAGGGTCAAGCCAAACCCCCAAGTTCTTCACCTCTGTCACTGGAATAGGGGTAGCACCCAGCTCAGGGGGCCACCACTCATCACCCCAAAGGTCCGCTCGCTTGCCCACAATCATACCCTCCGTTTTTTTGGCATTGAGCTGGAGACAGTTGGTATACATCCACCTAGCTACTGCCAGTAGTCCTTCCCGTAATCTGGGAGCGTCAAGGTCTGAGACCCCACTCAGTGTGACCGCCAGCTGTGTGTCGTCAGCATAGGAGGCCATAGTCAGACCCCACCGCCTGACGACATCAGCCAGCGGCCTCACATACAGATTGAATAATGTGGGGCTCAATGATGAGCCCTGAGGCACACCCAGATCCAGGGGATGGAGTTTGGACTCAAACGGAGGGTTGGGAACCTTAAAGGTTCGGTCAGATTGAGGAAAATTGAATTTTGCCCTGCTATGTGTCCCTACGTGTTCCCCAACATGTAATATATATGTGCATGATTTCTATGCATTTTCCCTCCATGGCCAAATATAAAGACGCATTTACAGTTGCGTCCAACGTTAGTATGTCAGTTATCCAGTCCTCCGTGAAAGCAACGTGAATTAGGCTTTTAGGCCTATGTTGCCAATGTCTTTACATGGTGCACGTTAAATCATCGAGATGCACTCGTTTCTAAGGCCCCACAGGGCCCGGACACAAGATTCAGGCCTCAAGTCTCCTGAAATGCTCCGAGAGATACAGCCCCGCCCGCATCCCTGACCCTTCCCTTACTTCCTGCCAAGCAGTGCGGTGCCCAGCTAGGCCTGGCCTGCCTGCCAAGAATATGTTATGCCTACAGTTATCTGTTCAGCTCCCCGGCTTCGAATTCCTAGCTAACGAACAGGATAAACATATTCGTCTACAGTCCAGTCTTTCTGTCTCCATGCAAGTGATTTACTGAATTAGTATCCATAGAAGATCCATAGCTCACGCAATACATGAAGAAATATATGCATACACTAGCCTTTAGTGACAAGCAGCCTTTGCCCTGATGACTTTTAGAATCAAGCAACATGTACTCTAAACACAAGATATCAGATATGCTATAGGTACAGGTCGTTCTGACATCCCAGACTTCAGTCTCCTCTACTAGTGCTAAAAGTCAGCGCCCCCCAGCTCTCCCCAGTTATACGTCATGACTCGTTTTGCGCGCACCAGTAGGTTAAAGGTTCCAGCTGCCCATGAAGCCCCCTCCATGTGTCCACCCACTTATGACACTTCTGTGACGTCTACATCACACACCTCCGTGCACGCCCTGTGCACACCTTCTTTTCACGCCCATATGTTCTTATCTTTCTTTTTCACTTGTTACGCCTACTGTATTCAATGCAACTGTACTGTTTTACTATATATACTGTATGATGTTAATGAAATGTTGAGATCGAGGTCAAGATTGTCCCTTCCTGAACCTTAGTAGGTGATGGAACCCGATGTCCATTGGCTCGAGCCACTTAATTAAAGCCCGTATGACTCAGATACCACGGACTCTGCCTCTCATTTATTGAGCTATCCTTTTCCTTTAATGCATAGAAAAATAGTACCGGTAATTTATTTATTTACCACATAATGGCGCCCGAACAGGAACGTCCCCTTTCCCCACGCGCCGGCGATGTAACGCAGGCCCCCTGACCCCTTCTACAGCCGTGACGGACCCCTTCTGCGCACCTGCAGGTTTTCCTGCGTAAACTCCCTCAGGCCCACGGAGGAGACGGAGACTGCGGTCCAGCATCCAGACGAGGCGGTGAGGAATGCGGGGAGTCCCGACCAGAGCCCAAGCCGAGAGAGCAAGGTCCGAGGTATCCAGAGGCCCACCTGTTTCCGAAGCCCGAAGCGCATGCGTAGTGCGTAGCAGTAACCAGACGTCGTAGCAGTCCAGTCCAGTTTCCGAGGCCTTCAGTTTTGCTTCCCGGTGAGTACCGTTGCTGGGAACGCATCTAGACGGGTTCATTAATTTGTGCCCGGTCCAGACGGGTTTGGGTACACAGATTCGGTCCGACGTGTTCACCTAGGTGGATACGGTATGACGTGTCTCTTTATGAGACCGGTATGTTCTGTACTGTTTTAGCAGTGCATCCAGTAATTCTGTTTTCTAGTATAGTCTCTCGAGATTTCCAGTATTATGTTTTCAATGTACTAGGTAGTATCTGTTCGAACTGTTTTTAATGTGTTTTTGATGTCGTGGTATGAATGATTTGTTTTGCTATTTATTACTGTGTTCATTGTGTATTGTGTTTAAGTTCGAGTACGTTCAAATATGCCTCTGTTTTCAAAGTTACGTCAGATAGGAACCAGAAAAGGGATACTCGAAGAATCAGTTCCTGTCCCACCTAGGGACAGTCCCGGACATTTCATGTATCATAAACATGGCTTAGATGCCATACTGTACTTAGACTTATGGGTAGACTATACCAAACATCTGGAAGAGAAAGATAGATGGCCTGTTTCAGGAACCTGGGATGCTGAGTGCATCATGAGAGTAGAGGAAGCATTATGGAAAAAGAAAGCCAGACAATCCCAGAAAGATGCCATAGAATTGTGGCGTAAAGAATCGCATAAAAGAACAGAAAAAGAAATTAGGAAAGCAGAACTAAGTAGGGAATCATCAGAAAAAGCCCAAGAAAGGGTACTACTAGAAGAAGGTGAACGAGTAAGAGCAGAACAGTTAGACAGACAAAGAAATGCCCTTATTAAAGGCATGTATCCCCTTCTCGCCGAGGGCCTGCCTAAGGCGACCCCGGAAACACCCTGTAATTTACCGCCACCATTGGTCCCGACTAAGCTACGTCATAAACCGACCGCAGCTGAAATTTTCCTTTCTTCCTATTTAGACGACACTGTACCAGAATATACAAATCCGCGTCCTCCTCCGCCTGCTCAACCTCAAAACCCTGTTGATAACGCAATTACTGTTCCTCCAGCCACCGGTCCCGGGAATTCTTTTAATCCGCCAATAACCCAGGACCAACCCACATTACGTATGCCTACTTTACCAGTCACATTACCAGCAACGACACATCCAGTATTAGTTGCCGATTCTAGTTCAGGAGGAGCAGGGGGAGGTATCCCTATCACCCCGCCTCAAGCAAAACGAATGACGCTAAGAGACGTAGCATTACAACGCACGCCGAAAGTGGCTACATACGCAGCCCTCAAACAGTACCTTACTGATTGTAGATATGATCCAGTACCAGGCGAAGATCACATGATATTATATTCCGTACGTCTACGACGAGTTGCAAGCTATTTGACTCTCTTACCTGGAATGGGGGAACATTTAGACAGAATATATAATTTCATCCGAACAGGGGAAAGACCAGAAAGTATTCACGAGGCTATGGCCCACAGGAAAGTCGAGACTCAAAATATGATCCTGCAGTTTTTGATAAATTGTTTAATAAGAGAACAAGACCAGCCTGGTAAAGATAAAGACGAGATGAAAGTCCTGACAAGATGGAGTGACAACATAGCAGACGGAAAACACAGTAAACAAAGTTGTATAGAAACCATGTATAGAAAGATTCGTAAAGAAATTCTAGGCATACACGAAAGGGAGAAAGCAACGAGAGAACCCGAGAAAGAGAATGACATTTCAGACGAAGATGCAGACATAGACAATCTAGATAGAATAGCGTATGTAGGTAGGACGAGACTTTTTGACAGATCCACACGCCTAGAATGTAAGAAAACTTTTCTTCCTCCCGTACCAGAACAGTGTTCTCTTGAGCATTTATTCCAAGCTACCGACAGAGTCCTGAGACAACGTATAGGTTACAGTGAGCTTAGTACTATGCACGAACAGGAACTAGCCCGATCAGCAGTTCAATGGACTAATAATTCTAGCACATTTAAAGACGAAGTAGTGGCCCAAACGTTTCTGAATCTTCCCCCAGACAAACAGTGACTGGTGAGTATGTACATGATCCAGCACCTCATTACACTGTACGAAAATCAGCATTCTGATCCAGGTCCCCTATATAATGTATTGGACGAGTTACTCCTAAACCGATGGAAAGGCCTAGGTACCGATTTGATTAATGTCATTTTAGAACAACGCCACAAATACAGAGCGTTCCTGACTCCACATTTTGTTCCTGTTCCACCCCCAGTAAGGAAGACATTTTACATAGATAGACAGAATCCTTTGCGTGAAAGGGAATCCTGTTAAGGGAACGGGAGGTGCACTCGAACGAGTATTTGTCTACACCCCTTTAACGAAAATAGAACTACTAGAAATGAAAAAGTTAGTACCCTGTCACGATAAAGATCCAGCAGGGTTCCACCGTGAATTAAAAGACATGCTCCGCATGGGAGAATACACGTATCCCGATATCATTAAAATGCTAAAGGTCCTGTTGCCTGCGGGCATATATGAAAAACTTAAAGAAAAAGAATGGGAGGTGGGAGAGAAAAAGATTAACTGGGCAGAATTAGAAGACGAAGATAAAACACGAGTTCCTGGTACTGGTCTCGGGGAAAAAGCCAAAGCATTGCCCGAATTGTTAATACAGGTCTTGCCAAGATTACTAGCCACGAAAAAGGAAGACTGGGATGCTATCTCAGCCTGTAAACAGAAACAAGACGAAGACACTAGTGATTTTTATTCTAGATTTGAGAAATGTTTCATTATTAATAGCGGCTTGAAAACAAGTAGTGAGTCGTATCCACATCTTTTTGTTACCAAATTAGTAGAGAATTCTTTATCACAAGTTAAAAATCGAGTACTGAAAGTTGAGAGTACCTGGCAAGCTAATACCCCGTCCCAAATGTTACAAGTGTTACAGTACCATCAGAACCGAATCAGAGAAGAGCAAGAACACGAAAAGAGACGTATGAAAGACACGAAAATGAAAGTACTAGTTGCACAGTCTGTTCCGGTAGATAGTCAGAAGAGGGGTACGACTCAGACCAGCCATTCTGCGGCTCCCGTTAAAGGGATATGCAATTACTGTAAACAGCCAGGTCACTATATAAACGAATGTGCCGTTCTGAAACACAACATAGCTACTGGTAAGACGAAAGAGAGACCGCGTCCTCCAAGACAGGAACATGTTCCACAAAACACGCAACCACCGCAGAATGCACAACAGACAGTTACAGTACCGCAGCCTATAGCTGCCACACAACACGTTACACAGCAGATGTACCAGTACGCACAGTCAGATTATCCAGAATATCAGCAGTATTCATGAAACAGCCTAGAGAGGGAGGTTGGCTTGCCTCTCATCGAGGTTCCTGTAGATCAAGAAGGTCCCTATGTACACAGTCAAGTATTAGGGAAAGACAGAAAATTTCTGATTGATACAGGGGCAAGTAGGACTACCATCAGTCATGACGAGGTTCCAGGGGCTCCTCTCTCAGGCTCAAGAAATGTTTCCCTGGGATTTTCAGGAAAGCCTATTGTTAATGAAATATCGAAACCAGTTTCCCTAGAAGTTGGTCCATTGTCCCGAACTACAGACTTGTTACTTACGAAATCATGTCCAGAAAACTTACTTGGTATTAAAACATTGAAAGAATTAGGAGCAGTGATTTGTTGTTCTCCGGAAGGAGTGAGATTGTTTTTACGTGATTTTAAAGGTCATTATGTGTTAAGAGATTTTGATCCAAGATTACTGAATGTACCACAGCATTTATGGGCGCAAGGTCCAACTGATGTAGGTTATATGCACATTACACCATATCGTGTCACTCTGAAGCAAGGAATTGTACTACCCCGAATCCGGCAATACAAGTTGCCACCTGAGGCTGTAGCAGCCTTATCGAAAATTATTGACGAGCTCATTTCTCAAGGAGTGGTTGTAGAAACTGACTCCAACGTATGTAATTCTCCGATCATTCCGATCCTTAAACGTACTGACCCAAATGCACCTCCAGTTTATCGACTAGTGATTGACCTTCGAGAACTTAATAAATGTATCATACCCCAGTACCCAGTGGTTCCAGATATCTCTTCCCTATTGACTGCCATTGATTCCGAAGCAGCGTTCTTTACTGTCATTGATCTCAAGAACGCCTTCTTTAGTGTCCCCATCCATCCGGACAGCCAGTTCCTTTTCGGATTCTGTTTAAATGGAAGAAGCTATAAATTTACACGTGCACCTCAAGGGTTCACAGAAAGTCCTAGTATTTACAGTCAAGCACTTAAACGACAACTAGATAGTATTCACATGCCAACTGACACTGCCCTGCTCCAGTACGTTGATGACCTATTGATCACAGCCCGTACAGAACGTGACTGCGAACGTGCGTCACTAACAGTCTTGTATTTTCTGGCAGAAATGGGGCACAAGGTGTCCCCTTCGAAACTGCAATTCTGTGTCCAGCAAGTGGTATACCTTGGACACTTGCTGTCCAAGAGGGGTAGACAGTTGACACCTGACCGTATCCAGTTAATAGCACATCTTCCACAGCCCAAGACACAGAAGGAGGTACGAGCTTTTATCGGCCTCACTTCTTACTGCAGACAATGGATCCCTCAGTACGCATATCTAGCCAAGCCACTGATACAGTTGACAACACAGGAGGCAGCGACATCGACTGTCCTCCCTTGGACCCAGGAACATACACTTGTTTTCAATGAATTAAAGAAAGCTTTATGTCAAGCACCTGTTTTAGCGACGCCAAACTACCGTAAACCTTTTACACTTTTTGTCACTGAACGCGATGGTACAGCATTATCAGTTCTCACACAAGATCAAGCAGGACAACACAAGCCTTGTGCTTATTTTTCTAGCACATTAGATCCAGTAGCCCAGGCTTTGCCTGCGTGCCTCAAATCAGTTGCAGCCACAGCTTTAGCTATCAGATAAAGTGATTCCATAGTGTTAGGACACTCCCTGACAGCACAAGTTCCACACTCCGTGGAAGTTCTTTTAAACCGAACACAGACTCAGCACTTGACTATAGCACGATTGACAGGATATGAACTGACCCTGTTTCAGCCACACATAGAGATCAGACGCTGCAACATTTTAAATCCTGCTACACTGTTACCCTCGATTACCTCAAATCCTGCCGCACATGACTGTGTGGAAGTTATTAACACCATGACAAAGCCAAGACAAGACTTGACGGACATTGCATTACCTGACCCAGACCTGACACTTTATGTGGATGGTTCATGTATGAGAACAAGTACAGGAGAGTTAGTAGCCGCATATGCAGTGACTACTGAAACTGAAGTTATAGAAACACATCGTATTGACACCTTGTCTGCTCAAGCTGCAGAGCTCATCGCTCTGACCCAAGCCTGCATACGAGCCAAGAACCTGAAAGTAAACATATATACAGATTCACGTTATGCATTCGGAGTCGTTCACGACTTTGGAGTCCTTTGGCAAGAAAGAGGTTTCATGACCTCTCATGGAGCCAAGATTCAGCATGGCCCCCTCATTCAAGCTCTGTTAGAAGCAATACATTTACCTACAGCTATAGCCATTATGAAGTGCAAAGCACATACGAAAGTCACTGACACCATTTCCCAGGGTAACGACCTGGCAGATCGAACAGCCAAGCTTACAGCTCAGACTCCAGACATTCCAGCTGACACGACAAAGACAGACGTTCCAGTCCTGACGACTTGTATGACAGTCAAGGATTCTACACAAGATGTACTAGACCTACAGACACATGCTACTTCAGACGAAATTAAGAAATGGACTGAACAAGGAGGGGTCCAGACAGATCAGGGATGGTTGACGAAGGGAAAAGCCACATGGTTTCTCCCCGACTCTATGGTTCAAGTCATTATTAATACAGCACACAGTCCAGCACACTTAGGAGAAAAAGCCATGTTAGACAGCATCCAGAACCTCTGGTTCAACAAGCATTTACGAGCAGCAGCGAAGCAGAAAGTGCGTACCTGCATGATCTGTTGTCAGTTCAATCCAGGTAAAGGTGTCCCCGTGGAACAAGGTGGATTCCATCCTCCTGACCATCCTTTTGAAGTCCTCCAGATGGATTATATCCAGATGGATCGATGTCGAGGATTCAAGTATGTCCTCGTAGTTGTCTGCGCTTTGTCCAGATGGACCGAAGCATATCCAGTCCCAGATTATACTGCCGTGACCGTGCCAAACAGCTGGTTCGTGAGTTCTTCCCTCGATACGGCTTACCCCGTGTCGTGTATTCAGATAACGGACAGCCATTCTCGTCCGAACTCATGAAACAGGTATCACTTCTGTTAGGGTACCGGTGGAAATTCCACTGCGTACGACACCCCGAGGCAGCTGGCCTCGTCGAGCGACATAATCAAACTCTGAAAACACGATTAGCGAAGGTCTGTGCCGAAAAAGGTGTAGATTGGATGGTAGCCCTGCCGGTTGCCCTCTTCTATATGCGAATGGTCGCTCACTCTAGATCTGGTTTGTCACCCTACGAAGTCGTTTTCGGTCGTCCCCCGAACATGTGGGGTACACCTATGCCTCGTAAAATCACCGATGTTGACAGTAACATGCTGACAGATTACCTAGCTTCCTTGATGTCTGCACTACTCTCTTGTCGTTCACAGGTCGCGGCTGCCTTTCCGGACAACACCCAGGTGAAACCGCACGAGGTCGTTCCAGGAGATCTCATTCTGGTGCGGAATTTTGATCGCTCAAGTCCTCTGGAGCCCCGCTGGAAGGAGCCAAAACTCGTTCTGATGACCACAAGGCCCGCCGTAAAGCTAGAAGGAAGAAAAGGCTGGCTCCATTCCAGTCACATCAAGCGTTTCCATGGACTACGTCCAAAGACTTTTTTCAAGGACTGCCCCGATACTGACTCTAAACTTCCCCTGTTAGAGAAAACTCTGCAGCAGGAGTATAAACTTAAATTAAGGTCTAGTAAGTCAGACAGCGTTTAATTGTTTAAGTCCCCCTCGGGTGAAGCGGTTAGACAGGTTTCTGACATGTATGAGATAGACCCACGTAGTGAGAGAGATAGACGAAACTTCAAGAAAATGAAATATTGTAAAAATCTCCGAAGTAGATGTATCGTTACATTATTGTTTATGTTTATTCTGAGTCTTACGATTACATGTATAAGTTGTATGTTACACGTATTCTTTCCTCCTCTCGATTCACATGTACACCTTTCCTCTAATGATACAGTAGAGCACACATTTAGTGAACTACCCCCTCACGAGTTATCCTATCGACTTGCAATGCGCAACAATACTTTTATTCGTATGTTACACTATTCGCATCAGACCAGCAATGCCACTAATTGCTGGGTATGTGGTCGACTCCCCCCTTACCAGACTGTAAAGGGAGCTCTGCCACTCTTTCCCTATCCGTTTTCACACAATGGTTCGTGTGGAGCATGGTTCACATTAACGTCATCTTTAGACGATAAATCCCTTCTGAATACAGTTATGAATCAAACCTGTTTCCCAGACAAGGACGGTCTTCCCCATAGGACAGGGATAGATCTAGAAAATGAAGTATACGATCTAGGTAATTTTTCCTCTAACCTCATGGTTTTGAATGTTCAGGCCGAGACTAATTCAGACTTGCCTTCTATAACAGTTCTACCAGTAAAAGGCGAGTTATGTGTTAGAAAGAATGGTTCAGTACATCTAGGACACAGTGATTGTACTACTGTGGTCGAGTACAGTGACAGTGGGAAGTCTACTTTCAAAGCTTCACGTCATTCCTATTTTATATGTGGTCAGACCGCTTATGTACGTTTGCCACTAGATTGGGATGGAACATGTTACATTGCATTCCTACTGCCACCAGTTTTCCTAGCCCCGTCCGATTATCACCGAAATACACATCTAGTACACGTTAGACATAGAAGGGAGATTGAGTCCCCAATTGTCGATCAGACTGAAACTGCATTGGAACAGTATACGGATTTCAATAAAGGTTTCTTCTTCTTCATAGGCCCCGTCCAGAATAGTAAATTAATACGCAGGTTAACCAGAACCCTTGAAGCAGTAGTGAATGAGACTACTTCTGCCCTAGGTAACTTAACAGAAGAGCAGTCTGCTATGAGATTTGTTGTTCTTCAGAACCGCCTTGTTCTTGACGTCATACTGGCCGATAGGGGCGGAGCTTGTAGAGTCATCGGATCTAGTTGTTGCGTTTTCATTCCTAATAACGCACCGTCTGTGTATTCAGCAATAACTAGAATTCATAAAATAGCTCATCAGCTACACCAGAATCCAGGCACCTGGACTTGGTCCGGCTGGCTCTGGAGTGTAATATCTGCATGGGGATGGAAAGTACTGTCATTCCTGGGAGTAGTAGTAATGATCATATTCAGTTGTTGTCTCTGTTTACAATGTGGCCCAGCGATTTGCGGCTTGTGCGCTACAGCTTGTATTCCACATCCACAATCCCATTCCCAAAAGAAAAAAGACGAGCAAATGATGCTGTATGAACAGATAGATGGTCTTATGAATATTGATGTTTCTTGAAGGGAACGTAGGGAACAAGGAGGGAATGAGGAAAATTGAATTTTGCCCTGCTATGTGTCCCTACGTGTTCCCCAACATGTAATATATATGTGCATGATTTCTATGCATTTTCCCTCCATGGCCAAATATAAAGACGCATTTACAGTTGCGTCCAACGTTAGTATGTCAGTTATCCAGTCGTCCGTGAAAGCAACGTGAATTAGGCTTTTAGGCCTATGTTGCCAACGTCTTTACATGGTGCACGTTAAATCATCGAGATGCACCCGTTTCTAAGGCCCCACAGGGCCCGGACACAAGATTCAGGCCTCAAGTCTCCTGAAATGCTCCGAGAGATACAGCCCCGCCCGCATCCCTGACCCTTCCCTTACTTCCTGCCAAGCAGTGCGGTGCCCGGCTAGGCCTGGCCTGCCTGCCAAGAATATGTTATGCCTACAGTTATCTGTTCAGCTCCCCGGCTTTGCATTCCTAGCTAACGAACAGGATAAACATATTCGTCTACAGTCCAGTCTTTCTGTCTCCATGCAAGTGATTTACTGAATTAGTATCCATAGAAGATCCATAGCTCACGCAATACATGAAGAAATATATGCATACACTAGCCTTTAGTGACAAGCAGCCTTTGCCCTGATGACTTTTAGAATCAAGCAACATGTACTACAAACACAAGATATCAGATATGCTATAGGTACAGGTCGTTCTGACATCCCAGACTTCAGTCTCCTCTACTAGTGCTAGAAGTCAGCGCCCCCCAGCTCTCCCCAGTTATACGTCATGACTCGTTTTGCGCGCACCAGTAGGTTAAAGGTTCCAGCTGCCCATGAAGCCCCCTCCATGTGTCCACCCACTTATGACACTTCTGTGACGTCTACATCACACACCTCCGTGCACGCCCTGTGCACGCCTTCTTTTCACGCCCATATGTTCTTATCTTTCTTTTTCACTTGTTACGCCTACTGTATTCAATGCAACTGTACTGTTTTACTATATATACTGTATGATGTTAATGAAATGTTGAGATCGAGGTCGAGATTGTCCCTTCCTGAACCTTAGTAGGTGATGGAACCCGATGTCCATTGGCTCGAGCCACTTAATTAAAGCCCGTATGACTCAGATACCACGGACTCTGCCTCTCATTTATTGAGCTATCCTTTTCCTTTAATGCATAGAAAAATAGTACCGGTAATTTATTTATTTACCACAAGATAGAAAGGAGCGGAACCAATCGAGTGCCATGCCCTCCACCCCTACCTCTCGCAGACGTTGAAGTAGGATTCTGTGCGAAACCGTGTCAAACGCGGCACTGAGATCAAGAAGTATCAGTGCCGCAGTCTGACCGGAATCAAGCACAGTCCGAAGATGTTCCGTCATAGAGAGTAGGGTGGTTTCCAAGCTATGACCTGCACGGAAACCATTCTGGGTAGAATCCAGAATACACTCCCTCGCAAGATGTTCAGTCAATACTGCGTTCACATGGGCTTCCGCAATTTTCGCGGCCCATGGGAGGAGGGAGATGGGGCGATAACTCCCAAGTTTACCCATCGCACTTTGGGCAAAAAGTGCTACGCAAACAAATGATGGATGGAATGATGAATGATTCAAACATTCTCCCCCAGTCAAGAGATCTGGGTTAAATCCATTGCTCTTTTGCCCACTACGCCACCCCAGTTTGGACCTAGCCATATCCAAATCAGTCTTGACCCTGTGCCTCATGGGAACAGTCCAGACCGAACTGCCAAGCCGGGTCCACTCTGGACCGGAAACAAGCATCCTGGGACCGGTTTCAGGGCATGTCACCCTTCATCAGCCAGGCTAGCTTGAATCCAGTGGCACAGTGAGCAAAGGACCCACGTCTGGGCATACTCATCCCACTTAGAGCAAAAATTGCTATGCAAACAAATTATGGACGGAATGCTGAATGTTTCAAACATCCGCCCCCCGTCAAGAGATCTGGGTTAAATCCATTGTTCTTTTGCCCACAATGCCACCCAATTTGGAACTAGCCATTTGCAAATCAGTCTTGACCCTCTGCCTCATGGGGACAGTCCAGACCAAACTGCCAAGCCGGGTCCTCTCTGAACCAGAAACAAGCATCCTGGGACCGGTCTCAGGGCATGTCACCCTTCATCAGCCAGGCTAGCTTGAATCCAGTGGCACAGTTATCAAAGGACCCACGTCTGGGCATACCCATCCCACTCAGGGCAAAAAGTGTTAGGCAAACAAATAATGGACATAATGCTGAATGATTCAAACATTCTCCCCCAGTCAAAAGATCTGGGTTAAATCCATTGTTCTTTTGCCCACTACGCCACTCCGGTTTGGACCTAGCCATATGCAAATCAGTCTTGACCCTGTGCCTCATGGGAACAGTCCAGACCGAACAGCCAAGACGGTTACTCCCTGGACCGGAAACAAGCATCCTGGGACTGGTTTCAGGGTATGTCACCCTTCATCAGCCAGGCTAGCTTGAATCCAGTGGCACAGTGAGCAAGGGACCCATGTCTGGGCATACCCATCTCACTTAGGGCAAAAATTGCTACACAAACAAATGATGGACGAAATGCTGAATGATTCAAACATCCCCCCCCAGTCAAGAGACCTGGGTTAAATCCATTGTTCTTTGGCCCACAACGCAACCCCAGTTTGGACCTAGCCATTTGCAAATCAGTCTTGACCCTGTGCCTCATGGGAACAGTCCAGACCGAACTGCCAAGCTGGGTCCTCTCTGAACCAGAAACAAGCATCCAGGGACCGGTCTCAGGGCATGTCACCCTTCATCAGCCAGGCTAGCTTGAATCCAGTGGCACAGTGAGCAAGGGATCTACGTCTGGGCATACCCATCCCACTTAGGGCAAAAAGTGCTACGCAAACAAATGATGGACGGAATGCTAAATGATTCAAACATTCTCCCCCAGTCAACAGATCTGGGTAAATCCATTGTTCTTTTGCCCACTACGCCACTCCGGTTTGGACCTAACCATATGCAAATCAGTCTTGACCCTGTGCCTCATGGGAATAGTCCAGACCGAACAGCCAAGCCGGGTGCTCCCTGGACCAGAAAAGCATCCTGGGACCGGTTTCAGGGTATGTCACCCTTCATCAGCCAGGCTAGCTTGAATCCAGTGGCACAGTGAGCAAGGGACCCATGTCTGGGAATACCCATCCCACTTAGGGCAAAAAGTGCTACACAAACAAATGATGGACGGAATGCTGAATGAATCAAACATTCTCCCTCGGTAAGAGATCTAGATTAAATCCATAGTTATTTTGCCCACTATGCCACCATAGTTTCTGTTTCATCCATTCTACCCTCAGTGGGTGGAATGTTATAATACCCTTATAGTCCTTCTGTCTCTCGATATGCCAGTTGTTAAATACCCTCTGTAGAAAGTTATTAAGGAACATTCTATTTCTAAAAGTTAAACAAAACCAAAACATTGTAATTCGGGCAGTGACCATTTTTTGCTGGATCTGGGAGAGAATATTTTCAACACTATATCGATGTCTTCTTCAGACAGAATGTGTTTATAACAAAAGAAAGGGTGTTTTGATAACGTTCTACATTCTTAGATACATTATTTCATATGGTTTCTCTTCTTTTTGCTACAGACAAAGAGTAGAGTTCAGAAATCCATTTAAGGGCTTCAACTAATAGTTCTATGTTTGAAAAAAAACCTTATTCAAGCTGAGTACCCCAAAATAACATGAAATGCAGAAATACATAAAGACCAACATGTGTAGCATGGTCCTTTATTGTCTTCTTGAAATTCTCATGGCATTTACAAACCACTACACTTCAACCTCCTGTTTAAAATGAAGTGGTTTAAATGTCCAGATTTCACTCGACCTGTGTAATGTTTTACAAATTTTCTAGAAAGGACATCACACCGAGAGCCTTAAGCCATTCTTTAGTTCGTTACTGAAGGTGTACTAAAAAGTTGGGTCTGAGGGTCCATTTTTTTATACCTGCTTCCCTCTCTGAAGTAGGTGCAGGTTCTGGAAATTTCCTCCCCATAAGGTGTTTGGAATTTCTTGCCTCCCTGCCCTGTCCCCAGCTTGTCTCTGGTACAGTAGACACGTGTCAAACCCTTTGTGAGTGTGATCAGGCAGAGCATTTGTGATGTGTAAGTGTTGTAGGTGACAGCACCCCCCCCGTCGAATCAGAGATGGCCCATCCTTCCAACGGCTATGCCTCTTTTTCTCACTATCTGGGAGCAATTCACAAAGACCAATTGCCAGCTACACCTAGTCATGTGACCTAGGCAACAGGCTGCAGTCACCAAATGGTTAGGACAAGAAAATGGCAACTTTCTAAAAGTGGCATATTCAAAACTGAGTCCTAAAATCCAACTTTACCATTATAGAGGATTTTAAATTACAGATCTTTAGACACAAAACTCAATATTCCTACATGCTCACAATTGAAAGTTATCACTTTTTAAATGTAATAAGTTAACCCCAATGTTATCCAATGGGAGAGGCAGGCCTTGTGGTAGTGAAAAATAAATTTAAGAATGTTTCACTACTAGGACCTGTAAAAGTTAAAAGCACATGCCCAATGTTTAGAATACACTGCAAACTGCCATCTAGGCTCCTTAGGCCCTACCATATGGCTGACAAAGGAAGGCCTAGGCCTGGCAAAAGGTTTATTTTGCCATGTCAAAATGGCAGTTTTAAACTGTACCCACAGGCTGCAATGGCAGGCCTGAGACATGTTTTCAAGGCTACTTTGGTGGATGGCTGATTAATGCTGCAGGCCCAGTAGTAACATTTACTTTACTTATTTGTCTCGGGTACAAGAGGGAGAGAAGGTCCAGGCTCCTGGGCATTTCCCAGGTCCCCGTCAGCAGGTCCAGTTCTTGCAAAGGTTCAGAAAGTAGTCTGAGGAGGGTATTGTGAGTGCTGCAGAGCGTGGGTGGAGGTAACCCCTTTCTCCTCCCTTCCCAATGGGAAATAGTTTCCAGGGGTAATCTTACCTACTTTTACAGCATTTAGATGGACTCCAAGGGTCATATGGCTGACAACATGCTACCAAAGGCCTTTCCTACAACTACCCAACAGAGCAGTTCCAACTGGACCTGTCCTGGACTCTTCTGTTGACCTCTTTTGGAGTGAGTTTTGACCCGCAAATGCTGTCCACAATGTCCTGAAACCTTCACTGGTGTCAAAGTGTACTTCTCCTAACTTTTACGGAAACCTGGGATCTCCGAAGCACCAGGACCGACCTGCCAAGTTGGCTGATGAAGGTAGGCTGCCACTGGGTCAAAGATACAGGTCGCCTCCTCTAGGAGCTTTTCCACATCAGCAAATCTAATTCAGGCGGATATCTTGAAGAGGGTATCCAGCCTCAAAGAGCCCTTTACTGCTACAGCCTGCAGCCTTACTCTGCTGGAAGAATCCGAGCTCCAAAGAAAGTGACTATGTCCAGCAGTAGAAATGATAACCAGGCAAAGGAACCAAAAGTATCCGGCCAGGGACCTTCTCTGGATGTAAAATTCCTATTTTTCCTGCTCAGAGCTTCTGGCCAAAAGTCAACAGCTTCATTGAGTCCTCATCTAGCAGTTATCTGCCGATGTGCAGGCCTCTTCGGACACAGGCTACTGATTTTTGACTTCCATTTCAGAGACTTTGCCAAAGGTAAATCTTCAGACTGTGTTAAACCTGGTTTCAGCATCTGACCCGCACTACATAACGATCAACCTTAACTTGTACCTAGCTATTGGTCAAGTGCACCCAGATGGCTCCCAACACTTTTTGGCGCTATTTTTACACTTGAACGTAAAAAAAATCCATCATATGACACTATATTAACTACCAGAATATTCATTTACCACAATATCGCCCAAAAATATAATTCAGCAAAATATCATCACTCTATACACAAACAAGAAATACAAATATATTGCTGTAACAATATTACTGTCAAAAATGTGTAAACTACCTTACTATTGAATACAAAATATCTATAAAACAATACATTACATATGGAAAAAAAATCAAGAACTGTAAAATTGACCAAATAAATATCCAGTCAAATCAAAAGATACTTTATTTCGGCCTCACAAGACCTTAAAAGCACAAATAAAACATTTGAAAATTCAATACAATTGATCAGTATAAAAATCTTTTTTATATACACATAAAAATATGAAGACATTAAAATGTTATAAAGTATTAAATAGCCTGATAGGCGCTACGTATCTTGATCAGAAAGTGCAAAATCGTATGTATTAAAAAAGAAAACAGATTAGAATACAGAGTCCTTAATCGTAGAAAGTGCAAAGAGTGGCGGTTTAGGCTTGTTCTTTCTTTAGGATTCAACAACGAGCACACCACATTGAAAACAAGCAGCGGGAAACTGAGTATACAATTGGCATGCCAGTATCATATTTTAGGATCCTGTAAGCCTGTAAGCAGTGGGTGGTTCCAAGGTTCCTACAAAGCAGTCGTAATCAACGAACCCTTATTGCCTTGTAGGTGGGGCAGAAAAACAGCACGTGCAAGTCAGTCTCCGTACAGTTTTTACATGACGGACAATCTTTCATTGAACTATTCCCCACTTATAGGTAACAGCACATAAAGGAAGTACACCATACCTGAACTGCATGTAGAGTTTTTTAGCAAGGGCAAGCTGTATGCCATCAATGCTAGATTCTAAGATGTATTGCAGTTTAACATCTAAAAAGGATGATGTAAGTGTGCCTGTTCTGGGGCCCCTCAGTAATAAAATGAGATGGTGATCCTTAAAAAATGTTCTCAGGATATTTCTTGGTGTTGCCAAAGAGCTTTCTTCCGGGCTATCCCATAGATCTCCCATTCCAATGGCTGAGAAGGAATTCTTGATATAGGTGAGCCAGGGTATTTTGCTTGCTCCCCTGAGGTTTACCACCTCCCTTAATTCCTCCTTATACATGGATAATTCTGAGGTAGTTCATAGGCGGCGCCAGTAAAGTAAAGATCTAAGAGCAACCTCCAATGCCATTGGGCTGACACCCAGATCCATTCGGAAAGGAGTTGGAGGGGTGCTATTGAGAAGTCCCACCAGCTGTCTAAGAAATTAGTTTTCGATCCTGGAAAGTTGTTCGGATGGCTTATGACCCCATAATTCCGCTCCATACAGGGTAGCCCCTCTCACTGGTACCTTGTAAATTCCCAACATCGGCCCCAGCATCTTGTGTACAGACTTCCTCTGCTGTTTCGCAAGGCCCCCTGTCTTTTGCGTCAACTTACGACAAGCCTTCCTAATTTGATCACCCACCTCCATTTTCTCATTAAGGGATAATCCCAAATATTCACATACAGAGACTTTCTCTAAAAATTCCCCAGCTAGTTGTGGGTTGGGTCGTTTTGAATGACCTGGGTTGAACACCATATATTTTGTTTTCTGGGTGTTGATTTCCAGGCCCCTATTCTTACAAAATAGATTAAAAATATCCAAAACCCTTTGAATAACAATCGGTGATCTTGAGAGCAGGAGGGTATCATCTGCGAACATCAAGGCATGTACCTTGCGGCCCGCTAATTTTGGCGCATCTATGTCCCCTCCTGCTCTCAATGCTCTGACTAGGCCGTTAATAAAAATACAAAAGAGGGTTGGGGCCAAAACACACCCTGTCTCACACCTCTCTTTATAGGTATGCAGTCAGTGAGGTCTCCATTCTTTCTTCCCAAATCTAATTTGAGCATAATTGTTCACATGTAATCTTTTCAAGATCTCGCATAAATATGGAGACGCCCCTAGATCAGATAAGACAGCCCATAGTTGTTCCCTAGAGACTAGATCAAAGGCCGATTTTAAGTAAACAATGATCATGTAGAGACTGCCTCCCTCCGAAATCACTGTTTTCTAGTGCAATAATTGCAACCTGAAAACTTGATCAATCGTGGAGATTTTTGTTCGAAAGCCAGGCTGATAAGAGCTGAGAATAAAAAACTAATTCATACAGTTCTGCAATCGGTCCAGAAGCACTCTAGCAAAGATTTTGTGTGCAACATCGATAAGGCTAATGGGCCGACAGTTTGCAGGATGGAGGGGTGAACCCTTCTTGAAGATAGGGATGATTTCTGCCCCTAGCCATGTTGTGGGGCTCTCCATTCCCTGTAAAATAGCATTAAAAATGCTCCAGACATAAGGAGCCCAAACACTGGGTTCAGTGCGATAAAGATACATTTAATAGCTGTAAGCAGGCTTGTCTTAGCCTTTCGGCATTTGCCATTGTACCAGGAATGCCTGCAAGCACTACCTTCCTTTACTAGTACTACTTGGGAAAACTGTTTGCCAGGGCTGCCACTAGGCTAGGCCTGGATGGTAATCCATTATAAGTCAAACCACATTTACTAGCAAACAACTGAAATACATATACAATGATTTTAATGAATGAAATATGAAATATGTAAAAACAATACAAAACTAATAAATTAACACATGCAAATAACATGAACTAAAACATATAAAATTAAATATACATTAAAAAAAATTATTAATATTTATATGGTATAGTCAAACATAATCCTTTATGTTCCACCAAATAAGGAGCAAACTGACCAAAAAATGCAAACTAAACTCAAAGTAATTAATAAAATTAAATGTAAAACAAAGTAACCAATAGAACCCTTAAACAAATTAGGTAAACACTATAAGAAAAAGCTGAAAAAGCACCTAAACCTTGTAGCAAAAAAGCTAAACCTAAACGAAACTGACTTTCTTCCTGTTTTTATAGTGAAATTCAGGAGTTATCCTGCATTAAATCAACCATCTATATTGAAAAGTAAGTAAAATAAACCCAGTAACAAAAAAGAAACACAAACGTAAAATGAGTTACTAAAATAAATCTTTTTTCTTTATATCGATTACAAACAAAAACGTTGTCTTGTTCACCAAAAACACAACTTCCCAAAAGACAAACTTGACAAACAGACTGGAAAAGTCAGTAAATATAATTACATGTTAAAGAACTCAAAACCCATAGACTTCTAACAATCAAGCACCCATAACACCAACGCAGCTATTATTTGAAATGCAAAATTAGAACAAACATTCTCTATCCAAAAGACAAAAAAGCACCACGTGCCCAACATCCTGACTGAACCGAACAGAAGAGAAAGAAAAACAGCATGTTAAAAGGATAGTAACTTTGTAACTATGGGGGCGCTAGAGTGCCTGACCGCAAGATTGCTGACACGTGGAGAGGCCCTTCCCGCCAGGAAACACTATCCAGCATTTATCTAGCTTCCTGTAGGACATCCCTACCACATTAAGAAGCTTTGGGGGAGTGGAGCGCTGAGACCTGTTTTGTAGTCCCATCTTTAGTGTGGTCTGCTTTCTTCATGCTGCGGCCTCCTGGTCGGCATTCTCATCAGCTGCGCGTACTTATCTCACCACAGCTTGAGGGTTGGGAAGGGTCGGTGCTGTCGCATGGGGCATGGATCCTTGCCCATGGTGAGGCTTGACCGAGGGGAACGGTGGTAGACTGTTTTGCGGAGCCCAGTGTGGCCTGAGGGGTAAGGCGAGGCTATGTACATTGCTTGGGGCCGAAGGGGAATTGATTGGAATGGCCTGTGGTCTTCACCCGCAACCTGACCCTTCTTGTGCTGGACAGCTGCAATGGAGATGCAGGCCCTATCTCCCAGCCCCAGTTGAGTGCCCTGGGCCTGCTTGTGTCCCATGGACTGGGGCTCCTGGGGTGAAGCAGAGCCTGAAGGCAGAATCTTGAACGGGCACCTCTACACTGCTGCAAGCTGTCTTTTCTGAACTGTTCTAGACTGGTGCCCCTAACTTGCCCGCAGAACCAGACCAGAAACAAGGATCCTGGGACTAGTTTCAGGGTTTCTCACCCTTCATCAGCCAGGCATGTTCGAATCCAGTGGCACAGTGAGCAAGGGACCAGCATCTGGGCCTACCCATCCCACTTAGGGCATAAAGTGCTACGCAAACAAATGATGGACGGAATGCTGAATGATTCAAACATTATCCCCCCAGTCAAGAGATCTAGGTTAAATCCGTTGTTCTTTTGCCCACTATGCCACTCCGGTTTGGACCTAGCCATAGGCAAATCAGTCTTGACCCTGTGCCTTATGGGAACAGTCCAGTCCGAACCGCCAAGCCGGGTCCTCCCTGCACTGGAAACAAGCATCCTGGGACCGGTTTCACGGTATGTCATCCTTCATCAGCCAGGCTAGCTTGAATTCAGTGGCACAGTGAGCAAGGGACCCATGTCTGGGCATACCCATCCCACTTAGGGCAAAAAGTGCTACACAAACAAATGATGGACGGAATGCTGAATGATTCAAACATTCTCCCCCAGTCAAAAGATCTGGGTTAAATCCATTGTTCTTTTGCCCACTACGCCACTCCGGTTTGGACTGAACCATATGCAAATCAGTCTTGACCCTGTGCCTAATGGGAACAGTCCAGACCGAACAGCCAAGCCGGGTGCTCCCTGGACCGGAAACAAGAATCCTGGGACTGGTTTTAGTGTATGTCACCGTTCATCAACCAGGCTAGCTTGAATCCAGTGGAACAGTGAGCAAGGGACCCATGTCTGGGCATACCCATCTCACTTAGGGCAAAAAGTGCTACGCAAACAAATGATGGACGGAATGCTGAATGATTCAAACATTCTCCCCCAGTCAAGATATCTGGGTTAAATTAATTGTTCTTTTGCCCACAATGCCACCCCAGTTTGGACCTAGCCATTTGCAAATCAGTCTTGACCCTGTGCCTCATGGGAACAGTCCAGACCGAACTGCCAAGCCGGGTCCTCTCTGAACCAGAAACAAGCATCCTGGCACCGGTCTCCGGGCATGTCACCCTTCATCAGCCAGGCTAGCTTGAATCCAGTGGCACAGTAAGCAAAGGACCAACGTCTGGGCATACCCATCCCACTCAGGGCAAAAAGTGTTAGGACAACAAACAATGGACAGAATGCTGAATGATTCAAACATTCTCCCCCAGTCAAGAAATCTGGGTTAAATCCATCATTCATTTGCCCACTATGCCACCCCAGTTTGGACCTAGCCATATGCAAATCAGTCTTGACCATGTGCCTCATGGGAACAGTCCAGACCGATTTGACAAGTCGGGTCCTCCCTGGACCGGAACAAGCATCCTGGGACCAGTTTCAGGGTATGTCACCCTTCATCAGCCAGGCTAGCTTGAATGCAGTGGCACAGTGAGCAAGAGACCCATGTCTGCGCATAACCATCCCACTTAGGGAAAAAAGTGCTATGCAAACAAATGATGGACGAAAAGCTGAATGATTCAAACATTCTCCCCCAGTCAAGAGATTTGGGTTAAATCCATCGTTCTTTTGCCCACTACGCCACCCCAGTTTGCACCTAGCCATATGCAAATCAGTCTTGACCTTGTGCCTTATGGGAACAGTTCAGATCGAACTGCCAAGCTGGGTCGTCCCTGGACCAGAAACAAGCATCCTGGGACTGGTTTCAGGGTATGTCATCCTTCATCAGCCAGGCTAGCTTGAATCCAGTTGCACAGTGAGCAAAGGAACCCATGTCTGCGCATAACCATCCCACTTAGGGCAAAAAGTGATATGCAAACAATTGATGGACGAAGAGCTGAATGATTCAAACATTCTCCCCCAGTCAAGAGATTTGGGTCAAATCCATCGTTCTTTTGCCCACTGCGCCGCCCCAGTTTGCACCTATCCATATGCAAATCAGTCTTGACCTTGTGCCTCATGGGAACAGTCCAGATCGTCCCGTCGAGCACATACATGCCACCAAGTAGTCACAAGAGCATTGACACGTTTGAAACGTTAGTCAAACAAGACCTGGAGAAAATCAATTTCAGAAAAACCCAAAGAAGAAACATTACACAAAAAGATCTTGATACTTTGAAAACAATCGCAGAAAACAAGGCAATAAAATGCATTAAAGCTGATAAAGGGGGCGCCCTCGTGATTGTTAACACCAGCATGTACCAATCGAAAACTTTAGAACACATTCTGGATCCAAACATTTACATGCCACTCGAAACCAATCCAACTAACCAATTCAAAACAACCCTGGTGGATCTAATCACACAGGCACATGAACAAGGGACAATTGATGACCGAACTAGGAAATTCCTAGTGGTAGAACACCCCAGGAGCCCGACAATAACAATGTTACCAAAAATTCACAAAAACTTGCTGGATCCACCCTTTCGACCAATAGTTTCAACAAGGGGTTCTCTTCATGAACCGATAGGGAAATTCCTAGACCGTTATTTGCAACCATCAGTGAAAAAACTCAGAAGTTATATAAAGGATACCACTGAATTTCTATTCAGATTATCTGAAATCGTAATCAATGCAGATGACAATCTGATCTTGTGTACAGCGGATGTTAGTAGCCTTTATACCTCCATTCCCCACGACGGGGGAATTGAAGCAGTGGAAAAAACCCTACTACATAGTGAGATTTCGAGCCCCATGCAAACTTTCCTTCTAGAACTTATGATATATACATTATATCACAGCTATTTCACTCATGAGAAGCAATGGTACCAACAGCTATCAGGGATGTCAATGGGCAATTGCGCCGCACCGACATATGCTAATCTTTACATGGCCGAATTCGAAGCAAGGAACATCTACGACAACCCAAATTGGATGGAAAATCTATACATATACGTACGATATATAGACGATCTGTTCTTCATGTGGAAAGGCACTAAGGAAAACCTAGAGACAGCTCTATTGGAGCTGAACACCAAAGACAACCGGATTCAGCTTACTTGGAACATAAGCACTGATACGATAAGTTTCCTAGATGTATTAATCAAGAGAACTGAAAATGGAATAGAAACTGATTGGTTCAGAAAAGAAACGGATAGGAACAACACACTGTATTATTCAAGCTTTCATCAAAATTCGCTAAAACGACATTTGCCCTACAGCCAAATGTTGCGAGTCAAACGGATTGTTTCAGACCAAGATCTTCGCAATAAACATTTAAGAGAAATGCAGATGAGGTTGATGGAAAGAGGATACCCCCAAGCCATCATTGATGATGCCTCCAAAAAGGTTGCAAACATCACCCGTGAAAAGGCACTAACTCGAACCACCAAAAAAGAGGACACCAGAATGGTGCTAGTTTCAAAACATTCTACACTAAGTGGCAGATACAAAAAAATCATACTCAACCACTGGCGGATCCTAGCAAATGAACCTGATTTTAAGAACTTGTTTGAACTTCCACCTATCTTCGCTTACGCTAGGGGAAACAACTTTAGAGAAATTCTATCCAAAGACAGTGCTCCACAGATTGTGTATAAAGGAACCAGACCGTGCCTTAGTTGCAACAATTGCAATAATATCATTAGAGGCAACAAAATCAACCATCCAATGAAAGGGACAGAGATCAAAATCAGGGTGAACGCAACATGTGATTCCTCCAATCTTATTTACCTGTTGAAATGCCCATGCGGGAAGATTTACATCGGAAAAACTGAGAGGAAAATAAAAACCTGCCTAAATGAACACAAGTCCAATATACGGACCAAGCAAGAAAGATCCAACATCGCCATGCATTTTTTAGAACATAAACACACAGTGGCACAATTAAAATTCATGGTGCTTGAAATAATTGAAAAGAAAGAAGGCAGAGACAACAACAAAATTCTGTTACAGAAAGAGACAGCTTGGATTTATCACATGCAATCTATGAAGCCATCCGGGCTAAATGATCGGATTGAATTGAGCTGTTTTTTATAAGTACCCTTGATGGTACATACGAACACATTGCTTAATTGTAAACGACTGTTTATGTCAATGAGACATTTGTGTGTATACATTTCATTGTAATTCAATGGTCATTTCATTTATCTAAATGTCTCACATCACACCGCCCCACCTTCCTTTGTGATTGCCACCTAAATTCCTCTTCAATAATGGCTGAACATCACAATCCAGGTGCCTGTATATACACCTTTTCTTTTTATCTCCATCGATAACATAGACACGACCCCTCTTTCAAGATGGCCGACCCCTTTCACGGCACACGGAAGTCCGCTTTTTATTTCTACCTCCGCCGACTACTCAGTTGAGAGTCCTTTGTTTATTTTATAACCTCAGTTCTACCCGTCCACACTTAACTGTTACAGAACATTTGGAAACCTATCTAGGCGTTTGAAATGGGAATCGAGTAAGACGATCATTCGCAACTCTTTCGGTAAGTCGGGTGAGCCCGCGCCTCACTTCACCACGCGTCTACACTCCCTCTACCTCTAAGAGTCAACCATTGACCTTAGTTGTTTATTTTTCGCAGCACCACTGAACGCAATCAACTTGAAGACGATGTAAGTGATTTTGTTCATTAAGCATGAACACTTGAACTGTTCGCCGTCACCTTTGTCTCGCCACCACACCCCATCACTCCTTTCAACCCCCCCTTCGCATGTTTTCTTGATATCTGGTTTAGAACACCAATACCAAATGACCATGTATAGAACATTGCTGCTGTGTACTGTTATGTCACCAACGTTGATTTAATCGTTGCATATATGTAATCATGACTATGGGCTATGTAGGAGATTGACATTACTGTTTAATATTACAGGGCTCCTTGAGAAAGGGCTATGATCGCCCGAAATGCATCGGAGCATCATTGGGGAGAAAAAAAACTCATTTGTGAAAAAACAATTTTGAGAAACCATAAATACTTGCATTGTGAAGCAACAATGGACCAAAATATTCAATTAGAATTGTGATGAACTTTAAATAAATTCATTTTTAAAAAAACAGCGGAGTCTGTATTATACGAACCACAAGGGAGTGCCCACCGCAGGGATGTTTGCATTATCTATGCACACACTTACCTTTAGATTTATATCAGCGTAATTGGACGGTTACGCCACCTGCAGGAGCACCTTCAATTTAAATAAATCAATCAATCTGAGTACCACAAAAAAAAAAAATCCGATTTCTAGCTGTGCACCACACCAACTATATCCAACAGTCCAGATCGAACTGCCAAGCTGGGTCGTCCCTGGACCAGAAACAAGCATCCTGGGACTGGTTTCAGGGTATGTCACCCTTCATCAGCCAGGCTAGCTTGAATCCAGTGGCACTGTGAGCAAGGGATCTACGTCTGGGCATACCCATCCCACTTAGGGCAAAAAGTGTTACGCAAACAAATGATGGACGGAATGCTGAATGATTCAAACATTCTCCCCCAGTCAACAGATCTGGGTAAATCCACTGTTCTTTTGCCCACTACGCCACTCCGGTTTGGACCTTACCATATGCAAATCAGTCTTGACCCTGTGCCTCATGGGAATAGTCCAGACCGAACAGCCAAGCCGGGTGCTCCCTGGACCAGAAAAGCATCCTGGGACCGGTTTCAGGGTATGTCACCCTTCATCAGCCGGGCTAGCTTGAATCCAGTGGCAGAGTGAGCAAAGGATCCATGTCTGCGCATAACCATCCCACTTAGGGCAAAAAGTGCTATGCAAACAAATGATGGCCGAAAAGCTGAATGATTCAAACATTCTCCCCCATTCAAGAGATTTGGGTTAAATCCATCGTTCTTTTGCCCCTACGCCACCCCAGTTTGCACCTAGCCATATGCAAATCAGTCTTGACCTTGTGCCTCATGGGAACAGTCCAGATCGAACTGCCAAGCTGGGTCGTCCCTGGACCGGAAACAAGCATCCTGGGACTGGTTTCAGGGTATGTCATCCTTTATCAGCCAGGCTAGCTTGAATCCAGTGGCACAGTGAGCAAGGGATCTACGTCTGGGCATACCCATCCCACTTAGGGCAAAAAGTGCTACGCAAACAAGTGATGGACGGAATGCTGAATGATTCAAACATTCTCCCCCAGTCAACAGATATGGGTAAATCCATTGTTCTTTTGCCCACTACGCCACTCCGGTTTGGGCCTAACGATATGCAAATCAGTCTTGACCCTGTGCCTCATGGGAATAGTCCAGACCGAACAGCCAAGCTGGGTGCTCCCTGGACCGGAAAAGCATCCTGGGACCGGTTTCAGGGTATGTCACCCTTCATCAGCCAGGCTAGCTTGAATCCAGTGGCACAGTGAGCAAGGGACCCATGTCTGGGAATACCCATCCCACTTAGGGCAAAAAGTGCTACACAAACAAATGATGGACGGAATGCTGAATGAATCAAACATTCTCCCTCGGTCAAGAGATCAAGATTAAATCCATAGTTATTTTGCCCACTATGCCACCATAGTTTCTGTTTCAGCCATTCTACCCTCAGTGGGTGGAATGCTATAATACCCTTATAGTCCTTCCTTCTCTCGATATGCCAGTTGTTAAATACCCTCTGTAGAAAGTTATTAAGAAACATTCTATTTCTAAAAGTTAAACAAAACCAAAACATTGTAATTCGGGCAGTGACCATTTTTTGCTGGATTTTGGAGAGAATATTTTCAACACTATATCGATGTCTTCTTCAGACAGAATGTGTTTATAACAAAAGAAAGGGTGTTTTGATAACGTTCTACATTCTTAGATACATTATTTCATATGGTTTCTCTTCTCTTTGCTACAGACAAAGAGTAGAGTTCAGAAATCCATTGAAGGGCTTCAACTAATAGTTCTATGTTTGAAAAAAAAACGTATTCAAGCTGAGTACCCCAAAATAACATGAAATGCAGAAATACATAAAGACCAACATGTGTAGCATGGTCCTTTATTGTCTTCTTGAAATTCTCATGGCATTTACAAACCACTACACTTCAACCTCCTGTTTAAAATGAAGTGGTTTTAAAGTCCAGATTTCACTCGACCTGTGTAATGTTTTACAAAATTTCTAGAAAGGACATCACACCAAGAGCCTTAAGCCATTCTTTAGTGCGTTACTGAAGGTGTACTAAAAAGTTGGGTCTGAGGGTCCATTTTTTTATACCTGCTTCCCTCTCTGAAGTAGGTGCAGGTTCTGGAAATTTCCACCCCATAAGGTGTTTGGAATTTCTTGCCTCCCTGCCCTGGCCCCAGCTTGTCTCTGGTAACAGTAGACAAGTGTCAAACCCTTTGTGAGTGTGATCAGGCCGAGCATTTGTGATATGCAAATGTTGTAGGTGACAGCACCACCCCCTCGTCGAATCAGAGATGGCCCATCCTGCCTCTTTTTCTCACTATCTGGGAGCAATTCACAAAGACCAATTGCCAGCTACACCTAGTCATGTGACCTAGGCAACAGGCTGCAGTCACCAAATGGTTAGGACAAGAAAATGGCAACTTTCTAAAAGTGGCATTTTCAAAACTGAGTCCTAAAATCCAACTTTACCATTATAGAGGATTTTAAATTACAGATCTTTAGACACAAAACTCAATATTCCTACATGCTCACAATTGAAAGTTATCACTTTTTAAATGTAATAAGTTAACCCCAATGTTATCCAATGGGAGAGGCAGGCCTTGTAGTAGTGAAAAATAGATTTAAGAATGTTTCACTACCAGGACCTGTAAAAGTTAAAAGCACATGCCCAATGTTTAGAATACACTCCAAACTGCCATCTAGGCTCCTTAGGCCCTACCATATGGCTGACAAAGGAAGGCCTAGGCCTGGCAAAAGGTTTATTTTGCCATGTCAAAATGGCAGTTTTAAACTGTACCCACAGGCTGCAATGGCAGGCCTGAGACATGTTTTCAAGGCTACTTTGGTGGATGGCTGAAATGCTGCAGGCCCAGTAGTAACATTTACTTTACTTATTTGTCTCGGGTACAAGAGGGAGAGAAGGTCCAGGCTCCTGGGCATTTCACAGGTCACAGTCAGCAGGTCCAGTTCTTGCAAAGGTTCAGAAAGTAGTCTGAGGAGGGTATTGTGAGTGCTGCAGAGCGTGGGTGGAGGTAACCCCTTTCTCCTCCCTTCCCAATGGGAAATAGTTTCCAGGGGTAATCTTACCTACTTTTACAGCATTTAGATGGACTCCAAGGGTCATATTGCTGACAACATGCTACCAAAGGCCTTTCCTACAACTACCCAAAAGAGCAGTTCCAACTGGACCTGTCCTGGACTCTTCTGTTGACCTCTTTTGGAGTGAGTTTTGACCCGCAAGTGCTGTCCACAATGTCCTGAAACCTTCACTGGTGTCAAAGTGTACTTCTCCTAACTTTTACGGAAACCTGGGATCTCCGAAGCACCGGGACCGACCTGCCAAGTTGGCTGATGAAGGTACGCTGCCACTGGGTCAAAGATACAGGTCGACTCCTCTAGGAGCTTTTCCACATCAGCAAATCTAATTCAGGGGGATATCTTGAAGAGGGTATCCAGCCTCAAAGAGCCCTTTACTGCTACAGCCTGCAGCCTTACTCTGCTGGAAGAATCCGAGCTCCAAAGAAAGTGACTATGTCCAGCAGTAGAAATGATAACCAGGCAAAGGAACCAAAAGTATCCGGCCAGGGACCTTCTCTGGACGTAAAATTCAAATTTTTCCTGCTCAGAGCTTCTGGCCAAAAGTCAACAGCTTCATTGAGTCCTCATCTAGCAGTTATCTGCCGATGTGCAGGCCTCTTCGGACACAGGCTACTGATTTTTGACTTCCATTTCAGAGACTTTGCCAAAGGTAAATCTTCAGACTGTGTTAAACCTGGTTTCAGCATCTGACCCGCACTACATAACGATCGACCTTAACTTGTACCTAGCTATTGGTCAAGTGCACCCAGATGGCTCCCAACACTTTTTGGCGCTATTTTTACACTTGAACTTAAAAAAAATCCATCATTTGACACTATATTAACTACCAGAATATTCATTTACCACAATATCGCCAAAAAATATAATTCAGCAAAATATCATCACTCTATACACAAACAAGAAATACAAATATATTGCTGTAACAATATTACTGTCAAAAATGTGTAAACTACCTTACTATTGAATACAAAATATCTAGAAACAATACATTACATATGGAAAAAAAATCAAGAACTGTAAAATTGACCAAATAAATATCCAGTCAAATCAAAGATACTTTATTTCGGTCTCACAAGACCTTAAAAGCACAAATAAAACATTTGAAAATTCAATACAATTGATCAGTATAAAAATCTTTTTTATATACACATAAAAATATGAAGACATTAAAATGTTATAAAGTATTAAATAGCCTGATAGGCGCTAAGTATCTTGATCATAAAGTGCAAAATCGTATGTATTAAAAAAGAAAACAGATTAGAATACAGAGTCCTTAATCGTAGAAAGTGCAAAGAGTGGCGGTTTAAGCTTGTTCTTTCTTTAGGATTCAACAACGAGCACACCACATTGAAAACAAGTAGCGGGAAACTGAATATACAATTGGCATGCCAGTATCATATTTTAGGATCCTGTAAGCAGTGGGTGGTTCCAAGGTTCCTACAAAGCAGTCGTAATCAACAAGCCCTTATTGCCTTGTAGGTGGGGCAGAAAAACAGCACGTGCAAGTCAGTCTTCGTACAGTTTTTACATGACGGACAATCTTTCATTGAACTATCCCCCACTTATAGGTAACAGCACATAAAGGAAGTACACCATACCTGAACTGCATGTAGAGTTTTTTAGCAAGGGCAAGCTGTATGCCATCAATGCTAGATTCTAAGATGTATTGCAGTTTAACATCTAAAAAGGATGATGTAAGTGTGCCTGTTCTGGGGCCCCTTAGTAATAAATTGAGATGGTGATCCTTAAAAAATGTTCTCAGGATATTTCTTGGTGTTGCCAAAGAGCTTTCTTCCGGGCTATCCCATAGATCTCCCATTCCAATGGCTGAGAAGGAATTCTTGATATAGGTGAGCCAGGGTATTTTGCTTGCTCCCCTGAGGTTTACCACCTCCCTTAATTCCTCCTTATACATGGATAATTCTGAGGTAGTTCATAGGCGGCGCCAGTAAAGTAAAGATCTAAGCGCAACCTCCAATGCCATTGGGCTGACACCCAGATCCATTCGGAAAGGAGTTGGAGGGGTGCTATTGGGAAGTCCCACCAGCTGTCTAAGAAATTAGTTTTTGATCCTGGAAAGCTGTTCGGATGGCTTATGACCCCATAATTCCGCTCCATACAGGGTAGCCCCTCTCACTGTTACCTTGTAAATTCCCAACACCGGCCCCAGCATCTTGTGTACAGACTTCCTCTGCTGTTTCGCAAGGCCCCCTGTCTTTTGCGTCAACTTACGACAAGCCTTCCTAATTTGATCACCCGACTCCATTTTCTCATTAAGGGATAATCCCAAATATTCACATACAGGGACTTTCTCTAAAAATTCCCCAGCTAGTTGTGGTTTGGGCCGTTTTGAATGACCTGGGTTGAACACCATATATTTTGTTTTCTGGGTGTTGATTTCCAGGCCCCTATTCTTACAAAATAGATGAAAAAATCCAAAACCCTTTGAATAACCATCGGTGATCTTGACAGCAGGCGGGTATCATCTGCGAACATCAAGGCATGTACCTTGCGGCCCGCTAATTTTGGAGCAGCTATGTCCCCTCCTGCTCTCAATGCTCTGACTAGGCCGTTAATAAAAATACAAAAGAGGGTTGGGGGCCAAAACACACCCTGTCTCACACCTCTCTTTATAGGTATGCAGTCAGTGAGGTCTCCATTCTTTCTTCCCAAATCTAATTTAGGCATAATTGTTCACATGTAATCTTTTCAAGATCTCGCATAAATATGGAGACGCCCCTAGATCAGATAAGACAGCCCATAGTTGTTCCCTAGGGACTAGATCAAAGGCCGATTTTAAGTAAACAATGATCATGTAGAGACTGCCTCCCTCCAAAATCACTGTTTTCTAGTGCAATAATTGCAACCTGAAAACTTGATCAATCGTGGAGATTTTTGTTCGAAAGCCAGGCTGATAAGAGCTGGGAATAAAAAACTCATTCATCCAGTTCTGCAATCGGTCCAGAAGCACTCTAGCAAAGATTTTGTGTGCAACATCGATAAGGCTAATGGGCCGACAGTTTGCAGGATGGAGGGGTGAACCCTTCTTGAAGATAGGGATGATTTCTGCACCTAGCCATGTTGTGGGGATCTCCATTCCCTGTAAAATTGCATTAAAAATGCTCCAGACATAAGGAGCCCAAACACTGGGTTCAGTGCAATAAAGATCTCCAGGGATCTTATCTAGCCCCGGGGCCTTTGCAGGTATTACTCGGGCATTTGCAACCGTTACCTCTTTTAGAGAAATTTCCAGAGTTTCTGGGCTAGATGGATGTGGGAGGGAGATGTGAATTTCAGCTTGCTCAGAAGTACCCTCTACCCTGGAATAAAGTGACTGAAAGTGTGGCCTTCCAGACCTCGGCACCTAAGTTATGTTCAAATGCACATTTATCCTCCTTTGTGTCTGTGCTTATTAGTTTTCAAAAGTTCCTCATGTCCCTCCTATTTAGGGCATCTCTCAGGCAGTCCCACTTTTCTACTTCCCACTCCTTTTTGGCTAGCTTAATTGCATGTTTGTGTAGTAACCTATTTTCCTTTATTGCCAGCTTATCATTACATTTAATAGCTGTAAGCAGGCTTGTCTTAGCCTTTCGGCATTTGCCATTGTACCAGGAATGTCTGCGAGCACTACCTTTCTTTACTTGTACTACTTGGGAAAAACTGTTTGCCAGGGCTGCCACTAGGCCTTGATGGTAATCCATCATAAGTCAAACCACATTTACTAGCAAACAACTGAAATACATATACAATGATTTTAACGAATGAAATATGTAAAAACAATACAAAACTAATAAATTAACACATGCAAATAACATGAACTAAAACATATAAAATTAAATATACATTAAAAAAATTATTAATATTTAAATGGTATAGTCAAACATAATCCTTTATGTTCCACCAAATAAGGAGCAAACTGACCAAAAAATGCAAACTAAACTCAAAGTAATTAATACAATTAAATGTAAAACAAAGTAACCAATAGAACCCTTAAACAAATTAGGTAAACACTATAAGAAAAAGCTGAAAAAGCACCTAAACCGTGTAGCAAAAAAGCTAAACCTAAACGAAACTGACTTTCTTCCTGTTTTTATAGTGAAATTCAGGAGTTATCCTGCATTAAATCAACCATCTATATTGAAAAGTAAGTAAAATAAACCCAGTAACAAAAAAGAAACACAAACGTAAAATGAGTTACTAAAATAAATCTTTTTTCTTTATATTGATTACAAACAAAAACGTTGTCTTGTTCACCAAAAACCCAACTTCCCAAAAAACAAACTTGACAAACAGACTGGAAAAGTCAGTAAATATAATTACATGTTAAAGAACTCAAAACCCATAGACTTCTAACAATCAAGCACCCATAACACCAACGCAGCTATTATTTGAAATGCAAAATTAGAACAAACATTCTCTATCCAAAAGACAAAAAAGCTCCACCTGCCCAACATCCTGACTGAACTGAACAGAAGAGAAAGAAAAACAGCATGTTAAAAGGATAGTAACTTTGTAACTATGGGGGCGCTAGAGTGCCTGACCGCAAGATTGCTGACACGTCGAGAGGCCCTTCCGGCCAGGAACCACTATCCGGCATTTATCTAGCTTCCTGTAGGACATCCCTACCACATTAAGAAGCTTTGGGGGAGTGGAGCGCTGAGACCTGTTTTCTAGTCCCATCTTTAGTGCGGTCTGCTTTCTTCATGCTGCGGCCTCCTGGTCGGCATTCTCATCAGCTGCGTGTACTTATCTCACCACAGCTTGAGGGTAGGGAAGGGTCGGTGCTGTCGCATGGGGCATGGATCCTTGCCCAAGGTGAGGCTTGACCAAGGGGAACGGTGGTAGACTGTTTTGCGGAGCCCAGTGTGGCCTGAGGGGTAAGGCGAGGCTATGTACATTGCTTGGGGCCGAAGGGGAATTGATTGGAATGGCCTGTGGCTTTACCCGCAACCTGACCCTTCTTGTGCTGGACAGCTGCAATGGAGATGCAGGCCCTATCTCCCAGCCCCAGTTCAGTGCCCTGGTCCTGCTTGTGTCCCATGGACTGGGGCTCCTGGGGTGAAGCAGAGCCTGAAGGCAGAATCTTGAACGGGCACCTCTACACTGCTGCAAGCTGTCTTTTCTGAACTTGTCTAGACTGGTGCCCCTAACTTGCCCACCGAACCTTAGTGTCGCTGTGCAGCGAGGTCTGCCGTGCACCCCTATCTGATGATGTTTGGGAAGTGGCTGGACAATGTAGAGTTGAATACTTCACTTTTGTCAATAGTGGTCCTCAGAGAGTCGCAAGCTCTTCAAGCTAATATTTGTGCCATTTGCCTACAAAATGGGGAAACATGGCAATAAGCAGACCAACCTCTCCTTTGAGTCCTGCAAACTCACACGCAATGACAAGCCAGGCCCTGAGGAATGAGAACCTGACCCCCGAGGCGTGGGGAGGGTCTGTGACTGCGCATGACATCAGCTCCATTTTCCTGGATCTTAAATACAGCCTGAATGCCATCAACTCAGAAATCGATCTCCTTACCAACAGATTTGACCTCCTAAAAGAAAAAGTTCATAAGCATGAGGCGTGAATTGATCATCTTCAGCATTGCACATCAAATGTGGAGGATGCACATTCTTCTAGTGGGGAACGTTACTTCAGATGGAGAAGGTTCTTGAGGTCATCAGAAATAAGAACAAAGATCTTGAAACACGCTCATGTAGGTACAACCTGCTCATTTTAGGCATTGCTGAGTGAACAGCAGTGGACCGCATGGCAACCTATGTGGAAATAATGCTTCTGTCCCTCCTTGGTGAGGAGGGTGTTATAGTAGAGAGGGCACACCGGCCGCTGGGAGTGCACATGCCTCCTGGTGCAACGGCACACCTGATAATTACCCAGCTGATTAATTACAGAGACAAGGATACCATGCTGCTCATGGCTAGGGATCGTGGTCTCCTCCAAAATCAGGGAAATGTGGTTTCCTTCTTCCTGGACTTTACACTAGCAATGCAGGCTACCTGATGTGTATTCCTGCTGGTGAAATGTATACTGCAGAAAATGGGTATCAAGTACTCCCTGATCTACCCACTAATCTTTGCGTACTACACCAGGGGAATACCTACCATTTTACCGACCCAAAGGCCGCCAAACAATTTGTTGAAGGCATTGCTTCTTCAGACTCGGGGGTTCCTTACTCTTATTTGGTCCCCCCTGACTCTTAAATTTCACTGCCATGGGCCAATAGTAAAAGCCTAGCATGTCCCCCCTGGTCAAGGGTCTGCCAACTGTGTATGGCATACCGATTTGCACTAAATTGTTCTTCCTGTGAGCTGTGGGGATGTCACCTAGGGAATCACTGCTGTACCCACGCTCTTCCTTTCCTGGCCACTCAGCTACCTTTGGGCTGGGAGTGTGTTGGAACCTCTGGGTGCCCCGGGGATGATTCCCTTTATGGTTTAGCTATATATTTTGGGTTGCTTCTGTGGAAGGTGGGGTGGTGATGTTCGGTCCAAATTAAGGGTTGGATTAGGAAGGGATCAAGCATTGGAGCACTGTCTATGACCTCTTGTTTGATGTTACTTCCCCCTTTGCTGCCACTCAGCTCCATCTCGCTTTCACTTTATGCTTGTTGCCACCGTCCTACTATTTGTATGACTCATTCCCCCTTAACTATGGATGACTCCTGTTAAATGTGTAACCTGGACTGGGGCTAAATGATAGGGACAAGGTTCAACATTTACTTGCATATCTTGAAAGACATAATGTGGACATTTGCTTGCTACAAGAATTTCACCTAACGGAATTGACCCAGATGCTATTGAACATCATGGGGCTCATTATTCAAAGTACACGCACATCATCACATTGTAGTTCTGTAACAGCCTTCCAAGGCATATGGGCCACATGCTGTGTGACAAGTTGGGCCGGTATGTAATACTGGCAAGAAAACAGAATATCACACAAACGGGACCCCCTTTACTGTAAGAGAGGTCCTACTACCCTGCTTAACTTGTCACCTTGGAAAAATCACACAGTAAACTGGTTCAGATGAGTTTTAACAATTTATTTTATAAACCTCTGTTTCCTTACATTTGTTATACAAAACATTTATTTCATGATTTTTTATAACATTATTTGTGTTTATACATGATTTTTCTTCCATTACAACAGACACAATGATTTCATTTATTTAACCACTTGGCTGCTAAGGTACATCCCCCTCTTCCCATTGACTTTCCATTGAAATCAATGGAAACTCCATGACGAGTTACCCTTGTCATTAGCACTGAAGGGGTTAAAGACAAAGACCAAATCACTGCAAAATACAACATGCCCCATGACCTCTACTGTTCAATACTCTCATCTCACATACCATTCATTTTACATTCCAAACCTCCAACTCTCAGGCAGTTCAGAAAAACCACATGCACCATACAGCAGCCAAGTTTGATTAATTTTCTTCTTTCGGTGTACAGAGCCCACACCGAACACAGCAACAGTCAACGCATATTTCAGTGGATATACACTTCTTTTCTACCACCTACTTCAGGATGTTATTGATTTACGCTGTATGCATATATCATCAGGAGGACTCATAAGGGAATTCTAATCAAAGTATGGTTTGGTCTCAGCCACACCTGAATTGCATAAACATGCACACTTATTTCTTCTGAGTAAGACTTTCACCTCAGTTGCCAAAACCAAACCGCATATGTCTTTAACTAACCTCCTTTATTTTAGATCACTTGCTGAATATGGCCAGTCAGAATTTTTCTTATTAACAGCCACAGCCACAGCCGTTCACGTCTCGATCGCGCTATAAACGAATCCTTTTCCCCAGGCACACTGCAGGAACACCTGCTGATCCTGATTTCAATTTACGGCTGAATGTAGACTCTTTCTTTTCTTTGCCTAGATCTGGAGATTGGCGGGGACGTTTGGCCAGGGGGTGGTTCAATGTGGTGTTAGACGCACTCGCAAACAGGTCCACTGCTGTGCAGCTGCTTGCTCTAATGACAGGTAATGACCTCACTGATATCTGTTGAGCCAGTCATGCATCCAGGGCAGAAGGCGTATGCATAGCTTCTACACACAACACCCAATCTAGAATAGATTACTGTTTGGCGACAAGTGACGTAGTCACCTGGACTACCAACATCTTGCACCTCCAAGGACAAGGGGCCCGATTCACAGAACTAACTTAAGACAAAATCCTAAACTTACTACCATTTTCGTATTCACAGAAGGCACCTACTCATTTTGGTATTCACAGAAGACACTTACTCATTTCGGTATTCACAGAAGTTAGGACTCCTAACTTTAGGACTCCTAAATGCATTCTGTGAATACCGTAAGTCTTAAAATTAGGAATTTTCTCAATTTAATAGTAGTAAAGTTAGGACTCCTAACTTTAGGACTCCTAAACTGAGAAAAATCCTAAATTTAAGACTTTCGGTATTCACAGAAGGCATTTAGGAGTCCTAAAGTTAGGAGTCCTAACTTTACTACTACTAAATTGACAAAAATCCTAATTTTAAGACTTTCGGTGTTCACAGAAGGCATTTAGGAGTCCTAAAGTTAGGAGTCCTAACTTTACTACTATTAAATTGAGAAAAACACTAATTTTAAGACTTACCGTATTCACAGAATGCATTTAGGAGTCCTAAAGTTAGGAGTCTTAAGTTTACTACTACTAGGGGCGTGGCCAACAGCATGGCTTGCTAGGACGTGCTTCTCCGGAGCTCCCGGCGAGCTGCATCCAAATCCGTCTTTTCACTCAGTCCTACTCCACAAAAAATATGGGAGGGTTGTTGCAGGGACCCTAGACGCCGTAGAGACCACATCGACGAAGTTTGCGCAACTATACCCAGTAAAACGCCGACTTCATATCATCGTCTCGGGAGCCCTGGAGGAGACAAGATGGCGGCCGCAGTGACCGAGTATTGAGGACTGTCCTGAGATCTGACCACTGGGTCCTGTAGCTGTCCGCCACGGTGAGGGTCCGTGTGAGGAGGTCATTGAGTGGTGCCCCGCTGACGACGAGTGCCCCGGTGCGGACTCCGGACTCCCCGGCGAAACCCGCGGACTGTACCAAGATGGCTGACGGAGCCGCGCTGCAGGAATAGTCCGAGCTCGGAGGCCGTCCCACCGCTGGCCTGCTGCCCGGGAGGTGAGAGCGGAGGGGGCACTCTACGGGACCCGTGACTGTGTGTGGTCCCGGGGGACGGCTCCTGTCGAGGCGTCTGGGCTCCCGACAAGCGGACACTTCACCAAGATGGCGGCCGGAGCCGCGATGTGGAGCTCGAGAGTGCTCCGGGCCTGATCCTGGCCCCACAGCGGTGAACTCGCTCTTTGGCCCTAACAAACTCCCGCGGTCACCTGCCTGGTGCTGCTGTCGGGCTTCCCTGGCCCTGCATTGGTCCTGTTCGAGCTGGGGTCTCCTTGTGGTGCCCCCGCCGCCTTGCGCCCTGCTGGGAAGCCCTTGCCCCCCTGTGAGAGGCGCCTGGTGATTTCGGAGGTCGGGCATCCGGCACTGTGAATGACTGGGGAAGCTACATTCTGCACTCGCCAGATCCTACTACGGAGCGGCAGTACCCGGACACCAAGTAGGGTATTCGGCGCGGCCTGTGACATTGGGCCAATACCGGCATAGGAGTACTGGCCGAGACTGACACTCAGCCGACTACACAAACCAGGGCCCTTGGGGGGCGGCCAGAGGACACACGTGGCCCTTGGCGACTGCTGAGCGGGGAGGCTGGGCTGCCCTCCCCTGTAGCGGACTGAGGAGCTCGCTGACCCCTGACTGCGGCCAAAGAGTCAGAGGCGGCGAGAAACGCTAGTTGCCCTGCGAGAACGACGCCACGATAACACCAGCCATGGGGAAGAAGGATACACTCCCCAAAACCTCCAAACAGGGGCCCATGGACAATTTCGCCGCACCTAGACAGTCGGCGGATGCCCTCTCCACTGCCTCCGGCGTGCGCTCCGATACTGACCTGCTAATGGGAGCCATTCAGGCATCACAAACAGATATCCAGGAGTCTAGGGCTGCCCTAGAAGTCAAAATCGGCGAGGTGGGGTCTGAGGTGACACTGCTGAGGCAAGACTTTTGAAAGTTGACGGAAAGGGTGACTACAGCCGAGACACGGATAGACGAGGCCGAAGATTCGATCTCCACCCTGAGAAAAGACATGGCAGAACTCAAGGCGTCCCATCGCCAACTGATGTGGAAGGTGGACGACGCCGAAAATAGAGCGAGACACAACAACCTGCGCTTCGTAGGTTTTAGAGAGGGAATTGAAGGGACGAACATGGCGGAATTCCTCCACTCCTGGCTGACTAAAACCTTCCCGACGGTGCAGTTCTCGACTTGCTTTATCGTCGAAAGGGCGCACAGGGCCCTCCTGGCAAAGCCGCCGGAGGGTGCGAGACCTAGACCGGTCATTGCGCGCTTTCTTAACTTCGCGGACCGGGACCTGATTTTGCGAGAGGCTAGAAAATTGGGAGAGATCCGACTGGAAAACACGAACATTATGATTTTCCCGGATTACAGCCAAGAGGTGCAGAAACAACGCCGCTCTTTTGATGCGGTGAAGGCGAAATTAAGAGACTTAAATATTTCCTATATACTCCTCTTCCCGGCGAAGCTAAAGGTGATCTACAAGGAAAATACACTTTTCTTTAACCCTCCGGAAGATGCCTGGTAATGGCTGGGGGAGCGTCCTATTTTCCATAGCAGGGAGTCCGTTGGACGCGGAATGGTAGACAGGTCACCGCCCCACAGGCCCTAGTGGGAACTACCGAAGGCACAGAGACTGAAGTCACGAAGGGCAAAGAGACGTATCAGAGACACGGCCCAGGAGGTACGCGACATGGACGATGGACCTCGCCGAGAGGGAGTGCCACGGCTGGCTCCAGATTCAACTGTCTACGAAGCCATGCCCGCTCAGAGGGGGACGTTGAGGAGGAGGTTGGGAGCCGTACCTCCGGGGGAGAAGAAGAGGTGGGGGGGTCGCGCTCCATCCACCCGTTGGTAGAGGCGATCCGAGACCTGGAACAAGACACGTCGGGGCAGAACAGTGTCCCCGGGACGGACACTCAAGACTCTCATTCATGAACAATGGTGGGGCAGGCTATAGAGACTGCAGCTCGTCACTGAGGAGCATGCAAGTTGACACGCCCTCTTATGTTTCCACGTATTGTTTTTCACTGGTTTTTGTTCTCAACTGCACTAAGTTCTCAATTTTTGATATCAGTGCTTGTTTGGGGAAAGTGGTGCTGCATGCTCTAGGAGGACTTGGTTAGAGCAGGCTAAAGGGGGGCATGGGAGGGCGACAGGCCTTCTCCTACTGACAGTTCTGTCTTGCCAAGGGATGGGACTGGAAGGGGAGGGAGGTGGGGTGGTGGGAGGGGTAAGGGAGTTTCACGTTAACTCAGGTTGGGGAGGGAGGGGGATGAGTTGGGATGGGGGTGTTGCAGTCGAAATAATGCAGTCATGTGCCTCAGTGCTTCACACTAGGCATCCACACCAGAGACCGACCACATTAAGGTATCCACATCTTGAATGGCAAGTGAGGTAGCTGCGTCGCAGGTGTGTGACAGGGGGGCTAGTGTCCTGACATGGAATGTGAACGGATTGGGCTCTAAAGTTAAAAGAGGGTTAGTGAACTCCTACCTTAAAAGGCTAGATCCAGATATCACCCTACTGCAGGAAACCCATCTTAAAGGAACAAACTGTGCCTTCATAGCTAGGGGCCGCCACAATGTTCTGGCTCATGCGGGTTACACATCTGATTCCAGAGGGGTAGCTGTTATTATTAAAAGAACCACCCCATTCAGTACCACACGCACCTGGATAGATCCACTGGGGACCTATGTGGGGGTCCAGGGGACATGGAATAGGCGTATATACACGATCATCTCAGTTTATGCACAGCCCAAGTTACAGGCAAATACACTCAGGGCCCTCGCTCACATACTACTAGAAACAGCTGACACAATCCAAATCGTGGGAGGGGATTTTAACGACGTGATGGATATAGGCCAGGATCGGTCAGGGACGGCGGATAGGGGAGGGAACTGGACTACCCTATCCCAACAGATTGCTTATATAGGGCTCAGAGATGTCTGAAGATGGCGCATCCTACTCAGATAGCCTACTCATACTCCTCAGGGGCACATAGGGTGTTCTGGAGGTTAGACTATATATTTATGTTTAGACAGTACTTGAAGGTGGATGACACTGCAGACTATAAGGCTAGGGGCATCTCTGACCATTCCCCATTGTTAGTAAGGGCAGGACGTACCCGGGGCACTATGGGGACGACTTGGCGCCTTGCAGCCTGGGATCTTCAAAAAGCATCTATTCTGCGAGGCGTGAGAGCAGACATTAAGGTTTATGTTGCTGAAAACGAGGGAACGGTGGAGTCGAAGGTCACCTTCTGGGAAGCCCTGAAACCGGTAATGCGGGATAGAATACAAAGTAGACTGGGGGAGGAAAGAAGAACACTCCAAGCTGAGGTCTCTGCACTGGAACAGACTATCTTGGGTTTAGAGAGGGAAGACCAGAGTTTGAAACATGCTGAGACTCTTTATTTATTTATTTATTTATTTAATTTGTATAGCGCGTTATAACCACCGGGGTCTCTAAGCGCTTAGAAATCTTAAGAAATTGCTAGATGCCCAGAGACAATACAGAGAACTGATTACTAATGAGGCCAAAACTCAATCCCTAGCCAACCTCCACCGCCTCTATGACGTGCGGGATAAGTCGGGCAAACTCCTAGCTTGGCTAAGTAATAAGGAGCGAGCAGCTAGATGGGTGGATCACATTAGGAATGCAGACGGGATGGTTGTCAGTTCTGATGCACAAATTTCTGAGACATTCGCTACACACTATGAACTCTTTTACGCAGCCAGGGATCTGGGGACACGTGAGGAAACTCCAATATATGGCGCAGACGGACCTGCCCATGCTGTCTCCTGAGGCCCTTCTGGTGTTGGAGGATGATATCACAGTAGATGACATATCAGAGGCTATAGCCAGACTGAGACCGGGTAAAACACCAGGTCCGAACGGTTACCCAGCTGAGTTCTTTAAGCGTACGGCCGACCTCTTGGCTCGCCACTTGAAGGGTCTCTTTGCCGGGGCCTCCAAGGATGGGGAGCTCCCCCAGACCTCTCCCTGGCTACGATCGTCCTGATACATAAAGAGGGCAAACCGCGAGAGGACTGTACGCCCTACCGCCCCATCTCCCTCCTGAACACAGAAGTGAAACTTCTAGCGACTATCTTGGCGCTCCGCCTGAGGTCGGTGATCCCAATCCTTATACATCTGGACCAAAAGGGCTTCATGCCGGACAGAGCAACCAGACTGAACCTTAGACGTACCCACAATTGGCTGCAGGAAGTTCGGGAAAGAAATGACCCGCACTGGTTGCTCTCCCTCGACGCTGAGAAAGCCTTTGACGCGGTTCACTGGCCGTTCCTCTATGCTGTGCTGCAAAAATTTGGTTTTGGCCCTAGGTTCCAGAAGTGGGTCACGCTCCTCTACACTGCACCAAGAGCCAGGGTGAGGGTGAATGGGATGCTTTCGCGTGAATTCCGGATCCAGAGGGGGACCCGTCAGGGCTGCCCCCTGTCTTCCCTCCTCTTTGCGCTCACTATTGAGATACTTGCTGCCAGGGTCCGACAAAATGCGACCAATTCCGGTTTTGCGAGGATTGACACAGACCCCACACAAGAAAAGATATCCCTCTATGCGGATGATGTACTTTTGTATATTACGAAGCCAGAGACCACTGTCCCGGAGCTATTCAGGGAATCAGAGAAATATGGTGGGCGAGCGGGATACACAATCAATTGGCACAAATCGATCTTGTACGACCCAGGGGGACGAGACCAATGGGGGAGGCTACCAGGGCAACTACTGACGACGGTGGAGGGCTTCCAGTATCTTGGGATATACATCACCCTTGATAAGACGCTATCATTCCAAAAGAACTTGGAGCGGATCATAATGAACTCCGCGGCGGATATGGACCGCTGGAGACAGCTCCCACTTACACTTCTAGGTCGAGCGGCCATATATAAGATGATCATACTGCCTAAGTATTTGTATGCCCTACAGAACGAATACTATCCACTTCCGACTACGTTGCTGGCTAAAATCCACTCTGATCTGAGAACTTTTCTCTGGCTGGGTAAGCAGCCTAGAGTGGCCCTGACCACGCTCCAAAGACACCAGTATAGTGGGGGGATCTCACTCCCTAACCTGGAGGCCTACTACTGGGCGGAACACATGGTACTGATTAATGATTGGCTACATGCCCCGGCGGATCACCCCACTTATGCCCTAGAGAGGCTTAAACTGTCTTCACAGAACTTATTACATTATCTCTATGGGGGTACTAGACGGGAACAGCTCCTCCCGGCGACGATTCTTACGCTGAATGCGTGGATTAAGGCCACAAAACGCATGGGATGGGAGAAGAAGCCCACCCGGCAAACACCGTTATGGCACTGTCAGTGGTTAACAGAGCTTAATAAACTACGCGGCTTCCGAAGATGGGACGACATAGGTATTTCCACTATAGGGAATGTCATCGCTAAAGGGGAGCTGAAATCCTTTACGGTCCTAAAGTCCGAATTTGGGCTTCATCACTCACAGCTCTTCAAATATACCCAGTTGCGACACGCGTGGAAGGCTCAGAATGTCCACCTACGCGATATCCCAGAATATGCACCTCTGGAGGGGCGGCTCCTCCAAAAACGAATCCAAGGGAAGGCGGTCTCCCTCACATACAAAACCTTAACTAACAATATGCTAGGTGATCTGGAGAAGCTTAGACACACATGGGAGGCGGAGGTGGGGGGCATGGAAGATCTAGACTGGGACATAGTACTAATGCATCCCAGGGAGGTGGCAATTAAATCAAGACTACACCTTATTCAATTAAATGTGCTGCACAGAACCTACTACGATAGAATGCAACTCCATGGAATAGGGAAAAAAGAAGACACACGCTGTCTTAGATGCCGCCAACTTGATGGAGACTTTTATCACACCATTTGGGCATGCAACAGGATACAAACTTACTGGACGCACGTCTTCAGGGAATTGGTAGAGGTGTTCGAAGTCCCGCTCCAACAGGAACCAAAGCTGGCCCTACTTGGTATGACTAATGAGGTGGACCTACTGCGTCCACTCCTCACCTTCCTAGTTCTTGCACTCGTGGTAGCGAAACGAGATAAAGCAAAGTACTGGGGGTCACCGGAGTCGCCAGGATTAGAGGAATGGAGAAGAGGGTTGGACCTTAACATGGAAGCCGAGAGAGTGACTTATAAAGCAAGGGGGTGCCCGAAGAAATTTCAAGGGGTCTGGACCAATTGGCGGCACTACCATGGGTTGGATGGGGGGGCTATAAGGAGGGGAATTTGAAAAGCTGGCTAATCGGTCACTAGCGGTACAAAAGGGGGTGGTGATGGACGGAGCATCTGAATCAATCAAACACTCACACCCAGTCAAAAGATCTGGGTTTAATCCATCACCGTTCTTTAGCCCACTCTGCCACCCCAGTTCAGACATGGCTATATGCAAATCAGTCTGACCCTGTGCCTCATGGGAACAGTCCAGCCCGAACTGCCAAGCCATGTCTTCCCTGGACCGGAAACAAGCTTCCGAGGACCGGTTTCTGGCATTCCACCCGTATTCAGCCCGGCTTGCTTGAATCCAGTGGCAAAGTGAGCTAGGGACTCACGTCTGAGCATGCCCTGCCACACTTATGGCGGCCAAAAGCGGTACAAAAGGGGGTGGTGATGGACGGAGCATCTGAATCAATCAAACACTCACACCCAGTCAAAAGATCTGGGTTTAATCCATCACCGTTCTTTAGCCCACTCTGCCACCCCAGTTCAGACATGGCTATATGCAAATCAGTCGGACCCTGTGCCTCATGGGAACAGTCCAGCCCGAACTGCCATGCCATGTCTTCCCTGGACCGGAAACAAGCTTCCGAGGACCGGTTTCTGGCATTCCAGCCGTCTTCAGCCCGGCTTGCTTGAATCCAGTGGCAAAGTGAGCAAGGGACTCACGTCTGAGCATACCCTGCCACACTTATGGCGGCAAAAAGCGGTACAAAAGGGGGTGGTGATGGACGGAGCATCTGAATCAATCAAACACTCACACCCAGTCAAAAGATCTGGGTTTAATCCATCACCGTTCTTTAGCCCACTCTGCCACCCCAGTTCAGACATGGCTATATGCAAATCAGTCTGACCCTGTGCCTCATGGAAACAGTCCAGCCCGAACTGCCAAGCCATGTCTTCCCTGGACCGGAAACAAGCTTCCGAGGACCGGTTTCTGGCATTCCAGCCGTCTTCAGCCCGGCTTGCTTGAATCCAGTGGCAAAGTGAGCAAGGGATTCACGTCTGAGCATACCCTGCCACACTTATGGCGGCCAAAAGCGGTACAAAAGGGGGTGGTGATGGACGGAGCATCTGAATCAATCAAACACTCACACCCAGTCAAAAGATCTGGGTTTAATCCATCACCGTTCTTTAGCCCACTCTGCCACCCCAGTTCAGACATGGCTATATGCAAATCAGTCTGACCTTGTACCTCATGGGAACAGTCCAGCCCGAACTGCCAAGCCATGTCTTCCCTGGACCGGAAACAAGCTTCGGAGGACCGGTTTCTGGCATTCCAGCCGTCTTCAGCCCGGCTTGCTTGAATCCAGTGGCAAAGTGAGCAAGGGACTCACGTCTGAGCATACCCTGCCACACTTATGGCGGCCAAAAGCGGTACAAAAGGGGGTGGTGATGGACGGAGCATCTGAATCAATCAAACACTCACACCCAGTCAAAAGATCTGGGTTTAATCCATCATCGTTCTTTAGCCCACTCTGCCACCCCAGTTCAGACATGGCTATATGCAAATCAGTCTGTCCCTGTGCCTCATGGGAACAGTCCAGCCCGAACTGCCAAGCCATGTCTTCCCTGGACCGGAAACAAGCTTCCGAGGACCGGTTTTTGGCATTCCAGCCGTCTTCAGACCGGCTTGCTTGAATCCAGTGGCAAAGTGAGCAAGGGACTCACGTCTGAGCATACCCTGCCACACTTATAGCGGCCAAAAGCGGTACAAAAGGGGGTGGTGATAGACAGAGCATCTGAATCAATCACACACTCACACCCAGTCAAAAGATCTGGGTTTAATCCATCACCGTTCTTTAGCCCACTCTGCCACCCCAGTTCAGACATGGCTATATGCAAATAAGTCTGACCCTGTGTCTCATGGGAACAGTCCAGCCGAACTGCCAAGCCTTGTCTTCCCTGGACCGGAAACAAGCTTCCGAGGACCGGTTTCTGGCATTCCAGCCGTCTTCAGCCCGGCTTGCTTGAATCCAGTGGCAAAGTGAGCAAGGGACTCACGTCTGAGCATACCCTGCCACACTTATGGTGGCCAAAAGCGGTACAAAAGGGGGTGGTGATGGACGGAGCATCTGAATCAATCAAACACTCACACCCAGTCAAAAGATCTGGGTTTAATGCATCACAGTTCTTTAGCCCACTCTGCCACCCCAGTTCAGACATGGCTATATGCAAATCAGTCTGACCCTGTGCCTCATGGGAACAGTCCAGCCCGAACTGCCAAGCCATGTCTTCCCTGGACCGGAAACAAGCTTCCGAGGACCAGTTTCTGGCATTCCAGCCGTCTTCAGCCCGGCTTGCTTGAATCCAGTGGCAAAGTGAGCAAGGGACTCACGTCTGAGCATACCCTGCCACACTTATGGTGGCCAAAAGCGGTACAAAAGAGGGTGGTGATGGACGGAGCATCTGAATCAATCAAACACTCACACCCAGTCAAAAGATCTGGGTTTAATCCATCACCGTTTTTTAGCCCACTCTGCCACCCCAGTTCAGACATGGCTATATGCAAATCAGTCTGACCCTGTGCCTCATGGGAACAGTCCAGCCCGAACTGCCAAGCCATGTCTTCCCTGGACCGGAAACAAGCTTCCGAGGACCGGTTTCTGGCATTCCAGCCTTTTTCAGCCCGGCTTGCTTGAATCCAGTGGCAAAGTGAGCAAGGGACTCACGTCTGAGCATACCCTGCCACCCTTATGGCGGCCAAAAGCGGTACAAAAGGGGGTGGTGATGGACGGAGCATCTGAATCAATCAAACACTCATACCCAGTCAAAAGATCTGGGTTTAATCCATCACCGTTCTTTAGCTCACTCTGCCACCCCAGTTCAGACATGGCTATATGCAAATCAGTCTGACCCTGTGCCTCATGGGAACAGTCCAGCCCGAACTGCCAAGCCATGTCTTCCCTGGACCGGAAACAAGCTTCCGAGGACCGGTTTCTGGCATTCCAGCCGTCTTCAGCCCGGCTTGCTTGAATCCAGTGGCAAAGTGAGCAAGGGACTCACGTCTGAGCATACCCTGCCACACTTATGGCGGCCAAAAGCGGTACAAAAGGGGGTGGTGATGGACGGAGCATCTGAATCAATCAAACACTCACACCCAGTCAAAAGATCTGGGTTTAATCCATCACCGTTCTTTAGCCCACTCTGCCACCCCAGTTCAGACATGGTTATACGCAAATCAGTCTGACCCTGGGCCTCATGGGTACAATCCAGCCCGAACTGCCAAGCCATGTCTTCCCTGGACCGGAAACAAGCTTCCGAGGACCGGTTTCTGGCATTCCAGCCGTCTTCAGCCCGGCTTGCTTGAATCCAGTGGCAAAGTGAGCAAGGGACTCACGTCTGAGCATACCCTGCCACACCTATGGTGGCCAAAAGCGGTACAAAAGGGGGTGGTGATGGACGGAGCATCAGAATCAATCAAACACTCACACCCAGTCAAAAGATTTGGGTTTAATGCATCACCGTTCTTTAGCCCACTCTGCCGCCACAGTTCAGACATGGCTATATGCGAATCAGTCTGACCCTGTGCCTCATGGGAACAGTCCAGCCCGAACTGCCAAGCCATGTCTTCCCTGGACCGGAAACAAGCTTCCGAGGACCAGTTTCTGGCATTCCAGCCGTCTTCAGCCCGGCTTGCTTGAATCCAGTGGCAAAGTGAGCAAGGGACTCACGTCTGAGCATACCGTGCCACACTTATGGTGGCCAAAAGCGGTACAAAAGGGGGTGGTGATGGACGGAGCATCTAAATCAATCAAACACTCACACCCAGTCAAAAGATCTGGGTTTAATCCATCACCGTTCTTTAGCTCACTCTGCCACCCCAGTTCAGACATGGCTATATGCAAATCAGTCTGACCCTGTGCCTCATGGGAACAGTCCAGCCCGAACTGCCAAGCCATGTCTTCCCTGGACCGGAAACAAGCTTCCGAGGACCAGTTTCTGGCATTCCAGCCGTCTTCAGCCCGACTTGCTTGAATCCAGTGGCAAAGTGAGCAAGGGACTCACGTCTGAGCATACCGTGCCACACTTATGGTGGCCAAAAGCGGTACAAAAGGGGGTGGTGATGGATGGAGCATCTGAATCAATCAAACACTCACACCCAGTCAAAAGATCTGGGTTTAATCCATCACCGTTCTTTAGCCCACTCTGCCACCCCAGTTCAGACATGGCTATATGCAAATCAGTCTGACCCTGTGCCTCATGGGAACAGTCCAGCCCGAACTGCCAAGCCATGTCTTCCCTGGACCGGAAACAAGCTTCCGAGGACCGGTTTCTGGCATTCCAGCCGTCTTCACCCCGGCTTGCTTGAATCCTGTGGCAAAGTGAGCAAGGGACTCACGTCTGAGCATACCCTGCCACACTTATGGCGGCCAAAAGCGGTACAAAAGGGGGTGGTGATGGACGGAGCATCTGAATCAATCAAACACTCACACCCAGTCAAAAGATCTGGGTTTAATCCATCACCGTTCTTTTGCCCACTCTGCCACCCCAGTTCAGACATGGTTATATGCAAATCAGTCTGACCCTGGGCCTCATGGGAACAATCCAGCCCGAACTGCCAAGCCATGTCTTCCCTGGACCGGAAACAAGCTTCCGAGGACCGGTTTCTGGCATTCCAGCCATCTTCAGCCCGGCTTGCTTGAATCCAGTGGCAAAGTGAGCAAGGGACTCACGTCTGAGCATACCCTGCCACACTTATGGTGGCCAAAAGCGGTACAAAAGGGGGTGGTGATGGACGGAGCATCTGAATCAATCAAACACTCACACCCAGTCAAAAGATCTGGGTTTAATGCATCACAGTTCTTTAGCCCACTCTGCCACCCCAGTTCAGACATGGCTATATGCAAATCAGTCTGACCCTGTGCCTCATGGGAACAGTCCAGCCCGAACTGCCAAGCCATGTCTTCCCTGGACCGGAAACAAGCTTCCGAGGACCAGTTTCTGGCATTCCAGCCGTCTTCAGCCCGGCTTGCTTGAATACAGTGGCAAAGTGAGCAAGGGACTTACGTCTGAGCATACCCTGCCACACTTATGGTGGCCAAAAGCGGTACAAAAGAGGGTGGTGATGGACGGAGCATCTGAATCAATCAAACACTCACACCCAGTCAAAAGATCTGGGTTTAATCCATCACCGTTTTTTAGGCCACTCTGCCACCCCAGTTCAGACATGGCTATATGCAAATCAGTCTGACCCTGTGCCTCATGGGAACAGTCCAGCCCGAACTGCCAAGCCATGTCTTCCCTGGACCGGAAACAAGCTTCCGAGGACCGGTTTCTGGCATTCCAGCCTTTTTCAGCCCGGCTTGCTTGAATCCAGTGGCAAAGTGAGCAAGGGACTCACGTCTGAACATACCCTGCCACACTTATGGCGGCCAAAAGCGGTACAAAAGGGGGTGGTGATGGACGGAGCATCTGAATCAATCAAACACTCATACCCAGTCAAAAGATCTGGGTTTAATCCATCACCGTTCTTTAGCTCACTCTGCCACCCCAGTTCAGACATGGCTATATGCAAATCAGTCTGACCCTGTGCCTCATGGGAACAGTCCAGCCCGAACTGCCAAGCCATGTCTTCCCTGGACCGGAAACAAGCTTCCGAGGACCGGTTTCTGGCATTCCAGCCGTCTTCAGCCCGGCTTGCTTGAATCCAGTGGCAAAGTGAGCAAGGGACTCATGTCTGAGCATACCCTGCCACACTTATGGCGGCCAAAAGCGGTACAAAAGGGGGTGGTGATGGACGGAGCATCTGAATCAATCAAACACTCACACCCAGTCAAAAGATCTGGGTTTAATCCATCACCGTTCTTTAGCCCACTCTGCCACCCCAGTTCAGACATGGTTATATGCAAATCAGTCTGACCCTGGGCCTCATGGGTACAATCCAGCCCGAACTGCCAAGCCATGTCTTCCCTGGACCGGAAACAAGCTTCCGAGGACCGGTTTCTGGCATTCCAGCCGTCTTCAGCCCGGCTTGCTTGAATCCAGTGGCAAAGTGAGCAAGGGACTCACCTCTGAGCATACCCTGCCACACTTATGGTGGCCAAAAGCGGTACAAAAGGGGGTAGTGATGGACGGAGCATCAGAATCAATCAAACACTCACACCCAGTCAAAATATTTGGGTTTAATGCATCACCGTTCTTTAGCCCACTCTGCCGCCACAGTTCAGACATGGCTATATGCGAATCAGTCTGACCCTGTGCCTCATGGGAACAGTCCAGCCCGAACTGCCAAGCCATGTCTTCCCTGGACCGGAAACAAGCTTCCGAGGACCAGTTTCTGGCATTCCAGCCGTCTTCAGCCCGACTTGCTTGAATCCAGTGGCAAAGTGAGCAAGGGACTCACGTCTGAGCATACCGTGCCACACTTATGGTGGCCAAAAGCGGTACAAAAGGGGGTGGTGATGGACGGAGCATCTGAATCAATCAAACACTCACACCCAGTCAAAAGATCTGGGTTTAATCCATCACCGTTCTTTAGCTCACTCTGCCACCCCAGTTCAGACATGGCTATATGCAAATCAGTCTGACCCTGTGCCTCATGGGAACAGTCCAGCCCGAACTGCCAAGCCATGTCTTCCTTGGACCGGAAACAAGCTTCCGAGGCCCGGTTTCTGGCATTCCAGCCGTCTTCAGCCCGACTTGCTTGAATCCAGTGGCAAAGTGAGCAAGGGACTCACGTCTGAGCATACCGTGCCACACATATGGTGGCCAAAAGCGGTACAAAAGGGGGTGGTGATGGACGGAGCATCTGAATCAATCAAACACTCACACCCAGTCAAAAGATCTGGGTTTAATCCATCACCGTTCTTTAGCCCACTCTGCCACCCCAGTTCAGACATGGCTATATGCAAATCAGTCTGACCCTGTGCCTCATGGGAACAGTCCAGCCCGAACTGCCAAGCCATGTCTTCCCTGGACCGGAAACAAGCTTCCGAGGACCGGTTTCTGGCATTCCAGCCGTCTTCAGCCCGGCTTGCTTGAATCCAGTGGCAAAGTGAGCAAGGGACTCACGTCTGAGCATACCCTGCCACACTTATGGCGGCCAAAAGCGGTACAAAAGGGGGTGGTGATGGACGGAGCATCTGAATCAATCAAACACTCATACCCAGTCAAAAGATCTGGGTTTAATCCATCACCGTTCTTTAGCTCACTCTGCCACCCTGTGAGAAGTTGGCCTGATGTGCAGTGCTCACTATTCTAGTGATCACTATATATCAGTCCAAACAACCCTTATTGATGATTGGTTGTAAGTCAACCTTATAGACCAGCTATCCTAGTAGCATGGATACGAGCAGTCTAAGGCTAAGACTCTAGAGGGCGTGTTAAGCCAGCTGTTTTACCATCACATTACCCCTTGAACACCCAGTGAAAGGACACCACACAAGTTGTTATGAAAATAAACAGTGTATTTATTTATAACAAGACTACCCTGGCTCTTTATGAGACAGGGAGCTAAGCACACAACAAAACTCTTACGAAAATACTTTTAAGTTAGCACGTTACACAAATGCCCGAGGGGCACGAAAAACCATATACGCTAAAAGTGGAATGCGAATTACTAGCAGGTAAGTAACAGTTCTAATAGGCTTTGGAATCGCTAGGACTGGACTAGGGAATCGTTAGATTACTACTAGGAGGCCCAGGGGACTCGGGTGCAGAGTGTGCACTCTCACGCGGGATGCGGGACAAAGTCTATGGAAGCTAGAATTCACAAAGTTAGTGTTCACGGGCGAACCCGACCTGGTAGGGAGAAAACGACAGTGGATCCTGACCCTTGGATAGTGAGGCTATGCTGGGACACCGGAGTGCCGAAGTTACCTAGCCCAGGGGCTGCAGCTGCATAGGTCTGAAAAGACGTCGGGGATCTCGTTGCCGGACCAGGAGCCTGGAAGGAAGAAGTTGCTGGCAGGCGACCAGTGAAGGAAAGTTCGATGGATCCAAGCCTGGATCAAGGAAGAAGAAAACCTGAAAGCAGAGGGGACCAAGTTCTTGAATCACTAGCCAGTGATTAAGTGGGCACCAGGATGGCACCGGGCGAAGTCACCGCAGTCAGGTGAGTGGGCGCTGCTGGGCTCTGCAGTCTCTCGGACCAGGAGGCGTTGTCGGCGACCAGGATGGAGGTGCGAGCTGTCCCACGAAGGATGAAGTCGTCGGCGTCGAAGTTACCCAGGAGTGGGCAACAAGCCTTGGCTAATTCAAGCCCACGCGGTGGACTCAAAATGGCGTCTTGAGTGGACCAGGAGGGTCCGGGGTGCTCCTCTTCTGGAAGGGAGCAAGGGCCAGTCTGGAGCAACCAGACCAGCAGCAGAAATGTCGTCGGGCGTCGTCAGGAAGGCCACAAGCCAGCGGGCTAGTAGCCAAACAACGCGGTGAGCAGCAAAAAGCAGAAGGGCCCCACGCAGATCGTGGAGATGCTGGGGGGCTGCTCTTCGGTGCTGGAGCTGCTCAGGGTGGGGGCTTCTCGGGCCCCAAAGCACTCACCAGGAATTCACTCGGCGGGCTTGCTGTTCAGAAGTCGTGCAGTCTTGAAGATGGCCGGTCCCTCGAGGTCTCGTCACACCCACGAATCTCAGCGTGACTGATGATGCAGGTAGAGGTCAGAGGTGCCAGGGAAGCCGGTTCTCGTCGAGCTGGGCAGTCGGATTCCGGAGGAAGGACTTGCAGCAGACCGCAGTGTTCTGTAGATGGTGCCTGCGGATGCAGGGTGACTACTCCTTAGTCACAAGGGAGAAATCTTAGGAAGAAGTCTTGAGTTCCTTTCGTGGAAAGTAGTTTCAGGATTCAAAGATGATCTGATTTGGAAGGGGGCCAGTCTCTACCTTTATCCTGTAAAAGGGGGCTGGCACGCGACTAAGTCCTGCCCTATGGGTGGGACTAGGAGGGGGGTGGTTACACCCACTTCCTTGGCGGGCTTTTCCCCAGCACAGGGTCTGGAGTGACCCTGGAACTGGTTCCAGCCAGCCTATGCACAGTGAGCACCGGGGTGCCACGTGCAGTCACCTTCCTCTAAAGCCCTGCCTACCTACAATACACAAAACCCTGTCTGGGACGGTGCTGGCACCGCCCCTGGCAGGAAACCCTTTGTCCTTATCTCCTGCTCTGGGAGGACTCCCAGCAGCAGGAGGGCAGACTTGTGTCTCGGTGGCAGCATCCATTTTGTGGATGCTAAGGCTCTGTCTGACTTTTAACCGGGTTATAGGTTACAGGCATGTCGTGTCCCTCTAGAAGGGTGGAATGCTAACCCCGTCGCCAGAATTGGCGAGGGGTTAGTATTCCAATTCGTATGACACCTTACTCGACATGTTTTGATAAAGCGATACCAGAGTTGGCACATAACCGCGAGGATTATAATGCACTTAAGAGTATATGGTATGCGATATCATGGAAACGGCTAAGGGATGGATCCCGAAAGCCGCAGACAGGCTCAGCTCATGCCAGAGCCCCATCTCACACGATTCCAAGCACTCTGCCTTCAGGATTGTTAAGGCCTGCCATAGGAGTGACTGATAGGAGATCTGTGTGTCCATTTTAGGGTTAGATATAGGTATACTATATCTAAAGCAAAGGGTGAGTACACCACCTTGCCCCAGCTGTCGTGCAGCCAGTTGTGTCAGTTTTAGTTAGTCAATCCAGGGGTGGCACAATACAGGCTTCAGCCCCTGGGAGACTTCTGGGTGCACCTCAGCCCTGGGTACAGGGACTTGGAGAGGGCCCAGGGCCAATTCAGTACCTGAGTACAATTTGGATAGAGAGAACAGCTAGGCTGTGGGTCTGATTAGCAGGCCCACAGCCAGGGAAAGTCGTAAACCAGTGCAGCAAAAAGCAAAAATCTGGGTGATCATAGAATTGCAGACCCTACTCTCCTACATGACCCCCCCCCAAACTTTGGGACAATAAACTAACCTTGACCAGGTGAGTCTTCTTGCTCTAAGTGGAAATACCTGGAGAGCCCATCAGCATTGCTGTGATCAGTCCCAGGTCTATGCTCCACTGTAAAATCCATCCCCTGTAGGGAAATGGACCACCTAAGCAGTTTGGGGTTTTCACCCTTCATCTGATTTAGCCACAAGAGGGGCTTATGGTCTGTCTGAATGGTGAAGTGAGTGCCAAACAAGTAGGCCCTCAGCTTCTTCAGGGCCCAGACCACAGCAAAGGCCTCCCTCTCAATAGCTGACCAATTTTTCTCTCTGGGTGTCAACCTTCTACTAATGAAAGCAATAGGCTGATCATTACCATCAAAATTCAGTTGAGACAGAACAGCTCCCACACCCAACTCAGAAGCATCTGTTTGGACAATGAATGGCTTGGAGTAATCTGGACTCTTGAGGATAGGTGCTGTGCACATGGCCTGCTTTAGGTCATTGAATGCTTTCTGACAGCTTGCTGTCCACTGAACTTTCTTTGGCATCTTCTTGCTTGTCAGGTCATTAAGGGGGGTCACTATGGACCCATAATTTCTGACAAACTTCCTATAGTACCCAGTCAGGCCCAAGAAAGCTCGAACCTGAGTCTGGGTGATTGGAGGAGTCCAGTCCTTGATGGCCTGTATCTTACTCTCCAGTGGCTGAACCTGGCCTCCACCTACAAGGTGGCCCAGGTATACAACCTGTGACTGCCCTATCTGGCACTTTGTGGCCTTGATAGTGAGGCCTGCCTTTTGCAGGGCCTCTAACACTTTCCTCAGGTGGACCAGGTGATCCTCCCAGGTGGAGCTAAAGACAGCAATATCGTCAAGATAAGCTGCACAGAAGTCATCCAGCCCAGTGAGGACTTGATTCACCAACCTTTGGAAGGTGGCAGGTGCATTTTTCAGTCCAAAGGGCATTACCACAAATTGATAATGCCCTCCAGGGGTAGAAAATGCTGTCTTAGGTTTGGCTTCCTCAGCTAACCTGATTTGCCAATACCCAGCTGTCAAATCAAATGTGCTTAAGAAGTTGGCAGAAGCCAATCTATCTATAAGCTCATCTGCTCTTGGTATTGGGTGGGCATCAGTCTTAGTGACTGCATTGAGGCCTCTGTAGTCCACGCAAAACCTCATCTCTCTCTTACCACCCTGGGTGTGAGGTTTTGGCACTAGAACTACTGGGCTAGCCCAAGGGCTATCTGAGGGCTCAATGACTCCCAGTTCCAACATTTTCTGCACTTCAGTTTTGATGCAGTCTCTAACATGATCAGGCTGTCTGTAGATTTTACTCTTGACAGGCAGACTGTCTCCAGTGTCAACATCATGGGTACCCCAATCAGTTTGGCTGGGTGTCAGAGAGAACATATGTCGAAAGGATTGCAGAACTTGCCTGCAATCCTGTTGCTGATGTTCAGTGAGGCTGCCACAAAAGACAACACCATCAACTGACCCATCATCAGGATTCTGAGTGAGCAGGTCTGGGAGAGGGTCACTCTCTTCCTCCTGTCCCTCATCTGTGGCCATGAGCAAGCTCATGTCCTTCCTGTCAACATATGCCTTGAGCCTGTTAACATGGAGCACTCTGAGACGGCTCCTGGGAGTTCCAAGGTCCACCAAGTAGGTAACCTCTCCCTTTTGCTCAATGATGGTGTGGGGCCCAGACCATTTGTCTTTCAGAGCTGCTGGGGCCACTGGCTCCAGCACCCACACCTTCTGTCCTGGCTGGTACACAGTCAGTACAGCCTTTTGGTCATGCCAAGCTTTTTGAAGTTCCTGGCTGGCCTCAAGGTTTTTAGATGCCTTTTCCATATACTCAGCCATCCTGGAGCGGAGGCCAAGTACATAGTCCACTATGTTGGTTGCAGGCTTTTTGAGAGGTCTCTCCCATCCTTCCTTCACCAAACACAGGGGGCCCCTTACAGGATGCCCATACAGAAGCTCAAAAGGGCTGTAGCCAACCCCCTTCTGTGGGACCTCTCTGTAAGCAAACAAGAGGCAGGGGATCAGGACATCCCATCTTCTCCTAAGAGGTTCAGGTAGTCCATGAATCATCCCTTTCAGGGTCCTGTTGAATCTCTCAACAAGCCCATTGCATTGTGGATGATAGGGTGTGGTGAACTTGTAGTTCACACCACACTCTTTCCACATGGCAGTCAGATATCCTGACATGAAGTTTGTACCTCTGTCAGAAACGACCTCCTTAGGGAAACCCACTCTGGAGAACACTCCAACTAGGGCTCTTGCCACTACAGGGGCTGTAGTGGTCCTAAGGGGAATAGCCTCAGGATACCTGGTGGCATGGTCCACCACCACCAGTATAAACTTGTGTCCTGATGCTGTCTGGGGTTCCATTGGACCAACAATGTCAATCCCCACTCTTTCAAAGGGAACCCCCACCACAGGTAGTGGTATGAGGGGGGCCTTTGTTGTGCCACCTGACTTACCACTGGCTTGGCAAGTGACACATGAGCGACAAAACTCCTTGGTATTCTCATTCATATGGGGCCAGTGAAAGTGTGAGACAAGCCTGTCCCAAGTCTTTGTCTGACCTAAATGACCTGCAAGGGGAATCTCATGGGCCAAGGTGAGAAGGAAACCTCTCAGAGACAAGGGGATGACCAGCCTCCTGGTTGCACCAGGCTTGGGGTCTCTTGACTCAGAGTACAGGAGTCCATCTTCCCAGTATACCCTGTGGGCACCTGTGGCATTCCCTGCAGCCTCAGCAGCAGCCTGCTGTCTGAGGGGTTCAAGGGAAGGGCAGCTCAACTGTTCCTTCCCCAGGTCTGCTCTGGAGGGTCCCCCTGAGCCCAGAAACTCAACTTGATCAAGTTCAAGCTCTTTAGGCTCAGTTTCCCTCAGCTCTTCTAGATCAGCCTCCTCAGAGACTTGATCCTCAACCTGGGGCAAGGGGGAAGGCAAAGCCTTACCCTTACTGCTCTTCTTCTTGGGAGGTGTCTGGTCCATAGTTTCAGGATCCAGCACCTGTTCAGTGGGGCATCTTCTGGCCTGTGACCTAGTCACAGCAAGTACATGTGCTGGCAAGCCTAACATCTCCATGTGAGTCCTCTGCTCCACTTCTGACCATTGTGATGACTCCAAATCATTGCCCAACAAACAATCAACTGGGAGGTCTGAACTGACTACAACTTTCTTTTGTCCCTTCACTCCACCCCAGGAGAAAGCCACAATTGCCACACTATGACTAGTAGTGACATTGCTGGCATTGGTCACCAGGAAATCAGTACCTGGCATGATCTGTCCAGGGTCCACAAAGTTAGGTGTCACCATGGTGACACTGGCACAAGTGTCCCTATAGGCCTGAGCCATCTTGCCATTAATCAAAGGTGTCTGCCTGTATTTGCCCAAAGTATTGGGACTTATTTCAGGGGACATATCCATATCCCCTGTACAGACAAGGACAGCCTGAGTGAGTGTGCCAACTAAGTTGTCAGACCCCTCAGTACCCAAGGTTAACCCAACTAATGCCTTGGGAGTGACACTACCACTACTGACTGTACTAGGGGGTGCAGTTGCTTTAGGAGCTGTAGTGGCAGGAGTTTGTCCTCCTCCTCTTTTGGTGCACTCACTAAACCAGTGAGATTTACTTTTGCAGTACTGGCACCACCTTTTTGACTGGCCTTCTTGAGTCTTCTTCTTCTGGGAAGCCTGACCCCCACCCTCTTTGGTTTGTTGGGGACCTGGTGAAGACTTCTGGTCATTTTGCTCATTCTTAACATTACCCTTCGGGTCTGCTTTCTTCTGACCACCCTGGTTCTGGTTCTGGTTCTGCTTGATCCTTGTCCTGACCCATTTGTCTGCCTTCTTTCCCAATTCTTGGGGAGAGGTCAGATCTGAATCAACAAGGTGCTGGTGCAGCAACTGGTTCTGACAATTGTTTAAAATTTGTTCTCTCATCATTAGATTATACAATCCTGTGTAATCTGTAACCTTGCTACCCAGCAACCAGCCCTCCAAAGCCTTAGTGGCACAATCCACAAAATCAGACCAGTCCTGAGACTGAGTTTTCTGGGTGTCTCTGAACAGCAACCTGTACTGCTCAGTGCTTAAACCAAACCCATCAACCAGTGTATTCTTCAGGACCTGGTAATTGTTAGCATCCTCCACTCTTGTAGTGAGGAGCTTATCTCTACCTTTACCATCAAAGGAGAGCCACAGTATAGCTGCCCACTGACTCTGGGGAATGCCCTGCACAGTGCAGGCCCTCTCCAGAGCAGCCATCCATTTCTGGATATCATCCCCTTGCTTAAAGGGGGGCACTATTTTAGTCAGGTGTTTAGTATCTAAACCCTTCTCTCTATCTCTTGGGAGATTGCTGCCACCAGTGGGAGCTAGCCCACTCATCTGCTGCTCTCTTGCCAGGGCAAGCTTCTCTTTGGCCAGGGCAATTTCTTCCCTTTCAATCCTCAGTTCAGCTTGTCTCATCCTAGCTTCATGCTCCTTTCTCTGAGGGGAAGTAAATCTCCTCTGTGGAGGATTCCTTCTCCCCTGAGAAGAGGCATTAGAGTGCAGAGATCTATTGGAGTCCCTAGAAAGAGATCTATCTCTCCTAACTCCAAGGTTAGGCCCACTTCGGGTTAGTACTGGGGGGCCCCCAGATCCTAGCCCAAGTAAGTCTAAGTTGGTCCTAGTTAGCCTTCTGACTACCTCAAGACCCTTGTCTACCTCATCCCCAGAGAGTACCTCCTGATCCTCCTCCTCAACTGCTGAATCAGTGTTGTGGAGATCTGGATCCCCAGAGGTTCCCTCCAAGGCTGGCATGTTCTCATGTAACTGAGAAAGCTTTCTGGCATCATATGTCTCTAAGAGACCTATCAGAAAGGAAGTGGTGGGGTTAGACCCCTGCTTCAGTTTTCTGGAGACACAGATCTGTCTCATCTCATGAAAGCTGAGAGCTGCATATCTTGAAGTGACCTGTGGAGGGTCAACACTGACCAGGGGAGTCTCAGTAGAGTCCTCCTGAGTCGACATGCTTTTCTAGTGAGGTGTAAGTGGTGCACTTACCTACACTATATGTTTGCCTATTGATCCCTTGCTAGAGTTGTAGTTTAGGGTGTGCTAGGCCCTAGGAGCTACAACAGCTGGTTCAGTAGAACTCAGAGTATTCTAAGCTAAGTTATATGTACCTTTAGTACCTATGTGATCTTTCACAAGATATTCTTAGGATATGTGTGGTAAAACAACAGCAAGCTCAAATCCCAACCGCTGCTCACCAATGTGAGAAGTTGGCCTGATGTGCAGTGCTCACTATTCTAGTGATCACTATATATCAGTCCAAACAACCCTTATTGATGATTGGTTGTAAGTCAACCTTATAGACCAGCTATCCTAGTAGCATGGATACGAGCAGTCTAAGGCTAAGACTCTAGAGGGCGTGTTAAGCCAGCTGTTTTACCATCACATTACCCCTTGAACACCCAGTGAAAGGACACCACACAAGTTGTTATGAAAATAAACAGTGTATTTATGTATAACAAGACTACCCTGGCTCTTTATGAGACAGGGAGCTAAGCACACAACAAAACTCTTACGAAAATACTTTTAAGTTAGCACGTTACACAAATGCCCGAGGGGCACGAAAAACCATATACGCTAAAAGTGGAATGCAAATTACTAGCAGGTAAGTAACAGTTCTAATAGGCTTTGGAATCGCTAGGACTGGACTAGGGAATCGTTAGATTACTACTAGGAGGCCCAGGGGACTCGGGTGCAGAGTGTGCACTCTCACGCGGGATGCGGGACAAAGTCTATGGAAGCTAGAATTCACAAAGTTAGTGTTCACGGGCGAACCCGACCTGGTAGGGAGAAAACGACAGTGGATCCTGACCCTTGGATAGTGAGGCTATGCTGGGACACCGGAGTGCCGAAGTTACCTAGCCCAGGGGCTGCAGCTGCATAGGTCTGAAAAGACATCGGGGATCTCGTTGCCGGACCAGGAGCCTGGAAGGAAGAAGTTGCTGGCAGGCGACCAGTGAAGGAAAGTTCGATGGATCCAAGCCTGGATCAAGGAAGAAGAAAACCTGAAAGCAGAGGGGACCAAGTTCTTGAATCACTAGCCAGTGATTAAGTGGGCACCAGGATGGCACCGGGCGAAGTCACCGCAGTCAGGTGAGTGGGCGCTGCTGGGCTCTGCAGTCTCTCGGACCAGGAGGCGTTGTCGGCGACCAGGATGGAGGTGCGAGCTGTCCCACGAAGGATGAAGTCGTCGGCGTCGAAGTTACCCAGGAGTGGGCAACAAGCCTTGGCTAATTCAAGCCCACGCGGTGGACTCAAAATGGCGTCTTGAGTGGACCAGGAGGGTCCGGGGTGCTCCTCTTCTGGAAGGGAGCAAGGGCCAGTCTGGAGCAACCAGACCAGCAGCAGAAATGTCGTCGGGCGTCGTCAGGAAGGCCACAAGCCAGCGGGCTAGTAGCCAAACAACGCGGTGAGCAGCAAAAAGCAGAAGGGCCCCACGCAGATCGTGGAGATGCTGGGGGGCTGCTCTTCGGTGCTGGAGCTGCTCAGGGTGGGGGCTTCTCGGGCCCCAAAGCACTCACCAGGAATTCACTCGGCGGGCTTGCTGTTCAGAAGTCGTGCAGTCTTGAAGATGGCCGGTCCCTCGAGGTCTCGTCACACCCACGAATCTCAGCGTGACTGATGATGCAGGTAGAGGTCAGAGGTGCCAGGGAAGCCGGTTCTCGTCGAGCTGGGCAGTCGGATTCCGGAGGAAGGACTTGCAGCAGACCGCAGTGTTCTGTAGATGGTGCCTGCGGATGCAGGGTGACTACTCCTTAGTCACAAGGGAGAAATCTTAGGAAGAAGTCTTGAGTTCCTTTCGTGGAAAGTAGTTTCAGGATTCAAAGATGATCTGATTTGGAAGGGGGCCAGTCTCTACCTTTATCCTGTAAAAGGGGGCTGGCACGCGACTAAGTCCTGCCCTATGGGTGGGACTAGGAGGGGGGTGGTTACACCCACTTCCTTGGCGGGCTTTTCCCCAGCACAGGGTCTGGAGTGACCCTGGAACTGGTTCCAGCCAGCCTATGCACAGTGAGCACCGGGGTGCCACGTGCAGTCACCTTCCTCTAAAGCCCTGCCTACCTACAATACACAAAACCCTGTCTGGGACGGTGCTGGCACCGCCCCTGGCAGGAAACCCTTTGTCCTTATCTCCTGCTCTGGGAGGACTCCCAGCAGCAGGAGGGCAGACTTGTGTCTCGGTGGCAGCATCCATTTTGTGGATGCTAAGGCTCTGTCTGACTTTTAACCGGGTTATAGGTTACAGGCATGTCGTGTCCCTCTAGAAGGGTGGAATGCTAACCCCGTCGCCAGAATTGGCGAGGGGTTAGTATTCCAATTCGTATGACACCTTACTCGACATGTTTTGATAAAGCGATACCAGAGTTGGCACATAACCGCGAGGATTATAATGCACTTAAGAGTATATGGTATGCGATATCATGGAAACGGCTAAGGGATGGATCCCGAAAGCCGCAGACAGGCTCAGCTCATGCCAGAGCCCCATCTCACACGATTCCAAGCACTCTGCCTTCAGGATTGTTAAGGCCTGCCATAGGAGTGACTGATAGGAGATCTGTGTGTCCATTTTAGGGTTAGATATAGGTATACTATATCTAAAGCAAAGGGTGAGTACACCACCTTGCCCCAGCTGTCGTGCAGCCAGTTGTGTCAGTTTTAGTTAGTCAATCCAGGGGTGGCACAATACAGGCTTCAGCCCCTGGGAGACTTCTGGGTGCACCTCAGCCCTGGGTACAGGGACTTGGAGAGGGCCCAGGGCCAATTCAGTACCTGAGTACAATTTGGATAGAGAGAACAGCTAGGCTGTGGGTCTGATTAGCAGGCCCACAGCCAGGGAAAGTCGTAAACCAGTGCAGCAAAAAGCAAAAATCTGGGTGATCATAGGATTGCAGACCCTACTCTCCTACACACCCCAGTTCAGACATGGCTATATGCAAATCAGTCTGACCCTGTGCCTCATGGGAACAGTCCAGCCCGAACTGCCAAGCTATGTCTTCCCTGGACCGGAAACAAGCTTCCGAGGACCGGTTTCTGGCATTCCAGCCGTCTTCACCCCGGCTTGCTTGAATCCTGTGGCAAAGTGAGCAAGGGACTCACGTCTGAGCATACCCTGCCACACTTATGGCGGCCAAAAGCTTTACAAAAGGGTGTGGTGATGGACGGAGCATCTGAATCAATCAAACACTCACACCCAGTCAAAAGATCTGGGTTTAATCCATCACCGTTCTTTAGCCCACTCTGCCACCCCAGTTCAGACATGGTTATATGCAAATCAGTCTGACCCTGGGCCTCATGGGAACAATCCAGCCCGAACTGCCAAGCCATGTCTTCCCTGGACCAGAAACAAGCTTCCGAGGACCGGTTTCTGGCATTCCAGCCGTCTTCAGCCCGGCTTGCTTGAATCCAGTGGCAAAGTGAGCAAGGGACTCACGTCTGAGCATACCCTGCCACACTTATGGTGGCCAAAAGCGGTATAAAAGGGGGTGGTGATGGACGGAGCATCTGAATCAATCAAACACTCACACCCAGTCAAAAGATCTGGGTTTAATGCATCACCGTTCTTTAGCCCACTCTGCCACCCCAGTTCAGACATGGCTATATGCAAATCAGTCTGACCCTGTGCCTCATGGGAACAGTCCCGCCCAAACTGCCAAGCCATGTCTTCCCTGGACCGGAAACAAGCTTCCGAGGTCCAGTTTCTGGCAGTCCAGCCGTCTTCAGCCCGGCTTGCTTGAATCCAGTGGCAAAGTGAGCAAGGGACTCAGGTCTGAGCATACCCTGCCACACTTATGGTGGCCAAAAGCGGTACAAAAGGGGGTGGTGATGGACGGAGCATCTGAATCAATCAAACACTCACACCCAGTCAAAAGATCTGGGTTTAATCCATCACCGTTCTTTAGCCCACTCTGCCACCCCAGTTCAGACATGGCTATATGCAAATCAGTCTGACCCTGTGCCTCATGGGAACAGTCCAGCCCGAACTGCCAAACCATGTCTTCCCTGGACCGGAAACAAGCTTCCGAGGACCGGTTTCTGGCATTCCAGCCGTCTTCAGCCCGGCTTGCTTGAATCCAGTGGCAAAGTGAGCAAGGGACTCACGTCTGAGCATACCCTGCCACACTTATGGCGGACAAAAGCGGTACAAAAGGGGGTGGTGATGGACGGAGCATCTGAATCAATCAAACATTCATACCCAGTCAAAAGATCTGGGTTTAATCCTTCACCGTTCTTTAGCTCACTCTGCCACCCCAGTTTAGACATGGCTATATGCAAATCAGTCTGACCCTGTGCCTCATGGGAACAGTCCAGCCCGAACTGCCAAGCCATGTCTTCCCTGGACCGGAAACAAGCTTCCGAGGACCGGTTTCTGGCTTTCCAGCCGTCTTCAGCCCGGCTTGCTTGAATCCAGTGGCAAAGTGAGCAAGAGACTCACGTCTGAGCATACCCTGCCACACTTATGGCGGCCAAAAGCGGTACAAAAGGGGGTGGTGATGGACGGAGCATCTGAATCAATCAAACACTCACACCCAGTCAAAAGATCTGGGTTTAATCCATCACCGTTCTTTAGCCCACTCTGCCACCCCAGTTCAGACATGGCTATATGCAAATCAGTCTGACCCTGTGCCTCATGGGAACAGTCCAGCCCGAACTGCCAAGCCATGTCTTCCCTGGACCGGAAACAAGCTTCCGAGGACCAGTTTCTGGCATTCCAGCCGTCTTCAGCCCGGCTTGCTTGAATCCAGTGGCAAAGTGAGCAAGGGACTCACGTCTGAGCATACCCTGCCACACTTATGGCGGCCAAAAGCGGTACAAAAGGGGGTGGTGATGGACGGAGCATCTGAATCAATCAAACACTCACACCCAGTCAAAAGATCTGGGTTAATCCATCACCGTTCTTTAGCACACTCTGCCACCCCAGTTCAGACATGGCTATATGCAAATCAGTCTGACCCTGTGCCTCATGGGAACAGTCCAGTCCGAACTGCCAAGCCATGTCTTCCCTGGACCGGAAACAAGCTTCCGAGGACCAGTTTCTGGCATTCCAGCCGTCTTCAGCCCGGCTTGCTTGAATCCAGTGGCAAAGTGAGCAAGGGACTCACGTCTGAGCATATCCTGCCACACTTATGGCGGCCAAAAGCGGTACAAAAGGGGGTGGTGATGGACGGAGCATCTGAATCAATCAAACACTCACACCCAGTCAAAAGATCTGGGTTTAATCCATCACCGTTCTTTAGCCCACTCTGCCACCCCAGTTCAGACATGGCTATGTGAAAATCAGTATGACCCTGTGCCTCATGGGAACAGTCCAGCCCGAAATGCCAAGCCATGTCTTCCCTGGACCGGAAACAAGCTTCCGAGGACCGGTTTCTGGCATTCCAGCCGTCTTCAGCCCGGCTTGCTTGAATCCAGTGGCAAAGTGAGCAAGGGACTCACGTCTGAGCATACCCTGCCACACTCATGGCGGCCAAAAGCGGTACAAAAGGGGGTGGTGATGGACGGAGCATCTGAATCAATCAAACACTCACACCCAGTCAAAAGATCTGGGTTTATTCCATCACCATTCTTTAGCCCACTCTGCCACCCCAGTTCAGACATGGCTATATGCAAATCAGTCTGACCCTGTGCCTCATGGGAACAGTCCAGCCCGAACTGCCAAGCCATGTCTTCCCTGGACCGGAAACAAGCTTCCGAGGACCGGTTTCTGGCATTCCAGCCGTCTTCAGCCTGGCTTGCTTGTATCCAGTGGCAAAGTGAGCAAGGGACTCACGTCTGAGCATACCCTGCAACACTTATGGCGGCCAAAAGCGGTACAAAAGGGGTTGGTGATGGACGGAGCATCTGAATCAATCAAACACTCACACCCAGTCAAAAGATCTGGGTTTAATCCATCACGTTCTTTAGCCCACTCTGCCACCCCAATTCAGACATGGTTATATGCAAATCAGTCTGACCCTGTGCCTCATGGGAACAGTCCAGCCCGAACTGCCAAGCCATGTCTTCCCTGGACCGGAAACAAGCTTCCGAGGACCAGTTTCTGGCATTCCAGCCGTCTTCAGCCCGGCTTGCTTGAATCCAGTGGCAAAGCGAGCAAGAGACTCACGTCTGAGCATACCCTGCCACACTTATGGCGTCAAAAGTGGTACAAAAGGGGGTGGTGATGGACGGAGCATCTGAATCAATCAAACACTCACACCCAGTCAAAAGATCTGGGTTTAATCCATCACCGTTCTTTAGCCCACTCTGCCACCCCAGTTCAGACATGGCTATATGCACATCAGTCTGACCCTGTGCCTCATGGGAACAGTCCAGCCGAACTGCCAAGCCATGTCTTCCCTGGACCGGAAACAAGCTTCCGAGGACGGTTTCTGGCATTCCAGCTGTCTTCAGCCCGGCTTGCTTGAATCCAGTGGCAAAGTGAGCAAGGGACTCACGTCTGAGCATACCCTGCCACACTTATGGCGGCCAAAAGCGGTACAAAAGGGGGTGGTGATGGACGGAGCATCTGAATCAATCAAACACTCACACCCAGTCAAAAGATCTGGGTTTAATCCATCACCGTTCTTTAGCCCACTCTGCCACCCCAGTTCAGACATGGCTATATGCAAATCAGTCTGACCCTGTGCCTCATGGGAACAGTCCAGCCCGAACTGCCAAGCCATGTCTTCCCTGGACCGGAAACAAGCTTCCGAGGACCGGTTTCTGGCATTCCAGCCGTCTTCAGCCGGGCTTTCTTGAATACAGTGGCAAAGTGAGCAAGGGACTCACGTCTGAGCATACCCTGCCACACTTATGACGGCCAAAAGCGGTACAAAAGGGGGTGGTGATGGACGGAGCATCTGAATCAATCAAACACTCACACCCAGTCAAAAGATCTGGGTCTAATCCATCATCGTTCTTTAGCCCACTCTGCCACCCCAGTTCAGACATGGCTATATGCAAATCAGTCTGTCCCTGTGCCTCATGGGAACAGTCCAGGCCGAACTGCCAAGCCATGTCTTCCCTGGACCGGAAACAAGCTTCCGAGGACCGGTTTCTGGCATTCCAGCCGTCTTCAGCCGGGCTTTCTTGAATACAGTGGCAAAGTGAGCAAGGGACTCACGTCTGAGCATACCCTGCCACACTTATGACGGCCAAAAGCGGTACAAAAGGGGGTGGTGATGGACGGAGCATCTGAATCAATCAAACACTCACACCCAGTCAAAAGATCTGGGTTTAATCCATCACCGTTCTTTAGCCCACTCTGCCACCCCAGTTCAGACATGGCTATATGCAAATCAGTCTGACCCTGTGCCTCATGGGAACAGTCCAGCCGAACTGCCAAGCCATGTCTTCCCTGGACCGGAAACAAGCTTCCGAGGACGGTTTCTGGCATTCCAGCCGTCTTCAGCCCGGCTTGCTTGAATCCAGTGGCAAAGTGAGCAAGGGACTCACGTCTGAGCATACCCTGCCACACTTATGGCGGCCAAAAGCGGTACAAAAGGGGGTGGTGATGGACGGAGCATCTGAATCAATCAAACACTCACACCCAGTCAAAAGATCTGGGTTTAATCCATCACCGTTCTTTAGCCCACTCTGCCACCCCAGTTCAGACATGGCTATATGCAAATCAGTCTGACCCTGTGCCTCATGGGAACAGTCCAGCCCGAACTGCCAAGCCATGTCTTCCCTGGATCGGAAACAAGCTTCCGAGGACCGGTTTCTAGCATTCCAGCAGTCTTCAGCCAGGCTTTCTTGAATACAGTGGCAAAGTGAGCAAGGGACTCACGTCTGAGCATACCCTGCCACACTTATGACGGCCAAAAGCGGTACAAAAGGGGGTGGTGATGGACGGAGCATCTGAATCAATCAAACACTCACACCCAGTCAAAAGATCTGGGTCTAATCCATCATCGTTCTTTAGCCCACTCTGCCACCCCAGTTCAGACATGGCTATATGCAAATCAGTCTGTCCCTGTGCCTCATGGGAACAGTCCAGGCCGAACTGCCAAGCCATGTCTTCCCTGGACCGGAAACAAGCTTCCGAGGACCGGTTTCTGGCATTCCAGCCGTCTTCAGCCGGGCTTTCTTGAATACAGTGGCAAAGTGAGCAAGGGACTCACGTCTGAGCATACCCTGCCACACTTATGACGGCCAAAAGCGGTACAAAAGGGGGTGGTGATGGACGGAGCATCTGAATCAATCAAACACTCACACCCAGTCAAAAGATCTGGGTCTAATCCATCATCGTTCTTTAGCCCACTCTGCCACCCCAGTTCAGACATGGCTATATGCAAATCAGTCTGTCCCTGTGCCTCATGGGAACAGTCCAGGCCGAACTGCCAAGCCATGTCTTCCCTGGACCGGAAACAAGCTTCCGAGGACCGGTTTCTGGCATTCCAGCCATTTTCAGCCCGGCTTGCTTGAATCCAGTGGCAAAGTGAGCAAGGGACTCACGTCTGAGCATACCCTGCCACACTTATGGCGGCCAAAAGCGGTACAAAAGGGGGTGGTGATGGACGGAGCATCTGAATCAATCAAACACTCACACCCAGTCAAAAGATCTGGGTTTAATCCATCACCGTTCTTTAGCCCACTCTGCCACCCCAGTTCAGACATGGCTATATGCAAATCAGTCTGACCCTGTGCCTCATGGGAACAGTCCAGCCGAACTGCCAAGCCATGTCTTCCCTGGACCGGAAACAAGCTTCCGAGGACGGTTTCTGGCATTCCAGCCGTCTTCAGCCCGGCTTGCTTGAATCCAGTGGCAAAGTGAGCAAGGGACTCACGTCTGAGCATACCCTGCCACACTTATGGCGGCCAAAAGCGGTACAAAAGGGGGTGGTGATGGACGGAGCATCTGAATCAATCAAACACTCACACCCAGTCAAAAGATCTGGGTTTAATCCATCACCGTTCTTTAGCCCACTCTGCCACCCCAGTTCAGACATGGCTATATGCAAATCAGTCTGACCCTGTGCCTCATGGGAACAGTCCAGCCCGAACTGCCAAGCCATGTCTTCCCTGGATCGGAAACAAGCTTCCGAGGACCGGTTTCTAGCATTCCAGCAGTCTTCAGCCAGGCTTTCTTGAATACAGTGGCAAAGTGAGCAAGGGACTCACGTCTGAGCATACCCTGCCACACTTATGATGGCCAAAAGCGGTACAAAAGGGGGTGGTGATGGACGGAGCATCTGAATCAATCAAACACTCACACCCAGTCAAAAGATCTGGGTTTAATCCATCATCGTTCTTTAGCCCACTCTGCCACCCCAGTTCAGACATGGCTATATGCAAATCAGTCTGTCCCTGTGCCTCATGGGAACAGTCCAGGCCGAACTGCCAAGCCATGTCTTCCCTGGACCGGAAACAAGCTTCCGAGGACCGGTTTCTGGCATTCCAGCCATTTTCAGCCCGGCTTGCTTGAATCCAGTGGCAAAGTGAGCAACCCTGTGCCTCATGGGAACAGTCCAGCCGAACTGCCAAGCCATGTCTTCCCTGGACCGGAAATAAGCTTCCGAGGACCGGTTTCTGGCATTCCAGCCGTTTTTTTGCCCGGCTTGCTTGAATCCAGTGGCAAAGTGAGCAAGGGACTCACGTCTGAGCATACCTTGCCACACTTATGGTGGCCAAAAGCGGTACAAAAGGGGGTGGTGATGGACGGAGCATCTGAATCAATCAAACACTCACACCCAGTCAAAAGATCTGGGTTTAATCCATCACCGTTCTTTAGCCCACTCTGCCACCCCAGTTCAGACATGGCTATATGCAAATCAGTCGGACCCTGTGCCTCATGGGAACAGTCCAGCCCGAACTGCCAAGCCATGTCTTCCCTGGACCGGAAACAAGCTTCCGAGGACCGGTTTCTGGCATTCCAGCCGTCTTCAGCCCGGATTTCTTTAATCCAGTGGCAAAGTGAGCAAGGGACTCACGTCTGAGCATACCCTGCCACACTTATGGCGGCCAAAAGCGGTACAAAAGGGGGTGGTGATGGACGGAGCATCTGAATCAATCAAACACTCACACCCAGTCAAAAGATCTGGGTTTAATCCATCATCGTTCTTTAGCCCACTCTGCCACCCCAGTTCAGACATGGCTATATGCAAATCAGTCTGTCCCTGTGCCTCATGGGAACAGTCCAGCCCAAACTGCCAAGCCATGTCTTCCCTGGACCGGAAACAAGCTTCCGAGGACCGGTTTTTGGCATTCCAGCCGTCTTCAGACCGGCTTGCTTGAATCCAGTGGCAAAGTGAGCAAGGGACTCACGTCTGAGCATACCCTGCCACACTTATAGCGGCCAAAAGCGGTACAAAAGGGGGTGGTGATAGACGGAGCATCTGAATCAATCACACACTCACACCCAGTCAAAAGATCTGGGTTTAATCCATCACCGTTCTGTAGCCCACTCTGCCACCCCAGTTCAGACATGGCTATATGCAAATAAGTCTGACCCTGTGCCTCATGGGAACAGTCCAGCCCGAACTGCCAAGCCCTGTCTTCCCTGGACCGGAAACAAGCTTCCGAGGACCAGTTTATGCATTCCAGCCATCTTCAGCCCGGCTTGCTTGAATCCAGTGGCAAAGTGAGCAAGGGACTCACGTCTGAGCATACCCTGCCACACTTATGGCGCCCAAAAGCGGTACAAAAGGGGGTGGTGATGGACGGAGCATCTGAATCAATCAAACACTCACACCCAGTCAAAAGATCTGGGTTTAATCCATCACCGTTCTTTAGCCCACTCTGCCACCCCAGTTCAGACAGGGCTATATGCAAATCAGTCTGACCCTGTGTCTCATGGGAACAGTCCAACCCGAACTGCCAAGCCATGTCTTCCCTGGACCGGAAACAAGCTTCCGAGGACCGGTTTCTGGCATTCCAGCCGTCTTCAGCCCGGCTTGCTTGAATCCAGTGGCAAAGTGAGCAAGGGACTCACGTCTGAGCATACCCTGCCACACTTATGGCGCCCAAAAGCGGTACAAAAGGGGGTGGTGATGGACGGAGCATCTGAATCAATCAAACACTCACACCCAGTCAAAAGATCTGGGTTTAATCCATCACCGTTCTTTAGCCCACTCTGCCACCCCAGTTCAGACATGGCTATATGCACATCAGTCTGACCCTGTGTCTCATGGGAACAGTCCAGCCCGAACTGCCAAGCCATGTCTTCCCTAGATCGGAAACAAGCTTCCGAGGACCGGTTTCTGGCATTCCAGCCGTCTTCAGCCCGGCTTGCTTGAATCCAGTGGCAAAGTGAGCAAGGGACTCACGTCTGAGCATACCCTGCCACACTTATGGCGGCCAAAAGCGGTCCAAAAGGGGGTGGTGATGGACGGAGCATCTGAATCAATCAAACACTCACACCCAGTCAAAAGATCTGGGTTTAATCCATCACCGTTCTTTAGCCCACTCTGCCACCCCAGTTCAGACATGGCTATATGCACATCAGTCTGACCCTGTGTCTCATGGGAACAGTCCAGCCCGAACTGCCAAGCCATGTCTTCCCTAGATCGGAAACAAGCTTCCGAGGACCGGTTTCTGGCATTCCAGCCGTCTTCAGCCCGGCTTGCTTGAATCCAGTGGCAAAGTGAGCAAGGGACTCACGTCTGAGCATACCCTGCCACACTTATGGTGGCCAAAAGCGGTACAAAAGGGGGTGGTGATGGACGGAGCATCTGAATCAATCAAACACTCACACCCAGTCAAAAGATCTGGGTTTAATGCATCACAGTTCTTTAGCCCACTCTGCCACCCCAGTTCAGACATGGCTATATGCAAATCAGTCTGACCCTGTGCCTCATGGGAACAGTCCAGCCTGAACTGCCAAGCCATGTCTTCCCTGGACCGGAAACAAGCTTCCGAGGACCAGTTTCTGGCATTCCAGCCGTCTTCAGCCCGGCTTGCTTGAATCCAGTGGCAAAGTGAGCAAGGGACTCACGTCTGAGCATACCCTGCCACACTTATGGTGGCCAAAAGCGGTACAAAAGAGGGTGGTGATGGACGGAGCATCTGAATCAATCAAACACTCACACCCAGTCAAAAGATCTGGGTTTAATCCATCACCGTTTTTTAGCCCACTCTGCCACCCCAGTTCAGACATGGCTATATGCAAATCAGTCTGACCCTGTGCCTCATGGGAACAGTCCAGCCCGAACTGCCTATCCATGTCTTCCCTGGACCGGAAACAAGCTTCCGAGGACCGGTTTCTGGCATTCCAGCCTTTTTCAGCCCGGCTTGCTTGAATCCAGTGGCAAAGTGAGCAAGGGACTCACGTCTGAGCATACCCTGCCACACTTATGGTGGCCAAAAGCGGTACAAAAGGGGGTGGTGATGGACGGAGCATCTGAATCAATCAAACACTCATACCCAGTCAAAAGATCTGGGTTTAATCCATCACCGTTCTTTAGCTCACTCTGCCACCCCAGTTCAGACATGGCTATATGCAAATCAGTCTGACCCTGTGCCTCATGGGAACAGTCCAGACCGAACTGCCAAGCCATGTCTTCCCTGGACCGGAAACAAGCTTCCGAGGATCGGTTTCTGGCATTCCAGCCGTCTTCAGCCCGGCTTGCTTGAATCCAGTGGCAAAGTGAGCAAGGGACTCACGTCTGAGCATACCCTGCCACACTTATGGCGGCCAAAAGCGGTACAAAAGGGGGTGGTGATGGACGGAGCATCTGAATCAATCAAACACTCACACCCAGTCAAAAGTTCTGGGTTTAATCCATCACCGTTCTTTAGCCCACTCTGCCACCCCAGTTCAGACATGGTTATATGCAAATCAGTCTGACCCTGGGCCTCATGGGTACAATCCAGCCCGAACTGCCAAGCCATGTCTTCCCTGGACCGGAAACAAGCTTCCGAGGACCGGTTTCTGGCATTCCAGCCGTCTTCAGCCCGGCTTGCTTGAATCCAGTGGCAAAGTGAGCAAGGGACTCACGTCTGAGCATACCCTGCCACACTTATGGTGGCCAAAAGCGGTACAAAAGGGGGTGGTGATGGACGGAGCATCAGAATCAATCAAACACTCACACCCAGTCAAAAGATTTGGGTTTAATGCATCACCGTTCTTTAGCCCACTCTGCCGCCACAGTTCAGACATGGCTATATGCAAATCAGTCTGACCCTGTGCCTCATGGGAACAGTCCAGCCCGAACTGCCAAGCCATGTCTTCCCTGGACCGGAAACAAGCTTCCGAGGACCAGTTTCTGGCATTCCAGCCGTCTTCAGCCCGGCTTGCTTGAATCCAGTGGCAAAGTGAGCAAGGGACTCACATCTGAGCATACCGTGCCACACTTATGGTGGCCAAAAGCGGTACAAAAGGGGGTGGTGATGGACGGAGCATCTGAATCAATCAAACACTCACACCCAGTCAAAAGATCTGGGTTTAATCCATCACCGTTCTTTAGCTCACTCTGCCACCCCAGTGCAGACATGGCTATATGCAAATCAGTCTGACCCTGTGCCTCATGGGAACAGTCCAGCCTGAACTGCCAAGCCATGTCTTCCCTGGACCGGAAACAAGCTTCCGAGGACCGGTTTCTGGCATTCCAGCCGTCTTCAGCCCGACTTGCTTGAATCCAGTGGCAAAGTGAGCAAGGGACTCACGTCTGAGCATACCGTGCCACACTTATGGTGGCCAAAAGCGGTACAAAAGGGGGTGGTGATGGACGGAGCATCTGAATCAATCAAACACTCACACCCAGTCAAAAGATCTGGGTTTAATCCATCACCGTTCTTTAGCCCACTCTGCCACCCCAGTTCAGACATGGCTATATGCAAATCAGTCTGACCCTGTGCCTCATGGGAACAGTCCAGCCCGAACTGCCAAGCCATGTCTTCCCTGGACCGGAAACAAGCTTCCGAGGACCGGATTCTGGCATTCCAGCCGTCTTCAGCCCGGCTTGCTTGAATCCAGTGGCAAAGTGAGCAAGGGACTCACGTCTGAGCATACCCTGCCACACTTATGGCGGCCAAAAGCGGTACAAAAGGGGGTGGTGATGGACGGAGCATCTGAATCAATCAAACACTCATACCCAGTCAAAAGATCTGGGTTTAATCCATCACCGTTCTTTAGCTCACTCTGCCACCCCAGTTCAGACATGGCTATATGCAAATCAGTCTGACCCTGTGCCTCATGGGAACAGTCCAGCCCGAATTGCCAAGCTATGTCTTCCCTGGACCGGAAACAAGCTTCCGAGGACCGGTTTCTGGCATTCCAGCCGTCTTCACCCCGGCTTGCTTGAATCCTGTGGCAAAGTGAGCAAGGGACTCACGTCTGAGCATACCCTGCCACACTTATGGCGGCCAAAAGCGGTACAAAAGGGGGTGGTGATAGACGGAGCATCTGAATCAATCAAACACTCACACCCAGTCAAAAGATCTGGGTTTAATCCATCACCGTTCTTTAGCCCACTCTGCCACCCCAGTTCAGACATGGTTATATGCAAATCAGTCTGACCCTGGGCCTCATGGGAACAATCCAGCCCGAACTGCCAAGCCATGTCTTCCCTGGACCGGAAACAAGCTTCCGAGGACCGGTTTCTGGCATTCCAGCCGTCTTCAGCCCGGCTTGCTTGAATCCAGTGGCAAAGTGAGCAAGGGACTCACGTCTGAGCATACCCTGCCACACTTATGGTGGCCAAAAGCGGTGTAAAAGGGGGTGGTGATGGACGGAGCATCTGAATCAATCAAACACTCACACCCAGTCAAAAGATCTGGGTTTAATGCATCACCGTTCTTTAGCCCACTCTGCCACCCCAGTTCAGACATGGCTATATGCAAATCAGTCTGACCCTGTGCCTCATGGGAACAGTCCCGCCCAAACTGCCAAGCCATGTCTTCCCTGGACCGGAAACAAGCTTCCGAGGACCAGTTTCTGGCATTCCAGCCGTCTTCAGCCCGGCTTGCTTGAATCCAGTGGCAAAGTGAGCAAGGGACTCACGTCTGAGCATACCCTGCCACACTTATGGTGGCCAAAAGCGGTACAAAAGGGGGTGGTGATGGACGGAGCATCTGAATCAATCAAACACTCACACCCAGTCAAAAGATCTGGGTTTAATCCATCACCGTTCTTTAGCCCACTCTGCCACCCCAGTTCAGACATGGCTATATGCAAATCAGTCTGACCCTGTGCCTCATGGGAACAGTCCAGCCCGAACTGCCAAACCATGTCTTCCCTGGACCGGAAACAAGCTTCCGAGGACCGGTTTCTGGCATTCCAGCCGTCTTCAGCCCGGCTTGCTTGAATCCAGTGGCAAAGTGAGCAAGGGACTCACGTCTGAGCATACCCTGCCACACTTATGGCGGACAAAAGCGGTACAAAAGGGGGTGGTGATGGACGGAGCATCTGAATCAATCAAACACTCATACCCAGTCAAAAGATCTGGGTTTAATCCTTCACCGTTCTTTAGCTCACTCTGCCACCCCAGTTTAGACATGGCTATATGCAAATCAGTCTGACCCTGTGCCTCATGGGAACAGTCCAGCCCGAACTGCCAAGCCATGTCTTCCCTGGACCGGAAACAAGCTTCCGAGGACCGGTTTCTGGCTTTCCAGCCGTCTTCAGCCCGGCTTGCTTGAATCCAGTGGCAAAGTGAGCAAGAGACTCACGTCTGAGCATACCCTGCCACACTTATGGCGGCCAAAAGCGGTACAAAAGGGGGTGGTGATGGACGGAGCATCTGAATCAATCAAACACTCACACCCAGTCAAAAGATCTGGGTTTAATCCATCACCGTTCTTTAGCCCACTCTGCCACCCCAGTTCAGACATGGCTATATGCAAATCAGTCTGACGCTGTGCCTCATTGGAACAGTCCAGCCCGAACTGCCAAGTCATGTCTTCCCTGGACCGGAAACAAGCTTCCGAGGACCGGTTTCTGGCATTCCAGCCGTCTTCAGCCCGGCTTGCTTGAATCCAGTGGCAAAGTGAGCCAGGGACTCACGTCTGAGCATACCCTGCCACACTTATGGCGGCCAAAAGCAGTAAAAAAGGGGGTGGTGATGGACGGAGCATCTGAATCAATCAAACACTCACACCCAGTCAAAAGATCTGGGTTTAATCCATCACCGTTCTTTAGCCCACTCTGCCACCCCAGTTCAGACATGGCTATATGCAAATCAGTCTGACCCTGTGCCTCATGGGAACAGTCCAGCCCGAACTGCCGGTCTAGAGCACTGACAAGAGTGATCCGGGTGGGATGCAATATGACAAACGTACCTTGTATATGTGGAAGTTGAACTGGGGTTTTACGCATTGTAACGGACATTCGTGGCTTTGAAGTGGGCGGGAGTGGGAGTAGAGGTCTATGTACTGCTGATTTCACAACTGTATTGTTGAGTTTTGATAAAATGCAAATAAAAAATAAAAAAAATAAAAAAAGTTTGCTACTACTAAATTGAGAAAAATACTAATTTTAGAATTTCGGTATTCACAGAAGGCATTTAGGAGTCCTAAAGTAAGGAGTCCTAACTTTACTACTACTAAATTGAGAAAAATCCTAATTTTAAGACTTTCGGTATTCACAGAACGCATTTAGGAGTCCTAAAGTTAGGAGTCCTAACTTTACTACTACTAAATTGAGAAAAATCCTAATTTTAAGACTTTTGGTATTCACAGAAGGCATTTAGGAGTCCTAAATTTAGGAGTCCTAACTGTACTACTATTAAATTGAGAAAAATACTATTTTTAAGACTTACGGTATTCACAGAATGCATTTAGGAGTCCTAACTTCTGTGAATACCGAAATGAGTAAGTTTCTTCTGTGAATACCAAAATGAGTAAGTGCCTTCTGTGAATACGTAAATGGTAGTAAGTTTAGGATTTTGTCTTAAGTTAGTTCTGTGAATCGGGCCCATTGTCTGATCCTGTCCCTGTCCTGTCCTTCTTGAGATAGCCCCCTGAGTACAACCAACACGCATTCTCCTTGTGGCTTCCCTCTAATGTTTCCTGAGGCCAAGTAATTGAGAGTGAGGACATGGAGGTCATCACTGACTACTTTGAGCACAATGTACATTCTGTTTCCTCCCAGTCCACTCTGTGGAAAGACTTTAAAGTGGTGATCCGAGGGGAGTGCAATACTAAGCAGGCTGGGGGTGCTCAGGGTGCTGGGCAGAGAGATGACATGGCTGGAGGTATGGCTCAGAGACCTGGAGTTCCAATACTTTGACACTTGCAGGAAGGTCACCCTGGTGTCCATTTGAAGTAAGAATTTAGAATATGATGAAGTAGCACTCCATAAAACTCATTATCTCTGGAAGGAGTCCCGCTCCCAGCTCTATGGGGACGGAGACAGAGTGGGTAAGATCCTTACTGGCCTCTTGCGCAAGCCTTTGGGTAGCGATTATATTGTGGAGCTCGTAGATGACAAACAGACTGCCCTTGTTGGAATAGAGGCTATACCACATGCTATGCCTTCCTTCTACTCTACGCTGCACACCTCTTTCCTGCCTCAGGACTCTTCTGATCTGGCATCCTAACTGGACTCTGTACAGCTGCTTTGGCTAGAAGATGAATACTGCTGGTTTACTTATGTTATTAGGAGCTTGTCTTGAGATAGACCTCTTTCTATGAATAATGTAGACAACAAAATATTGGCAAAATTGATCACCTTCATGTCTTCTTTCTGCTGAACATAGTCCAGCCCGATCAATCTGGCTCTGTACACCGCCGCTCTACGGTGCATAACATGTGCACCTTCTTTGCCCTCTTCCAAACAATCAACCCTAAACGTAGTGTTGTTGAAGTGTTCTGAGATGGCACTAAGACATTTAAGTTGCTTGAATGGCTCTACTTTTTCCATCTCCTGGCGGGTCTTGACATTGGGGACACATTTTTGTGGCAGATTAACCTATTGTATGCCCAGCCCATTACCCATTGGAGGCCAATGGATTGATTACCCCTCCTTGCACGATTTCTTGGGCTACACAACAGGGCTGTGCTTGGCCGCCTATCCTTTTTAAGGTCATAATTTAACCCTTGGCAGCCCACCTGCGGCAGCATCATTCTCACCGTGGGCTTGCGTTTACTCCCCCCCCCGGAGGGTCTTGGTCTAGATGTATGCAGATGACGTTACCTTTTAAGCTCGGGACCCAAAGGTTATCTGGTTCTCCTTATTAGGGAGCTTATTTGGTTTGATGACCTTGCAGGCATCACCATCAACCCGATCAGGTACCTGGGGATCTGGGTCAGTTTGCACCTAGATGAATTCTGGCATGCAAATTCGAGTGGAGTAATGTCATGGCTTGACTACCGTTATGCAGCATGGGTGAGACTCCTGCTGTCTCATACCGGGAGGTTAGCTATGGCTAAAATGGAGGTACTTTACCAATTCATGTATCTGTTTATCACCCCTCCTGGCACACTTCCGCAATGCCTCAAAATCCCATCTTATAACATTGCCATGGGTGGGCAAACAAGTCCGAGTGGCATGGGAGGTACTGACGTTACCCTGTGATGAGGGTGGGCTCAGTGCTCTGACATGGAGCTTTTTTTAACTGTCCAAAAGTGCGATTCACCTATTGTTGGCTGCACTCCATGCAGTTTCGACAAACCACGGCACACGAACAAGACCATGTTGCTCCTTGCCCTTTGCAGGTCGCCTTGCAACTTTCTCCTATGCGGTCACAAACTCAGATTAATAAGATGTCATGCACAGTTTCGGCGTGGGACAGGCTGCGCTGGTGGGTGCACCTGGACCACTTGGACGCCCCGTCAGTGCCGATTATGTGTCACTCCTTGATACCTGCAGCCGAGGAGACTTCCACTCACGTCGGCTACAGCTGATGTCCTTTGGCAACGTATATCCAGAGGGTACCTTCACTGCCCCGCAGATGGTGCTCCATAATCCCGCTCTCTCGCTCTTAGATATCCCGACTTACTAATCAGTTGAGAGTCACCCTGCAGTCCATTCATGACATTTTCCCATATGCCCCACCAACATTCCCTGTGCTAGATGCGAAACTAACCAGTCCCTGAGCAGGCGTGTCACGCACCTTTATGCTGGATTGGAGGGAACTGCTTTGATCCATATGCCTATGGCCTACCAGACATTGACTGTTGCATTGAATATCCACATCAGTGAAGAGTTTCTGCTGCTCTCAAGCTAGCACCTTTTCCCCAAATGATAGGCTGTGTTTAATTGATTTGTTAATGTTTGCACAGACACAGGATGGTGGACGATGCAAGCTTCATGGAGTGGACCATGGCCACTGCTGATATTCTGCATTTAGCATGGAAATGCCCTAATGTTCAGTGTTTCTGGTCTGGTGTCTTTGATGCTGTTGGATGGATCACAGGCTTTGTGCTTGAGCGGTCATTGTGATTAGCGTTGCTTGGCTTTGTAAAGAATGTTCCCCTTGAGGTGTGTAAACTTACAGTGATTTTGCTGCTGCTGGCTGAGCGCAGGGCGTCTATTCACTGGGGCAGGTGCCAGGCGCCTCGGATGGCCTGTTCGCTCCAGGGGGCGACTTATTGCCATGAGCAACTAGACGGTATTGGGAACTGATGCCTGTCTGCTCCTGCCCTTTGAACATTTGGCCCTCCTTTGTGGCACCTGTTGGCACTGGAGAGCACAGCTGCTGAAGCGGATATTGTTGCTTCTCAGAATGCTTGACCCTGACAGCTCTTGATTGGGACTGGGTCCGGAGTGCCACTTCCCCCTATCCGGTGCATTTCAGTTGAGGGGGGCGTGGCCAGCCAGGCAACATGGCGGACGCGACTCTCTAGAGCTCCGTCTGCAGGGCCCTGATTTATCCTGAAATTTCCCTGAGAGAGTGGTTTTCGCTCGCCTACATCAGGCAGAACAGGTGCGGCATTGACTGAGGAGCCCGCCGGTGTGAGAGACGGCAGTCATCGAAGCCGCAGCGGAGGGGAATCGGCCGCTGGACTGCGGAGGGGCGGGGGAGCATACAAGGCGCGAAACCCGGCCGGGGCCTGGACGGGCAAGGAGGCCCCCGAGCCCGGCGCTGTGGTGGACGCAGAGAAAGCCAGACCTGATCGGCGCTGCGGACCCCTGTGCGGGCCGGCAGTGCGCAGCGGCGGCCCTGGAGCGAGAGGCCAAGTGACCGGAGGTGCCGGGGGAGGCCGAGTAGAGGGCCGAGAGGCGAGGCCTTGCAGTGACTGAGCCCGAGGTGCCGGGAGCAGAGGAAGGTGAGCCGCGTTTGCCAGCACTACGGAGAGGCGAGGAAGTCTGGCTGTGCGCGCCCGCAGGAAGACCCACAACGAGAAGAGGGAGGCGGAGGTGGGGATCCGGCCAGCGGCGGGCACTGAAAGCTAACGGCAGAAGAGAGGAAAGCAGGGAGGCAGGCTGCAGCGCGCCCACCTTGGAGCTGGTGTGCACTACGGGCTCAAACCCAGGCTGAGAGAGGCGGCACAAAATCGGCGGACTGTGGTGCATTGCGGAGGCTCAGTGGCGGGCAAGAGAGGTGAGCGGCCACTGCGGAGACGCTGTTAGAGCCTACTGCTGGCCGGTGAGGCATTGGGTAATGGGACGCCATGAACTGGCTGACTAACGACTCTGGGGGCATAGATGCTGAGGCCGGAGCCGAAGGGCAAAGAGTAGGCGCCAGTCACTGCAATCGGAGCAAGGGGGCACAGCAGGACGGAGGAGATCAGGGCCGCAAGGTGCAGAGGGCGCGGCAAGCCGCAAGTTCCGTTCCTCGGGGACATTTCGCCTCGGGCACCATTTTGTACGTCCTCATGGTCAGAGGCCCCTGCCCCCCTGGATCGCTTCAGTCGTTCCCCCTGCTGCAGACGTCGCTAGGTGCTTATACCGCGCCAGTAGCACGGAACTGAGTGGAGAGGGGAACACCCCCCCCTGTAATACTGGAGCAGGGGTACACCTAAGAGAGTGTTGCTGCCCACAGTCACACGCCATGCTGTAGAGTGGCGTCCATTGAGGGGCCGGAGTTAATCAGTGCGGCAAGCGGCTCCTAAGGACCCGAGCAGAGGCGCCAGGCGGCGGAGTCCTACCGCAGTCAGTCCCCATTTGACCAGCGCGCAGCCCCACCTGGGGGCACAAGAGTGATCCCCCTACAGTTCGGTGCCTTGTGAGAGAGCGGCAAGAAGGAGACTAGATCCTGGTGAGCGTCTGGGATGCAACGTGCTGGGCATTTACTGGCTGTGAGGCGCTGGGCGCTGAAGAAGAAGCTGAGAGACACAGCCGAGTGGCGGAGAAGGAGACACGAGGTACGGGGAGTGTGACTGGCCACAGACTGCGCTGAAGGGGCGCCATTTTGACTCAGAAGCCACTCTAGGTGCCCATGTGATGAACAGCCCCTGTCCCTAGACCGCGACAGTCGATCCTTTTGCTGCGGGCGCTGCCAGATACAGAGACTGCGCCAACACTGCGGAACTGGGAGGTGAGGGGCCCACTTGTGTGGCAGGCGTTGGGGCGCATTTGGGAGGACATTGTTGTTTGTACCCCCGCACCCACCCGACAAGGAGTGCACGCTGAGGGTCTGGAGCCAGCCTATGCGGTGATCAGTTCCTAACCACCCCAGAGTAGATGCCCACTGGCGGAGGCCTGCTGTAGCTCATCTACGTTTTGCCAGTGCGCAGTGCTGCCTGCCGGAGTAAGACTACTCTCCCCACAGCCGCCACTAGGAACAAGGCGGACCAAGGAACACTAGAGAGAGGATTGTTGACTGTCTCTCCCGGCCCCAACTGGTTGAACAAGCCTGCTCCACCTGCAGTCACAACTAGCGGCCGAACTGGCCAGGGAACAATTGGAGGAAGGCTGCCCCCTGTACTCGCTAACCCGGATGGGAGGGGGCTCATAAAGAAGTCTGGGAGTAAGACTGCGAGGTACGCTGTCCTTGGGCGTCTGGGCATCTCATCCCAACAGGAGTCCCCCTAATCGGAGTAAAGTATTGGTAGATTGGCCGATAGGAGTGGGAGCCCATCCTCGCCCCCTGACGTTGCTGCTGGGCCCGCAGCCAGCCGTGTTGATGCCCACGGCGCAGCAAATTGTAATGGGCAGGCTTCGGGACAAAACGCAGACGAGGCAGCAGGACGCGGGTGGCCCCGACCTCTCACAGGAGCAGAGGCGGATGGCCATGGAACCCACGGCTACTCTAGCCACCAAAATGGACACGGTTCTAGCGGCAGTGGACCTCATCGGGACGACCTTGGAGCAAACTAAGTCGTCACTGGAAGGGCGGATTGATAAAGTCACATCTGACTTCACGCTGCTGCACGCGGACCACCGTAAATTGTCGGAGTCAGTCACGGAACAACGCCAAGCGGTCCAGGAACTGCAGCCTGTGGTGCGCAGCCATGCCTCAGCCTGCAGGACCTGATCGATAGAGTCCATGCGCTAGAGGACCACGCGGAGGATGCGGAAGGACGCTCTCGGCGCAACAATGTCCGAGTGGTAGGCCTGCCAGAGGGGGAAGAAGGGACAGACGCTGAAAGATACACGGAGGCCTGGCTGCAGACAATTTTACAGACTGGAATGCTGTCCCCTCATTTCGTGGTGGAAAGAGCACACAGAGTACCAGCCCAAGCCCAGAAGCCAGGAGCTAGACCCCGCCCGTTTCTCTTCAAGCTACTCAACTACAGAGACCGGGATACGGTGCTCATAGAAACACGGAAGATGAGTGACCTTCAGGTGGGCAACAGTCACGTGATGCTTTTCCCGGACTACACAGCAGCAGTGCAAAGGAGGCATGGCTCATATATGGCAGTGAAGAAGCAGCTGCGGGACCTGGAACTGCCCTACTCATTGCTGTTCCCCTCTCGTCTGCGTGTGGTCTCCAAAGAGAGTGCCCGCTTCTTTGAGGCTCCGTCAGAAGTCTGGGACTGGCTAGAGGAGACTGGGCAGTGGACAGGAACGCGGCCGACGGGCCTGGAAGACGGCGGATGGCAAGAGCAACGCTCCAGGAGGAAGAGGAGAAAGAGAGGGGCCCGGCGAGGAACAGGCCTGGGACAGACGGCGCCCAGCCCGGAGAAGATGGGGCAGGAGCGGCAGGAGGCACTAGAGGCGGTCGCGACACTGGGAGTGGTGAATGGACATGGAGGCCCAGACCACAGGCCACAGGCCACAGAGTGAGATCGGAACTAGCGGTTCGTCCTCACCGTTCACTGTACTGTCGGAGGACGCTACGCTGCCTGTGATGACACCCCAGACAGCGGACTACATAATGTGACTGATGGCGGACCTGGGTTAACCTGCTGTGCCACCTGTATACAGTGCAAGGTCCCTTGTATCCTTTATATGAGTGCTGTAACACACTGATACTCTTTGCTGCTGGCTTTGGAGCCCCACATTTGCGCGCACCTAGAGCTAGGAATCGCTAGCGCAGCGCAGGTACGCAATCGCGCCTTCCCCTAGGGCACGGGGTTCATCAGCACTGTGAGGGGTGGTCTGCATGGGTGGCACGCACCAGTCTGGCCCTCTTCTTTGTCCGTGATTCACCAACCACATCTCAGTAGCGCTAAGGGCCCTAGATGAGGGAGCGACCTGATGGCACCACTGACTGCGCGTTCCCCCACACGCACGTAAATTGCGGTCACAACACTTTAAGCGGTAGTCACATTGCCTAGTCTGGACGCATTCCCCGTTGGGAATACGCCCATAAAGTTACAATGTTAGTTCTGGTTCGCATGTTTCAGAAACGGCACTTAGTAATCCCCGCCCGAGATCCTGCCCCTTGGCCCAGTATGACGCGCCCCCCTGACTCCCCGGGTGGTTACACTACAGCACAACACATGGCGTGTACTAACATCATGACCTGGAACATTCGCGGCATGCACACCCCGGCGTGCCGCTACTCTGTCTTCGCATATATGCAGCGTCACCGGGTGGGGATCGCACTCCTTCAGGAGACACACATGTCCCGAGTGGAATTAGAGAGACTCCGCAGGCGATGGAGGGGGAAACTTCATGGTACGACCTATTCAGGTCGCGCGCACGGCACCCTGATATGGGTGAGGGCAGGTGTTCCCTTTGCATGTACTGACACACAGGTAGATCCAGAGGGGAGGTACTCCTTTGTGAGGGGGAGGCTCAATGGACAGGAGGTACTGTTGGGTTCTATTTATGCCCCCAACACGGAACAGCCTGCCTTCCTGGCATCTCTAAACCACATACTTCAGCGGTACGCGGGCCTTCCCTGGCTGCTGGGTGGTGACTACAATATGGTGCTGGACACGCAGTTCGACCGCTCCTTTCCGCCCCTTCGCGCAGTGGCAGCAACCTCGGCAGCGCAGGCTCACAGGGACTGGTTAGCACACTGGGGCATCCACGACCTTTGGCACGCGCAGCACCCTACAGACAAAATATACTCATACTACTCGGTGGTGCACGGTCTCCATGTCCGCCTGGACCAAATAGTAGGCTCCCAGTACCTGCTACCGCTTCTAACTAAGTCGGAGTACCTGGGTAGGACGCACTCAGATCACAATCCACTATGGTTTCAGCTCAGCTGGCCGGCGGATAGACCCCCGGTGCCCACTTGGTGACTGCAGCCGGCTGCGCTGGAGAACACCGAGTTTAGGTCTTCATTGGGCACTGCCATCCTATCCTACTTTGAGGAAAATGAGGATTCAGCGAGCGACCCTATGGTGGAATGGGATGCCCATAATGCGACTATCCGGGGGCACTGTATAGGGGCCACATGGAACATCCACGCACAGATGTCCGCGTCTCTGACCCGCATAGAGTCCGAGCTTTTACAGTATGAGCGAGAGGGGGAAGGAACGGGCAGACATGCGCTCAAGCTTGAGGAGCTTCGCGGTGAGCATGTGGTCCTACTTGAGCGACTGCGATGCCATAACTATGCAGCGCATACTGCCAAGACACACGCGAAGGCAGACAGGGCTGGCCACTTGCTGGCCTGGCTGATACGGACCACGGAGCGCATTGTCCCGATTGGTGCCATCCGCTCGGGGGACGGGACAGTGGTGTACACGCAGCGTGAGATCCACCGGGCGCTTACCGATCACTACCAGGACCTGTATAGAGCTTGAGGCACTGGTCAGGAATATGCGGTGGCTGAATTCCTGGAGATGGTTGCATTGCCTAATGTCCCAGAAGCCCAGAGGGCAGAGCTGGATGCCCCGCTCACGCTGGATAAGGTGGGAGGCGCGATCCGAGTGCTGGCGATGGGAAAAACGCCGGGGCCGGACGGCCTGCCGGCTGAATACTGCAAAGCAAATAGGGTCATTCTAGCACCTCGGCTCCTCCAGACATGCAGGGCATCAATTGATGAGGGCCATCTTCTGTCCTTACTACGAGAAGCATTTCTGGTGTCCCTGCCTAAGCCCGACAGAGACCCCACGTCCCTGAGTTCCTATCGCCCATTGGCGATGCTTAACACTGACTATAAGATACTAGCCAAAATAATCACGGAGCGCCTGGCGCCGATGGTTCCACATTTAGTCCACCCGGACCAAAATGGTTTCGTGCCTGCGAGGTCCACATCTCTGAATCTCAGGAGATATTTCCGAGTAGCGAAGGAGGCGGCGGCGGTCTGGCCCAGAGTGGGGTGCCTGGTGCTGGATCTAGAAAAGGCCTTTGATTGTCTTGAGTGGGGCTACCTGCTGGCGGTATTGGAGACATACGAATTGGAAGGAAACTTCCTGCACATGGTGGGACTTTTGTACAGGAACCCTGTGGTCCACGTCCGCTGGGGCCGTACATCTCGGAGGAAGTGGCGGTGGGCAGGGGCACTCGGCTCTTCGCGCTAGCCATGGAACCCTTAGCTGCCGCCATGAGACAACTCCTGGCGGATGGTATCCCACTAGGTGACAGCGTCCACCAAGTATCTCTATACGCCGATGACCTATTGGTCTTTGTCAGAGATGTGAGCCGCATGCCGGAGCAACTGGCCCCACTGTTGAGTCGCTTTGCCGGACTCTCGGGGCTCGGAGTCAATGCAGTCAAGTCATGCCTCTATGCCTTTAACAGTCAGGTTGCCGATCCAGAGTACAGCCTCCACGGCACGCGAGTCCAGTGGCGGGCGGACACGTTTAAATACCTGGGGATCCAGATCTACCGCCGGCTGGCGGACCTGATGGACGGGAACCTGGGAAGAGCGGTGGCAGCGCTCAAAGCCCAGGTAGGCTTCTGGTCCACGCTCCCCTGACACCCACAGGCAGAGTGGCCCTGGCCAAAATGGTGATGCTCCCTCGCCTTCTCTATTATTTTGCGAATCTGCCTTTGTTCGTGCTTGCGTCCTTCTTTTCCAACCTTAACAGGATCCTACGCGACTTTATCTGGGGCGCATCTCGACACCGCCTGGCTCTCGGGAAATTGTTCCTCCCTACAGACAAAAGTGGATTAGCCGCCCCCTGCTTTGAGCACTACTACCTGGCAGCACAGCTCCAGTGGATTGCCCGTTGGTTAGCAGACAAGGGGAGAGAGGACACTGCCACAAGCGAGCCGCCCTACACCTTGGAGAGGATCACTGCGCTGTTCCACCCGTTAGTGGCCAGGGCCCGCCCCACCCCACTACTGCTAGGGGTGGCGTACAAATGTTTCCGCAGGGCACTGTACCTCACGAGGAAGGTGCTACCATACGCACCGTTGGTGCCACTGGAAGGCTCGCCAGGAGGTGAGGGTGTCCTCACTCGCCGCATGCTAGAGCAGTGGCAGGAGGCGGATGTTCAGACGCTAGGTGACTTGTACCAGGATGGAGCTTTAATCCCATTTGAGACGCTAATCGCAGAGGCTGGGCTCCCCTCCGGGGGGTTTCTAATGCACAGATCTCTCACGGCCCGAATGGCGGCCGGATGGGGCGAAATTGCAGAGGAGCCAGCGCAGCACCTAACATTGCAATACCTGCACTTCATGGGCAGGGGCAGGCATCTAATTAAATGGTTTCCAGCATCCTTACGGATACACACGGAGCTAGATCTGACTCCTCTCCGCGGAAATTGGGAGCGGGATATGGGACGTACGTTGGCAGACAAAGAGTCGGAGAAAATTCTAAAAAGTCTGACGCGCATCCCCAGAAACGTGCGCTTTCGCCAGATCCAAGTATATATAGTTCACAGGGCCTATCTCACCCCGACTTAATAAATAAATACTTTCACAGGGCGGATGCGTCTTGCCCTCGGTATGGCGAGCTGAATGCAGACCTCCTTCACATTCTGTGGCACTGCCTGGGACTCTGCACCTACTGGAGAGACATCAGTGTCCTCCTCACGCAATGCACAGGCCGCACAATCCCTTGTAACTGGCCTGAATTTCTCTTGCATCATTTCAAGAGGCCGCCCAAGGACAAGGCATCGTCCCGCTTTCTGGATCTGGGGATGGTAACAGCGGTGCGGCTCCTTACAAGGAGGTGGAAGGCAAGCGGCCCGCCCAGCGTGAAGGCATGGACCCTGTCCCTCCTGTCATGGGCCCGAGCAGAGTGGACTGCCATTCGGAGGGAGGAAACAGTGGGGCTCCGTAGGGAGCCCATGGCGGAGTGCTGGGAGGGCATGCTCGACACCTTGCAGGCGGCAGGGGCTGGCACGGCTGAGGAGGCGGAGGGGGACTCAGTAACCATGATGGGTAGTAGAAGGGAGGGGTGCGCAGCGAACGACACCACTGACGCGCAGGCTGGTGCACACCATGGGACTGTGGCGAGGGTGTAATAGAAATGGAGATACACACACATGGTTAAGGGGTGAGGAGAGTCGGCAAGACCGAGAAAAGGGGATAAACAACATGGAGAAAGGGAGGGGGAGGCGGGCCTCGGGAATGGGAACGGGGGGTGCTTTATACTGTAACATGATGACAATGCCGTCTTTTGCTGTTCTTGTTTTCTTGCAAATGTTTTGATTGCAATTGGGTTACGAATGTAAGACTTGTCTCTCTATGCAGAAATGGGATGCAATGACTCTTGTACGCTGCGGGCATGCCTGGGCGCCCAGGACCTAACCGCATACCACACAGGTGGGAATGTAGCAGCGCCCTATTGACTTGCCGCACTACCAGAACACGGGCAACTAGACACGATTGTAGAACTATCCGGATGTTAATGGTGCACCCAATGTAATGTTAAAAATAAAAATGCCAATAAACAGAGTTGACAAAAAAAAATATGGTGCATTTCAGTTTACTGAGCAGAATGAGTGGCGACCAGGCACCTTCCCTTTGCACTGAGATCGACCTGCTTACAAGTGTTGTGTCATGTGACCTCTTTTTAACCTGAGGTTAATGATGATGCTGCTGCAATTGGTATTATTGCCTGTATAAGTCCTATCTCATGCTGATTTTCAGTTTTATTTCCCTTCCTCACACTTCCCATTCTCCTACTTTTCCTATATTATTTTGGAACTATATGAATTGTCGATTCTGTTGTGTTGAACTTGTAGCCCTATTCTTGTTGTTTTGTCTGTTTATTATAAACGTCAATAAACCCAATAAAAAAAATAAAGTATGTAAGTATAAAATGTGAATAGTGAATTCTAGATGCACGGATAACTATCTTATCTTCAGATGACCACTCAATAGTTGGTTCTTTACTACATAATCATCATACTCAAACACAAATGTACAGCATATGCCTGCGTATGTAAACATTTATAATTTAATTATCTGTATGTATGTATTATTATCATCATTATGAAACACTTGTAGAGCGCATGATGGCTACCTGAAGGCATCTCAGTGCTAGCAGTATCGCATAGAAACTAAAATGACCTAAAGCGCAACGTTCTAGTACAGCCGGGTTTTAAGTAGCTTGCGGAAGGGAAGGTGTTGTGTAATAGAGCAAAGAGGTAGGGGCAGGGCATTCAAAAGCCTAGCGGCATTGTATCAAAAGGAGCGGCCTCCATACATTTCCTTTTTTGTTCTGGGAACTACGGCTAAGAATAGGTTGGCTGGGACGATAGAAAGAGATGAGAGAATGATTGATCCCCCAGACCTTTATCCCTAAGTGTCTTGTTAGCTATGCTCTGGGATTTGAACTTTATTCTCTCAGTATTCGGCAGCCAGTGTAAAGTATTCAGTGCTAGTTTAGCAGATTGAGTTATGGGAATATTAAGCAGCATACAAGCTGCACATTTCTGTATCACTTGTAGTTTCCTTGTGGTCGACTTTGGGGGCCCTAAGTAGAGCTGGACCATAAGTCTCCTCGCCGTGATGGGGAGTAGAGCTAGAATTTTTCGGCGCATTCTAAGCATGCCATAGCAAGTAGCTGCCAGTTACACTGCTTGCTGCTCGGATTTAAAAGACTTGTCAAGCTACGTACTCAGACCTTTAATCATTGGCTTAGGAGCAGGGGCAGAGCCAAGGCAGTTGGGCCACACTAGTCCTTGCTCTAAGGGGGGTTATTACCAAAGATCATTAACTCTGTTTTATCTCTAATAAACTTAAGACAGGAGTATTCCATCCATTTTGCCCCTTTTCCTAAACATGGTCCAAGGCAGGATGAGAAATTTTGAGAATGATTCAAAGAGAGAACCAGTTGAGTATCACCCGCATATCTGACAATAATAATCACACATGGTAAGACAATCTCTGCATGAGGTCTCATGTATACATTAAATAATGTAGGGCTCAAAGATGAGCCCTGTGGCAATCCACAAATAAGCGGAAGGCTATTGGAGATATTAACTCCTTCAAAAACCTGGAATGTTCTTGGTTCTAAAAAGGATTGCAGTCAGGTTATGGCTGTTCCTGAAATTCTGATATTTCTAAGTCCTGTTTATAAGAATGCCATAGTTTACTGTATCAAATTTGGAACTCAAATCAAGAAGAATACTAGCAATTATATATATCTTGGATTTTTTTAATGAAAAAAAGTTCATTACAGCGAGTTGAGGTAGCATCTGATAATGTATCTGGTAAAAAGGGCTCCAGAAGATATTTTACAATATGGAAAATTTCCAGAGAGGAGTTGGCAGCAAGATTAACTGTTTCTTCGTAAAAAAAAGTGCTTGTGCTTTCTTTACTTCAGCCTGATACATTTTAATTGTATCCCTATGTTCCTGTTTACTTGATTCATCATAATCTTTTCTCCATTTCTGTTCAGAGCTTTGCATTTTTGTTTTTATTCCCAAAGCTTAGGAGAGTACCAAGGTGTGGCTTTTTCTTTAGCTCGCTTATGATCACATTTCTTAGGAATGACTTGTCCCAAAGAGGACTCAATCCAGTGATTACATTTTTCATTCGCTGATGTAGGGTTAGAGTCTAAAATAGGCTTAGCATCTTTGAGGGCTAGGATCCATTGCTCAAATGGTAATTTGGACCAGGAGTGTTCCAACCTACTGGTGGTTCTAAGGGAGGAAGGTTGTGTCACCATATACCAGGTAATTGGGATCAAATAATGATCCAAACAAGACGCTGGAATAGGATCCCCGACTAGTCGATTATTATCGTTAGAAAAGATGGAATCTAGTAAGTGTCTTTTCCAGTGGCGGCTTGCAAGCGCTGTGGGGTGGGGCGGGGCAGGCAGAGCAGGGGCCAGTTTGGTTTGGGGGGGTAGTGGAGTGTGACATACTACTGGAGAGTCAAGAGTAAGGAAATAAATAAATAAAAGCACTTACTTTGTGCTCGCAGCATCACTGTGTCGGCGATGCTGCGAGCGCAAAGTAAGTGCTTTTATTTATTTATTTCCTTACTCTCGACTTTCCCGTCGTATGTCACACTCCTCTACCCCCCACCCGTCCCGCCCCCGCCAAGCCCCACACCATTACCTGTGCAATCCGCCACGGTTCTTTACCATGTGTAGGGCCATTAACCTTTTGTTTTAACTGAATATCTAATAAATCTTGGGTAAACTCAAGTGCTTGGGAGCTTAATGAGTGGTTGGAATGTAAATTAAAATTCCTTAGGAGGGAGAAGTTGAAGGAGGTAATAGCCAGATTAGCGACAATTACAGGGAGAAATTTAGAAATTGTCCTCAAACTCCTGGATGTCAGTATAAATCCCTGAGTAGGTGTGAATAGGAGAAAGGGTGATTGCGAAAGTCCAATCTTTGCAGCCAGTTATTAAATCAGGTTTAATGCGACATTTGAAGGAATCTTTGAGATTAGCAAAACCTCCACCTTTCTTAATTTCACAATCTTGCTGCTGAATGTAATAGCCGGGGGGAGGGTTTGTACAAGGTCGGGACTAGACTCCTTATGAAGCCATGTTTCTGTTAGAAATAAGGCATCAGGTTGTTCCTCTTCTATAAGTATGTAAGGTTCAGAAGAGTGTTTTGGCAAGGACCTGCAATTTATTAGAAGCATTTTGTAAGAACTAGGAGTCTTCGGTTCAGGTCTAGTCCTTGGGGTAGAACGCAGATTCAAGATGCAGTGTATACAGGAAAAATCATAATTCATTAGGCAAATACAATGTAAGCATTGTTTGTTGCACAGTCTCTACAGCGCTTAGAGTTGGTCGGAAGAGTAGTGAATCTTGATTACTTGAAAAGGACATGGACGGGCAGCGATGGGCTTGACTTTGGCACGCCAGCATCGAGACCGCTGAGCGCATCCGCACAGCGGGTCTCATTCAATAGAGGAAACCTTGCTCTCAGCCCACCCACCCACGAACCCTCCAACACCGGCGACGCTGCCCACAGCCTCAGACACTGGATCGAGGACTGTGCCAACACCCTCACCCCACTGAAGAAACCCCCCCACAGAGACACCAGCAAGAGGGCCAGCTGGTTCACCCCAGAACTCCTAGCCTCCAAGCAAGCCTGCCGGAAACTAGAGAAGAAATGGCACAATGAACAAACTCCGGACAGCCACGCAGCACACAAGGACACCATCCGCAACCACCACCACCTCATCAGGGCGGCCAAGAGGACCTCCTTCAAAGACCACCTCGAAAACAACGCACACAATAGCAAGGAGCTCTTCAACATCGTGAAGGAACTCTCCAACCCCAGCTCCAACACCAACGACATCCCGCCGTCGCAAGCCCTGTGCGACTCCCTCGCCACCTTCTTCCACCGCAAGATAGCAGACATCCACGACAGCTTCAAGACCCAGACAGCCCCAACAGACAGCAATACAACAGACCCTCCGTACACCATCGACCACGACCCCCTGCTAGCCTGGGCCAGCGTGAGCATTGATGACACCATCAAGACCAAGCACTCAATCCACTCCGGCTGTCCGTCAGACCCATTCCCACACCACGTCTTCAACAGAGCAAGCAGCTCCATCGCACCCCACCTGCGCAACGTCATCAATTTCTCCCTCCAGACCACGACCTTCCAAGAAAGCTGGAAACACACTGAGATCAACACCCTACTCAAAAAACCTAACGCAGACCCAAGAGACCTCAAGAACTTCTGGCCCATCTCTCTGCTCCCCTTCCCGGCAAAGGTCATCGAGAAAACCGTCAACAGACAGCTAACCCGATACCTCAAAGAAAACAGAATCCTGGACCCCTCCCAGTCAGGATTCCGCAGCAACCACAGCACCGAGACTGCCTTCATTGCCGCCACCGATGACATCAGGTCCCTGCTGGACAACGGCGAGACCGCACCACTCATCCTCCTAGACCTCTCTGCTGCCTTCGACACCGTCTGCCACCGCACACTACGCGCACGCTTCCACGCCGCAGGGATCCGAGACAAGGCTCTGGATTGGACCACCTCCTTCCTCTCCTGCAGAACCCAGAGCGTCGGCCTCCCCCCATTCCATTCCAAAGCATCCGAGATCATCTGCGGCGTACCCCAGGGATCCTCCCTCAGCCCGACGCTGTACAACATTTACATGCCCCTGCTCGCACACGTAGCCCGACAGCACGACCTCAACATAATCTCCTATGCCGATGACACTTAGCTGATCCTCTCCCTCACCAAGGACCCCATCACCGCCAAAGCCAACCTCCACGAAGGAATGAAGGCCGTCGCCAACTGGATGAAGACCAGCCGTCTGAAGCTGAACTCGGACAAGACGGAGGTCCTCGTCCTCGGCTCCAACCCTTCAGCCTGGGACGACTCCTGGTGGCCGACGGCACTGGGGGCAGCCCTGACACCCACCGACCACGCATGCAACCTGGGAATCATCCTCGACTCAACGCTCTCAATGACCAAGCAAGTCAACGCCGTCTCCTAGTCCTGCTTCAACATCCTCCGCATGCTCCGCAAGATCTACAGATGGATCCCGACAGATACAAGAAAGACAGCCACCCAGGCCCTCATCAGCAGCAGACTCGACTACGGAAACGCCCTATATGTGGGGGCCCCGACCAAGCTCATCAAACGACTACAACACATCCAAAACGCCTAGGCACGACTGATCCTCGACGTACCACACCACGGCCACATCACTCCCACCTGAGAAACCTACACTGGCCCCCCATCAACAAGAGGATATCCTTCAAGCTCCTCACCCATGCACACAGGGCACTCCACAAGACTGGCCCAGCCTACCTCAACAGACGGCTCTCCTTCTACATCCTCAAACGCCAGCTACGCTCCGCCGACCTCTCACTCGCCACCGTGATGTCACTGACCATGTCATGAATGATGTAATATGTGACATCATCAGCAGTGGATTGCGGGTGCGCGAAATATAGTTAGTACAACTAACTATATAGGAGCAATTTCAATGGTTTTGTATGAGTGAAATGTCCAGCTAACTATAACACCCCTAAAACTTATAGTTTTTTGAGTGAATTTTAAAGGTTTTTTAAATGCTAATTCCTAACTATATAAGGCCTGAAACCTATGGTTTTTTCAGTGAATATATATATATGTGCAAGATTAGCACAGTGCCATCCACGCCGAGATAGAAAAGGACAAGGGGCCAGATGTAGGTAACTCATTTTTACCGACTCTAAAATACCGATTTTTACCGAATCGGTATTTTAGAAAAGGGAAATGAGATGTAGGTCAAAAATCGGTAAAAAATAGCGATTCGTTAAAATTCGGAAACCCCGAGCCGGTATTTACCGAATCGGTATTTACCGATATGGCAAATACCGAATCGGTAATTCACATGCAATCCTATGGGCCCCGATGCCCATAGGAATGCATTGAATCTACCGATTCGGTATTTACCGAATCGGTAAATACCGATTCGGTAACTACAGAGTCGGGAATACAAAATATCAGGCAGTTGAAGTATCAACCAATCACGTGTCTCCACCCCGCCCCTCAGCCAACCAACAGAGCAATACAACAATTCTGTGCATCCACCCCACCCCACAACCAGGAAGTGGCCACACCCATGCAGGTGCAGAGTACCTGATCACACAGGAGAGCAGTTACACAGAGACAGGCTGTTGTGAAGCAGAGCCCTGCAGGACAAACAAATGGATCCCCAAGACTCTCAGAGGGAAGGTGCAGAGAGGAAGAGGAAGATTAAGTTCAGCACTGGTGAACTTCAGGTGCTGGTGGAGGAGGTCGTCAAGCACTACCCAAAAATCTTTGGAAAGCAGTCCCTGCAGGTACCAGAGGCTGTCAAGGGGAACACCTGGCTGGGGATCCAGACCAAAGTAAACGCAATAGGAGTGACCACCAGGGAAGTGGACGATCTCAAGAAGAGATGGTACGATCTACGGATCATTACTAAGAAAAAATTGGCAGCAAGAAGTAAGGAGGCCAATGCTACAGGTGGAGGGAAGAACAGGGCACCTGCTCTCACGGACCTGGAAGAGCTTGTGGAGTCCACACTGGAGCCAGAGTGCGTTTTGGGGATTGGTGATGCAGACAGCTCAGCCCGAGCTGCAGCTAAGAAAGGTAAGGGACATGTCCATCATCCCACACCCCCTGCCTGTGTCCCTCCCCCAATGTGGCTATGTGTTGAGGAAATCCAGTACAGACTTCAGTACTCACCTGCAATGCATAATGGGAGTGGTAGTCATAAGAATACCCATCATGTCAGGCATGCCACACAATACAATCAGAGACATGGGAGGAGCAGGAAATAGTCATATAATAATGTGATTTAATAGTGAATTACACGGTGAAAGCACCACTAAGACACTTTCCATATCTGTCCACAGGGGAGACATTACGCAAGTCACTGCAGGTGAGGGAGAAGACACATCCCCATAGGGATAGGAGTGAGCAAGAAGGCAGGGATGCAGGGCCCAGCACTGCACCCTGCACACAAGCAGCTGCCACACCAGAGGCAGACGACACCATGCGACTTTAAGCATCTCCAGTGCTCCTTGACTCACCACAACATGAGTCACAACACCAGCAGACACAGAGGTGTCAGACATCTGCAGGCCCATGAGGCATGACGGTCCCCCGCAAAGGATCCTACAAACATCCTCCGATGAGGAAAGGGAGTGTGAGGAGTCAATACAGTCAATGGCAGGAAATGCACCAGGTCTTACATCCACTCTTGTCAGCCGATCCGGAGGAACAAGACGTCTTAGGGTCCGGGAGGCAAGCGTCAGTGGCTGTGATGAGGGTGTCTTCCGTGGCCTTGAGACCACAATGGTCAAGGTGCAGCGCCTGCAGGCAAAAGCTATTAGTGCAGTGCACAGACAAATGCGCCATTTGAACATAAATTTCACTGACATGAACAAGGGAATTGCATCAATGGCAGACAGCATGAGGGACATGGCCGATGGAGTCAGGGACACGTCACAGTGTGTGATGACACTCTGTGAGGAGCTACGTGAGGACCGTGCAAAAAGGCGCAGGGAGAGCCATCGCATGCACCAGCAGACAAGGGGCATGCACAATCTTGCAACTGCGACTTCACTGCTGTGTCGCCGTTCAGTTGCGATGCAGGAGGGGCTGATGCACTGCTGTACTGATCTCACAAGGGGGATGGGGAGAGTCACTACAGCAATGGAAGTGCTGCTGACAAACCAGTCAGCCACCACAGGAGCAGAAGGTGTAGGGGACACAGATACCACTAGTAGCAGGTGCAGCACCCCTGTCCCTGAAATAAGGAGGAGCAGCAGACGCCAGAGTGCCGGCGCTGGCACAGCAGACTTGAAACTAAGCCAACCTCAGGCATCACACGGGGCTGTTCATGGGCGCAAGCAGTGAGTCTGCCATATTCAGTTGGACATGTGAGGGTGAGGTAACCCCCGTCCACCCAGTAGTGCTAGGCACACTAGTATGTGTCATTTGTGTCTTCTTTCATTTCAACGTATTGCCAAATAAACTACGTGCATTGAAGTACAACACGTGCTTTGTCTCTATACTTACTCAAAAGTAAATGTGTGTGATTTCTGCCCGTCTCTGTCTTCCGTCTGTGGGTGTTGGTACTCCAACTGTGTTGGCTGCTGGTATTGCCTGCTCATCGTCATGGTCTTCATAGTCCTCCAATTCCACCTCTGTGCCCTTCTTAGTTGCGAGGTTGTGCAACATTGCACAGGTTGCAATGATCTTACAGCATGTTACAGGTGAGTACTGCCGTGCCCCCCCACTTTTGTGGAGGCAGCGGAACCGGCTCTTCAGGAGCCCAAAGGTGCGCTCAATGATGTTCCGGGTGGATTTATGTGCCACATTGTAACGTCTCTGGCTGGGGGTTGTGGGGTTGAGGTAGGGTGTCAGGACGAAGGAACGGAGTGCATATGCACTATCCCCTAATGTGAAAGATAAAAATACATTACTCACAGGCACACATTGACATACGTCTGCTTCATCTATCAAGGGAGTGTCACCCATTTATTTACCTGGCAGGTATCCTTCCCCGAATTCACCCGCTGTCAGGCGGGTATAGATCCCACTGTTTTGGAATATGCATGAGTCGTGGGTGCTTCCTGGGTACCTGGCCACTATATCGGTGATAATGTACTTGGCATCACAGATTGCTTGTACATTAATTGTGTGTGATGACTTCCTGTTCCTGTATATGTGCTCAGTGGCAGCTGGGGGGCAAATGTGGATGTGGGTCCCATCAATGCAGCCAATCATGTGTGGGAAATTTGCCATGAGGTAAAAGTCAGTCTTGGTCCTGAGCAAGTCCGCATCAGTGTCTGGGAAGTGGATGTAATGCTTCATTCTTTGCATCATGGCATCCAGGAACTTTCTGAAAAAACGCGACAGGCAGCTCTGGGACACCCCACCTACCGCAGCAACAACACTCTGGTAGCTCCCAGATGCAAGGAGGTGTATGCTACAGAGCACCTGGACATGGGGTGGGATGGCGTGGGCCCTTGGTCTTGGGTGGTCCAGGAGTGGGTGCAGGTCCCTGATCAGGTCCATGATGGTATGGGGGTGCAGTCTGTATCTTTGCAGTATCTCTGGCTCTGTCAATTGGAAGAGTGTTATCCTCTGCCTGTACACCTGCTCCTCCCTCCTCCATTCCCTCTCACCTGCTGCCTGTAGCCGTAGACATCTTGCTATTACATAGAAAGCCGCCATAGTGGTTCCAGTGTTGCATTTTGGGGCCCTTTTTTATAGGCTGCACCTGGTTACCACCTGCTTTCAATCCATGTTAAATACCGATTCATAAATACCGAATTTTCAGTAAATTCGGTAATTTATGGGTGACCTACATCTCGATGGTGTTGTTTTTTCCATTTCTTAAATTCCGAATCGGTCATTTTACCGAATTAGTACATTTACCGACTCGGTATAATTACCGAATCGGAAATTTTACCGAATCGGTACATTTACCAACTCGGTATATTTTCCGATTCGGTAAAATTTCCGATTCGGTAATTTTACCGGTTCGGTAATATTTCCGAGTCGGTAATCTTCCGGATCGGAATTTTTACCGATTCTGTATATTTTAGGCGACCTACATCTCAATGTCCTAAAACCGGTCGGTAACGGCCGAAATTACCGATTTTCGGCCGTTACCGACCGGTATTAGGCTACCTACATCTGGCCCAAAGTCTTTTGCCATTTCTACAGCAAAGTCTTTAAGCCTAGGACTAACACAGTGCTGTCCTTGCCGAGCTGTAAAATGACAAAAGCCATTTATCACTCCAGGCACAGTATTACAGCTTTGAAATGGTAAAATACCAACTCAAGCCAACCTGAAATGAGTAAAAGCAACCCCTGACACAGTGTTTTGCTCTAATTAGAGCTCATCAGAGAGGTATAGCTTTGTCCAGACTCAAGGGAGCACCCAGTATAAGTCAAAACAAAACCCTTTCAGGCATAGAGTGATGCATACATTATGCAAAAAAGAAGAAGAGTACTCTGGGTAGTTCTCAGTTTAGGTGGAAAGCAGCTACTGTTAGAGCACTCTCAACACCAGCGACACTCTAGATCTGCTCACCTCAAATGTCTGTTTTTCTATCAAAGTCTTTAAGCATAGGATTAGCACAGTGCCATCCACGCCGAGATAGAAAAGGACAACGTCTTTTGCCATTTCTACAGCAAAGTCTTTAAGCATTGGACTAACACAGTGCTGTCCTTGCCGAGCTGTAAAATGACAAAAGCCATTTATCACTCCAGGCACAGGATTTCAGCTTTGAAATGGTAAAATACCAACTCAAGCCAATCTGAAATGAGTAATATATATATATATATATATACATATATACATACATTTATAAATCACCCTTCCATCAGTAAAAGGATTATCCTGAGATCCCTGATTGTGAAGGTGAGCAAGGGACACAAGAAGATCTCACTCTCGACTTTATCGGACAACGTGCGCTACAAAGGCACTGTTTACTATGTTTGCACAGCAATTAGAACCAGGTTGGCATGCCAGAACTGAAAGAGACATTTTAGATTGTTGTTAGACTTTGCACCGGTGACTCTTTTATGTAATCAATGCAACAATGTGAATGCAATTTGGCTGTATTGTTATGTTGGGCTGCAAGAAAATTTTGTTCATACCAAACCAAGTGCATTCGGGTACAAGTAGGACATTGGAATCCCGACTCACGTGACAGTGTAAGGTTTAAAAGCACAAATTAGCACACAGTCACTTTATGTGCTAACCACTCTTCTCCTGTGAACACGGCTTATCAAGGAGCCGAAACGCTTAAGGACTATGAAGTATTGAGCGTGCTGCAAAGCTTATTGAAAAATAAAAACGCTGTCTTTAAAACTGGGCTCTGTGAATTTTGTTTGTTTGTTGGAAATATATAAATATATATATATATATAATTTTATGCAAAAAAAATACAAAAACACATTCATAAAAATACACAAATAAATTACCTTCACATACTGCAACACTTGAAAGTCTGAGTTTCTACCAATCTATTCACACATGCACATGTGGGAGTTTATACAAAACAACTTTATATCTTGATATATTATTTTCTTTATACATGTAGTTTCTATGTAGTTATGTATCTATATATTCATTACTCTACTCCTTTTGTAGGGGAAAATAACTTAAACTCTTTCCAATACACTGCTCTCTGTATAAGCCTATACCTCTTTCAATATATCCTCCACTCTCTGACTTATCCAAAACCTCATTCTACTACTGTGATCTCTCACATAACCCTTTCTAGACTCTTCCCTCCCTCCTCTATCCATACTTGGCTCATCCCAAACCTCATTTTACTACTATGTTATCCCAAAAAACACTTTCTAGACTCTTCCCTCATGTGTCCCTCCTTTGACTCATCTGAACCCTCATTTTACTACTATGATCTCCCTAATACCTTTCTAGACTCATCCCTCCTCTATTCCCCTTTATCCTATTCAATCAAACTAATAGACTCACATGTCCAATGCTCAAATTAACAACTTATATTTCCCTATACTATTTCACCACTTATCTTTTTTGGTTTACGGAGTAGCGTGCTAGTCGCTGAAAATAGCTTCAACTCCTCATCAGGGGTAGCAAAGCACTATATAAGTGCAATTACAATATAAAAATGTTAACTTTAAATTGAACACAATTTAAATGTGAAGTAATAAATATAGACTTCTAACATTTGCAGATACAATGTCAAAAATAACCACATAGATCACATCCCAGAAAGGTAAAAAAATATCGCACATGGCATATACATACAGCCATGAACGCACAAGCCTGGAAATGTACATTAAAATGTACTAAATAGTATGCTAATGCTTGTTATGGAAGGGCTACAACTAGAAATTATGTTTTAATTCATTTTGGAGACCACAACCTCAAATCCAACTGAGATAGAAACCTGTGCTGCTCCCAGAAGCTGCCAAGTTATTGGCATTCCTGAAAATCTAACCAATGCATATACCGTGGAACCCTTCCTCTTGTGCGAGAGTAAAAATAATGACAGGAGAATGAATAATGATATATTCAACAGAAAATAACCCCTTCAGACTAAGCCAAACCCAAACGTGGATGATAGATGACACTTTTAAATCATGCCCTACACCATTCACAGATCCCTAATTATGCTCTGCTCCCCAACAAGCAATGGGCTATCTATTATGAACTACTAAGCCAAAATAAAATAAGAACTAAAATATACAACCCCCCTCACAAATCATAAAAATCCTAACCAGCCTTTGCGCAATCAATGATATAAATAATTTATACAACCCTCCTATTACCATTTCAAATAAAGCATTTGCAGACCCCTTCATAAATCTGCATAAAGGGTCCTATATGCAACAAACAGCGAATTTGCTTATGAAATAACTCAAATTAAACCTAAAATATCCAAACAAGCCAAAGAATTTACAAAATACTACAATGCAAAGCAAAACTCTGAATAAATAAGAAAGGCCTCCACTACCTAGAACGCATTGTAAGAACAATACTATACACCACCTAACATCCCAATTTAAAATCACATTGATCATAAACCAACAAAATCAGTACAATATATTTATGTAAAGATATTATTTCAATTATCTTTATTAAGCAATCTAACTTAAATTTTCAAATTAAATACTATCCAATAGAACTCAAAATTTAATATAACATAAATAAATAAATACATAAAATACAACACAATACCACACAATTTTACAATTCAAAAACAGCAAATATAATATAAAAAAATACATACAATACACTACATTTTATTTGAAATGGCAGAATAATACAAAGGTGCATATATAGCACCCAATTCCCACCCAAATGAAATAAAAACAGAATCAACATTAAGTTTTGCATTGGATGTCCATGATACTTCTAGAACCCACCAAAAATAAATCCACAAAAATGGAGAAACAGTAACCCAAACAAACTGCAAGAATGAAATAACTAAAACGTAAAATAATTGCACAAAACTATTCCACTATGTAAGAAAACAATTAAAAAAACTGAAAAAAGATTTTGATAACTGCTCCTGGAAAACTGAAAAATTAAAGGAAATTTAAAAACAATGTTGGTTATTATGTAACCAAAATAATTGCAGTTATTCAGATATAATGTATGCGTTTAATTTCAACCAAAAAACCTGTACAAACAACACCCTCATGTAATACACACCCTAAAAACATCACAAACTTTTACAAACTATACTCACAACATAAAACTAAATTATTTAATTTATTATACTGCATATACTATACTAAGGCCTACCTCACCTTACTTTATAACTACAAAACAAAAACGTATACAAAACTACACTAACACAACAAAACAATATACTTTCCTACATACACTTCCAACAAATAATAACTTCAAAACGGTCTTAGCTGATCTGTAGACCATCAACAGGGAACGACGACCGAAAGGAACCAAAACAGCCTAACAATAATGTTAATAGAGTAAAAAATATAGGTAGCAATAAATAAAAAATGCTGCTAAATAAAAATCATAAAGACTATGATGTAATAGAAATGATAGTAAACTTAAAAAAATGCTTAAAATGTATATGTTGAAAAATGTTGGTAAATATTATTTAAAATGTGTCAAAATGTAAAAAACATGCACAAAATTATTTGTAAAACATATTGAATAGTACTATTACATTCTTACAGTTAACAAATAGTATTAATTAATATATACTACAAATTATATGTTGTTATAAAAATGAATAATTTATATCCATATTTAAATCTATATGTTATGTTATCTAGTTTTATAAAGAGCACATTCCCCGAAAGGTCTCTTGGTGTTAAAGCTACAGAAGCAAACTTACAGTTATGCTCTCTTTTTGCTTAATCATAAGCCACTCTGAACAGCCAGATCTTCAGGAGTTTCCTAAACTTGAAATAGAAAGAGTCACACTTAATATCAGTTGGTAGGGTGTTCCAGATATGGGGGACCCGGGTAGAAAAGCTGGAACCACCCAGCGTCTTTTTATTAAAGGAGGGGATGGAAAAAATGTCAAATTTGAAGATCTTACGTTACAGCCTGGTGTATATATTCGTGGAGTCTAGCCGAGATAAAGGTCGGGCTACAATTCTCTTAAAATTTTAAATACATTGCAGCAGGCCTTAAAGACTAAGCGTTGTTCAACTGGTAGCCAATGCAATTTCCACAGCAGGGATGTGATATGACACTTCTGAGGCAGTTGATGCAAAGGCCTGGCAGCTTGATTCTGTATACATTGCAATCTACAAACTAGACCCTTAGGAAGCCCCAAATAAAGGGAGTTAACATAGTCAACTCTAGAAATAACCAATGCAATGAAAACTTGTTTGATAGACTCAAAGGAAAGCAAAATCCAAATCTTTCTAATTTTGCAGAGTTGAAAACAACAAACTGAGACTGTTGCTCCCACTTGAGATTTCATTGACAGCTTAGAGTCAATTACACCCAAGACGTTTAACTGGCTTCTTGGGCTGGAGAAGAGCCCATAGAGGAGGGCTAAAAAGCAGAGTTACACAGATCCGGTCCCTTACAAAGGTAACCATTTCAGTCTTGCCTGAATCCAACTTTAGATGATTATTATTGATCCAATCACGGATGAATACTATTGTAATCTGAAAAAACACTTTTGATTCTGAAGAGTTATCGATGGAGAAAATCAATAGTAGATCATTTGCATAACTGTGCACCTTGACTTGCATTTCATCGAGGGCACACACTAGGGGACGAATATAAAGATTAAAAATAGAAGGGGAAAGGGACGATCCCTGAGGAACTCCACAGGCTAAGTTAACCGTTTCAGAACATAAGGAAGAAACCTTGACTGACTGTGAGCGATCAGTCAGGAGCAAGATAGCTAGCCCATTCCTGAGCAATGCCTTGGAGCTCTGCAACCCAACACGGTCCTCCAAAACCCCATGGTCGACCGTGCCAAAGACTGCAGAGAGAACAAGCAGTACCATGTCCTGGATGGTCCCTTTGTCAACTGCCCCCATAATTCGTCCAACAGCGACAGGCTGACTGACTCAGTTGAGTGAGCAGGTCTAAAACCAGCTTGGGGATAGATCAAGAAAATTGGTTTCTTCTAAAACATAACATATACAGCCTGCCACATGTGCTTCAAATACTTTAGCCTAGTACGGAAGAAGTGAGATGAGGCGACAGTTTTTCAATATGGACAGATCGTTCCCAGCTTTCTTCAACAAAGGTACCACTGTGGCTTCATAAGGCAATAGGTACTGAACCACAGCTCATGTATATGTTGAAAAATGTAAAGTGTATGAAACAACATGCAACAATGTGAAATATATCTGTATGTGCGACATAAAAAGTTACATTACAAAATATATTAACATAAAAAAATATGTAAAATATATTGTACTACAAAAGTATGTGAAACAATTGTTTTTCCTATGGAACGCAAGCACAGCACGCATTGACCATATTGTCTCGCAGAGCACAGGGGTGAAAAAGACCTGTATTTCCATTCCCTTCTATTGTCCAGGAGGAGATGGGCTTAAAAAGATGAAACAGGTAACATAACACCTTGATGAAGTAAGTAGATTGGCTAAGTCTCAGATAAAAGAACAAATGAAGGTACGGGCATTGGCTAATTTTGTTTTGTCCTATTTCTCTTTATTATTATTGTTTCTCTCTGTTCTATGTCTCCCGATGCAATCTAATCAGAGTTTGACTACTGTAAATTCAGGATAAGTGATCATGTGTGAAAAGTGTTTAAACTATATATCTATATATCACACTTCATGTGTTCCTTCACAGAGTAGTGAATACCGATAAGAAGACAACACACTCTGTATTATGTGTGTCATGTCTACCTATATATATATCAATTCCTAAACTGTATCTATTATACTTTCATAGAATAGTGATTCTAGATAACAAGACTATGAATACTTGCATCTATTTAAGTGTCACACCTGTAAAGGCTTTACACAGTCTGGTTCCTATCACGAATAGCCTTACGTTTAAGTACTGGTTTGTTCACTGATTGGGGTGACTACAGACTGGAATGCACAGGAATCCTGAACTCAACACAAGTCCATTAAATTTTTTCCTTCAAGGACCCAGGATGAGTACATCATGGAAAAGGGCGAGTCAGCCCTTTGCATGCTATTTAAGTTGTATGTTACGTATTGTCCTGACTGATTTAATGTTAGGTTGACTGACAATTCTAAACAACAGTACACCAGTGTGTTGGAAATTGGGGGGGGCTAATTTATGAAAGGCTTACTCTACAGGAGCATCACTTTTTTGATGGTTCGGCAGTGCATGCCTCTCAAACATATCTATAATATGACGCAAAGCCACTCTGCGTGGCTTTGAACTGCCTCATAGATATGGAGTAAGACACAGCAGCTTTCCTATGCCTTGCTCTGTATCAAGGAGGCGTTCCATGGGCATTGCAGTGGGTTTACCCACACAACATCCATGGACTGTGACGCAGCCCCAGATTTAGTCAATCGCATAAACTTGGGCCAGTGCCAAAACCCTACGCCTGCCCAGTACAGGCGTAACCAGGAGAAATATTTTCATCAGTGGGGAAAATGTTCATAGGTCGCTTGACGTGCTGCCGCAGTTTCCTCAGGGTTAGTGCCACTCTCAGCACGCAGGTGCTCACAGAGCTCGTCAGCTCACAGCCCACGGCAGCCATCTGAAACAGTCAAAGGGATTTGGAGCACCCTGCTGACACGTCACAGCTGAATTACCTCATGCATCATGGTCGATGTGGTTCAGTGTTACTCGCTTCACACACAGTTCTCACAGTTTGTTGGCCAGTGCCAGTACCAGTATTCCTTTCAAGTGTATCCCCAGACACGTGTTTCTAGATTCCTCTTTCATCAGTGGGGAAAATGTTCATAGGTCGCTTGACGTGCTGCCGCAGTTTCCTCAGGGTTAGTGCCACTCTCAGCACGCAGGTGCTCACAGAGCTCGTCAGCTCACGGCCGACGGGAGCCATCTTAAACAGTCAAAGGGATTTGGAGCACCCTGCTGACACGTCACAGCTGAATTACCTCATGCATCATGGTCGATGTGGTTCAGTGTTACTCGCTTCACACACAGTTCTCACAGTTTGTTGGCCAGTGCCAGTACCAGTATTCTTTTCAAGTGTATCCCCAGACACGTGTTTCTAGATTCCTCTTTCATCAGTGGGGAAAATGTTCATAGGTCGCCTGAGTGCTGAGAGTGGCACTAACCCTGAGGAAACTGCGGCAGCACGTCAAGCGACCTATGAACATTTTCCCCACTGATGAAAGAGGAATCTAGAAACACGTGTCTGGGGATACACTTGAAAAGAATACTGGTACCGGCACTGGCCAACAAACTTTGAGAACTGTGTGTGAAGCGAGTAACACTGAACCACATCGACCATGATGCATGAGGTAATTCAGCTGTGACTTGTCAGCAGGGTGCTCCAAATGCCTTTGACTGTGCAAGGCCGCAAATCATATTGAATAAATACAGTGCATTCCTCCCCTTTCACATTGTCATAGGAGAGTGCGGCAAGAAGACTTGCTGTGCCGCCTTAAACCAATTCCTCATAAATGAGCACTGGGTTTCTAGTTGGCAGAGATATGCACTCTGTCCAAGAAGGGACTACCATCCTAGTCAGGGTAAGATGGATACACACTAAAACATAACCTGTGCTCACTCTCTGGTAGCTTGAGACAGATCAGTCAGGCTTATCTAAAGAGGCAATGTGTACAGTATTTGTATAACACACATACACACAGTAACACAAAGAAAACAGCATAAAGAAAATCCACGCATGTTTAGAAAAATAGAGGATATTTTTATAATAAAATCAAAACCAAAACAACAACAATCCAGTAGGTAGAACCACAGTTATGGATATTTAAAGAATAAACCAATAATAGTGCTGAGAAGTCAATAGTGCTAAAAGTCACTTGAGGTTGTGCTAGATCAGGGTAAATCCAAAGTTCAGGCCAACCGCTATGGAGGGGTAGCCAGATAAAATCCGGATAACAAAGTTCCTTGGATGGAGCAAATCGTCAACGTTGAAGACTCAAGAAGAGGAGTCGAGAAGGCTGCGCATCGTCATCGATCTGTGGATGGGGGCAAGCATTGGTGCTGATCCGAGCTGTGGATGGAAGCTTCAGTGTTGAACTGCTTTGCAATGCAGGCTCAGTGTCAATGTCGAGCTGCTCTGTACATTGGTGTCAAACCACGCCATTGTGAAATTTCTGTTGTTGAGCACCACTTGCATTGGCGTTGAAGGCAATACGTTGGTTGCAATTGGTGCAAAGTCACTGCTGTGTTGACGTTGATGCAGAAAAAGCTGCAGAAACCCCTCACAGATGGCAGAGTCCCGCAGCACCAAGAGGGGTGCAGGAATTATTTGATGACCCTGAGACTTCAGAAAACAGGAGGCAACCCCTTGGAGTCACTCTGGGTTCAAGTGAGAATTGTCCAGTCCTTGTACTCAACAGGGCAGAGATAAGCAGGGGGCAGCTCAGCACAACACAGAATTAAAGCAGTTCCTTAAAACAGTCAATCCAGCAGAGTGTCAATCCTTGTAGCACAGCAGTCCTTACTCCTGGTATTGTTCTTCACAGGTTCAGAAGTGTACTGTCATGGGAGAGTCTGAACCCCAGTACTTATACCCAAATGTACCTTTAAAGTGGGGGGTGACTTCAAACAAGTCCACTTTCATCCCAACCCTGTCTGCCAGGCTATCTGTGGCGGGTAATCAGCCCTTTGTTTGTGACAGGACACAGCCTATTCAGATGTAAGTCTCAGCTCCCCCTCCCACTTCCTCCTCAGGAAAGCTTTCAGAATGCAGATGAATGTAGACGAGTCCTCTGTTACACCCACCCTTCTTGTTTGAGTGGCTGTCTAGAGGGAATTCACAACGTGTACCAGTCACTCAGCCCAGATGTGTATTGGAGGCAGGGTTCAAGGCACATCGAGCAATAAGAGCAGAGAAAAGTCATTTTTCTAAAAGTGGAATTTCTAAAATTGGGATGTTAAATCCAAATTTACCATTAAAAAGGATTTGTCAGTGTTATTCTAAAGTTAAGAAACATGTTTTGCTATTCCTTTCTAATCAGAAATTACAGGTTAAAGGTCATTTAAGGAATTCCCAATGCTAGCCTATGGGAGGAGTAGCCCTCACAGTGGTGAAAAAATGAAATAGGCTGTTTGTCACTACAAGGACATGTGAAATATAAAAGTGTATGTCCTATCTTTTAGTTACACAGCACCGTGCCCATAGGGTCACCTAGGGCCTAACTTAGGGGTGACCTAAGGTGTGATTGTTGTAACTGCAACTCCAAGGGAGATGACTTTGTGGAGATCCGCCTTAGAATGAAGAAGAGAGAAGTAGCATTTGTGTCTGTAGCTTCTGTACAGATTTACAAAGGGGCAGTGTCTGCTCAATTTTATAGCAAAACAGGAGCCAAGAGTGAATGACGATGTGTTGCTTCATACCATTTTTAGCAGGGTCACCTCCAGATTTTTGCCTTCTGGTTCTGAATCCATTTTGTTTGCTATACACTTTTTCTGCCAACCAGTGCGAAAGTACTTTTGCTCTCTCCCTAATACATGGTACCATTAACACATACCTGATTGGTACATTTTGTTTACTTTTAAGTCCCTAGGAAATGATACTACTTGTAACCAGGGCTTGTAAATCAAATGCTACTAGTGGGCCTGCTGCACTCATTGTGCCATCCACTAAAGTAGCACTTTTAAAACATGTCTCAGGCCACTCAATGCAGCCTGTAGCGCAGTTTTAAAATGCGATTTCGACATGGCAAAATAAACGTTTCGCCAGGCCTAAAACATTGTTTTTTCTGACTCTCTTTAACACATTTCAAATTCACAAATTACAAACAAATCACAATATGCTTCGCACAGCTCATCTCCCACCTCCACTTTGTTACAGATATATAAAAGACATTAGTCATCAGGCAGTCATATATCGAAGATTGTGGAATAGGTAACCTTTTGAATTGTAGACATATTACTTTGCTTTGGTGCAGTAGTCCATACCATTAGTTCTGGCCCTCTAGTACTGGGCTTTGTCTCTTTTAGTGAGAAGGAGGCCCATAGCCACCAGCAGCCTGGTGTACCTATCTCCCCCTTTTATCCATCGAACCCAGAAACATCATTTTGGGCTCTGGTATCACTGGCCTCTGGACTACTGAGGACAGAGCATTGCATACAATGTGCCAATACTGGTCATTCCCATACTGTGTGGAAAAATGTTCCTAGTTTGCTTTACATCTAAGGCAGTATGGGTAAAGGCTGTGTTTCATTTTGCCCAGGCACGAGGGACTCAAATCAAACTCAGTCTCAAGGAGACTACTAGTACTCTGGGAGCCATTTTTGCCTCCACCCAGTCCTCCTACTCTAAGGCTCCTATGTCACATATGCATCTCTCTCTCAATGCTATTTGTTAGAACACTCCTGGACCTGTGGATGTTAGCGAAGAAGAATTACCATGCTGCCAGAGAACTGCCCTGCTGCCTGTAGGACTGTCTTGTAATCTAAGGAAGAATAAATCTGCTAGCCGTCATCCCAGGCTAAACTCCTGTGTGGCCTACAGCAACAAAGCAAGCATCAGAGGCTTCCCTGCAAAATCCCAGTTGATCTATTGCAAATGGACCTGCCTGGAACTACAAGTGGGCCTGCCTGAGCCCTGTAGGCCTATGGTCGAGTGAGTCACTGATCCTCAAGACGTGCCATCCCAGGTCATGGCCGCTTGGCTGGCATCAATTGTACTCCCCCCAAAGAAATCGTGAACATTTTGAAGTTGGGCTCCTCGCATCAATGAACGGGCTCTTTTGCACTAAGGATGTGCCGGCCACGACACCCCTCAACAACTCCCAACGCGAACCTGTGGTGAAACCAGCTCTTTGCACCACCAGCGATGACTGGCAATGCAAGAGTTACACTTCGTATTGCAGCAACATCAGCCCTCTATGACTGCCAATGCAGAGCTACGACATCGCACTACAGCATCAACCACCCGCAACACCTGACCTGCCCTTCATGCTACATCAATGACTATTTGCAATGTCCAGCCTTCTCCGCTCAGCCTCCTCCATCATGAATGGAACTCTTCACGCTGGATTTAGAAGGTATCTTTTGAGGGGGCAAACCTGGCCCCTGTATCTGATTTGCTCTCCATCATGGTCAGCTTGAACATGTGACTTTCCCCCAGGTTAGCACGTCCAGGTGACCATGAGTGGCATTTTGCTTTTTGGTGCTATTTTCGCTTAAAGCTTTAAAGTTGAATATGAGTACCGAGATAGGTAGATCAGCCATACCTGGCCTTCCACTAGCTCAACGAGAACTTCGAGTGACACAGGCCCCTGTGGCCAAAGTCTGCTCACCTTACTCGTGGACTGAGGAGTAACCGCAAAGACACCCTGGTCAACAGCACAGCACCCAGAGCATCTTTCAGTATCCTCAGCATCCTGCACCCCCAGCATCAGGAAAATCCAATTGACATCTCTGGTGGTCTTGATGTAAAGTGCAGAACTGGACTTGAGACTGCTTTGGTAACCATGTTGCTGTCCAAATAGTCCTTTCTGGTCCCCTGAACTTTTCCTACTGGATTTGTCTGCCTCACTTGGGATGGAGTAGCTGAACACAACTCTTTCAAACTTTTCAAAATTTTCTTAGCTTTACAGTTACCAATGCTTCTTTGTGGTTTGGACTAAAGAGTTGAGATATACATTATACTTAAAAATCTATATCTCCAGAACCCTCTGGTGGATTTTGCTCATGATGGTGTTAAAAAATTCATAAAAATATCATCTATTGTTAATAATTGGTGTCTGATTTCTTTTGTGTTGCATAACATTCTTATTTTGTTGTTCGGTGCATTCAAGTGCCTTAAGCCGTGCTCCTCTAAGCCAAAGCTACCCAGGGTTGAGCTAAAGGTTTAACTAATGAGCCTGACTTAACCCAACAGAGTTTTGTGAGTATATTACACTGTAAGGTTGCACAAGCATACAATATAAAACAAGACAATCCTCAGTCATTAAGTCAGCACAATTGGCATTTTATGCAGCAAACATTTTACAATTTTGATTTAATTTTCAATAGTCCAAAACTGATCTCTAAGAGTTATCTGGCTCTAACACCTGCAATATTGTGGTGTTCATATTTCTTGGGCATGGGGTGATGATTTCCTGGTATAATAATTCATCCAAAATTAGTTGGAGGTCCAGTTGGCTTCTGGCTTCATTGCATACTGCTTTTGAATTTACTGTTCATCCTGTAGTAGTATTACATGTGGAATTGCGTTTTTTCCAAGCCAATTTGATTTTTATATAGAACTGGAGTCATTTGCAGCACCCACTTAGTTGTGTACTGGTGCTTAAGTAAGGGGGCCACTACAGAATCAAAAGCTCCAATTATAATTTTCTCCCCAGAAGGAATGTCAGTTCTAATCAACAGTTGTTAGTCCTGTTCCGTAAGTGTTATATCATATGAATCAACCAATGGAGTCCAGTACATCATCAAAATTGCCTACTCATTATCCCCTGCAGTTTGAATCCAAACTTTGTAAACCAAATTTGAGTCATTCAAACTCTCAGTTGGTGTTTCAACCTGAACAAAGCAATTAGTCCGCTTGACTTTAAGGAGGGACTTGAGCTTCACATGGGTTATTTTTACATCCGCTGCACTGTCTAGAATGGCTACTGTTTATCGCCTGCTCTTCATCAGAACCCTCTTTCTGTGAGGCATACTGTCTCCTGGTAGCAGCTACTTTCTCATTTTAAAATGGAGGTTCTAATTCCTCTCTCCCCTCCCTCCCTCTCTCCTTCTGATAGGTCTGCACATTCTCAGTTCTTTGGAAGAGTGGACCCTCAGCTTGGATCTGGTGGCTTATCTCCTCAATCCTCTGAAGCATGAAAATATTGCTCATGAGAGGACTGATATCTCCCAAAACCTTTAATTTTCCGCGTATCTCTCAAGTTATACCTCCTTGTATTTCTGCTCTCCGATAATAGTAGGTTGGTTTGTGCTTAAATCCACACCTGATTTTCAAACTCTTCCACTGGGATCTCTGCTTCCATTCTAGCTTGTCTTTCTGACCACTTTTATTTTATAGCTTTGATTTTAACTGATGGTCCTGTGGCTTTATGCCTATGATGTCTCTTCCTACGCAGGCATTAACTTGAGAGATACTCTCCAGTAACTCCACTTATTCTCAATCTTATGTAGTTATTGCATATAATGACCAATAAAGATGCCTTGCTTTTTATATTTGCAAGAAGCATTTGAGCTACAGTACAATTTTACCTTTTAACGTCCTACACAAGTCCACTCTAGGTGTAGCACCATGCTCCCCCGTATGTGTTTTTAGCACTTCAAACAACAGAGCCATTGAGAATATGCCATGTGGCACATAAGGTAGCAAAAAAATAACTTTCTCATGATAAGCATTGCTGTAGATTTGGTTCCTTCCCATTGGAAGGGACATATTCCTTAATCAGAGTTTATCTTGCAGAGTCGAATGAGTATAACAATCTTCTAACTGTTCAGTTTTCTGGTTGTTCAAACAGGTTTTCAGGGGGCGAATGCTCACAACAAAATAGAAGGCGTTTATGCAAAAGTAAGGAAGAGCTTAAGGAGGGATAGACAACTACAAACACCAATCCACAAATGAGTAAACCCATTCCTATTCACAATCTACACCCCTAAAGTTTCTACAGCCCTAAAGGTGACAAAGCTGTATTAACTATACTCCAGCCTAGCCTTGGAGTAAGTCAAGCAGTACACATGGCCACTCACAGGTAATGCAACACACGCTCATAAAAAAATAACAGATACAGGAATATAAAATAGGAAACAGTGTTAAATAAAAGGAAGTAATTTTTTGTTTTCCTAATAATTTTAGTGCCGTTTGATGAATCTTCACAAAAAGTTCTAAAAAAATGTTCTTCCACCTCAGCTCGTAACTGTAAAGTTTTGGGGGGGTCTGTCAAGTGGGGCTATGAAAAAGAGTGGGGTCTCAAAATACATTTTCCCTATTCATTTTTCCATAGGAACTTTAGACACAACTACAGCCCAAACTATTGAACGGATTTACACTAAATTTGGCAGAAAGCTACATCTTGGTCCAGAAAGAGTGATTTGTGATTTGGTGTAAATCTGTTCAGTAGTTTTGAGCAATTAATGCTAAAAAACCTTGTATATTTCACACAGTGGAGGCACACACACCAAAGAGATCCCAAGCTGAGATCTGATTTTCTGCCACCATATCCGCAAGGATGTGCTGGCAGCTGATTTTGAGACTCAGTCCTGAGAAGAAAGATAAAAATAGACATAAGGAGGCAGGGTAGGGATACCCTGACCCCCTAGACCCGAATAAATTCAAATCTGAAGCAAACTTTTTTTTAAACATGTGGGCTCCTGCTCTTCTATTTAAACCCCCCCTGGGTTTGCCAGGGCATGAGGAGCGACTGTACGCTTTTATTTTTGGTAGGGGAGGATGTAGCACCCTCCCCAAGCCTCTGAGAGCCTCTAGGACCCATCTCCTTGGGCTGTCATAAAAAAAGAAGGGAGGGAGGCCCACAGCCCTCTCCTGGAGCCTATTGATGTCCTGGGGATCCCATTCCTTGGTGCCAGAATGCAGAATAAAAGGGGGGAGGACCACACAGCTCCCTTTTTTTAGCCTCAAAGCTCCAGAAAGTGTGCCTGTTGTAATTTGGTATGAATCCATTCAATAGTTTTTGAGAAATTAAGGCTCAAAATGTATACATATTTCATGCCATTGACGATCAGCAGAGCCAACAGATCTTGAGATAAGCTCTAATTGGCTGGCATCACATCATTAAAGGTTTGGCGGCAGCCATTTTAAGACGCAGGTACACAGTACTCTGTCTTTAAAATAGGTTTAAAAAATGTATACGGGTAACCTGCAACCTAAGCGTGGTGGGACCAAAAGTGTATTTTTTGGATCCACGAAGGATCTGCAACCTGATTAACAAAAAAAAATGGCAGCTCAGTTTGGGAGTTTGATATGTGGCCCCCTTCAAAAGCCTCCATGAGGCCCTGAGAACCCCATTGCTGGGGTCATTTTTAAAATTAAAGGGGGGTGGCATGTAGCCCCCTTCCCAAGCCTTTCTGAGGCCCCGGGGACCCCATTCTCTGGTTCCACTTTAACATTTTGGGTAAGGGATGTGAGGCCCCCAAGACTCACTGACGCCCCAAGGACCTCATCCACTGGGCTAGTGTTTATAGGCGAAGGGGCTTTAAGCCCTCCTCCCCAAGCTGTAGATTGGTTCTGGGGTCCCCATCCCCTTGGACTCGATTCAACCAGTGTCCCAGGGACCTCATCCTCCACGACATTGCTGTTTCCTGCCCAGGATGAGAGCAGAGCGCGAGCAGAGTATGCCCGCACTCTACTGGACAGGAAACACAACTGTACTCCAACCTGGGTGGGAGCAGAGAAAAATGCAGCTCCCTTCCAGATGGGAGCAGAGAAATGGAGACGGCTCCTATCAACACTGCCATAGATCACGATTTATAAGTATGCAGGGGCCTTGGGGCTTCCCAGAGACCCCAACATTTTGACTACATGTGGGTGTTATGGGTATGCACTGGGACACCACAGTGATGTAATAGCCGGCTCCGGCTGGCACACACGATGAGTGGCGGCTAGGGAGCCAGCAGGAGCTGCTGTCACCTTAAGGCGCCCACTGCTGACCCCAACATTAAAAAAAAAAGTGGGGGACCCCCAGGTGGCACCGGGGAACCCAAAAACCAATTTTTTAACTGAAACAAAGGTATAAAAAATGAGCGCCAAGAGCAGCTCATTTACTATACTTTGCTCTAGACAAGAGGTGCCCTATAATGCTCTACAAGAGCTTTTTGTTTATGAATTTGAATCACGGCAATGCCCTTAGAAGAGGCAGGGCACCACAAAGCATTTTGTTGATGTTGTGCGCATACTCCTGGGTATTTGGCTCCTGCCCACCCCAATACTCCCAGTGTTTGTCATTGGTACTTTATTAAGCCCCCCCCCATAATAAATGTCCTTTGGTGGTCCCACACACACCATTGCCAATGTGCGGGGTAAGGAAAATCTCAGTGATAAGGGCAGGGTTTGTAAATGTGCATATTGGGGTTACACACCGCTACCTAAATCGCCTAGCAGACCCCCTTGCGCCTCACACACACGACTGCTGGGAGATTATGCTAGGAAACAAAAGGCTATATATATAAAATGGAATCCATGCCGTGGGATTATGGCCACTTTCTCCTGACCCTCCGTGTTATGGCGTGTGAACAGTTGCATCAGCTGGTGCGCACTGTTTGTTTCAAACCCTATGTGACGAGGAAACATGTTTAATTGTGTCTTTAGTGACTCCACAATAGTATTCCGAGTTGTTTTCCTTGGCAGTTTCCCTTTTTTTCTGGCAGAAAACCCTTTGCTAGGGTGGAGTGGAACTCCACAGAATTCCACTGAGTTTTTATGTAACTCTGCCGAGTTCCGCATAGGGCAACTCTGCAAACTCCACCCATCCCTACTGACAAGACAGTCTTACGACTTTCTTTACTTGTTTAAGACAATTTTGAGCATATCAGGCCTGATTTGCAAAGGTTGTTGCTGGATGAGAGGCAACTCAAAACCATTTTTGCCGAAATCAAGATTTTTTAAAAACTATCCTATCTCAAAGAAAAGCATTTGAAAATCCAGTCTTTCATTCTTGGCTTAAACCGTTTACATCTGGAAAATTCCTGAGTAAATTGCTTCCATGCATGGCCTCTTTCCGGCAATGAGCTCTTGCTCTTATCACGTCTGCAATATTGTCTTGTTTTTAAGCAATCCTGAGAATTTCGATATGCTAGAGGCAAATGCATTTCAAGGGCTCAAGTAGTATGATGAAAAGAGAAGTGGAAAGATAGCCATGTTTACACATTTTCAGGCGGCACAGGGAAGGCTCGCGCACACACACTTACATATCTTAGCAAAAGCTATTACAGACTATCCGACAGTTTAATTTTAAACCTTTGAGGGCTTACACAAAACAAAATTACAATCAACACCCGTCACCGAGCTCTAAATCAGATTCCTCCCTTGTACGACAATGGAGCACATGTAATCACTTCAGCATATATTACATCGGGTGTAGAAAATAAACAGTTATAAGTGAATCACTCAAGCCTTTTCCATGGCTTTCTAGAGAGCAGGATTTCAATAAGCACTTTTGTTAAAGTATGGCATCTTGCATCAATTGAGACCATTAGCCGGCAAGTCCCTACGGAATTATTGTCTATCATGGTTTGCAACGAAGAGGCTTGCTTGACATGTGGTGTAACTGGAGGTCTGTTTGCCATCCTAACTGTATGTGCTTTGCACTATATTTTAGCAAAATATTATTTACTAAACGTGTTTTCTGGAAATAAGAGAACGTTGTGTAACCATTGAAACAATGCTTAATTTGTTAAAAATAAAATCAGTGTAGAGGCCCAACATGTTTCTTACTAGAGGAACCGAATACTAGGGTTGCCAAAAAACAAGGCTTCCTAGTGTTGATGAAACCTCATGACTTTATCTTCCACCTTCCTAACCCTTTCAGTCTCTTTATGGCACTCTGATGGTTCTCCCTTAGTCAGTTTTACCTCTCACTTGTTCCTTCTCCCTTTTCTGCCTTTCTCTTTCTTGTTCTGGGTCAAAGTCTGATGACGGAAAATAAGTCCAGGTCCTCAAAAATGAGTACCTGTGCCCAAAACCTGCAACCACCACCTCATATTAAACATTGTAAAACACTCTTGCATGTACGTTAGGGTAAGAAATATTTTTTCAGTTCAGGGAAATACTAAAGTTAATATTTTGCATCATACCTAGGGCCTCATTTATGGGGAATTAGTGTTGGGATGCCCAACAATTCTTCTTGTTGCACTGCCCTATGCCAATGTGAAAGGGCAGGAATGCACCGTATTTCACCATGCGCCGGCACATAATTTGCTGCCCAGCACCATTTGTTGCCTAGTGCCAACGTAGACACCATTGCAAGCAGGAATGTTTTTCTGCCGGAAGGGGCAAGCACAAAATTAATTCTGAGAGGCGTTTTCCTCTTTCTATGTATGCTTCTGAAAACTTGGAGAAATAAAAATACAATGGACCTTATTTATGAAAACTGTTGCATCACTGCGATAAAACAGCGATGCAACAGTTTTCACTGTGCCCTTCTTGCGACACGATGAATGTGCCATATTTAATGTATGTTTGACCCATGTAGCAAGGAATGACAGATACATCAGGAATCCTGACGTATCTGTCGGCACAAAAGTCACGCAATGCTGGAGTTATATCTCAAGCATGACACAGCTTCAGCAATGCACATGGTAGGCCTTTCCCATTGCACTGCGTCACCCTTACGCTTGTCATGAGGCAGGCATAAGGTTTTAACGCAGTGGAGTCCTAGAAATGTCACAGTGAAATCTAATAGATTTCACTGTGACAGTCCTACGATCCTTTTTACATGGAAATGCTCACCCTGCACACATTATACAAAACGCAGGTATAATGTGGCGTAGAGCTTTACAAGGTGACACATCTGCCTAGGTGTGTCACCTTGTATATATATGGCACAACGTGGCGCATTGTTTCCGCTGCCGATGTGTCACGAAAAGTGACACAACGGCAGCGCAAAAGTATCACAAGGCCATCATAAAGAAGGCCCAATAGTCCATCCTTACCCACATACCAACACCAGAGTGCTATGTGAAACGAGAGCTGGCCAAAGTAGTAAGGCGGATCTTGATGTGCTTTGTTTGGGGTGTGTATCACAATAAACTTATGTGCTGTGGCTGGGGTGTGTCTGATCTGATAATACACCGATGCAAGTTAAGAGTTCCACAAGACTTTGGCCCTTTTTAAGGATGTAAATATTGCTGCAATAGTATGTAGTGGAAATCTGTCCACCACCACTTCTTTGTATTGTACCCTTAAGTCAACACTCAATCTCACTTTATTGTCAGGTTTGCATGCTACTATGATGGGGACAAGCCACTCTGTCGCTTCAACTTGTTAGATGACCTTTTGGAAAAACTTGGTGTACTTGTCACCATTTAGTGACCATCATCTGACAATTGTTAGTCTCGCCCTCCATTATGAGCTTCTCAAACCTGCAAGGCCAATCCCTCTTTAACCTATGCACCTAGGGGGGCATGGCCTGGCGCTCGGCAAGATGGCCGCACTGTAGTGTTGCTCTGCCGGCCGCCTTTACTATCCTGCAACATCCTGCTCCCTGAACCCCCATTGCCGCCGTCCTCTGGGTGAACATTGTAGCCTCTGCGAAGCGCTGCCAAGATCTGCTGCCAGTGATGAAGGGGGAGGTTCCTGGACCCGACGTCTCCCGGGCGGCTGCTGGCGGTGAAACGGGCATGGTTGGAGACAGCCCGCGGCAACGCGGTAACAACGAAAGGAGAGCACACTGCGGTGCGGCGCTGGGAGAGGGCCGAGCAGACTACCGGACTGGTGCTGAGGTTCCCCGGATTCCATGTCGTGGGAGCCGTCAATCCTGAGGTGAGTCCCCACGGCTGGCACGTAGGCTGCGGGGCGCGGCACCTACGCAAGCCGCCAGCCTGAACTGGCGAGATGGGCCTCACGGGGCTGGTGCCTGAATTCTCCTGCGCTGCCCTGTCGGCAAGAATATCTGTGCGGCGGTAGGCGATCCTCATTTAAGGCTCCGCTTGTCTGCACCTATTGCCTGGCAATCTCACAGCCAAATGGCAAGAAAGAGGGCGAAAAGCAGAGCACTGGGCCTGTTTTTTACAGGACGCCCCAACCTTACTAAAGACTTGTTTATGACTGCTTTTGAATCGTAAAGGCACTGAAGATACACGCAACAGACCTGCTAGAGGAACTAGAGACTTTGCATGTTTGAACTGATTCACAGCATATGTGGCTTTTTACTAGGCTCATTCACGCAGCAGCCATCTTCCCGCTTAGAGCCCCTTCTTTAAGTTGGCAGCCATTTTACTGGAACACAGTTGAATTGAAGATGCTATTGGACTGTGCAGGCAGTAGATTGACACCGACTGGGTGGACTGGGTGCGCACTCACCTTTGGCTGGCACAACTGCGGGAAGGGGTGGCAATCAGCTCTCACAGACAGACCCCAGGGCTGGACAATAGCGCCTCATTTAGGACTCCGCTGCCTTGCGAGCCCCTGAATACTGCATTTGGTCGGAAGCCTGCTCGGACACCACCAAAAGTCATGGGTAAACCAGAGAAAAATCAACCGAGGCTTACCTTTGAACTGCGCAAAGGGGGCAAAACATCACAGAATGCAGCTTCAGACTCCGAGTTAGACTGTTGCGCAGGCCCTGTCCGCCATAGAGAAAACACTGTCCGCCATCCAGGTCAGCCTACAATCCATAGATGGGAATATAGAAGCTCTCAACGGCCGGATGGACCACATGTCCTCGAAGTTAGACAAACAGGCAGCGCGAATCGCCGAAGCTGAACAACGCATCACAGATACCGAAGACGGCCTATAACAATTCGCAGCCAAAAGCAATGACATCACACAGCTCCTGGCGGTGATCCAAGCTAAAAACAAAGACATTGAAGTGTGCTCGCGGCGCAATAATGTACGTATTTTAGGATTGCTGGAATCTACAAATCTGGGATGAATGGAAGACTTCGTAGAATCCATGATCAGAGACATCTGCGGAGCTGAGAGCCTTTCTGCTATGTTCCCTATTGAACGTGCACATTGAAACCTGGCGCCGCGCCCGAAGGCTGGTGCTCCACCTCGGCCCATTATTACGAGACTTTTACATTTTAGGGATCGAGACACTATACTACGCATTACTCGACAAAAGGGCACCATCAATCATCACGGCAACATTTTGTCCTTCTTTCTGGATTTTACAGCTACAGTGCAGGCAGCACGAAAGGAATTCCAAGGCGTTAACAAACTACTCATGAAAGAACAGATCCCGTACGCTATGCTTTACCCGGCCTGGCTTCGCATAGGTACGGACCGAGAAGCCAAGATATTTTCAAACCCGAAGCTAGCCATGGATCATGCCAAACTACTGCGAAGAGGCCAGCAATCCTCTACGCAGACGTCCGACATTGATGATTGACTGTTGCACTCCCTAATGTTCACTGTATATCCTTTTATTATGCTAGACACACTACTTCTACAGGGTTAGCGACTTTACTGGTGATATATGGGTGTTTTCCCTAACTGAGACCCACTACTAGCGTGGGGCTGTGTTTATTAAATGTCATTTATTTCGATGCTTTTAGCATTTATGTATAACATTGTCAAGCTGTTTGTACGTGACTCTGGGCAGCACCTGAATGCACTTAGACAAAGTTCATTAGATCTGAGACTGGGAGGTCTTTCGCGGTAATGTTCTGTGATGTTCTAGCCAACTAGACATGATTCTTTGTTGCTCCTTGAGACTGCAGGTTTGCAGTTAATCTTTAAAATGCTCTCCTTGTTTTAGCACGGTGGGCTAATGGGCAAGGGCGCTAATACTTCTAAGGCAGACCCTCCCCGATTTTTCGGGGAGTGGTTGTAGCCTCTACGTCCCCTATTGGGTGTACCCCACTATTACTGTTCCGTTCTTAAGTTTGGATATGTCAATGGGATTTGCCTTTGGCAAGATTGGGTTGCTGAAGTGGGACGGGGGAGGGAGTTGGGCATTGGTTTCAGAGACTGTCAATAGTGAGATCAGAGTGATTGATACAGTGATAATTGCAGAGATGTTGTTCAGTGGGTGCTGTTGGCTATACGCATATTACATATCAGGATCCTTCTACATAGATAATGGGTGAGGACTACAGGTGCATGACGTGGAATATCCGTGGCCTCAACTCCCCAAAAAAGATAAGGCAGGTGTTGTCATACTTAGACAGGCATAATGTACAGACAGCATTATTACAGGAGACCCACCTGAACAAACGCACAGACTCCAAAATTGCTCATAGGTGGTCTGGGTTGCGACTGGCTTCATCCTATTCTTCTTATGCACGTGGCGTGCTTATTCTGATTAAGAAAGGTATCCCATTCTGCCCCAGACACACTCACACGGATTCAGATGGCCGCTGCGCCATGGTACACGGCAAACTTGGTATGACTAATCTCACCATCATTAATATGTAAGGACCGGTGGTTTATGATCTTGCACCTTTTATACAAATGCTCACTATTCTGTGATCCTTGCCTGACACAGCAGTGCCATGGGGTGGGGACCCTCAACACACATCTGGACCCGCAAGTAGACAAATCTAATCCGTCAGGGGCTCGTACACTTAAGGTTGCCCAATGTATCTGTGAAGCAATGTTGGAGCTAGGTCTGATATATGTCTGGTGGTTACGGAATGCTCAGATTCAGGAAGGCACACATATCATACCCGGAAACAACAGTTGGTCCCGGATGGACTATTGTCTGCTTAATGAAGACTCAAATAACTGGGTTACTCACACACACACATTGCCCTGCACCCTGTTGGATCATAATCCCGTTCTTCTACAGTTGCGTATCCCTACTAATCCCCATCGCCCCTTCACATGGCGCTTCTGTGCTGAAGCACTACTTGATCCCATTTTTAACGAAGCTATTAGGACTTCCATAGTTCATTATTTTGATGAAAGCACGGGCACAGTGGACAGCCAAACATCCCTCTGGGAAGCATTCAAAGTGACAATAAGTGGAGTCTGTATAGGCACTGCACCAGGCATATTGAAGAATATAAGAGGGCAACTCTCCAAAACAGAGACAGCACTGGTGGTGCCGGAAAAAGAATACTGGGCGGCACCTTCTAAAGCGTTACTCGCCCGCATACGAGAACTGCTAGACGATTATCATAAGTTAGCTGTAACAGAGGCGCGCTATAGAGGGAGGAGACATGTAGCCAGGGCGTATGGGGAAGGGGGCAGTCCGGGCAGGGTCCTAGCCCCCAAACTATTGATTCATGAAAACCATAATCAGATTGACAAGATTGTCGACAGCAGCCGGTCAGAGCATTCACCCCACAAACTAGTGTAGAGCAGTTCAGGGAATACTATGAGGCCTTATACACCACACAAGGCTGTGCAGCCGAAGACACCATGGCAGAATACTTATCAGACATAGCCTGTGCGTGGTTATCAGATGTACATCGAAAATACTTATCCCTGCCTATAGATGAATCGGATGTCAAAGATGCTATCCTTTCCCTTCCTAATGGAACCGGGATCGGATGATCTGACAGCAGAGTTCTATAAAATATATGTGGACCTCCTGGTGCCTCATCTCCTGGAAATGTTTGCAGGGGCACATGAACCCAGACGCCTACCCCCCTCGCTACGGCAAGCCATTATCATCACACTTCATAAAAAAGACAAACCCCCTACCTCAGTTGAATCTTACGCCCCCTAACGCTGATCAATCTAGACGTTACATTTTTGGCAAAAATACTAGCTACAAATATTCAACCTTTGATGCCCATTCTCGTGCTCCCGGATCAATCTGGATTCATACCAGAAAGATCCACTTCCCACAACTTGCGTACTATCTTCTCGATGTTCCATATCCTTAATCCTGACTTGCCAGCGGCTGCTATCATGCTTGATGCGGCTAAAGCATTTGACTCTATAGAGTGGGGGTACATGTTTCATAATCTATGCAAGATGGGATTCCCTAGTGTCATACTGCAGTGGATCCAGATATTGTACACAGACACGACAGCCAGGGTGCGCGTGGGCAGTCACACCTCCACACCCCTCCAGATAAAGCGTGGCACCAGGCAGGGCTGTCCCCTATCTCCGCTCCTATTTGCCCTAGTGCTCGAACCGCTTGCATGTAAGATTCGACAAAGACACAGAGCGTCTGCCCTCAATTTTAGGCACTGTCCAGTCAGCATTTCAATGTATGTGGATGACATGGTCCTGTTTATCAGAGATCCTCAACAACACCTGTCCCCTGTTCTTCGAGAATAATTTGGTCTGTTCTCTGGTCTCACAATCAATTGGGAAAAGTCAGTTATCATCCCACTAACCACGATCACACCCCAGCCTTCCCTGGATTACCCCTTAGAATGGACAATGGATCCAGATAAATACCTGCGTGTCTGGGTACATCGTGATCCCGAAGTAGTAATCAGGTAGAACTATGGTCCAGCACACGACATATTGGAGCAACAAGTGAATCGAAGGATGTACTTGCCCTTATCTCTGGCAGACCGTATCGCGGTGCTAAAAATAGTTGTACTTCCCCGCTTTCTATATCTTTTTAGCAACATACCAATAAAACTAACTCAGCATTTTTTTTAAACGGTGAGGACTCTTCTCCTAAGACTGATCTGGGGTACAGGGCAGCCGAGAATTAGCTGGCATACGCTGACACTACCATATGATAAAGGTGGCTTTACAGCACCGGATTTTTATATATATTATCTCTGTGCTGAAGCCCAACACGCATATTATTGGTTCCGACCACATGCTTTTACACCACATGTGGCGGTGGAGGATGGTGATGCCTATCCGACCCCACTTGGCAGCATACTGACACATGTGAATAGACACACGCCGAAGATAGAAATCAACACACGAGATATGACCTTCTGCATCTTATTCACGTGGGACAATGCTCTTGACCCAAAATTGGAGGGTTGGATGAAAGATATGGTGTATTGTAAAGAAAATCAGTCAACATACGCTGCCTGGTAGGCGATTGGTAGCCGAGCACGCAAATTACCGCTATGCGCACCCGCGCTTCCCCTGGCCCATCATGCCGCCTTATCGGTCACTCAGGAGGCAGGATCTCTAAAATCTCTCAAAGAAGCTGGCATTGCTCAAATGGGTGACCTTTACCACAATGGGCAATATCTTGAAAACATCGAACCTGGAATACATACAAAACCCTACCTCCTTATTTCAGTATACATGCTATCGCCTGAAACGGGCCATATGAGACCACTACCCTGACTTTCCTACTGAGCGCCCATCACTCCAGTCTTTGCAGCTGCTCCTGGTGCTGCCCACAAGGAAAAAATTAGTTACTAGATTATACAGGGCGGTTCAGGAGGAGACATGTAGAGGGCCTGACAAAAGTTTATATAGATGGAATGAAATCTTAGACCCACAACTCACCGGGGAAGACTGGGAGCGAATATGCCAATTAACAGGATGTCTTACACCCAATGGGAATTTACGCATTATTCACTTTAAATTTCTGCACCAAATATATTATACCCCTTCCAAGTTACATAGAATTGGCCTCAGGGAATCGGATCAATGTAAACGTTGTAGGCAACTACATGCTGACTTCATACACCTTGCTTGGAGCTGTAGCCCGGTATTCAAATATTGGGAGGGAGTGCTGGACCATCTGCACACCATGACAGGTGCGCTGCTATCCTGCATACTTCTTATATGCTTACTACACCACATCACACACCTGAAAGGTACCACGGGCAGATTTGTCAGAGTTGCCCTTCTGCTAGCGAAGCGCTGCATCCTATTCACGTGGGACAGTGCTCTTGACCCAAAATTGGAGGGTTCGATGAAAGATATGGTGTATTGTAAAAAAAATCTGTCAACATATGCTTAAGAATTGCCTGTAACGTCTAGGCCAAAGGACATCTGAAAGCGATGATGACCACTCTTAAATAACTGAGTGAATTGTTGTAGTATTGTGTAGTCGCACTCACTGTGATATGTCTGCGAGGTTTATGTGTTAGACATATAACATGCTCGGATCATTGTGGATATGCTTGCTTTTGTATTATTAACGTCTCATGTTTGTCATGAATGAACTGCCGCTGTTGGCAGTGAATGTATGTTATGCTATAACTCAATAAACAGAATTAAAAAAAAAAGAAAACCTATGCACCTAACAGGGCGGTACAAAGTAAATGGAAACATATGGTGTTCAGAGACCTTAATTTTAATAATCAGGCAGAGATCTTACTTTGTCGCTCGGTTACCGCAGACCCGGTGGGTAGAAGAGGAAGTTTTAACAAGCTATGTAAATTGGTCTCGGAAATACTAATCTCAGATAAGCCCCGGATAGATCACCATGGGCAATCCTGGTTTAACACCAAGGGGTCGATTCCGATCCGGTAAAAAGCGCTCCGAATTGCCGTTTGGAGCGTTTTTCCCGTACGATTCGTACCCTGCAACGTCCCCCGTACGAACGACGAAGTACGATCCGTACCAGAGCCGTACTCTGTACGAATCGTACAGGGACCGAACGAATGAAATCCCGTACGACTCTCCCTCGAAAGCCGCTGTACGCGACATCTGTACGGTTCGCGGCCGATTTTTCCGAACAGGCAAGTACGATTCGTGTTGGGTACGCACCGTACGACCCTTTTCCTACTTGAGCTGAAAACAGCCGTAAAAGTGGAGTTCGCCCTGAAACAGGTACGGAACGCCCCCCCCGGGTACGGCGCGTACACCCCATGATCGCAGGGGTACGCGTCATACCCCTGCGATCATGGGGGGTACGTGCCGTACACCCAGCGTACATGGGGTACGCACCGTACCCCATGTACGCTGGGTGTACGGTGCGTACCCCATGTACGCTGGGTGTACGGCACGTACCCCCCATGATCGCAGGGGTACGGCGCGTACCCCTGCGATCATGGGGTGTACGCGCCGTACGGTGTGTATGTGAATGTGCGCTTTTCCGTACGGATCGCCCTTACCTGACGTGGACCGTACGACTCGCGTCCTGGTACACCGGTCGGGATCGTACTCGTTGGGTCGTACGGCGTCTGTACGAGTCGTACGGAAACGGCTCCGGATGCGAGTCGTATGGCAGATTTTTTTACCGGATCGGAATCGACCCTTAAATGTACAAATGCTTATAAAACATCCAAATGATTTACTAATATAGTTCCAAGGGACCCGGCTGTGGTCAAAGTAGAAAGAAAGGAATATAAATAAGCTATTGAGAAAAGAAAAGGGGAGATTAGAACAAAAGCTTGGGAGGACCTGAAATGTGTGTCTCGCTTAAAAGTTTACAGGGTGTATTGCAAGATTGTGAATTGACCCTTCGGTTCCAAAAAAATGCCTAAAGGTATAGAATGTCACATATTAGAACAATAATGCGTCGAGCATTTCACATATATTTTAACACAACTAATGACGATATCAAGCCCCCAGTCCTAACTGACTCTCCTGTCTCGCCGTTTGTAGAATTTAGTGAGACTATCACAGTAGGTGTAGTATGTAAAGCAATTGCGAGTCCCACAACAAGAAAAGCACCAGGATCATATCTGGTCCCAGTTGAGCTTTTTAATTACAAGCTCAATTTTTGCGGCCCTTTGGTTAAAAATGCTTTTAGAGCGATACTTAAGGAGGGGCCTATAGAGACATGGAGGGAATCGATCCCAGTACCTATTTTTAAAAATGCTAAATAAATTCCCCCTCAAATTACTGTCTCATCTCACTGCTGGAGGCCTTGGTTAAAATATTTGGTAGGGTTAACTTGGCAAAATTGGAAGACTGGGTGGCAGTTGAACAAGGATGTCGCCAGGGCCTGGGCACTACGGAGCAAGCTCTAAATTAGTGTCTGATCCTAGGCAAATATGTCAAGGCAGGGAGAGGGTCCATACACATGGCTTTTATGGAACTCTCCTGTGCCTTTGACTTAGTGGGCAGACACATACTATGGGACATCATGGTCCATACAGGGGTTGATCCCCCTTTATTGCATAATTGAAAAAGCCTACACCAATATCTCTACATGAGGGTTCGGTATAATAAATATGGAGATCACACGCCCCCTCTTCAAGTCATTGAGGTTTTAGACAAGACTCTATTATGGGCCCTTTTTTAGGTCTCGCACCTAGCGTTGCAGTGTGCAGCATTGCGCCCACAGCGAGAGACCTCTTGTACGGGGTTTGAAAACGGAGTTAGGAATCGCACACGCTTGTGCGTGTGCTTTTCCTTTTGGCTTACGCTATTGGGCTTTGCGTGCGTGGTTTTTACAAAGAGAGCACGCAATAGGCCAAAGGCGGACGCATTGCTCCGCCCATGGCCTATTGGTGTCTGTTACGCGCACCGCTGCCATATGGTTTCAATTATCATGCCCAGACACAGGCGCGATAATTGAAACCGCATGTTTCGCTGTGGCGCGTGCGCACACCACTCGCGGGCATGTTTGTTTTACTAGCGATCGCTTTCACAATCGCTTTCACTGCCACGTGTATCCTTTAACATGACTGTGCCGGTGGCTGGGCTGTTATAATTTTACTAGTGATCGCTTTCACTGCCGCGTGTATCCTTTAAAATGACTGTGCCGGTGGCTGGGCTGTTATAAAACTTCACTAGCTGCAACATGAAAATAAATCTCCTAGGGGGACTCCACTGCCGAGAGAGCGCAAAGAGCTGCAAGGCCCACTGTGGCCAAGGGCACCGACTCCGAGCTCTGCAGGAGCCTCATCCTGTGGGTAAGTGATGGGACGGGCAGGCAGCGCTTTGTTATAACAGTAGGGGCAGGGATGGAGAGTGTGGCTCACTCGCTCCACTTCCTACCATCCGGAAGAGACAAGCGTGCTTTCACCAGAGGACATCCCTGTGTCCCCAGCAGATCTCAGAACACCAGTGGGCACCGCTCTGCTTTAATTCCAAAAGGGCAGCCTTTCTGGACAAGCCAGCCCTGGTAAACTGCACTTGGTGAGTAAACGTGATCAACTCAGATAGCTCAAGCCTTCCTGGTTTATAGGTTTTCTCTGAAATGGCTATTTTTATCTGTAAACCCAGCCTTCACTTAAAGGCACTGGGAACTGGGCAGTGTTGTATTAGTAGCCTTCACAAGCTCCGTCTCAGGGCTCCAGCTCACCCTAGCTAGACGTGCACTCAGTAGAGTCTGCCCCTCCTAGTCACCCTGTGGTTACTGTCTCTTCTTCCCTACCCGCTTTGTCCATTCACCACAGGCAATGGTTTTCTTACAAACCGAAGGATCCATAAAGCTCCTCTCCACACCCGTCGCTACCATCAAAGAGTAACGTTATGCCAGTGCTGTAACGAAACTCTAGGGGGTCCCCTTGCAAAGTCCATGCAGGAGACCCCCACGTTCCGGACCCAGTCTGGAGCTCTCAGGTCGGGGAACCCCCTTCGCGGGGGCTGTGGGGGCTTTTGTTAGGCTACTGTCTTTTGCCTCTCCTTGTACGATCATGCGTCTACCTTCAGCTCTCTCAACTTCGCACACTTTCAAGGTTTGGAATTTGCCATATTTTGCTTTTATTAAAATTATAGAAACATAATGCACATACGCATAGGGGTTTTCAGCCAGCACTTTTCATCCATAGATGTGTTATTTGGCATTCACATTTTTCTTCTGCCCACTACAGCATTCAGCAATGGTTCAGCCCGCTTCAGAGACTGGCTCACTTCTCTCTATGAGGGACAGGATTTTTCCATTTCATGAGGACCATACCCAAACATAAAGTAGTTCCCTTAAGTGCCAGCGACTACTGTGGCAATGTGTGCTATTTGGAACCAAAACATATTTAGTTTTTTAGCCAATTTGTTTTAGTTGGACGAGGGCTATGTGTCTCAATCTCTGGCTTCTTCTCCCCTATCAGTGACTTGCTTCCACAGTCTCCATATCCTTCTTTATGATCTTATCTGTCTCTCTCCATCACAGACTTTGTTTCTACTTCTGACCATTTGCAATGCAATAGGTCTCGCATTACTGAAAGTTTGAGCTATTGGAGTTGCAAGTAATAAAGCAACGCCACTAGCTTAAACTTTCAGTAATGCGGGACCTATTGCATTGCAAATGCTTGTTATTTTTAGCCTACATCAATGCCCTGAACCATTTTTTAACTTCTTGTACACATAATTTCCTTAAAAGTGACTCCCACTTGGTCCCTGTTCAATTGTATGTGGACGATGCAGTTTTAATTGCACATACAGCAAACTGGCTACAGTTACTTTTAGCTGCTTTTAATAATTTTATGCAAAGGCTGAAGCTTAAAATGTGGTCCAAAAAATACCTAGTTGAAAACATTTTTTATTGGGGAAACATGTTTAATTTGAATATGCAGTGGGAAAGTTTAATAACCCAGAGGTCTCATGGATTGGAGGCCTCTTACGAATCAATTTTTAGGTTTGGTAGAAAATTATGACACAACCCCTTAAAGAAATGATTATGGTTTATAAAAGCAAAACCCTTAGCGCGGGTACATATGAGCCAGGTGTCTGGGGGGCACACAAAGGAAAAGGCCCTATAGGGGGAAGAGAATACATTTTTAAATAGGTAGTACGGACTCCTAAATCTTCCCCATGTTTTATAACTCATAACGAACTGGATGGAGGCTTTTATGGACGATACAGTAGGTCTGGCTCCTATTCAACTGTGGGTCCACTCCTGAATTGGGCCTAGTGAAAGATTGTCTTGAGCTGAGCAACATGATAGCCGTCCCTTGGCTCATGTATATTAAAAATACTCTTCGAGAACTGGGATATAGCAATCGGTTAAGATAACTCCACTTTTTAAAAGCTAGGTCAAGGAAGTTTCTTGCACACAAAGAAGAAGTTAGGTTTATGAAAGTATTAGACCTGGTGACGGTCCAATCATATATGCCACTGTCAACTACGAATGGTACAAAGCCCTATTTGACATGAGTAAAGGTGTCAGAGGTTAGATTTGATCTCACATGGCTTTGAGGGACTCAGATAAATTTTCCAGTGACCTTTCATGTTGCAGGTCCTTGGTGTTTGCTTTTTCTCCAGTGCCTTGAGGCTCCTTTGATATGTAGCTCAGTCCTGAATTTTATTACCCAAGCATTGAAATTGAGAATGAAATGTGCATTGTGATTTAAGGAGTGAATATGTTTTTAAACATGAACATTTGTTTTTGACTGCCTAATATTTTATAATTACATTATGTTAAAGGGGGGCATGACAAGCATAGCCTGTTGATGATATGATTTTATAGCAAAGCGACAATTGGTTGACGAGATTTTAATGTCAATAGGGGGTATAGCTCTCGCAGCCTGATTGTGATATGATTCCATTGCAAAGTGATATTTTTAGATGAGATTGTATTATGAACATTCCTTTAATGTTTGATATTTTATAATTGTGGACATTCCCTCCTGACTGTTTGATATCTTATAATTGTTTTATGCCAAAGGGTGGCACAGTAATCACAACTCAATTGCAATATGATTTTATTGTCATGTGATATTCTCTAATTAAATTGTTTTGGGGCTTTTATAGTCTAATGACCAAAAAAAGTTGATGACTTGACTTGACCTTTTGATTACATAGTTTTACAATTCCTCATTCACTACGTCTTGTATGTTCACAGGAAAAAACACTCGACCTTGGAGACAATGGGGTTTGCGATTGGTTTCAATTTTATCTTGTGGATGTACGAATTGAGATATCCTAGTTCTTCTGTGAATACCTCAGAGAATTTGCTCACAAAACAGTTTTTTTTGACAAGTTGGGCAATTATTTGTGGATCTAAAACTATTCCTAGGTTTTTCTGAACTGGCCAGCTCAGAATATTGTCACCTTTTTCCACTGCCAATACTTTGAGTTTCATTTCCCCCGTACTGAATTTCCCCCCAAAAGTACCCTCTTTTGTTGATGGGTTATCCTCCATACCCACCAGGTTGTATGTCCGTGTTGAATAACTAAGCCTTGTTTACCAATTTGATGTTGAATACCCGGTCAGAAACAATAGCTAACAACATTCACTTTGCCTTTAATATCAGGTGCAATCACTATCATCTTTTAATTTCTTGATGCAGGACACCATCTGTTCAACTTGCTGGGACACTATTAGAACCTTGTTAAGGAGGATCATCCTCAAGCCACAGCTCTACACACACTCTGTTGTTGTTGCAAGTTAATAGAAACTGATCACGAATGCGCTCATCAGCAGAGGTATCAAATGTACACGTCGCTACCAGTCTTCTATGTTCAGACACAAATTCTTCCATGATCCACCATCTCTCTTACACCTCTTTCCAAAATGGTACCCTTCTAGAATGGTGCTTTTTCTTGGCAGAAAATGCTTGGCTAATTTTTTCACTCATATTTCATATGCATTCAAGTCATCTGCTTCTTCAGCAGGCAAATCTGGAAGATGTTCTAGTAGCTCCTGCACTTCAGCACCTAGACAATGGAAGAGCAATGCCACCTTCCTTTCAATATTTATATTTGGACCACACACTATGAGATTATTGTTAAAAACTTTCTTCCATTTGCACCATAACAAAGGTGGTTCCCCTGGCGTGTTCATGAATAATGCAGGTGGTGTTAATGTTTTGCATTGTGATCAATGTGCAGGATAAGCAGTTACTGTGTGCTTAAGATAGAGATGAAATGTTCTATATTACAAAATCCAGGGTAGGTTGTTACAATATGACTAAGGTTTGCATCCCACTTGATAGTAAAACGTAACCATAAAACCGTATGTAAAGAAGAGCACCTTGACTGAGAACAATATTTACCATTGCATAAGTATTACAGATGAGCATTCATCAGCTGGCATATTACAGATGATATTTTCCAGTACAATTAATCATCAATAACGTTGACCTTATTTCAGACTACAATTTTCTTGTTTTACAAAGTTGGATGTATAGTTTGCAGATCACTGTTCCTTGAAGCGTGATCCACAGATTTTGTGATTGTGGCCGACGAATAGTGTGTGGATCACTTATCTGTTAAATTTGATCCACAGTACTTTTAGTTGAAATATTTGGGTAAAACGTTGTTTGTAATATGCTTTAGATGGATCCACTAGGTAGCACTGCGAGAGAATTACTTTTCCCCTTTTTTAGGTCGAGCCTATCAGTAGCGCGCATGCGCTGCTAACTCCGCAAGACTGCTGTAGTAGAGTATGGGAGAGAAGCCGTGCCCACTCTCCTTCCATATTTTTCATTGGCTTGTGTCATTGTCTTTTGTAATGCTGCCTTCTGATTCGTTAATAGGCTTGTTAGTCCCTCCTTAGTATGGCCTTGTCTTCATTTGTACCCTTCCATGGCAACTGGCCCCATTACTTTGGTTGTTACACAGGACCTGTTATTTAGTCTGTGAGCACTATTTACTTTATTGAGTTTCTCTTACTGCAGGCTGGACATGCGCTGCTTCAGCTGAAACCACTTGTGCTTTTTAAGCAGCACGGCCACCCCCGTAACACAGGCGCCTGCTTTCAATCACTTTAACCCAGGATTATCTCATGTCTGTTTCAACCCCCACAAGTAAAATGGATTTAGAAATGATTAGAAAATTAAGTCATGAGAATTCCAGGTAGCATATAATCCTCCTGTGCTACTGAGATGAAGCTGACAACAGCACATCTGCGTTACGTCATTTGCACTAAAGCCACCTGATGGGCTGTTTTCAACTGCCTATTTTATTAACAACAACACCACCACCAACAACAACAATACCACCAATACCACCACCACCAATACCACTACCTCCACCAATACCACCACCACCACCGCCACCAATACCATCACCACCACCAATACCACCAACACCACAATAGCTTCAATCACCGCCGTGACGGGAACGGCTTGTCCAGCTCTCTTCTCCGCCCCAGCACGCCGTGAGGTAAACGGCCAGCGAAGACCACAACTCCCAGGTGCCCCAGTGGCAGAGGCGCACCTGGGACGTCATACCCAGCGCCCGGAGGCGCCAACAAAGAGCGGAGTGCCGAGCGCTCTGTGGGGGCAATAGCTTCACTCACCGCCGTGACGGGAACGGCTTGTCCAGCTCTCTTCTCCGCCCCAGCACGCCGTGAGGTAAACGTCCAGCGAAGACCACAACTCCCAGGTGCCCCAGTGGCAGAGGCGCACCTGGGACGTCATACCCAGCGCCCGGAGGCGCCAACAAAGAGCGGAATGCCTCCCGTCCCGCGGGACGCGCGCGGGCGGTGCCGGGCTGAGCCCGGGCAGAGGGTGGGCCGTCTGTGGCCGTCCGGGGCAGGAGGAGGCAGGGCAGGGCCACGCCACTTACATCATCACCATCGTCCCTCTATTATCTAAGGTACTGTGCTTTTACGATCATTCATAATGGAGAAGAGGAAATCAATGGAGGGTGTCATAGATGTGCCAAGCTCCCGGGTCAAAAGGAGAAAGTCTAAAAAAGCTACTAAAGTTTCAAAAGCACCTAAACATGCGGGAGAGAACTGTGTAATGACACGCATCGAAGAGTTGATTGAAGATTGTAGTCTCATTCTCACATCCAAGCCACCATCAGAGAACATCTTAATAGATATGGAAGGGGATGATGTAACTGACTCAACGCAGAAGAAAGGCAAACGGGGAGTGACTGTTGTCCCTGGGATGTTTTTGAAGAAAAAGTCTAATCCTAATATTGATGAGCATACAGGGGACACTCCAAATGATGGCCCAACCATAATAGACATTGAGGTTGAAAATGTTTCCCATAGCTCGCTTAACCCACTTGTATTGTGCTCAAACAGATACTTACCTCTTACAGACATTGACTGTTCCGATAAAGAGAATGGTGTTCCTTTGACCCAACAAATACCAACAGATGCCTACCATGGCCAGAGATTGGAAGTTAACCAGCACAACCAGCATATATCCATTTTAGAAACTGGGAATTATATATCTGAACTCTGTAGCCTAGTGAACCGTTTATGTAGCTTTATACATTGCATGCAAGATAAAGTTGACATTTTAACTTCTAAAGTTCACAAGGTAATCACTAATGCGAATACTTGTCCCACTTGTAATCCTGTTATAAAACAGTTGAGCTCTGGTACTGTTGAGAAGCAAAAGGTAACACCCCAGTGTCCAGTATCAAAGCAGCACAGGGGTAGTACCCAGACTAAAGCACATACCTTGTCCACCAAACAAGGGAAGGCCACAGAGGTGTTAGCAAAGCCCCTACCAGTGAAAACATCCAAACCCAAATCCCCTGAAAGAGCTAAAAATAATGGGCACGCAAAGCCTACTGATAGGCCTTCTAATACCCCCATCACCAATAGAAATATCGGTGGAAGATGTCCTCCCCTGTTCCGACCTATACCTCCTGATCTATCTAAAGTATACATGGTGAACGTCCCAAAATTAAGTGTAGGCAAGAACCTGGAAACCAAAGATTCACTGACAAACAAGGCTATCCACTGGATTAGGCATACCAGAGGATGCCGATCAGTGATAAGGGAAGACATCCCCAGGGCTTCCAGGCTCTCGCATCCAGGACATGGGACTGATTGTATAGAACTCACATTTAAAAATGCAAATATTGCACAAAATCTAATAACGCTGGAGTTCAGGTCTTGCTCCCCCGATCATTCAACCATTCAAATTAGATCTTTACCCCCCCAACAGTGGCTGAATGAAATGGGAACTCAATCACAGGGGGCAGGAGTGGGTGGGTCATTCTTGGATTTAAATGATTGACTAACCCCTGATGACAATAATGTTAAACATTATGACGATCCATCTCTATCCACCCTAACTGCACCACAGAGATCCCATATAGGAGCACTTTGTGCTTTTCAAGAAATAGTAGAGTATAACAGGGAATACATTTCATCAAACCTGAATTCTGATGTATCTGTATTCCAGGACATCCACACAGGAAATCCTTGTTACTCATCAGATACAGGGCTCTGCAAAGGGGGAGCTAGTATACCAAACCTGAACACTGATGTAAGTCGATTTATAGATTTTGACATATTTGGTTCAATCTTGTCATGGAATATTGCAGGGCTGAGTACCAAGGTACAAAGCCCTGAATGGGCCTTCTTTGTCAGCCAGTTCACAATCTGTATATTCCAAGAAACGTGGCTCCTTGACCCATTATATCTCCCAGGGTTTTTGAACTTTAGTATTGCCGCTGTAAAAGGAGACAAGGGACGACCCTCGGGGGGACTAACTATTTGGGTCAAACAATATTCTGGGATCACCGTAAAGGAGCTCACCTCTAATCACAAGGATATACAGATTCTCTCCCTCACGCTTAATCGAGCTAAACCTTTATGTATTTATAATGTGTACGCTAGGAGCACAGGGGGGCGGAAGTCAGACACTCTTGTTGTCCTCGAAGGCCTCATTGAAAAATGTTCCCAAAACTCACGGTTGATTATTGCTGGAGATTTTAATGTAAACTTTGAACCATTATCAGGTGGCGATTCTCACTTTGTAGATGACCAAGATAGCCAGTGGGGGGTTCCTAAACTAGAATTGCACCCAGTGAAAAGATGGACCGATCTGGTGATCAAAATCAATTCAATGTGTCTGAACCAAGGATTAAGGGCAGTCAATAGAAGGAACCCGAAAGATCGGAGAGGTGCTGTCACCTTTAAGAGCGGCAGCCGAGAAAGTAGAATTGATTACATACTAGTCCACCTTGAGGTATGGCACCACCTGGTAGACATGATGGTTGCTGACCGCCTAGAGAGTGACCACAACCCCCTATGTATGATCTTCTCTTATTGGGAAGCTCCAGTGACACCAGGGGAGGCAAGTAAGGGAAGCTCTCAACCTGTCGTATTGGCAAATGATATGCGCCACCTGAAGTGGGCCAAAGTTGCCCAAAATCAGTCAAACATTGACTTTGTTTTAAAAAATTTAGAGAAAGCTATTATGGAATTGAGCGCCTGTTCCAACGCCAAACCTTTTACCCCTGAGAGAGAAAGCGCAAGTAAGGTCCACGAAACCCTCTTTTTGCAAATAAAAAGTTTGTTTGTTAAACCAAATAATCCGAACAAAAATAGGACCGATAAATCTCCAAGATGGTATAATAAAGAATGTAGAAAAGCGCAGTTGGAACTAGGTCAAGCCAATAAAAATGGGTCCAGTGCTAGTGTTCGCATTGCTAGGAGCGCGTATAAAACTATTATTCATAAATCTAAGCGCGCCTGCGATGAAAAAAGATGGGAGGAGCTTAAGGAGGCAAGTTCCCACAAAAATTGTAAACAATTCTGGGACCTTTTGAAATAGGGCTGTGAAGGAAGCCCCGAAAAACCCCAAAATTGGGTAGCCCAGGATGATTGGGTAACTCATTTTAGGCCCCAATATGCTAAAGGGCCGAAACTACCGGTAGAACAGAGAGAAGGGATCGTATGTACCCCCTGCACGGAAGATGCATTCACCATCATGGACATCCAACGTGCACTAGATTCTATCACTCCTGGAAGGGCGCTTGGTATAGATGGTGTCCCAGCTGACATCTTCCTCAATAATAGAGAATCCTGGGGGAAGTACATACTATTACTGGCTAACATGGTAGCCAGTGGATCCCCAATACCCGAATCCTGGAACGGGGCGGAAATAATCCCCGTCTTCAAAAAGGGCGATAAATCGCTTCCGGGCAATTATCACCCGATCAGTCTAATTGATACCATCCAGAAGATCTATGGCAGACTGGTATTAAATAAGGTCCAAGAGTGGGAGCGGGAGATGGATATCTTGACCCACCTCCAAGCAGGATTTAGAACCTCCATAAGTACAGTTGATCAAGTCTTACATTTTGCAATGCTCTACTGGAAGGTTGTTCAAATTGGGGGAGGAAGCCTGTATGCTGCCTTCATAGACTTGAGGGCAGCTTTTGACCTTGTACCATGGCCTAACCTTTGGTTTGTCTTGAATGATATGGGCATGCCCCCCACCCTTCTTACTATGATTATTAAATTACATGAGCATAATTACGCCCAGATAAGATGGGGTTCCCCAGGACATGTTACTAATCAGTTCCCGGTATAGCGCGGAGTGCGTCAAGGCTGTGTGCTAGCGCCTACCCTCTTCTCCCTCTACATTAATAATGTCGCAAAGACCCTGTTGGAGGCAAATGTTGACGCACCAATACTTGCAGGCGCTAAGATACCAATCTTAATGTTTGCCGACGACTGTCTTATTATTTCCAAGACCCCAAGTGGTCTGCAAAAAGCACTTGGATCTTTGAAACATACTGTACTGACCATGGCCTGGAAATTAACGTCTCAAAATCCAAATTTATGTCTTTTAATCAACACAAGTCATTCAAAGGAAAGGTCTTAATGAATAACCTACCCCTAGAACAAGTAAAATCGTTTTCATATCTAGGTGTTACCATCCAACATGACCAACGATGGAATGTAGAGATTGACTTGGCTACCCTCAAGCACAGGCAAATCGCAGGGGCATTGACCCGCGAACACGCAAAATCCCTGACAAAACCGATGGCACCTGCAATTAAGGTTTATAATGCAAAGGCCGTGAGTGCAGCACTTTATGGGGTTGAGATGTGGGGACATGGGAACCTAAGCAAGCTAACGGCCTCCGAAAATAGGTTCCTACAAAATCTTGTTATGCTCCCACACAGTACCCGCATGGGCCCGGTTTTACAGGATTTAGGAATAAAACCAATTGAGATTATTGCAAATCTCCGTCCTGTATTGTACTGGCGACGAATATGGGTAACGCCGGAGTTGAAAATATTTGCCATGGGACTCCTGGACATCATTAAATGTGACGTTTTCCACCAGATAAAATGGCTCTCTGGAATTAGAGCGGTTCTCAGAGAGCTGGGTCTGGCGGAAACATGGGAAGACCCAATCAATGCTGTATTTCCATCAAAAAAGGTCATCAAGGGCTTGTACTGGGAGATGATATCTTCGAAACTTTTCAGGACCGTTCCCCCACTTTCACTAACAGGGGTGTTTATGGAGTTCAAGGATGAAACTCGTTTCGAGACATTCTGGGAGGACATAACGAAGCCATTGGATAGAAAACTTTATTTTCAACTGAGAATTGGTAGTATACCTATCAGATCATTCACATCCAGATGGTCAAACGGTGGAAGTAGCTCTTGTCCATTTTGCCCAGATCTCAAAGAAACAGTTATACATTTACTTATTGTGTGCACAGCCTACTCTGCCCCGCGCAGAGTTGGGCTGCGACCTATGGCTAAACTATTAGGCACTCAGAGCGGAACTGTGGCTACTAGAATTATCTGTACAAACCCAAGCCCTGTAATATATATAGCTGTGGCGAAATATCTAGGATGGGCCTGGATTATTAGAAGTAAAAAAATGTAAAGGGGTTGGTTTTTGAAAATGCACTTTACACATGAATACTTGATGTATCTTAAATTGGTCATTTTTTATAATGAATTATTTGTTTTAAACTTTGTATACATTTTAAATTTACATTTTTATAAATTTTTATGTGTAATGCTTTTATGACTATGTCGAATAAAGCTTGTTTGACTATGACTACCAACACCACCACCAATGCCACCACCAATACCACTACCACCACCACAACCAATACCACCACCACCACCACTACCAATATCACCAATACTACCACAACCAATAGCACCATCAATACCACCACCACCAATACCACCACCATCAATATCATCACATCCACCACCACCAATACCACCACCACCAATACCACCACCACCACCACCAATACCACCAACACCACCACCAATACCACCCCATCAATACCACCACCAATACCACCAATACCAATACCACCACCAATATCACCATCACCACCGACACCACCACCATCAATACCACCACCACCAATACCACCACCACCAATACCACCACCACCAATACTACCACCAATACCACCACCACCACCAATATCACCTCCACGAATACCACCACCACCAATAACACCACCAATACCACCACCAGCACCAGCACCACCAATGCCACCAATACCACCACCAATACTACCTCCAATACCACCACCACCAATACCACCACCGCCACCACCGATACCACCAACTCCACCACCAATACCCCCACCACCAATACCAATACCAACACCACCCCCAATCCCACTACCACCAATACCACCACCACAAGTACCAATACCAATACCATCACCAATACCACCACCAACACCAGTACCACCACCAATACCACCACTACCAATACCACCACCAATACCACCACAAATACCACCACCAAAACCACCATCAACACCACCACCAACACCACCACCAGCAATACCCCACCACCAATACCACCAATACCACCACCAATCCCACCAATACCACCACCAATACCGATACCACCACCAATACCATCACCACCAATACCAGTAGTACCACCACCAATGCCAACACCACCACCAGCAATACCCCACCACCAATACCACCAATACCACCACCAATCCCACCAATACCACCACCAATACCGATACCACCACCAATACCATCACCACCAATACCAGTAGTACCACCACCAATGCCACCACCACCAATACCGGTACCACCAATACCAGTACCACCACCATCAATACCAATGCCTCCACCAATACCATCACCACCTCCACCAATACCACCACCACCAATTCCTCCACCACCAATACCAGCACCACTGTTGCGGGGATTCTGCACATACACAGACATATGTGCAGGAAAACAGGACCTCTGTGTATACGGGTTGCACCTTTCTACCACCTTAGTACCCAAAATCTCAAAACCGACTAGCTATAGTGTCTCATTTGTTTGCCTACATAATCATGAAGCTACAAATGATTAGACAACCCAGAACACAACACTCCCAACTCTCTCAGGAATTGCCGTAGCAAGACAAACCTTTCCGCTCACTCACTCATACTTGTCCACAATAAGGATTGTCAGAGTCAATGTATAGTTCAAAATATTTGTTTTAACTATCGTGCTCTATAAAGCAGTACATGAGCCACTACCAGCATCAAAAAGGAATTAACCTAAAACAGTTAGCATTGTTACAATACCATAGAATATAAAGGGGTGTGTCATTATATACAGACAATGGAAAAAGGACTATAAGGCCTAGCCACCCTCTCCTTGGTAAGTTGAAGTTTATTATATAAAGGAAGATCTCTGGGCTTTGTCAGCAGACCCCATACCTTAGTGCCTAGATGGAAGGTTTACATCATTGTGAACAGCATAGTTCTTCTCCAAGGAAAGGTCTCTCTCCAAGTGTCTGTGAACAGCATGCAACCCCGTAATATCAAAGCACGAGTTTCCAGCAGTGCAGCTGTGTTTAGCATGTTTTGTGTAGGTGCTAGGAACTGACCAGAACAGACTAACAAGGGGCATGTTTGTATGCTGAGTAAATCTGAAACACCACACACAGGGTTATTTTTAGGATTTTTATTTTGCACAGGATTGTTAACAAACATTTTCTTCAATTTCAGATTCCTAGTGAACTTGAAAAGGTCTATCTTAGCTTTGCACGTGTCCCCTCTCTCAATGGGGCAGGAGCCTTAACCTTTCCTAAGTAGTGCAATCATATCATCTGTGAGTGTGAGGGAAGAGAGGTTAATGATGGCCACCCCTTTCTCTTGTGCATCTCTTAATTCTTTTTGTCCATTGACCTCCAATTCATCCTGATGTCATTTGTGCCTTGCTCGCTCCCCCCTACGGGTTTTCTTTGTTGTTCTCCACGATTGGGCTCTGTCCTGTTGCCTTTTTTGATGCGCTGGACCTCCCTTAGAAACGTTTTCAGGCCTATCTAAATTAGAGGTACTCGGTGCATTCTCAAACTCACTGTCACTGGATATAGGGACACTCATAGAGGTCGAGCTTCAGGAGATGGAGATAGTCTTCTGTCTACCAGCTCGTTTTCTATCGTGTGCTGCCACTCTTCATCACACTACCTTGAGGTAACTTTGTATGACTTTTCCCCACGCTCTGCTGTTTACACTAGCAGAGTCACCATACTTTTTTCGGCAAGAGTTTACATGCTGGGTATGTGGTAGTTCTGGCTATCCAGTTCTCCACCTGACTCGGACCTGTCCTACTGGACAGAGGGAGCGCCCGCGGGACATAACTCTGATTTCTAATACAATAATGATGGGCTCGTCAAATGGGATGCCTCATTACTCCAACCCTCCTTTAATCATGTCCATTGATATTCATGCAATTGGTGGGCACGTCTTATGGGCTGCCTCCCTACCCTAAACCCCTTCAATTATGTCCATTGATACTCATGCCTGTGGGGACTTATCTACCCGTGGCTCCTTTCAGCATTAGGCTCCGTTTCTATAGTTGAGGCGTTGTCATATGGTGTCTTATTTATGCACCAGAGTCTGCTCCCATATTATACACCTGTTCTCCTTCTGTCTTCAGTGACATTGGACAGTTTATTTTACAAGTCTTTGTCTCATTTGATTTTACCTTGGGAATCTACTCCATTCCTACGCCAGCTGGGGCGGAAGTACAACCGACGGAGTGGTAAGTCTCCTTTCTCATGATAATCATACTGTGCGCAGGACGCAGCGCAGTTAATTGAAGCCACATGGTTTTGGATGAACCATTGATCCATACCATGATACTCCTTGTTTTTGCAGATTGATTAATTTCAGTTATTCGCCATAGAGGTACAAATTATATCTCTCATTGTTAGTTTGACTGACCCTCCACTCTGTGGTCCCCCTTCTGGACTCACTCTGTTTCTTTGCTCTCTCACTTTCCCTTTCTCTTTCCTTTATAATCACGGATATACCTTATCCCTCTCTCAATACATGTCAGAACTCTTGTTGACGAGTGTATTACAATTTTGTATTTGATTTAATGTTGTAATTTATTAGATGTTTTGTGATATGATGGAATGATATACATAGAGTCTACGTCTTTATGTGCATGTTGATATTATACCAGTCACCAAACTATATCACTATACACTGCCACCATGATACAATTGCACCCAAACCATTGTTAGCCAATTCAGGATGTCACCTGACACCCTTTCACCTCACTGGTCTATACACCACTTATAGGACCTATCCATCAGAAGTGATTATGCACATGACTATGGGTTGTCATCCAGGGTGTTACTACACTAGAGTCACTTGTTGCGTAACTTTAACACATGTTTGTGTTATAGTCTCTACAATGACAGAGGAGTAGTACGAACATGTTCAAACAGTAAAATCTCCTGTGACTGAAGAGCAGGGTGAAAGATAAACGAGACATCAGCCGATATCTAAGAAGTAGCCTATTGTATCCAACGAGGATGTAATGCCTTAGAGTCTGGTACACTTGTCTTAGTCACCGCTTCTAAAGCAGGGAGAGGCATGCCCATAAGAATGCGTTTTCCCTGCGCCATCGAGCATTCTTTCAGAATCGCCATTTGTACTGCAGTCAAAACTTTTTCAACATTCGAAAATCGCATTTCAGCCGCTGTGTATAAATGTGATTTGTATGCAATAGGTACTGTGTCACCCTCATTGAATAACAAGTAAGTGAAACCCACCAAGCCCGGTACTATACGGATCACCAGATTAGTGGTGTTGACACGCGTCAGCAAGTAGTTAGTAGCAAGCAAATCTGATTGCAAATATTGTAGAATAAAGGTATGATCCGGAATCCAGCTGGCAGAAGAAAATGTTGGTTGAATCAATACATATAGCAGTTGTTGGTTGTATCAATACATATAGCGGTTTGATACACTGAGTATAATCAGGAATGTATGTCCTCGCGAAATTTAAAAATCCCAGCAAAGACTAAAGCTTTTTCAGTGTAGAAGAAGGTCGCAATTGTGCACATTTTTCCAGAAAGTGAGGGGCCAACCCCCTACCTTCATTATTGAGTTCGTAGCCCAAAAAGAGCATTGCAAAATGTGTGATGTGTGATTTTGCAAAACTGAATTTGTATCCATAGTCGGCAAATGACAAAATAATGTGGTCGACACAGACAAGATGTGGCATCAGTGCATCGTCCGTCAGATAAATATCATCAACGTACGAGAACACATCAGGGTCTATGCTGTCTAACAAAGACACAACACGTGCAGCAAATGCCCCGGGCCTATTCTTACCCCATAAGCAAGCGTGTAAATTTTTTCTGATTTCTGACGGCGGTGAATGCTGTCAAGTCACTGCTCTCAGGAGCAAAGTTGTGACTATAGAAACCATTAGATATATCCAGTGTAGTTTTGTATTTTTTACGAATTAGACTGTTCACTAACAAAGAGCTGTGTGTGTTTTGTACCGCAAATGTCCGACTATGACTATTCAAGTTTCAATAATCTAAGACAATACAATACGATCCATCAGGGTTTGATACCGGAAAAAGTGGATTATTCATTAGTGATATGCAGGATTCAATCACTCCTTGATACTCCAACTGAGTCAGAATATCAGAACCGGGAGCCTTAGCTTCTCGCTTGATTGGATATTGTGGCTGTGGCTTTGGCATAGACCGTAACCTGATTTCATGTGCTGGGGAATCCTTATCCCAGCCCACCTGTTTATGTTACACTGATGGGGCAAGGGCCAGAGCCCACTCAGCAGCAAAAGCCTTTGCATGTTCCTCAGGGACGTAACGCGAACAATTCAGAAGTATCATGTCTTCCCCTGTACGAGCAGCTAGCACAAATGGAGGTGGCCAATCTGCCTCTGCCAACAGAATGTCGTACGAAGAGGTGAGATTTTCTATGAAAACCGCTGTGATTGTACGCTGTATATCACCTTCAATTTGGAAGACAATTTCATAGAGTCTATCTGGGGGGGGCAACTTGTGTATCTGCTGTTTCTACTGTAATAAACGTATCAGTTGCTCTCACCTCTAGACAAGGACGCAGTGTCTCCCGCACTATGGAAACTTCTGCCACACTGTTGAGCAGAGTCACTGCCCAAGTCCAGTCTAGAAGACGCTTCTCACCGGCAACTTTCTTCCTCTGACATGGTGGTCTGAAAGGAGGCAGTTCCTTTTGTTTGGCTTTAACGTCAAACTGTGGAGGTTGATCTTGTCTCTGTTGTGTGGTCGGACCTTTGCCACGATCCTGGCACTCTCCACCACCGACTTGTGAGTCCGATGTGTCCTGTAAAGAGCGAGGAGAGAGCTGATCAGGGACTTGAAATCTATCAGTAGTCTTAATTTTAGCGAGATCGCGCAAGTCATAAGTACGCTCAGAAGACTCAGGTGACGGTGATCCAGCACACGAACCCTTCTTCTGGTTTTGCTGCCCGTTTTTTATTTCTCCAATTCTGTTTAGGAAAGAACGGTCACCCAACTTTATCAGTCTGGGCATTTTTTTGGGTATACACTCAAAATATCGAGTTTTTAATATCAAGTTACATTAATATCGAGTTAAAAATATAGAATGGACACAATATCAAATGGACAGAATATAGACTACAAAAATATCGAATAGAATAGCATTAATATCGAATAAAAAATATATAATGGACAAAATATCAAATGGACAGAATATAGACAACAAAAATATAGAATGACAGAATATAGACAACAAAAATATCGAATGGACAGAATATAGACAACAAAAATATTGATATTGAGGTAAGTAAGTTAATATTAATTTTTTAAAGTATTTTTTATGTTAGTATATGTGTGAAAAGTGTATATTTATTTTATAATTTATTTTAATTAATTAATTTTATGGTATTTCATTTTTGCGTAATATAATTCTGTAGCAGGTTGTGGGTTTATAGGGGAATAGGGTGGCAAGTGATTTAATTATATTTAATTAAATATGTTAATTTATTTATTGGTATTTATTTTGAATTAATTGTTAATTAATAATTAATTGGTAATTAATTAAAATATAATTGGTAATTATTTTAATTAATGTATTAATTGATAATTATATTAATTGTATTAATGTATTTTCTGTAGCAGGTTGTGGGTTTATAGGGGAAAAGGGTGGGAAGTAATTTAAATATAATTGTTTAAATTTTTAAATGTATTTATTGGTATTTATTTTGAATTAATTGATGTTTAAATTTTTAATTGGTAATTAATTCAAATATAATTGGTACTTAATTTTAATTAATTGATTAATTGATAATTATGTAAATGTTATTAATGTATTTTCTGTAGCGGGTTGTGGGTTCATAGGGGAATAGGGTGGGAAGTAATTTAAATATAATTATTTACATTTTTAAATGTATTTATTGGTATTTATTTTGAATTAATTCATATTTAAATTTTTAATTGGTAATTAATTAAAATATAATTGTTAATTAATTTTAATTAATTGATTAATTGATAATTATGTAAATTTTATTAATGTATTTTCTGTAGTGGGTAGTGGGTTTATAAGGGAATAGGGTGGGAAGTACTTTAATAATAATTAATTACATTTTTAAATGTATTTATTGGTATTTATTTGGAATTAATTGATATTTAATTTTTTAATTGGTAATTAATTAAAATATAATTGTAATTAATTTTAATCAATAGTTTGATAATTATGTTAATTTTATTAATTTATTTTCTGTGGCGGGTTGTGGGTTTATAGGGGAATAGGGTGGGAAGTAATTTATTTGTAAATAATTAAATATTGTTATTTATTTATTGGTTTTGTTTTGTTGTAATTTGTAATACTTTTTTTAATTGTTAATTAATTAATTGTTAATTGGTAAATAATTTGTATTAATAGGTAATTATTTGTAATATAGATTTTTTTGTATTTTTAATTGATTATTTATTATATTATATAAAATTGTGAATTACTTTTAATTATTTGTATTTGGTATTAGTATTTAATTTATTTTTATTCATATATGAAGTATTTACTTTCCCTACTCTTGCACTCTCTGGAGTGGGAATAGTAATTTTTACCCCTACGCTATCCAACACTTTCACTACTGTTGCACTCTCTGGAGTGGGAATAGTAATTTTTACCCTCCCGCTATCCAAAGCTTTCTCTACTGTTGCACTCACTTGAGTGGGAATAGTAATTTGTACTCCTACGCTATCCAACACTTTCCCTACTGTTGCACTCGTTGGAGTGGGAATAGTCATTTTTACCCCTACGCTATCCAACGCTTTCCCTCCTGTTGCTCTCAGTGGAGTGGGAATAGTAATTTTTACCCCTACACTATCCAACACTTTCCCTACTGTTGCAGTCTCTGGAGTGGGAATAGTAATTTTAACCCTCCCGCTATCCAACGCTTTCCCTACTGTTGCACTTTCGGAGTGGGAATAGTAATTTTTACCCCTACGCTATCCAATGCTTTCCCTACTGTTGCACTCTTTGGAGTGGGAATAGTAATTTTTACCCCTATGCTATCCAACACTTTCCCTACTGTTGCATCAGTAACTGTATAGTTCAAAATGTTTATTTTAACTATCATGCTCTATAATGCAGTATACAAGCCACTACAAGCAGCAAAATGCATTAACCTAAAACAGTTAGCATTGTTACAATACCATAGAAAATAAAGGGGGATGTCATTATGATTTGATTTGATTAGTAAGCTCGTAAAGGGCGCAAATGCCCAAGGGCGCAAATGCCCGAGGGCGTCTTGGTGCTGCTATTTGATGCGCTTCAAGTTATTGCCAAGGTGCAATTCTAGCTTAACAGGGATACAACCATGTTTTGACTGCCTTTCTGAAAGCCAGTAGCGATGAGCTACTTTTCATTGTGATGGGTAGAAGGTTCCATAACTTGGCTGTCCTCAGCAGGGAGCTTCTTCCTCCCCACCTCGCCTGGTTGAACTTGGGTACTTGAAGAAGTTTTGCATGAGTGGATCTTTGGCTTTTAGCAGGGACGTACCATTTGAAATGTGTTCTCAGGAATGAGGTTCTGAGCTGTGAAGTGTCTTATATGCCAGACACAGAGACTTAAGCCTATCCTTTTGTCCACTGGTAACCAGTGAAGGGCCCTACGTCTGTGGGTGACTGATTCGGATCAGGGAATGTCCAGCACCAGCCTAGCTGCTGCGTTTTGGAGACGTTGCAGTTTAGTTAGATATTGGGCTTGAATCCCTGCATATAAAGCGTTGCCGTAGTCTAATCTAAACAAGGCCAGCGCCATGACCACTGTTTTGCGTGAATCAAGGGGGATAAAAGGACATATTCTTCTGATCATTTTTTATATATACCAGATGGATGAGGACAGATTATTGGTCTGGCGTTAAAGGTCAATTTCTCATCGAATATGACTCCCAGATTTTTGACTTTGCACACTGGGATTGGGCAGTTGCCCAGACTGTCAGGCCACCATTTGGGGGACCAGAAATCAGCGATAGAGCCCAGAAGCATGACCTCTGTTTTATCGCCGTTCAGCTTTAAACAGTAAAGCTGCATCCATTGATTCAATTGCATCATGCAATCCCTGAAACGGTCTGCTGTTTCATCTACTTTGCAAGATACTGACACCACTATTTGGGTGTCATCAGCGTACGCGACCTGCAAAAACCCACATTGCCTGATGATCGAGGCCAGGGGAGCAACATAAATGTTGAGAAGAGTAGGGCTCAAGGCCGAGCCCTGAGGCACTCCACACGGTGACCTGAAGGAATTGGATGCAAATTCTCCCAGAAGCACTGAAAAAGTTCTGTCCCTTAGAAAAGAAGACATCAGCGTAAGAGCAGAATCGTGGACCCCCAATTCTTCTTTGGAAGAAGGCCGCCGATAGATCTAATAAGATCAGGGCGGCCTTCCATCCCGAGTCCAGAATACTCCTAAGACCATCAGCTGCCATGACCAGAGCTGCCTCAGTTCCGTGCTGCTCCCTAAACCCATACTGTGATTGATCCAGAAGGTTTCTAGATGCTATACAGACAGTGGAAAAATGACTATAAGGCCTAGCCACCCTCCCCTTGGTAAGTTGAAGTTTATTATATAAAGGAAGATCTCTGAGCTTTGGCAGCAGACCCTATACCTTAGAGCCTAGATGGAAGGTTTACATCATAGGAACAGCATAGCTCTTCTCCAAGGAAAGGTCTCTCTCCAAGTGTCTGTGAACAAAATGCATCCCATGCATCCCAAAAAAATCAAAGCACGAGCTTCTAGCAGTGCATCTGTGTTTAGTCTGTTTTGTCTAGATGCTAGGGACTGACCAGAACTTTATAACAAGGTGCATATTTATTGACCTTGCACATCGTGTTCAGACTAAACCCCAGGAATAAGTAGAGAATGCAGAAAGCAGACAGTTCCTATCTGAAAGGTACAATCAAAATCTTGCAAAATAAAGTCACATAGTAACTTGCGCAAAAGCAGCATCATGGCAGCAGAGCTTATGCTAACTCAGCAATTTTTTTAATGACCCTAACAGCCATATAACACCCTCAATACCACTACCACCAATATTACCACCCCCACCAATACCAACACCACCAATGCCACCACCTCAGAGCCTCTCGCTCACTAGTAATAGCAGGGGCACTGTACGAGGCCAGAGCTGCAGTCAAGACCATCCTTCCCTCCCTCTATGCCTGCTATAAAGCACATCGCACCCTGCACCAGGAGATGAAGCCAGGGTCCTACTGCAGCGGGAGGGTTGTTATTAGGCCAAAGATAGCAATGACATTACGCAATGCCACGCTGCACACTTAAATCATAGAGAGGGCCGGAAATAGCCCCCCTATCCAGCTCTTCCTCCTGAGCTGCGACAGTGTAATCAAAGTGCAAAAGGTGTTGGTGTGCTTTGTTAGTGTTTATAGCTCGGATCATATATAACTCTCACTTCACACTTTGGGTGTGTGTAATTTACAACACTTACACACCTTCTTCACTGCGCTATTTATCACTACTTTGAAGACATCGTAGGCCGGTCCCTTCCTCTGATATTTACACCACCAATACCACCACCATCAATACCATCACCTCCACCACCACTAATACCACCACCATCAATACCATCATCTCCATCACCATCAATACCACCACCAATACGACCAGCACCAATACCACCACCACCAATGCCACCACCAACAACATCACTACCAATACCACCTCCACCACCAATACCATCACCACCAACAATATCACCACCAATACCACCACAACCAATACCACCACCACCACCAATACCACCACCACCAATAACACCAATACCATCAAAACAACCACCAATACCACCAACACTAATACCACCATTACCACCACCACTATCAATACCACCACTGATACCAATACCACCAATAGCACCAATACCACCAATGCCACCACCACCAATACCACCACCACCAATAACACCAATACCACCACCAAAACCACCACCAATACCACAAACACGAATACCACCAATACCGCCACCTTTATCAATACTACCTCCAATACCACCACTACCACCAATACCACCACCACCAATACCACCACCACTACCACCACCAATACCACCACCAATACCACCTCCACCACCAATACCACCACCACCAACAATACCACCACTACCACTACCACCAATACATCACCACCAATACCACCACCACCACCACCAATACTGCCACAATAACCACCACCAATACCACCAACACTAAGACCACCAATACCACCACCACGATCAATACCACCACTGATACCAATACCACCACTGATACCAATCCCACCACCACCACCAATCCCACCAATGCCACCACCACCATTTATTCCAGACCATTTATTCCTCTTTTCCCGCTGATAGAATTGAATCTGATGTTGCTACTTTAGCTGGCCCCAGCACTTCAGCTTCCTATATGCTGGAAAAATCCACTCTTTTAGATTCTGCCTCCTTAGACAAAATAATTCCTAAAGTCACCTCAGGATCCCCCAATGACCCAGCACCCCCACAGTTCCTTACCATGGTCATCGATGTCATTCGCCCAGTCATCCTTGACGTTCTTAACACCTCTATTACCTCAAGCACAGTCCCGACCTCGTGGAAATGTGCAATGGTCAAGGCCCTTTTAAAGAAACGCACCCTAGACCACAGTAACCTAGCTAACTTCCGCCCTATCTCCCTGTTACCCTGGATGAGTAAACTGCTAGAAAAGCACATCAATACCATTTTAGTAGATTATTTAGAATCTAATAATCTGCTGTGTGCCTCCCAGACGGGATTCCGTCCCCAACATGGGACTGAGACTGACTGCTAGCAGTGACCGAAGAAGCAAGAACTGTGCTAGACAGGGGAGGGAAAACAGCCATCATACTATTAGATCTCAGCGCCGCGTTCGACACGGTTAACCATGCTACCTTATTACATCGACTGAAGGTCATGGGAGTGTCGGGCGCGGCCCTGGCATGGCTCACTTCCTTCCTGGACGAGCGCTTCTTCCAGGTGTTTGAGGGGGAGGCTGTATCCACCAAGCAGCCACTCAGTTGTGGGGTTCCTCAGGGCTCTGCCCTGAGCCCCACACTTTTTAACGTTTACATGAGGCCCCTCGTGGAGATAGTCCATCCATTTGGCGTTCGTATTGTCACCTACGCTGACGACACTCAGCTTGTGGTCTCCCTGGACCACACTGAGGGGTCGTCTAGCACTCTGGGCCCATGTTTAGAGGCAGTGGCTAAATGGATGGACTCCTCCTGCCTCAGACTAAACGGGGAGAAGACAGAAAATATGCTACTGGGCAACCCTTCACCTACCATTCTGGCTTCCATCTGGCCCACGTGTCTAGCCCCCCCCCCCCAAACCTCAGGTAAAGAGCCTAGGAGTCTGGCTTGATAAATCACTGGACTTCACTGCCCAGGCCACCAAAACTGCATCAACTTGTTTCGGGTTGATGAGAATGCTCCGGAAAGTGCTCCCTTTGCTTCCGTTCCAGGCGAGGAGAGTCATGGTCCAAGCCCTGATACTCTCCCGTCTGGATTACGGTAATGCCCTTTATCTAGGAGCCCCGGTGGCAGTGATCAAGAAACTCCAGGTCACCCAAAATTGCGCGGCCCGACTGCTTTTCCATATTCCACGCTGGCAGTCGGCCAAACATGCCCTAAGGAAGCTACATTGGCTTCCTGTGGCAGCTAGGGTACAATTTAAAGCTATGTGCCTTGTCCAAAAAGCCATTCACAGAACAGGCCCAGTCATAATGTACCCTTTAGTTACTCCCTACCTCCCCCTTAGAGCTCTCCGCTCCAGTTCGTTGCATCTGGCCACCACGGCCAAGATAAACAAGGCTCGCTGGGGGGGTCGCTCATTCTCACACAATGCTGCGAGATTGTGGAACTCCCTCCCGCCTGACCTTAGAGAGAACATCAATAGGATGACATTCAGGAAGTCTTTAAAACCCACTTGTTTGGAAGAGCCTGTTAATCGCCCAGCCGGCTGCCTTGGATTCCAGTTAAAGCGCTGCGAGGCCTCCGTGTAATCTAAGCGCTATACAAGTATAATTTTCATTTAATTTCATTTCATTTCACCTCCACCAATAACACCAATACCACCACCAATACCACCCCCAAAACCACCACCAATACCACCAACACGAATACCACCAATACCACCACCACTATCAATACCACCACCAATACCACCACTATCAATACCACCACCAATACCACCACTACCATAATACCACCACTACCACCTATACCACCACCAATACTACCACCATTACCACCACCACCAATACCAATACCATCACCACCACCTCCACCACCACCAATGCCACCAGCAATACCAACACCACCAATACCAACACCACCAATACCACCACCACCAATACCACCACCAATATAACCACCTCCACTACCACCACCTATACCACCAACACCATCACCATTGCCACCACCACCACCACTACCACCACCACCACCAATACCACCACTAATACCAGCACCACCAGTACCACCACCACCAATACAACCACCACCACTAATACCACCATCGCCACTAATACCACCACCACCAATACCATCAATACCACCACCAATAACACCATCACCACCAATACCATCACTAATGCTACCACCAATACTCCACAACCAATACCACCACCAATACCACCACCAATACTACCACAACCAATATCAGTACCACCACCACCAATACCAATGCCACCACCAATACCACCGCCACCAATACCACCACCAGCAACACCTCCACCACCACCAATACCAGCACGACCACCATCAATACCAATACCACCACCAATACCGCCACCACCAATACCACCACCACCAATTCCACCACCACCAATACCAGCATCACCAATACCAGCACCACAAATACCAGCACCACAAATACCACAACCACCAATACCAATACCACCACCACCACCACCAATACCACCACCTCAGCGCCTCTCACTCAGTAGTAATAGCAGGGGCACTCTATGAGGCCAAAGCTGCAGCCAACACCTTCCTTGCCTCCCTATATACCTGCCATAAAGCACAGCCCGCCCTTCACCAGGAGATGAAGCCAGGGCCCCACTACAGCTGGAGGCCAAAGATAGCAATGGCATTACGCAATGCCACACTGCGCACTCAAATCAAGGAGAGGGCAGGAAATAACCCCCCACTCCCGCTCTTCCTCCTGAGCCGCAACAGTGAATCAAAGAGCAAAAGGTGTTGGTGCCCTTTGTTAGTGTTTATATCTCGGATCATATATAACTCTCAATTCACACTTTGGGTCTGTGTAATTTACAACACTTAGACATCTTCTTCACTGCACTATTTATCACTACTTTGAAGACGTCGCAGGTCGGTCTCTTCCATTGATATTTACAATCTAACAACCGGTCGAGAAGGCCCTTTATTGCAATGCAATAGGTCTTGCATTTGCGAGAGTTTAAGCTATTAGTATTGTAAATGACAATGCCTTTTATTTATGTTTTAAAACCCAAAATATAAATAGAAGGCATTGTCATTTACAATGCCAATAGCTCAAACTCACATGATTGCGAGACCTATTGCATTGCAAATGCTTGTTTGTCTTTAGCGATGCTCCAGCCATGACAAGAACAGGAAATGTCACTTAGAAGCTGATCGCCAGGCATAGAATGTCTCCTTGGCGTAGAGTGAGACAAGGCAGCGACTTGCGCTACTTTGTCTTACTCCATATCTTTGAGGCTATGTAAAGCCACGCAGAGTGGCTTTTTGTGGTCTCATAGATTTGATTGAGAGGCTTGTGCTGCCGGAGTGTCAAAAAAAGCAAAGCTTCAGCAGTGCAAGCCTCTCATAAATAAGCTCTCTAGTGTTCTTAAGGTCAGAAGAGCACTTTGCTGTAGTTATGCCACTGTCGTTCTCAATGTACCCCCAATTCCAGACTCTTCCCTTCCCTGACTCTCCTCAGCACACTGTCTGAAGTAGGGGAGGGGATGGGTGGCAGAGCACAACAGTTGCCCAATTGCACTGGTGATGGACAATGTGTACTACTACCATTCACTTTATCACTGGCATTTGCATTGGTGATGAATGCAAAAACAATACTTTGGGCCAGTGGGGCAGAACACATGTTGGTTCAGTACTAAATTGCTTAAAATAAATTGCCTGAATAGCTAAATTGCCTGACACCGGTGCGGAAATGCTGGGCAAACAGTGGAAAACGCCCCGTATCAGAACCAACCCTGGGCAAACAACGCACATTTGACTTATACGTAATTCTTGATCTGGTGCTGTGGAGGAATTATGCTTCTGGAAACTGTGCCAGACATGGTTATATTAAATGTTTTTACTTAGTCTTCACAACTGCCTTTAAACAAACGTATCTGGAAAATGATGCTGTAAAACAAATCTTTTAGTCCCGTTCTGGAAAAAATAGCTTTTGCACATTGGTTCCCCAAACTCTGGGAGGGGATCGTTGCGATGTGGGGCTGATATATAAACATTTTCAGAGTTGCTTGTAGATTTTAGACAAGACCCAGTACGGAATTGTTGAAATGGATTTCCAGTGAGAAGAAGTACTTTTCCTACCTGATGGAAGTAGGGAACACCAGCGCACGACTCTAGAGAGACATTTGGTTGAGCATTGAATTGAATTAAACACATTTTCGAAACAAATATTGTTTTTCTGCATTATATAAGCAGACCTGACTTCTGAAGGAGAAAAAGACTGGAAAGACACATTTTAATAACGCTGAATATGAGCCAATTACGTTCAGGTCTGGTTAGTGTGGGGTCCCCTGACAAGACATGAGACATTTTGGGGAACACTGACTGAATATGATTACCTTAGAGTCTCCTTGGATTAGTTTGAGTGTCATAGGTGCACCAATTCACACACACATATACCAATAACCAATTACCGATTTTAGGTGAAATCATCTTTTGCATGTAATTGTCCCACTCTCAATGTTTTTTTAACTTCTTGTTAGTCATTATGTTTTCTTCCCGCATTAGTTGCTGTACCATCTTTCTCCTCTCAGAGTGATTTGCCGTTTCTAAGTAATTGAAATTATTTTGGATATCCAGTTCATAAGGCTTCCGATCTTCTAGTTGTCAGTGGAAATAATCCTGTATTCAATGGAGTAGGCCAGAAGCTTTCACTGCAAACTTTCCGAGAGCAACATTTACAAAAAGGCTGAGTCCATGCCAGATTTCAGGTTAACATTGGACTTTGTTAGTAAGGGGTGTCAAAAATAGGTTCAAAAGGTTCGAGCAACTTTATATTTTCAGGATAACCATTGACTATATAAATGGATCAGCTTAGAACAGCGTAGATCCATGGTATGTGCATTTTATCCAAAGCAGATATTCTCAGATGCTTGCATAGATGACCTAAACAGGGCAGTTCAGATGTAAAATATTCTCTTTAGAGTTATTGTATATAAAAGTATATCATGGGGGAATCCAGAAAATCGGTCATGGTTGGTATTTGGCAACGCTAGACACTTCTCATCTACAGATACAGGTGTGTCCTCACCCAACACTTAAAAAATACCACGGAGAATGGAAACTATTGTAAAGGCAAATAAAAATGACCTGCTTGATGTAAAATGAGTCAAGAAATATTGGCCAAAATGAGGATGTGCGAAACAGTGACCTTTACATTTAGAGATTCTTGCTAAAAAAAGGTTGTTAAGCAGAGAATTACTACCATTTCAAGGTGTCCTTGCACATTAACTCGAAGGATGTCTGTTCAATTGGCCAATAAAATAGTTATCAGATGAGAAATAAACAAACAGCATATTCCTTTTCTTGGCTTTTCTACAGAGGCTATCACATGATTCGGCTTACAGTAGTTTGCTTAAAAGACAACCTTTTGAGGATCAAAGGGAGAAATTGGTTCCATTACTTGCATTAGCCTGAGCTGCTGAGACCTCAACCTTCAATATAAAGGAAGCAATGCCTTTCAGGAGCTTCTGAGTAACATGCTTTACCTATAACATTTTGCATTATATTGCTTGTTTGCTGTTTCAACTTAGCTTGCATCTGGGCACTTTATTTTAAGCACTTCAAAAGTGGATGACATGTCTAGGGGAAAGGAGAATCTATTCTGCATCAAGCAAATGCATTTTCAAATAATGCTTTTAAACTGGAAATTATGCTTTGAAATGGCATTTGTACATTTCAAGGATGCGGCATTCAACAGGCAAAGTAGTATTGTAAAACATTTTTTTCAAAAAGCATTTAAAGACGGGTCCCTTATCCCATTTGATGTAACCCTCAATTAAAAAAGTTTATATTGAATTTCAAAGTATTCCACAATGTGTATTCTTACGAAAATAAATGTTATGATTTATAGACATGTAATTAAAATGTTATTTATGAACATTTGCAAAAAGAGTTACACAATGAATGTTTTTTTCTTTCTTTAATTGCACAATTCATTGTCGTTTAAATGACCCCTTTCTCTTGTGCACATTAGAGTAGTGTTTTACTTTATTATATGTCTTTGATCTATGTACCAAAGTTGAATGTGTGTCTAAGTGAGGGTAGATGTTTAATCATCTGCTAGGTAAGATGTGAATTGCATTCAGTGCATGTTTCACTCCTTCTTAAAGGTCCTGGCCACTTATTACCTATCAATGTAAGCTTAAAACTATTATCATTCAGTGTTTTACTCTTCTCTTTTCCTTTGTGTCTTCTGCTTCTATTATTGCTACTAAAAGACCTACTACTAATAATAATATTAATATTAGTCCTGACCTCTTGATATACCTTTGTGAAAAATTGTTGTCCAGAGATTTTCCCATTATTGATTTGTGTTTTTGATCATTAGAGAAGTCATTTATTTATTTACAATTGCTGCATGAATAGTGTATTTTTTTGTCCTCTGCTTCTTGAAATCTGCGTGTAAAGGCCAGGTTTTGTTTAGATTAAAAGGCTGAATGGATTGTGCATTTAACTCTGTATTTCACAGACTTCTTTTTGTATCGGGATTATTATGTGATGTACTGTGTAAATTTTTTATTGATTTTATGTATCAGTAACAATCATGGTTTTAAACGCTTAAGCCGAATTAAGTTGTTTGAATTGAATTTAGATTGAGTAGACTTGCTAATCCAGGCCACATTTTCTGGATGACATTTTTAAAAATGGCTGATACGTTGCAGTGATGATATTTCAGGAACCATGAGCCCTGTATGCTTCGTTTTGGTGTCAAAACAAAGATTTTGGGGGGCAAGCAGTCTTATAGAGACAGAAAATAACCCCTCAGAGAAATCCTTCCACCATTTTCCAAAACGGCTGCTCTGTAATGATATGATTTAGCATCATATTTGTAATTAATTTTAATATTGTTTTTGTTTCAGGTTTTCTGTTGATTCAAATTCGTAAACATGAGCAAAGCATGTGGAAGCTGAGGATCTTTAACTCCAGACAGAGTGTTGCTATCTACAAGATCAGAGGACTTCTTTTAGAAATAAAAAAAATTATATGTCAAACTAATCTGAAAGAAAAGCTAACATCAACTTCGGCTGAAAAAAAGAGAGTTTGAGATGCTGCATAAATACGGCAAGACAAAGTTCACAAAGGATTGAAACTCATGGGTGCAGAGAATCAAATATCTTATCATTGTAACAACAAGTGCTACAAGTCGTATGCAATTGAAAAAAGCCTGTAAACAAATTGTCCAAAAAAAACCCTGAAACCAGTGAATCACAACAGGAATCGGAGTCTTCTGAGAAAGCGCATACAACCTAACCCAATGACCATCCACTTGGAAGATCAATGGCTACCCCTCGTCCACCTCCAACAACTGATCAGAAAGCAGAGGATCTTCAATGTGTTATGCATGGTTTAGCCAGAACAATGGCCAAATGAATTGATAAAAGAACAAAATACAGAGTATGCAAGTCTAAAAGGGCAAACATGTTTTTTTTCTGCAGCTAGTTGCTTCCAAGTGAAGTTTTCAGCCGAGTAGCTGATCTTAACAGCAAGGTGAATGCATTTACAGCAGATTTGTATGCCCACCCAAACTCTATGCATGCATACATTCGAAAATATGAATGTACAATGAGCTCCCAACAGCAACCTAACCACCAGTCTTCAGTTAAGTTTGCACTCTTTGGTCAACATTGATGAAACTTTATTGATCCATAATAATGACATTAATATGTTTTTGGTGAGAATGTACAATGACAGAACATATTTTTGTCAGTCTAGCAAAAACAATGAGCCACTTATGGTGTTCTCAGCTGATTTGATTCCTGAAGTTCTTGCTGGCAAAAGAAGATCACAGGATGCAGTAAAATCAGGAGGGACTATTTTAGGACATGTCCTGAAAGATTTAGATTTTGAACTCAGTGACAAATTTGTGATGCCCCTGAGGTCTGCAAATCATGGGAGTCAACAAGAATCCTGATGTTTTAACAGTTTATACATCATTATTTAATATCAGCAAAGCAAAACTGTTTCAGACTAAAGTTCTTGAGTTCAGAACAGAAGCCGAGAACATTGATGATGGCTTTGAAGTTATAAGTGAAGAAGTGGAAGACAATCCCATGAACCGACAGACTTATGCTGTGCAAATGTACTGTCTTTTCCAAATCATGTTTTATGAATTACATCAGGGCAAAAAGAAAACTCCGTTACACATGATGACTGTCCAAACAATCTTTGACAAGTGCAAAAGTAGAGAGCTAATCTCTTCTATGAATAGGTTTGGTGTATCGACATGTTATAATTAAGGGTGGGCGGAGCTTGCGGAGTGGCACTATGCGGAATTCCGCAGAGTTGCACAAAAACTCTGTGAAATTCCGCAGAGTTCCGCTAGGTCTAGTGAAAAGTAAAACATGGTTATTCAACCTAACATATATGTGCCCTGTAGCCACCTTCCAGCACCCAGAATGCCTTGTTTGTTAGCTGTGTGCTTTATAATTTTGATTTCTTGTTCATCAACTTTTGTTTTATACATCTTTGTTGAGACTGAGACAAATACAGACTAGAGCATGTCCTTTCCTTTCGGTGTTCGCTGCAGAGCAGTGGCACACATTGCCAACACAAAATTCAAAGGTTATGTCATATAGTTGAAGACTTATTATAAAATGATCACAGATAAAAAGACCACAGAGAACAAAGACTTCTCTGAAAAAAAAATTAATTAGCTGTGGGCCGCAGAAGTAATTGGCAACAAAAGCGTGCCTGCCAATTTGAAATATGCTCCAGGAAACATTTTGTTTTGTAAAGAATAAAGATATTACATGTTCAAGAAACCTGACAAAGTATGCATACAGCACAAATCACAATGCTAGAATCACTATTTTAAAAAAACAGTTTGTCACTCACACACACACATTACACACATGCACACACACATACACATACACAAGTTCCCTGGCACACAGACTCACACAAAAGCACACACACACTTACATGTACAAGCAAACACCGACCACCCCCTCAGCTGTAATCACAGCTGCAGGTTGTTGTTGGCTGTGAATTGGGTCAGGTGAAGTGTGGTCTCCCTCGTGGCTCAAGGTGCTCTAGGGCGCTGGGAATGGTGGCTCTTGCCGGTGGTGGAGTCCCGGCTAATGCCGTCCAGGCTTTGGCTGTACTGCAGCTGCGCAAGGCCAGCACTGGGACCCGGTGGGGCTTCTTTCATCTCGGGCCCCCAGGAGCCCCTCAACTCTAGCCATGGCTTACTGGATGGGCCGCGAGGGCTTCATAGGGCTCATCGCCCCACCCCCCCAGAAAGCAAAGAGACTACGCACCTCCCCATGAACCGGAAATGCAGACATTCAGCCTGATAATGTGCAATGTGTGCACCATAGAGAGGGCAAGGCTGTTAGACAAGACTGACCATGTGAGGCTAGAGCAGCCTATTTTGTGTCACGCTGCCATCTAGCTTGTCTCCTTTCTGGTGAAGAATTGGCTTGGTAGTTTGGTCTGCCCTGTTCCCATGATGCACTGGGCCAGGGACAGACTAATTTGCATATAGCCAGGTTCTGAGCTGGGATGGGGCAGTGAGCTAAATAACGGGGATGGATCAAGCCCTGATCTTTGGACTGGGTAAGAGTGGTCTGCTTAATTCAGACACTCTGTTCATCACCACCCCCTTTTCTGAATCATTTTGTCCACCATAAGCGTGGAAGGGTATACTCAGACATGAGTCCCTTGCTCACTGCTCCATCAGGATTCAAGCAAGCCGGGCCGACGAGGCTGAAATGCCAGAAACCGGTCCCCGGTAGCTTGTCTCCTTTCTGGTGAAGAATTGGCTTGGTAGTTTGGTCTGCCCTGTTCTCATGATGCACTGGGCCAGGGACAGACTAATTTGCATATAGCCAGGTTCTGAGCTGGGATGGGGCAGTGAGCTAAATAACGGTGATGGATCAAGCCCTGATCTTTGGACTGGGTAAGAGTGGTCTGCTTAATTCAGACACTCTGTTCATCACCACCCCCTTTTCTGACTCATTTTGTCCACCATAAGCGTGGAAGGGTATACTCAGACATGAGTCCCTTGCTCACTGCTCCATCAGGATTCAAGCAAGCCGGGCCGACGAGGCTGAAATGCCAGAAACCGGTCCCCGGTAGCTTGTCTCCTTTCTGGTGAAGAATTGGCTTGGTAGTTTGGTCTGCCCTGTTCCCATGATGCACTGGGCCAGGGACAGACTAATTTGCATATAGGCAGGTTCTGAGCTGGGATGGGGCAGTGAGCTAAATAACGGTGATGGATCAAGCCCTGATCTTTGGACTGGGTAAGAGTGGTCTGCTTAATTCAGACACTCTGTTCATCACCACCCCCTTTTCTGAATCATTTTGTCCACCATAAGCGTGGAAGGGTATACTCAGACATGAGTCCCTTGCTCACTGCTCCATCAGGATTCAAGCAAGCCGGGCCGACGAGGCTGAAATGCCAGAAACCGGTCCCCGGTAGCTTGTCTCCTTTCTGGTGAAGAATTGGCTTGGTAGTTTGGTCTGCCCTGTTCCCATGATGCACTGGGCCAGGGACAGACTAATTTGCATATAGCCAGGTTCTGAGCTGGGATGGGGCAGTGAGCTAAATAACGGGGATGGATCAAGCCCTGATCTTTGGACTGGGTAAGAGTGGTCTGCTTAATTCAGACACTCTGTTCATCACCACCCCCTTTTCTGAATCATTTTGTCCACCATAAGCGTGGAAGGGTATACTCAGACATGAGTCCCTTGCTCACTGCTCCATCAGGATTCAAGCAAGCCGGGCCGACGAGGCTGAAATGCCAGAAACCGGTCCCCGGTAGCTTGTCTCCTTTCTGGTGAAGAATTGGCTTGGTAGTTTGGTCTGCCCTGTTCTCATGATGCACTGGGCCAGGGACAGACTAATTTGCATATAGCCAGGTTCTGAGCTGGGATGGGGCAGTGAGCTAAATAACGGTGATGGATCAAGCCCTGATCTTTGGACTGGGTAAGAGTGGTCTGCTTAATTCAGACACTCTGTTCATCACCACCCCCTTTTCTGACTCATTTTGTCCACCATAAGCGTGGAAGGGTATACTCAGACATGAGTCCCTTGCTCACTGCTCCATCAGGATTCAAGCAAGCCGGGCCGACGAGGCTGAAATGCCAGAAACCGGTCCCCGGTAGCTTGTCTCCTTTCTGGTGAAGAATTGGCTTGGTAGTTTGGTCTGCCCTGTTCCCATGATGCACTGGGCCAGGGACAGACTAATTTGCATATAGGCAGGTTCTGAGCTGGGATGGGGCAGTGAGCTAAATAACGGTGATGGATCAAGCCCTGATCTTTGGACTGGGTAAGAGTGGTCTGCTTAATTCAGACACTCTGTTCATCACCACCCCCTTTTCTGAATCACGCTGCCATCTACTGGTCAGTCAGTAAATGCACAGTGATGTGTCTCATCGTAACTGTGATGATGATCATGATAAAAGTGAAACCTAACCTCCCGGGCTCCGGTAAACTCTGCTACGCCGCAAAATGTGGAGTTTTTGCTTAACTTCGCTTTCAAAGCGGAGCGCAGAGTTAAAAAAAACTCTGCTAACTCCGCCAGCGGAGCGGAGTTTGCACCCCAGACTTAGATATAATGCCAGCACAGAGCAGGAACTTGTTAGCAGCCCATGCTGTAAAATCTTGTGAATTTGACAGTACACCACTTACAAGTCACTTTATCAGAGAAGGATTTACAACTGCTGCGACTGATAATTTTGAAAACAGCTCTTCTTTGTCTGGAACATCCAGCACACATGATACTTCCATGCCACTTTTTCATGACTATACCAATATAGTAGCGGCTGGACAACAAGCTGTGTCAGCTGTAGGCATAAACAAATGAAGCTGTAAACGTATAACCCAACTGCCTTGCCAACATGTGCAAAATCACTACAAGCCATAAACACGTCCCAGTCTATCAGAAAGTTTCAAAGTGGCTGAAGACATGGATCTTCTTCTACCTGATGCTTCGGTCCAGAAAGCTGATTTAAGTGAATTTATCAGGAAACCTGGGCGGATGCACCTGTATTTCGTGCGGGTTTCCTAAATTTTTATAAACCAGCATTAAAAGGTCATAGAGGTCGCCCTGTAGGTGGTCTGACAACATGAGTCCGCCAATCTGAAGGCGTAACGGTTGAGGAAATTACAATAGATAGCCCAGTTGTATTAATTATTAGGATCCGGTCGACCAAGGGTCTTAACATTTTGCTTGTTAATATCCATGCTAGGGGCCTCCAGGGTGGGAAAGTCTCCCCAACTCTAACACTTTTGGATGACTTCCTTTCTAAAGTATCAGATGTGGGGTATAAGATTGTGGTGGGGGATTTCAACACTTGTTTTGAGCCACAGGGTAATGAGGACGGCATACTTACTGAGGCAGAAGATATGTCGTGGGGAATTCCCCAGTTAGAACTGTTACCCATAGCAAAGTGGTCACAATCTGCCATGTACAATAAAGGAATGTGCCTAAATTTAGGGTTAAGGGCAGCAAATGGCAGGGTGAAATCTGACAGGATGGGCAGGCATACCTTCAACAACGGCAGACACAGTAGCCGTATTGATTACATCTTGATTGACGTGAAGCTGTGGTCTGCCGTTGTTGATATGGAAGTTATGGCCAGACCTGAAAGCAATCACGACCCGCTAGTGATGGCCCTACTGGATCACAGTTTCCAGGGGGCCCTGTGTGATGACTCTAATGCTGTTCAAGCTCAGGTACGTTTAAAAAACGATTTGAGAAGGGTTAGGTGGCCTAAGGTTGCTGTTGACGAAGTCGCCAGAACAGAGATAAGACTCCTAGTTTCTCATACACTGGAAGTACTAAAGAATTGTGGGTCACAGGACTTGATTAAGGCCAAAATTCCAAGTGTCCATAGTGAACTGTTTCAGGGGCTTAAAAAGTTATTCACTAAGAACATATCTAATTGGGGCAGGAAAAGCACACCGAGAATTGCTACCTGGTACGATGAGAAGTGTAGGCAGTCCCAAGGAGAACTGTTCTTAGCAATTAAATCAAAAGCTCACGGTCTAATTCGAATCTGTAGAGCTGCTTACAAAGAAGCACAAAAAAATGCAAAAATAAAATGGGATGAAGAACGCTGGAAGGCCCTGACCGATGCGTGTGGTAGTAGAAATATGCAACAGTCCTGGCACCTCCTTAAATGGGGTAAATGCCTAGATGACCGACCAAGCTCCCCTTTTGTGGACCAACAGCAATGGGTAAGCTTTTTTGAAAAACAGTTTAGGATGAATAACGATGCTGTGGTAGTTTTACCCCCCCCAAATTCTGATGAACCACTCATATTTACCCACTCTGAGGTTAAGTATATTATGAAAACTATTCCGAGTGGGAAAGCTCCAGGCCCTGACTGTATTCCTGCTGACCTTTTTTTGCAGGAGCAGGACCTCTGGGTGCCTTATATTACTATCTTGGCTAATGCCCTAGCATCTGGCGCGCAGGTCCCTGATTCTTGGCACAGGGCAGAAATGTTACCGATTTACAAGAAAGGCGACCGTTCTGTCCCGTCCAATTATCGGCCGATCAGCCTAATAGATGCGGTGCAAAAAATAACTGCCCGCCTAGTTTTGGGACGCATCCAGTTATGGATTACCGAATTTGATATTCTGACACCACTGCATGCGGGATTCCGCAGCCACGTGGGCACCCTTGACCAAGCATTCCTGTTTGTGTTGCTTTACTGGAAGTCAGTTTTTATTGGGGGGGGGCAAACTATATGCAGCCTTTGTGGATCTTAGGTCTGCTTTCGACCTTGTCCCGAGGGCAAAGCTGTGGGAATGTTTACTGAAATTGGGTATGCCAGTTGAACTGGTGAGGCTTTTGGTGAATCTTCATGCCCAAACATTCGCACAAGTACGCTTGGGCAAACCTGGAGAGGTGACTGATAGATTTGCAGTGGCAAAAGGTGTAAGACAAGGGTGTGTATTGCCCCCCACCCTTTTTTCCTTATTTATTAATGGGGTCACAAATTACTTCTCTAACTACCCTACAGAAGCCCCAACCCTGGCAGGGATAAAAATACCATACCTCATGTTCGCGGACGATACGCTGTTAATATCGAAAACAAGACAGGGTCTACAGTTGGCCCTGTCTAGGTTTGAATTGTTTTGTCGCGAGCAGGAGTTAGAGGTAAATGTATCCAAAACCAAGTTTATGGTTTTACGTGGGAAGAACTCTGTCACAGCCGGGTAACAATGGGTGGAACCACCCTTGAACAGACCTCTCTATTTACATACCTCGGCGTAACCTTTAGTGAGAACCTTAGCTGGATCCCGCAGATTGATCTTCTAGCCCTAAAACATGCTCAAATTGGTGGAGCCCTACTTGAAGAACACAAACGCTCCTATACAAGGCCTATGTCTCCACTTATGAAGATCTATGGCTCAAATATTTTACCTTCAGTGCTGTATGGTGCAGAGCTATGGGGCTTTAGTAATTTAGACCCCTTATAAGTGGCCCAAAACAAATTTCTCAGGGAGGCAGTAGGACTACCGCAATCCACACCACGTATACCCCTGCTTTATGATTTAGGGTGTCAACCAGTGGAGGATATAGCAAGATATAGACCCATAGCGTTCTGGCGGCGCCTGTGGATTACGCCAGAACTCTCGCTTTATGCGAAAGCGTGTCTGGAAGTTAAGGATCTTCAGGGCTCCCACAAGATAGGCTGGTTGAGAGACCTAAGAACTACCCGATATGACATGGGGTTGGGGGAATTGTGGTCTAACCCGGACACAGCTACTTTTCCCACGAAAAAAGTGTTGAGAAGCATGTATTGGGAGTGGATTGTTTGTAAAAGGCATTCCCTAATGACAGATGGTTCTCTTACGGCATCCTTTGTGTTAGTGAAGGATGCCAGCCAGCTGGAAAACTATTGGGATGTTATCACTAGGCCTATGGAACGTAAGTTATTCCATCAACTTAGAGTAGGGTCACTTCCGCTTAGGGGACTAACCAGGTCTTGGGGCCATGGTGGGTTTGGTCACTGCCCACTGTGTTTAGGGTTGGGCGAAACAGTTGATCATTTTCTTTTCGTCTGCCCTTTGTACGACGCACCAAGACAAAAGTGGTTACGCCCAGTATGTAGAACACTGGGCACACGTTCAGCGAAAACAGCCAGTAGAATTTTAAAAACAGATACATTGTCACTGGTTGTAATTGGGGTTGCAAAATTCCTGGGCTGGGTATGGATCCTACGGGCAAGGCTGATCAAGTCTCTTTCGACTGCTGCGTAAACTGCTAGCTGGAACAGTAGTTTGTTGTGCCAATGAATGATATGGCCTTTTTTAGAACGGTTTTTATAACTGGATTTTTATTATGTTAATGAAGTCTTGACGCCTGTGATTTAATACTACTCTTAGCTTGTTCTGTAATTTTGATGTACTATTGGTTATGTAGCATGTTGTGTAGCATGTCTTTTATGATGAAATATCGAATAAAGACTTCTTTGACTTGACTTGACATATTGCTTATTTGGTGCAGGCTGAAGGATGAATAAAAGCCAGTTCCTCCGTGGGCTGGAATTCCTTCTCTAATCTCCCTGAATAACGTTCCACTGAAGAAAGCTGGATTTTTACCAGTAATTCAAACTCCAGTCACAAACTACGCAACAGTACAGACAGCTCTCAAAACTTTCCAAAATGTGTGTGCTCAGCTTGAAAACCAGACTATGCTGCCAATGTTCTGTGATGAAGGTGTTTTCCATATTGTAGCTGACATTTTTATGAGCGATCCAGTAGAATGTGATGATCTTTATCCAATGATGGGCATTTTCCACATGACAAAAGTTGTATTGCGGTGTACAGGAAGTTCCCTCAGTGGATGCAGCATAGACGATGCACTTGTTGAGGCTGAACCTTTTGGAAGCAAAACTCTTCAGTCAATATTGAGCGGAACTGTATATGTTCATCCTTTACAAGGTATGCTCATCAAATCTATCTGAGGCTATAGAAATGTTGTGTAGGAATGCTTTCTGGAACAAGGGTGACAAATGAGGTTTTGCGTAATTTATCTCAGAAGTGGACAAGGCACAGGTTGCACTTCCTTCAAAAGACATAATGCAAAGCCAGGCAATGTTCAATACACTCAGTTCAAAATCAGAAAACCCTGAAAACCAAGTTTGTAGAGTTTGTGAAAGGATATGAAGAAAAATCAGAACTTTTCAAGTACTGGGGAAATGTTTTACTCATTATAGCTCTAGTAAAAAACGTGGTACTTGCTGATGTGGAAGGTGATTGGGACCTGCACACGAAGACTGTGTAGTCACTGATTTCAGTTTTTTGCAAATTTAATTGCATAAACCGCCTGAGATATGGGTCCTGGTATTTTTAAAGAGTGGAGAAGCTAGAGGTGGAAAAACCATACCTCTATAGCTGCTACAGAACATTCATTCAAATATATATTGTGGTCAAAGGCAGAGAGGGAAGGTTTAATGCTGTGGCTCCAGATATGAAACTGGAACAGACGATCCAGAGATGATAGGAAAGTTCCAAGGAAATTGTTGGTCAGACAGGTAAAAGTGAATCTGTTGCTCAATGGCAGCTAGTTTACTATGAAGTCCTTTCTATTTGCAATGTTGTCAGTGAGCTGAAACATTTAAAATTAATGGACCATTCTGAACATGTTCCTCACCACGAACTGGGAGCAAAGCGATGGAACATTTAATTAAACATGTTCAAAGCCTTCTTCGTTTCATGCAGCAGCAAGGAAACACCTTTGAAATGACTGAGCCTGTGCGACTACACAGCTTTGTGACCAAAATATATTTTAATTATATATTTGACATAATCACTAAAGCTAGACTTCCACGTTCTAATTGCCATAGTAAGAGGTTTGTCCAACCAGCCACTACAAAACAGGTTACAAAAAAACATCTTTCACAAGCTCATAGACAGATGGATATAGCAAAAAAAAGGTGTATATTTATCAAGGACATTCTGTCAGCTGATCTTCTTCCAACAAACGCATTATTTGATGGATATGCTGCAGCACAAACTTGTACAATTCGAAAAGGTGTCCTCATTGAAAACTGCTGTTGTTTTGGACTATATGTCACAGTTGCGAATGATCAAGATTTCATCCCAGCAAAACTTCAGAGAGGTGGTTCAGACTGTTCTAGAGATATCAAAGTCAGTGTGCACCTTGAAAGAACTTCACATTGTCTTTGACAGTTATCTTGAAATATCTGTCAAAGAGTATGAGAGAATGTAATCTATAGATGCACCCTTTGGCAGATATCATTGAGCATCACGTATTTAACATCATATCGTACGCTGATGATACTCAGCTTATTGTCACCCTATCAATTTGCTGTTGAACTCCCTTCCCTTTCATTAAAGACAGAATCAGTGTTCTTCAAAAACTTAAACCTGGTTATTCAGATAGGTTGTTTTTTGACTCTTTTAGGCTGTTTGTGTTTCTGGACCATTGGAGCTAGACCTTTCAGCGCTGGGACACTTTGGTTGTAGTAACTATATTCTATATAAATCTTATATTTACACACAAAAGGCAGACTCGGTATGGGCTCACTGGTACTCTCATGCAAGGGTAAGAAATGGCTTGAGGGCGTTGGCCGATAGACCTATGTATATTCTATTAACCACTCTCAGCAGATTATGTGGAGACTGAATGAAACCGTACGTACCCTATAGTACTCAACAATATCTTGTCTTGCATTGGGCATTACCGCACTAAAAGTCACGGGTGACTGATTGCATGGGATGCTTCGAAAATAGTCGGTACAGGTCCGCTTATTGCAGAGGCAGTTAGGCTTCAGTAATTAAGCAAAGCTACAGCTAACTACCCGAGACATGAACTGTTGGTAGTGGAGGCAAACCAGAAGATCATTCAATCATGATGATTCTACTGCATGGTCTTAGCACTGAGAAAGCAGCTTAGAACCCTAGAAATGGACAATGCTAATTCTTTAGAAAAGCCTCACGACCAGTGCTTCCCAAACTTCTTAGAACCAGGACCCAATTTTTTTAGAGCGAAAAACCTACCTAGCTTCAACAGACTTTAGGCGGGAGTGACTTTTAATGTAATTCTAGACATGTTTTGAGCATGCTGTGAATTACTAAAATAACATACCCGTTGCAATTTTTTGTGTTCGTCTGCAACAGCAATTGTTTGTAAATGTCACAACCTTGACCACGCACATCGATATGTCTTTGTCGGACTGTGGTCAGGATATTGATCTGCCCATAGAAGTAGTCGCAGATGGTGAATAGCATTGAAGTTGGAAAAATTTTCAGATTGGATTGCTGGCCTGTGGCAATTGTTCACTAAAATGGGGCGGTGCTTGCCGGCGCCAAAGATGGCCGCCTAAGTGAGGGGCTCTGCATTTCAATGAACTTTCCTACATAAATCCTGCCTTTACCCGAGGCAACGTTCACGCAAACCGCAGATCCGCACAGCTGAGAGGACCCTCTTCCCAATGAGGTATCCCGCCCACGATGTGAGAAAGTGAACTCGGAGAGATGCGTGAGTCCGAGCAGCGTGCAATCTAGGCCGCCAATCCCTGGACTCGATTTTACAGCAAGCCGATGGGAAGCGCTGCCAAGCTGGGTGACTGTGCCTGCTCGTCCCGGTCAGAGCCCTGTGGTACCGGATAACACCCCGAGGCTGCCACTGTACGAGGGTGATCACCCACGGAGCGCAACACCCAGATCCAGCTTGGGGCAGGTTGGTGGAGTGCGGCGGAGCGCCTACTCTGCAGGATGCTGGTGGCGACATGGGCCTCACAACTGTAACTTGTGGAGGAAATCGGTCCGGAGCTGAATCGCTCACAGTGAGGCATACCTGCTATAGGGCGCACTCTGGACTTTGTTGCTCCAGCGGAGTGAACCGGATCGCATAATTCCGTCGTCGCAACTTGAAAGTACGGCTGAGAGCGAGGGGCGCACCGTCATTGGCATCCCCCACCACTTTGCCCACCGTGCCACAACCTGCACAAAGGAACTTGGCTGTTTCCCCACCTGCTGCTCGATGGCGCTTGTCACCTGCGGTTGCTGCCACAGCTGTGCCCCCCGCTGCTGCGAATGCCATTGCTACTCATTACAGGCACAAGGTGCACTTCAGGGTTTTTGGGGTTGATTCCCTCTGCTCGAGTTGGCTGTGAGCTCCTTCTGACCTGCTAGGGGAATGCTGAGCTACGCGAAGGCCTATGCACAGAGAATTGTAGGGCCTGAGGCTAAGACGAAGCCCATACTTGCCTGCCGAATACCCGCTGTACTATTTTGTGTGCTGGGCTGCCACCCCGGAGTGAGGCACGGCGAACTGTGACTAATCGCTGACCCTCTCTGCTTGGCTTCCATCTGATGCATAGTGCGCAATTCCCAAATGTTAAGGAACTGCTCCTTCCGGTCCTGGTGGGTGTTACTGGGGTGAGCTGCAATGGGCATAACGGACAAAACGCAACCAAAACTGACATTCAATCAATGCAAACCCAGAGACCGCTCTCGGACGGCTGAAGATGAAGAGCATGATGAAGAGTGAGAGCGAGAGTCACATGAAGGTGATCTTAAATCCATGCTGGCCTCTATGGAAAAAGGACTGCAAAACTCGCTAACGGTATTGGGGACGAAGATTGACTCCCTTTCCTACTGAATGGACCGGATGTCTGAAAGATTGGACAAGCAGGCTGAACGCCTCGACATGGCAGAAAGGCGCATCACGGAGGTGGAGGAAACACACACTGACATGGACTCTGGCCACAAACGTATGGACTGGGGGCTTCAAGTGTTGCTGGACAAGATGGAAGACTTAGAAACGAGGTCTCGAAGAAGTAACCTGCGAATTATCGGCCTGCCGGAATCGACATCTACTGGCAACATGGAACAGTTCATCAAGAAACTATGGATCACGCTTCTGGGCTCCAACACCTTTTCGCCCATGTTTGTGGTCGAACGAGCACACCGCTCCTTGGGCCTGTGCCCGGCACCTGGTGCCCCTCCGACGCCAATAATAGCAAAGCTACTCAATTATCGTGACAGGGATGCAGTGTTAAGAATTGTGAGGGAGAAACAGTCTTTGCACTACGAGGGGTCTACCCTTGCTATATTCCCAGACTTTACGGTGAAGGTGCAGGGGGCGTGCCGCCAGTTTGTGCCACTCAAGAAGCAGTTAAGAGACCAAAACATTGATTATACGATGCTATATCTGGCTCGCCAGGGCAGGTTGCATATTTTTACAGATCCCAAGACGCTGCAGAAGGCCATGAAGGACTGGGCAAAGGAGCAGAGGCCTAGCCCTGATAAGGAGGCCTTGACTGGAGCGGTTGGAGTCTCCATGGAGAAACAGGACTGAACGTACCGTTCGATGCAAAGATAAGAGTTACATATTGGGGGGGGAAAGCACTGTGTTGAGTTCGTTTATTGACAATGCCAGCCTCTGGGTGAGGTAGGGGAGAGTTTTGAACTCATTCAGGTTGCACAATTATTCTGTTTTGCGCATACCATCTTCACAGGTCTGTCCCTTTAGTGTTTGGTTGATGGGTTTAATGGGTTGTGCGCTAGACTGCAAGGATACAACATATGCGGGGTGCGTGAGTCTTTCATTAATGCTTAAAATATACAAATTGGAGTGCAGAGGGCCATCGATTGTTGCCCATTTGGTCGACGGTATTCAGCTGGCAACCTCCGCCTACGAGTGTACCACACAGTTGGGGTTTTATTATTGTTGTTTTTTGGCGGGAGTAACGACTAATTTTTTTAGTCCAAAGCAATGCAATGTATGTTTTGGTTCATGAGGAACTGTGGGTATTGTTTCGTCAGGTCTTAGTTGGGGGGATCTTGATGTGGGAGGGGGTGGAGAGGTATTGAGACTCAGACGCTGTATTATGCATGAAATTAGACATATTCACTTGTTGCACAGTACCATGGCACCACACGCTAATGAGGTATGGCAACGATGATTGACCCTAGTACACGTACAGAGGGAGGTGGTCGAGATTTCCCAGTGGACACACTCAGAGCACTCACATGGAATATTTGGGGCTAAACGATCATAGAAAAGTCCGTAAAGTCCTTTTATACCTGAAAAGACATAATATAGATGTGGCCCTTCTGCAAGAAACTCACCTCCCGCCTAATTCCCCTATGCTACGCTGTAGAGGCCTGCTAGGTAACATACATGCTGCTGGCTTCACCACGCACGCGCCTGGAGTGCTTACATGGGTAAACCCTACCTCACCATCAGCAGAAAAGAGAACAAGTAACCCTGCCCAGTCGATATACAAAGGTCCTTTTAAAGAATCCTACTCTCTACATAAGCCGTGACACGCTAGAGTTGGAGCCAAACACATATGGACATCTTTCAATTCTTTTTATTGTTCAATTATTTGATCCGATTCATTTTAGTAAAAAAGATTTTCATTATAATTTTCATAAAAAAGACACAACAAATATTAATCATACAGGCAATTTCAACAAAAAAAGGTTTGTTAGAGGAAAGAGAGGTCCCACACACGCCGTACCACACTCAGATCAGACCACATTCGATCCTATCACATAGACACACATTCACACATTATTTCACTCATTACAAAACAGGTACATCAGGGCCAATAAGTGCAACCAAATTGGATACTGTTGGAATGACAAAAGCACACAGGGGGCATGAGAGGGTGGATCAAATCATGTGGTTTAGATGGAAAGCTGCCATCCTCGGAAAAAACGCCAACGGGCGTTTCGGTGTAGGGCCCAGGTGGGGCCGCACCTTCATCAGGGCAAGGAAGTACCACGGGGACTTTAAGACCGATCGTTTCCACCATCGGGGCGGCCACCGAGTCCCTGTCTAAGTATATAGACAAGTTTCTCAAACCGATGGTAAACGAACTTGACTCCTACATCAAAGAAACGGGACATTTCATTGGCAAGATTGAAGGTACCCCATACTTTGAAGATAGGGAAATACTAGTCACCTTGGATGTAGAATCTCTATATTCTAATATCCCCCACAATGGAGCATACAATACCATCAAAAAAATTCTGGCATCTAAACCAGAGATTACCAATGGGGCTTTCATATTACAATGCCTGGAGCTGGTCCTATATGAAAATTACTTTGAATTTAATAATAACATGTTCAAACAGACCAAGGGAGTGAGCATGGGGGCCAGCTGTGCCCCCAGCATCGCGTGTCTCTATGTAGGAGAGTTTGAGAGGGTCAACATCTATAATGAAATGGCCCCCTTCCATGAAAACGTCACCATCTGGTCTCGATTTATCAATGACATTTTTTTTTTATCTGGAAGGGGGACCATGACACCCTCAATGAGTTTTTACTTTGGCTAAATGCATCCGATCCTAATCTCCAATTCACTATGCATTCCAGTAACTACAGGATTGAGTTCTTAGACATTTGGGTTGAGCATCAGGCTAAAAAACTAAAGGTTTCACTATACACCAAACCAACAGCGAGAAACACGCTGCTGCAATATAATAGCTTCCACCCACGATGCCAAAGGGATAGCATACCCTACAGTCAGTTTCTCCGAATTAGGAGAAACTGCACTGATGTTGGAGATTTTCTATCTCAATCTTATATCCTCAAACAAAAACTATTACAAAGAGGATACCCTCCCAAACTGGTCAAAGACTCGTTTAAACGTGCTAGATACTCCAATCGGGAATGCATGTTCCTACCAAAAGAGAAAGAAACCCAAGAACAATTGGTATGCATTACCCAACACTGAAATCTGGATCACAAAGTGCGCCAGATCATCAATTCCAGCTGGCATCTCCTAAACCTTGAGAAAGAAAAGACGACCTTACCTAAACCCATCTTCGCCTTTAAGAGGAATAAAAATTTGAAAAATTACCTCGTGAGAGGCAAGATGCCGGAACCTGACAACAACCCACAGATGGCCATCACTAGATCTAATCCCATCTATGGCAACCATTGATGCGGAACGTGTCAAGCATGTCCCCATGCCATTGTGGGCGATACCATCACCACCACGTACCGCACCATCTCAGTATCCCACAACAAAAGATTGACCAACTGCCGTACGGGCAATGTTAATACCCCCATAGTATCTCATTGGATGGAAAAAGAACATACTGAGAAAGAACTGAGATGGTTTATTCTTGAAAAAATTCAGGCCAAACCAGGAATTGATCCCATAAACCTCCGAAAAAAGAGAGAGGTCTGTGGCATCTTTTTCTTGAACTCTGTGAAATCAGTCCTTAATGAGGAATGCCCCTGGCAGAATGCCCTCATGTAAAAGCCGTCCATCTATGGTATTCTGACACCCCACCCTGGATATGAGACCTCTGTTGGGGGGGGGGTGGTGTTTATATCTTTCGATATGATCGCTGGAATGCCCTTGTGTAAAGTTCGGGCAGCCTTGTATCTATCCCTCGCTAAGAGACCTAGGCCAGGGATTTAGTCTATATCCTACCCATAACCAGTCTTTGTTATAAGACTGACGGGCTGGATCGTGCTCATATCTGTTCCGTGGTCCTAGACCTATCCTGCTATTCTCCCCGATGTTGTTATTCATTCTGTAAGAACTATTCTCCTTTGGTGTAATGGAATGAAACTAGTATCATATGTCCTCCCTTCATTTCGATCCAGGAAATCGGAGGCCCGATTACAGGCGGTCCCAAGCTCCACCGCGACCTTTTTAAACTGGGCATGACCATGGCGCACTCACCGGAATACTGTGAGTTGCAACACTTTGAACCAGTGGCAGGATCCCTTGCTACGCTCGTCTAACTCATCTCACAAGTAAGTTAGAGTCGTCTGTTAGATCAGGGTGCTGGGGACATAACCCTGACTTGGTTATACGTCACCCCTCACCTAGAAGCCTTACTCGCACTGTCATCATCTTTATCTGTACTCTTTTCGTTTGTTAGGTGCATTCCCTGCGACATTTCTAAATCGGTCCTGAACATGGCGCCATTACCAGAATGCTGTGAACCCTAATTTCCTGAACCAGCGGCAGAACCCCTTGTTACGTCTATCCATTGCAGCTCAGAAGTAAGTTAGAGCAGTCCTTCAAACTAGCCCTCTGACGATAGAACCTTTGGTGGTATCATGTGTCACCCTTACTTTTAGAAACCTTACCCCTACTGTTATTGATTTTACCTGTACTCTCTTCGTTGGTTAGGTGCTTCTATTCGGGAACCAGAAGAGAGTCTGATCTCCATTTTTCCCCACCGCACCGCGTAATCTTACCCAGACTGAGGTAAATCACGGAATTTTACATTGACTTGTTAGCCCCCTCGGGGCCTCACAGAGTGGGGTCAAACAACCTAATGTTCCCTACAAAGAAGAAAAAAAAAACGATGTACCTAGTAGAGCTATGCCCTGTGTAACGTGCCTCCCGCCTACCTTTGTTGTAGATTTAGCAGTCTCTGATATTTACGTGGAAGTACACCCTCAGTAAACGGAGATAAGAGCGGAAGGATAGAACTACAGACAAAGCTTGGTTTTATCGAGGTAATCAAGGGTGCTTTGTTGTTCTTTGAATCACGGGGGTTGTGCAGTAACTGAATATTAAACTCAGAATTATGTGTTTTGTCTGTTTTTCTCCAGCCTCAGTATCCTCTTGGAACCCACTACTTGCCTGAATAAATTTAAACCTGGGGCCCATTTGGAAAACCCACAAACTAGATCCACCCTTCAAGTAACCGGTGGGACCGCCCCCCCTCTTTCTTATTGTGGGTGTGTGCTCGTTATTTAATCTCCCGGGCCTCACTAATAGATGGTAGACTGCCACTGAAGGAACTTGGGTTAAAACTTTTTGATCTTTACAACTAGGGACCCTTATTTCTCTTTTTATGTTAGACGGAGGTAATTTAAAAACCACCTACCTAACTACTTTGCGATGTTTTCTGAGCCCTCCATCTTTTAAAAAAAACTATGGAGTGTATTTAGAGCCCCCGGGCTCCTGCTTTACAAATGTCTAGATAAGGTGACTCCCAGTACTGTTATCCATCTCTGGGGGAGTGTCACCCACATTCACCTGATTTGCTAAAATATAAATAAGTGAATCATGGTGAGGCAATCTCTGTATGTTTGAAGCAAATGTATGTCTGTGCGTATGCCTGGGTTCCCTAATGAGCTAGAGTATCTGTGGTTTATCAATTTAATACATATACTTTGAGTGACCTTTCGAGACTGGAGCCGTCCACATATTGATCATTTTCCGTTGATAAAAATGCATATGCCATAAACTGAAAGTGTATAATTGAAAACAATGATTTATATCTATGTATATCTATTTATATTCATTTTTTATATTTTTCCGTTTTGTATGTCCCTCACCCCGTGGTACCTCCTTGCCCTGACAAAGTGCGCCCCCACCTGGGCCCTACACCGAAACGCGCGTTGGCTTTTTTTCCGAGGGTGGCAGCTTTCCATCTAAACCACATGATTTGATCCACCCTCTCATGCCCCATGTGTGCTTTTGTCATTCCAACCGTATCCAATTTGGTTGCACTTATTGGCCCTGATGTACCTGTTTTTGTAATGAGTGAAATAATGTGTGAATGTGTGTCTATGTGAAAGGATCGAATGTGGTCTGATCTGAGTGTGGTACGGTGTGTGTGGGACCTCTCTTTCCTCTAAAAACCTTTTTTATTGAAATTACCTGTATGATTAATATTTGTCGTGTCTTTTTTATGAAAATTATAATGAAAATCTTTTTTACTAAAAGGAATCGGATCAAATAAATGAACAATAAAAAGAATTGAAAGATGTCCATATGTGTTTGGCTCCAACTCTAGCATGTCACGCCTTATGTAGAGAGTAGGATTCTTTAAAAGGACCTTTGTATATCGACTGGGCAGGGTTGCTTGTTCTCTTTTCTGCTGTTGTACCCCTTTGCCTGCCCGCTATCTGCCAAACCCTCCGGGAAACCCCCTTCTTTATTGTGTCTGCGCTCACCATCAGCCTATTGTTTACTGATGCCGACGGCAGATACGTAATCACTAGGTGATGTGGAAGGGTATGGACTTACTTGTTGTTAATATATACGGCCCAAATTTTGATAGCCCAAATTTTTTTACAAGTCTAGCGGACAAGGTGGGATTCTATGGCGAGGGCCACCAGCTGTGAGGGGGTGACTTTAATCTAATTCGACGTCCTGCACTGGACAGCTCGGGGGGGGGGGGGGCTGAGAGAAACACTACTGTTTCAGCTAGAGAGATTGAATGTACGCTGATGAGGTTTGACTTGACTGATGTGTGGGGTTTGAAATACCCAAACACTGGTGGCCATACACACTATTCTGCCTATCATAACTTACACACCCAAATCGACTATTGGTTCACAGCTCGGACACTTGGTGACAGGGTCCAATCATGTCAGGTGCTACCATGAACACTTTCTGACCACTCACCGATTCTATTGGTGCTGGATACACCTAGCAGATGCACACCCCCATTCACATGGCAGTTTCCTCCCTATTCCTTACTAGACGCAGTCTTCAAGGAAGAACTAGCTGTGGCAATTGAGACCTTTTCTGATAAGAATGTGGGTTCTGTGGATGACTATCAAGTTGTCTGGGAAGCATTCATGTTTACATCATGGGGATAACTATGTCAAAGCACTCGGGAGTCCTCCGCTCCATACATAATTGACTTACAGACTTAGAGGGAAAAATTAAGATCCTTGAGCATCAGTTGCTGATGGATATGGAGAGCCCAGATAGGGGGACACTTGCAGAGTTACTAGGTGAATACAACACAGTGGCTGACGAAGAGATCAAGCACCTTGATAAATATGCCACTGCCAGGGCCTATGGTGAGAGCGAGCGGTCCGGGTCGGTTTTAGCGCAACTACTTAAGAAACGCAGAGAAACACTGAATACGGTGTGGGTCAGGTCCACTGAGGACGAGCTTTTAACTGAAGTCACAGATGTGGCTGATAGATTTCGACAATATTATTCCGAGCTATATGCCTCCAGGAACACTGCGACTGACGAAGAGATCATTGATTACCTGTCATACATACGACTGCCATGGATCACTAATATACATAGGGAATTCCTCATGAGGCCCATAGAGAAAGACAAAATTCTTCTCGCCTTAACTAGCATGAGGGCGGGGAGCGCTCCAGGGTCCAATGGGCTCACAGTCGCATTCTACAGGGCATTCATAGATTTATTGGTCCCACAGTTGACCTCGCTCTTTGACGATCTGTGTGTTAGGGGACATATGTCACCATCAATGTCCGAGGCAGTAATAGTAGCACTTCTCAAGCCTGGAAAATCCTCGGAGGACTGTGCATCGTACCATCCTTTGTCCCTGCTTAATGTGGGCACAAAGATATTCGCAAAGTTCCATGCAAAAAGGTTGGTCCCCATGGTCCCAATCACAGTGGCTCCGGAGCAAGCAGGGTTTGTTCCTGGCAGAAATTTAACATACAACTTACGCACTGTCTTTGGTTCCTTACAACACCTCAGACCGGAAACGCCCGCTGTGACGGTCTTCTTAGATATAGAGAAGCCATTTAATTCTGTTGAGTGACCGTTCATGAAGCCCGTTTTGACTAGGATGGGAGTTAGCACAGTCTTTCTACAACTAGTAGGTACACTTTACAGCAAACCCACTGCCTGCATAAAAATAGGCAATAAAGTGACGGACTCCATTTGCATAACCCGGGGGACGAGGCAGGGCTGCCCATTATCTCCATTGCTCTATTCTTTAGTGGCAGAACCCCTCGCATGTGCGCTGCAGGAATATCAACAAAATCGAGGTATAAGCTTCCCACGCTACAAAATTATAGTATCCACGTATGCTGATGATACACTCCTATACATCAGACACCCGGAATGTAACCTCTCAGCTGTTCTACGGGAGATGGTGCGATTTCGTGGGCTTTCGGGACTGCACGTTAATTGGCCGATGTCTATCATCTTTCCTCTCACGCCGAATACCCCTCGTTTTGAGCTTGACTACCTTCTGCAATGGACCACAGACCGGTTAGATGTTTGGGTATTAAATGACACACAAACTCAGGCACAGTATTTAAGGAAAATTACGGAGCGGCTTTTAGCAAGCTGGAAGATGATGTTGAGAAGTGGATAAAGCTTCCGCTATCCCTTGGTAGAATATTCATCATGAAAATGGTGGTGCTGCCGTGACTTCTGTTCTTGTTTATTAATATTCCCATGGTTCTGCCACAAGCCTTCTTTGACCGTCTCACCTCACTGATGGTTAGACTAGCGTGGGCAGGTAAGCAGCCGCGCATGAAGTGGCAGATATTGGTACTTCCCTATTCTATGGGTGGACTTGGCGTGCCATATTTTAATTTATATTACTGGTCCACACAGTGTTCACATGCATGCTATTGGATGCATGGCTCCCCAGATATACCACACCTTTGCATAGAGTCAGAGGTGGCTGCCCCTCTCCCACTCCCTGCTCTGTTGTTTCAGGCTGCAGATCGTAGGACCTGCATATTAGATTCTATAAATGCCACAACACACGCCTGGCACTACCTACGGCAATTACAGGCTGGTGTAATAATGCATTTCCCTTCGGCTTTATTAGAATGGTGTACATGGTTTCCCCCCCTGCAAAGAGAAAGGGGTCACACAAGCGCTTCATGCTTTGGGCATACGCGCTGTGGGTGAGTTGTGTGATGGTGGGGTTGATAAAGGGTGGGAGGAGTTTGATACCAATGAATCGGAACTCACTATATTGACGAGATTCCAATTTCACAGAACACGACATGCACTGAAAGAGCTGTTGGGGGACGATTACCTCGAACCACCCAAACTAGCAGCTTTGACACTCAGTATATGAGCGAAATCGCCAAAGCACATAGTAGCGACCATTTACAACTCATCCATGTCATATAGAGCTAACCCTTATACCAAAGCACGCTTATCATGGCAAAGGGACTTGAACATAGAAATAGAGGACATTATGTGGTCCTATTGCTGCTCCAGCACAAAGCTGATCTCATTTAATGGCCGGCATCACCTGGTACACTTCAAATACCTAAATAGGATATACTACACACCTGAGAGGCTATACAGGTACGGTTTGCAGGAGAATGCGAATCGTGATCGATGTCAGGCAGGGTTGGCGGACTTCCACCATCTGGCTTGGACGTGTCCAGGAGTCGCAGCATTCTGGGTCTCAGTCTTCAAGGAAGTAGGTCTGATCACGAAACTGTCTCTTGATCCAGACCCAATGCTAGCACTGTTAGGTTACTGTAAGCTAATTCCAAAAGGGGTTAGTCGGCTGGTGGACATGGGAATGCTGAAGGCCAAGCGTAGGGTTGCTATTAATTGGTTTCGTGGTCCGCGCCCTATGCTCGCACAATGGAAGAAGGACATGACATTCTGCTGTACGCAGACGGAGATCTTTAATGAGCTTTTACCTCCACGTAACAGGCCCAAAAAATTCTGGGAATTATATAATAATTACCAGCTCACATCTGCTAGTGGTATTAACGGAACACCCTCACAAACACAAAGTTAGATTGTTCGCGACAGAGGGACACCCATTCTCGCCTCGTAGTTCAAGCTGCTCTCGACTTTCTATGGGTGATCAGCATAACGTGCTGGGTCATCTTCAATCCACCTAAAATGTAGAAGCAAGCATGGGGAATTTATATGTTTGACGTTGTTCATTGGTCTTGTAAGTTCACCAATTGATGCTGATGGTCATATACTGGATATGTGTGTAATGTATAATGGGATACTGCAATGCTGAGTCTCGTTGTTACACATTTTTGAAACTCAATAAAATAAATTTAAAAAAAATATTGTTCACTAAAATCACAAGCCTTCCGAAAAATCTTGGTGTGATACAAGTGATTTTTAACACATTTGTAACAAAAGTGTTCAAATAAGGCACAGCGGTGCACTTTGAACAAATAAATATACAGGCAATGAAGGTGCAAAAAGTCTTATTTCAACCTCGGCTGATGGAAAAACATCAACGTATTTCAGCAGCCATTGCCTTGGTCACAACATTGAGCGCCATTTTTATAGTGACTTCAATACAAAGTTAAAAGGAAGTGAAAAAAGAAAACATAGTAGACATTCCATCCTGGTTTGTCAAGCGTAAGCGCCATCTTGGTAAGTGAACAGTCATCATAGTAATACATACAGAATTAAATAGGATCATTATACAATTCACTCAAGGTGCAGCGCTCATATTACTATGAAAGAGTATAAACATAAGATCTCTTAATCCTATACAGTCCGAGTGGGCTTGTGCTGGGAGGAATGATAGAGAAATAAACATATACATAATCTAAATCAAAACAATACCAGAAATTCAGTAACTTCTATGCAGCTTCATATCATAATGCACATGTAATTCGTACTGTTAAATCATTGATGACACTCTAATAATGCCCAAATGGGCTTGGCAGATGTAAGCGCCATCTTGGTAGGTACATTACCTGCATATTAAAGCATGTAAGAAGATGTAAGACAGTCTAAATTCCAAAAATAAATGCAGTGCTCATGGTACTATAAAAGTGTGAAAAATAATATATAAACATAAGATCACAGTTCAAAACCTATAAAGTCCCTGTGGGCCTGTCCTAGAAAAGATGATAAACAAATGGTCAGAGTCTTAAATCCAAACAATTCCATACATTTGGTGAGTTCTATTCAACTGCGAATTGTAGTGCACATATTTTTCATAATGCTGAGTCATTTACTTTCCCAAAAATAATACCCAAGTGAGCATGCACATCCTACAGATTGTTTCATACATCCTTACTCAGTGACAATCACTCTGCCTAACTTCTCTCAAAGTGCCTCCAGGCTGAATTTCTGAAAAAACATATTAACATATAAAAACATATAAATCAAAATAACATTAAAATTTTGTATAGAATAGACAGTCAAAGAATTTGCAGCTCTGGCAGAAAAAATAAAAACAGAATTAGAGGCTAACATGCATCGCTCCATCAATATTGAGGCCAAACGGTTCCATACAATCCATTCATAAAATGGCCTTGGTTCAAGCCTCCTGAGCTCCCTTTCTCTGTTACCACCTCTCCTCTGTCTGGGCACACAATAAACCACCTAATACTTAAGTAGGCTGTGGTCACCCTGGTGTACTTTATGCAAATGGCAGGCCATCAGATAGTCATCACCACCGGATAGTTAACATCCACATTTTTGATTGCTCTCAAATGTTGGAGGATTCGTACCTGGGCTGGCAGTATAGTGCTGCCAATATAAGTCTTAGGACTAGGACGATTTTCACTGCGACAGTGGGAAATGCATCTGGCGGTCATAGCTCTGCAATGGCGATAACGACTGCAGTGACGACTCAGACGAGCAGGAGTGTCATAAGTGGCAACAGTAACTTTCAACTGCATGGTGGGGGTACTAAGACCTGGGAAGGGAGCAATTGGGTGAGTCAGCTGTGGATTGGGAGGGGTTCTTGACCTCAAGCCAAATCAATTGTTTTTAGTACTCTTTTGTGGCCTGAACAACATTGCACATCAAACTTGCACAAAAACGACTCAAAAATGCACACAACAAAGTGTGTTGGAGCGTCACCAAAATACAATACTGTGATAGAGGACCAAGTATAATGCATTCCATGTGATGCAGTTTGTGTGTGAAGAAACCGTACAAGTCACTGTGTAGAATATAGAAATAAATGTGAGATGCTGTACTGCCCACAGTAGATTATAACCATATTTAAGTCACCAAGGAGTGCTGTAACCATTTATAGGCAGGAGGCCAAAGGCAGAGTACCTTTTTCATGGGAATGAAACTTTGAGGTGATGTGATATATTCTTATATCATTTGAAGCAGTGGCGTAACAAAGACCCCCGCAGTTCCAGGGGGCCTCCTCAGCGCAGTACCCTGGCCTAAGAGTTCCTAAGTGAGTCCTGAGAGGCCCCCTCCATGTACAACAACACTTGAAAGCCAAAGTTTATTTAATGCATCTTTAATCTACATATACTACCTTTTTATGCATCTATATACCTTCCATGTACTTATTGATATATTTATTACTTTTCTTCTAATTCAGCATATTCAATGCACTACCCTATTTCTCACCCTATACCGCTCTCAATATATCTTCTACCTCAGCTCTTTGACTCAGCTCAAACCTATTTCTACTACTCTCTCCAAAGCACTACCCTATTTCTCACCCTATACCTCTGTTTATATATCCTCTACCTCCACTCTCTCATTCCTCCCAAACCCCATACCACTGCTATGATCCCCAAAATAACCATTTCTAGGCTCTCTCCTACTCTACCCCTCACTGCATCATCTCATAGGTCTTTTACTATTCGGACCCCCCAAAATAAGCCTTTCTAAAACCTTCCCTCTTACTCTACCCCTCCACCTCCTTCTACTCATTCCAAGCCTCCTTCTACTGCCATGAGCTCCAAAAGAAAACATCCCTCCACTATCCTTTTCAATCCAAATAACAGACTAACATGGCCAGAACTCAAATTAATTTCATATTTCACTATACTAATTCACCACTAATCCTTTATTGGTTCCGGAGTAGCGTGCTACTCGCCGAAAAAGCACTTCAATACCTCATCAGGGGTAGCTAGTGCTATATAAATGCAAACCTTTTTACCTCCTCTATTCCTTCACTAGCCTTCTCAATCCAAATTACTGACTAACATATCCACCACTAAAATTACTTTTCTTTTCAATATACTGATTCACCACTAATCCTTTATGGGTTCCGGATTAGCGTGCTACTCACGAAAAAGCGATTCGACCCCTCGTCAGGGGTAGTAAGCACTATATAAATGCAATTACAATACAATACAATCCGACGAATGTCTACAAGTTGAACAATTGACCTTGCCTGCATCAAAACTTATGCCTATGCAACTTGATAAGTTCTGGTCATCAACTTCGAACAAGATGAACTTTGAGATGTTAACTCTCCAAAACATTGCTGATGCTTAAGTGAACACTGGATTTCCAATTATTGCAAGTGGAATGATTGTCAATGAGGAGTTGATGCCTGCAGAGATATATTCAAAGGGTACAGGCCATATTGTTCAAGAACTTAACAGCAAATTGGTGGAAGCTGACCTTCGTGTTGTGCCAAATGTTGAGTGGGCTGTTTGAAATGGTTCCAATCGAGTCATTGAACTGTCAAATGACAACGATGTTAATATTATGCTACTTTAGTTTGTTGCAATGTTCATAAGTCAAAGATTGTCAGAGTTATGGATACGTTATGGAACAAGCGAGAAAAGATACCTAATCCTGTTTCATATTCTGTACAAGAATTTTGACCCAGAGATGCCCAGTGTTCTTATCAAAGCACATATTCTTACTGGTGATGACACTAAGAGCACGGCTGATGACACTAAGAGCAAAAATCTTGGAGCTTTAACTGCTCAACCTGTGAAGTTTCTAGAAAGATTTGCTGAAACAGAAGAAGAATGTGACTTTCAAGAAGTAGAAAAATACCTTGTGCATGTTTGGAAAACGAGTTCTGACTGTCACACATTTAACGATCTTTCATACAGTGAGTTCAAGAGATCAGTCCTGCTCAGTGACCTTCCACCGACGTCATATTCTGTGCGTGAACACATTAAAAGAGTGTTCTACTTGATTAGAAGATGTGTAAGTGTTTTGGATCATGCATATGTAGAGAAGGATTTGTGTGAGTGTGGTTGGGAGAAATTGATGGGGTGCTAAAACCTACAAAATTTCTAAAACCTCTACCCACAGGACTTGCACGTACATGTACTTGCAAAGCTGTGCTACAAAAAGATGTCCCTGTCGATATTCTCATCTCAAATGTTCAACATTCTGCGAATGTACCATGAGCGATTGCTGAAGCAAATAAAAAAAAGTGAACCTTTAAAATGTGTCTTATACAGCAGTGATAAACAGTATTTATTCTCATATTCAGATCATAAACATTGTTTGGTGTGTACACAAAAGGATTAAAGGCCATTATTAGTTATTTCATTTCTATATATGTCTCGTTTTCCTCTATTATAGCTGCCATTTTGGAAATTGGCGGAAGGGTTGCTCTGAGGAGGTATTTTTTTGTCTCCATAACACTACTTGACCCCCAAAACCTATGTTTTGACACCAAAATTAAGTATATAGGTCTCATAGTTGCTGAAATATTACATCATCACTGCAACATATCTGCCATTTTTTAAAATGGCATCCAAAAAAATTCCGCCTGGATCAGCAATATCAACCCAAGCTGAATTACTTATCTAATGAGCAAAAACCCACAATTCAAAAATTAAGATCTCTGGACAACATTGTTTTTACACAGCTATATCAGGGGGCTGGGATTATATGTGGGAGAAAGTAACCACTGCCATACATCATAGGGGTATCGCAAGTGACAAAGGAGTTCTGTGATCATATTAAGGAACAAGGCAAAAGGTGGAGTTACTTGATTACATTATGCACTCTGTTCACTTTTAAATATTTTCCAGGTAGCAGGGGGCAAGTCAATTTCCCCTCTTTGGAAATATATGAGAATTAGTGGGGCATATTTACAAGCCCCTAGCACCACCGCAGTGTTACTTTATTGACGTTCCTGTGGCACTGTGTGCTGGCCCATATTTACAACACCACGCAAAGCCACTTGGGTGGCTTTACACAGCCTTGTATTCATCGTTAAGGAGGCATGCGATGGGTGTTGCTGTGGGTGTTCCCACCCAACACCCATGGGTTTTTAAAACTGTCCCAAATTTACAAGGATTGGTAAATCTGAGGCAGCGCCAAAAACTAAAGCCTTTCAAGGGGAGGCGTTAGGGTGGTGCACCAAGTAGAAATACTTTTATTTCACTTTCTTTTTTGCTCTTTCTATGTGTGCTGCAGAATACAGCACACATAGAAGAAGCAAAACGCCATTAATGATTGTTTTTTTGCAAGAAGGTGTCCCTTCCTGCACAAACACACTCATCCCTACAACGCAGGCACACTTGCACCCAGTGCAAGGGTGCCTGCGTTGGCACACGGTTGCTGTTTTAACTAAGAGGAGAACATTCCTGCCAATATGGCGCATCCCTGCATTTTTCAAATGATGCAGATCTGTGAAGCAAAATTGCTTGTGGCACCACACTGCGCCATTTCATTGTAAATGTACCCCAGTATATTTCCACAGCCACTTATGGAAATGAGGTTTTGGGCTATGCTGATTGTCAGGCACTGCAAATGGCGGAATACAGAGTCTGTATGCATCTCCTTTCCCTTTCCCATAAAGATTCTGTATGCATCTCCTTTCCCTTACCCACTCAACATCTCACTATTTTTGGCACACAAAGCTTGCCTTGCCATATTTGGAGAACTATGAAAGTGCGTATGGTGCGTTCTGAGCCCAATATATGCGCTAAGCCCAGTTTTAACCTGGAGGGATAAAAGGAAAGTTGTGCAAAGAACGCAGGGAAAGTTAGAAAGGGGATGTGCAATGGCTCAGAGCACGGGGCTGCCAGGGTAACATTTAAGTTTGACAGTACTTAATTTGTGTTGTTTAGGGCCAGCAGAGTAGAAAACAGTGTTTAAGATTTTTTATTGTTTTTAAAGCTTGTGGTTGGTACCAAAGAAGAATGATCACTGTGGTAGGAAATCAGAGATGTGAGTCAGGCAAGCTATAGGTGAATAGAGATAGAGTGATTCCCCATGCAGGTGACAAAGCTAAGGCTATGCACACTAAGTCATAAAAGAAAGAAAAACATGTAGTAACAGATGTCATACATAGCAGATTACACACCAGCAGTGGTTAGTGGTGGAATTGAGGCTCTTAGCATTTTATAGGCTTTGTTCAAGAAATTGACCAGTCCAGACATTGCTTGACGGTAAGAGTCATTCAAGACGAAATCAACCAATTCCCGCATTGTTTTGTCCCTTGTTTGATCAGAGAATGATAAAGACATGTTCTGTGATCATCAGTTAATGCTGGGCAGGAGCAGAGAGGATGGAATAAGCAGTTCTGATATTATCCGCAGAGAGGACACTCAGTCAGTCAGTCAGTAATTCTTTATTCGATGATTAAAAAAACATCATAAAAGTACAAATATATTTACAAGGTTAAAATAGAAGTAAATTATATCTGGAAATCATCTCAAATTACCAATACAAACAGATAAAAATGCGTACTTAAAAACCACATGATTAACTGACTCCTCTTGAGGTTCTTAACCTCACAGCAAGCCTCAAAAAATTCATAATACAATAGAGTGTCCATGGGTCATTAGCTCTTTGCAGATAGAGTAAATCCATTTTGGCGTGCCTAAACTTTTCTTTTTTTTAAATTTTTACCAAATATTTACATCGGGGGTACTTAAAAAAGGGGCACAAAAGTACAAAATGAAGGCTGTCCTGCGGAGACCTATTGTCGCAGCTGCAGGCACCCTGCTGCGCAATTGTTAGTGTGAAACCTGCAGGATCCGCCAATAAATGTGGTAGTAGGTTAAACGTAAGGCGGGTCATTAGGAATCTATCCTGTGTATTGTGTACCAGGTACAGGTATGGCTCCATGCCCTAATTTTTTATAAGACTAAGGGCAGCTACAGATTGTTTGGTTGTTTCCCCTACTAATCTACGCTTCACAAGATGATCGGATAACAATCTTTTAATTTTTAGTTTATCCGAAGGTAAAATGGAGTTAGGGTTGATAAACAGATCCTTCCGGTCAATAACCTCAAGGGTGGTCTTAACATAATTTAACCAAGGGATATGTGACCCTTTATCCCTGCGCAAGCAGTATTCCAGGATTTGTCTCCTTAAGACTGCCTCGGGATTTGACCAGGTTTTCAACCATGCCATTATGGGTCTTAACTTGATCTGGTCCTCGATAAATGGACTCCCCAGTTCACTATGTACAATTACAGCTGAGGTACACTGAGGGACTTTTAAAATCCTTCGCATATATTTATTTTCCTCAACTTGCAATTGCTCCACATTCACATGGCCCCACACTTGTGACCCATGCATTACTCTCGCACAACCTATCTATCTGTAAAGGTTCAGAACCTGTTCAGGGGACCAATGACCCAACCTACATCCGTAGTTTGCTATGGCACCGTTTGTAGAGATTAGTTTTGAGCAACGGTCCTCCACTAAGGATCTAAATTGGAGTGCCCCGTCGGACAATAACCCTAAATAGGAGAAAGACTTCACCTTTTCTAATGTGTGGTTCCCTGTCTTATATGAGAACATTTTACACGGTTTAATACCAGCTAGCATCACAAAGGACTTGCTCAAGTTTACCGACAGGTCCAAGGTCTCCATAAAGTTTACAAAACCATCGATTAAGCATTGCAGGCCCCTCGGAGTGCGAGCGAGCAGGACCGCATCATCTGCGTATAAAAGCACCGGGATATGACGCGATCCTACTCTTGGGCAGTTCGAGTTTAGAGCCAGCAACGCCTGCTCTAGGTTATTGATGTAGAGCGAAAACAGAAAGGGTGCTAGAATGCAACCCTGTTGCACTCCACTTGTGCAGGGAAATGGGTCCGTGTTCCCCCCCTCCATGTTATAACGAACCCTAGCTGTTGTCTCCTGGTGCAGCTCACTCAAGATATTATTCAGACCTGGGTCAATTCCCATTTCCCTCATCAGGCACCATAACTTGTTCCTATTTACATGATCGAAGGCTGCAGCTAGATCCATGAAGCCCAGATACATAGCCTCATTGCTAGCTTTAGTATATTTAGCGACCACCAGATACAGATTGAGGCATTGATCGCTTGTGGACCTTCCTGTTCTAAAACCGTACTGAATATCCATGATTAGGTGGTGTTCTTCAGTCCAGTCCATGAGCCTTTGCAAAATTACCTGACCCAACATTTTGGCTGAAACATCAATCAGGGAAATTGGTCTACAACACTGCGGGTTGTCCCTGTTGCCCTTCTTGAAGATGGGGACAATGACCACTGTGGACCAAGAACGGGGCATACCAAGCTGAATGGCCGTGTTTAACACTCTGGTAAGGATGGGGGCCCAAAGATCTACTTTACTCAGGTATAAGTCTGGTGGAGAGCCATCAGGGCCCGGCGCCCTATTACATGTAAGGCCTTGAATTCCTGCTGTTATTTCTGCAAGGGTAAACTCAATACCTGGACCCTGTTGAGCATCCCCCCCCCCAATCCATTTCTGTATCCTGTTTGTGGTTATACAATCTCTCGAAGTGTAAAACCCTTTGCTCTGGTAAAATGCTCGACCTCAGGGGTATTATTGTCCTGAAAACATGGGTTATTAACAATCCTCCAGACTGGGACATGTCCTTTCTTTCTCCCGCCTCTCTCAGATCTGCCCAGGCTTCTGTTTGCAGGGTGGTCTTTCTTTGATTCAGTGCATTTTTATACGTGCGTCTGCACTGAACTATTCTATAGGAGTCCCTGGGCTTGGATTTTAAACTAAGTTTTAAGTCTCTCAGGGCTCGTGAACACTTGCTGTCAAACCATCTCGGCTGCAGATTATTCTTCTTTGGGGCTTTTGTCTTTAATAGACCATCTACCAACTTGGTCACTGAGCTAAATGCCCTGAGCAGATTACTCCCCTCTATCATGGGGTCTAAGCATTCCTCAATCTGAGCCTTCCCTTGTGACATTAACTCTTTATAAAATGCTTGCCCGTCGATTTTTGCCCATCTAAGCCGCCTTCCCTGATCAGTTGTCTTCAGCACACTGTCCATCGGGGGGCTAAACTTCGAGCGACCCCACTGTTTAAATGTTAAAATTAGGGGGTTGTGGTCGCTAAATGCGCTCCACTCAATCTCCACCACGCTGATTGATTTTTTAACATGCCTAGACACTAAAATATAATCTATATGAGAGGAACATCCTCTCCCTTTAAAGGTTGGGATGAGGGACCCATCCTCTTCTAGGCTGACCAGATCTATTGTGTGTTCCAGGTCGTAATTCTTTAAGAGATTACTAAGAACTAAACCTTTTGTGGAGTGTTCAAAATGTGGGCCCTTCTCCATAGAACATCGGGACCAATCTACATTCAGGGGAAACAGAGTTGGACACAGATGACAATTAAAATCACCCAAAACTATCAAGGATTTTTCCGTAGCCCCTTTTCTATAGTCTAGCTCCTGTTGGAGTCTATGGTCTAGTTCCTGTAATGTAGGGTTATTTCCCTAGGTGGTCCCTGCATTATATAGGTTGAACAATGTTAATCTAAGCCCCGGTCTTACAAACCGTAGTGCCTGAATATTATGTGCTAACCACGGTGGGCTCGTCCATACGCCTTTCAGGTTCAGGTCTATATATACCGCTAGACCTCCAATAGCTCTTCCTGAGCTAGCTTTTTGTGCTGGCACAAAAAAGCATTTGTATCCAGCCATATGAAAGGGGTTACTATCAACTGCCCAGGTCTCTTGTAAACTAGTTATCTGAAATCCCCCAAAGTACTCTCTCCATTCTTTATTATAGAATTTTCCTGCCAGGCCCACGATATTCCAAGATAAAAACTTCAATTCCCCCGCAAAGTCCCTGCCTAAGTTTTTCTCTCTCTGGCAATCAGGTATCGGCCCTTCCTCAGTCCTTGAAGATGTAGTATGGGCCCCAAGATTCTGTTTCGGGAACTGAGCTGGTGCCACCCTCCAGTTTGCCTCCTGTATGCAATATATTTGGGGGCTAAGACACTTATCAGCCTCCTGAATGTTGTCCCTCTTGGTGCTTGCCGTTGGGTAATATGTTTGACTAGCTGTTAATTTTGGCGAGGGTGCATTGTTATTCATCAACCTCATACCTCCACCTTCCCCATTCAATGATCTTTTTACGTTGCCTTCCCTGTTAATAGACTCCACAACTTGATCCTGAGTTATTCGTAGTCAATCATTGTCTTCTAGGCTCAAGAAGGGGTTAAATCTATTCTCCCAGATGGCAGCATCTTGTTCTTGCGCCGCCACAGCGTTTGTGGCAAACCTACCCATCCCATTAACAAATTGGCCCGTGCCTGCTCTCCCCAGATGGTGTCTAAAATCATAGGGGGCGTATTGTATGGGGTAGAAATATCCCAGTGGCAACGTTTTTATGTTACTTGATGATTGTGTCGTGTATTTCTATAGGTTCTGAATCGATCCCCCTATTCCTGACCCTATTCTGGTTAAACTACCTAGCTAGTTAACTAACAGTCAGCCCATGAGGCAAGAAATCCCCCATGATGCAGATACCGTTATCTGACGCAGTCACACTACGGCACAGGAACGTGTTATCTGATTAGGTCATAACGCTTGAGATCTAATTAGACAAGCGATATTCCTCCAGCCCCTGATAAGGCATACGACGTTCTCATAACAAATCAAACCTATGACAACCTGGATAATCCGTGCGGCCATTGTTTTGATTTCACAGAGAACTTTAGTAAAGAATGTGCTAACGAGCAAGTCGTATGACATCTTTATTGACGTACCTATGTCCATCCTTACGTCAATCCCGGCACCTTTAAGGTATAAATATTGCCGACCTTGCCCTATGCAAACACACGCGTGGTGACAAGACGGAGCAGCCACCCTTGCCGAAGCCAAGAGCAGAAGCAGACCCCGCAGGCAGCAGCCCCGCCTTCCTGACGCGCTGAGAGACGCGCTGCTATCTCAAGCCGAGAGACCCAGCACCGGCGCTTCCGGGTAGCCCTCGCAGGCAGCCTGGAATATCGAGAGCAGAGAAAGAGATACCATTCCTCATTCATCCTAAATTCCAGGTACAGAACTGAATAACCCCTCCTAGAGAATTCTTTAGTTATTCACTTGGCAAAAACAAACTTAACTTAAACTGTAACTTTCTATTCCCGCCCACGCATTAGACTTAGGTCAGGTACACGGGGTAGGCGTATTTAGAAACACCAGTTGAGTACGTTTAGTCAAATGTATATGTGTATGTAAATATATTTTAATCATTTTAAACATCATATGGCTCAGAAACCATATCAATGTTTTTACAGTATTATTTTATACTATTGCTTCTAATGTATGCACTTTACTTAACTATAAGTATCGCAATAATATCGATCCATTTCTCTTGTACGAGAAAAGAGACTGATCAATAAATAACACCTTTTATTGAACACGCCCGTCTCTTCCTTTTCTCTACATTCTGATGAGACTAAGAATGCACGTACTGACTGAGTAAAATAATTGCCTTGTGCTCACACGACTCTCGAGATTGACTCTTGATTAGGGGAGAGCAAAGTTGTCATGTTCTATGGTTGTCAGAAACTAAATCCCTTCTTGTCTAATCAGGGAAGTTAATCCTTCCTTGAACATTCGAGAAAGTTTCTAGCGAACTCTGAGCTTAGCTGGCAAACCCAAAAATTAAGTCTAGTATCGACAGTAGTAGACCTAGTTAACGTCTGGCCTAGGCCTTTACTGCTGTAGGTACTATTCCAATGCGCAGAGCCTATTGGGAAAATAGGAACTACACTACATGGCGCCCAACGCGTTTGGAAAGGGCGATAAAACTAACGTAAGACATTTAGAGTAACTCAGTCGTGCTTTCTCACTCAGACCCCTTTTCCCAAATACTCCAAAGACGTCTGGAGTGGGTGAAAGGTTATTATATCCTCCAAAACCTCGCAGGAGGGAACTCCTATGTACGGTTCTTGGTCTAGTCAACGTTGAAGGATAAAACAGTTCCAGAATATTGTGCATCTAATCTCTGTTTCCATAAAGAAACCTGATCTGCAAATAAAAATAATACCATCCTGTCAGTAAAATGGGAGACAGTGATGGAGAAAGAGAGGCAATTAGATTAGCTACTGAAATAGCAGATGCTGATGCTACCATGCAAGCAGCAGACCAGGATATAATACTCATCCAGGTCGCCAAAAGGAGATCTATAACCTTAAAACTTATAGAAAATGGACTGACACCTAGAGGTGGCACAGTCATATTCGTAATTGAGGCACACGAATATCGGCAGACAGAGGTATACTATACATGGATACATTTTCCAGCAGCAAATGCTGTAACAAAGTACTTCCACTATTACAAAGTAGAGGAACCTCCTGAAACGTACACTCCTTTCGAGGAGGTGGAAGTACCACTCAAATTCCAAGAGCATTTGCTCTTATTTGATGGCGCCCTAAAACATAATAATCACATTACAAGGCTCGGTCCTTTAGGAAGACCAGGAGCAACGTGGCCGGTCTTAGCCGGATACACACCACATCCAGACATCGACGAGATGACTGCACCAGAGCTATTAATACAGCTAAAACAACTACTAAAAATTCACAGACAATTAGTTCAGTATGTAATGCGGACTTCTACAATTCAGCCAGCGATTAAACTACCACAGCTGACCTCTCACCAGGGGAACACAAATAAAATTACACCACAGAACATCCAATCCTGCCTAGGTAAGGTTCCAGCTAAAAGGGAACAGATACCATTCTGGTTGGCACAGAAAATCACCCAAATAGAGGCGGTGTTTCCTGACACCACCCCGCTAGAGAAACACAGGATTCTGACTATATGTCTCCCAATGGGAATCGCACCACACATTGAGGACTGTGACACTTGGGGTACAGTCTTTGCTTCCATCTACACAAAAACGCACGGTGTTCCATCCATTTCGGTAATACCAGATGTGCTAAAACAAATTCAAGATGAATATGGTCCAGAACCTGCTTTAACTCTTGGTATGAAATTACTGAAAGACTTCAAGCAGGTCTCGGCTATATTACTAGCCAACATAAAGGGTGAAGCAGCAAACGTGGCGATCCGCCAGAGGTTAAAAGAGACAGATATAGCAGACCAACCAGCTGAAATTGCCAGAATCATAGAAAAATCCTATGAAGAACTAGGCAGAGATAGTCTAGGTGGAATACCAGTAAAACCGCAACTGACTACAAGTCCAGAAAAAATGTTTTTTAATAATAATAATAATTCACCAAAAAAGAACTGGGATGGGAACAAACAATCCAATCCTAAAGAAAAGAAATTCCAGTCCAGAGGAAGGTCTCCTAGGCGAAGAGAGAAATCTCCAAACCCGAGACAAAGGTCACCTCAGAGTGAACCCTCTGGGAATAGATATAACCTTAGAAATAGGGATAATATTAAAAAACCTGATAGATATCAAGACATTGATACACGTCCCTCTCAATCTTTTCAGAATTCCTCGCAGAAATCGGAAAGAAGAGGACGATCAGAAGAGCACGCCAAGTCCAAAGACAAGGAACCTGCTCAACTGAAAAAGAAATCACAATTTCCAAAAAAGAAGGTAGCCAGTATCAAGGTAGTTAACAATGCCGAGAATACTGAGGACACAATTGAAAAACGGAGAGTGGGCTCAGACAATGCTAGACAGCGCAGCAGAGGTGAGCATAGCTCGCAAAGTCCTTATGAATCATCTGGAGACAGTGGACACGAATGAATACCTTCAAGTGGAAACTGCAGATACCAGAGTTAGCAAGCCCCACAAAATATACGAGATAACATTACGTATAGAGGGAGATAAGACTAGGAAAATAAGGGGACTATTTTGGGATAACCTATCCAAGGGCTATGACATCCTTCTAGCTGAAAAAGACTGGCCACCGGAGTTTGTCAGGGAGTGCCCTCATGGCGAAGAAGTAATTATGCCTGCCTTCTCGAATCAAATACCGATTCATAAAAAATACACACTTGCTAGAAAGTGGGCAGTGGCCTTAGCACCTGCTTTATATAAAAATCACGTAGGATGGGATGAGGATTCTCCTCCTCACAAAGTCCAGCTAAAATCACAACCAACTGCACAAAGGCAGTACCCAATTAAGCAAGAAGCTAAAAAACAAGTAAATGAAATACTAGATCAGCTAGAATACCAAGGGGTGATTGAAACTTGCACCTCACAAATGAACAATCCTTTGTTTCCGGTCTCCAAACCAGACAATTCGTACCGTCTAGTTTTGGATTACCGACACCTTAACACATGTTGCAAAACCTTTGCAGTGCAAAACTCACACAGTGCTGCACTAATGAATAACATAGTGCGCAAAAAATACAAAACAACCTTGGACATCTCCAACGGATTCTTTTGTCAAAACATAGCACCAGAGAGCAGATATTTAACTGCATTCTCAGTAAATGGCACTCAAAAACAATTCTGTCGGTTAGCCCAGGGGTACAAGAATAGCCCGGGGGTATTCTCAGCGAGAGTAACAGAATTACTACAACAATATGATGATGAAGCATTATCTTATGTCGATGACATTTACTTAACAGATGATGACTTGGAGACTCACTTGAAAAGAGTGAACACCATAATACTTGGTTTCGCTGCAGAGGGTTACAAATTCAACTTCAAAAAGTCCAGAATTGCCCATCTGACGGTCCTATTCTTAGGATATGAGTTATCAAGTGAAGGCAAAAGCCTGGCAGACAATTTCCTAGAGAAATGTGCCGTAATCCAAGCTCCTAAAACACTAAAAAACCTACAGTCAATTCTAGGCTTCCTAAATTTCGGAAGAACTTACATTTCTAATTACGCAGAAAGGGTCAAGCCCCTTTACGATCTAATTAAACCAGACTTTAAAAGATCCAGTTGGACTCAAACTCACACAGAAATTTTGAGATCCTTACAAACAGACATGCTAATTAAAACAAAATTAGAAACCCGTGATAATACACGCAACCTTGTGATCCGAGTCATCCCAGGGAAATGCGGATACACATACCTGACCTCTAATGAGGGAGATAAGGTACCAATTGCATTTAAATCGCACTTGTACACTAAGGCTGAAATGAAATTTAGCCCAACGGAAAAAATTCTTACAGCAACACAGACAGCTATAGCAAAAGAACGAGCCCTGGCACAAGGTAAACGAATAATAATCGTGACACCAATACCAGCCTTAAAGGCGGTAACAAAGGCAAGCATTCCAAATGCTAAAGCACTCCATCCAAGATGGATACAATGGGCTAACTCTCTTGCTGCAACAGACGTGGTGTACGAATTTGATCCTTACTTAAAAACACAAGAATTTCTACAAATATGAATTCGAATGTCCTCTGCCAACCGAAATTCTGCCTCTAGACCAATACGGCTGTATAATATATACAGACGGATCAGCACAACCCGCAGTAGGGGGTAAACAAGCTTACAGTGCTGCGTGCGCGATTGTTAAAGGTCGTTGGCACGAAGGGAAATTTAAACCAACCCTGACTAAGACCCAATCTCTAGGAGATTGCACAGCTCAGCGAGCTGAATTACTAGCATTCAAGATGGCGCTTGAAAATACCGATCGAGAATTCCCCACACTCATAGTGTGCGATTCGTATTATTGCGTTCAATCTTACAATGAATACTTGCAGATCTGGCTTCAAAATGGTTTCAGGGATGCGAAAGGAGGCACAATCAAGCATAAAATGCTATGGGAACAAGTAGCTCTTTTACAAAAAGAACTACCAAAGACTCACGTGATACATACACTGAGTCATCAACGTGATGGCGTTCACGTTGCAGGGAATTCATTGGCTGATGAGGCCGCGAAGGCAGCTGTGCAAACGGCTTCCGTAGCTGCCATCACCCGGTCAAAAACAAAAATAGACAGCGAAATATTACAAGCTGTCAGCGCTTCAGAAAAGGATTCGATAGAACCACTCCCTAAAGGCTTTCCAGTAAAATACTCATACATAACTGATGAAAACAATGTTCCTTTTGCTCAAATCCCTGGAGTGGGGGATAGGGCGATTCCAAACATGGAACACAGATTAGGACTAATAATAGCGGCACACGAAGGGCTTGCTTCTACCCATGCTGGCGTCTCAGCCACAGTATCATTATTAAAACAGAGATACTGGTGGCCGCAAATGAGAAGACAAACAAGGAACTATGTTCTAGCATGTGAAATATGTCAAAAAATGAAAGTATCAACTGTGAGACGTCCAGCACAGACGCCCCTTCTAATCTCGGATAAACCATTAGCCTGTGTTTATCTAGACCACTGCGGTCCCTTACAAAGGGACGGTAACTATAAATATATCTTAGTCGCAGTGGACTCATGCACGAGATTCATATGGATGTGGCCACAGCGAATGGCTGACGCCAGAACTGTTATAAAAGATTTGCGGGTCTTTATCGGCACATACGCAATTGGCATTCTGCATTCGGACAATGGTCCTGCTTTTAGCTCTCGGGCTTATAAGGAGGCCATGGTCAGCATGGGCGTGCAATTGCGGTACTCTTGTCCATTTCACCCTGAGGGGAACGGAATTGTTGAAAGAAAAAACCGTGACATAAAGCAATCTATAACGGCAAAGGTATTAGGTTCGGGAGCTGGGTGGGTCAAACATCTAATAAGTGTCCAACGTAGTCTAAATAACTTGCCAAGAAATTCTCTGAAGGGATTCAGTCCGTACGAATTATTATTCGGAACTAGGATGTTGATCTCTGACCTTGATAGTCAGACTTCAGTGGTAATAGAAAAAACCTTTGATGTCAAAGACCGTTTGGCTATTTTGCAGGACTTAAACAAAACAAGAAAAGACCTGAGCAACATACAGTTGAAACAACAGCCAACAACCACTGAAGAATCACCACCTGTCCCAGCAAGACCTGTCTGGATTCCAAAAGTCGGGGATCTAGTCAGGGAAAAGATCGCGGTAAAGAAGGAATTTGGGCCTTCTTACAGAAAAGCAGTTCCTGTCTTGTCTGTCAACGGGACAAGATCAGTTGTACTACCGCCACTTGCTGGAAAAAAGGAGAACCGAGTTGTATCCATCGACCTGGTAAAACCACAACATGTGGCCGATAACAAACAGTAGGCCAAGTGGACTCCCAATAAGTAGCAGAACACCAAGGTTTGCTACCAGTACAGAGGTCCTATCAAAGAGGCTCATCACATTCGAAACGCCTACAGAACAACAAGGACTATGCAACAATGCAATAGAACTAAGACCTCTGAAAACTCAAATAAAGACATTTAGCAGAGAGACACCAATCTATACTGAAGTACCAAGTGAAAATGCAAAAAACAAAAATCCTGAACCAATTGGAACAATTGACAGAACGGCATCCGGTTACTTCATCAACTTCGATGATTCCTCTGACGGTTTCAGCGAACAAAAGACACAGCCATCATCAAAATCCTTTAAAGACAAAGCGAAGGAACTTTTGAAACAACTAAAAGAAACATATCTGATTTCTCCATGGATTGAATTTTGGGTGGGTTTTGGTGCATTTATCCTCATACTTTGGCTCATCATGGTATTTACTTTGGGACGCTTCATTGAGGGAAAATATGCTAAAATGGACACAGCAAGTCGGAACATCAACTTGGTCCTCAAACCACACACATCTTCACACGTCGAGAAACGAGAACTTTCTTCAGAACTTTCTTCAGCGAACTTCACAGCAATTCCAATACCTGGTGGGGTAGCCTGGGACAACACTGACTATGAAATTTATGGTCCGGTCGAGATCCTGAAATATCCACACCAAATCAAGATCTCTTTGAGTGACTTTGCAAAACCAAACTCATTTGCTGATGATTGGGACTTTGAAAGTATTAACAATATGATGTCTGACTTAGTAATGTCTGCTAAATTTACAAAACATGATTATTTGCAGGGTTCTACAAATTATGATAGTATGTATTGCTATAACCACTATGGTAACCATTTCTTGCATAAATCTGCACAACCTAGAAATGTTTTAAGTTATAATCAATGGGAACATTGTGCTACACCTCCAAAAGGGAGCTCTAGAACCGTATATGACAAATATTCATATTTTTCAGGTTTTAACATAACTAATGCTGAAACATTTTATTACAAATTGTCAAACAAGACAGGGATGAAAACCATGATAACCAACACAAAATTGATATATTCAGATTCTTTCTTTGAAAAAATGAATACTTTTGGATTTGATTATTGGGACAAACATGTTGATTTGAAAAGTGTTTGGGGTACAAAAGAATGGCAAGTACAGGGTATAGAAGCTTTGTTTAGAGCCTGCATGATCCCAGAACAAATGATATTTTTAAATGACACCGTCCAACAAACCACCTGTCTTGGCCTAGCCAAAATCAAAGATTTAAATAACCTATCTATTCCAAAGCCAACAATGTTTAGCAATAACTCTGATACAGATGAAGGAATAGACATAAACCATATACTTAACCAAAACAGAACACATCCTGATTGGAAACAATGGTTGATCTGGCCCACAGATACAAATAACTGTCAAGATAGATTCCTGAATAAAACACAGGGTTTCAAAATGACCAGGCCAGACCCTAGATATCCCCAAAGACATCACCCAGGGATAATAACAACCTACAGTGTGGGCAAATTATGCCTTCAATGGCTACAAACTTCTACACTGCCTGAAATTAAGCAACACCTAACTTTACTTACTAATGGTGCTGACTTGCGTGATTTCATACTGGGACCACGCAAACAGCGTCATAAGCGTTTCATAGCAGCCTCTGTATATGCAGCATACAATGAGGCCTGGAAGGTTACTCAAATTGAGACAGCAGAAAGAATACGGGAAATTGACCGTATTAATTTGGAAAAATCACTTTCTGTAGTGGACAATGGGTTAATGACTCTGTCCTCCAGAATTTTTTCATTGGACAGCATTGTGTCTTCAGCAATCGATATATTATCGCAAGACTTACTATTATTACAACATGGTCAGTCACAATTGCGTTCTATTGTACAGCTTGGCTGGACGTTACGAAATCTGCGTTCAGGCTATGTGCCTTGGCTTTTAAACAACACAACGTCACTATTCCAAATCTTTAACCTTACTGATAGACAAATCGGTATGGCGCAGAAGGGTGCTGATTATACAATCTTGAGCATTGAAAAACTAGAAAGATTACCAATGACAATGTCAGAACGACCTGTCAGTGAATGGATAATACACGGAATCATAAATATTCCAATCTCAACCTTCAGGTTTCAATACTGCCAAAAATATATACAGGCTGGCATGTACGAGAAATTGGGAAAAGGGTACCTTAAAACAACTTGGAACCTGCCCTATTCACATGCATGTGTCAGTAACAAAGGACAGAAAGTGTTTCTTAGTGGCAACAATTGTGCTATGTCACTGAGCGGCACGCTTCTGTGTAACGGTATTAGTTTGCACGGAGCCTGTGAAGGGAATTCATACAACCTTTCATGTCACCAGCAAGGCGCACCTGCAACTGAAATAGAACCATTCTTTCAAAGACTCTATAATGGGAGTTACATTCTTATTGTAGACCGCAGATGCTGTAGTCTTATGCCCGGGACTCCTTATCTCGTCACTACGACGGCGAAGGTCAAGTGCTGTGGACGTTCTTTGTTCCCCAGCTCCTTTCCAGACAGGGAGGCAAGGGCATGGCCCGGTCTGAAAATTACTTCTATTCGAATAGACACTTTAAGCAGAATGAAAACAGTGCTTCTTCAGACGCCTACAAGGCTCACGTCATCTAAAGAAACGTATGATCTACAAGTCGCAAGGACGACTGCAGAGATACATACATTATTATCAACCAATTCCCCCGTACATTTCGCGGAAATCCTGAGCGAAATCTTAAATATTTCTGATACCACAGGGGTCTCAAAGGTATTTAAGACAGTATTTTCGATGGCATTAACACCATTCAAAGCCATACTGGGTATTTTTCCAGATTTCGTCCATTCGATTTTTTGGCGGACTTCCCCTGATCCTAGGACTAATTGCAGGAATCCTATTCCTAGTCCTTATTTTTCGTTATGGCAACCCATGTCACAGAACAAAATCTCACGACAATGGAAGATACGATCCTAGCCATTGGATACCGGGACCGGATATCAAAAATCCTGGGACTCTCCCGGCTTAGAGACCTAAACATGACTTGGTTTCTATCATTTCGACCAATGTGGCAAAGGTGTGTTTTACCTGTACTAAGGTGTCTGCTATGCGGAGAAGAATGCGTGTTAGACACCTGTCTGACGCTACAATCGGATGCGCCAGTGGATGCAGATACACTGTTGGTTCCTACCAAGGTTCACGCACTGTGCTGCCCTCAAAGGCTGCCAATTCTGATGACGGCATTCCTGGAATCTTCACCACTGCGATTGAAGAGTAGTGAAGTTCAAGATGAAAGCAGCATCGAACAGGTACGACCTTCTGTCAGCAATGCAAATCAGAACGTCAATGGAGACAATCATGCGCATGAATGCATGGTTACCCCTATTTCCGACTTAGTGGAACTTTCCCATGAAGCTGTTGACAGTTTTTTCGAAAGCCTGAATGATATGATGTTCTCTCCGGAACAGAAATAGAGACTTTTGAGTAAACTCGCACACGGCGTTCCCTGAATTCGGCCTTCAACTTTAAAAATAAAGTCACATGAACAATTACAATCCAGTTCACGGACAGCAACTTTTTTCAGCAAGCCCCTAAAATATTTTTCTATATATTTTTTCCCGGGACACTGATCTTCTGCTTAAAGTAAGAAACTATTCCTAGAGAACTAATATTTCTATTTTTTTTAGATTCTTTATAGACTTTATATAGACTTTAGCTGCCCACTGGTATGTTCACAATATATTTTATGTGATGAAATGGTTTCGACTTTTTTTCTGTATAGCCATATTAAGAGCCATTTCATGTGTATTTCTCATATACCAACAAGCAATAATGCATAACAATGCGTGTTTACTTTTGCATTTAATTCATAGCTTAAGTGCATACAATATATATGACTGCAATTTTTCAGTATATTTGAAAATTTCAAAATGCATTTATGTATTTTGGGGTGGTAAGGTATACACTATACTCTATAGTATGTTGTACTATGTTATACTATGCATAGATTAGTAGATATGACCATAGTTAGCGTGGAGTGGGTGTCGTGTATTTCTATAGGTTCTGAATCGATCCCCCTATTCCTGACCCTATTCTGGTTAAACTACCTAGCTAGTTAACTAACAGTCAGCCCATGAGGCAAGAAATCCCCCATGATGCAGATACCGTTATCTGACGCAGTCACACTACGGCACAGGAACGTGTTATCTGATTAGGTCATAACGCTTGAGATCTAATTAGACAAGCGATATTCCTCCAGCCCCTGATAAGGCATACGACGTTCTCATAACAAATCAAACCTATGACAACCTGGATAATCCGTGCGGCCATTGTTTTGATTTCACAGAGAACTTTAGTAAAGAATGTGCTAACGAGCAAGTCGTATGACATCTTTATTGACGTACCTATGTCCATCCTTACGTCAATCCCGGCACCTTTAAGGTATAAATATTGCCGACCTTGCCCTATGCAAACACACGCGTGGTGACAAGACGGAGCAGCCACCCTTGCCGAAGCCAAGAGCAGAAGCAGACCCCGCAGGCAGCAGCCCCGCCTTCCTGACGCGCTGAGAGACGCGCTGCTATCTCAAGCCGAGAGACCCAGCACCGGCGCTTCCGGGTAGCCCTCGCAGGCAGCCTGGAATATCGAGAGCAGAGAAAGAGATACCATTCCTCATTCATCCTAAATTCCAGGTACAGAACTGAATAACCCCTCCTAGAGAATTCTTTAGTTATTCACTTGGCAAAAACAAACGTAACTTAAACTGTAACTTTCTATTCCCGCCCACGCATTAGACTTAGGTCAGGTACACGGGGTAGGCGTATTTAGAAACACCAGTTGAGTACGTTTAGTCAAATGTATATGTGTATGTAAATATATTTTAATCATTTTAAACATCATATGGCTCAGAAACCATATCAATGTTTTTACAGTATTATTTTATACTATTGCTTCTAATGTATGCACTTTACTTAACTATAAGTATCGCAATAATATCGATCCATTTCTCTTGTACGAGAAAAGAGACTGATCAATAAATAACACCTTTTATTGAACACGCCCGTCTCTTCCTTTTCTCTACATTCTGATGAGACTAAGAATGCACGTACTGACTGAGTAAAATAATTGCCTTGTGCTCACACGACTCTCGAGATTGACTCTTGATTAGGGGAGAGCAAAGTTGTCATGTTCTATGGTTGTCAGAAACTAAATCCCTTCTTGTCTAATCAGGGAAGTTAATCCTTCCTTGAACATTCGAGAAAGTTTCTAGCGAACTCTGAGCTTAGCTGGCAAACCCAAAAATTAAGTCTAGTATCGACAGTAGTAGACCTAGTTAACGTCTGGCCTAGGCCTTTACTGCTGTAGGTACTATTCCAATGCGCAGAGCCTATTGGGAAAATAGGAACTACACTACAATTGAGGGGAGCCACTAGTCAGTATGTGTTCCACCAATCTCATATCCCGGAAGTTCACAATTATACAGTTGCCCACCAGATCTTTACATTTCCTGCCAATCCAGTTCACCCTTCTAACGTTCATAATTTCTCCACTTTTATTCCCTACCAGCGGTCTGTTTTTGTTCAACCACGCTATTGTCTTAATTTTAAGCTTGGGGTAGGACTCTTTCTGCTCAGGTTTTAATTCTGGAACCCCCCGAGTACCACTACATAGGGGCACGCCTCTGGTGGTAAATCTATACTAGGTAGGGGGTTTACTACTCTTGAGTTGATTTCACGACTTATGTGTTGTGCCAATTTTCCCTTTTGCACTTGTGCTATTAACGTGCTCAGCCCCCTTTCTGTGACGCTGGACCCTCTGCCCTGGCATGATGCAGCATTCGTAGGTATGGAAGAATCAATAGATGTTATATCATGCACTACAGTATGTTGATTACTGGCAGTGCGATCAATTAATGTGGCAGGCTGGATGACTGGGCTAGTAACTGTTATAGAAGTGCTACCGTTGACACTTCCCCTCTTGTTTAGCTCATTTATGATGTTATCCAGGCTACTAACTATGGGTTTAATCTGGCTCACCATGAATAGTTCTAGGGAGTTTTGTAGGTTTGTGACCACCTCAGCCATCCAAGATGGAGAACCATCTGATGGATCGCTAAAGCCTCAGTATCCTCTTCCTCAATGAGTCTCTTTTGTGGAATTAGTGACCGGGATTTAGATTTCTTAGGGTTTAGGTTCTTCTGACAGGATCTTCTCTTCTTACTATTAGATACTTTCTCGTCTGACAGGGCTATCCCCTCAACTGTACTAGTGGCTGGCTGTGCGCAAGGAATGTCCTAGGTAAGGAACTCTGGACCATTATGTGGGGAAATGACTATTGACTCATCAATAAGTGAGGCTGACAGTTGATGGGGTTATCGACAGTCTTCTCTCTGTGCGCTCTATTTCATTATTAATTTTCCGCAGCATTAAATCTATCGCAGTGGGCTGTATACTGAAAGGGGGCAATGTATTAGAGTCTTGTACAATTACCTTGGGAGTCAAAGGTATATTTGGTTTAACTTTCGTGGTACGTGTATCTACTTTGGGAGCCATGCTAAACCAAATAAAAAGTCCAATAAAACAGCTGCACCAAGTCCCGAATGATGGCACCTGTACTCAGCCTAGTAAGCCCCCCTTAATCTTTCTTTTTATGGCTTACTGTTTTTGTTGGCCCAATGTTCGAATCGGTAAGCCTTCTGCTCCTTCTCCTCGCCAGTTTATAGCACTCCAATAAGTGATCCAGAAGAAACAGGCAGACCCCCCAGGATATAGCGGTATGGATTAGCAAATTTAATAGCACAAATATGGAAATTTAGCGGCACAAATATGGAAAATTAGCGGCATTTTTGCAGCACTTTATTTTACTCCTAATCATTCATTTTCAGCCTTATATCAATGGAAACTGTTTTAGCAGAGTATTCCGCTTTGAAATAGGCAACCTGGGATATGGAACAGAGGAAGCAGCCCACAGGTGAAGGCTGATATCCCTTGGAAATACAATCCTCCATTTGCTTTAGTATAGGTTCTGAGAAGCCCATCAAAGATGGCCTGGTAGCATCCCATAGGAAATGGCATTCCAGGACCTACCTTAGTGAAATTAAATATTTGCCTAAGATCACACAATTTCAGCATGGAAGCCACGATTTTATCAAAATGTTCTGGGTTCACTCTGTACAAACCAGCAAGTAAGTTGGTATCTATGTGTCTTTCCTTATGTTAAGACTTTGTTTTTAGTTTTAACCTCCTAGTGCATTCTTCTGTAGTTTTTTAAATTATAGCTCCAACTTGACCCAAAGGTATTGAAGCTCTTCACATATGCACCAGTCACACTACACAATTACAACACAAACACATGCATTGTTTATAGGCATAGGGAGATTAAGTGACTTGCCCAGAATCACAGGATGACAAGCCACAATTTCCAAGTGTTTTAAAGCAAATCTAACTCAGCAACTGTCTAAACTGGTTAACATCCTGGAAGATATGCTCTCTGCCCTGTCTGCCACACAGGGAGGTCTAATACCTCCTCTGACACAAGTACTTCCAGCACACATGCCCCTATTCCTCCTTGTACCTCCATTCCAACCTATGACCTCATTCCGCCACCTGACCCCACTGAAAGTACTCAAACTGTCCCAAGTCCACCCGATGTCTTCTGGTGACCCAATTCCTCCACCTCTTTCAACTATTCCGCATCTCCCTAAATTATCCGAAACCCCTAAACCTCACCATTTCTATAAACATTCCTACCCAGTAGCCAGGCTATGCCCCCATAAAAGTCTTCAAATCCCCAGCCAGGCCCAAAAAGTGGGACTTTCATCTGCTCTAAGTGTATATAATGCCCTAAGAGGGGGCATTAATACAAAGGTGTGCACAACGGAATGGGCTCTGTTCCCCTTATTCCTACATCAATTGTATGCAAGTAGTTCACACGTGCCACAAACTGAATCACCTCCAGATTAGCAAGTGACAATCATGCCCCTAACAGACTGTTAGATTCTACGTTTCCATGTACCTGGTCCCTTGATCGGATTTTGTTTGCACTACTTGCAGCTGCATGATATATGCATACACAACCACACACACACACATAACCCCCCCCCCCACACACACACACACACTTTCTCTCTCTTTCTTCCACTTTGTACTAAATCTCGGCTCCCATCTTTTGGGTCTTTGAGTCTTAGAAGTCCCTACTTGTAAACATTCTTCACAAGGCAGGGCAAGTGGGGGACCTGGTAACTTTTCAAAACAGTTTTAAGGTAACAAATCGAAAGCTTTCCGTTTCCTTTGTCAAAAGCTTCTCAATTAATTTTTAATACGTTGTTCAAGGAAGCATGTGGGTTTTAATTAGGAATGTTTATATTAACCCGTCTCTAGAACAGAGAGCCATTGGTTGATTAACTGTCCAGCCTGGTTGTCTACCTATTTCAACAATTTGCCTCTTCAGATTTTATCATAATGGGCAATTTTAATTTAATTTTATAACAAAATACGCCCTTGCTCATGGATGTGCTGCTTCTGTTAACTTACTCTGTGGCAGGTCGTTTGTCATGTGTAGCATATATGTGGGCTTGCTTCTGATTACAGCTGGAGCAACATGTTATAACATCAAACACGAGACAGATTTTTGTTCAGCGCACATCGTGAACAATTTGAAGGTCCTCATATGTGACAATGCAATGTATTCCCGTAGATGGTTTTTAATTGGTAGCGGCAAGACTGTTGCTAGTGCTCTGCTGTGACTTTCTCATGTAGTCATTTACGTTACGGGGTTCCCCAGGGCTCTTGCAGCCTACCATGCCAAAATGGTTCACATACATTTTATCAAAACCGCTGTAATGATTATTCACAGGAAACACACTGGCTGAGGCAGTGTGAGAGACTTGCTAGCACGTTGTGCACCTATGATATCTGCATTATCGGTTCTAGACATGGAAACAGCATTAGTGCAGCAGGTAGAGTGGCACAGTGTACCTGGTGCGTTGGTGTGTAAACAGCCCTCTGCACAGAAACATGGCAATCTTTCATTTGCAAACCATATGGTGTGATTCATATTCCTGCTTGCATTGGGGCCCATGGATTTGCCTCTGGTTTGACCTCCTTGCAGGTGGATTAACCAAAACAATGTTTTTTTTGTAAACTTTATTTAAATTTTAAATCAACTGTACAGCGAATGATGACTTGAAATTCACTACAACAAGGGGTGGTGATGGACAGAGTCTCTGAATTAAGCAGAGTACTCTCACCCAGTCAAGAGATCAGGGCTAGATTCAACACCGTTTTTTAGATCATTGCACCATCCCAGTTTCAGAACCTGGCTGTATGCAAATTAGTCTGTCCCTGGCCCAGTGCATCATGGGAACAGGGCAGACCAGACTACAAAAGCCAATTCTTACACTGGGAAGGAAACAAGCTTCCGGGGACCGGTTTCTGGCATTTCAGCCGTCTTCGGCCCGGCTTGCTTGAATCCGGATGGTGCAATGAGCAAGGGACTCACATCTGAGTATACCCTTCCACGCTTAGGGTGGACAAAATTATTTACAACAAGGGGTGGTGATGGACAGAGTCTCTGAATTAAGCAGAGTACTCTCACCCAGTCAAGAGATCAGGGCTAGATCCAACACCGTTTTTTAGCTCATTGCACCATCCCAGTTTCAGAACCTGGCTGTATGCAAATTAGTCTGTCCCTGGCCCAGTGCATCATGGGAACAGCGCAGACCAGACTACAAAAGCCAATTCTTACACTGGGAAGGAAACAAGCTTCCGGGGACCGGTTTCTGGCATTTCAGCCGTCTTCGGCCCGGCTTGCTTGAATCCGGATGGTGCAATGAGCAAGGGACTCACATCTGAGTATACCCTTCCACGCTTAGGGTGGACAAAATTATTTACAACAAGGGGTGGTGATGGACAGAGTATTCTGCTTAATTCAGAGACTCTGTCCCTCACCACCCCTTGTTGTAAATAATTTTGTCCACCCTAAGCGTGGAAGGGTATACTCAGACATGAGTCCCTTGCTCATTGCACCATCAGGATTCAAGCAAGCCGGGCCGAAGACGGCTGTAATGCCAGAAACCGGTCCCCGGAAGCTTGTTTCCTTCCCAGGGAAAGAATTGGCTTTTGTAGTTTGGTTTGCCCTGTTCCCATCATGCACTGGGACAGGAACAGACTAATTTGCATACAGCCAGGTTCTGAAACTGGGATGGTGCAATGAGCTAAAAAACGGTGTTGGATCTAGCCCTGATCTCTTGACTGGGTGAGAGTATTCTGCTTAATTCAGAGACTCTGTCCCTCACCACCCCTTGTTGAAATTCACTGGCATGACATACAGCAAGTAAATACAATTAGTGTAGACAAATTTATGACAGCCTAAAAGGCAGAGCTACAAGAATGCGAACAAGGAATACTACAGCATCAACTAACCGCACATGCATTCTCCAATTACATCGTCCGTAGTGATATTACTCCCCAAAGGTGAGTAGGGACACTGTTTCTGACAAGGTCACACATATTGAGCACTGCATGAGATCTCACGGGTCATAAAGCAACTCACACGCTGAGCAAGTATAACAGTCTTCCTTGCCTGCCAAGAACCCACTCATAAAGTAGCAACATCTTCCTCTTCCATTCCATTGTTTCACCCCTTTTAAGCGCCCCTGCAGCTCCACTCTGCCTATTCCTTAACGATTCAGCCCCCCCGAAATGTTTCCTTAGCCCCCTCCCCCCAAAATGTGGCTCTAGTTGCGCCTCTGCTCCCCAATGACCCCTCCTAAACCTTTTCCCTGCATTCCTTTAGTTCAATTACATGAGCACTTTTGTAAAAATCGCGGACTTTTTACAAAAGTGCCGATTTCGCGGGCACTTTCGTAAAAATGGTGCCATTTTTACAAAAGTACCGATTTCGCAGTTTGCCGCGAAATCGCGAAATCCTGGAGGGTCTGAACAGGGTCCCAGAGAGCAAAGGGGGTGACCCGTCCCGTCCTCCTCCGTCCTCGGATTTGGCCACAGACGGCCCGCCCTTTGCCCGGGCTTAGCCTGGCGCCGCCCGCGCGTGTGAGGAGCCTCTTCTCTTTTAAGCGCCTCCGAGCGCGATAGTGGGCGGAAGTGGGCGGTGTAGCCGCTAAGCAGCCTGGAAGCTGTAGTCTCCCCCCTCTGCAGCCGAGCGGTGATTGTGGTTGCGACGGCAGGGGAGACCAACAGCGTGAGGTCCCCAGGTGTGGCAAGCTCTGCTGATGCTGGTAAGTTTCGGGTTAGCCCCAAAGTCCAGATATGTCCCCCACTCCACCGAAGGAGCCTCTTCTCTTTTAAGCGCCTCCGGGCGCGATAGTGGGCGGAAGTGGGCGGTGTAGCTGCTAAGCAGCCTGGGAGCTGTAGTCTCCCCCCTCTGCGGCAGCGCGGTGATTGTGGCTGCGGTGGCAGGGGAGACCAACAGCGTGAGGTCCCCAGGTGCGGCAAGCTCTGCTGATGCTGGTAAGTTTCGGGTTGGCCCCAAAGTCCAGATATGTCCCCCGCTCCACCAAAGGACCCTCTTCTCTTTTAAGCGCCTCCGAGTGCGATAGTGGGCAGAAGTGGGCGGTGTAGCCGCTAAGCAGCCTGGGAGCTGTAGTCTCCCCCCTCTGCGGCCGAACGGTGATTGGGGCTGCGGCGGCAGGGGAGACCAACAGCGTGAGGTCCCCAGGTGCGGCAAGCTCCGCTGATGCTGGTAAGTTTCAGGTTGGCCCCAAAGTCCAGATATGTCCCCCCGCTCCACCGAAGGAGCTTCTTCTCTTTTAAGCGCCTCAGGGCGCGATAGAGGGCGGAAGTGGGCGGTGTAGCCGCTAAGCAGCCTGGGAGCTGTAGTTTCCCCCCTCTGCGGCCGAGCGATGATTGTGGCTGCGGTGGCAGGGAAGACCAACAGCGTGAGGTCCCCAGGTGCGGCAAGCTCTGCTGATGCTGGTAAGTTTCGGGTTGGCCCCAAAGTCCAGATATGTCCCCCGCTCCACCGAAGGAGCCTCTTCTCTTTTAAGCGCCTCCGGGCGCGATAGTGGGCGGTGTAGCCGCTAAGCAGCCTGGGAGCTGTAGTCTCTCCCCTCTGTGGCTGCGCGGTGATTGTGGCTGCGGCGGCAGGGGAGACCAACAGCGTGAGGTCCCCAGGTGCGGCAAGCTCTGCTGATGCTGGTAAGTTTCGGGTTGGCCCCAAAGTCCAGATATGTCCCCCGCTCCACCAAAGGACCCTCTTCTCTTTTAAGCGCCTCCGAGTGCGATAGTGGGCAGAAGTGGGCGGTGTAGCCGCTAAGCAGCCTGGGAGCTGTAGTCTCCCCCCTCTGCGGCCGAACGGTGATTGGGGCTGCGGCGGCAGGGGAGACCAACAGCGTGAGGTCCCCAGGTGCGGCAAGCTCCGCTGATGCTGGTAAGTTTCAGGTTGGCCCCAAAGTCCAGATATGTCCCCCCGCTCCACCGAAGGAGCTTCTTCTCTTTTAAGCGCCTCAGGGCGCGATAGAGGGCGGAAGTGGGCGGTGTAGCCGCTAAGCAGCCTGGGAGCTGTAGTTTCCCCCCTCTGCGGCCGAGCGATGATTGTGGCTGCGGTGGCAGGGAAGACCAACAGCGTGAGGTCCCCAGGTGCGGCAAGCTCTGCTGATGCTGGTAAGTTTCGGGTTGGCCCCAAAGTCCAGATATGTCCCCCGCTCCACCGAAGGAGCCTCTTCTCTTTTAAGCGCCTCCGGGCGCGATAGTGGGCGGTGTAGCCGCTAAGCAGCCTGGGAGCTGTAGTCTCTCCCCTCTGTGGCTGCGCGGTGATTGTGGCTGCGGCGGCAGGGGAGACCAACAGCGTGAGGTCCCCAGGTGCGGCAAGCTCTGCTGATGCTGGTAAGTTTCGGGTTGGCCCCAAAGTCCAGATATGTCCCCCGCTCCACCGAAGGAGCCTCTTCTCTTTTAAGCGCCTCCGGGCGCGATAGTGGGCGGAAATGGGCGGTGTAGCTGCTAAGCAGCCTGGGAGCTGTAGTCTCCCCCCTCTGCGGCAGCGCGGTGATTGTGGCTGCGGCGGCAGGGGAGACCAACAGCGTGAGGTCCCCAGGTGCAGCAAGCTCTGCTGATGCTGGTAAGTTTCGGGTTGGCCCCAAAGTCCAGATATGTCACTCAATGGAGGGCGGGCAGAGACGACACTCAATGGAGGGCGGGCAAGTCGACAAGGTGGAAGAAGGTCTAATGATGTGAAGTTTCCCATCCTTATGAGGCAAAACTTGATTTTGCTGTGCATGGAGTTGTCAGTGATATATTTTTGCACCTCTCTTTTGTTATAACTTCTCAGTATGAGGTGTTTGTGCTTTCTGGCCATGAGGGCTCTACGCTCCTGTTCCAATGATTCTTTGTGAAGTAGTTTATTTAACGCTATTTTGAAATTCCGAATACAGTATTTGTCATTCCATAGAGCTGTGGTGGTTTTGAGTTTCAGTGCTTCACAAAAGCCAATGTTCCAGTGATTTTGGGGATCCAGATTGTTCATTGAAGATACTTCCAGCCAGATTACATTTTCCAGTGTGCCTACTTTCGCTGCACGAGCTGAATGTAGTTATTTTAGACTGCAGGCCATCTGTGCCGGAACTTGATTGTATAGCATACATTCCAGTCGATCTGGGCTGCAGAGGAGTGTTGTAGAAGTTTCACAGTGTTCTGAAAAACAGTTTCTGGGATTTATTTAGAAAAGTGCCCAATTTGCCGGGGAAAGCTTCTGAGCTACATTCCAATGTAGAGATGAGTTTAGTTTTTACTATCTTCAATAAAGACTCTATGGAAGGCTGCTTTATTTGATTAAAGATAGTTTTGAATGCACATTTTAGTGATGCGACCTTCGAATTTAAGGAGATCTTGTGAGTTTGACGATCCCCGCCCCCCCCTTATCGTCTAGCCAGCATCCATGATACTTGTAATTGAGGGCTCTGGACAAGCAGCTTTTGTGTAAATGCCATGCTCCAAGTTTGTTCCTTTTCCTCCCTTTTCCACTCACATTAGTCTTTTCAAAATTCACGGTCATGCCATTTGTGGAGCTGTGTTTGTATAAGACATTGATCAGCCTTTGTAGCCCCCTTGGTGTATTTGGCTTAAGAGGTCAACGTAATCGGCGTAGAGCAGGAAAGTGATAGGTTAATTTCCCAACTTTGGTGCATCGCTGACTACTGAGTCCAGTTCTGGGACAAAGCCACTCATTAATAAGTTGAAAAGTGCTGGGGCTAAAACACACCCTTGTTTAACTCCTTCCTCTATTTTGAGCTTGTCAGACACTGTTGTCTAGTTTTATTCTGGCCAGTGTTTTGGAATAGAGTCGTTGGATGCCTCGGAGTAGTGGTTTAGGGATGTCTCAGGTTTTAAGATTTGACCACAGGAGTTCCAGTGGGATGTGGTCGAAAGCATAGCTGTAATCTGCAAAACAGCAATAGAGTAGTTGTTTTTGACCTATCTGTTTTGCCGCTAGCATCCTAATTGCCACTTAAGGGTCGGCGGGGCCCAGCTTGGGCCTGAAGCCAGTGTGAATGAATGGGATCAGGTATTTTTGAGCTTTCCCATGCTTCCAGGACTTCTGACGTCTAAGAGGGCAATAAGACAGTGGCTCTCGGGATTCGCCACTGAGCATTTTTTTGTAAATAGGGTGCAAAATTGCTGCTTGCCAGGATGGTGGAAAAGTGTGTCTGGGCTGAGGCAAGTTCTAAACAGCCTTTCCATCAGTTGTGACTAGAACTCAATATCCAATTTATAAACTGCAGAGGAGATGCCATTTGATCCATGGGCACCATCAGCTGCAAGGGTTTACTTAGGCAATTACGGAGACTTGTCCCTCTCCTCTCCACCCCTGTCTTACAATCAATTGTCTCAGCCACGGTCATTTCTCGGTTGGACTACGGGAATGCCCTTTACTTGGGCATCCCACAGAAGCTTCTGAGGAGATTACAGGTTGTACAGAATGATGCGGCCAGGTTAATTTTTAGTCTCCCTAGGTGCACGCGAGCCATCCCCCTACTTCACAAACTGCACTGGCTGCCTATTGAACAGCGTGTGCAATTTAAGAGCCTGTGTATAGCCCACAAGGCTATGTATGGGGATGCACCAAAATACATAAAAGACAGAGTGGAAAAGTACGTGCCTGGCCGGGTGCTATGTTCTTTGGAGGCTTGTAGGCTAGTCTCATCCAGGTACAACTTCATGACTAAAGGGGGCAGAGCGTTCTCGGTCCTCCTTCCACGGATCTGGAACGATTTACCTGAGAGCCAGCGCAAGGAACCGGCCCTGCTCCCCTTTAGAAAGCTGTTAAAAACACATTTGTTTAGAGTGACATTGACATCTGTCTAATGCTCCGTCCTTGCAGACATGCAGTGAACTGCTCCTTCTCTGAAGCGCTTAGAGACCAATGGTGATTTGCGCTATATAAAAATAAAATAAAATAACATAACAGCTCTGCTCTTTTTGATTAAGGTGGCAATTTTTTTATCCATGAATGTTAATGCCAATTGACGTGTTTGTTCTTTGGTGGCCTCGAGGTTACCTATGGTTTGGCAAATTTTTATGTGAGAGTCAGGTACGTTGGGACAAATGGATTTGGCCTGATATAGGGTGCTAATGTGTAGGGGCCAGTGAAACACCATGATGTTGTTTCCATCGTGTTTGACTGGATCATTTTTGCTGTTTAGTCAGTTTATTATGAACCAAAATTCTCTTTTTCGCTTTGTCAGATGTGTTGTTTATACATCTTGCGAAAGTTGTTGACTTCTGTGGTTCTGAAAAATATGGATCCGTAATAGTACCGGACTCGAGAATAAAAACTTCGTCGAAATAGGACGAATTTGGTATCAAAAGACCGAGAATGACGAGTACATCAAGTACATGTATTTTTCGGCATATTCGAGTGACGATTTCACCTCGAAATCGTCATTTGCCTTCTAAACCCTTAGCTGCATGTTGCCCTCTACATAGGCCTTAATCCAGTTGAATTTGATTCCACAAGGACACATACTCCTTAATCGACTTCTCTCTGACCCCAGTACAAGTTAGAACCATTGCCCCAGGCCGAGCTCGTTAGGTCAGTTCCCTCCCAGTGGCCGAGCAAGATAGCATCTAAGCCCAACCAGCCATAAAACCATTTCAGCACGCACACCTGCCATATCTCGCTCACATCTTTCTCCACTCCTTCCTTCACTTGCTTTATGATGGGGAGGTGACCGTTTTTATTAGGGGTCCAGCGATATCTGATGAAATGTTGGGCCTTGCCGGATGATTTGTTATGAGCAGCACGACGTGAAATATGTACATGTCATCATGACTCTGCTTTTCTTTTGTAAACAGTAACCATAAATGAAATACCACGAATCCAAGGAATGTATTGCTCAAGGCTGAATATTAGGTATAAGAAGAGAAGCCTGACTTTGTGAAAGTGTGCAGTCTCCTGAATATACTTGTATCGTACTTCTAGGACCCTGTCACCTTGGTTGCAGCCAATAAACGAATCTTTGACTTCACCTGGAAGACTCTGAAGTTTCTGTAGGTCTGACTCAGGAGAACCCGAGGTCTCTGGTGTGTTGATCCCCTGGCACCGCTGGGTTACCGGTTCGGTACCGGTTCTTAAAAACCCAGTACCTCATTTGGCGCCCAGCGTTTGGGGTGATTCCAGTGGTACCAATCAGCCTGAAGATCGTGAGGAGCTTCGTGTGAAAATTCCGGAGGAGGGCCCACCACCTCATCGACCCCTGCATGTCGACGTGGTCCGAAGGTCTTTACTACGAGGTTCCCCGCTTCTCGACGGCTACAAGGACTGCTGCCCTGGCTATCGCCCTGATGTTGGACCCTTGAAATTTTCGGTAGAGCGAAACGCTGAGACGAGTCTTCTGGTGAAGCCATCGATATTTTTCAGTTAAGTATAAGTGGAGCGTCTCCCAGTCCTTAGTTGGACTTACTTTGTGGTATCTTGGAGATACATAAAGGTTTTTATTGGTTCTTGCAAGCACCATAACCGAAGGACTCGTGTTTTCACGAGCGATATCGTAATCGATAACTCCTTTGAAGTTTTGGAACTAGACTAGAGAGAAAGGATGCCTAGTCTTAGACTCGGGAATCTGTTTTGTCTTGGTAGTAATAATAAGGACTCCCGATTGGAGGACTCATGTCCGGTTCCTCCAGTTGGAACTCCGACTTACGAGCTGTACGTTAAACATGGGGTAGGCCCCATCGTTTACAACGAGGTATGGATTAAATACACTAGGAAAGATGGTGTTTTAAAATGGCCCCAATATGGTAGCTTTGATTCTGAAATTTTAGACAACCTTGAAGTTAAGCTCTTCAAAAAGAAAGCCCGGCCGGCGATGTTTGACTCTTTCCGCATATGGCGCAAAGAAGCCAAACAAAAAGAAATTAAATTAGCTAAGAGAAATAAGAGAGAAGGGGGACTTTCAGTAATGCAAGCTGCCGTGCAGTTTAAAGATAATGAGGAAGAGCAGATAAATGAGCAATTGCACAGGCAACGTAAAATGGCAATAGATAAGTGCTATCCAGTTTTGCCGTCTCTTCAGCAAGGGACAGCAAAAGAGCGTGAAAAAGACCAATTAATGTCGCAATTGTTAACTTCGCCACCCCCCTATGCGCAGAATGCTACAGCACCCCCGCAACCTTTTGTTGCACAAGCTGCGCCTCTGGCTCTTCCACAGCACTCACCAGCTGTTCTTCAGCTGGCTCCTACTTCTTCGGTGCAGCCTCCTCCAGGCCCACCGACCACTTCTGCTTCATCTATGTCTTCTACGATTTTGCCTACTGTACTTTCTACAACTCCTAATGCCCCTTCTATGATTTTGCCTAGTACCACATCTATTATTCCTCATACCTCTTCTACCATCTCTGCACCCGCCTCATCTCACCCCGTTCTTTCATCTGTTTGTTCTTCCGTTTCACCTTCCCTTCGGCAGAAAATGGCCAGCACTGTTACTAATCTTCTTTTACCGCTTTTCGGGTCGCCTGCTACGACCCCTAACATAGGAAGAAGACAGTTGCGAAGTCAACTGCCCGATTATCAAGAGAGAGATTCCCTGAATAGTTTAGCTCGGAAATGGGTCATGGACACTGCAAAATATGATTTACAGTCTGTCATGGAAGTTTTTCCTCAATGGGAAACAGCGACACAGAGATATGTGTTCGAACAGATGTGTGTTTTTCTTTGCGAGGATTTAGAAGACAATGATCAGGATTGCCTCCCACAAGAGATGTGTCGTATAAGGTTTAAGTTTAGTCTGGGTATGATTGTAGGTCCCGATGTGGAAGAAGCAGTTGAAATGCTATTATCATATCGAAGTAAGGGAAGTAGTTCTGGGTCACCATCGGAATCCAGTGCATCTAGTAGGAAAAAGGCATGACAATACCCTATGAGAGAAGTTCCCCCACAATGGAGAGAGGGTGACGCGACAGCTGTCCCACCTGTCCTGCCCCACTTTCACCGCGTATGGGTACATGTTCCATGGAAGCGAGCTGAAGTTTTAGCACTCAAACAAACACTACCAGATCCGCGTAAAAATCCTGCAGGGTACTATAAAGAATTGTTGCAAACTGCTGGATCATGTATAATGAATTTGGCCGATATCGATATGTTATTCGGGAACGTTGTTCCACAGCCTTTATGAGGAAAAATTCGTCATGTAGATCATGACCAGGAATTAGGTGACACGTGGGCTAATATTACTGCTGCAGATGCACGACAAGTTGGTGGTGCCAAGCCTGAGCCTCTGATAGCGGAACTACCTGGTAGAATAGTAGATTACATGAAAACGATAATGCCTGCAATACGCGTAAATTGGGATAAGTTATCTGCATGCAAGCAAAAGAAAGAAGAAACTGTTTCAGATTTCTTCACCAGATTTGAAGAAACATTCATTGACCACAGCGGTCAAGATATGACCACAGAAGGTGGCCAGAGATTGTTTGTCGATAAATTTGTCCACAATCTGCTTCCAGATTTGTGTAGGAAATTAAAAGATTCGGAAAGTTCTTGGGCAGTCTCATCTTCAGCCCAGATATTAGCTACCGCACAGTACTACGAGAATAGAGACAAGGATGAGAAAGATAAAGTAGAGAAGAAAACTAGAGAACTGAAAACGAAGGTTTTGCTACAGCAAGCCTATCCTCCACGTGGTGGTGGTAATAAAAATAATAATGGTCCGAATCACTACCAGAACACTTTTCAGCAGCCTCAGAGGAACTTGCAGAGATTCGATTACAATCAAAACCGCGTAGGTCCCAACCAGTGTTTATACTGCAAACAAGAGGGTCATTACAAATATGACTGTCCTGCCCTGCCGCAACGTACAAATGAATTTTCTGGCGTAAGAGGTCGTGGTAGTCAGCAAGCGCCTAGAGGTAGAGGGCGTGGAAACACCCCTCAGGACGCACGTCCCCTTCCACCACAAAACTCTATGAACAGGTTTGACCAGCAAAATAACGTATCTGACAGGACAGCTCAATACTACGTTGATGAGTATTACACAGAAAATGAGCAGTGGGAGAATAATGATTGCTAGGACAGCCTTAGACAAGGAGAGGGAGTTGTTTCAGTTCCAGTAGATCAGAGTGGACCTTACGTTGAGGTGATTACATCGGGTGTGTCAGAACCTTTTCTGTTGGATACTGGTGCTACAAAGAGTTCTATTATGCACTCCAAACTCCCTGGCGCACCTTTGTCTGGCGAAATGAACGTTTCCGTAGGTTTTTCTGGCGCCCCGGTTAGAAATCCGATTTCTGACCCTTTATCTCTTTCTGTTGGTCCTTGTGAATTCGAAGCACCCCTTATTTTGACAACAGGTTGTGGTGAAAATTTGCTAGGATTAGATTTGCTAAAAAGATTGTATGCGACTTTGTACTGTTCTCCCTCAGGAGTACAACTGACTTTAGGTAAGAAAGTGGTTTCTCCCATGTATTTGTCGAGAAATACGCTTCCAGCAGAATTGGCACTTCTTCCGGATATTCTTTGGGCTACTGGTCCGAATGATGTAGGTCTTTTAGAAATTCCACCGTATGTTGTAACATTGAAACCGAATGTCAAAATGCCACGAATTCCCCAATACAGAATATCCAATGAGGGCGAAAAAGCTTTGCTAGCGATTGTTTACGAGTTAATTGAGAAAGACGTAATTGAAGAAACACGAGGCAATGTTTGCAATAGTCCTGTTCTGCCTGTTTTAAAACGAACTGACCCTTCCCAGCCACCTGTGTATAGATTCGTGATTGATCTTAGGGAAGTAAATAAGATAGTGGTGCCACAATTCCCAGTTGTCCCCGACATTACAACATTATTGACTATGATTCCAGCCTCTGCATCCTGGTTTTCGGTGATTGACCTGAAGAATGCTTTCTTCAGTATCCCGATTGCTGAGGAAAGCAGGGATATTTTTTCCTTTAGCTTAGGTGGTCGCAGTTTCCGCTTTAAACGCGCTCCTCAAGGCTACTGTGAAAGCCCCTCAATATACAGTCAAGCTCTGAAAAGTCAGCTCGACGCAATGGTTTTGCCCAAAGGTTCCACTCTCGTACAGTACGTGGACGATTTGCTCATAGCTGCGGATACTGAGAAAATATGTAAAATGGCCACGTTGGCACTACTGCGTCATCTATGTGATCTACATCACAAGGTGTCACTTTCCAAGCTCCAATATTGCCGACAAGAAGTGACCTACTTAGGTCATCTCTTATCGAAGGAGGGAAGGAAACTGACCCCAGAAAGAATTCAGGCAATAGCGAAATTGAATGTGCCAAGAACGCAGAGAGAAGTACGCGCTTTCTTGGGCATTACATCGTACTGTAGACAGTGGATTCCAAATTTTTCGTTATTAGCCAAACCCATATTGGCACTAACGTGTACAAATACACCCAATCCCATTCCTTGGTCTGATGAGTGTCAGAAAAGTTTTCTCGAATTACGCACAGCATTATGTTCGGCCCCTGTGTTAGGTAACCCCAACTACAGTAAACCTTTCACATTATACGTCCACGAGAAGGAGGGCTGTGCATTGTCTGTGCTGACTCAGTTATACGGAGATAGACAACGGCCATGCGCCTATTTTTCGTCAACTTTGGATCCGGTAGCACGAGCATTGCCAAGTTGTCTAAGGGCCACAGCAGCAGCAGCTGTTTCTATTCGACAGTCTGCAGGTCTAGTAATGAATAATACACTAATCGTGATGGTCCCGCATGCAGTAGACACATTGTTAAATAGGACCAAGACACAGCATTTAACTAGTGCTCGACTGTCCAGTTATGAATTGACGCTACTAGCGAGCCATGTGCACATCAAAAGGTGCAGTACCCTGAACATAGCCACATTGTTACCAATTGCTGAGGAATCGGATGCTTCAGAACAGCACGATTGTTTCCTCAGAACGGAGGAAGAGACGAAAGGGAGAGTTGACCTATTCGATACTCCTCTCGCCGAATGTGATGGTACATTATGGGTGGATGGTTCATGGTTTAAGCTCCCAAATGGTAACGTGACTACAGCATATGCTGTCACAACTTTGCACACCATCGTTGAAACCGCGCGAATACCACATGGTTCAGCTCAAGCCGCTGAACTCGTGGCATTAACGAGAGCATGTGTGTTATCCAAAGGAATGAGAGTGACTGTCTATACCGACAGTCAGTATGCTTTTGGAGTGGCTCACAGTTTTGGACGATTGTGGAGAGAACGTGGGTTCCTGACTTCGCATGGAGCTAAGATTCAGCATGGTCAGTTGGTGAATGAGCTTCTTGAATCACTGACGTTGCCCCTGAAAGTAGCGATCGTAAAATGTAGTGCACACAAGAAAGTGATTGATGATGTTGGTCGTGGAAATGCATTTGCTGATGAAACTGCTAAGGATACGGCGAAGAATATGATGAGCCGAATGTATGTTGCGAGCCCAGAAAGATGGACTGGTGATGTTGGAATATGTGAAGACACGATAGAAAGTGTGAAGTCCATCCAAGCTGAGGCCACGGAGAAAGAGTTAAGCATGTGGAGAGAAAGTACCGGGAGAATGGATGCAAATGGTTGTTGGATTGAATCGACAGAGCAACAGAGATGGTTGTTACCCGATGCATATGTGCCTGCAGTGGTTACAATGGCTCATGGGATGGCCCATATCAGCGCGAAAGGGATTTGCGACTTGTTGGCCCCAGTGTGGAAGAATTCAGGGATTCCCAAGTGTGCAGAGAACGTGGTCAAGAATTGCATGGTATGTCTGAAGCACAATCCTGGTAGGGGAACCCCAACTCCAGCTGGTCATTTTGCACCTCCTACGTATCCGTTCGAGGTTTTGCAGCTAGATTTCATACACATGGAGAGGTGCAACAACTTAAAATATGTGCTTGTGGTTGTTTGCGCCTTCTCAAGGTGGGTAGAAGCCTATCCCCTAAGGGACAATACCGCCTTGTCCACAGCGAAAGCCCTTGTGAAAGAGTTCTTCCCCAGATTCGGAATGCCTAGAATGGTCTGGTCGGACAACGGAAGTGAATTTGTGGGTTGTGTGATGAAACGAGTGTGTGAAGGGCTAGGCATTAGTCAGAAGTTCCACGCTGCAAATCACCCCCAATCAGCTGGATTAGTGGAATGTTACAATGGCACGCTTAAACTTAAATTGGCCAAAATCCAAGCGAGCACAGGTCTTAAATGGCCTGACGCTCTACCCTTAGCACTCCTATCCACCAGAATGACTGTGCATTCGCGAATGAAACTCAGCCCCTATGAAATAATCTTTGGTCGGCCAGCCAACATATGGGGAGTGCCTAGGCCCACGAAGTTTAGCGAGCTGCAACACCCCATTTTGCTTGACTATCTGTATGAATTGACGGCTAAATTGCGTGTTTTATATCAACAGGTCCACAACACCTTGCCTTCGATCTCTGAGACACCAGGTCACTCCATTGACCCTGGCTCCTGGGTGTTGGTCAAGAATTTCCAGAGGACAAGAAACGACCAGCCCAGATGGACCGGACCTCACCTCGTCCTCCTGTCTACAAGGTCGACCGTTAAAGTGGAGGGGAAGGCCAATTGGGTCCACGGGATCCATTGTAAGAAGATACCCTTCCCTCTGCCACATGATCAATGGGTCCGGACAGGAGGCACTGACTCAGAGCGCACAACTAATGAACGTGTAAAGGAAGCTAAACGTGATTGTGACAGTGAGAACATTTTTCAAGAAACTACGCCGCCATCAGAACAATTGAACTCTGTGGAACCTGAGCTACTATTTCCGGACCAGACAATAACCGGGAAAAGACGCTATAATTTGCGACCAAGAAAAACAGACTAAAAGTAAAAGTGATTTATTTTATGATCCGAGAGAAAAACCTGTGGACTAATAAAAAATAAGTTTTTTTCCCAAAATGCTATTTTTGAAAGTACAGATTCTCCCATCTAGGTAACTTGCTTATTTTTGTTTTTTTCGAACCGCCATCCGGGTTCCGCTGCTAGGGTCGCGGTTGATTAAAGACTTTTGGGTGCAGCTGACAACAATAGGTTGCTGGTTCCAGTTGGTCGAAGGGAGCCACCCTAGACTGATGGAAGCATCCCTTAGCAGAAACAACCTACCGCCGCGGGCAGCACCTTAGAGAGGATGGAGTTTCCTGATGTGGAGAGAACTGCCAAACAAATGAACTTTAAGCAGAGACTTTTGAAAGCAATGAGGAAGAAAATTTTTATAATAATGTGTATTTTTATGCTATTTAGCGTAATGGTGTTTTTAATAAGCTATGTTCTATTCTCTTTTCATGTGACATTCACGCCCACTACATCACCCATACCTCCCCCTACTGTTTCCTCTCATTCTTTCCACTCTTTGCCTGACCACGAATCAAATGGGAGATTAGAGTTCATTAATAACTCCTTCGTTCAGCTATTACACCAACACCAACTTGTAATGAACACAACCAACTGTTGGGTGTGTGGTCTCATGCCCCACACCACGGATAGAGGTATCCCCTATTTGGTCCTGCCATTTAGTCACAATGGGTCAGTATGGGCATATAGAACAATGTTCATATATGCACGAGAAATCCAACCCCTACGTTCGGTAAAAGACAACCTCAAGACTAGCGCCCTAGTCAAGGGTATAGTTGACATGATCAAGGTAGTAACTTCTTACGAAGATACCCCGGATGATGAGATACTTGCATATGTAGGTTGGAATGTGACCGGATATGGCACTACAGTAAGTGAGAAACAGCAAGCCAAGAGATCGTCCCCAATCTGGATCGTACCCCATCAAGGTCACCTGTGTCTGCAAGGTATTGGTAAGAATCCCAGAGCTCAGCTAGGGAAGAGTGTCTGTACAGAAACGTATGTTTTTGGATCTCAGACTTCCCCTGCCTTTTTAGCCGCAAAGGGTACTTATTTTATCTGCCATGATAGAGCCTATACATGGTTGCCCCCTGACTTCTCGGGCTCATGTTTTGTTTCATTCCTGTTACCTCCCACCTACACAGCAGCGGCGGATTACCATCGGACAAGGGTAGTTCGAGGTGTTTTGAGTAAAGAAGACACTGCGGGTCAAGAATTTGGTGACTTTGCAATGGGTGTTCTGCCGTTCTGGGGAGCCATGGTTAACAGCAGAAACATAAGGCAATTGACAAGGGTAGTTGAATCCACCGTGATTGAAACTGCTGGTGCCCTTAGTAACCTGACTGCTGAGCTCCAGTCGGATCGACTGATGACCCTTCAGAACCGGGTCGCTTTGGATGTAATACTTGCGGACCGGGGTGGAGTATGCAAATTGATCCAGTCTAGTTGTTGCATTTTCATTCCAGATAATGCTCCAACAGTGTACGGGGCCATCTCCAGACTACATAAGATTCCGAATCTATTCATGTGGATAAAGGAGATTGGTCATTAATGGGATGGTTCTGGGGACTGATATCTGCCTGGGGATGGAAGATTCTGATGGTCATTGGGATGGTCTTAGCCATTCTTTTCCTGTTCTGTCTATGTATACAGTGTGCTCCTGCAATATGTGGCCTCTGTGCTACATCATGTGTAAGGAAGCCTGTGTCAAGACATGAACTCAGCACTAGAATGATGTTGCAGCAACATCTCAATGACTTTAGGAATATAGATCTGGACTCAGATTAACATGAGGATAGATTAATTGCCTATGTAAGGGCAAAAGGAGGGTCTGTGGTTCTGAAAAATATGGATCCGTAATAGTACCGGACTCGAGAATAAAAACTTCGTCGAAATAGGACGAATTTGGTATCAAAAGACCGAGAATGACGAGTACATCAAGTACATGTATTTTTCGGCATATTCGAGTGACGATTTCACCTCGAAATCGTCATTTGCCTTCTAAACCCTTAGCTGCATGTTGCCCTCTACATAGGCCTTAATCCAGTTGAATTTGATTCCACGAGGACACATACTCCTTAATCGACTTCTCTCTGACCCCAGTACAAGTTAGAACCATTGCCCCAGGCCGAGCTCGTTAGGTCAGTTCCCTCCCAGTGGCCGAGCAAGATAGCATCTAAGCCCAACCAGCCATAAAACCATTTCAGCACGCACACCTGCCATATCTCGCTCACATCTTTCTCCACTCCTTCCTTCACTTGCTTTATGATGGGGAGGTGACCGTTTTTATTAGGGGTCCAGCGATATCTGATGAAATGTTGGGCCTTGCCGGATGATTTGTTATGAGCAGCACGACGTGAAATATGTACATGTCATCATGACTCTGTTTTTCTTTTGTAAACAGTAACCATAAATGAAATACCACGAATCCAAGGAATGTATTGCTCAAGGCTGAATATTAGGTATAAGAAGAGAAGCCTGACTTTGTGAAAGTGTGCAGTCTCCTGAATATACTTGTATCGTACTTCTAGGACCCTGTCACCTTGGTTGCAGCCAATAAACGAATCTTTGACTTCACCTGGAAGACTCTGAAGTTTCTGTAGGTCTGACTCAGGAGAACCCGAGGTCTCTGGTGTGTTGATCCCCTGGCACCGCTGGGTTACCGGTTCGGTACCGGTTCTTAAAAACCCAGTACCTCACTTCTTCCGAGGTGACAATGTTCAATCCAGTTTTTAGCAATCTGATCTTCTTATTTAGTGTGCATTTTAAAAATTGTAAGGTCTTTAGTAAACCATGGGAGGGGTGAAGTGGTTTTGAGGGGGCTTGGGTGTGAACCTGGCTACTCAATGAGGGCTCCAAACAACTCCCAATTTTTCCAAAACTAGAAGTTCTCATTTTCTGAGATCCATCAACTTGCTCACCTCACCAAGTTGGTTGCTGGACCACAAGGGAGTCATTGCCATCAGCCCACCCTCCCAGCCCAAGTATTTTGTTCCTTCCTGGCAGATTTTAGCTACTGTCTGCGTGTGTGCCGGTAGCCCATGACTCTTCTTCCTGTCGTAAAGTATGGAGGGGTAGCCCCTGACCCCAATATATGACCTGTCCTCTCTACAGGCTGGATATATCCGGTCTCCAAAGGACCAGTCATTCACCATGATCAGCTGGGAGGTTTAGTAGTATAGCTTTGCATTTGGAACCATCAGTCCTCTCTCATAGACACCCCTTTGTAATTTATGTAGAATGCGTGAGCTCCCTCCACTCCACTGTAGGGATCGCAACTCAGCCTTAATCAAACGGAAGAATGATGCAGGATTTTCATATGGGGTATTCTGCAAGACGTATATGAGGTGTGGGAGTGTCGTCATTTTAAATAGGGAAGCAAGGCCCATTAACATCAAAGGCAGCGTCCACAAGCGCTGGGCATCCCTCTTTGTTCTGTTCAGCTGAGGTAGTAGGTTATGATCGTAAAATGCTTGAGGGTTCCTCCATCCAAACCCCATGTGTGTCTCCGAGGAAAAAAGGGGGAAAAGGTCCCAATCCCTTAGTAACCGTATTATTGAATTGAATATAGGTGATGTATTTGCCCTTAACAGTGGGGAACTCCCCTCCCACTGGCGATAAGAGAGTTCCAAAGAGGTGTCAGGACAAATCTTGCTTATTTGTGATTTCTTGCAGAAAAAATTGCAGAGGGCAATTTAATCTTTTGAAAACGTGTTTTATGCAGTTTCTGGGATACTGAGACTTTCTCTTGGGTGAGTAACACCAAGTTACAGCCAACACGTGTTTCGCCTCTTTACATGGCCATCCGGCCTTGGGCTTCCTCAGGACATACAGTAATATGGAGGGAGACGACATTGTCCCGTGTTGTCTGGGTGAAAGTCCTTTGTATCTAGTATCATGAAATTAAGGTTGCATTGCCCGCGTGCAGTATGTCCTTGCAGTCCCCATGCGTGCCAGAACTGCCACACAAGTAGTTCCACTCCATGCTGTCAAGAAGCCATTCAGGCATCCAGGGACAGCAGAGCCGATGGCACCAAAGGATTTGCCTCCGTGACATGCAGGATCCCGAATAATCTGTGCAGGTTAAGTCTAGTACCACTGTGTCACATAAAGTCAGATTCATCTGCATGTACAAGGGAGGAGATCACCTACTCAAGTGCATGGCAAGAACCTTCGCTAGGACTTTCACTTCAAAGTTAAAGAGGGATTTCAGTCGATATGACTTGCAATGCGTCGGGGTTTGCCCTCGTTTGGTATCACCACTATCACTGCAATCTGCTGGTCCCACGGAAGAAACCCTGCCTGGATAGCTTCTTGGAGCATTGTAAGGAGGTGCTGAACCTTCCTGTTGAGCATACATTCAAACAGTTCCAGTGGGAGACCATTAGGCCCTGTGGCCTTCCCCGACTGCAGAGCACGGGCGGCCATACTAATCTCATATACTGTCAGTTTGCTCTCCTGTCTTTCTCTGTCTTGTACGGTTAGGCCTGCTAAGGCGATGTCCCAGATGGAAGTCAACACAATCTGACTCTGTATGTCCAAAGGTAGATGTGTAAAGCTTTCTATAACGAGAAGCTGATGACTCCACAATCTCTCCCTGTTACATGACTGCCCCCTGGTTCATCCTGTATCTCCCGGACCCACCTCGCTGTCGTCTCGTGCCTATCCAACCATGCTAACAGTTTACTGGCCTTATCTCCTATCTCATATATCTTGTACTGTGAGGCCTGAGCCATGGCCCTGGTTTCTTCTTCTAGTAGCTCCCTCAATTTTCTCTGGTGCAGCCCGAAGCAGGCCTTACCTCCCCAGGTGCTCCCTCCTCTCCTTCCGCCTATGCCCCAAGTCCAAAAACTCTTACTCACGAGCACTTCAGTTTCTTTTCTTTTTTGGAGGCCCCTATCTGAGCCTGAGGAAAAACAAGAAATTGCCTAGCCACCTCCATTTATATCCACATTTAAGGAAGGTCGAAAACGCTGTTTGTCTGGATCGACCAGGTATTTTTATTTATACCACTTATTTTATATTTATTTACTGTTTTTTCAAGAAAATGTTTTTTAGCAAAAAAGTGACATCTCTATATCCACGTATTTACAAAAGTTTACACAAATGTACAATAAAATTTGCACACACAGAAATGACAATACAACCAAACCAAAAAATGAATCAAATATTTACATACTGTACATCCCACATAAAACACAACATTTGTTAAACAAAACAATACATCAAATAAACAAGTGCATTAGCCAATGAATCAATACAAGTGAAGATAGCGAATAAATCAACACAAAATCCAAGGAGTTAAGTCAATCTATGACTACTAATTAAACCAGCAATTGCTGGTATGGAGAAATTAATCAGAATTACTCCTTAATACATGCCGACGCGTTTCGATTCCAGGGCAAAGTTCCTAGAATCTCTTCAGGGCGCTGTGAATGTATCTGTGGGAGATGCAAAGAAAACAAAAAAGTTTCATTCGCAGTTCTCCTGACTCAAATCCTTGCTAACGAGGCTCAGAGTGTATAACATTAACCAGAACCTACCAAAATATTTGAAAGAGGGGGTTGAATAAACATTCAGATTTAACCACGGAATTCCTCACGTGGAGTAGCCTTAACAATCTTCTCTTCTCTATTCGTGAAGATGCGTCCAAATTGAGTTGCAAATAAAGGGGCCACCTGTTAAAGTAAATAAATCAACGGTGTCACTTGGCTGGCTAAGCTGCTACTTCGAGGAGATGTTTATAACTGCAAGGGGCACGTACCTTCAATTATTGTTATCAATGGAGGCTCACGGCTGCCTGTGGCTTCGTGTTCTGTACTTTGTCAAATTATATCTGCTGGTAAGTTGGATACTAAACAGACGAAAGAAGGGGGGGGTAGGGTTTTATCAGTACTGATGCTTGCTAGCGCGTGCTATCCAGCATCGCTCTGTCTAACGTCCTCGGTGGTCACATACCTCTAATGGCGCGTAGTATCTGAGCCTGGGCATGGCCCCTGAATACTGTTTTAAACCCCTCCGATATTGTCAATCCTGAATCCCCTGTTCCCAGATTCTCTGCAAAGAAGGTCTGTGCATTTCCTGGTGCTGGCCCTGAATTGTGGATCTCGGAGGAACCACAGGTCAGTCCTTGGTGGCATGACAAAGTCCCAGGGAGGAACTTCTAACAGGCTACATGTTTGGCCTCCTTGACTTGACCCATGGCGTAAGCGTGTGTGAACAAGTGGTCTAGACATGTAGGGCTGCCATGCGCCGCGGACAGATGGGTGTACTGTGTAAGATCGGGATGAAATCGCCATCGTCCACAAATCCACCCTCCGGCTGAGCACACTCCCCGACGAGCCCTCAGACCTGATGGAACACCTACACTTCGAGATACAGGCCAGCCATACCAACCACCCTCCGAGGAACTCTCATCTACCGACCCCGCAGACCTTTCATCAACTCCATCACGGACATCATCTCCGCACAAGCGTTCGCATCCACCAACTACACCCTGCTGGGAGACCTCAAGTTCCACCTCGACAACCAACTGAACCCTAACACCACATCCCTTCTGGACAATCTCCACAACGGCGGACTCCCCCAGATCGTGACCGAACCCACGCACTAAGCAGGACACACCCTCGACCCCCTCTTCACAACAGGAAACTCCATCACTTTCAGCCACACCACCAAACTCCTGTATACAGACCATCGATGCATCCACTTCACCTTCAGAACACCCACCATCCACAGACACCAGCACCTGCTCCCACGAAGAAACTGGACCAAAATCACCAGTTCACCTCCTCACTCAGCAACTCCACCCCAACCACCACGGAAGACGACGGCCCAACACACAAGCCCGAACTCTGCACAGATGGATCTCTGACAGCACCAACACCATAGTCCCCCTCAAGATGAACAACAACACACACGCCAAGAAAGCCAGATGGTTTACCACCAAACTTCGAGAGTCCGAAAGCACATGCAGTGCTTCGAAAAGGCCTGGAGGAACTCCAAATCAACAGAAGCCCACAACAACTTAAGAGCCGCCACCAATGCCCACCACCAACTCATCAGAAATACAGGGAAAACAGCGATCGAAGACCGAGTCTCCACACACCTGCACAACAGCAAAGAACTCTTCAGCATCATCAAGGAGTTCACCTAACCCACCAGCGAGGCTACTGACATTCCTCCCTCACAAGACCTGTGCAACAAACTCAGCACCTTCTACCACCGCAAGATTAGTTCTCAGCCTGCCAAGACACTGTCATATCTCCCAGCACCTGCGAATACTCCACTGGCTCCCCATTGAGGCTAGAATCACCTTCAAGATTCTCACCCACGCACACAAAGCCACAACAACGGACCAGCATACTTGAACAGCTGACTCAAATTCCACGCACCCCAAAGAACCCTACGATCATCCCAGCTCTCCTACACCGTGGTTCCCCATGCCGGAAAGACCAGATCGGGAGGCGGCTCCTTCTCCTTCCTCGCAGCAAGAGCCTGGAATGCCCTCCTGTTTCACCTCAGACAGGCGACATCACTCCCCATCTTCGCGAGAAACCTCAAAACTTGGCTCTTCGACAGACCCCCTCCTTGATGAACTGGAACCTGCACCTCCCCTCCTCCCCAGTGCCTTGAACCCCTTACGAGTGAGTAGTCATGCTTAACAAACACATGATTGATTGATGGTGCCAGATGTCACCCAGCCCATGACCGAAAGGAAAACTCTTAGAGCCCCGGCCCTCCTCCCCCAGGATACCCCTCCCAGGACGTCCAGCTAACTGAAAGCACCTCATTCATATCACCCCCTAGGATCAGTCTCCCCTGCGGGATCTCAAGTAGAAAGACCCCAGGGCATCCAACGTGGGGGCCAGCAACCTTGGCGGGGCATAAACTGAGCAACCATTAATGGTCTGACCCTCCCATCGGCTGCTTAGTGCCACATATCTGCCCAAGGGGTCTGTCCATGTCTTTCCAGGGATGAAGGGGAATGATTTCCTGCATAGCACTCCTACCCCCCTTGAGCCTGTGGCATATCTTGCATGTATCCGCAGAGTGTAACCATATCTATTTAAGGCCTTACACTGTTTTCCTATGAGGTGCATTTCTTGTAATAGGATGATGTCTGGGTAATATTTACTAATGAACGGCAAGGATACTGTAAGTTTCACCTTACCATTGAAGCTGTGTACATTCCAGGACCATATCGTCATTGAGTGAATTTGACTGTTGGCACTGGTATGAAAATCTATATTCCACCCCATATGCATATATATGGCTGCAAGGGGGTGTAGCCCCCATCCCCATTTCCCTCCTGTTACACCATGGTCCCACAGTTCACACATTGTTTTATCACTGAGATGACTATTATAACAAATACAAAACTACCCCCTCATCGCCAAAACCATCCCTCCTCCCCCTCGCTGCTACCCTGCGAATCTGGTTGTGAAATCCCCAACAACCTAGCCTGAAGAGCACCTGCGCCCCTTAAATAACATAACTAACATCAACTGGGGTGGACTCATCCCACCAAGACAATCGGTAAGCTCGTTCAAATGAAGAATTCCTCCCTTCAAATTATGGTCGCTGTGTGTCCATCTGATTGCCAGATCCAGGTTGTTCTCACCAAGTCCTGGGTTCAATGTCCCTGAGTACAGCCCTCCTCTAGAACAAACAGCAGTCCAATGCACTCTTAACTCTTTGGCAGCCCCACCTATTTAGGTGCCTTCAGTCCCCATGTCCACCCGTGCATGGCTTGATCTTCCATACTGCCTTTACTTGCGCCTCCTTTGCAACCAGAGTCTCAGCCTCTGTTCCAGCTGACTGTGGGCCAATCCTCCAGCCACTCCCAAGCCTCCTTTGGAGATGTGAAATGCCAGGTCTTTCCATCCACTATAACCTAAAGCTTTGCAGGGAAAAGCATCATGTACTTAATGTTCCTGTATCTCAGTTCACTTTTCACTGGTTAAAAAGATCCTTCTTTGGCGGGTACTTGCAGAGTAAAGTCCGGAAACAATCCGACCTGGGTGTTCTCAAATTGTATTTCCCCTTTTACTCTGGCTGTCTGGAGAATTACGTCTCTGTTATAGTAATTAAATATTTTTGCAATGATCGTTCGAGGCGGGGCCTCAGGTTTGGGGGGCACTGGAGCTCTATGTGCCCTTCATTGGAAAAGAATTACAACAACCTTTTGGTTTGCAACTTATTCATTATGAAGTCCTCCAGGTATAGGTCAACACTAGGGCCCTCCACCCCCTCCAGGACTGCCACTACATGTATATTGTTTCTCCTCGCTCTCCCCTCCTGGTACTCAAGCCTCACCACCATGTGTGAGGCTTGTTGCGTCAATGTGAGCACTTGTCACTCCAGATGTTTTGTTGTGGACTGAAGCTGGGTGTTGTGGGTTTTGGCAGCCGAGACTTTGTCATTCAGTTTGGAGAGGTCAGGTCTTATTAGTGTAACTTTGACTGAAAGTGAGTATATTTTGGGTTCAAGTGATCCCTTCCCATCTCTTATTGCCGACATTATTGCTGCTAGTGAGGGATCCTCAGCCCTATCTTCATCCATATTTGTGGTGGGCTTTAGGATGGTGCAGTTATTCATCTAGTTTGACTGCCGGGCTCCCGCGTCCTTTGGATTCACCATTTTCTCTCTGACTACTGCTGAGTTATGCAAAAACCGCTTTGTAGGCTAGGCTTACAGTTTGTCAGTCACTAAAGTAAGGCTTCCAGCCAAGAGCAGTGCTATATGGTGGCACAGACTATTGTTACTCCCACTCCACTGGCTCACCACTGCTGGATGTCCTTCACCTGGGGCCCGGATTATAGCCACCCTTCATGACCTTGAGGCCGACTCCTCTGAGCCAGATCCTTAGTTGCCTCACATCGTCTTCCCGGTAGTATAGGCATGTCTTCTGTGAAGAGTCTAACCACAGGGCCTCACTTCATACTGCCTAAGCCGCCATAGGGCCCAGGTTGAACCTAGCAATAGTGGGGTTGGCTATAGGGCCTGGGAGTCACTGCTCCTCCTCAGTTCAGTCCATGGGTCACTTGATATTAAGTTGGTGATGGCACCGGACTGAGATGCTTCGAGCCAGGCGAGTTGAGTCCCTAACTTCTGAGGACGGCTTCTTGTTGGGCCACAGCTTCTCCTGGCCGCCACTCGACCCAACCGCCCTGCACCCTCTCCAGGACCACACCACCTTTCTTCAGGTTGAGGGACCTTTCCGTCGTATTTATTTATTTATTTATTTAATTTATATAGCGCGTTATAACCACCGGGGTCTCTAAGCGCGTATGGGTTGCACCATTTACTTATGCCTGGACTAGGCCCCAGCAGCTGTCTCCACTTCAGCCGATCTTTGCGGCGGCCCCACCTCTGCTCCCACATCGCCACCAATCTGTTCTTTGGGTATGGGTGGGGGGGGGGGAAGAGAGCCTTCGGATCCCTGCTTCGGGCAAGATGTGGATCTTCCTTTGCCGGGGCTCGATCTTCATTTCAGGTCTCGTTGGAGATTTCTAGGGCCTCCACAGCAGTTCTGTCCTCTGCCAGCTCTCTTTGGGACTCATCACTGGCCGGTCCACGAACTGGCAGACCTTGATCCGGTGGCAGGCTCTGCTCACTGTGTGGCTGGGTTCCCCAGGCAGTCAACCACTCTCTTTCAGGCGGCTAAGCTCCGCAGCCCTAATACTCTGTAACTCGCCTTGGTCACGACTCACGACTGGTGGGAATCAACGTCTCGGATCATCACTGTGGTCCACAGCTCCAGAACAGCACTGAGTGGGAGTAAAGGGGATGCTCCCACACCTCCGAACAACATCTTAACAAAATGGGGGAACAGATGTTCAGCAGGGAGTCGGATTTGGACCGATGTTTCAGACTTAGTAGGGAGCTCCTGTTAAAAGAGCGACCTCTTGGTCCGCGGTCAAGCCATACCCCGAATGGTTCCCAGTCTTGTGTCATATGACATCACTTAATGGACTGATTGTGCAGGTCGTCAATTTCTGTGGGTCATTTGATGCTCTTCCAGCTTTGAGGAAAAAACATCTGGAGCCAATCGTCCCTAGGATGTTGTGAGCCTCAGTGTGCTTTTCTAAGAACAGCCTCAGTGGTATGTGATCGCTTTCACCGCCTATTAAGATGGCAAAGGACTTGACGTCATTTATCAGCGGAATTTAGCAAAACATGAAGTCTAACACTGTTGATCTGTGCGGGGAAAAGTGTGTGTGATGGGAGGGTTGGTCTTCAGGGCCATTTAGTGCATGCAAGGATATATCCACTAGAGCAGCTAGCAGTACTCCTCCTGTGGGATCGATTCTTTGTGATGTTGTTGTCTGCAGGGTAATCAGCCACCGGGAATCCACTATTGCAGATGAAAGATCTCGTAAAGGATTATGAAGTAAATTTGAGTTGAAATTGCCGGTCAAAAATCGGTGTTCGTTTGGGTGTGTTAGCCTAATGTCTGTGATTTGGAGATCCAGGTCCTTGGCATTTTTAGCTTCTGTGCCCTGGCTGCCCGATAAATGTACACATTTAGTAGTATAAGGATACGTGTTGAGGTGTTCTGGCACCAGTTTTTTATCATGACGCATATAAAATTGTGCTGGCCGATGTCGTAGACAGAGGCGTCGAAATCCCAGCACAGTGACAAGTAAATGGATAAATCACCCATCACGTGACCCTTTGGATTGTTGCATGACTGGGGTGAAGAACTCGCAGTAGCCTTCTAATGGCGAGACACGATTCCTAAATGAATATTATGTCATGCAATAATAAAAAAGACTTTGAGTCCGGATCTGTTAAGATGTTTTCTTTGCTGGCCACATTCAAGGTTAGCAGACTTATGGGGTTAGCCTCACTCTTCGTGCTTGAGGTTGATGTTAAATTCCCATTGGACTTGACTCAATTAAACGAGGCACCTGCCAAGGTGGCAGCCAACCAGCCCCAGTCTGCCAGGAGAGTTTCCTGCGGTGGGGTGGCAAACTTTCAGAATCTCCCTTTTTGGTTCTCGGTGGAGAAGGTAAGTGCTTGCTTAGGGTTTGCAGAAATAGAGCGCGGAGACCCATTTTTGAGTAATATTGAGGTGCTGGTCAAACAAAGGTTACCACTTGCCGCAGATTTTATTTTTGCCTAAAACAGGTGGAGGCCGGTGAGAGGTGCACTCAGGGTCTTGCTGAATGAGAGCAGGGGGGTATCGATCTTTTGGTGGTGATGTGATCAGGATTCCCCGTTCTTCTAGAAGAGAGTGAATCTCATAAATTGTGCTGGCTTTTGAGAGCATGGTCTAAGTCACAGCTGTGACCTGTTGCTTCCTTGTGGGGAAATATGACTGAAGGAATGAACTGAACACTTCTGATGTTAGTGGACTTTAGGTGCCGGAGTTTGGAGTGAGAGGTTAGGAGTTTGACTAAAACAGGTGGAGGCCCTGTTTAATATATTGTATGATCCTTGGGCGGTAGACTTCTGATGCAATATTGTCGTTAAAGTGGTAAATGATAGTGGTGAATTGTTTTAAGTGACGGTGGAGTTTACTTTGGTCAAAGATGTTGTGGAAAGCAACGGTTGTTCATTTGTGATCCCATTTCTCAATTGTTCACCTTAATTATGACTTGAAGTTGCAAGCACAGTGTTGTTCCCATTTTAGAATTGACATATTTTGTTGCAAGAGTGGAATGCAGCTGTAACCCTGTTTGGTGGAAAATCACTGGTAAGCAGGGGTTCTTGGTCCCGCAAATCTTGCAGGATGGTGATGGTTTGTGCTATGGTCTCTGTGGCATCCGATCAAGGTTTCTTGACAGTGACTTAAGGTGGCATTTGTTTGACAAGGAACGCAGTGGCAGTTTTGGGGTCCCTGCCTCCGTTTTTGTAAGTATATCTGGCTCAGGGTAAGGCTCTCTCCTTGAAGGAAGGAAGAAGCTCTTTATCTTGAGTGCATAATCTGCCGCCTTCTGAATTTTGTCCTGTTCTTTATTTTGTTTTCTTAGGCGCTTTTTCTTATGCTTAGTTAATTGATTTGAAAAGGTGCAGGAATTGCTGCTGTTTACGTTCTTAGCCATGTGTGGCTACTTCAGTGAAGAATTGGGTTGCTTGATTGCATCTATGTCTATGTGACATTTCGGTGTTTGGTCATTGTCAAGAGGTTCAAGATTCCAAGATGTTGGATGGACATCCTCTTTCGGTTCTTTTGTATTGTTCACAGGCCACTCTGTTGAGGAGGCGGCTGGAATGACATCATTTGTGTTGATGGTGCTGGCCCTGAAAGGTTTATTAGTGTCATTGACAATTGGGGAGAAGACTGGGCAATCTCAGGCTTGCTGATCAGTTTGACTTCCTGAAGTAGGTTGCTGACTATATCCAGTAAGGCAAGTAATTTATCTAACAGTATTGCACAGACGCAATCTTGAGGACTTGGCTTAATAGATGTTGATCGGGTTAGATTATTGGTATTTTGGGTGTTTTGTAACAGACTGTTGACTGTAGCATTCAGATGCTCATAGCATGAGTCAATTGATTAAGCGTACTGAGCTAGTGCCTCTAACAGAGAGATTTGGATATCAAACTTGTTTGATTGTTACTCCAATGCTCTAACTGTAGTATTGAGTTTGTTGATTGGTTGTTGCCAAATTCTTGTGCCCAAGGGTGAATTCAGGCTACTGTTTTGAGTTGGCAATTCCACACGAAAGCTGCTGATAAATAAAGATCCATGTGAGAGAGAGGCAAAAGCAAGGTCCTTAATGGGAGATGGTGATGGCTGGATGAAGGTCGGCTTGGGGCTTGCATGGCTGGTTGTGAGCAGTCCTTTTCGAGTTGCGGGGAGGAAGGTTTAGATATTAATACGACCTGAGATGTCTCATGTTTAGTGCAGTTTTTTGAGCCTCGGAGTCTCTGAGTATCGTCAAATCTGGGATTGATTTCAAGATTGACTGATCTACTCAGATGGTTTGGTGAGAAATTGGTTCTTGTGGTAGAAAGGCAGCTGCGGCTCTGGGTGATTATTGGTCTAGCAGTATGCTTAAATTTGATGCGGGGGAAGGAGCGGAAAGTTGGTCAGATTTGTTTACTGTTTGTATCGGTGTCACTGAATTGGTGTATTTTTCCAATGTGCCAGGTTGTGGGGTCATGGAGGGTTGTAGTGTGTAGACTACTTCCCTGACCTCCACCGTTGATGGGTACAGAATTGCACTCTCATGTTTCATAAAGGAGAATTTAGAAAATGTGTTTTTCTGAAGTGTGGGCCACAGGGCAAATGCATTGGTTGTTTGCGCCATGAGAGGTGAAACTAATGGACTTGTTTTTACAATAAGGATAGAGGTGATGATTGAGAGCTGCCCTCTAGCTTCACTGTTTGAGCGTGGGCAGTTGGAGGGACTTTTGGTCCTTCTTTTTGCTCTGTGTTGGCTGCAGCATTCCTCTTGTTCTGCCAGACCTCATTGTTTTACGGGTTGGGTCAGTTTTAGGGCTCAAAGTTGGGGGGGCGGCGACATAGGGGAATAGGATTTGTGGGGAGAAGGGGGTAGGGAAATTGTCATTTATCACACGTATCCCTTTAGCAAACATCCCTTTACAACAAAAATCATTGTAAAGGCATGCGTGGTAAAGGAATGCATGGTAAGACACATTTGTTGTTGCGACCGCATTTTAGAGGCATGCTTGGTTCAGCCATTGATGGTTCTGTCATACAACCACGTCAAATATTTGTATCAATTAAAATAAAAGTCTTTATACAGTTCATATACACCATAAACGATAAAAGAACAACAGTCAAAATACATTAATTAAAAACAGACAAAATCAGAATACATGTCAATCAAATAATACCATAGCACCAGCAATCAAGTTTCCAGATAAGTTAGACATTTCCTTTCATGTTTGGCCTGGATGACATAAGACAAACTGTATTGGATACTAAAATATCATTAAGCTTACACAAATTAAAAAGGCAAGTCTGTGATTCTTAAATATCATGTTTATGTCAACGGTTCAAAAAAATGTCTCCCTTGCTTAATATAGGATTTGCAAAAAAGTGCAAAGTGCAATGCTGACTGAGTTGGCTTCCCATACCATGGGCAGGGAGGCCTATCCCCACACCAATATCTTATTTTTAGAGAAGGCAACCATGTGATGTATGATCCTAGATGAAAATGTGTCTGGATATACCTATGATATATGTATATATGTTTGTAACCGTTTAAAGGTAGAATTGGGATCCAACTTGCTCATAGACAGATAGACAACTTTTGACCATAATTTCACCTGAATCTGTCAAGGCTCTCTTGGGCTCTCTAATACCAATGTGCAGAGTTGTTAATTTATTCTTTGTAAAAAAGGCTATGGACTCTGGGGAATCTAAGCAGCTAAAACCTGAGTTAAATCTGATGCAAAATATCTCTAATATTTGGGAGCTAAGGAATTTTAAAGGCATGATATAGAGCAATACTGTCATTAAGGATACTCTTAGTACATTAAGTCTCTGGTTTAATCCTGATTGCATGCCAAAGAATCACTGGTTTTATATATGAGGATTCCTCAATATGTGGGAGTCCTACCTCTTTGTGGAACTCTGGGATTGAGTGTGGCACTGTAAGCAATCATCTCAGAAATGTATTCTCCTGTCTGAATGACATTGCTATTACTGAGACCCCACAGACCAGCCCAATACATCACTGCCAAGAGAAATGTTCTACTATACATAATCATTATGAAAACACAAATTACCAACTACACACTTCTCTAGATCCTCCTATTTAAGGAAAATCAACCCAGTGATACTTCTAGGTTAGTTGGGTATATTTTATTCGTGCCCCTTTATTCTATTGTTTTAAGGTTTTTTTTCATTGTTTCATGTGTGAAAAAGACACTAAACATTTTACACATAAATACAATACATTTCTAGAACATATACGATACACAACATATATATATACACAAAAGCTTCATATTTATACAGAGTGTTTGCTACTCACACTCCCTTTAAGACAAAAAATCACGTTTGGACTAAAGGATTTAAATAAACAACAACCAAATATGAAAAGAGCTTTTCAAAATAGTTATTTTAAAACATAGACCATAAATCAATTCTTTGATCTATTGAGCAATTGATGTCTATTCCCTTTAAATGCCGACACGTTTTGAACCAGATGATGTCACTTCTCAGGTTCTCCTCAGGGCTCTGTCTTTTAAGTTTATCTAAAAGTGTGTATAAAACAAAAAAAAGGTTTTTGGTTTTAATTAACTGTATTTCCTCCACTCTCCTTCTTTAAATCCAATTGTCACTCTTTTTACCTGTTTTCCAGCAGTCGCCGGTCCGCAAGTATTATTTTGTACTGGACTGATTATTTTGGTCTTTATACCTATAACCAACGTGGGACAAATTGTCATTCTCAATTCCCTATGACAGTCAAACAGCATCTATGTACAAGCTGCATCTTGACGTACCTCAGTGTGCCTGTTTATTGCCTTGACACTGTTCACTTTTTATCCTGTTTTTTTTTCTTTTTTTTTTTTTCTTTTTTTCTTTCTACAAATGGTGCTCGTCCTTGCATGTTGTTCGCTACCTGGAAGTGACAAAGCACTAATGAAATTCTCTAATGTGTTCTACTCAAACTCATTTACTAGCGTTCACTCAACTTGGGGCATACCTGGTGAATTCTGATTCTCCCTCGTATTCTGCACCAACTGTGCTTTTATGTCCTCAAACGGCTATTTGCACTTCGAACCAGGGGGCAGTTTACCTGTGTGCAAAAGGACCGGTTTTAGTTTAAATGTATTTGGGGCAAGGAGTTGTACAAGAAAGACCACCCGCTTTATAGGCGTCCTACCTGCTTGTTTCCGCGGCGTTACAGAGACTGCTGCATTACTCGAAGGATGTCGCAGCCATCGTGAGATGTGAATATTAACGCGGCCGCGCATCATTCACACTGGCACGATCAGTGGCAGCCATCTTTTAGTGGGTTATTATTTAATGGTAGAGAGTGTATATTATGTTAAAACTGAGCCGTTTATCGGAATGGAGCCCCAATCTTTTTATTGTTTTTCATTTCTAAATCTGTTTGGTGGAAAAAACATATGGCCCAAAGCGTGTCACTAAAGCCGCTATGTGTCATTGATCACTCTGGGACTTCGGTGGCCATCTTGGAGTGTGTTACTGATACCTAGTATTGATCCTCACTCTAGGTTTAATGTATGTAATCCTAGTTCATACAGTTTTACAGCCTTGATATTTCAGATAGCGAGTTTAAACCAGTGAGCGCACTATTAAATTTAAGTATCAAGTACGCCTCTTTCTGTAACAGCCGCGTTAATATTCACATCTCACGATGGCTGCGACATCCTTCGAGTAATGCAGCAGTCTCCGTAACGCCGCGGAAACAAGCAGGTAGGACGCCTATATAGCGAGTGGTCTTTCTTGTACAACTCCTTGCCCCAAATACATTTAAACTAAAACCGATCCTTTTGCACACAGGTAAACTGCCCCCTGGTTCGAAGTGCAAATAGCCGTTTGAGGACATAAAAGCACAGTTGGTGCAGAATACGAGGGAGAACCAGAATTCACCAGGTATGCCCCAAGTTGCGTGAACGCTAGTAAATGAGTTTGAGTAAAACACATTAGAGAATTTCATTAGTGCTTTGTCACTTCCAGGTAGCGAACAACATGCAAGGACGAGCACCATTTGTAGAAAGAAAAAAACTGGATAAAAAGTGAAGAGTGTCAAGGCAATAAACAGGCACACTGAGGTACGTCAAGAGCAGCTTGTGCATAGATGCTGTTTGACTGTCATAGGGAATTGAGAATGACAATTTGTCCCACCTTGGTTATAGGTATAAAGACCAAGATAATCAGTCCAGTGCAAAATAATACTAGCGGACCGGCGACTGCTGGAAAACAGGTAAAAAGAGTGACAATTGGATTTAAAGAAGGAGAGTGGAGGAAATACAGTTAATTAAAAACAAAAACCTTTTTTTTGTTTTATACACACTTTTAGATAAACTTAAAAGACAGAGCCCTGAGGAGAACCTGAGAAGTGACATCATCTGGTTCGAAACGCGTCGGCATTTAAAGGGAATAGACATCAATTTCTCAATAGATCAAAGAATTGATTTATAGTCTATGTTTTAAAATAACTATATTGAAAAGCTCTTTTCATATTTGGTTGTTGTTTATTTAAATCCTTTAGTCCAAACGTGATTTTTTGTCTTAAAGGGAGTGTGAGTAGCAAACACGCTGTATAAATATGAAGCTTTTGTGTATATATAAATGTTGTGTATCGTATATGTTCTAGAAATGTATTGTATTTATGTGTAAAATGTTTAGTGTCTTTTTCACACATGAAACAATGAAAAAAACTTAAAACAATAGAATAAAGGGGTACGAATAAAATATACCCAACTAACCTAGAAGTATCACTGGGTTGTTTTTCCTTAAATAGGAGGATCTAGAGAAGTGTGTAGTTGGTAATTTGTGTTTTCATAACGTTTACCTATGGTCCAACCAACTACATGTCCCAGGGCCTGACTCCTTGTTTTTTCAAATCTTAGAGCGGGATACCCTCGCGAGAGTTCGAAGGGCACACGATTTAGTCAAGTTCCCACTTCGAGAATAAATAATTACGTGGAAGGATTTTATATCCTTCCAAAGGAATGTCTGAGAAGGACACCTTATCGTTTAGCGAAAATCATATACAAAACTTAATTACCTCTTCTCCATTCGCCAATGTCACATTGAGCTCTTCTGCCCAACAGCAGAATGAGTCAGACAGACTGACTAGACTGTGCAAAAAACACATAAGAACAGAGCTCCATGGGCACTTTTTGTTGAAACATCTGAAGGGAGGGACAATCCCCTGGGGATTACAGGTCAAGAATGTCCCTGTGATTTTTACTGAGGACGCTGAGTACAGAAAAGGATTTAGTTGCATTAATACTAAATTCAGCAGGGACCTAATGATCCATACCATCGAAACAGCGCAAAGACTCTGTATCAAAGAATTAGAAGAAATAGAAACATTGACCCAAACCATTAAGGACAGTCAGTCCGACAGTATCAGATGCCAAAGCTCTCTTGGAAAAGATAAAGAAAGAGATCTTGGTATTCATAGACAATACAATTAACAATAAAACCGCACAGTACGAAAGAGACTCCAAGTCGTTCACTCTTGAGAAGGCATACCCCTTTCTAAAAGACGAGTCTTACACACAGGCAGACTCATGGGGGGCATTATATAATTACCAGGGAAGATCCCGCAATCGATTTAAAACTTTCTCTGAGACTTCTTCTTCCGATTCATCAGGCTCAAACACACGTGGGAACACTAACAAAAAACAGGTGTCTTTTTTAGAGAAGGGCCAGCAACCAAAGGCAAGGTTCAAGGTGCCATGGGAGATGCGGACAAGGAGGAACTTCTACAAATCCTAGGAGGCACCACTACTGTGGTCAATCTATCCCCCAAAATACTAACGAAGGATGAAGAGTCTGTATTGAATTTGGGACTAAAATTTGTCCCACGTCAACAAACAGACTTTACTCAAATCAAACTTGAAACTATTGAGTTTTGTTGAAAAATTAGACTCAGGGCTTTTTTCGCAAACCAACCACCCACAATTGAGAAAGAGACCACTGGGTTACGAAACAAATCAAATTTCCTACCTACGCAAATTCCAAAACAGATCTATGCCTTTGAGCAGATCATGTTATCATCAACAGACAAACTAGAAAATTACAAAAAATACATTCAACAAAATATAAGCAAAGGGCAAAAAATTGCGCTTAAAAACCTGAAAGAAGATCACTCAATAGTGGTTAAGGCCGATAAAGGCGGTGCGGTCGTCCTTTGGCCAAGAGAGAAATATCTAGCTGAAGCACGGTCACAGGTCAACAATAAAGTTTGGTATAGAACACTACAAGAAGATCCTGTTAAAAGCATTTTAGTGCTTTGTCACTTCCAGGTAGCGAACAACATGCAAGGACGAGCACCATTTGTAGAAAGAAAAAAACAGGATAAAAAGTGAAGAGTGTCAAGGCAATAAACAGGCACACTGAGGTACGTCAAGATGCAGCTTGTGCATAGATGCTGTTTGACTGTCATAGGGAATTGAGAATTACAAATTGTCCCACCTTGGTTATAGGTATAAAGACCAAGATAATCAGTCCAGTGCAAAATAATACTTTGCGGACCGGCGACTGCTGGAAAATAGGTAAAAAGAGTGACAATTGGATTTAAAGAAGGAGAGTGGAGGAAATACAGTTAATTAAAAACAAAAACCTTTTTTTGTTTTATACACACTTTTAGATAAACTTAAAAGACAGAGCCCTTAGGAGAACCTGAGAAGTGACATCATCTGGTTCGAAACGCGTCGGCATTTAAAGGGAATAGACATCAATTGCTCAATAGATCAAAGAATTGATTTATGGTCTATGTTTTAAAATAACTATTTTGAAAAGCTCTTTTCATATTTGGTTGTTGTTTATTTAAATCCTTTAGTCCAAACGTGATTTTTTGTCTTAAAGGGAGTGTGAGTAGCAAACACGCTGTATAAATATGAAGCTTTTGTGTATATATAAATGTTGTGTATCGTATATGTTCTAGAAATGTATTGTATTTATGTGTAAAATGTTTAGTGTCTTTTTCACACATGAAACAATGAAAAAAACTTAAAACAATAGAATAAAGGGGTACGAATAAAATATACCCAACTAACCTAGAAGTATCACTGGGTTGTTTTTCCTTAAATAGGAGGATCTAGAGAAGTGTGTAGTTGGTAATTTGTGTTTTCATAACGTTTACCTATGGTCCAACCAACTACATGTCCCAGGGCCTGACTCCTTGTTTTTTCTACTATACATAATCAACATTTCTCTGATAGTCTTTGTGCCTAGCTTGGCGACAAACCTGAGCACAGCTTTGGTGGTTCTTAGCAGGTTGGACTAGCTCATTTGTTTTGAGTGGTTCAACTATCGCATCAAATGGAATTTTATTTATAGAAATATTTGGCACACCTTTGATGTTGTGAGGGTGACACTTCAGCCATCCCTTCCCACAGATCATCATATCAGTAATTTTCAAATTGACCTTGAAGTCTCTGTCTTCCATATAAGGGGTTGATAAAGCATTGCAAACCAATTGAGGTCCTTAATAATAGTACTGCATCATCTGCATATAGTAGGATGGGAACAGGACCGAGAGCCAACTCTAGGTGCATCAGTGCATAGGGCCTGGATCTCCTCATCTACCCATTAATATAAAGTGAGAAGAGGAAAGGTGCGAACATACAACTCGGCTTAACCCTTCTCCTCATTCTAAAGGGCATTGTGCACTCTCCACTAGGCCAAAGACATATACCCTAATGGGTTACATTAACATACATATAATCCAACCGAAAGATGACATCCTGTGGGGCACCTAACAACTTCACTGTGTGCCAAAGTTTGTTATGATTTACTAGATCAATGGCACTGCTCAAATCCATAAAACACTTGAACAGACACTCATCCTTTGTCATACTTCCACACTAAACAATTCAAGTTCAAACATTGCTCCATTGTGCCTATACCTCTTCAAAACCCATATTGTGATTTGGCCCAGATGGAATTTTCTTTTCTTCAATGTTCTAAACTTTTCAAGACAATTCTACACAGAAGCTTTGCAGATTTGAATTAGAGTGATATAGGTCGATTGCATTTTGCGTCACTCTTACTACCCTTCTTAAAACAAAATTAAAAATTGATTTGACCGTGTGAAAGGAAAGCCAAATATTAGTAAATATGGGACTTCGTTTTTGTTTAAAAGAGTTATCAGAATCAGTTTAATATACACTAGATAAAATGTGGCTGTAACTCAGAATGTCAAAACTTTCAACCAGATACCTTGTTTCCTGTTATGACTCATAGGGTGAAAAAAATAAACAGGCTGTCTTAAATAGCTCCTTTCTGATGATCACTGTAAATCCAATTGTCATTTATCTTGTTTCAATTTCAGCTGTAATTATGCTCTGTGATCAGTCTTTCACCTTCAATGCTGACCCTGGAATGAGACAATATGACGTTACAACTCAAAACCACTCAACTCAACTATAATCATTTTTTATTTCAAAATCTTTTTATTGATTTTAAACCATCAAAAAAAACTTTGTAGTTCCATCTAGCACAGTTAAGAGGCCAAGAGTTACAGAAATTTCAGAAGTACACAAAGCTTGTTTCCGAGGTCTCAGCCTAACTTGATTTCTTACATTTGTGTCCCTATCTAGTTGATCCTGACAGTGCAAAGTTTCATATACCATCTTTATACTGGTGCAGGACAGATGCTGATTGGCGCTTGTGCACCCTACCCAATCATCGAACTTCAGAGAAATAAAAACAAACGTAAACAAACACGTGTATCATTGTGGTTATGCTACAGAACTGGCAAAGAGGTGGGGCGGTTTAACGGGGTGGGGCAGCGACCAAGTCAGTCTTGCCTTATGGCTAATTGATGAGAGGCCCCAATCTTTTAGGTATGAAAGAGATAAAGGGCTCTTAATTTGGGGCCACATGTAAATAAGGGCAAACCCTCTGACAGATATTCCACAAGTGGGGACCAGATATACTCAAACCCCTTTCTGGACCCATCCACTATGTCTGTTATTCATTCCATTGCTAGCTCTCGCCACAATCTGGTATGCCATTGCGTGAGAGAGGGGGCTTCACCTTCTTCCAGGCTGTGGCTATTGCCATCTTGGCGGCACCCAGGCACAGCCACATAGTGGAGCGATCCCCATGGATTTGATGTTTCAGACAAGGATCTCTGATCCCCAGAAGGGTATGGTGTATAGTGGCTGGGATAGGGTAGCCCATGATCAGTTTAATTTGGGATAGTATTTCCTTCCAGAATGGCTGGATAGATGGTCAGTCCTACCAGATATGACAAAAGTCCCCCAAAAGCCTGCACCCCCTCCAGCATCTGTTTCAAGTGTTATGAAGAATTTTGTGTAGTTTCTGGGGGTGTAGGTACCAATCATACATCATTTTATAATGGGCCTCTCTCAAAAACATAGATCAGTTGTGTTTAGCAATTTCCTTGTATTGGGAGCCCCATTGCTTCTCTCCCATGGGAGTGGTGAGGATAGTGTCCCAGAATTTACGATGTCTCGGGGTCAATTGTGGGCTTAGTGCTCGAATGAGGGAGTACAGGAAAGAAATGGTCCCTTTAGTGGTTGCCCTTGATTGTGCGAATTTCTCGATTGGGAGCAGGTCTCCGGTCACGGCCAGCCACACCCGAGGTTGCTGCACCCAGAGTTTATGCTGTAGGTAGTGGTACTCTTCTGTAGGTTGCAGCTTGAAATTTCTTACACATTCCACAAAAGTCAGTAGTTCCCCCTTTTTGTAGAGATCGAATATCATGAGACATCCACCTGCCCACCACCCCTTGAATGGTCCCTCCTGAAGAGCCGGGGAAATTCTGGGTTAAAGTGAATGGGGTGTAGTGGGATGGGAAAGTCTGCAGAGGCAATGTTCTTGTGAGGTTTTTCCATGCCTGAAGGATGGTAGCCGGGGGTGCTAAGGTAAGAATTTGGAGGCCTATCTTGTTTCTGGTTCCACATAAGTTCCAATATGGTCCTGCCTGTTATCTGCCGGTCCATATGGAACCAGTGTTTCTCAGATTCTCTGAGGGACCGTTCTGTTATCACCTGGAGTTGGGCAGCCCTGTAATACCCCAGAAAGTCCAGTAGGACCATTCCCCCCTCCATGCGTGGTTTAGGTAATACTCGATGGGGTAAGTGGGCCCTTTGTCCCTGCCAGACGAACTTTTCACTTTTTCAATTCTACAAATAGTTCCCTGTCTAGACGTTCATCTTGATGGCATTGATTCTTCCTATCCATAAGGTAGAGGCAGATCCCCATCTACTTAGGTCGGCTTTAAGCTGTCGCAATAGGGAAGGAAAATTGCCCTTAAAGAGGTCAACTAATTTGGGGGGGAACTTGACACCCAGATAAGTAATTTATTTGTGTGAGCAGCATAAGGGGGAGGTCTCTTGTATCCTTCCCATCACCTCCCTGTGGTAGTTTAAGGGTCCCAAGGTTTCTCTCCTGGGTGGGTTCACGGTCCCAGATATTTCTCTATATTATCTTTGCGCCCAAGCACAATACGCATACTTTTGGTTTCACCCGGGACAATTCCTGCCACATCTTGCTATAGAGGATGGCGATGGTGACCCATTGCCACTATCCAGCATACTCACACATACAAGGCCAAACTTATCATCGCGAGAAATAAATACGATACGGACGAGGGCAAAGGCATGGCAACGCATTGTTCAGTTAGCGAATAAAACCCTCATATACGCACCGAATATGCCATTGACTCACCACCCTGCTCTCTCAGTCACACAAGAAAGAAACAGCATGCTGATCTTAGAACAAGTAGGTATAGCACATATGGGCGACCTATATCTGAATGGTACTTTCATAACGCCTGCTGATCTGTCATATCCTGCAGAACCTCCTGCATTGCAGTCATTGCAGTCTTTAATACCTACTTCCAACCACACTAATATAATTTCACGACTATATAAGATGACTAGCAGCCCGTCCCGTCGTTGTCCGGGTATGAATTGCTGCCGGCCAGTAGTATATTGGTTTGTAGGATTTCGTTTTGATAGCATTTCTTATCTGTGACAGGTCTGTGAAACGCTCCGATTCACAGTGCACTGCTGATGCACTTAAGAGTGCGCGTTCAGTAGTGTGTGAACTCGAGTTTCACTACTTTATTTTTCCTTGCAATATTATATAGCGCAAACTCGACAACATGGCATGAGCACAATTTACATTACAGAAGAACACATTCATTTGTGGTAGGCACGGGGAGACAAAGCAATTTGCCTGGAATCACACGATGTTGAGCTGATGCCGAGATTCGAACGTAGCTCCCCAGCTCTAAAGTTCGCAATTCTAGAACTTGTGGCGGGAGGTGTGTCTAAAAGTGTATGTCGGTGCTGGCCATCACTGAGAGAGACCTGTGCATTTTTCAAATGGGTGGTGAAAAAATATGAGTATATTGCTGGAGATGTGGTCCGCCGTGCCACCAATGTACTTACCGGGGGAGGGTAAACACCCGTTATTCCGCAACTTTCTTTCCGCATACCATCACTCCGCATACTTTCATTACGAAAGTACCATGACTCCGCAATGCCATTATAACGCATGGTATTACATTTTATATGCTTTTACCACGCATACATTTACAACGAAATTCGTTGTAAATGCATGAATGGTAAAAGCATGTTTTTTTTATGTTTGGATAAGGTATGGGTATAGGGGTATATGTTTTGGGGTACTGAAGTATATGTTTTGGGGTGTTTGGGTATTTTAAGGGTTCAGATATAGTTTTGGGTTATGGGGTACAGGGGTAGTTTTAGGGTTTAGGGATAGGTATGGGTTTTGGGGTACAGGGGTATTTTTAGGGTTCAGGGCTAGGTTTGGATTTTGGGGTATATGGGTATTTTTAGGGTTCAGGGGTAGGTTTGGGTTTTGGGGTACAGGGGTATTTTAAGGGTTCAGGGCTAGGTTTGGGTTTTGGGGTACAGAGGTATTTTTAGGGTTCAGGGCTAGGTTTGGGTTTTGGGGTACAGGGGTATTTTAGGGTTCAGGGGTAGGTTTGGGGGTTGGGGTACAGGGTTATTTTTAGGGTTCATGGCTAGGTTTGGGTTTTGGGGTACAGGGGTATTTTTAGGGTTCCGGGGTGGGTTTGGGTTTTGGGGTACAGGGGTATTTTAGGGTACAGGGGTAGGTTTGGGTTTTGGGGTACAGTGGTATTTTTAGGGTTCAGGGCTAGGTTTGGGTTTTGGGGTACAGGGGTATTTTTAGGGTTCAGGGGTAGGTTTGGGTTTTGGGGTACAGAGGTATTTATAGGGTTCAGGGCTAGGTTTGGGTTTTGGGGTACAGGTGTATTTTTAGGGTTTAGGGATAGGTTTGGGTTTTGGGGTACAGGGTATATTTATAGAGTTAAGATGGGTTAGTGTTTAAGGGTGTTGGGGTATTTTAAGGAGTAAGGGTGAGTTATGATCATGGGGTGCAGGGGTATTTAAAGGGAGCAGGGTGGGATTAGCACACGATATGAGACACGGCATGAAGGGCGGAACGTACCACACGCCCACAGCATTTGTCACGCCCCCAGCACACTCCCACAGCACAATGCAGACACGCCCACAAGGGACTAATTTGCTGGCATGGTTCCTTTACCTTTTAAATGTATATGGTGGGCGTCTGCATAGCCTATGTCCTTCTGCTGCAACTGCCTTTTCCAACGCTGTATTGGGTGTTGTGATTGGTGCTGTGGTTCCTGTGATTACCCACCTCAAAGGTTTGGGCTCTCTCTTTATTATATTAGTATGGATACAAACAGATATTGCATGTGACAACTGGAATAAACTATTTGACACCCCCCTCACAAACGATGACTGGGTATCATGTTGCTCACTCATTACCCTGCTCACACCCAATGAAAATCTTCGTATTATCCATTACAAATATATTCATAAAGCCTATCACACACCAGCTAAATTACATAAATACGGTCTGCGTGTAACCGCGCAGTGTAAGAGATGTGGGTCTGATCAAGCAGATTTTGCACACCTTGCCTGCGCCTGTGACAAGGTATGACAATTGTGGGAGGCGGTGGTTTACCATCTGAGTACTCTCATATCATGTAAACTACCATGCACACCACAATTATGCTTACTGGGCCTCCATATACCTGTAAAGTGAGCTAACAAGAAACTGGTTGCTGTGATGCTGCTTTTGGCTAAACGTAGGGTAGTAATGCACTGGGACAGTAGGCAAACCCCTACGATTGCTTGCTGGATACTAGATGCTGTCTATTGTAGAGACAATTTTGTAATATATGCAGAAGAACTACCAACTGCTTCCAAGCCATTGGATATTTGGGTACCACTTACTGCATATCTACGAGAAAATCCTGATCTGCTTCAGAATTGTCATTAATTTCAATACTTGTAATTTCATAATGTACATTACTATGCTACACGAATGTTACTCTGTATACTGTTGGGAACTATGATGTAGGGAATTCCCTCTTTTTTGTATTATACTTTTTTTTGGAGTTTTCAAAAACCTTTATTAACAAATTCAGCATATACAAAATACACTTTAGTATCAGGGCAGAATAATGTCCGTAGCAAGTCAATAACCGAATACCATTGACATAATGATAATACAATCATTCCCAAGCCCAATACTGTGCAGCAAGGCTATGGCACAATAAACAACATTATGCTAAAGGTGATGATGTCACCACTAAAGAGGTAGGGGCAGGCACTTTCAAAGGGGGAGGCAGGAGCGAGGAGGGAGGCCTTCACTGACCACCAATAGCGGCCGCCACGAGCGGGGTGCCGGCGGGGAGCTCTGGGGAGGCAGCATGGCTCAGATGAGGTCGGGAATGAAGGTATGTCACTAGGGGACCCCAAATGTCTATTGGACGGGATCGTGCAGGCAATAAGTCTCAAATTTCGGATAACAAAGCCTGACATCTCGAGGCGTCTTCAAGACAGTGAGAGAACTGAAGCGCCGGTCATACGACCCCAGCACATGGCCACCCTATGCTTAGCCAGGACGAGCAGCATTGCGTTCAGTCGTCAAGATGAGTCTGGGAAAAATTTGTCAAAGACAAGCAGGCACAACGGGGGTTCTGGCTGTACCGGTGCAGAGACCATCTCAGAGATGGCGGCACAAACCGCCAGCCAGAATTCCGACACCTTAGGGCACAACCATGCCAGATGAATAACATCCGCAGCAGGGGCAGCGCAGCGTATGCAGCTGTCGGTAGGTATGAGTCCCAGTTGATGGAGCTGAGCAAGAGTACAGTATAGCCAATGCAAATATTTAAAATGTATAAGACGAAGCCGATAATTAGGTGATAGTTTCTTCGTCTGGATACAGCAATATAGCCAGTCAGCCTGCGCAATATCCATGCCCAAGTCCTCTCCCCAAGCCAAGCATGCTCGGTCAGTAGAGATGGAGGGGGACGAAAACGTGAGGGCATATAGTTTAGTTAGCAATTTAGAAGGAGAGGGGGATGTATATATAAAATCGAGGGCAGGCATCGAGGGTGGAGGCTGGGGGAACATTGAATGCAACTCCTTGCAAATAACTTGCAGCTGATAAAAAAGCAATGTGTCCATCGGACCAGAGGAAGCAGGGAGAGAGTAGAACGTGTCACTGGGGTAAAGATCTGCCAATGTCATCAGCCCCAGATGGGTGGCATGTTTAGACATGCCAGTTGGCTGGAGAGGAGGGAAAGTGGGATGGCGTATGATCGGCATGGCGTTGGCTGACAACGTCGGAACATTGGAGATACAACGCAGTCTGGACCAGGCCCAGGGCAGGGTTTTGACCGTGTCTACCTCAGCACCCGGGCGACTTGCCGTGGTAAACAAAGCAGTGGTCAACGGCCAGGGATTCGCTATGTCAGCCTCAACCATCACATGTGGCTGGTAAGGAGAGGGGTGAATCCAGAAATGTAAAAAACTGGCCTGGGCACTTAGGGCATAAAGCTTAAAAGCAGGAGCACCCATACCGCCTACCACCATGGGGAGAGTGAGGATGTTGTATGCAATCCTGGGCTGTTTGCCAGCCCAGACGAGAGAGATAATCAGGGAACATAGTTTTTCAAAAGAAATGGGCAGTAAGAAGAATAGGGATAGTTAAAAAGAGATAGAGAAATTTTGGGAGGACCATCTTGGCAATGGCTATGCAGCCGGCAAGGGACAATGGGAGTCGGTTCCAATGAGGTATTTTAGACTCATGCCAGTCCCGCACGTCCAAAGTTTGCTCTCCAGAGGTCATCAAGGTCCCTGCTCAGCCAAATGCCCAGTTAGCGGGTGGGGCCCGAGGCCCAAACAAAGGGAAAATCAGGCGTGAATAGTTTGGTTGCGTCAGTAAGAGGAAACAACACTGATTTGCTCCAATTTACCTGTATGCCGGACAGTCCACCAAATCATATTATCTCTCGCACAAGAGGGCTGAGGTTGTCTTGGGGATGGCGGACATACAATGTAATGTCGTTGGCATACATGGAGACCAGGAGAGAGCGGGCCAACAAACCTATGCCCTTCTGAGTATGGTGTTACTGGAGTCTGGCTGCAAGAGGCTTCATAGCGAAGGCGAAGAGCATAGGGCAGTGGTTCCCAAACTTTTTTGACCCGTGGCTCCCTTGACCTAATTGGCAGTTGGCCGTGGCTCCCCACTATTTTTTTACCCGCGCACCGGGGTGCCGCGGCGCACCCTTTGGGAACCACTGGTCTACATGAAGAATCAAGCCTAGACGTGATGAAGGATTCAGAGAGTCGCCATCACTGTCATAAATCTTTATTTGCAATCACAAAGATCTTATAAAGTACATCTCAATGCATACATAGAGTAGTATAAAGCACTCCCACTAAAAGTAACCAGGCTAGAGAAAGGCTCAAGGAGCTCTGTGGCGTTACAAGAAGTTTACGTGAGGTGGGCTCTGATCATGGCTATCCGCAGAAATGTTTTCGGTGGGGGGGGGCACATTTTTAACTTCATCACCATCCCCCTTGCACCCTTTCCCCCTCTGCCTTACACCCTTCTCCCCCTCCACCTTGCATCCTTCTCCCCCTTCCCCTTGTACCCTTCTCCCCTCTGCCTTGCACCCTTCTCCCCTCTGCCTTGCACCCTTCTCCCCTCTGCCTTGCACCCTTCTCCCCTCTGCCTTGCACCATTCTCCCCTCTGCCTGCACCATTCTCCCCACTGCCTTGTACCCTTCTCCTCTCGACCTTGCACCCTTCTTTTCTCTGCCTTGCACCCTTCTCCTCTCTGGCTGGCACCCTTCTCCCCTCTGCCTTGCACCCTTCTCCCCTCTGCCTTACACCCTTCTGCCCTCTGCCTTGCACCCTTCTCCCCTCTGCCTTGCACCCTTCTCCCCTCTGCCTTGCACCTCTCTCCCCTCACACTCTCCAACAAGCAGCAGTCACGAGTGACGACCCCTCAACGAGGAGTGAGGCAAAGACAGAAGCTGGCAGAGTGCGGCTGCATCAGGGCATAAGGCGCCCACCCAACGCTCTCCACCAGGCCTCTCACCCTGCACGCACCCAATGCTCTCCACCAGGCCCCTGAACCTGCACCCACCCAACGCTCTCCACCAGGCACCCCACCCTGCACCCACCCACCCAATGCTCTCCACCAGGCACCCCACCCTGCACCCACCCACCCAACGCTCTCCACCAGGCCCCTGAGCTTGCACCCACCCAATGCTCCCCACCAGGCCCCCCACCCTGCACCCACCCACCCAATGCTCTCCACCAGGCCCCCCACCTTGCACCCACCCACCCAACGCTCTCCACCAGGCCCCTGACCCCGCACCCACCCAACGCTCTCCACCAGACCCCTGACCCTGCACCCACCCTACGCTCTCCACCAGGCCCCTAACCCTGAACCCACCCACCCAATGCTCTCCACCAGGACCCTGACCCTGCACCCACCCACCCAACGCTCCCCACCAGGCCTCTCACCCTGCACCCACCCACCCAACGCTCCCCACCAGGCCCCTGACCCACCCACCCAATGCTCTCCACAAGGACCTGACCCTGCACCCACCCACACAACGCTCCCCACCAGGCCCCCGACCCTGCACCCACCCACCCAATGCTCTCGACCAGGACCCTGACCCTGCACCCACCCACCCAATGGAGGTTAAAGACAGTCATTGTATGCATATCTGTGCTCCCAGAGAGAACACTGGGATACCGCCACAGGTTTATTAAGCAGCGCACGAACACTCTCTCTCTCTCCCAATCATTAAATTATTCCACCATTTAAAGAATCCAAAATATATGTCATCAATAATGTGATTTTTCTGCCTGATAATGGACTTGGTACAACGTTGCACATGAATTTGAAAATGGGGGCGCCATAAATGATTGTTGCACTAGGCACACCAGCGCTAAAGCCGGCCCTGCTGTAAAGAACTATAAGCAAACAATGCAGGTGAGCCATGGTGTATGTACCCGGGTACATAAAACAATATTGCAGATTGTGTGTTGTTTACAATTGAAAGTCTGCTGCAGTGTGAAGACCCACAGGCAGTAGAGGTTCCGTTTTTATGTAGCAGGATTGTTTTCTATGTCCACTCTTTTTATACTTAAATAGAGCAGTTTATTCCCATTTCCCCACCTGTAAATTCATGGCATTGCTGTGTACTAATGGGAAGGACACAGATCGTTGCTGCCTAAATGTAAAAAGGGCGAGTAGACGCCTTGTTGTTCTTTAAACCACCTGGAGGGAATGAGAAATTGTAAAGACAATCATGAAAGAAATCCTCAGGACAGGCAGAGGTGAAACAAAATCCCTTAATAATAAGGTGACAGCCGAGTCCTGTGTGCGCTGTTTGTGCACCCCCCGCCGCCGGGATGCTCTGCTTCAGAGAGGCAGAGACTAGGGGCAGAGCAACCTATTCATCACGGAGGCAGGGGGGCGAAAGTGACACATTCTTAGTGAGACTTAAACACCTTTCCCACATCGTGCGCGGCGCCCCTGGCTTCCCTTCACGGCGCACCAGGGCGCCGCGGCGCACAGTTTGGGAACCACAGGCATAGGGGATAGCGGGCATCCCTGCCGAGTGCCGCGCTCAATCAGAATAGGATCAGAAATTTTACCATTGATTCGAAGACGGGCGGATGGGCGAGTGTAGAGCAGAGATATCTTATGCATGAACATGGCATCGAGGTGAGCGGTCACACCGGGGAGACGAGGGTTAAATTGATGAAGAACTGAAAAAATAGTCCTAAGGTTGTGCGAGGTGGCCCGGCCAGGGATGAAACCAGACTGATCGGGGAGAGCAATGAGGGGCATGAAGGCGGGAGGCCAACAACTTAGCAAAAATGTTGTTGTAGATATTAATAAGAGAGAGGAGGCGATAGGAATTGCGGCAATCAGCAGTTTGTCCGGCTTAAGGAGTAGCGTTATCATCGCCTCACAGAGGGACTCATTATACATGGCTGCCAGATGTGGCTCAAGGAGTGAAGTGAAAGTCTTGTAAAAAAAGGCTGGGAAGCTATCAAGACCGGGGGCCTTATCACTAGCTCGACTGTTTATGGCAGCAAGGATCTCTTCCTTTGTGAAGGGTGCGTCCACATATTTGCCATGATAGTCTTCCGGCAAAACGAATGCGAGGGTATCGAAATATTGTTTGAAGGCCTCGCGCGAGATAGGGGGACCGGCGTCATAGAGCTGCGAGTAGTAGTCTATTAAATGAGACTTGATTTCGCATGGGGAGATGGTTCTAATAGGGCCACCATCACGGAGAGCCACAATATACGCCACCGCATGGGGGGGCATAGCATGCTGGCCAAGGTTTTCCATGCCGATCGTCTTCACCGAAGCGACGGGCTCTGGCCTCTCTACCAAGGAATGTGAGTTCCCTTTCGGCCTCCTCAGCAAATTCAGTATGCTATTCCCGTAAACGCCCGAGGATCTCAGGCCCAGGTTGGGCCGCCTGAGCGGCATCCAAGGCCTTCATTTCGGATTCCAGTTTATTCAATGCGGAGTGGATGGACCGAAGGACACCGGCTTGTTTGGAGATGCATTCACCGCGTATTACTGCTTTGAAGCCCTCCCACAGGATGGACGCGGAATCCACAAAACCGACGTAGAAATCAAAATAGTTGGTAATCGATGTTTGGATCTCGTCGCAAAAGACGGAATCTCAGAGGAAGCCGCTACGTGAAAGCGCGCTGTGGGGAATGAGGGAGACGAATACAGAGTTGGACTGGGGCATGATCCGACAATGTGCATGCCATATGAGTAGCGGAGACGAGCCAAGAAAGAACATCCGGCGAGGCGATCCGTAAATCAATGCGGGACCAGCAGCCTCGAGATCCAGTAATGCAAGTGCCCTCACAGGCCTCGGGCCACATGTGAGGCCAGGCATCATGTAGTGAGTTATCCTCAAGTATGGACTGAGGGAGAGCTGTGGCACGAGTGTGAAAGGAATGTTTGCCAGAGCGGTCCAAGGTTGCAGAAAGGGTGACATTAAAATCACCCCCCCAGAGAAGAGCCACCTGGCCCAGGGAGGAAATGAGGTGCCAAATATGAGTGAAGAGATGGGGATTGTCCGAGTTAGGGCCGTACACTGCAGCAATTGTCATGGGTTGGGACAATAGGGAGCCATGCAGAATTACATACCGTCCATCAGGATCCGTGAGTATCTGAATAGTTTGCCAGGGGAGCCCCCTTTGGAGCAAAATGGATACCCCCAGAGAATAGGAGGAATAAAAAGAAGAGTGTGATTCCCCCCAGTGGCGCAATTCAAGTCTGGATGATGTCCCAGGCAGCAAATGGGTCTCCTGCAAGAGACAAATATCTACCTTGCCATTGCAAATGTGAGTGGATGAGTCTGGCCTTACAGTGATCATTAAGACCACGGATATTCCAACTCCAGCCAACGGTGTCGTTCATGTTATACTATAATTTGGGGAAATGGGACGCAGAGCAAGTGGCCAGACTTCGGAGAGAGCTAATGGGAGAGCTGTGGCGATAAATAGCAGACCAAAAGGAAAGCGGGGCAAAGGCCTATCGCTGATAGTGGAGCTAGGGGGCAGCCTGCAGCGCCCGAAGGCGGGGTCATGAGGGGAGCTGCCAGTGAGCAAAGAGCGCGAGAAAAGGGGGAGAAGCACAATCTAGTTGCCATAAGCATGATTAGCGATACAGTAATGCAATGTGACTGAGAGAGTGACATAAGACCAGGAAAACTAGGTCATGATAAAATAGAGGACAGACCCAAAAAGCCCCCCACCACGCTCCCCCCCCCCCCCAATCTCCTGCACAATAATCAATCTGGGAACAAGGATCTGACAAATACTATGCCAATTGGAAACAGGAGAATGTTGTACACAAAACTGCTGCAATGGACTTGGTTAACGACAAAGTGAAACGGTCTGATCACAAGTGAAAAATAAAGACAAAACAATAACACCAAAAACCCCATAAAGCAATGGGCAAACCCGCAGAACCGCCCACCCCAACCCCACCCATTTGGCCGCAAAGTCAACGATCTGGGATCTAGGATTTGCCAGGTGAAGAACAAATGAAGTGCAGGCAACAGCATTACAGATACCTGCCCGCCTAACCAGACCCCCCACTTGTGAAACCCACTTGTGCTTCACCGGGTAGGCCAATGAGTAAGCTACATCATGTTTTTGGAGGATCCACTTTGCTGGGAAGAATTCTCGACGAGTAGCCTGAACTGCCAGAGTATAATCCGTCTAGAATGAGAGGGAGTTTCCCTGATGGTTGATTTTCCCCATATCGCGTGCTGCTCGAAGGATCGCGTCTCTATCTCTGAAATTCAAAATTTTAGCGATGATTGGGCGAGGAGGGAGACCAGGGCCAGGGCGCGGACCAAGAGAGTGGTGAGCGCGTTCAACAATGAAGGCTGGAGAAAGAAAGTCCCCAAATAACTCCCAGGCCAGCTGTTCCAAGAAATCCTCGATGCGGGTGATATTGGTTGATTCTGGCATGCCCGTAATGCGGAGGTTGCTTCGCCGAGAGATTGCCTCCAAATCCTCATTCTTATTTTGGATAACATCCAGTATTTTGTCCATCTGGGGCAGCTTCTAATGATCCTGGGTGGCGGCATCCTCATTGTCCGAAATCCGGTATTCCACATGAAGTAGGCTATTAACGTGGGAGTCCACCCGAGCCTTAACCGAGTCCAGGCGTGCGGAAAGTTGGTCAAGTTGGGCTGCGATACCGGTGACCACTGATTTAACATCCAGCATGATTGCCTTTAGGTCGTCGTCACATGCCGGAGGAGCCTCCATGCTGGTCACAGAGTCACCACAGTCCGGCCCCGCGTTGTCCTAGCGAGTCAATCTGCGATGGTCGAAGGCGAGTTTGGGCTGCTTGGAGTCAGTCCTCCCCATGGCGAACGGTCCCCAGCAGAAGGCTTCTTCAGTGAGCAACAGAGCTCAACTATGGTCAGGAGGGGCAGCGGTGAAGGGCGCGTCGAGCGGGGCAACACTCCTCAGCTAGTGCGGGCAGCGTGAAAGGGCTGGTAGGCACCCCGGCGCCAAACAGCAGCAGCAGCAAATCACAACTGGTAGCGGGTACAGAGGGCGTCAGAGGGCAGTGGCAGGGTGCAAAGGCACCCAAGGATCCCAAATCTGCTGTAGCGTGGTTCAGCAGCTGGTAGTGGGGCGGTCCAGGGTTCACACAGCCTGCTGGCATCAAGGAGGCTCCGGGTTCAGAGTGGCACCGGGTGGTGGGGTGGAAATTGCACAAAAGCAACCCGCAGGAGCTGACGCGGTTAGGAGCGGGGCGAGACCCTGCAGCAGAGGTGGTAACTGGCACCAGGAGATGAGGCAGCACAGCGACCTCGGGGCCTCGCACAGTGCAGGAAGAGGCAGTGGGGGGGGCGGGTGCAGGCTCAGGGCATCCCGCAAGATTAAATTCCCTGGCGTAGGAAACAGGAGCGCAGTCGGGCAGATGAGAGGATTTGCTCCGTATGGGCAATGTGTGCAATGACCGCCTCCAGGGCCCAGGGTTAGGCACCGCAAGGAAGAGAGGAAGATGGCTGGTTCCAGACGCCGAGGGGTAGCAAGGTAGAGGCACGTTGGGCCGAAGAGGTAGGCGGCTGGAGCGTGGTCCCACGCCGCACACAAGTCTTCCCGGCGGCCGCCAGCAGCAAGCGCCAGACTGTGGCAGCTGTGGCGGGGAAGCGCGGGGCCCGCCGCACCCGCCACCGGGCCTGTGTCCCAACGGCCATAGGGGAGAGAACCAGCCGGGCAACAAAGTGGCGTTGGTGTCACGGCAGGACCGGGCAGGTCCGGGCCGGGCCATGCAGCCCGCGTCCCACCAACCCCGCCGCAGGCAACCACAGCAATAGCAACACCTACTGGAGCAGACTGAGGAAAGGCCCCAGGCGTCCTCCGGGCAGCGCAAACCCAACTAGCGGCAGGCAGGATCTCAAGCAGCGGAAGGCCGGGCAGGCCCGTCATTTAGAGCAGGCCCCATGCACCAGTCGGGCCACGGATCTCAGTCCTCACAGGTCGCCCGGGAGCCAGAGCAGCACCAATCGACTCCCGGGAGTTGCTGCTTCGGAAAGACAGGTAGGTGGCAAAATTGATGCTGTATGCTTACTGATGATGTCAGATTGTTAGCCAAGCCACGCCCCCCTTTTTTGTATTATACGTGACAGGATTGTTACAGCTGTGACTACCACTATGTACGACTATCATAACGTTTATTAAACATAATAATAAAAAAAAAGGTTTCTCTCCTGGGTTAGGACCGCTAGCAAATCAGTGGTGTAAAGGGTGCGGTAGATTTCCGGAAGGCGTTTGCTTTCCCCTCCTTCCTGAGTTGGGAGATGCCAGTGTCATCCACTATTAGTTTTACATATTCTTTTTCCTGTTTTGCTCTGAGCTGGCGTGCCAGTAGGGTACCTATTTTGTTCCCTCCTTCATAACCCCAGGCTTGTATGTGTAAGATAGTTTTCTCTGCTCTGTTGGTATATATGGCCTTTAACTTCCCCTTCAGCAATGTGACCTTTCATAGGGTCTGGATTGATGGACTATCTTTGTGTGATTTTTCCACTTTTTGTAGTTCCCCCTCTAGCAGGAGTCTCTCCCCCTTCTGCTGGTTTTTGAGCGTGGTGGCTAACTCAAATGCATTTTCCCCTTATGACCGCCTTGAACTCGTCCCAATTATTCACATAGGATGTGAGTGCGGCGTTGTTGGTGTCAAAATACTCTGTGATTGCTTTTCACAGTTTGTCCCAGAGGAGTCTATCCCTACTGAGGAAATTGGGGAAGTACCATCCCGAATGTTTTGAGCGAGGGGCCCCCCAGTCGAATACCATCTCCAGGGGGGCATGGTCTGAGAAGCAGATCGGGTGGAACTCAGTCCCAGTGACTGTGTAAAAAAGAGATTGACTGATAAAGGCATGGTCAATTCTAGAATAGGTTCTATGGGAGTGGGAGAAAAAGGGAATAGTCCTGTATTGTAGGGTGAGAGCCCCTCCATACATCCAGCAGACCCAGGCACTGAGGGAGATTTTAAGCGACTTACTGAAGACCCCTCCTGCTGCTCTGTGTTGGTGTGTTGTGTCCAGTGCCGGGTCCCATATTAAACTGAAGTCCCCCAGTAGAAATATATCTCCCTTGGTAAAACCCTCCAGTGTTGCCATAAAAGCATCTAGGAAGTCCAGTTGCCCTGCATTGTGGCATAGACTGTGGCAATTGAACAAGGTTTTCCCCTTAGTTCCACTCTACCCATCAGGAAATGCCCTGCTTTGTCTGTTTTAGTGGCTTGGAGGTGGAAGGGGACTCAGGAATTAAAAAGAATGGCCACCCCATTCTGCTTTGTGTGGGTTGAGCAGCAAAAGATTTGTGGATAAACTTTATGCTTCAAACGCTGCTCATCACTTTTCCATAGATGGGTTTCTTGCAGGGCAGCTACCTTAACATGGTGGTCTACTAGAAATTTCCAAACTTTGCCTCTTATTGGTGGAGTTGAGTCTCCTAAAATTCCAGGGCAAGCAATTAACCGCCATTTGTCCAAGTCCCTCATCCCACAACGCTCGACCCAAATACGCCTCGGAGATCATAGCTCCTGGTCCCCTACCTCCGCCCAATGGCCATGCAATAGTAAACAGATTAGTGAGCACCATGATTCAAAACATACTTAACAAATATAAACAAGAACTTTGAGCTCTGCAGCTCTCTATCTCAAAAGAGAAGCCCATTTGGAGCATCACGAGGGGTGAGCCCATTTCTGGTCCCAGAGTCTCCTTAGCATACTCTCTGGGTCGCTTGACTACCATCAAATGGTTATCTCCTACCGTGAGTCAAGACTTCACCTCAATAAGGCCCACCACCCACAGGTCTTTCTCTGACCAAAGTCTCTGCATCTGACTCTCCAGGTGGAGCAGTCACCATAGTGTCTTTTGTTACCTTTACTCGTTACCATGTGTTCCCATTCTGCCTGATCAGTTCAATTTGTGTTCAAATGTTCAGTGTCTCCCTGTAATTCATCCCGTTCATTTCTTGCCACCTCGTCTTTGCGTCTGCCAGGTTTCTACGCCGTGGCGCTCCCCCTGTTGCTCCACTCTTTCTTGCCTTGTGGCTGCTGTCGGGCTCGGGGGGGAGATCTTGAGACCCAACAGGTCTGCAGCTTCCTCCAATTCCGTACAGTGAAGGTGCTTGTTGTCCTTCATTAAAGCTAAGCCGAAGGAATAGGTCCATCAATACTTTATTAAGTGCTCTCTTAGGGCCTCTGTAACCGGCATAAACTGCTGTCAGCGGGCGAGCGTAGCTTGGGCTACATCCTGGAAAAGTGAGCAAGTCGTGTTCTGAAATGATATTTTATTGTGAATTCTTGCTTTCTGGAGGACCAGTTCTTTCACTTTGAAGGAGCTTAATTTTGCTAGAATGTCTCTGGGCCTCCTGGTGTCTCCTGGAAGCTGTGGCCCTTCTCTATGTACCCTTTCCTGCTGCACCACCATGAACGCCTCCAGGGCTGGACCTTCACATCCCTCTTCTAGGCCCCTAACCCTTATATTGTCTCTCCGAGAGTGATTTTTGAGATCTTCACATTTGAGAGCCGTGGCCCGCAACTGGTTAGGTAAGTCGGTGGATTTCTCCTCGAGGGGCTTTACACAGTCTGCCAGTTCTTGGCATTTTGTCTCAAGGTCCAAGGTATGGGCCTCGCCCGAGTCCACATCCGCCTGAAGGGCCACTATCTTTCCCCCTATTTCCGCTCTAAATGCATCGAAAGAGAACCCTATGTCAGCTTTGATGTCTTCTTGGAGCTCCTTCTTGAAGTCTTGCAGCGACACCATCAGATCCTCTTGTGTAAGCGCCATGTCTCCTCTGGGCTGCGCCTTCCCCTCCTTGTGCATCCCTGTGCCTGCTGGGGTAAAGTAGCTGTAGACTCTGGTTGACTGAGTCTTCTTTGGTGGCATATGGACCAGGGTGTGTGGTCAGCCTAGGGCCTCACGCAGATTGGTCTCAGAAGGGCCCAGGGCGGAGGCCTCTCCTCGGTCTGTACGAGGAAGTCAGCTCACGGCCAACGCTCTCTTATGTTCACAGGTACTCCCTCCCAGGCCCACAGGAGTAGCCCGCAGGCTGCTTCCTTTGCTCTGTCGGCTCAACTACATATGCCTGTACACGTGGCATCTATATACCAGAAGTAGTGTCTGGCTGGCGGCATCTTAAAGTCAGGCATTTTAGGGGCAGGGGTCTGGTGGGGAGTCCTGACAGCCCAGGGCTTCCCAACCAGCCTGCATTCGCTCTCTGTAGTCTGTCCCCGATCTCCTCACCTAGTAGTCCATGTGGCCACCGGTCTCTCCCTCATGGCATCTCGGGAGGGTGGGGCTCCCCCTGGCGGCCCAGCAGACCCAGGCTGTGGCTCTGTTTTGCTGCCGCCAACCTCCCCAGGCTGGGTCGTGATGGCTCCGTAGTTTGTGTGTGTCTCGGGCTGCCCTCGATCTCCTCTTTCAGTCCCATCGAGTGCTCCGCCCGCAGCTTCTTTTCCACTCATCCTGAGTGGCCGCCATCTTGAGTCTTTCTCCGCGTTGAGGGGTTTCTTCAATTCGGGTCTGCGCCGGCAGCCGCTGGCTGCAAACCTGAAATGCGGGAGCCCCCCTCGGGACCTTGTAGCTAGCTCTCCGTTTGGTCTCGAATTGGTGGCATATCAAGCGCTGTAGCTGACTTTTTCATGGGGCATGGAGCGGAGACGAGCAGATTCACGTCCGATCGGCCATGATGGTTGGCCACACGCCCTATAATAATTTTTTACATTTTAGCAGCTTCTTTATTTTATAATAGGTGGTGAGAGACTTCACAACTTCACTGCCACAGAAAAATTAGAGACAGACTTATATTTAATGATTGCAGGCTCCCATGTACAATAAAAATAATGAAAACAATAGCTAGTGTTATTGTTATTGTTACTGTTGTTGTGATCAGAGCTCTCAACTTCGATAGCAACAAAGTGCTCCAACTCTGTTGTTGGCAGCAAAAGTACCAGTCTTTCAGTCATGGGAAGCTATGGATCACACATGAATCTTGATACAGAAGTCAATGTAATTTATGACAAGAACTGTTCAGGAAGTGTCGGCCACCCTTTCACACACTTGTCACTCCAGGCTCTGCTCCCTTATAGTCACTAGCTTACCAAACTGGAACATTCTGGGTTTCTCTTTCTGGACAGACTTTCCTCCTGCAGGTCCAGGCATACTCCTTTCCTATCTCAATAGGCAGACAGACTTATTGAACTGAGACAGACCCTTATCTTCTCTCGCAGAATTCAGGCGATGTCCCCTCTGGCAGTCACCCAGTAGTCCTTCGAGTTCTCTGTGGGCCACTACCTTCATTGGTCAAGAAGAATTTGCAACAGGAACAAAGTGTGGTCTTTGCATTCCGCTTTTATGCATATTTTTCAAACAGTAGATATTGATCCACTGCCTAATGTTTCAGAACTGGTTTGGATTGGTTCTCTTTCAAATATCATGTTCTCTCTTTCCGCAAACACAGCATTTTTGCAATGTAATGGCTTTCACAGAAGGTAGCAATTAATGCTGTGTGTAAGGGGGAGTAGACGACAATCTCTGCACCTGTCTGTAATTAGCCTTCCTGAAGCAGTAATCAGGAACAGACAAAAGGAAAACCCAGACCCCTCTTAGAAACTTCCTCAACTTGAGCAATAGCCTAATCGGCAGCCCTCTGCTAACAAAAGTCTCATTAATTTCCTAAGGGGAAACCCTATCTCCAGTATTTGAAAAAGAGGTAAGCACTGGGCAAAAGTGCTACTTATTCATCTATGCTGCAGCTGGAAACCCTATCTCCATACTCCCACACTTCAGTGTTCTGTGACAATAACTAAAAGATGTCACACAGTACTCAACTAGTCAGGGTACAAAGTAGGCCTGGGAGGAGCTTGCGGAGTTCTGCTATGCAGAACTCCACTACGTGACCAAAAAACAAGCAGCAAAGTGTGTTAGGTCACACCGTTTGTGATAATTGTTAGTACTGGGGGTTTGTCAAGCGCTGGAAAATCAGTGTGGATAGCACCATGTGCACGCAAGAGGGTACTGATTTTTTCTGCCGCTCGAGTACTACTACTTGAGCAGAAGGTTTCTCAACATGAGCGGCAGCGGCTATCCGTGATGGCCTGCATGGAGAGATCTCTTTTGGAGGTGATCTGGAGAAAGATTTTCCTCGCTGACACTTGCCAAATTAACGTTGGCGAGTGCGAGTGAGGAAAAAACTCTGCTCCACTATACGGAGCTGAGTTTTTCAGAACTCAGTGCGCTATGCAGTGTGCACAGTGGGAAAAGCTCTGCAAACTCCACAAGTGGAGCGGAATTTCATGCCCTTGTCTAGTAGAAAGAATACTTTCAGCCTTTACCTACAAGTCTACAGAAAGAATACTTTCAGCCTTCAACAGCCAACACATCCCTCCTGCCTGCTTGCAAGAGTACCCAGGTCTCCAGTGCCCCAGGGTGCCTCAGGTTGCCCTAGGCCCTCACCAGTTTTCCCACCTCCATTCCCATTCTCCCTCTTTGTCATGGCTCTCTCGCACTTTGGCCACTTCCCTGCACCACACACCCCGGTTACGTCAGTCTATAGTAGGCAGCATGGAGTGAGGGTGTGTTTGAAGACCCAATGATTGTGGGTGTGGCACAACATATCCAAAGAGGCTTCTCTGCTGGGATCCAGGCTTCTCCAGTGTGGGGGAGGAGCTACTTTTACTTCTACCCGGACATGCGTGCAGGCCGGTGCTTGTCAATTCACTATGCCCCCCTGGCTGCCTTTCTCTATTGGATTACTAGATTGTTCTTAGTTTCGTGGAAGACGTGCTGCGGGACCCACCTTCACTTCTCTCCCGCTACGTGGCATTCGTCATCAGCCATCCTTGAGCTTTGCTTTTCCTTGCTCCTTGGTTCCTGATCTCCCGCGAGGTGGGCCCTTCTTCAAGGCACGTACAGATAAGGACTCCTGCTGGATCCGTTCTTTCTCCGTCACTCACACGTGCGGAGAGCTGCGGTGAAGTGTCTACAATTATTTTGTTTACTGTCTTCTTTTTACATGCTACTTTGTCTCGCACCAGGAGTGCGACATCCCGGCCATTTTTGTTATTTTCACTCACGCAAGGAGAGCTGCGGAGGAGTGCCTTTTTTGATGGTTTGTTTTATTCCAGTTTCTACATGAGGAGTGCAACATTTACCCTGTGCATTACACACAGGTTCTGTGTGTTCTTCTGTTACCTTCCACCTGCCGTGGAAATCGACTTTAGCAGACTCCATTTCTGGTGTAACAGTGGCTGAGTTCTGTATGTCTGATCCCTCCAAGACTAAAGGGACGGTTTTGAAGTGAGTGGTGAATATTGAATGCATACATGTTGTGAGAAGTTGACCTGGCATATGCTACTAGTTATAGTGGGCACCTTGCACCAGTCCAAACAACCCCTTAGTGATAGGTTAAAGACAACTTTTTTTGAAAGCTATCCTAGTGGTAGCTATGGAGAGCAGCCTTCAGGCTAAGTCTTGGAGGAGTGTAAAGCAGTTCTTTTAACATTCTAGAATCTCATGAATGACCCAATGAAAGGAGATCCACACCAGCTATCTATATAAAATATATACTACTAGTCTCTTTATGAGGCTAGAGATCAAAACACATAACTTACACTTAATATCACACAGTAAATTAGCACAATATACATTGAGCCCCAGGGGTGTACCAAACCATATATTAAGAAAGTGGTATAAGAACCACAACTTGACTAGACACAAGGCCTAGAGCCTGTAGAATCGCTGGACCCACAAGAAACCACCCAAGGTAGTGACACAGGGGACCCATGGGGGATGCTTGCACTGTGAGAACACAGCCGCGAGACGCCGTTAGCTTCCATGGGGAAAGTCGCGGATGGAAACTTAAAGATAAAGGACACTTAGGAGAGGACTTTGAGCAAACCACTTTAGACTTAAGGGGTTCTAGGGTCAACACCCACGGGAGCACCAGAGTACTCGAGTTACCTCACCCAGGCAATTGTTGTTGTTTTCAATGGCGATCTGCAGCAAAGGGCTGCTGCCGTCGTAGAGGAAAGTGTCCGGGGGGATCCAAGCCTGGATCGAAGATGAGAAGAATCTGAATGCAGAGGGGACAGAGTCTGGGTCAATTGCCAGTTACCAGGGGCACGATAGTCGAATGCCAACCGATGTCGGGTGATTTCAGGTGAAAGAGAAGAAGCTTGACTCTTCAGCCACAAGGACCAGGTGGTGTCGATGACAACCAGGATCTGGAATCAAACTGTGCCACAAAGGATGTCGAGTGCTGTGGTGTCGATGCCTGGATTGGACTCAAAAAGCCTTGGCAACAGCAACTCACATAGGAATCAAAGAAATGCTTCAGAGTGGGCCAGCAAGGTCTGCGGCACTTACCATGTGGTGGGGAGTCAGGACGCTTCTGAAGCAACCAAGGAAGCCCAAGGAAAATCAGAGATGCCTTCACAGGGACCCACCAGTCGACAGACCAGGGATCGCAAAGGAGCTTCGAGTAGAAATGCAAGAAGCAGACTCACGGAACACTCGCGGAGTGTAGGCCCACAATCTTTGGTGCAGATAGTGCTTGGGGCTTGGGCTACAAGTAACCCAAAGCATAACTTCAAAAGATGTCGAGAAGTTAATGCACTTGCAAATGTGTATGGTGTCCAGGAGTTCTGGTTTCACATCACTCACAAGAGCTGCGGGTCTTAGCTTTGCTGAGGACTCGGGTCGGCCTCTAAGAAGTCTGGAAATCCTCTTCCTGGGCTGCAAGTTCTTTGGAGTCCGTCAGGAGCTTCAGGGATACAAACCAACAAATGCTTTATTGGTGCCTGCCAAGCAGGGGAGTCACTCCTTGACCCCAAGGGATATTCTTCCATCCTCTAGTCTTTAGTAGAGTTTCAAAGTTCCAGGATTCAGTTTTCGAGTTTCATCCAGGTGTAATCTAAAGTCTTGTTGCCAGGGGTTATTTACTTATGCCTAGGAAAGAGGTTGCAATAATAACAAAAAGGGGGACAGAGATAGATTAATAGTGGATTCGTTCTCCCTATACAGATTTATTTAAACAAGTAGAATCCACAAAAAGTGTGAGTGTGATCCCTACATTGGAGGGGAGCACACAGTGTTTTTTAAATACCACTCACACACCAAAAGGACCCTTGGTGTCATGCTTCATCATCGGGGTCTTTGCACCCCTCTACAGGATGTGGCGTGCTGCTACACTACTGCTACGCGGGAGCACTTTTTTTGGCTATGTGTGGTGTATTGGGGTAATTTAAGTGTTGGTGAGTGGCGGGGTTATAGTGAATAGAGTGAAAAATGTTAAAAGGACCTGGCACGTAGGGTTTGCAAAAAACTTTAAAGTACCCCCGTGCTGGTACTGTTAAAAGGGGTGAAAACTTGAGGTAATTTGTATATTAAAGTACGTTACTTCTTGTGTGTGTCAACATGTTTCGGAGCATAGCTCCTTCTTCAGGACAGGGTACACAAATCCCCACCTTACTCATGTTTGTTTAAAAAGTCTGGTACTTACAGAAAAGTGAAAAAATAATAAAGGCTAGTATGTGCCTGAATTCCTGTGTTAAGATTTCTGCAATTGAGAACCTGAAACAAGAGCATAAAGAGTGGAACAACAGATAGGTAATATGTCGATCCTTAGCCAACTCAAAGAGGTTCAGTGACCTAGAAAAAATTATTGTGAGGGCAGCAGCAACTAGACAAATATTGTCAATCTACTGGTGATGGTGCTCCCTGTAAAAAAAGGACAAAGACAAAAACAAACGTCACACTGAACATAAACCACACGCTCTAGTTATGTAACTTGTAAAGGATTGGGGGTCAATTAATGCTTAATCAGAGTGGGGACTCAAGTTGCAATAATTCATACTTGCTGCCAAAGTTTGGTTAGCACCATGAGCCTCCGAACGTTGGGGGTCTGTAGTGCTGAATAGGCACCCTGTAAAATTAAGCATTGATCCTTAAGTCATACTTCACTTACTTTCTCTGATGTTCAAAAGCGCTTCTGCCAGGTTATTACTCATGGAAAGAGGTTGAACATACACTGGGGACCCACCTATGGGAGGGTCTGGAAAGAGGGATGGCTACACCCATTCAATTTGTCCAGTTTCGGGCCAGAGCAGGGGCTGGTAGCCCCTGCAACCGGTTTGAACTGGGCTATGCACAGGGACACCAAATGTGCCCCCAGTACAGACTTCAAAGCACTCTCAGAGGGCACCCACCCAGCCCCAATACACTACAGCATGTCTGAGAGGTGGTTAGACCTCCCTGTGGTAGGAAACCTATTGTCCAGGCCTCCCCTGCTGGAGTTTTGGTCAGCAGCAGGAGGCCAGACTCATGTCTGTGGCTGCAGCATCCATTTTGTGATGCCAGGGCTCTTTAAACTTGGTACCGGGTGTACCGGTGTGTACATGTCTCTCCCTCTAGAAGGGTGGAATTCTACCCCCTCCGCCAGGACTGGCAGGGGGGGGGGGGGGTAGGATTACAAAGTGTTTGACACCAAACACGACATGTTTCCATGCAGCCATTCGAAAGTTAGCATTTACCGCGAGGTTATAATGCACTTAAGAGTATATGGTCTGGCTGCATCACAGAACAGCCTAAGTAAAATAGATTCCAAAGGCTGCAGAGGGGTCCTGCTTATACATGGGCACCCTCTCACACGAAACCAAGCGCCCTGCCTTCAGGATTGATAAGGTCTGCCATAGGGGTGACTGATAGGTTTCTATGTGCAGTGATTTAAGGTAGATATAGGTAACCTATACCTTAGTAAGGGGTGCATGAACCACCTTACCCGGGCTGCAGTAGCAGTCCTTTGGTGTCATTTTGTAAGGCTTCCCAGGGGTGGTATAATACATGCCTCAGCCCCCGGTATACCTCTGGGGTACCTATGCCATAGGTACCTAAGGTACCATATACTAGGGACTCATAAGGGTACCCCAGTAACCAAACTAGAGTGTACCTAAAGTACTTGGAATCAATTTAGAGAGGAAAGCAGATAGGCTGGGGTCCTGAATAGGAGGATCCCAGCCAAACTAAGTAAAAAACCATCAAAACACCAGAAAAAAAGTGGGGGCAACCATGTAGTAAGATTCCACCTTCCTACACATACATAGTGTCTAGTCTTTCTGTACCGGGCTGTTCTCTAGTTAACACAGACTCTTCTTCTTTCACTTAGGATCTTCTGCTGTGGTGTGTGCCCATTCTGGACAGACAGGCAGTAGAAGTTTTCTCTATACTTCCACGAGTGTAGTTTATTTTCTCCCTATCCCTTTTTCCCTGTGGACAGACTTACAGGGGATTGTGTTATCCGTCCCGCTGGGCATCTGTGCATGGGGGAGGTGGGTGTCTAGCATCACCCCTGCTGGGTTGTTCCAGAAGGTTGGTGGCTTGTGACATCTACTAGCCTGACACTCTTGCTGCTTTCCCACTCTCACGCTTCCCGCTTCCCCAGTGCCCCTCCCAGGACCTATATAATAGAAGCCGTAGTTCGGCTCCAGTGAGCAGGTCCTTGTCAGCTCCCCCCTCGCTGATAGTTGCTCCTCGCTGATGGCCAGGCTGCTTCTGAGAGACAGCCTTCACCCAGCCATCCCACCGGTCTTGCAACACTACTCAGGTCTACAGTGCCCAGGGTTCCCGAGGCCCTGCACCCTCACCAGTTTTCCTGCCGCCATTTTCCCCATGCAGCTTTCCTGCTCCCACGCTTCCTGCCTTTCCTTTGACCCTCCCAGGGCATGTTTCATGGATGCCTCAGCACAGCTGTGCTGCTGGGGCACCAAAAGCAAGTCTGTCTGTGCCGGTTCATGCTTGGACCATGACCAGCACCAGGAACCCTGGCCCTTTGGACTCCCACACGTTCTCCGCCACTGATCTCTGTACCCTGGACACCGGACGCAACAACTGCTGCCTTGCATCTCCTAGCTCCATAGCGGGACCCTTCACCTGTCTCCATTGCCACTTCACCGCCATCCGACGACTGATTGCCCTAACAGAATCCCTCACTCACTGTCTCTGCTGCTTGAGACCCCCCAGATCAACTCAGATGCCTCCTAATCAATGCAAGATTGCTGTGCAAACGTGCCACCAAATTTTGGGACACCATTTCCACCCTCGCCCCCAATGTTACCTTGACCACATGACTTGGGTCACCCCTGATTCAGCACCTGACATTCCCACCGCAACTCCCAATGGCTACAAGATTAAGCACTGCAACCGCACACGGAGGCGGCTTCGCCATTGTACACATGGAGGCAATCATCTGTACGACCACCGAAGACAAAACCACACCATTCAAGGAACACCTGAATTTTCAGCTCCATACCAACGGCAAAACCACTGTCAGAGGCATCCTAGCATGTATTCCCCTAAGTCCGCGAACGGCCTCAGCGATGCCGTAACTGGATTCATCACCCCGCTCGCCATTGAATTTGAACACTGCTTCTTTTTGGGAAACCTCAAATTTTACCTAGATGACCCCACAGACATCAACTCCACCGAACTCCTGGAAAGACTAAACAACATGGATCCCATGCACAGAGCTGGACACATGCTCACGTCCAGCAACAGAATCAGAGACAGCCACACCACGGGACTCACCTGTTCTGATCAATCCATTGTACACTTTGCCATCACCAGATCCCCCTGCATCCCCCCCAACAGCCACATTGCCCCTTACTGCAGCTAGACCAAGGTCACTCAGCATCAATGGACCAATGCCCTCAGCCTCTCCCAGCCCAATGCCTATACCAACCTGAACCAGGTAGTAGAGAACCTCAATGCTTGTATCACCTGTGCCGCTGACCGAGTCACCCCCACCAACTCAGCCAAAATGCACGGACCCGCCAAATGAGCCAACTGGTACACCCTAGAATTCAGCACGGTGAAATGCATATGCAAACAAGTGGAAGAAAAATGATCACGCCTGCAACCTCTACATCATCCTTGACAGTGAAGTCTCAATGAAACAACAGGTCAAAACCATTGCATTAGCCTGCTTCCACATACTTCACATGCTCAGCAGAAGCTTCATCTGTACTACAGAAACACACTCTATACAGGCACCACCGGAGAACTCATGAGTAGACTCCAGACGATCCAGAATGCAGCAGTCAGAATGATCCTCAACCTGCCCAAAAGGACCCACATCTCCCAGCTCCTGAGAAACCTCCCCTGGCTCCCCATCAAGAAGGGATGCCACTTCAAGCTCCTGACCCAAGACTACAAAGCTCTCGATGACCAAGAACTAGCATACATGAACCACTGCCTGAACTTCCACCAACCATCCAGGACCCTCGGCTCTGCTCAACTGGCCCTTCCACAGACACCGCGCATCTGCCGCTGCCACACTGGAGGTTTATCCTTCTCCCATCTCATAGCCCAATCCTGGAACACCCTTTCCCTTTGAACAGCACGCTCATTAGCAGACTGCAGGAGGTGATTCAAGTCCCGGCTGTTTGACTGAGACACTCAGCCCAGTGCCTGGATACCCTCTGATAAGCTGCTCTTTATAAATACAATTTGAATACTTGTTCAATGGCTTGTGCTACCACGGTGCACACCTCTGCTACCTGTAAAGGCAATGATGGTATTACATATAAATATAAATTTTGATAAAGGGTCCAAGGGGAAATGAGATTACCGACCCTCTAGTATCCTACTCCCCTATCTAACTATACTAATAACAAAAAGGGATACTAGTGGTCTGGAAGTATGAGGCTAAGGCAGACAACACAGTGGCAAGAGAAATGTCTTGTATAGGTATCTCCATGATGTACAGGAAATTGGGGAAAAAGAAACCCATCAGCCCACCCAGTGGCGTAGCATCATCATCTGGGATTTTGTAGATAAACTGGTATCTCTTCCAGGTATCTCACTAGTTGTTATCGTGAGATATCCTAGTCTAGATCCACCAGTGATGTGAGACAGCCAAGCATGAAGATGCAGTGGTGCTGAAAAACAATTTGCAGTGTTGAAAGTGTGTGAAAACGCAAAACGCGAAACTAAAATTAACTGTTATGATGCCAGAGGGCAAGTTTTATTGAGAGGTCATCATAATGTCAAGGTTAAAAATAGTGTTAGATAGTATAAATAGATGGTAACTATCTAGTGATGATTAAATAGGTCAACATGTTTCAGCCATTCGAGGACGGTATTACTCCAAAGAGTAACAAACCCCTAAATCATAAAACAACATAGTGGAGCACTCAAAAAATGTGTTTAAATAACACTGTTTGAGGACAATTTACCAGAAAAGTCAGTCCATAAGTCCAAGGTCATGTGATATATTTTCAGCGTAAAAATATCACATGACCTTGGACTTTTGGACTGCATTTGCTGGTTATTTGTCCTCAAACAGGGTTATTTAACCAAATGTTTAGAGTGCTACAATCTATTGTTTTATGTTTTTGAGACTTATGAGCAGGTGCATCTTACACCATCAAGACACAGCGAAATCTTTAACTCATCGCTTGACATAACCATTGAACAAAGGGGGACAAGTTACCACAAAAAAGTGATCTATGGAAATGCTTAAATTACTCTGTACTCACAGTGCAATATTCTAACATGTTCAGATCATCTATGCTTTCACAGACAGAGGCAAACTATAAGAACATCAGCCTTAGCACCAAAGCTGACACTCAAGGATCCTCATAGTATTTACACGTTTAAATTTCCATGGGAAGTTTCAGCCATTTATTTATTTATACTCTTAGAAAGGGATAAAGGAACAAAAATGTGTTTGTCTACTTGGATTTTTCATATCTATAGGATGTCTACAATCAGCAAGAGAGTCTACAGCATACACATTTCTCTCTGTTGAAGTTATCACCTATCTGTCCAGTATCCCATGTTCCATAGTGGAAATGGTCAAGTCTTAGAGCCACAATTGTACTTCCTTTCTGAAAACAGATTAAACTTAAAAAAAAAACGTTTTATTTACTTTTTCAATAAAATCAAAAATATACAGGACAATGCAAAAGGAAGATAAATTAGTACATCACCATGTATCTCAGGTGATCCAGTGTAATAAAACAAAACATTAAAACAGTCATTCCATTTCTCTCCAGACTGCTATGGAGGGAGCTGTCCAGCCACTGTGCAATATCCTACCTGCATCGAAACCACATTCATGTGGGATCCATGTCCTCCCCCCAGCCAATTACACAATTTAGAGCCACTATCACTCTTAGTATCCTCAACATCAGTGTCAACTTCTGGATAGCAAAACCCCACACACAAATTACACCACACAGCGATATCCTCCTCAGCCCTCCTACTAAGTCTCAAGTGAGCTTCCTTAGTAACTGCCCAATTGCATAACGTCCCTACACCAGCAATTAAAATCAGGGTCTCCCTGACCTATCGAAGTAATGTCTACACATCGTCTGGCCAGGACCAAGGCCAACTGCAAACATTTATAGGACATTTTCTGACAGTTTGGTATTACAATATTACCCAGAAGGCAGCAAGTTAGAGTAAGTTTTAATGTGCACTGTTGTGCGAATCTTTGGCACCACCTGGACACCCCTACATTTCCAGGCTAAGTTAATAAAATCTGCTCCATTCGCGGCACACCTAGGGCATACCACTGGGTGGGTGTGATCCCAGCACTGGAGTCCCAGGGGTGTAAGATAGGACCTATGCAGAAAATTGTAATGAGTCAATTTAAAATGTGCATTGCAGATTAGTGTGTGCCAGAGATCATTAACCCTTTCCCAGTTGCTGTCAGTGAGTGGTGTATCTAGGTCCAAATCCCAGGCCAAGAGTGCCTGTTGAGTGGGCCCCACTACGTCTTCACATGGCTGTATATAAGAGTGCAATCTAACGCTGATATCCTCCATATGATTAGATTTGGAGGCAGTAAGGTAAGTGGGCCACATTGTTTTAGCAATGTCAACTAATCCAGCACACTGCAAGAAGTGACCAGTGGCAATCAAAAAAGTATTGCAAGCCTCATCAAATGAAATCAAGTGCTCACAAGGCGTTTAGAACCCCACATTGTTCACAACTGTCATCTTGCCATGCCTGGAAAGACATTATTATCCAGTAACAGTCCGACGGGCTTCAAAATCCAAACCTGGAGTTCCCTATGGAAGGAGCCTGCTTCAACACTGACCGTGCAAACCTATGCCACAAAATAACCTTTCACCTGACAATGCGAGGGTCGTCCAAGGGGACCTCCACCCCCTTCAAAGTTGCTCCGGAAGGTGTGCCAACTGTACCCTGACCCTCAACAACCTTTTTTTATGAATATCAGCAGATTCCAGCTTCGAGGTAAGGCAACATAATATAAATCAAGGTGCAGCACTTCATTTCCCCCATCCGTATACCATCTAGTCAAAGTTGACAAAGCCACTCTGCTATGCTTTCCTGCCCACAAAAGGGAGATTAGGATGGTGTCTAAATGTCTTACTATAAGAGCCGGGAGCAAACAAAAGGAATTCTGCAATGCATACAAACATCTAGGCAGCAGTACCATTTTAGTAATGACTCTTCTGCCCATTAACGTGAGGGGTAATGTATTCCAGTTTGTCCCTGAATTCCGTAGTTCTTCAATGATTCTGGCCATATTATGTCGAAGCTGAAGTTCCTGTGTATGCGCTATATTGATCACTAAATATCTGAAGTAGAACGTTTCCCACCGTAAGCCCAAGTTGGGTAAGCTGTTTGCCGGGTTCTCAGCCAAAGAGGCAAGGGGGAGCAGCAATGATTTAGCTAGATTAAGACGGAGACCGGAATATGACTGCAATTTTTCAAAGAACCCCAGCAACACTGGGACCGCCAACCGTGGCGACTACAGATAGGACAACGCATCCTCAGCATATAATGAAACAATGTGCGGTACATTCCACGATACAAGCCCCCAACCCTGCCTCTCTCATCTTACCCAGACTGCCAATGGTTCAATCGCAAGTGCAAATAGGAGAGGAGACAGCGGACAACCTTGTCGCGCTCCCGACCTATAACACAAGCCTTCGATTGGAGTTTTCCCATCATAACTTTGAAGGTAGCTCAGTGTATAACAGGTGTACTCACTTATGAGATCTCGGCCCGAAGCCCATGACGCGGACCACCTCCAGGAAATATCACCAGTCCACTATGTGAGAGGCCTTTTCTAGATTAATAGCTATAATTGCCAACTCTTCATCCTTCTGTCGCACTTTATGAAGGACATTGGCCAGTCTCCTCCGGTTCATCCCCGTGCTATGACCAGGAATAAATCCACACTTGTCGATATGTACCAAACTCAACATGAAGGGTGTCATGCGTACAGTGAGCATCTTACAGAGGAAATTCATGTCTGTATTAGTCATTATTAGGGGCCTATATGCAGCCGGGTCAGAGATCTCTCCCCTCTACTCCCAGGTTTAAGCAATGGGCAAACCTCCCCTTTCCTCAATGTAGGAGGCCAGATACCACCATCCCAGGCTTCCAGATAGACTTCCAACAAATTAGCTAGTGACTACAAAAAACCCTCATCAAGTTCTGGGGGGAGAAGCCATTGTTTCCAGGGACTTCAGACGAGGAAGAGCACAAATCGCAGCTCTAAACTCTTTTAGCTCCAATGAAGCATCAAGTGTATCCACCACTTCCACCCCCAAACGGTGGAGACCCAGCTCATTTAGATACGGAGTGTAATGCTGTGGATCTACTCCTGAGTCTGCGGTATATACTTGCTGTAGATGCTTCTGAAAAGTATGTAAAATGTCTGCTCTAGATGGAACTGCTCTACCTTCCGGTGTCCTCAAGTGTGTCACAAATGGTGGGGCTTGTTCTTTGCGTATTATCCAGGCTCGCAACCTCCCAGTCTTTTCACCCTTTCTATGCAGTCGCTGTCTGTATAGAAGTAAGATGTATTTATCGAGGTGGTCCCAATTTGAACCACTCACTCGCGAAGCACCAGTTCCCCAAGAAAACATTATCACCCTCTAATGGGTTCATCTGCAGTCTCACCAGGTCAGCTTCAGATTTCTGAAGTTCTGCTCTGAGTTCACGGCACTCCACAAGCAAGTCCTGTACATTCATCGCTTAATACCACTTTCAAGGCCTCTAACTCCATAGTTCTATGGAATGTGGTGTCCCATTTAATAACCATACAATTAGTCAGAGCTCAAGACAATGCATCTCGCCCCCGTTGGTTGTCCAATATGTTCGCCAGGTAACTCCATGAGGTATCCACCGGATGCAATCTCCCCCAGGATATCCGACAAGAGACAGGCACATGACACATGAAGTGACAAATAATGCACCAAGTGTGTGACTGAGACCCCTGCCATCATCATTTGCTCACTGACCAACACTCTATCTAGTTGACTACAGGTATTGTGAGGCAAGGAAGAACATATGAAGACCCTGTGTGTGGGGTGCGCTGATCTCAGGCATCCTGCATCACAGTCCGCAAGGCCCTCGTCATGTGAGACTTTTTTTCCTACTCTCGGGGATCCATGTCCAGTGTCAAATCCAACACACAATTAAAATCCCCCTGCCATAGTATGGGAATATCGTGGCTCTGTATGCAGAGGTCCTGCGTGGTATAGAAAAAGCCTGGATCATCAGTATTAGGGGCATATGTGTTTAGTATGGACAAATCCCTAACATTTAAGGTGCCCTGAAACCCAGCACATACCTTCCCCCTACATCCTCCTCCATATATATATGCAAATGGGATGCCCAAAGCCACCCATACCAATGTACCCCTTGCATTTGTTGAATAGGAGGATTGGGACTGCTGTCCCCTCCATTTCTTAGCCAATTGTGCAGCCCCTGGGTCATCCAAATGTGTTTCTTGCAATTATTCAATATCTATTTTATTCCGCTTTAAGAAGGAGTACACTTTATACCTCTTCACATAGGTGCTCAGTCCCTGCACATTCCAGGAGAGAACCCTGAACTCACCCTACGTCATAAGGTATAAAGACAATACCCACTAGTCCCGTATTCTTGTATCATCCCCACCTCCCCCAAATGCTGCAGAACTTGGTACGCATCCTCTCCGCACCATAAAAAACAGACAGGCCAGAGGTTTCAAGACAGTGCACACCCAGTCCTCCAGGAAACATGTCACAGATGACCCTTCTGCTTTTTCGTTGATCCAGCTCTGCTGTTGTTGTCATCATGGTGGTCATTTGACGTTTGAGAGTCACAACTTCTCCCTACAAAGTCTCAATATTTGTTTCTGCATTAGTGACTTTATCTGCTACCTTGAGGAGGTCCACTCGCAGAAGAGTGACATCAATACAGTTTCTATCCGGTGCTCTAAGGCAGTGCGGCACCTTTGTATAGCTACCAACAGTTCCGCCCTACTAGGTACAGGCTCAGCCTCCCGGGAACCCTCACCTTCGACCACACCAGATTGCCTGGTTACCCGCTGAGAGGGTTGTTGCAGCATAGTATATTGCGTGATAGTATTGGAGCCATGCACTTGGAGCTGCTTTTCTTTGCCCACATTGCTGGAAGTGACAGAAGCAGGAGGGTCAACTTAGCAATGAGCCTGGAATCTGCTCCAGTTTCCCACCAGCAGTCTCAGCAGGCCCCCACGGCAGTGCTCACCCCTCGGTGACTGCACCAATGTGCAGTGTCCACCACCTATGGCCTGACAGGAGTTATGGTACAGAACAGCCTAAATGGAGCAATGGAGTGCAGGCACCAGTGATTTCAGGACACTCAGGCATCCCACAGGTATCCCTCACTCTGCCGTGGAGCCAGCCAAAGCCCCACAGCACAGTGTCCAAACAGCAGTAGCCATCTCAATCCCTCTGCACCACTCCAAGCAACACAAACCACAATGAACTGTCCAATTGAGCCCTTCTTAGCCCCTCTCAGCAAGGGCCACCTCCAAATTCTTCACCTGATGCAAGCTGCACTGTCCATCCCAGCAAAGGGCTGACACCAGATTCCCCCAGAAATAGGCAAGGAACAGTCAAAATCATCTGGCTGAGCTCCCAAGTTGGAAATCAGGATACGTCTCTGCCCATGTAGGACCATGATGCCACAGTAATAAGAAAGCATGCTTTAGAGCACCCCAGCATACAGGAAAGGGCCCAAGGCCCGGCAGCCTTTCACCCAAAGAGACTCCACATGGGTCACCCACAGATGCTCACAAGTAGCGACTCACACTCACCACAAGGTCACTGGTGTAACTGCCAAATCGAGTTAAGCGTGGAGAAGCATTCCAATAAAGGACGAAAGTGGGTCCCCAGAGTCAGGCCTCCAATCATTAATTTCAGCCTCAATAGGAGATGGGCCCAGAGAGAGCAGCAATCTGCCCGGTAAGTGTCAGGAGACCCATCACAGGCCCTCGGTATCGCACTGCATCTGGCACAGCACTCACCTCCAGGAATACCATCCTGCGGGTCTGCCCACTGTAGTCAGCTCCAGTAAAACTCTTGCAATGAGCCATGCACTCTCCCATGCCATCCGATTGATCACTGACAGCAGTGGGGGGAAAGGGATGATGAAAACTTGGCCAGATCTAAAGTTCTGCAGGGCAGAATGCGGCATGTTGGGATGGCCTCACACACTGGCCCAGGTCCCCAGACGGCGGTCTGGCCCCTTCCTCTGAGCTTCATCCTCCCGTTGCCTTCGATCAACCACCATCTCTCGGCCCACCGTTAACCCTGGGCGAGAGCTTCGCTCCGCCCACAGAGTGTGCAGAGTTTTGCCTACTCCATGCTCCGCGAAGTAGGTGGAGTAGGCAAAATCCCGCACACTCCACGGGCAGAGCAGAGTTGGCCAGCCCCGCCTCCCTCCCGCCCTATTAACAATTACATTACAAGAGTTAAAAGAGTTAAAAACAATTTAAAAGTAATTTAATTGTTAAGCGGGCGGGAGGGTGGCGCGTAGTGGGGCTATGCGGAGTGTGCGGAGTTTGTTTTCCACTCCGTGGTACTCTGCATAGCCCCACTACACACACTATGCCCACCCTTACTCACCCTGCACCAGTCTGTCAGCACCTCCCCACCACAAAGACTCACCCTATACCTAGAATGGATGAGCTCATTGACAGAATAGGGGCTGCTAGATATCTGAGTACATTTGACTTGACTTCAGGCTACTGGCAGGTTGCCCTCACTGAAGGAGCAAAGAAGAGGTCAACTTTCTCCACACCAGAGAGACAGTACCAGTTCAGAGTAATGCCCTTTGGCTTAAAGAATGCCCCTGTCACCTTTCAAAGGTTGGTGAACTGGGTCCTGTCTACGTTTGAGCAGTTCAGTGTAGCTTATCTGGATGATGTAGCTGTGTATCGTTCCACCTGGGAGGATCACTTAAACCACTTGAGGGAAGTGCTTCAGGTCATGCAGCAGACAAGAACAACAGGTGCCAAATAGGGCAGAGTTATATGTTATACTTGGCCCACCTGGTAGGTGGAGGCCATGTACAACCTTTCCAGGCCAAAATCCAATTCATTTAGATTTGTTCCCCCTCTAGAATGGGTCAGCCGTTTTTCAACCCTGTACAATAATGAGGGTAAAATAACAGGTGAAATATGTCTGAGAGATCTGCTTAACACATTTGACGTTCCTCCGTTCACCCGGGAAGACGTTGCCCGTATACTGGCAACCTTTTCCAGAGAAAGAGCTGCCGGCCCAGATAGCATCCCAGTAGATGTATACCTTTATGATTCGGATCCATGGTCAAAGTATATATTGGTTATAGCCATCTTGATAGCAATGGGAGCCCCCGTACCATCATCCTGGCAGATAGCAGAAGTAGTTCTGGTGTGTAAAAAAGGTTACAAAAGGCTACCAGCTAACTATAGGCCCATGAGCCTAATTGACTGTCTCCTGAAAGTCTTTTGTCAAATTATATTGGCAATGATTCATCAGTGGGTGGAAAGCACAGATATTATAAGCCAGTTGCAAGCAGGGTTTAGGCCTAAGATGTTGACAATAGATCAGGTCTTTAGATTTGCTATTTTATATTGGAAAACAGTCTTGATCGGTCGCCTTTGTTGATCTGAAATCAGCTTTTCATCTGGTGCCACGTGCAAGGCTATGGGCAATCTTGGAGGAAATGGGGATGCCTTCAAATATACTATCCCTGTTTATCAGGCTGCATGAGAACAACTTTGCTCAGATTCTGTGGGGTCACAGGGACAAGTAACAGTCAAGATTAATGTATTAAAGGGTGACGGGCAAGGTTGCGTACTCTCCCCTTCCTTATTTTTCCTATATCTAAACGGGTTGGTTCATAATTTTTTGTTAGTAGAGGCTGACGCACCCATTTTGGCAAAAGGAAAGATAACATTGTTATTATTTGCGGATGACACCCTTCTAATTTCTAAAACACCGAGTGGGTTCAAAAATTATTAACCAGCTTCGATGATTTCTGCATGCAGCGTGGTCTAGTGATAAATACCCAGAAAACAAAGTTTATGCCGTTTAATTATTCCAAGAAATTTAAAGGGAGGCTATCGCCACACGGCAATACATTAGAGCTGTTGCATTTGTTCACTTATTAAAGTCGCTCCAAAACTATCCAGGGATCGGCTTCTTTATATGGCAACTATAAAACATAGACAAAAAATTGGAGTTATTATAAAAGATCATCTCGCCTCATACACCAGGCCGTTTGTACCCGCTCCAAAAGTCTATGAAACAAAAGCCTTAGGGATTGCCATGTATGTCGCCGAGTTATGGGGGTATGGGGATATCACAGACCTCACTAAATCTGAAAATAAAATAAATTTCTAAGAGAACTGGTCTCACTTCCAATCAGCACTCCCCTGCATCCCTTATTATTAGATTTGAGCATGAAAAAGGTATCCCAGAAATTGTTACTGCAACCTCTTTTATATTGTCGTAGGCTCTGGACTACTCTAGAATTGAGCCATTATGCAGCTGCTTTAGAGGAACTAGTCAAGTTGGACAAAGCCAATAAAGTCCCTTGGCTGTCTTCCCTGAGCCGACTCTTGAAGGAAATCAGCCTTGGTGACTTGGGCCTGTGTTCTGAGGCGGACCGGCTTCCTTCAAAAGATATACTGAAAAGGCATTATTGGTCCCGTATTCTTCAGCAGGTAGAGAGGGTGATGCAGCATTGACATGTGACTTTTCAAATTTCAAGTCTACACCTACCTTGGGTTGTACTGGGATCTAATCACGGTTCCTCCTAACAGGAAGCTCTTTCATCAGTTTAGAGTGGGTACACTCCCTGTTAAAACGTTTACTGCAAAATGGAAAAGCTCAACTTGTAAAGAGTGTCCATGCAGCAAAGGTCACAAGCAATCTGTCCCAGATGTGCTGTTCGTATGCCCAGCTTACACTAGGTTCCAATCCTTTTGGATTACACCAGTGTGTAGGAAACTGGGCACCCCAAGCAGCACCATTGCCTTACGAATAGTACGCTCTGATACATCTTCATAGTTGGTATGTGCTATTGCAAAATGTTTGGGACTGGTGTGCGCCAAAAGGAAGGCTATTATTGCTTCCAAAGGAGTCTAGTGATACCTAAATGCCTAATGAACTCCTTTTAAGAAATTTCAACAAATTGGATTGATTGAGTTCTATTGTATGTATGAATTTTCTTGCATGACATTTGTAGTTATTAATGTAATTTTAATCCCATCTGTAAATAGCTAAGAACTGATTACTCTGATCACGTTGTATGTTTAAGAATGATTTGTTATTTATTTTTTATTTTATCTACTTTAATGGCTTAAGCCAAAATAAAGGCATTTGAATTGAGATTGGACAGGACAGCTCCTGCCATCCAGACAGAGGTCAGGGCATTCCTTGGACAGACTGGGTACTATAGAAGATCTGTTTAGAACTGTGAGACCGTTGTGGCTTCCCTGACAGTACTTACTTCTAAGAAAAGGCCCAGGAAAGTGAAGTGGACCCAAGGGTGTCAGAAGGCCTTTGACACTCTGAAAGAGGCCATGTGTTCAGTACCAGTATTAGTGGCACCTGACTACATAAAGGAATTTGTGGTTCAGACAGATGCTTCAGAACAAGGGTTTGGGGCAGTGTTGGCACAAATAAATGAGAAGGGCGTTGATCAGTCAGTTGCCTTTGTTAGTAGGCAACTTCTCCCCAGAGAACAAAGAGGGTTTGGTCCCTGAAAAAGCTGAGACCAAACCTGTTTGGTACTCACTTTTGTGTTCAAACTGACCACTGACCTCTCAGGTAGCTCATACAGATGAATGGGAGATACCCAAGCTATTGATGTGGTCCATTTCTCTACAGGGGAGGGGCATTACAGTGAAACACAAACCTAGGGATACCCATGCCAATGCGGATGTACTTACCATGTTTGCCACATAGCTGATGAGGACTACCGGGGTGCGGGTTGGTTACCCATCACCTTTGATTTGAGGGGGGGGGCATGTTAGAAAGTCATTCTTTTCCCTTGTTCGCCACCATTTTTTGCTGAATGATACTGTTGGTACCTGACTCTGACTGTAGTCTGGGCTCTGCTAAACAGGCCCACGGCCAGTGCTATGTTTAACTAGCATGTACAATGCAATAGGTCTCGCATTTACGAGCGTTTGAGCTATTGGCATTGTAAATGACAATAGCTTAAATTCTCGCAAATGCGAGACCTATTGGGTTGCAAATACTTGTTGTTGTTTGCAAATGCCCCATGTCGCGCTTTCTAAAGAAAAGGTTGCAGATGCCATTTTAAAGTGAAAGCGGGGTATGGCACGCTATAACAGAAAAAAGCATTTGTTTATCAATTTGACAAACAAATGCATTTTTTTTTAAATAAAAGTGCCCCATGCTGCGGTTTCACTTTAATGGTGGCCCTGCCCCTTTCTTTGGACAAGGCTCATCTAAAGAAAGGGGCGCGGCCTCGATTAACGCGAAGGCACGTCAAGGAGCGCTTGTAAACAAAATAAAAAAATTGAATAGTAAAAAAAAAAAATGCGCCCACACTGCGGCGTGCTGTGCTGTAAAAAATCTATCTGAACACAGCATGCCTCACAGAGCAACGCATAATCTGCCCAGGCTTGACCTAAAAATGAAGGAAAACCAGATATACACACAGTTGAGCACCAAGGGCAGGGGATCACACCTGTTTACAATGCAGGAGACATCCGTGTCACAGCATGTTCAATATCAGAAAACTTAAATGGTTAGCAGATAGAAACAAAAGTGGGAGTTGGTGTGGAAAATGTGCATGCATAGATTTAGAAAATTGGTGATCGTTCACAAAAAACTTTTTTCAAAGTGATATCTTTGCTTTGCAAGTACTTCACTGTACAAATTGGATTATTTCATGAACTTCCCCAAAGTTTGCACACCAAAGACACCTTGATAATTAACTTTTGAAGCAGAAATAAGCATGGAAACAAATATCAAATGTTTGTGAATACCCACAAGGTGAGGATTCGATTGTCTTTACTTCATTTGGATTTCCCCTACCCATGAACTCTATTACTAACACCTGCAAGGTATCACTTATAGCTGTGGAAATAACTACATACTTGGTATATAGTTTGCCTTTGTGGGTGATATTGCAGAATGCAAATATATGCACATTTTGACAAAGTATCACATTTTGCACGATCAGTTTTTCACTTTATCTACCTGCAAACTTTACTTTCAGACAGAAAAAAGTGGTATTAATCAGACCTTGTGTACTTTATTGCAATTTCATAATAGATGCTAAACATTCTCTACATCTACAGAACATGGTACTTGCTGGCCGTTCTTGAAGTCCTATTATAGTAAGTGAATTTGGCTCTCTGGCACTGACACCAACTACTTATTAGTTAAACTTGTACCAGATTTTGTTAACGCTCAATATACATTTATGACTGGCTCCTCCCACATTACATCACAAGATCATTCATGTGGATGCCTGACCTTGGCTGAACAGTCCAAAATAAACGTTATATTTTGGAATGTGAAAAGAAACCCTACAACATGAAGTTCATTCTAATAACTCTTTAATTATGTGTTTCCCACCCTGGCATTTGGAGTGTGGAGAAGCGTGGCTCAGTGGTTAGAGGCGGCAGACCCGGAAGCTGAGATGGACCAGGGTTTGATTCCCCGCCTCGGCGGGTCTCGGGCTCAAAAATTCCACAGACTCAACAATTCTCACTCTGGTGCCTACTCAACTCACGGGGTCACACTCTGTGACTCTGGGCAATAGCTTGCTTAATCTCCACTACGGCCCCTCGTGGCGGGATGCCTGGCTTTCACTTTGTGGACACCCTGCCGGGGTTTCTCACAGGGGAATACCAGGACGGGTTCCCTAAGCAAGCGCCGGGACGCTTACGGGCAGCCGTGCGCTTTACAAATCCAGCACATTTACATTACATTTACATCACTTAAAACCCCAGCACTTTTTTAATTGTCTATGATGTTACTTCAAATGTGTGCTGTGTTAAGTCAACTGATTTGTTATCGTTCATCCCTGCGGCAATCAGTAACAAGGGGGCTCGAGGGGATAGAGCCCCTGGCTGCCTAGTAACCAGGAGTGCTGATTAATGAAGCACAGGGCGTTACTGTGGGAGACCTGGCAGCCTTACCACGCCCTCTTCTGAGAAAGCACATATGTCTTTGTAAACATTGACTGTGCAAAACGTTAAACAGTATAACCAGTCCACCGGCGCGTGGTGCCAACAAATGAGGCATCAGGCTGCTAAAAACATCAGAATCACATGCCAGAGAACAGACATGGCACATGGCTGAACCAAAGACATCTCCCTGAATCGATCATTTCTAGGATAGGGTTATTATGGAAACTTTTCACGAACACAAGAACAGTCCCTTCCCAGGTTTTATTGCGTTTCTGTTTTTCTGCTCATTAGTGTTTCAGTGATGTCTTTGCGACACAGAAGTTATCAGGGGTACCTGGTATGCTTATCCATTCTGTAGAGCCAGCATCAGCATGCAGCACGGAGGGAGGTAAGTGTGAGAACAACTGATGTATTGACTGTCCATCTCCATGGCAGTGACATAGTAAGTTCTGAACAGCACTCTAATATGTACTATAGAAAGACTGGCAGCGATCCAGCTCAGGTTCAACAAGGTCCACTTCAAATGTATCAGTCTCCGAAGTTGTCTTTGGAGTATGTTATTCCTTGCAAAAGTGGAAGGAGAACTGTTCCTCCCAAACGTCTAGATCTATAGTCATTTATTTAATGTCTAGATCTATAGTCATTCATTTTTCCATGTTGTTTCCCTTTTTTGTTCTCTTATATTCTATTTTGCATTCTCTGTTCGGCTCTACTTACTCTTTTGTTTGTTTTATTTTTCTTTTCTCTTTTGTTCTTGTTTTATGGAAAGAAAGGAGATGTTGTAGTAGTCTTTCTATTGTACATAGTAATGTGCTGTTCAGAACTTACTGTGTCACTGCTATGGAGATGGACAGTTAATAAATCAGCTGTTCTCACACTTACCTACCTCCGTGTGATTACTGCAATGTTCCCTCCCTTGCAATGACATTACTTAAGTTAGGGAAACGGCTCAATTAACAGAGCTGCTGACTTTGGTCATGGGGATCCGGGTTCGAACCTTGGCGAAGGATCTATAAAAAGAGGCTAGTGTTATTAAACAATTATAACAAGTATTTGTACTAATTGTTTATTTAAGTGATTGTTTACAGGATCATTTGCCGGATGAAAACAAGGGGAGGGGTGTGTCTGAACAGATCAAACTGCCTATGAAGGCTCTGTTGAACAGGAAACAAAAATAGGGGAGTGCATTGAATATTCGTCCTCTCAACAAGAATGACACAAGTTATGGATGTAGCTCTGTTTCCTCAATAAACAGAGCAGGGACTGTGGATGGGGAAAAAGGCATGGGAAAAATAGTTACAGTGTAACACTCCAAGTAAAGGGGCCAGTGGGCTTGGAAAGATATAAATTACGACATGGTCATCATGAGGAAGGTCTAACAAGCCTAAAACCAATCAGAAGGTAGCATTTAGGACCTAAGCCAATGAAAAAGATGGGTGGAGAGTTGGTAGAGCTTCACGAATCATCCACACTATACTAAATACCACACTATACTAAATACTGCATGCCTCGCAAAGCGAGCAGCGCATGTGCTGCAACGCTAAGCTTGGCCTAAAAAGGTACATGTAATAGGGTACACTTACAATTGGCATTTACAGACTTATAAGTCCCTATAGATGATAGGGTCAGGGCGTGCAATAAGTCCATAGTATATAATAGGGCATGGATGTTTAGAGGGCCCCACAGATTTCCTGCACTTGCATATGTGCACTACTGAGTGCTTGGTGTACTTTTAAAAGCAACCTGGCTTTGCAGACTGTCTTTAAAAGTAAATTTTTGTGCAAACTCAACTTTGGTAGTATGGGTACTTTAAAAGTCATAATCTACATTATTTTTACATATGTCACTATAAGCAGGCACCTTATAAAATATGCTTCATACTCACTGTTGAGGGAAAAACTAACCATTTAATTTTTCACCATTGAAGATACTTAGCTCCATATGCTAACAATGCAATATTTTATTTTGGTATTACTATTGCTAGGAAAGGAGTAATAGCATACAAAGACTTTAAAGTTTGGTAATGAAAATGAGCCACACTGGGGGGGTGGTTTAGCCAGCTCTTTCTCCTCTTGAGAGAAATCATTCATGTTGGATTTTGGAAGTGCAGTGCTTTATGGGACAAAAAGATGCCACACTTTAATCAATCAATCAATTAATTAAGACATTGGTAAAGCACGCTACTCACCCGTGAGGGTCTCAAGGCGCTAGAGAGGGGGTGGCAGCTGCTACTGGTTGAACAGCCAGGTCTTGAGAAGTTTCCAGAAGGTCAGCAGATCCTGGGTTTGTTGCAGGTGGGTGGGGAGGGAGTTCCATGTCTTGGCGGCGAGGTGGAAGAATGATCTGCCACCGGTGGTCGTTTGGCGAATGCGTGGGACAGTGGTGAGGGCGAAGTCTGTGGAGCGAAGCTGGCGTTTCGGGGTGTAGAAGGTGAGTCGTTTGTTGAGGTACGCTGGTCCGGCGTTGTAGAGTGCTTTGTAAGCGTGGTAGAGGAGCTTGATGGTGATCCTCATGTTGATTGGGAGCCAGTGCAGGTCTCTCAGGTGGGCGGTGATGTGGCTGTGGCGAGGGATTCCAAGGATGAGGCATGCAGAAGTCTTTTCTGGAGATTGGCCATGATTCCCGCGTAGAGGGAGTTGCCGTAGTCCAGCCTGCTGCTGACGAGGGCCTGGGTGACTGTCCTTCTGGTTTTGGTGGGGATCCATCTGTAGATCTTGCGGAGCATGCAGAGGGTGTGGAATCAGGAGGAGGAGACCGTGCTGACTTGCCTGGTCATAGAGATATCGAGTCCAGGATGAACCCCAGGTTGTGAGCATGGTTGGTGGGTATGGGGGCCGTACTCAGCGTGGTCGGCCACCAGGAGTCGTCCCATGCGGCGGGGGTGGAGCCAAGGATGAGGACCTCCATCTTATCCGAGTTCAGTTTCAGGTGACTTGTCTTCATCCACTCTGCGCCAGCCTTCATTCCCTCATGGAGGTTGGATTTGGCAGTGGTCGGGTCCTTGGTGAGGGAGAGGATCAGCTGGGTGTCGTCGGATGTTGAGGTGGTGTGCTCGGACGAAGTTGGCGAGGGATACCATGTAGATGTTGAAAAGGGTCGGGCTGAGGGATGATCCTTGGGGTACGCCGCAGGGGATCGCAGTCGCTTCCGATCTGAATGAGGGAGGCAGACATGTCTGGGTTCTGCCGGTGAGGAAGGAGGTGATCCAGTTCACGGTTTTGTCACGGATCCCTGCGTCGTGGAGGGGTGTGTGCAGGGTGTGGTGGCAGACGGTGTCGAAGGCGGCCGAGAGGTCCAGGAGGAGGAGGGCCGCTGTTTTGCCATTGTCCAGCAGGGCCTTTGTGTCATCGGTGGCGGCGATGAGGGCAGTTTCAGTGCTATGATTGCTTCTGAAGCTGGATTAGGAGGCGTCCAGGATGCTGTTCTCCTCAAGGAAGTGGGTCAGTTGTCTGCGGTCTTCTCAATGACTTTCACCAGGAACGGTAGCAGGGAGATGGGTCGAAAGTTCTTGAGGTCTTTTGGATCCGCCTTTGGTTTCTTGAGTAGGGCGTGGATCATGGCATTTTTCGGGCTCTCTGGGAATGTAGCAGTCTTGAAGAAGCTGTAGATGATCTTCCGGAGTTGGGGGGCGGTGATGGAACTTGCTTTGTTGAAGATGTGGTGGGGGCAGGGGTCTGAAGGCGAGCGAGAGTGGATAATGTTCATGATTTTGATGGTGTCTTCGTCATTGACGTTGTTCCAGAAGAGCAGTAGGTCGGTGTGTTTGGTGGGCATTGAGTCGGGGGTGTTGGCATCTGTCGTCGGTGTCTGGGTGTCAAAGCTGTCGGGGATGTCTGCGATCTTGCGGTGGAAGAAGGTGGCCAGGGAGTTCTTGTGACAGTGGGATGTAGTTGGAGCTGGTGTGGCGAGTTCTTTCATGATATTGAAGAGCTCTTTGCTGTTGTGTGCGTTGTTGTCAATGCGCTCATTGAAGGAGGTCCTTTTGATGGATGGGATGAGTTGGTGGTGCTTGCATCTGGCGTTCTTGAGGGCTGCGTGGTTGTCTGGAGTCTGGTTGTGGCGCCACTGCTTCTCGAGTCTTCGTCAGGTTTGCTTGGAAGTCTGGAGGTCGGCGTTGAACCAGATGGCTCTCATGTCGATGCTCCTAGAGGGTTTCCTGAACGGGGTGAGGGTGTTGGCGCAGTTGTCGATCCACTGTCTGTAGATGTGGGCTGCTGTGTTGTGTCTGTGGACTCGGATGGAGGGCCTCGGGCGAAGGCGATGATGAGCTGGTCTTCGGTGACTTTGTTCCAGCTGCGGTGTGGGATTCGTTGTGGTCAGTTGTGCGAGGTGTGTTTCTCAAAGGAGAAGTGGATGCAGTGGTGTTCGGTCCAGTGGAGTTTGGTGGTGTGGCTGAAGGTGACGTGGTTGCTGACGGAGAAGATGGGGTCAAGGGTGTGTGAGTGGGTGGTGTTGTGATGAGCTGCTTGAGCCCGAGGTTGTCGATCAAGGTTGTGGAGTTGCTGTTGTTTGCGTTCTCGAGGTGGAAGTTCAGGTCCCCGAGGAGAATGTAGTCTGTGGAGGCGAGGGTGTGCATGCAGATGAGGTCGGTGATGGAGACGATGAACTGCGATCGGGGCCCTGGGATCTGTAGACGAGGATTCTTCTGAGGGTGGTGTTGTGATTAACGTGGATCTGGAAGTGTAGGTGTTCGGCCATGCTGAGGGAGTCTTTGGTGTTGGTCGAGATTCTGATGGTGTTCCTGTGGACAATGGCGATTCCTCGTCCTGGTTTGTTGTTTCGGTCCCTGCGGGTGATCTTGTAGCCGTCCAGGATGGTTATGGCTATGTTGGGCACCGAGGAGGCGTTCGTCCAGGTATCTGTCAGGAAGGCAATGTCCGGGGAGGATGAGTCGAGCAGGTGCCAGAGTTCGACTGCATGCTTGTGGAGTGAGCGGGTGTTGAGTAGTATGCATCTGAGATGGTTGTGGTCTCCTTTAGTGGGGTGGGCTGGGCGTGCAGGTGTACGCTGGCAGTTGTAGCTGCAGTTTCGGCAGGCGAAGGGTAAATGGGTGTGCTTCTATGTGGCTTGGAAGCAGGTGGAGGATCGGCAGGCATTGAGTGAGTGGAGGGTGCTGGCGTCGTAGTGGCGTTGGGTGTTGTGGCTCTCGCGGGGCCAGGGGGTCTGGCACTGGGTGCGGTCCAGGCACGGACGGGCACAGATGGGCTTGCCTTGAGAGAAAGTTGTCATGCTTTTGGGTGGCACCCAGCATCTCATTGGACATAGATGCCCTCCACCTGTCACCCCAGAACACTGAATAAATATGTGAACGCTGCATAGTCTTTCAGATTTGCTGCCTAAAACTACAAGGAGAAGAAGGACTGGCCTGCTGGAATCTAGATTTGCACCCAAATGCCTGCACTCTGACTGACTGCGCTGGCTGCACAATCTGGTATTACAGCCCTGTGGACTGTACCTTGCTTCAAGGAGGATTAAGGAGTGGACTCCCCACAAGCTACAGGGTATTAAAGCCCACCTACATCATCTCCACCAAGTGTCCCCATCCTAGAGTGTGTCCAGTGGATGTTTAAGGATTTGGCCAGGTGCATTGTGGGAATTGTAGTCCAGCCATCCCAGGGAGCATGGGCAAGGTGTAGTAACAGAGAGCGTGTCCGGGTGCCAGGACAGAGTGCAGGGGTTGGGACAGGGAGCAGAGGCAGAAAGGCAGACATGTTGGGCAGAACAAGGGACAGGGGGGAGTGCAGCGATAGAGGACAGTGGTGAGCAGTGCAGGTACAGGTGCAGGGACCTTAGCCATGGATATGCAGTGAGTAGGGAGTGGGACAGAGGCAGGGTCCTGTGGCACAGAACCGGACAGACAGGGGGTACCGGAAGCACGGAGTGAGAGCAGGGGAAGACAGAGAGCAGAAACAGGGGACAGGGTGCAGGAGGCGATAGCATGGGCATGGGGCAGGAAGAGGGCACTGGAAGCACCTCTCAAGCTGGTCCATTCTGAGCCTGTGCTTACTGAACCAGAGGTGGGCTGGACCACAATGTGCCTTTTCACTGGCCTCTGTGTGCTCTTCAGGGACACAGGCAGCTCTGGCTTCCCAGCTCTGGCCTCTCCACAGTGAGGCCTTGACTGTTTCATGTGGCCACTCAGGATGTTATGTATGGTTGTTTTGTGGTCTGTTTGCGTGACAATTTTATTGGTTGGTAGTCTGTGCCAATGCTTGTCTGTGGGTTTTTGGCTATTTGTTTGCCGATTTTATTGGCTGGTGGGCTGCTTTTTATTGTACATTTTTCTGATAGTACCAAACATTGCCTGCTGCAAGCACAAATAGCCAAGTAGGTTTCCATTCCTTGAAAAACAGTGTCCTACAACATGTCTAAGTTTTACTTGTTTTGCAAATGTGGGCCACTTTTTTTTAGCTATTTCACTTGCCTGCCCTATATTTAATAACAAAACAGGTCTAGTTGCAAAGCACACGATTACCCGAAGGTGTCCTGGGGCTGAATAACAGATGTTTATTGTTACCCAACTCAAGGCTATTCATTATATCGACCTCAAATGGATGAAAGGATGAGAGGACCTGCTGGGATTTAAACCTGTGACCATGAGATCAAGCACAGGCCCCTGCAGTGGCTGCTTTAGTGCAGTGAGCCATCAGATACGGCTTATGGGGCTGCTTTTAATTTGGTGCCAGAGCCTCTTTTCTGTCCCATTCCGACAAGCATCAGCCTCCGCTTGCACGGCTTGTGCTTTTGTTGTGTCACTATTGTGGCTTGTGCTTTAGCTTTTTGTCTCACTGTGCTGCAGAAGGCAGTGCACAGGTAAAAAGGGAAAAAAAGTTGTTTCTTTCAGTGTTATTGTGTTGAAGCCACAGTATGGGGCCCATGGGCTCTGAAGAAATAGGCTTAACGTCAATAAAACTGGGCGGGGGAGGTCGCTCGAAAAATGCGCGAGTTGCTTGGCGTTTAGTAGCTCACGACGATTTTCACTGACCAGAAGTAGCTCACACTACACAAAAGGTTGGAGACCCCTGATCTAGGAGATTCCAGACCTTTGGATTGGTGGTTTGGACACTTGGAACCCACAAGGATACTTTCAGGAAGCACCTCCTGAAGTTTGGAGATTTTTTGTGAAAAAGTTCCATGAGGAGACCAGCCCGACGTTGAGCGTCAAGCGACTTCCTTCAACTGCAACCCAGCCTGGATTTCAGATTCGTCCCTCTCCAAGCTCCAGAGCCCCAGACTTCCAGTATTGGACTGTGGTCTCATGGAAAGTCAAGTTGGCGAACCATCATATAATCGGGCCTGCTGTGGAGGGTTTTGTCCCAGTCAAACGCGACCAGATGTCCCATAGTTGCTCTGCATGTTTTTAAGCACTATAAAGTGGTTCATCTTTAAAAATCCATATTTCCTGTTCCCTACATTGGACTTTTGCCGTTTTGGTATCTGTTTGTTGATAGAAATATTTCCTATTATTATAAATTGGTGTGGGATTTCTATTGTGTGTTGTGTCTTACTTATTTGAAGTATGTGTGCTTTTAAATGCTTCACACTCCTGTCTCCTAATTTAGACCTTACTCCTCATTGTCAGCTACCAAGGGTTGAGCAAGGGACTAATTTACTGAGACCTTTGCTGGACCCTATACTATGGTGGTGACCTTATTACTAATGGTAGGTCCATGCTTACCCTTACCAATAACCCACTTTCCAAAAGTGCAGAAAAGCTGTGTGTAATATTTTAAGTTTGTGTCCCGCTAGATGGTGTGGCCTGGCAGTTAAAATAGTCTAGAGTTGGCTCTGCCTACAGAGTATCAATATAGACTCTAGTAATATTTCACCAGCATAATTCTGTCAGGAGTGAAACATGGGCAAAGGATTCTGGGCCCTAAAATATGATAAAAATGTAAGGACCCTTGTGTCTGTTACGGTGAATCCATATTTAGCACTTGTGAACTTGTACCAAAAGGCCCAATAATGTGCACTCTGTGCACTTGAGTCTATAAAAATGTTAACACTAAGCATACGTGTTCCAAGAGAAGATAACACCTTTCAAGACATGCTTACCAAGCTGAACTCATGTATTACTGAGAATACTCCAGGATTCCACAGCTCAGATGGCTTTGCAAATCCCAATTCATTTCTGACATGCAATATCAGCAGATAAACCTGTAAAAGAGCATGAACCAAAAGTAACAGACTTGAAAGCAAGAGCTTTATGAAGCCTTGGGTCTCATTAATGCTGTGCTACAGGGATGTTTCAGCCAGCAAGGCATGACTGTAGCATCACAAAGGGAAAATCGTCTTATTGAATCTGCAGCGAGATACAAGCAGAGACTTTCAACTGCTTCTGTGGTAATTTCTGAGCCTCATCTTGCTTTGCTTTTCGATGAAGTTAACAGTGTTGGTTGAATTTGCTAGAAAAACAACGTATTGTTGAAAGTATTGCAAATTGGTTTAAAACTCTTCAGCCACAAACTAAAGTTCTTTTTCTAGAGATTAAAAATATTATTAAACTTTGTCTGTGTCTACCTGAAGTCAAACTCTGAATCTTAGATGTACTAGAGAAAGTTACTTCAAGTTCAGGTGGTTTTATGTGTCACGCTCCAAGTCGTAGATCTATATATATAAAAACCAAAGTATGTCTGTTTGCCCTTTATGCATCACTACACCATTCATCCGATCGGCATGAAACGTTGGGAAGTTGTTGAGTACACTCCCGCGAAGGTTTCTGGCTGAAAAAAATAAAAAAATAAAATAAAAAAAATGTGTTAAAAGTTGTTGAGTACACTCCCGCAAAGGTTTCTGGCAAAAACTGAAAAAACTAAATGTTAAATATCGTCCCCCTGGTCACCCAGGGCCCTCATAATCTTTCCAATACTGAACGTTTACACTTTCCGGTGCGACTCGCTTTTGCAATGACCATCCGTGCTTCTCACATGGACAACTCTATGTGGCCAGCTCACGCGTCGGAAAACCTTCTGATTTATTCGTCTACGCACCAGACGGAAAAACAAACAATATCGTGTATCCACAAGCACTCGAATAAAAAAACAGAATTAAAACAACACTTTGAAATGTTTTCCATATTAAAATGAATAAGTTTCAATAAAAATGACACAATGTAAATTGGATGTTATCATAACGAGTTTCCTTAAATTTCCTTTCTTCTGAGATCGCAGCAACACGCGACGGGTAAGCTTGTTTTTAATAGAAAGGTACTCCAGGTCAGGATCTTATATGTGCCAGAGAGAAGGTTACTTTAATCTCATGGCCTAACATGTAAAGATACTTCAATGTCAAAGCCTGAAATGCACCAAAGAGAGTCATAACTGCACTATTTAAGTTCAGAATCATAATCATACATGTACCAAAAAAGGTTTCTTCCGTTCACGATCTAACATGTACCAGATATATTTACTTCAAACTCAGAATATCAAGAGTTCAGATGAAGGTTAACTCTAAAGTGTAGCAAATACACAAAGGTCAATTTCAGAATGATAAATGTTCCAGTGAGAGTTATTTCAAGTGCACAGCCTTATACATGACAGAGAACATTGCCGCAAGCGGAGTGCCCCCATAGCCAGGGAAAATATTTCCAGTATAAAATCTATATATACACCTTGCTTGAAGTTGGAAAAGAAAATATGTCACTAATATCCATTATGGAAATATCTTATTAATCTTAGAAACTGAAGCTGGTGCATTTTAGCAAAAAACAATAGGGCTTCAGCCAATGTACGGCCATTCAGATCGACGTTTACAAGACAATGTGAACAATGTGCATTTTAGACAGGAATTTCCTGAACATCCTGAGGAGCATTCCAGTCTTTATTATAACACTGCATATTTGAATGAATTAATTATAAAGTAGCCTTTGTTGTATGAAATGTGATAACACTGTTGCAGTTATTCTCTGATGATCAATTTATTTTACGTCATAAAATGATGTGATACATCATTATGTAGTGAGTTATTACCTCAAATCAGTATTCAAATGCGAATTTATGGAAAGTGCAAGTAAGCGCCAAGTTTTCTTCTAGGTAATAAATATTTCTGACCACAAAATTAATCTCGGTACAATATTCCATTTGGTGTTTCTTTCTATCAGCAGAAGTACACCTACGTCGATATGCATGATGTTTCTGATCCACACATCTGGTGAACATTACCTTTTTTATATAGGGATTCAACAGTACGACACAAAATGTGTCTATAAGACCATACACATTTTTGGAGATCCTGGCCACAATTACTTTTGGGGCACTGGAAATGTTCATATACTGGATACTTTACTTCTCTTCTGATCTATCTTCATAAGCTACACATTTTTTTAACAAAATATTTTGAAATATGTTATATGATCTGAACACTTAGACCCATTTACCAAACATTTTTTGGTAGAAAATCCATGTGGGCCCAAAAGGAAAAATGTACGTTCCTTGCAATGGGGACACAAGCATTGCTAACAAATATGGTTCGCCACTGAGGCTTTGGTGGCCTCAGTGGCTGGAAACCCTGCTCTTAAAATTGTTCCAGCACCACAGTAGCAAATACAGGAGCAGGAAGCGGGTGGGCCAAACTATCTAACCTTGGTCTCAAGTCTCAAGCTGTGGTCACATTAGTCCCCACTAATGTTTTGGCTTGGTTAGTGGTGCATGGGAAGACCACTCCTGGAGGGAAGCCAGAGTCTCCTTGTCCTTGAAGAAGGGTCAGCCCCAGCATTAGTATCCAGGTTTTCTTATTATTTTTGTGTAAGCACTTTTTATTGATTTTTAACAGAGACAAAGTCATCACATAGGGTCATTTGTACACCATGACTTTCGTACGCAAAGAGGACAGTATCAGAAGTGAAACATACAACAATGATATATAGGTAGTCTCAAGTCCATCTTACACCTAGATCCAAATCATCCCACTGGGGGTCAGTAAAGTTATCATTGTTCTTTGGACAACATCTTGCCTGGTAGATTGCCTTTTCTGTAATATCACAATAGTCCATTCCCCATGTCCACTCTGTGTGTTGGGGCTCTCTCTGGATTCCAATTCCTGACTATGGCCAGTTGGCAAGCCATACAGGATCACATAACCTTCATAAAAGGCCCCATTCCCCCATCACCCACAAAAGGATCCTTTTTGGCGCGATTAATGCAGGCCATGCAGCCAGACAAGTACTGAGCCTATTCTCTTCTAGTAACAGTGGATCCCTGGGCAGTTTCAGATGACATGATACCAACCTCTCTTATGAGCACAACACCCAGTGCGAGTCTATGTGGCCCATAATCTATTTAGGGGAAAACAATATCTGTGAAGACATGTGATTTGAATGTGCTGCAAGCAAGCCAATATGACCAATTCACTGGGTTCTAATCTTTTCTCCTTTTAATCCTCATTTTCCGGCAGATTAATATCATGTTCCCATGTGCTTGGAAGGACAGCTAATTGATTTGGTATGTTATTTGTCAGGGAATAGTAGATTTGTCATATATATTTTCTCAAAGTCTGCTGGCAGCAGTTCAAACCTGCCATGTGGGGGCAAGTGAAATAAGCAAAAGAAAGAAGTGATGGACAGAATGCTGAACAATGCAAACATTCACCTCCAGTCACAAACATCTAGGTTTAATCCATTGTTCTTTTGCTGAGCACGCCACCCCCGTTTGGACCAAACCATATGAAAATCAATCTTGACCCTGCTCCTCATGGAAACGGACCAGCCCGAACTGCCAGGCCAGGTCCACCCTGGAACAGAAACAAGCATGTAATGTAATGGTTTTGAGTAACCAAACAATACAAATTCCTTCATTCATTCATTTATTCAGAAACAAGCATCCTGGGACAGGTTTCTCGGTATCACCCCTCATAAGCCAGGCTAGCTTGAATCCAGTGGTGCAGTGAGCACAAGACCCACATCTGGGCATACCCTTCCCACTTAGGGTGACAAAAATAAAAGGAGAAAATGATGGACAGAATGCCTAATGATGCAAACATTCACCCCCAGTCACAAAGATACGGGTTTAATCCATCGTTCTTTTGCTCACCACACCACACCAATTTGAACGCAATCATGTGCAAATCAGTCTGATCCTGCTCCTTAGGGGAACAGCCCAGTCTGAACTGCTTAGCCAGGTCCTCCCTAGACCAGAAGGAAACATCCTCAGACCAGTTTTGGAAATCACCCTGCATCAGCCAGGCTCTCTTGAATCCAATGGCGCAGTGAGCACTGGACCAACGTCTGGGCATACCCTTCCCAATTAGGGCGACAAAAGCAAAAGGAACAAATGATGGACAGATTGCTGAGCAATGCAAACATTCACACAGCCACAAAGATCTAGGTTTAATTCATTTTTCTTTTGCTCACCACACCACCACAGTTTAGACCCAACCATATGCAAATCAGTCTTGACCCTGCTCCTCATGTGAACAGTCCAGCCAGAACTATCAAGCCAGGTCCTCCCTTGACCAGAAAGAAGCATCCTCGGACCAGTTTCCTGGACATTACCCCTCAACAGCCAGGCTAGCTTGAATCCAGTGGTGCAGTGAACATGGGACCCAAGTCTGGACATACCCTTCCCACTTAGAGTGACAAGAGCAAAAGGAACAAATGTTGGACAGAATGCTGTACAATGCAAACCTTCACCCCCAGTCACACAGATCTGGGTTTAATACATTGTTCTTTTGTTCTCCAGACCACCTCAGTTTGGACCCAACCATATGCAAATCAGTCTTGACCCTGTTGCTCATGGGAACAGTCCACCCCGAACTGTTAAGTGAAGTCCTCCCTGGTGAAGAAACAAGCATCCTGGTACTGGTCTTGAGGCATCACCCCTCATCAGTCAGGCTAGCTTGAATCCAGTAGGGCAGTGAGCATGGGACCCACATCTGATAATATCCTTCCCAATTAGGGCAACAAAAGCAAAAGGAACAAATGATGGACACAATGCTGAACAATGCAAACATTCACCCCAGTTACAAAAATCTGGGTGTAATCTATCGTTCTTTTGCTCACCACGCAACCACAGTTTAGACCAAACCATAGGCAAATCACTCTTGACCCTGCTCCTCATGTGAACAGTCCAGCCAGATATATCAAGCCAGGCCTCCCTTGACCAGAAACAAGCATCCTGCGACCAGTTTAAGGGCATCACCCCTCATCAGCTGGCTAGCTTGAATCCAGTGAAGCAGTGAACACATGACCCAAGTCTGTGCATACCCTTCCCACTAAGAGTGACAAAAGCAAAAGGAACAAATGGTGAACAACATGATGAACAATGCAAACATTCACCCCAGTCACAAAGATCTGGGTTTAATCCATCGTTCTTTTGTTAACCAGACACCCCCAGTTTGGACCCAACCATATGCAAATCAGTCATGACCCTGCTCCTCATTGGAACTGTCCAGCCCGTACTGCCGAGCGAGATCCTCCCTGGACCAGAAACAAGCACCCTGGGACCGGTTTTGGGGCATCACCCCTCATCAGCCAGGCTAGCTTGAATCCAGTAGCGCTTTGAGCACTGGCACCACATCTGGACATATCCTTCCCAATTAGGGCAACAAAAACAAAAGGAACAAATGATGGACACAATGCTGAACAATTAAAACATTTACCCCCAGTCGCAAAGATCTGGGTTTAATCCATTTTTCTTTTACACACCATGCCACAAAAGTTTGGACCCAACCTTATGCAAATCAGTCTTGACCCTGCTCCTTATGGGAACAGTCCAGCCTGAAGTGCCAAGCCAGGCCCTCCCTTGACCAGAAACAAGCTTCCTTGAACTGGTTTGGGGCATCACCCCTAGCCCCCATTAGCCAGGCTAGCTTGAATCCAGTAGCGCAGTTAGCACGGGACCATCTCTGGGCTTATCCTTCCCAATTAGGGCGATAAAAGCGAAAGGAACAAATGATGGACACAATGCTGAACAACGCAAACATTCACCCCCAGTCATAAAGATTTGGGTTTAAAGGCCACAACAAATTGGACCCCACCATATGCAAATCAGTCTTGACCCTGCTCCTCATGACAAAAGTCTAGCCTGAACTGCCAAGCCAGGCCTTTGCTGAAACAGAAACAAGCACCCTGGGACCGATTTTGGGGCATCACCCCTCATCAGCCAGGCTAACTGGTATCCAATTACGCAGTGAGCATGGGACTCACGTCTGGGCATACCTTTCCCACTTAGAGTGACAAAAGCAAAAGGAACAAATGATGGACACAATGCTGAACAATGCAAATGTTCAACCCTAGTCCCAAAGATCTGGGTTTAATTGTTCCTTTGCTAAACAGACCACCCAGTCTGGACCCAACCATATGCAAATCAGTCTTGACCCTGCTCCTCTTGGGAACAGTCCAGCCTGAACTGCCAAGCGAGGTCCACCTTGAACCAGAAACAAGCATCCTGGGACAGGTTTTGGGGCATCACCGCTCATCAGCCAGGCTACCTTAAATCGAGTAGTGCAGTGAGCACGGGACCACGTCTGGGCATATCCTTCCCAATTAGGGTGAAAAATGTAAAAGGAAAAATAGACGGACATAATACTGAACAATGCAAACATTCCATCCAGTCACAAAAATCTGGGTTTAATTCATTGTTTTTTGCTCACCATGCCACCCTAGTTGGACACAACCACATGCAAATCAGTCTTAAATCTGCTCCTCATGGGAACAGTCATGCCTTAACTGCCAAGTCAGATCCTCCCTGGACCGGAAACAAGCATCCTTGGACCGATTCCGGGGCATCACCCCTCATCAGTCTGGCAAGCTTGAACCCAGTGGTGCAGTGAACATGGGACCCACATCAGGGCATACCCTTGTCCCTTAGGGTGACAAAAGCAAAAGGAACATATGATGGACAGAATGCTGAACAATGCAAATGTTCGCCCAATCAGACAGATCTGGGTTTAGTCCATTGTTCTTTTGCTCACCAGACCACCACTGTTTGTACCCAACCATATGCAAATCAGTCTTGACCCTGCTCCTTATGAGAACAGTCCAGCCCGAACTGCCAAGCGAGGTCCTCCCTCGACCAGAAACAAGCACCCTGGGACCGGTTTTGGGGCAACAACCCTCATGAGACAGATTAGCTTGAATCCAGTATTGCAGTGAGCACGGGACCATGTCAGGGCATTTCCTTCCCAATTAGGGCGACAAAAGCAAAAGGAACAAATGATGGACACAATGTTGAACAATGCATACATTTACCACCAGACACAAAGATCTGGGTTTAATCCATTGTTGTTTCGCCCACCACTCTACAACAGTTTGGACCCCACAATATGCAAATCAGTCTTGATCCTGCTCCTCATGGTAACAGTCTAGCGCGAACTGCCAAGCCCGGCCTTTCCTGCACCAGAAAGAAGCATCCTGGGACCGATTTCGGGGCATCACCCCTCATCAGCCTGGCTAGCTTGAATCCAGTGGCACAGTAAGCATGGGACCCATGTCTGGTTATATCCTTCCCACCTAGGACGACAAAAGCAAGAGGAAGATATGATGGACAGAATGCTGAAAAATGCAAACATTCACCCCAGTCACAAAGATCTAGGTTTAATCTATCGTTCTTTTGCTCACCACACCACCCCAGTTTGGAACCAACCATATACAGACCAGTCTTGACCCTGCTCCTCATGGGAACAGTCGAGCCCAAACTCCCAAGCCAGGTCCTCCTGGACCATAAACAAGCATCCTGGGACCAGTTTCAGGGCATCACCCCTTATCTGCCAGTCTAGCTTGAATCCAGTGGCACAGTGAGTACTGGACCCACACCTGGGTATACCATTCCCACTTAGAGCGACAAAAGGAACAAATGAAGGACATAATGCTGAACAATGGAAACATTCACCCCCAGTCACAAATATTTGGGTTTAATCCATCGTTCTTTTGCTCACCACACCACCCCAATTTGGACCTAACCATATGCAAATCAGTCTTCACCCTGCTCCTCATGGGAACAGTCCAGCCCGTACTGCATTATTGGACCAGTTTTGGGGCATCACCCCTCATCAGCCATGCTAGCTTGAATCCAGTGGCACAGTGAGCATGGGACACTCATCTGGGCATACCCTCCCACTTAGGCGACAAAAGCAAAAGGAACAAAGGATGGAAAGAAAGCTCAACAATGCAGACATTCCCCCCAGTCACACATATCTGGGCTGAATCCATCGTTCATTTGTTCACCATGCCACCTCAGTTTGGACCCAACCATATGCAAATCAGTACTGACCCTGCTCCTCATGGGAACAGTCCAGCCGAAACTGCCAAAAAAGGTCCTCCCTGGACCAGAAACAAGGATCCTATGACTGGTTTTGGGGCATCACTCCCCCTCATTCAGGCTAGATTGAATCCTATTGGACTAGACAAATCCTTCCAGTTGACTCCTTCTATTAGAATTATGCTTAAGCTAGCATTTGCGGCACCATTTTGCATTTAGCCGGCATTTTGTGTGATGATCGAAACTAAACTTCAGTCTCATTTTGCCTACCTCAGCAGAAAGCAGCTTACATTTTTTTTTGTATTTCTCCAAGGCTGAGCTTCGTTGTCCCAATGAATTCATGAATGTGCCTTCATACACCTTCCATGTTAAATATGCCTGTTCTCATGCTTACAGTGGCAGGCACAGGCAGAGTAACCTTGAGGCTGAGATAACATGTACCCCATCCCAGGAGTGTAGCTCATCTTTTGTGTCTCCTTTGTTAATCTGCTCCTACTGGAAATTTCCAGTCTTGGGCAGGTCTTGCTGGTCATTGGAAATGTATAACATCTGATGTAATGTTGGTGAGGGTCAGTTCCCTCGGTAGCATCTTAGGAGGCTAGTCATACTGGACTCCGCTTGAGCGCAATACTAATAAATAACTTGGTTTGTATTCTCTACTGTCTGACGTACTCTTTATTTGTGTGGAAGGTTGAGAGGTGGTCGCGAGTGACCCAGGTGACCCTCGTCGGGCCACTTCCTTCAATCCAGTGGCACAGTGAGGACGGAACCCCCACCTGAGTATACACTTCCCACTTAGGGCGACAAAAGCAAAAGGAACAAATGATGGACAGAAAGCTGAACAAAGCAAACATTCACCCCCAGTCATAAAGATTTGGGTTTAAAGGTCAAGACTTATTTGCAAATGGCTGGATCTAAACTGGGGGGCATGGTGAGCAAAAGAACGATGGATTTAACAGCGATCTCTTGACTGGGGGTGAATGTTTTGATTTGTTCCGCATTCCATCCATCAATTTTGTGTCTTTTGCTTTCATGCCCTGAGTGCACCGGGTATGCCCAGACGTGGGTCCCTGGGTCTTTGTGCCACTGGATTCTAGCTAGCCTGACTGATGAGTGGTGAACCCCTGAAACTGGTCCTAGGGTGCTTATTTTTGGTCCAGGGAGGACCTGGCTTGGAAGTTCAGGGTGGACTGTTCCCATGAGGAACAGGGTCAAGACTGAGTTGCATATGGCTGGGTCTAGCCTGGGGTGGCATGGTGAGCAAAAGAACAATGGATTTAACCCAGATCTCTTGACTGGGGGTGATTATTTTGATTTTTTCACATTCCGTCCATCAATTGTGTGTTTTGAGTCGGAGAAATAGACACAATTTAGGATCCCTCAAAAATAAATTCCAGACATACTCGGCTCCTCCCTGTTCTCAAAACCCCCTCATTTATAAGAGGGAGTTATGAGGCCCAATAATACAATCTTACGTAGGTCAGTAGGTCATACCAAACCCACCCTCATACGTGGATTGAATGCTCTTTTCCCATGAGGTCCATCAGTACTTCCCCTACCACATGAACATGTACCTTATTCCTCTAATAATGGAAAAACATAATTCTGGTACTTCATGGGATAATTCCAAATCATGTATAGGAGTTTTAGTAGGGCTATCATCTTAAAGAAAACAATACAACCATTAGTCCTAGTGGGAAGGGCACCCCAGGAGGGGAGGTCTTTTTGCAAGCTTGAAAGGGGAGATGATGTGGCTTAATGGCTAGAGCGACCTACTTTAAAGCTGGGTAACCAGGTTCGATTTTCTCATGAGGCTCAAGCATCCTGTGATTTTGGGCAAATCACTTAATCTCCCCATGCCTAAAAATGAATTTGTCCATCTGTAATGCAACTGGTGCTGATGTAAAGGACTCTGATACCTTATTGAAATCGTGCTCTATGCCCTGGGCTTTCCTTTCAAGTTGACTCCAGGTGTAACCCATCTCCTTGCAGTCAGCCATGAGGCCTCAGTGCCAAATGTTTTTTGGCCTTCCTCTTTTCCTTTGCCTTGAGGGTTTCCAGTTAAGTCCTAGTGGTGTTTGATGTGGGCTTGTGGAGGTTGTGACCTATCCAGCCCCAGCATCTTTTCCTGATTTCTTCAGGAGCAGGGATTTGGAAAGTCTGCTGGTCATTGTTGCTGATGGTGTTAGGCCAGCAAATGTGGAGAATGTTCCTCAGAAAGGTGTTGATAAAGGTCTGGGCTTTGTTGGTGGTGGTCACTGCTGTTCTCCATGTTTCTGCTCCATAGAGAAGGACAGTTTTTACATTGGTATTAAAAAGCCTGATATTGGTTTGCAGCACGAGGTCCTTGGAGTGCCATATCTTCTTTAGTTGAATGAAGGCAGCCCTTGGCTTGACATCAGAGTCTCTGCTGCCCTGCTTGTCTATGACACAGCCCAGATAGGGGAAGGCTTCGACCTTTTCCAGTGCATCACCAGCAAGAGTAACTGCAGTTGTACGGGCCGTGTTAGCCTTCAGGATCTTGTTTTTTCCCCTCTGGATGTTGAGGCCAAGTTGTACTGCTGTGGCTGCCACATGGTCAGTCTTCTCTTGCATCTGCAGATGGGTATGGGAGAGTAGGACCAGGTCATCTGGAAACTGCAGTTCTCAAGCTACTTCCAACTTCCCAGCGAAATGTGATTTTTTTAATCAAAGTTTGAGGTTTGCAAGGGATTCTGGGTAAGAAAACCTGGTGAGAGCTACACTAGTCAGCCCACTCTTTATACCAATATGTGTCTAGTTTTAAAAAATGTACAGTTTGGCTAGGTTTCCCTAGGTGCCGGACGAGCTAGGATCTGAAAGCTTGAGCTACTCACAATGGAAATTGGTGGACAAATGTGATGCTGCCATCTTTCTTTTTGGGCTGTTTTCTGTAACAGGCATTAGGCCTACCCACACAAGCGAGGTAACATTTTTATTGGGAGGCTTGTGGGAGCATAAAATAGTAAAACATGTGTTATTAACACATGGATTTCACTGCATTTGTGCCTTTCAATTGTAATCCATTGTATAAAAAAGGTGACAAATAGGAAAATACCCTTTAATTTATACACTAGTACGGGTACCCACAAATTTAGAAATGTACAAATTGCCACTGCTCCTAAACTCCATATCTTGTGCCCATTTCAGAAATACATAGGTTTCTTAGACACCCATTCTTCACTCTGCATATTTTGCTATATAAATTGGTCTATACTCGGTACTCAATGAAAAAACATTCTACTGTGCAGCTGTGTTGTTGGCTCTGGGTACCTTGGGTTCTTGCATAGCCTACATACCCTATAAATCCCCGCAACCAAAAGAGTGTAGCAGACATAATGGTATATTACTTTTGTAAATTGGCCATCCTGACAAAAAGTTACAGATGAAAATGTTTTCACAAATTGCTATGATTGCCTACCCATCCATTTTCAATATTTCTTTATTTCAACAGTTATTTTCCTTAGAAAAACATTGTAGCATCCTCACATATGAACCCTTGCTAAATTCGAAATGTTGTCTAATTTTATGCAACACTTGTGCGTCCCCTTCTGTAATACTTATAGCGCTGGTGCACATAAAGAGCCAGTGCTATCAATATAGGGTGTTCCTTCATCTGCATGGGGGCTCCTGCACCATGTAAATGTGGGAATCCTCTTGCACCTGGGACGCGCCATATTACAGATGCAGAGGCAAAGAAGCTGTCTGGAGGCGCACTGACGGTGTGCCACCTAAAAGGTAGCGCAATATCAGTGCGCCCCCTGATAGCTGCCATCTGGAGGGGGGAAAGGGGGTTCTATGGACCCCCAAACATCCCTTTGCAGGCAGTGCAGTCACTTACTGAACCTGCCTTCAAGGGGATCTCTAATCCCCCCCTAAAAGGGCAGGCGGGTTGCCACCTGCACAGCGAAAGACAGAGCGGCTTCAAAGCAGCCACTACATAGGTGAGCTCGTCATGAACAATGGGCTTCAAAGCTTCTCAGCACAGGAGGGGAAAAGCCATAGCAGCCAAGTGGATAATATGACCCCTGGTCTGCTTTGTTTTTCAAGTGCAAAACTATTATGTGGTAAGTTGCCCTGCAGACCCTTCAAAAAGGGACCATGGACGTGGGGAGATTTTAATTTTATTGTCAAACAAACTATGCTTGGTCCTATAATCTCCATACCCATAAGTCTCATCTAATTCAATGTGTAAAGCTTTGGAAAAATGTTTATATAGAGCAAGACCTGTCCAAGTTCACAACCATTGTGTTGAAACATTATTTTCCTTGATATTAGAGACTGCTGAGTTGGAAATCTGTAAAAACAGAGTTATGGTAGGAGACCTGAATGCAAAGTGTCAAGCCATGCAATAAGAACTTCCACAGATTTTTTTAAAGAGAGGAGGCATATAACATTACCTCAGCGACACTCCCAGATAAAATAAAAACAGATTCCCGTGGCAGCATACTGCTGGAAAAGTTAAGCATGCCAGATTGTATTATTTTGGAATGGGAAGTTGCACGACATTCCTCCAAAGTTTACGCATACATCCACGAGCGGTGCTTCTTTGATACTCTATGTGATGGTCTCATTTTCTTTTTCCCCTGTACTCTCCGATATGAATGTAATCGATAGCGTCTACAGCGACCACAAGATGCTTTCTTTTGATCTAAATATTCATGTAGATGTAGTGGGACCCTGGAACCTTAGGAGAGGCATATTGAGAAAAACGGAAGGACACATTGGAATACCTTGAAAACGTCGGATCTAAAAAGAAAGATTCATTGAAATTGGTTCTGGTGTACAAATTTTGCACCAGGATCAATTGATACAATTTAACTTTCATATGAAATCTTTTTTAGGAAAACCAGTTTTTCAGACTCAAAATAGCCAAAGGAAGAAATTTCTCCACAATATATTTTTAAATAAGATGATTAATAGCCGTGTCTGTAGACAGGTCCTATATTTCTCCATTGAAATTAATAGAATCATTAGTCTACTAAAATGTAGGAGAATGAGAATGAAGATAACTGAAAAAAAGCTGAATTGGATTGGATTACACGAAGCAGCGAGAAAGAAAGACATGAAGATATTCAGCATAATTATTGCTGATGGTTGCGGCCGTAGAGGGGGCCATTGTCAATTCTGATTAAAGAAAAAGACTGGGTTAAGTATGTATCAGAATTATATATTCCAAATTCAGATGCCTTTGATACAGTTTCCCTATCTGACACAGGTTCCGTGGCCCTCCTTGCCCAAAGAAAATTGAGTATTTTATTTGGGGTGCTTGATCTTCGGGGGCTTTGGGTCCGGATGAATTTGCCATATCTGTATTAAAGAAGGAGGTCCCTCTTTGGTCCATTTTTTAACTCCCATTTTTAGTTAATGCTATGGCCTTGGAGTGCTCTCTGAATCCTGGTCTGGGAGCCTTATAGTTCCACTCTACAAAAAGGACCCACAAAACACCCCCAACATTTATAGGCATATTACCTTACTCGATTCCGTTGGGAAGATCTTCGCAAAAAATATCCTAGAACATCTTCATGATTGGGTGGCCAAAGAACAGATAATACCTATAGAACAAGCTGGATTCAGGAAAAAAGTTGCACACTAGATAATATAGCTATGCTACAATTAATAGAGGAAAATTATGTAAATATTCATGGACAATATGCTAATACTGCTTTATAGATTTTGGTTTAACCTTTGATAGAGTGAATAGACACATTTTGTGGAAAAAACTATTGTGCCTAGGCATACCTGCGAACCTCATACGATTAGTTAGAGCATTGCATGCACTCTTCTACCTGGTGTCATGTATTACAAGGGGTGACCTAGGCCTGTCGTCCTAGATACCTACCTGTAATAGATGAAAACAGGGTTGTCTGCTGACACCCCCATTATTTTTACTTTATATATTTGACTTACCTTTGGGCTAAAATAATTGTAATGGGGTTGCCCCCAAAAAAGAAGACCGTGAGATCCCCTAATTGATGTATGGCAACACCATTGTGATTTTTAATCTAATTCCGAAGGACTTGCAAAAACTTTTGACTTGCCTCCAACAGTTTTCACAAAGTCACTTTTTAAAAATAAATACCTCAAAAGTTCTAATCTTTAAAAGGGAAGGCTCTACGAAAAAAATGAATTTGTATTGGGAGTGGGCAACGATAACTTTGAAATAGCAAAATCTTACTCATTCATGGGAATTTTTTTCTAGGAATTTAAATGAAAAAAAAATCACATGCAACAAGTTTCTAGTAAGGCAGCCTCTCATGGTAACGGCCTAAGGCTTTTTTTATATTGTTTTAGGTCATTGACATTTTGTTCATTTGTTGTCGGTTTATCGTTTAAAAAAGTCCCTGCTACTCTTTTATACCCGTGGAAATAATTAACGTAGATAAACGATCCTTTTTTAACTCACTAGAAGGTAAAATCTTGCGTAAACAGTTTGATCTGAATACATTAGCTTCTGTCCAGGCGATGAGGTTGGAATTTGGATCAATTTGCGCTTTTGCACAGGCATTAGCAGCAGTGCTCTGTTGGGGTCACCGCTTGATAAAGAGTGAAGCTTTTACACTTAGAAGGTTAATGTGCTGTGAAATGTTCGATAGGAAAATAGAGCAACCTGTTTTTTATTATAGAAAATGTATTTATGCTCTACGGATGTTTCATCTTAAAAAAGGATACATTCGATGAAATGTTTTTACTGCAGCTAAAAGGTCCATTAAAAGAACAGCTATGCAGGATGAGTACGAGCCTTAGCAATGCCTCTTGTTTAAATAAGGAAAAATACAATCTTATTGCTTAGACCCCAACCGTTTCTGGCCTGGCATATTGACCGTGAAATCCAACGTTTATTTTTATTGATAAGAATTAACATAATACCCTTGAAATGTGTTACTGAGGCTTGGGAAAAACTCCCTCGTGAAGAAAGAATTTGTGAACTCTGTAATGATGTTATCCAAGCCCGAAATCACGTAGCTTTTGTGTGCCCCAGGTTAATTGCTTTTCCTCATTGTTTCTGAAAAGCCTCTTTTTAGGAATTGTAATCAGTTCAAGAAACAAAGCGTTACATTTGCTTTTCTTAACCTATAAATGAATTGAACTGTTTAAAAAAATTCACAGTTTCGTGCTTTTTTGAATTTGTATTAATTTGGAGTCTGCTGCTACTCGCTCTTGTCGCAGTGTTTTAATACAAGAAGTTCAAAAGCTTGCTTATGCTTAATGAATGAAGCACAATAATTGCCCATTCTTTTGTAAAAGAAAATGACATGTTTGTCAATTTTGTATCAGAATATAAACATGTGTTAAACTGTACTTCTTTGTTTGCATGATGGTATGTGGACCTTGTATGAGTTTCAAAATTCATAATAAACTGGAACTTGAATTTGAATATTTGATGAAGATTCCCTGGTTTAGTTAAGTAAAACAGAATCTTGAATCTGGGAGTACCCGATTATTTTTCCAACCCCGAGCCTATTAAGAACAAGCATTTGCAATGCAATAGGTCTCGCATTTACGCGAGTTTAAGCACTTGGCATTGTAAATGACAATGCCTTTTATTTATGTTTTTAAAAACAAAACATAAATAAAAGGCATCATCATTTACAATGACAACAGCTCTAACTCGCGTAAATGCGAGACCAATTGTATTGCAAATGCTTGTTCTGTATCCCACTCTGTACCTGCATTACTTTGTGTTTCAAACCCTTTCCGGATGCCAAATGTAACTAGCCTGAAGCTCATTGTTTCACTGTTTCCAGATCTCTACTTGGGTGTAAACAGACGCAGTTCTCTACCTCTCGATTTTGTAAAATGCCCGACACCTGACTAGGCAGAGAAGTTCCTCTGCCTCTGCAGCTTTGGCAGAACTTCACTGGCTTCCCCTGAGACAGAGAGTGCAGTTTAAATCCCTCTGCCTTGTTTTTAAAGTCCTTCATGGGATAGGGCCCGTTCATATGCGGAAAATATTTTATTGGTACACCCCCACAAGAATGCTTCGCTCTTCATCGGCGAGATTGGTGAAGGTTCCTAGATTTAGGAAGGTTAGATCAGGGGGCAGATCCTTTGTGGTGGCAGCGGCTAAATTGTGGAATAGACTCCCCAGGGAAATTAGGCAAATCAGGGAGCTCCTTTCCTTTAGAAAAAGTGTAAAAACCTGGCTGTTCCCCAAAACCTAGATGCCGGACCCCGCTCCTGACTCACTCCTCCTTTGAGCCACTTAGCGCCAGGATGCCTGCAAGGTGACAGTGGCTTTATAAATTGAATAAATAAAATAAATAAATAAAATAGTTGTGCTATACAGAAAATGTGAAATACATTTTGTAAAAAAGCTCTTGTGGAAAAATGAAGCTAATCTCGCCTCTCGTTAACCCACCTGTATGGGAGTGGAGGTCCCAGCCCTGCTAGCCTGCGGCCTCTCGTTGCCCCATAAACGTTGCATGCTGAACGCATTCCTTCAACCTGCTATCTCTGGTCATAAAAGTACAATTTTCCGTCTCCCCACCAGAATAAGAAGTGTAAGAAACAACTGTTGTGTGTGATGTAATCTGATCTGTTCGATGAAGTCCCATCTACCACCCAGAAGCACATCTTTTAGCCATGATGGAACAGGTACTGTAAGCCGGGCACTTTTTAATCTTTTTACGGGAGAGTTATCTGCAAACTCAGGCTTATGCCGGACGCCATCCGCACTTCTTTCCGAGCTATGTGAGCAAAATGCACTGAATATAGATTACAGACAGTGCAAGTATTATTACACGAGGCTGGACTCTCGTCTCATCAGCGTTATTTATCTGACTTCTTTAGCTCAGCAATCATGTTTTAAGTATCCGTACAAGGGGCCTCATTTATGAAAAGTGATGCATCGCTGCGTGAAAACAGCGATGCGTCACTTTTCACTGCGCTCTCCCTGCGACATGATTGATGCGTCATATTTATAATATGACGCATCATGTCGCAAGGAGTTACAGATACGTCAGTATTTCTGACGTATCTGTAGGTGCAAAAGTGACGCATTGCTGGAGTGTGTCACAAAAGTGATGCAACTCCAGCAATGCTTCCTTTCACATGGGGAAAGCCCCATGTGAAAGGGCTTGCGTCAGTCTTACGCCTGCTGTGAGGCAGGCGCAAGATTTTGACGCAACAGCGTCCTAAAAGTGACGCAGTGAAATCTTATAGATTTCACTGCGTCACTATTACGAGGCTTTTTGCGGGTGAACGCCCCCTCTGCATACATTATACCTGACGCAGGTATAATGTAGCACAGGGGTTTACAAAGTGACGCATCTGCTTAGATGCGTCACTTTGTAAATAGTGCGCATCTGGAGGCTTGTTTTACGCCGCCGATGCGTCACAAAAAGTGACGCATCGGAAGCGCAAAACTCACGCAAGGCCTCATAAATGAGGCCCAAGATCTCTTGCACTGCGGTCTTCAAGGCCATAGTGTTTTGCCTTCCCTTTATTCACATAATTATATTGACCTGCCAGTTTCAGCTGCATTTTGCTCCCCTATGATTATTGCTGTCCCTGAGCAGCTCTTAACCAATTCTCCCAATGAGCATTAAAACACAGGGGGCTCTGCCGTGCATTTCTCGGTTTCACAACTATTAGGTATGCGTGAACTAAATCATTCTCTTTTACAAAAATTCATTGACAATTTAAAAAAATTGGAAACCCTCTGTCTCGTCCACCTGCAGGCTCTGTTCTGGAGTCGGGAAAACAACCCAACAGTGAAAGCGAAACCAGTGCAGCACTCGTGAAACAGGCGCCGCGCTGACAAATAACTGCTATAAATAATAATAGTCCATAAATAATGTATTTCATTTTTTATTTCATAAAGTTTGCTTTTCATTCTGCCATTTTACCTATGGGGGACAGAAAGTGAAAGTGCGCGATGCGCGTGTGAGCGCACGTGGGAGCGTGTGAAGCAAAGGAGACGCCATGCGCGCGCACATTGCGCGGCGGTGGCCCTTTGTGCGAGGCATCCGGAGACTGCACAGCGATAGGGAAAGATGGGCGCACACACACCAATGGTGTGCTGGACTTTCCCCCGTGTGACAGTCACCAGCATTGGGGAGGCACACCGAGACACGAAGGCAAGCCCTGTATGTGGGCTACCCTAGTCCGGCACTTGGGGCAGGGCAGCCTGTGTGAGCACTGGAGAGCGGGCGGCCCATTGAGCCTCCATACTGGTGCATAGCTCATGCCACACAGCGCCAGAGGTAGAGCTGCGCCAGGAGCGACCAGTGACCCACATTGGGATCCTAAAATATATGTCCTGCGGCCTGGAAGATGGCAAGAGTTTGCTGCGGCCTAAAGGAAAAAAAGAAAAAAACGTAACGCCTACCTGCTATGGGGAGACATACTGCGGAACGAAAGGTGGCCCTGGACGCGGGCTGACTGGGGCCGGCGCCTGGGACAGAGATGCCCGTGCATGCACTGGAGGCTACGGGGTGTGCTGGGACGATCACCCTGCTGCTAATAGACAGTGAGGGCACACGAGATGGCTCGCGCGAGCTGGGCAGGCCAGTGTCATGGCCTGGGGGCCCTAAGTGCGCTGCGGCCTGATAAATAAGGCAACACCTTGGCTGAATTGGGGACTGCGCTGAAAAATCCTGTCCTCCTTCTAGGCCGATAATGAACGTAAGTGGATGCTAGCACGTGCTCATTCGTGCGTCCTCATTTCCAGTCCGTCTCTTGCGCGTGCCCATCTCTTGTCTCGCATGAGAGGCAACTCAGTAACAATAGTTCACGCTGGCGACAGCGCTTCTCGCTGCGTTCGCCAGGCGAGACCTAAAAAGGGTGAGCCTCAAATCAAACATTTGTTCTTCAACTACTGTAGCACTGAAAATCCAGAACAAGCTCAACTTTTACAGTTACTGAATATGTATTTTTCCTTTATTACCACCCCAAGTTTATAACCGTATTTGGTTATTATATGCAACTCAAAATATAAATTCTACATCATGTGTTCCAGAGTAAATCCTTTGCACTTTTTACTAGTCTTACCTGAACATGGTGGCTGGTTTTTGAGCCTGCCAATTTGCCCTTGTAATAATGTGTCCCAGGAAAGCACCACACACCTAACACTGTTTTGCACTTTATACAGGGCCCAACCGTACCAATTTTGAACCCAAAGTCTGCATGCCTCTGCCATTAGAAATTATAGGGTGTGCATGATTTATTTACTGCACCTTGAGTCCCCTCATACCTGTTTTCCTGTAAATCATTTGATATGTAATACTTAATCAGTCAGGAAAAGATATGAAAGTTCATTGTGATTATGTGATTGACGTTTCAAATTCTTTGTTTTTATTTCCTGTTCAGTCTTTATGATATGTGATATGAATTAATTAAGCGAACATTTTATAATGCCAAGCTACTTACATGTGCTTAATGTTAGTACATTAGTATATTCCATTTTAGGTCCTCACTACAATGAGACTTGGAAAGCCTCTGACCTCAGTCTCTTCACGAGTTTCACTATCGACCTCCACATTAAATTGCAGGAGGTCGAAAGTGAAACTGGGTGGTCATTCCGCTGGATTATGTCCGGCTCAAGGAGCCCCCTAGGCCAGTCGTAGGCCGATCGTAATCCCAATGTATGGCGTTTCTGACGTAGGGATTACGAAGTCAGTTTCTGACAGGCTTAAGATGTCTAGCATGGGTTATTGGGAGCTCTCCAAGGCTGGCACTCTCTTGAATAAGGTATGTTGCTCATGGTCACATTCCACAGCAGTTCCTTCCAGCTGATTCACACAACCTTCAAATTTCTGAAGATAGAAGTCTAAATTGCTAATGGATTTGTTAATGTCCTGCCACAGAATAGTTATTACTTTCCTAAATTCCTGCATTAGCATTTGGAAATCTTTTTTAGTCACTGGAACTTACATCTCTTGACTTTTTAGCATGGTTTCATCTGCATTTGGTTTCTCTGGTGAGCAAGTCTTGTCTGATTTCTGTTCTTAAGAATCATCATCCTATTCAAATAATTCATTCGAAATTGTCATGATCACATTTAAAGGTGAAATTGTAATCTTAACAGTCTAAATATATGTAGTTTCACAATTGCACTGTTTTATAGAAGACAGCTTTTTAGTTAATCAATTTACATATGCTTTCAAGGGTGCAGAGCAGGAATATCGACAGAGAAATGTAGTGGGACAGTAATATCGCCGCAGAAATATCGTTTGAAAGAAATATCGACAACAAAAATATAGTTGACAAGAATATCGACTGACAGGTAAGTAAAATCGATTACAAAAATATAGTTGCAATAAATATCATTTACAAAAATATAGTTTACAAAAATATCGATTTATTAATAATGTTATGTATTTTAGTGTTTTTAATGAGAATAGTTTGTCATTTTATTATATGTTTTAGAATTGTACTAGTTGTTAATTTATTTTATGTTTAATTTTGCCTTATTAGTTCCGTAGCGGGTTGTGGGTTTATGGAGGAATAGGGTGGGAAGTAATTTAATTATATAAAATTAATTGATTAATTAATGTGTTAATTTATTAATAATAGTTTAATAATTAGTTGTTAATTCATTTCAATTAGTCAATTAATAATTAATTATGTTAATTGTGTAAATAATTTTAGGTGTGTGTTTTGGAGTTTATATGTGTAAATAGTGTGAAGGTTGGTAAGTAATAAATGTTTTATTGAATATTTATCAAATACTTTTTCAATTAATTACCATTAAGTAATGAATAATTATTAATTGTAATTGTGTAATTAATTTTAGGCGTGTCTTGTGGTGTTTATATGTGTATATGGTGTGAAAGCTGGTAAGTAAATCATTTTTTATTGATTAATTTATAAATAATAATACATTCATTTTCATTAATTAATTAGTAAATATTAAATGTAATTGTGTAATTAATTTTAGGTGTGCATTGTGGATATTATAGTGTTAAATAACGTGTAATTAATTATTTTGTATTATCTTTGTTAACAATAATATATTTGTATTTATATATTAATTATGTTTATATTGGAAATGAAATTTAATAAAAATGTTGATAGATTTGGTTTTTATTGTTTTGGGATCCAGTGCTTTCGCTACTATTGCACTCACTGGAGTGGAAAAAGTAATTTTTACCCCTCCGCTATCCAACGCTTTCCCCACTGTTGCACTCTCTGGAGTGGGAATAGTAATTTTTACCCCTACGCTATCCAACGCTTTCCCTACTGTTGCACTCTCTGGAGTGGGAATACTAATTTTTACCCCTAAGCTATCCAACGCTTTCCCTACTGTTGCACTCTCTGGAGTGGGAATAGTCATTTTTAACCCTACGCTATCCAACGCTTTCCCTACTGTTGCACTCTCTGGAGTGAGAATAGTAATTTTTACCCCTCCGCTATCCAGCGCTTTCCCTACTGTTGCACTCACTGGAGTGGGAATAGTAATTTTTACCCCTACGCTATCCAACACTTTCCCTACTGTTGTACTCACTGGAGTGGGAATAGTAAATTTTACCCCTCCGCTATTCAACGCTTTCCCTACTCTTGCACTCACTGGAGTGAGAATAGTAATTTTTACCCCTACGCTATCCATCGCTTTCTCTACTGTTGCACTCACTGGAGTGGGAATAGTAATTTTTACCCCTTCGCTATCCAATGTTTTAACTACTAATGTTTTTATTTTGTTATTAAATGTATGTATTATTTTTTTAATAGTTTAATTTGTTAATTAAGTATAGAATATTTTATTTTATTTAAAATATTTTATATATGTGTTTATTTTATTTTTATATAATTATTAAAGTTTATAAATTAAATAAAGATAATAGTTAACAAAATGTATTTAAGTAAATATATGTATATGTACACATTTTTTGTGTTTATATTTATTAAATTAAGTTTATTTGTTATACTTAGTTAAAATGTACATGTAATTTAATTAATTTTGTTAATAATATTAATATTACTTAATTAATTTAATTTAAGTTATATTATTTTTTAAAGTCGATATTTTATTTACATCTATATTTTTTACATCTATATTTTTGAGTCAATATTATTGCACTTACCTGTTTAAGTATAGGGAGTCGATATTTTTGTAATCGATATTTTTATATCGATATTTGTGTTAACTATATTTTTGTTATCGATATTTAAACATGGAACCCTTTCAAGAACTGGGAGGCAAGGCATATTATTGGATGACTGAGAAAATGCATGACATAAACTTCATTCAAGTAAGTCTTACATACTTTTGATACAAACTTAGAGGTAACATTTATCGTATGTTAATCTAGTGACTCTTTATGTGAATTTTGGTAATAGTTAAAGCTCTACTAAGATATTTAGAAATTTTAGGGACAGATGACAGGAATGCAATTAGCTATGGGCAATGTGTTAAGATTATGTAGGTCTGAGACCAGATTTTAAAGATGTTTTACATCAACTTAAGTATAGAATGAGTTTCCGTGGTCATATTGCCAATATTCCACCACCCAGCGTTATACGCTGCTCTCTAAATTGAGTTAATGTGTAGCAATGTATCATCTTGTGCCATTACTAATATTTTTTTCTTTAATCGAAATCTGGGATAAATTACATGATGATTACACTAATAGATGCATTCTGGGATGGGTTACATGATGAATATACTAAGAAATACAATTCTTCAATTATTATTTATTCCTTCTCATCATATTGGAGGAGACTGGTAATGAAGGCTTTGACACCTGTTACTCCAACATGTGTATACTTAGACCAGAGGGTATCTATTTTGTCTCAGAAGTGTGAAATAAGAACATTGTGTAGACTGTGAATTTGAGTCACCTTTTAAGATGATGATGGAGTAGCTGTCAACTCAAAATACTCACTGAAATATTCTTTGAAAGAGTTGTACACCTCAGATAAGTGAGTATGGAAATGCACTCTTTTTGTTGTAGCAGGCTTTCTTTGATCCCACCGTATTGTATTGGACACTCTAGGCAGTTGTTGAAAAGACTGGACTTCGTCCACCATCTTGCTCTGCCTTGGCACTTCAATAAACCATCCATTTTAAGTGATGTTGTGAATTTGATCTTGTAAAATTGGCAGGTAGCTATTTCACCAAGGGAGATTGTCGTGGTTGTTTGCTTCTGCGAAAACATTCTTATAAGGGCCATCATGCTGGTCTATGACACAAAGAACCTAGATGAGGCTGTCATCGGTAATTCTACATATGTTTTCTTTTAAGAGTACAAAAGATTTGCTCCTCTGGTAGAAGAAGATGTTCTTGGAGTTGAGTTAATCTGCGATGAAGCAGATGAGGGCATGGTGAGGTTTAATAAGAGGCATTTATTTGGTTATGACATGAGTTCAGATTTGGGTAAAAACGAGGTTCAAGTACACTTTTACCCCTTTGTCAAGCATCCCTTAAGAGCACACACTTGAGGGCCATCTTTCCAGGTGAGCATTAGAAGAAAGAACTTTGAGATGATCAGCTTGCACTGACCTTACCTAGTACCCAGAAGATCTGAGAGAAGTGTAATTGCATCATCTTTGCAGCATGGTAGACTATGACAGTCATGTAAGGCAAGGACTTAATTGCTTAAATACCAGGGCTACTGGCAAAGAAGTTAAACAAGGTAGACCACTGCTGCCCTGTTATGTGTCTTTCCCACCAGAACACTGCCCTTGGACTGCAACCGTCTCTCAACCTATTGACTATTACTTTGAGTGAGGTGAATTTTATGTAACGATCAGTCATGTAAGATTTCACTGGAATAGTTAGTGGAACCCCAACCTTTTTTCGTTATGAATAGGCACACTCAAGAGCTCTAAGAAACCAGTAATATATGTTCAAGATTTATTAAAATCAAAATCCTATCCTAATGCATACAGTATGACTGGTACCTATTTAAAAATAAACAAGATAGTAGCAATGATCTGTGTGAGAAGGCAAATCAAAAAAAAATTGTAACATTAGGGCAGCATTAAAAGATGTATTTACACGAATATTCCCATACCCTCATTTCCCTCGGCTAGCTAAGCTAAAAGTAGCTCCAAAAAAGGCCTACTTCAAGTTTCATAGATGGCCCCCACTCACTACCCTTTTCTGAACAATTGAAGCAACGTTTCGTAAAGAAACAGCAGGTGCTGTTCTTGACTGCTTTTCAGTGGCAATGTCCTTGAATCAGTGGACAAGCTGAGTGGAGGACTCGATGTGCATTCCCTTTAGTCTTCATCTATGAAAGCTGGTTATGGCTACTGGATGTCCCTAAGACTCACATCCATGAATCAAAGTTCCACTCTATCTAATAACACTTTGTACCAGTTGATATACTCTCAATATTATTGGACATTTTCAAAATATTTTTTTTTTTTTAAAAAAGCCATTCTAACCATCACCTAATTCTGTTCCGTGAAACACTACATACCGTTTAAAAATAATAACTGCAAAATCAAGATGCCAGTTTCTATGAAGCTCTGATCATTATTTTAAAAAAAATAACTGGGTCCCCTACACTTTGAAGTCTTTACCCGGGACTCTTAAAAGTTGTGGTCCCTTCAAATTTTTTTCACCTGACATGGTCCATCGCCTGAACAATACATATAATGGGAAAAAAGAAAGCCGCGGAAGGCACTCCCTCAATTCCCCTCTTTCCTAAGACCACACCAATTGACAGGATGTTACAGAGAGCTATGGGTGTCATTACTACAGAAATAGAACTCACTGAGGAGAGACTATCATTGAGTTCTGATCACTCGCAAGTACTACTACCAGCTGTTATTTATACCCCCACCCATATGTAATAAGCAAGTAGTTGACTATACTACTGCATCTTCTGACCATACAGGAAGAGAAGCTTCCATTCCTGATATGTCACAAAATGATTGCATTATTGCAACCTCTCCAGAAGTAGGCACTCAACCATCAGCGACCACCAAGAGACCAAGACGGCATGTGGAAAGCCATCATCTGAAACCCTCTAAGAGGTTGGAAAAATGCTCTACTTCAGATCCTAAAAATTTGAGGGGCACTTTCAAATCTTCTAGAAACGCTATAACAAGTAATTGGATAGACTTAACTCCCACCTGAGTTACTGAATTAAATAAGGATTGTGTTCTTGAAATCAAAAATGTACTTGCTGATAACCCTGGGCGTAGTTCACGTCGTCGCACTACGCGTAGCTAGGCGAAGTGCACTGCGCACTACGGCAGCTACGAGTAGCAACGCGAACTGCGTAGTGCGGTAGGGAAAATGCTGTTTTCACAGTTCACAGTTTGCACAGTGCTGGATGCTTGTCCGCACTGTGCAATCATGGCAAACAGCATCCTGCGCAGTGCAAGCGGTTGTTTTCTGCCGCTCGAGTAGATGTGCACTCGAGCAGCAGTTTTCTCAACGCGCACTGGTAGTTTCTCATTGCGAGCGGTAGCGAGCATACGTGACCACTCGCAATGAGAAACCTGACCTCCCCGCATTGAGAATCTAGCCGGGATGTTTATTTTCCACGCTTGCGATCGGCAACTTGATGTTGCTGATTGCGAATGAGGAAAAAGTCTCTCCTGGATGTCATTTTGCTCGCTCGCGGTCGCCGCTGGATGTAAATGGCCTGAATTTTGGTTTCTTTGGGACAGTATGGCACCTATGGCAACATCTGAAGCATCTGCTTCTATGATAAAAGGTTCTTGCACATCTGGATGCATCAACATTGGAGCTGCAGTAAAAAGCTTTTTTCAGAGTTTGGAAAGCTAAATCTGCTTCAGGAGTCCAATCAATTTTAACCGTTTTCCTTAGTAGCCGTGTGATAGGGGCTACTACTGAAGAGAAGTGATCAATGAAGCAACAATAGAAATTCACAAATCCTAAAAAATATTGCATATCTATGACGGATTTTGGAACTGGCCAATCTGCAACTACTTGTATTTTTCTATCAGTCATTTTCATTCCAGTTGGTGTGAGGATTACTCCCAAAAACTCAACTTCAAAAACATGAAAGTCACACTTTGATAGTTTGCAGTAAAGATTATGTTTTTGGAGTGTGGCCAAGACTTTCTTTACATGGCTTTCATGAATGTCTATAGAGTCAGAATAAATCAATATGTCATCTATGTACACTATGACGAATAAATCTAGATATTCCCGCAAAACATAATTTAAGAAAAATTGAAATGCAGCTGGGGCATTACAAATCCCAAAAGGCATGACCAAATATTCAAAGAGTCCATATCTTGTTTTAAAGGCGGTTTTCCACTCGTCTCCTTGTCGAATGCGTACCAAATGGTACGCATATCGAAGGTCTAATTTGGTATAGATCACTGCTGTTTTTACCTGATCTAAAAGAACAGGTATTAGAGGCAAAAGGATATTTGTTCTTAATCGTGATTTTATTAAAAGCCTTATAATCTATACACGTTCTTAATTCTCCATTAGCCTTCGGTTTAAAAAACAAAGGAGAGGCTGCTGGTGATCTGGATGGCCGACTATGAAACCATTTTCCAAATATTGATCAAGATACTGTCTCAGGTGTTGATTTTCACTTTCAGATCATGCGTATATTCGACAATTTGATATACAGGAACCGGGTACTAGATCAATTTGACAGTCATAAGACCGGTGCAGTGGAAAAATTGCTGCTTTGGTTTCGCTAAAAACTTCTTGGAATTGCTTATAAGGGGTTGGTAGAATTGTTTCTTTTTCTTCGGCAGTAGCTATTGGCCCGAGGGCTGATTCAGGTTTTGTAAAAGTCAAACATTTAGAATGACAGTAACTTGAAAGAAAAACAAGCTCTCTTTTTTGCCAGTCTATCATTGGATTGTGAAAAAAGAGCCAAGGCATCCCTAAAATGAATCCATATTGAGGAGCTTGGATAACAACAAAGTGAACTTCCTCAGAATGTTTTTGTTCTTTTGCGTCTGTGCAAGACATATGAATTTTAGATGTTTGCATGGTAACCGGCACTCCAGATAATATTTTCCCATCAACAGCTTGCACTATTTTGGAGGTTTCCTTTTTCTCACATACTATTCGCAATCTCTGAGCTGTTTCTAGATCAACAAAGTTTCCAGTAGCCCCAGAATCAACTAAAATGTCCATTTGGTAAACTTCTGTAGTTAGTTAAATTTGTACTGCCAAACGAAAATGAGCTCTGTAATTAGATACACAGGAATTAATTGAAGGGAAAGCGATGGTTCCCAAGAGGTCCCCTTCTAAACATCTTGGGCAAGTTAGTTTTCCAACGTCTTATCTGATGTTATCGCTACAGCATTGTTATTACTCGCAATCTTCCCTTTTGGTTTAATCGGACAGTCTTTAACAAAATGACCTTTTTGACCACCGTACAAGCATTGTCCATTCTTTCGCCTTGCATCCTTTTCATCTTTAGACAGTGGTTGACGAAGAGTTCCTATTTCCATTGGTTCTACTAAAGACTCTGAACTACTGGATTGAATTTTTGATCCGGTTTCAAATTTCCAATTACCTTTTTCGAATATTCTTGTATCCGTTCTCCTTTCGGAGAGTCTATGATCAAGTCTAAAAGTAAGGTTAATTAGTTCTGGACAAGTTGTTGGTTGTGGGTCAATTTGAGGTAGCACATTCTTTAAATTGTCTTTCAACCTTTGATAAAAGAGAGCCACCCTTTTTTCTTCCGGCCAAGAAGTTTCTGCGATTAGTCTATTAAAGTGTGATAAATACCAAATCAAGTCTCTATTTCCTTGTTTTAATTGTAACAATTCTCGATCCGCAGACAAAGTTACAGCTCGTCTATCAACATTTTTTTCAAATTCCTCTACGAATCTTCGCCAATTATACAATAGCGGACTATCTTGCGGAACCAAAGGGACTGCCCAATTTGCTGCATCCCCCGAAAGATAGGAAATCAAAAAGGCTGTTCTAGATTGGGGATCAGGATCAGGAAAGGTGGCTGGCCTACATGTAAAATGTAATTCTATTTGCGTTAGGAATATTTGAACTTTAAAGGGGTCCCCAGAAAAACGTTCTGGAGGAGCTAAAGGGATTTGTGATGGAATGGTTACAGCTATTTTGGTAGAAGACTGCGTCTCAGCCGTAGAAGCTGCCTGTGAGCCCGGAGGGAGAGGAGTACCATGTTGTTGAATGCGATCTACTTTATCAGAGAGAACTGCAGTTGCGTTCCTAGCCTCCGCTAAATCTCTCTGCATCTGTAAAATAACTTTCATTAAATCGTCCAAGGTAGCCATTGTATTACCTCACTCAGACCGGGAGAAATAACATTTGTGGGCTCACTATTCTGTCAGGGTGAACCTTCCTCAGGGTCTGATGCGATGATACAATGGTCTACCTCTCGATATCTTCAATCTCTGAATATATATTCACAGAGGATTTGAAGTGATCAAGTGGGGGGAAGGGAAATTAGGATGGGAACAGCGGGGAAGGAGATCTGAAAAGAAAAAGTTAGTAAAACAACAAATATTGCGTCTCCGCACTAATTAGACCTTTAATCATAAATCTAACATAGCAGAATTCTTTGTGCCTTTATCATCTGGTGCTTTTCTGCTGAATATTCATTAAAGTTTCTTCTCACCATTTAACTTGAATGGCAATTTCTCCAAGTTCCTTAAAATAGTAGTAATTTCAGGCCTAATATGTTCTTAGGAAATAAGGTAAGATATATGCATTCCTATTATTTGTTCATAATCATCAAAATTCCTGAATAAAGAGTTTAATTCACTTTAAATTGACACATGACTTGATAATAATGGTTATCTTAAACAAACTAATTCCAGAAACATGAAAATCACTGTTGTTTGCTTGTTTGTTCTAAGTTGTTCGAGAAATATGCAAACTAGCTGGAAAGTTTTTGGCTAAAGCGCTTGATTTGCTAATAGTATTCTAATGAGTATCAAAGCTCTTTATCAAAAATAGAATCGCTAGTTGTACATAGAATTCTACAATTTAAATAAGCTTTTCCCCTACCTGCAGAGCAAGACCTACTCTGCTCTTTGATGCGGGTTCTCTGCGGGAGCCGGCATGCGACCGGAGAAATCAGCGGGACAGCAATCTCCGCTGCAGAAGCCGATAGAACAACGGAGGGCCCCAAAAGGACTCTGGCTCTTGAAAAGGCTGCCAAGGAGAACCCCGAGGCCAACAGGTCAGGAAGCTCTCACCAAAAGAAGCGGAGGGCCCACAAGCAACGACGAAGGAACCGGAACTGAATAGAGGCACTCCTCACGCGACGAAAGACTGGGAATAGTGAGCACGGGAGAAAGGGTGTGGCCGCTGAAGTCAACGTGGCCACGCTACCCGTGATACTCACTCTAAGGATCCAGGGCAATGTAGTTTAAATTGAATACTGCCTGAAAAGCAATGAGAAAGGGTACAGAAACCTACTAGTCATTTGTACATTGAAAACTCAAAGCTCATGATTCTTTACGGTTATTCACTAGCACATTAACCCTGTACATAAACATGTTGTATGTTTAAACATACAACTTTTATAATGTGAACCTTAAGTATAATATTCAATACATGTGTAATTGTGAAGTGGACCATTGTTAATGCGCATGAAAACACGTTAAACACCAATGCCCAATAGAAGCAGAAACATGTGCTTTGCCACACATTAGTTTAGAGCAAAGCGGTATTCACGCATGGTTAGTGAGTGGGGCGGGCCCTAGACCGCGTTGTGCCGCCCTAATCCTGACACTGCTTCACTGATAACTTGGGAGAATAGAGTTTGTAGGCTGCATGGGGGTCCTGCTCATGCAGGGGCACCCACTCACTTAGAACCAAGCACCCTGCCTTCAGGATTGTAAAGGCCTGGTATAGGGGTGACTTATAGGTTTTAAGTGCAGTGACCCTTAGATCTAGTAAACCTATATCTTTAGTAAGTGGTGCATGACCAACTTACAGAGGCTGCAATGGCAGGCCTGTAGTTCCATTTGAATGGTCTCTCATGGGTGGCATAATACATGTTGCAGCCCATGGAAGACATCTGGAGTACCTATGCCCTGGGTACATGGGTACCATATACTAGGGACTGACAAGGGTACCCCAGTATCCAATCCGGGATGTACCTAAGTACTGAACACAACAGTTTAGGGAGAAAGCAGATAGACTGGGGTCCTGATTAGCAGGATCCTATTCAGACTCGTCAAAATACAGCTTAGCACCAGGCAAAAAGTGGGGGTAACCGTGCAGAAGGATCCTACCTTCCTACAATGGGCCATCGTGAAGTCACTATGGGCAGTAATAGTAGAACTTCTGGACCTAGTCCTGCTTTGGTAGATGCACAGGGTATATTTCAGAGCCACCCAGTTATAGAGCTACCTCCAGCCTCAGGCACCTATGCTGGAATATTGTTAGGAGTCCAAAGGTTGCGTAAGGGGCAGGGTGAGACTTCGGGTATGGTAACTAACAGAGTTCTGGACTGGTTAGTGAGAAACAGAAATTTACCTTTTAACAAGTAAACAATATCTTGTTAACACACAGAGTTGGTTAGGCCCTGGCATGGCAGACAGGCCAGGAGACAGTGTGGTCATTCATTTTAGGTCAATCAATCAATCAATCAATCATATAATTTGTAAAGCGCACTACATACCCGCAAGGGTTTCAGAGCGCTGAGGGGTGGGGAGGAAGGGGGTGCTGTTGCTACTGGTCGAACAACCAGGTCTTGAGTTGTCTCCTGAAGGTTAGAAGGTCTTCGGTTTGTCATAGGATGAGGGGGAGGGTGTTCCAGGTCTTGGCGGCGCAGTGGGAGAAGGATTTGCCTCCGGCTGTGGGTCTGCGGATGGGTGGGATGGTAGCCAGGGAGAGGTCTGCGGAGCGGAGATTCCTGTTGGGTACATAGAAGGAGAGTTGGCTGTTGAGATAGGCTGGGCCGGTCTTTTGGAGTGCCTTTTGTGCGTGGAGCAGGAGCTTGAAGGAGATTCTTCTGTCGACAGGGAGCCAGTGCAGGTTCCTCAGGTGGGGGGTGATGTGGCTGCAGCACGGGATGACGAGGATCAGGTGTGCAGAGGCATTCTGGATTCTTTGCATTCTGTTGATGAGCTTGGTCAGGGCTCCGGCGTAGAGGGCGTTTCCGTAGTCAAGTCTGCTGCTGACTAGGGCCTCGGTGACTGTTTTCCTTGTGTCTGTTGGGATCCATCTGTAGATTTTGCAGAGCATCCGGAGGGTGTTGAAGCAGGAGGAGGAGACAGCGTTGACTTGTTTGGTCATGGTGAGTTTCGAGTTGAGGATGACTCCCAGGTTGCGTGCGTGGTTGGTGGGTGCGTGGGGGTCCCCAGTGATGTGGGCCACCAGGAATCGTCCCACACTGAGGGGTTGGGCCCGAGGATGAGGATCTCCGTCTTGTCTGTGTTCAGTTTAAGGTGGCTATCCTCCATCCAGTCGGTGATGGCCTTCATTCCCTGGTGTAGGTTGGATTTGGTAGTGAGGGGGTCCTTGGTGAGGGAGAGGATCAGTTGCATGTCGTCGGCATAGGAGATTATGTTGAGGTCGTTATGTCGGTCGATGTGTGCGATAGGCACCATGTAGACGTTGAACAGCGTCGGGCTGAGGGAGGATCCCTGTGGGATGCTGCAGATGATCTCGGAGGCTTCAGATTGGAAAGTGGGGAGGCGGACTCTCTGGGTTCTGCCGGAGAAGAAGGAGGAGGTCCAGTCCAGGACCTTGTCTCAGATCCCTGCATCGTGGAGTCGTGTGCGTAGTGTGCGATGGCAGACGGTATCGAAGGCGGCGGAGAGGTCCAGGAGGATGAGGGCTGCCATCTCGCCGTTGTCTAGTAGTATCCTGATGTCGTCTGTGGCGGCGATGAGGGCGGTCTCGGTGCTGTGGTTGCTGCGGAAACCTGACTGGTAGGGTTTCCAGGATGCTGTTGTCTTCAGGATAGCGGGTGAGTTGGATGTTGACTATCTTCTCGATGACCTTAGCTGGGAACGGAAGCAGGGAGATGGGCCGGAGGTTTTTCAGTTTGCTCGGGTCCGCCTAGGGTTTCTCCAGTAGAGCGTTGATCTCGGCGTGTTTCCAGCTTTCAGGGAAGGTCGCGGTCTCGAAGGAGAGGTTGATAATGTTGCGTAGGTGGGGTGCGATGGAGCTGCCAGCTTTGTTGAAGATGTGGTGTGGGAAAGGGTCAGATGGCGAACCGGAGTGGATTGTGCCCATGGTCTTGATTGTGTCTTTGATGCTCACATTGGCCCAGGTTGTCAGGGGGTCGTTGTCGGTGGAGTGAGGTTGTTCCGGCGTGTTGGGGCCTGTTAGGGACATCCGGGGGTTGAAGCTTTCGTGGATGTCGGCGATCTTGCAGTAGAGGACGGAGACGAGGAAGTCGCACAGGGCTTGCAACAGTGTGATGTGGTTGGCATTGGAGCTGGGGTTGGAGAGTTCCTTCTCGACGTTGAAGAGCTCCTGGCTGTTGTGTGCGTTGTTGTCGAGGCGTTCTTTGAAGGAGGTTCTCTTGACACTCCTGATGAGGTGGTGGAGGTTGTGGATGGCGTCTTTGTGGGCTGTGCGGCGACTTCTCCCTGAGCCATATGTTATCCAACTTCCGACAGGTGCGCTTTGACGCTAGGAGTTCTGGGCTGAACCAGTTGGCTCTCTTGTTGGTGTCTATGAAGGTTGTTTTTTTCAGCGGGGCTAAGGTGTTGGCGCAGTCGTCCATCCATCGTCTGAGGGTGCGTACACCCTCGTGAGGTTTGGAGGGGTTGGTCGGTGGGTTGAGTGCAAGGTTTGTCTGTAGTTGTACTATGGTGATTTTGCCCCAGCAGCGACGGGGGATCTATAGGGTGCGGTGAGGTGTGAGGGGTTTCCGGAAGGTGAAGTGGATGCAGTGGTGGTTGGTCCAGGTGGGTTCAGAGATGTGGCTGAAGGAGACGTGTGGGCTAGAGGAGAAGATGGCGTCGAGCATGTGTCCGGTGATGTGGGTTGGTGATGTGACAAGCTGTTCCAGTCCGAGGTTGGTGAGGTTGTCTATCAGGGTGGCGGAGTTGTTGTTCTCCAGGTGGAAGTTCAGGTCTCCGAGGAGGATGTAGTTGGTGGAGGTCAGTGCGTGCGTGCTGATGAAGTCGGCGATGGCGTCCCAGAATTGCGGTCGGGGTCCGGGTGGTCTGTAGATGAGGGTGCCTCTAAGGGTGGTCTTGGGGTCCGTGTGGATCTGGAAGTACATGTGTTTGGCAGTGCTGAGAGTGTTGTTGGTGTTTGTTGAGACCCTGATGGTTTTCCTGTGGACGATGGCGATTCGTCCTCCAACTCCGTTGGTGCGGTCTCTGCAGGCGATCTTATATCCATCGAGGACGGCTATGGCGATGTCTGGGGAGGAGGCTTCGTTCATCCAGGTCTCGGTCAGGAAGGCGACGTCTGGAGATGCGATGTTGAGTAGGTCCCAGAACTCGACGGATTGTTTGCGTGCGGAGTGGATGTTGATAAGGATGCATCGGAGCTGGTTATATTTTGTCGTGGTGGGTGTCTCTGCGTCTTCCATGCAGGAGATGCAGCAGTTCTGGCAGGCGAAGGGGCCGTGGGTGCGCTTCGGGGTGGCTCTGCAGCAGGCGGGGGTTCGTCCTGGGTTGAGAGCGATGAGGATGCTGGTGTTGTATTGGAGGCGGTCTTCATGGCTGGTGCGGGGGCCAGGGGTTCTGACACTGGGCGTGGTCCAGGCGCGGACGGGCGCAGATGGGGTTGCCTTAGGCACGCCTTTGGCGTGCCAGCGACATGCCCGCTGCCGCCATTTTAAGGGGAGCTGGGAGGGAGAAGCAGCTGAGAGGCGGGAGGCAGGAGTCAGCGAGTGGGCGCGGGGGCGGGGGGCAGGGCCGCAGGGGCAGCAGCAGTGGGAAAGTGATCAGTGGGCAAGGGGGGGCGAGGAAACAGCACACAGGAATGGGCAGCAAGCAAGGAACAAAGCCAAGGGCACAGGGCACAAAGCGCTGGTGGAGCTGCAGCGGTGGGGAGCGACCTACCTGGAAGGTCAAGGGTCGCTCTCCACACCACGCAGCTGCCACCAATTTAAGGGGAGCTGGGAGGGAAGAGCATCTGGGAGGTAAGAGGCGGGAGGCATGGGTCAGCGAGTGGGCACGTGGGGGTGGGGCCGCAGGGGCAGCAGCGGCGGGAAAACGATCTCTGGGCAAGGGGGGTGAGGAAACAGCACACAGGAATGGGCAGCAAGCAAGGAACAAAGCCAAGGGCACAGGGCACAATGCGCTGGTGGAGCTGCAGCGGGTCGGGGGCGACCTAATTGGAAGGTAGTGGAACATCTTTTGAAGGTCATCGTAGTAGACGGGTAGGTCATTCGGATATTGACGTGATACAATATTTTTTTTTGCAAACCCCACTACTCTCTCAAGACCCCAGTTCCCCAACAGTTTCAACAGGTCAGTTGGTGAATACTTCGGTGTACACACCTATCATTCCCATTAGTGCGTAAGGTATGTTTGGTTTCACCACTTCTAACCGTTTTGATGTTATCGCTGATGTTGATTGACAAATTCACACTGCAGGCTCCCACAGATTCACTTGGACTGAAATAGTGCAGAGTCGGAGAGCCAAACTGAGGGGTTCCTTTAGATCAGGCTTGACCGATATTCCAGTATCTGGAAATAGACCTTTCACCCATTGCACAACTGGGCGATTCAAGCTGCCCAATTGCAGTGATCTGACAGAGGAAAAATAATTACTACGCTGCATATACATATAGGGGACACAACCGATTTCCGTCCCAAAATTAGTAGTCTGACAACTCAGCCCTGGTCTAATTTTGACAATAACAAGGTGGCTCCCCTGATAAGCTTATCCATAGATCGTACTCCCTGTAGGAATATGGTCGGAAGGGTAGGGTTCGATCCTACAGATGTACAAACTATCCAAGTACAGCTCCCCCCTTGAAATTACTTTGAATTGAATATTTCTGGGCTTGCATCCAAGCTAGATTGTCCAGACAGGGCTCAGTTTATTGACTCACATGTTCTCTGTTTATTTCAAGAGACCTGTTGTACAAAGGTGGCATTTCGGATGTGATTTGTAAATTTTAGCAGGGTTGCTTTACTTAATGGAAAAGGGAGACCATCGGGGTTCTTACCATCTGGATGTGTACGTCCCTTTCCTGTAAGATGGAGTAACTCTTAACTCCCACCCCGGACATTCTGGGAATTTCCAGGACTTTTCCACAAACTACTATGAACACATATAATGTGTATCAAAGACCAGAGGTGTTGAATAGTTTCCACGTCTTTAGAGTTGCTAAGCACACATTTGGCAACAGTCACGGCTGGAGTTTGGAAATTGGTGGGAGGAGACTTCAACTGTCAATTTGAAACTCTAGAGGGTAACTTAGTGTTGATGGCACAGTAGGAAGACAATGTTTGGTCCATTCCTAGACTAGTAATTCCACCAATCAAAGAATGGTCACCTACAACCATACAAATCCTTGCTATGACTTTAAATCAGGGCCGTCAAGCCTATAATGGTAGAAGTGCATCCTGTAGAGACTGTAAACATACCTTCAATCGCCCTTTTAGCACTAGTCATATTGATTACATGTTAGTTGATGTGTAGGTCTGGCCTTACCTAATTCAAGTCAATTTCAAGGCCATAATATCAAGGCAAAAGGCCATAAAACACAAATAAACACAAATAAAATGAAAAAACATAGATTAAAAAACTTTCATCTAATACAGAATAGTAAGCAATGCACAATTTTAAATTTACAATTCTGAGATAAATATTTAAGAGCGGATGGACAAAGTCATATCTAAAACATTGAAAAAAAGATCTCAAAATTCATATCCCTTCCTAATGTAAACAATGATTTTATAAAATTTAAGACTGCAAAACAGAATTTAGGTGATTTCAGAGACTGCATGAATATTAAACCATCCGTATGCCGTCTCACGTTAGACTTGCACAACAACAGCACCAAAATAATGGTGTCTTGGATCATGATACAATAGGCAAAACAAAAATGTTCTGTGAGTTATAAGATAGCCACTTTATTGTACCCCCAGAGGCCAGGACCATATACCCCCGCTGATATTCACTTGCTCCTATATAGATTCAGCATTTCTTGAATTGGTTTATTGTGGAGCTTACCATCAAATCTAAAAATGGCTTCAATGTTCTGGTTAAAAGTTGGCATCTAAGTGTTAAAATCGGGGTCCAGTTCAGTGACTGGTTAAACAAGAGCCCTAGATAATTAATCTGTTTTAACTTTGATATGACACGGGGCCTCATTTTAAAAGAATTTGAGTACGTACTAGGGTGAGCACATGACATAAAAAAATTTACTTGATGATCCAGGTCCTTCATGAATGCTAAAAACAATTCTAAAATGGACTGAAGGCTAATTGCGGTATGCGAGATCAGAACTGCATCATCCGTGTACAATAAAATGGGAATGGATTTTTGGCCCATACAAGGTACATCTTTGCCATGTTCGACTAAATGATTACTAATAACATTGCTGTATAGCAGAAAAAGCAAATGGGGCAAAATGCACCCCTGCCTAGTCCACTAGTCGATCTTATGTGGGGGGAGCCTTCACCTGAGGGGCCATATTGGATGCTAACAATAAGATCCTGGTGTAGGTGTATAATAAGTGTCAATAAATCATGTTCCACTCCTATTTTATCCACTGGATCCCACAACTTCATGCGATTCACAAGATCGAAGGCACTGGATAAATCAATTAAGGCAAGATGCAAAGTGCCTTTGTTTAGCCTTCATATACTTCCCCCAAATTACATTAAGATTTAAAAATTGCTCAATTGTCCCAATACCGTGTCTAAAAACAAACTGGACATCTGATACGATGTTATTTGCAAGACTCCAGTCTTTGAGGCGTGAAAATAAAACTCGGTCTAAAATCTTAGCACTAGAGTCCATCAAAGAGATCGGCCAGTAACAGGTTGTCTGATACTAATCCCCTTTTTTAAAAATAGGGACTATGATAGTGGACTTCCAGAACTCAGGAATCAGTCCATGCACTAAGGATCTAAACGCTTTATTAATATGGGTGCCTAAAAGGAAGGGTTTGATTTTAAAAAAGTCAGCTGGTACCCCATCTGGGCCTGGAACCTTGCCTGCTGTACTCCTATTTATAGCATTAATGATCTCATAAACTTCAAAAGGAGATTGGAAATCACAGTCATGACCTCGTAAAGGGGACGTATCCTCTGGGACAAAAATTATTGAATAATGTGCAACCCATGCCTCCATTGAAATAACATAAGACACACAATTGATGGGCGGAATGCCGAGCAAATCAAAACATTCACCCCCAGTCAAGAGATCTGGGTTTAATCCATCATTCTTTTGCTCACCATGCCACGCCAGTTTAGACCTGGCCATATGCAAATCAATTTTGACCCTGTGCCTCATGGGCGCAGTCCAGCTAAACTGCCAAGGCAGGTCCTCCATGTACCAGAAACAAGCATCCTGAGACCGGTTTTGGTGTTTCACCCCTCAACAGCCAGGATAAATTGAATCCTGTGGCACAGTGAGCCCGGGACCCACGCCTGGGCATACCCGGTGCACTTATGGCGAGAAAGCAGAAGACAAACAATCGATGGACAGAATGCAGAACAAAGCAAAACATTCATCACGAGTAAAGAGATCTGGGTTAAATCAATCATTCTTTTGCTCACCATGCCACACCAGTTTAGACCTGGCCATATGTAAATCAGTCTTGACCCTGTGCCTCATGGGAATAGACGAGCCCAAATGGCCAAGGCAGGTCCTCCCTGGACCATAAACAAGCATCCTAGGACCGGTTTCGGGGTTTCACCCCTCAACAGCCAGGGTAGCTTGAATCCAGTGGCACAGTGAGCCCAGGACCCACGTGTGGGCATACCCGGTGCACTTATGGCGAGAAAGCAAACGACAAACAATTGATGGACGGAATGCAGAACAAATCAAAACATTCACCCCCAGTCAAGAGATCTGGGTTCAATCCATCATTCTTTTGCACACCGTGCCACCCTAGTTTAGACCTGACCATATGCAAATCAGTCTTGACCCTGTGCCTCAGGGGAACAGTCCAGCCCGAACTGCCAGGCCAGGTCCTCCCTGGACCAAAAACAAGCATCCTAGAACCGGTTTCGGGGTTGGTGCCAAATGGCTCTCTCTGAGAGACTATTGGGGACAGTCTAAAGAATAGTAGCAAACTATTTAGATGGCTTTTAATCTCAGTCTGGGAGGACAGACACTACTGATTAACTCCCCAAAAATTTGTATAGGTCATACTCGAATGTGTGGAGAGCTATATAATCTTTTTCTGGTGGAAGCCAAACAAATCTGTAGGGAAGTATCATCTCCAACATGGTATAACTGTTCCTGTAGGTGGGCACGGGCTTCCATGACACAAGCTATCAAGCAGCAAGACAGGCTGAAGATCCAAATTAGAAGTGATGCTTAAAAAAAGATTATATGCCAAACCAAAAGGGCGTGGGAATCAATGAAGTGGGCATTGCTTTTAGAAGCGGTACAAAAGAGGAACAAGCGAACGTTTTGAAACTTGGTCTCTTCAGGTTCAGCTGATTGTTACTGCATTGTGGAGTCTAATCCCCGGGCAAATTACTGTGTTACTCATTTTCCAGCTTAAATTCTGAAACTGAAGAGGCCAGTCCCACTGTGGCAGCTTTTAGTTGTGAGACTTAAGAGCCACCCAGAATCATGCTGCAAGATGTAAGATCTGAAATCTCTAACATTGTTCCCAATAAGGGAGCAGGCCCTGACACAATTCTGGGAGATCTTTATTGCAGTCAGACAGACGTTTGGGGTCCATACCTCACAGTTGTTTTTAATGGTAGATTGAATGGGGCTCCCATCCCACCCACATGGTTGGGGGCAAAAATCGTTCCTCTGCATAAAAAAAGGCTGGCCATCGCTCCTGTCTAATTATACGCCTATAAGCCTTATTGACTGCTTACAGAACTTATTTTGCAGAATCCTGCTGGGAAGGCTTCAAGAATGGTTAGCCATTGAGAACGTGTTTACTCCCTAACAGGCTGGTTTCAGGGACAGTGCAAGTACACCGGACCAGGCCTTCCACCTCCAAATGCTTTTTTGGAAGATGATGGTTCTGGGATGATGGTTCTGGGAGGAGGCAGGTTGTACGTAGTATTTGTAGACCTCCGGTGAGCCTTCGACATGGTCTCGAGATATAAGCTTTGGCAGGTAATGCCCTATATGGGTGATCCCAAATACCTATTATCCAATATTGTAAGACTCCATGAATATAACTATGCCCAGGTAAGGTGTAGCCAACAAGGAGAGCTGACAGATCGCTTCCCTGACACAAGAGGGGAAAGACAGGGCTGCATTCTAGCCCCCACCCTTTTTACAATATATGTTAATGATTTGATGGATCATCTGAATGACTCTGAGGGTGACTTTCCAAAGCGTGCAGGATATGGAGTCCCGCACTAATGTATGCGGATGACACTTTACTAATATCCAAATCACCCATTGAGCTACAGTGAATTTTAGATAGTTTTGATATTTTTTGTTCCAAGGGGGGTTTGGAAAATAACATCTTGAAAACAAAATATATGGTCCTTAATCCCTGCTTCACAACCAGACTAACATATAGATTCATCAAAGTCTCGTTTTGCGAGTCTGTAATAGCGATTATTAAGGAATCGCTATTACAGACTCGCAAAACGGGATTCATGTACAAATCGCAATTTATTTTGCGATTCCTACAGCTTCCTTATTTGCGAGTCTTGCTAATCGCAAATAAGGAATAACTCCCCATTCATTTCTATGGGCCTAAAGGCCCATAGGAATGAATGGGAAGACATATCAATGTGCGAATCGCTATTAGCGATTCGCATTTTGAGTTTGCGATTTCAAGGGTGCAGGGGTGTCCACAGGACACCCTGTTGCACCCCTGAAATGATATTGGACGCTGGTGTTATGCACACACATGTCCCAAGGACATGTGTGTGTGTAACATACAACTTAGAAAAATGCACTAAAGTGCATTTTTCTATGTTTTCGCTATTTACCACGAAGTCAGACTTCGCGGTAAATAGTGGCAAAAAACAGCGATTTAGCAATTTTTCTAAGGTTCATGAATAGCATTTAAGGAATCTCTAATTGAGATTCCTTAAATGCGATCACAATTTGAGAAATCGCAATTATTTGCGATTTTTTCTAATTGCGAGTTCATTACCCATTGATGAATTCCAAATGCCATTTTTGGGGGCGCAAACGGACGATTTTTGTGATTCGCACCGTTTGCGCTCCCAAAAATGCTTGATGAATCTGCCTGTATGTCCCAAGCTCAAAGGCTCTATATTGGGGTGTGAGTGTGCACCTTTGAGTACTTAAGATTAACTCTTAATGAGCAATGGGCTGGCAAAGCCATATCGACAGTTGGAGCCTAAAACTTGAACAACATACTTGATGGCTGATAAAAGTGCAGAACAGTACAAAATTTTGCTCAATATCACCTGCACTGTAAATTTACAAACAACAGGCTATAGGAGCGGCCCTCTATGGGGTGGAGCGCTGGGATTACAAGGATGCAATGGGTCTTACTTTAATCGAAAATAGATTTGTGCGCCAACTGGCAGGCCTTCCTGTCAGTGCCCCTTTACTTCCTCTCAGGCTAGATATGGGCATCAGACCAATATCAGAAGGTTTAGGATTGAGGCTAATTCTCTCTTGGAGGAGACTTTGGGCTACCCCAAGCTCATAACATACTGTGAGGGGTTACAGAAGATTTTGAGGTTTCCTGGGTCTGTGAAAATCCCATGGGTTAGGTACATTAGAGATACTCTGGGAAAGTTGGGTATAGGGACAGGGTGGGAAGATCTGTTGACAGCTGGATCTATAAGCAGGAACACCTTTAATGCAAATTATGGTCAGTACAAAGTGGATTTAATGCAGTCGCAAGCCTCTTTTGGCCCCTTGTCACATGCCTTTTTTGCAGTGAAATGGGAGTTCAAGATGAAAGGGTTCCTTGATGAGATTGAACCTTTAGCAGCCAGGAAACTTTATCTCCAGTTTTGTTATGGCACTATCCCTCTGTTCTCCTTCACCTCAGGCTAAACCCATCCGCATGAGGGTGACAGGTTGGATTAACTCGCTTGCGGTGCCAGTACAGGAATGCTCAGGGTCTGTTTTGAGTCCTCGACTATGTCTATACGCACTGGCACTTTGAGTATATATGGACCAACACTGCTTTTGCACATCCTAGCAATTTTATTCATTAAGCTTATAAATATTTTGATAGTAAAGCGTTCATGATGTTATTTTATGTCAATGTTATGTATTTATGGTGTGCATTAGCACCATTTTAATGTTTTATATTTATGAAAATGTCTTTTTGTACTTATGACTTGCAGCCAAAATAAAGTATTTGAACTGAACTGATTATCTGGGACATAATATAGTTCACACTTCAGAAATTGAAGAAAGCCTATTTTTTGATGCTTTGTTTATTCCCAAAGCTAAGGAGAGGTTTTGAATTACCTATAAATTAGGAAAGAATGCATAGGATGAGCTCTGAAAAGTAAAATGTTATCTGACTAGGAAGACATGCTGATCATTGAGACTTCAACAGGTGTCGCTATTAATTACTTGTGTTTCCTTATCTCTTCTTTCATGTGTTGTAGAGCTAGGATAAATTATGAGAAAGATAAACATATGGTGCATAATCCATTGCATTATAGAATGCCTCCTCATTCTTGTGGGGAAAGGATTTGTGTAGCAATTTGTCCCAGTGTTTGTTTGGGAGAGTGTAAAGTGCATGAGTGGTTGTATTACTTTGCGTACCCAAATAAGAAATATGTCTGATGTTATTTCTCTTTAGTTCACACCTTAACTAAGAATCACTGGGGTTTTGTATGAATTTCCATTGGAAAAAAAACAAGAGCAAGCCTGCGTTATTTGCAACTATCATATCTACCCCAAAAGAGTGGTAAAAAAGAGTACTTACTACCTAGATTCTATATCATGGTACTTGGAGCTATACATAAGCTTGTCAGGTGGCCTGATTGATGCATACATACAAATATTCTCTTACCCTATACAAAGAGAAGCAAGAAAAAGATCCTTGAATGTGATAAGTTTAATTTTGAATGTGCAAAAGGGATTTGTGTCACGGTTTTATTAAAAAAATTAAGGGTTGTAAACCCTCACAAATTACAGTCAAATAGTAATCATATTTTGGACTCAATCATTTTCTTACACCCAGAATAGAAATCAGGTTTGAGAGCAAAGATGTATCTTGCCACAGTGGAGGGCTACCAGTAAGTTATTCACAAAGCAGAAATAAAGTTCTTCTTTACAGGAGATAAGTATGACACCAAGAAAATAAGCAATACATGTTTTAGACAATTTTAGGAAAGCCATAGAACAACTAAATACGTGCCCAATGAAAAAAAAGGGCTCTGCTGAAATTCAGTACAATAGTACAAATGTATTAATCCATATCATCATGGCACTAACAGCTAGATTCATGAAGCCAAATTGCGATCGCAATAGCTGCGAAATAGCAATTGCGATCGCAATTTGAAGGAAAGGAATTCATGACACTGAAATCTCAAAAATTGCGAAATCGCGAAATAAAAATTGCGAGTTCGCAAATAAATTCGCAGAATCCTGGAAGAAGGCCATTAGCGATTCTGAAATAGCTAGAAACCATGGAATCTGCGAATTTATTTGCAAAATCGCAAAACATTCGCAATTGCCATTCATGAAAAATCGCTAAATGCGAAAAACCTGTAAATCGCTATTTGCGAGGCGCAAATTAAGAAGAACACAAACCAGGTGGTAACCAGTAAGTTAAAAAAATATATATTTTCAAAAAACGGTCAATAAACTACCAACAGGTGCAGGCCTGACCAAACACATTTAAGGACATGCAGCTGGAGCCTGAGGACTCTCACAATGCCAGGACTCTACATGGTGGTGAGGCGGTGAAGGCTACAGCGAGCAGCACGGAACAGACGTAGGATCCAGGAGCGGATATTCCGCCAGCGGGTCACCCTCCTGGGCCAAATCAGGGAGCAAATTTACGCAAAGTACCACCTGACTGGGGCAATGATCATCAAGCTGATCCGGGACCAAGACCCCCTGATGCAGCACCCAACAAGGAGGACTAATGCCGTGCCCACACATGTCCAGGTATTGTGCTGCCTGCACCTCCTGGCCTCCGGAAGCTTCCAGGGGATGGTCGCTGTTGCAGTGGGGACATCCCAGCCCACCATGTCCCGCTGCCTAAGGAGTTTCCTGGAGGCTATGCTGACCCGGCTACACCACTACATCTTATTCCCCACCAGCCAACAGGACCTAAATGAGACCAAGCTTCAATTTTACAACGTTGCACAATTTCCACATGTTATAGGATGCATTGACTGTACCCACATCCACATCTGCCACCTGCTGAAACGGAGTATATGTACCGCAACCGAAAAAGCTACCACTCCCTCAATATCCAGATGGTGTGCAATGCTAAAACATTCATCACGGACATAGTGGCACAGTACCCGGGGAGCACACATGACTCCTTCATATTCAGGCACAGCGGCATCCACACACGACTGGCTAGGGGCAACTTTGGGGAAGGACACCTACTAGGTAAGTACACATGCCCCAAAATAGTACACTGTGATCATGTAGCTGCGCAGAACAGGCACTCACCCTCTGCTCCTTACATTCAGGTGACAGCGGCTACGGTCTCCGTGAGTACCTCCTCACCCCATACCTCAACCCTGCACACATACGCACAAGAAATTGTATTGATAGGACATTTGGCCTTTTGAAGAGCAGGTTCCGCATACTTCACAAGACTGGTGGGGCCATCAAATACGAGCCTGAGGTCTGCTGCCGCATCGTGGCCGTGTGTGCTATCCTCCACAACATAGCTACCAAGCGCAGGATACCAGTTGAGATCTCTGGCAGTGAGTCGGAAGGGGATTACCGACCACCTGCACATGTGCGTCATGCACGCGGGGAGAATCCTGCAGAAGGACACAGGCGCCGTAACCAAATCTGCATGAACTGTTTCTAGTGCACCCACTCCCCACACCCAAGACTTCATTCATGCATGACAATACTAATAATGACATGAGTCAGATTAAGTTTAACAGAATATTTCTTATTGTTATTTTGCACAATAAATTGGGAATACCCCAAACTGTAACATGATTGCCATATTGCGTCATATGTCCCATGTTCTTTAGGAGGGCATGCTTGTAGCAGCAGCATGGCCCTTCATGATACCAATCAAATGTTTAATGCCGCCTCCGGGCAGATGCTCCCAACCTTCTCTCCAGCTCCTCCTCCTGATTTTGCCGTGAGCCAGCAGAGGGCCTTGTGCTGCGGCGGGGTGCTACCACCAGTGGCACGGATTGGCTACAATGGCTGGAATTAGCCTCACTAGTGTCGCCCCCCCCCCGCTGGCCATGGCCAGTTGCCTGCATACCCTGAACTGCAGTTGTCACTTGCTCCAGAGCTCTCACAACGTCCTGACAGCACTGGACCATTTGCATCTGCATGGCCAAAGAGCGTCGTGAGAGCTGGGAGGTCGCGTTACCAATGATATAATTAGATCGCGTGTATGCAGACAGGCGGGTCAGCAGCTGCCGGTGTCTGCGCCGTTTGAGGTTCTGATGGCTATGCATGGCCTGGGTGTTGGCCTCAACTGCAGCAGTCATCCTCTCCATACGGTCTGTCAGCAGACCAACATTCCTGGCAGTCTTGTTTAGCTGGAGATGGATAGCAGCAAGAGGACGGGCTTGTGTCTGGTGGACGTGGAGCATTCTGCGCTCAATGGAGAGCCCAGGTGCCCGCACGTTCACCCCCCTGACAGCGCGTGATGTGTTATTGCGTGGCTCCCTCACCAGTCTGCTGGACTGGCTCCTCACAGCCGCAGGGCGGCGGGTTTGTCTGCGTGCTGCTGTTGGTGTTGTCAGCCCCACTGGTGTTTGACTCTCTCGCTGTGGTACTGATGCGCCTGTTTGTGCAGAGGTGGCACTGTCCACAGGGGCAGGTGGTGTGATGGCCGCTGGTGCGGCAGCTTGCCCTGATGGTCCTGGCTGTGGGGATGGATGTACGTCTCCCTCAGTGTCCTCTGTGATATCTTCAATCTGCAGGGCATCGCTGTCCGTACTGGGTACTTCAGCGCCACCTGTGATGTAAAATGGACGTTGATTAGTGACATGTCACTTACACATTGGAGCTCTCTACATGTATGCGGGCTGCCATTCCCTGACTTGCTGCTGGATTGCCTCTCACTGTACAGGTCTGGCTGTATGGGGCTAGATGGTAATTGTGGTCAGACTACATGTCCCACAATGCAATAGGGCTTTTGTGGTGTGCTTTGGCAGCATGACTGGGGTTTGTAATGGGATGAACTGGGGTTATGGCCATTGTTAGGGGACAGGGTTGCAGTCGCATGTCTCTTACCTTGTGTATCTGTGGTGGGTCGGGAGGAGTCCAGCTGGATTACCCCCACGCATGCCTGCGGGTTGAGAGTGTCCTCTACCTGGTCCTCAAGTGGGGTGTTGGGTGGGACAGTGGGCTCCCCTCCTTCTGTCGCCACACGCTCCCCCAGCCTCTCTGCTATCTTCTCCTTGGCCCGCCCTCTGAGGTCGTACCATCGTTTTTTAATTTCATCCACTGTGCGCTGGGTGACCCCCACAGAATTCACTTTAGCGCGGATGCGCACCCATATCCGCCTTTTATACCCTTCTCGAGTCATTCCCGAAGAGCCGGTTGTGGTCCTTACACACTCCCTCTATCAGGTGTTCTAACTCCTGTTCAGAAAACTTGATTTTCATTTTCCTCCCGGTGGAAGTTTCACCAGCAGCTTCCTGTGACATGTTGTACACTGGGGTGCCACCTGGATTTCACCTGTAGGTACTCTGGAGGGGAGCTCTGGCAATGCTGCTTCCACTTCTGGCTCACAATGCTGAATGAGGGTGGAACCTGCCTACTTCCTGGTTGTGATGTCATCACTGTGCTCAGAATGCGACTTCCCGTTTTTGCGACCTCGCAATTAGCGAGATCGCAATTTGCGATTTCGGTAATTGCGAAATCGCTATTTCAACAGGGTATTGGCGGATTCTGTGAATTTTTAGCGATTTTCGGGGACTCGCAATCGGCGATTGCGGCCGATTGCGAATCGCTTTTTATATATCGCACTTTTTCATGAATGCCAATCTGCGATTTCTAAATTGCGATTCGCTTTTTCTCGCAATTTAGAAATCGCAGATTTTGACATTGATGAATCTAGCTGCTGATTCCTGACCTGGACGTTCTGGAACCAACCAAAAGCATTTTAGGAATTGGACAACTGGTTCATCTCAATTGATCTAATAAGACGAACGTTTTATTTTTGTAATGGTTGGTGCATTGGAATATGGTATCCCTAATGACTTGAAGTCAACTGGTAACGTTCTCCTCGTGATTAGATTTAATAATATACAAAATAGGGTGTCTGGTTCAAATAAACCAAGCAATTGAGACATGCAATGTGATTATCTCATGACAGATCCCATTGGAGCAAGCAAAGGGCAGACAGGAATTACTGAGGCCCAACCATGGTGGTAAGGTAATTTATCACTGGCAAACTGGGGTTTGTCCTACTATGAGTCTGCAAATTGGGCCAAATATAACCATTCCTGCACTAGACTTTCAGCATAGAGAGGGCTACCAGTAATAATCTACTCAGAGTAGTGTGTGGGCAAGAGCTCAGAATTCAACAATTGACCAACTGATACAATAATTTGTTGTCCAGGACAGGGTTTATCTTTCGGAAGAATAATGTAATTGTACACTCCCTGCCTCGGTCAGGAACAACTTAGGACTGGAAACAAGTGGGATGTTTTGGATCTCATTATTGCATACTTTTCACAGACAGAGGATGCGGATCAACTGTCTTAAACATTATGAGTTTGGGTTGGTTCTCCTTTCAAGTTTCCTTTGCTCTCCAGACACAGGCTCAGAAACGGATGTGCAGTCTGTACTCTGGTCAGCACAGCTAACTTAGTCCAAGCCATGTAGGCTTTTGTTTCTGGTAGTAAACTAGGGGTAATCAAATAATTGCCCAATAGACAACCAATACCTTGCTTCACTCTCACCCCTTCATCAACTATGACTTACTTGCTATCAATTTCTATCTCAAGTCGAAGGGACTCCATGTCATCTCCAATGGCTACCATGCCTATGCCATTGGCACTAGGGAGAATCTCTTCAGGTTTAAGATACTTCCTCTGAACCATAGCCTTGCAAGCAACTGTATCCCTAAGGGCATAAAACTTTCCTTCCAATGATTATAGCTTCACACATAAACCCAGGGGTATTTGGAAGGATGTGCTAAGGGCAATTTGGATCCTTCCCCTAAATGTTCCTTGCTGCTAGGTTGAATCAAAGGGGGCCACCACAGGTCCCTTCTCCCATAGTCAACCCACTTGCTGTGATGGGTACGAATGGTACAGGGTCTCTTACCAGATGGTTACTTTTGCAATGTCCTTCCTTGTACACCTGTAATGATTCATCACTGTGGGCTTGGAAGAACCTTCCTGTCCTTCATTTTCCTTGTCTCTCTGACTTGAAACAAAAGTTCCCTTTCTGCAGGTATCCTCCTATATACACATGGGAATTGACCTGGCCATTATCATCTGGTTTGGGGCCAGCCTATTGGGAGCTAATCTCTACCTTTGGCTTAGAGTTATGCTGCTTCAGCCATTTTTTATCTCTATTAGCTAACCCCTTGTCAGCCAACCTTGCAAGTTTCATAGATCCCTTTCTGCCCAGTCTGACAGTTATTGCCGAAGAGAAATTAGGCATTCCTCCTTAAGCCACGCCGTCACCTTTAAGTGGTTTAGGGTATTAAAATCATTGGACTTCACCCCTCTCACCCACTCATTCCAATCATGTAACACACTATGAATCCCCTATTTTTCTATCTTTGAAACTCTGGAGCTCAAACCGTCCAATCAGATCTTCCTTCATTCACTCATAGCTCATCTGATCAGCTACAAGCTCCATCCCAATGACCGTGGCTCCTTCTAAGGGCAAACAACTCATTAAAGTGTCTGCCTTAGACAGAGAATTCAAAGCCTCTTCTCTACAACTAACCCCAAAGTTCACAAACCATTCCAAAATATCACCATACATTTGCCCAAGCTCTTTTAGCACCTTTGTGAGTGCAACTCCAGAGTAGGAGGTTAAATTGCCTTTCCCAGCTATAGCTGTCTCTGCTATCTTCCTAAGTGATTCCTTCTCTAAGTCTATTGATTAACTCTCCAGTTCTCTTTCCATTTTTCTATGTTCTTCCCTTCTCTTCTTTCCTCTAGGCCCCATTCTTCCAGCCGCTCCCACCTTCTTTCCTCATGTTCCTAGTGAGCTAATCTCACCACGCCCCCCTCCAAACTCTTTGACCTTCTACTGTCTCTCAGCCTTAGCTTTCTTGATTGGCAGCTGCACATTCAGGGTCTCCGTTAAATGTAACCCACCCAAGGGAATATATGCTGGTGATAGTGGTACACATGAAATCTGATTTCTTGGGGAAACACTGGAAAGGACATTTGGGGACACACTTGGGGGTATTGGTAGGAAACCTATGCTAAGGGACTAAGAGTGCCTGACACCACTGCACTCTCCCCCTGTGTTTCTGACATGGTATCCTCGCTAGATTCAAACACAGTTTCTTATTTACCACCTAGTTTCTCTAACTGGTCCTTAGCATGCGTAACATGGATGTCCCTCTCCTTTTTTTTCTGGTACTCCTCCACCCCCTCTCAAAACACAGATCCCTTAACTGATCTAATGAAAGGGTATGACATTCGGCTGCATTCAACCTTGTATCTGTAATTGTACGGTGTAAGTTTTGTTGTGCTTGAGCTGAACTTATTGTTCTGTCCAAAAAAGTTGGAACTGGAACTTTCAGATCTGATACTGCTTGCTGCCAACTGTCAGACCCTATTTAGGGTGGGGTCATCACAGGGCAGACAGAGGCTACTGGACCTCCACTGTAGTGGTTGAGGTTGTTTGATCCTCTGATCCTGCAACCCTTTCAAATTTGCGCCCCATTTCATCACTACCTCTATTGGGGAAAATCATTGAAAAACTGTTAAACAGTCAGTTGATGACATTCTTAGAAGAAACCAACACTCTCCACCCTAGACAGTCAGGTTTGTGTCCCATCTAAGGAGTCAGTCCTACTGGAAGTGGCATACACTCTCAAATTAAAATTGGATGCAGGTAAGAATGCAGTGCTGATTTTATTAGGCTTATCCGCTGCATTCAACACCATCTCACACAATGTCCTTTTACAGCAGAAAAACGGTGGCATTACTCATCTTGCCTTAGCCTGGTTAAAATCGCTTCTTTCAGACCGCAGGCAAACGGTGGTACTAGGACCTTTTCTATCATGTGAAAAAAACATCACCTCAGGGGTACCACAGGGCTCGTCTCTTAGCCCTGCACTGCACAACTTATATATGGCCCCTACATTAAGCTGATTTCCTCTTTTGGCATCAAAGCTACATCATACACAGATAACACGCAGCTTATCTTGGAGCTGGACAAAGCATCCATGGGCTCAGAATTGAACTTCAAACATTGTTTAACTGGGGTAATCCGATGGATGCAGTCCAACCATCTTAAATGAAACACAGACAAAACAGAGATAATGCTCCTAGGTAAGGCTAATTCTTTCGATTCGAACATGGTGTCCTGATTCTGCCCCCCCCACGCCAACTACAGTCACAGTAGTAAAAAACCTAGGGGTGAAATTCGACGCTGCTCTGTCCTTTAAGCCACAAGCTCTTGCAGTAGCAGGAACATGTTTCAACCTGATAAAATCACTAAAAAAGAATTTGACTACCCCCTCTTGCAGCAATAAAGACAGTAGCTATTGCATTAATTACATCCAGACTGGACTATTGCAACATTCTATATGCAGGTGGTACAATATGCAGCTGCTAGGCTAGTACCGAAACGGCAACTTCGCTCCTCTGTCTCAACTGCCTATAGAACACATCATTGGCTCCCCATGCATAGGAGAGTCCTATTCAAAATCCTCTTGCTCACTTTCAGAGCATACAGAGCAATGGGTTCCAAATATCTATCTTCCAGTTTCACTCTCCTTACTTCCTCCCACACCCTGAAATCCTCCACAGCGAATCTTCCCAAACCTCCTATCTTTAGGTGTAAGACCAAGGGTGGCTAATCCCTGGCAGTTTTGGGAACAATTGATTGAAATCAACTCCCTGAACAGATGAGATTCATTGACTCCAAACCCCTGTTTAAGAACCTTCTCCAAATCTGGAACCTTTCATCCTCTGACTCACTGTGCCAAGCACTCATCCAATAATATTAAGCATCCTCCACTCCCCCGGTGCTGTGAATTCTGTTCTTACCCACCCAGGGCCATGATGCTCCTTTGGAAAAGCTGTGCTCGATAAATACGGTATTCATGTGTTACTGGTGTCTAGGGTTCCACCTATTATAGGTCTGCAAACTGGATCAAATACAAACCTTTCTACACTTGACTCCCAGGGCAGGGAGGAGGAACAATCACAGAGTTCTGAAGGGGTAGTGTGGGGGCAAGAGTTCAGACGTCAGCAATTAACCAACATCCACTTTGTAATGTCCAGCACAGTGCTTGTCTTTTAGAAAAAGTAAATACTTTAATCACACAATAGAACCAATCACTGAATGATTACATTTATGGTGAGAAAATATAGGTTTGCATTCCTGATTGTATTCAACAGATGGTGCTGCATCTTCCCTGTCCAGCCTCCTCTCCACACCAGGGAAGATCTAGGAACAACATTGCCCATACCTGGAGGCAAGTCCTGAATTAGGCACAAGTGCAGATTATCAGTATTATCCCCTTGGGCTGGGAGGGTAACTCAATCAAATCAAATCAAATCAAAAACGACTTTATTCGGTTGTTCAATTTGTAGAAACACCATAAAAGTACATGTCATTCATTTTATACATTTTTCACAGGTTAAAAATTAGTTAAAACTTAACATATAATTGTTATTATATTATAAAAAGACAGTTAAGATAAAAAATCTCAATTTCATAAAATTTGGATCATATCGTGCAGTTATTACAAAATCTTCGGTCCTAGATTTAGACAAACATAAAAATTTAGCTTTTTCAAAGGTTTGAGCGATGACGGATACAGAATTTAAGGAAGCGCACAGTCGATTTTGCTATTTTTTCATTTTCGAGATGCTGAAGCGCCAGATATGCTGGACAACATTGGCGCAGCCCCCAGATTTTCAATATGGGCTGCAGCCAGCGCTTTCGTGGTTCCATGTAAAATTTGCAGAATAGAGTTGTGTGTATGGTCAATTGTAATGAGACAGAATCACAGGGATTTGGGATTGATTTTGATGACCAATTGTTTTGAGTGGGAAATGAGACCATTTGATGAAACATATTAAGTCTAAAGCGAGTCAGCAACATTTTCTCAAATTGGGATAATCTGTACATCAGGTAAGGTTCAATGGAGAACATAGACTGAGCTAGTAGGCTCTGTTGGACAGATGGTTTCTGTATCTCTGTTAATAGACGTGTCTGGCGCAAATGTACCAGACAAGCTTTTTTTAAATCCGCCCTAGAGATCTCAGTTAACGTTAGCGGTTGAAAGAAAAACTTTTCGTACCCTAAATCTGTTAATAGATCTTTAACATATGTTAACCATTTAATCTTTCTACAATGATCAAGTGTCAAGATATCATGTATGATTGCTCTTGTTAGATGGCATTGTTCGGTTACCCAAATTCGGCGCCACAACATTACTGGTTGGGTTTTTATGGTGTCTGTTATATAATCTATGCCCAACTCTAGGTGGCAGGCATATGTGGAAGAACTATTCGGTACACCAAGTAAATATCTTACAAAAGAGTTTTCTATTTTTTGCAATTCATCCACATTCGCAAGGCCCCATATCCCCGCCCCGTACGTGGCAGTGCTGACACATTTAGCATTGTATATTTTTAATAGTTCCAGTGGTGGTCTCTGGCCTAATCTTTGTGCAAATGATTTTAGCGCTGTAGTTGCTCTCAAGAAGGCCAATTTCCTTGCATTGATCGCTGCCTTCCACTTGAACTTGTCATCTATTACAATCCCCAAATATGGATATGTTGGAGTTCTGTCCAGTACCTCTCCCTTTACAAACAATCTTCTAGTCTTTGCAGTACTTTTCCCCGCATGCATGGTGTAAATTTTGTTTAAGTTCAAGTTCAGGTTTAGACTTGACATGAAGGCACAGTATCTGTCTAGTGCTTGCTGCAGCTCAACAGGGGTTCTTGCTAGGATGACCACGTCGTCGGCATATAGCAGGGCTGGTATTTGCCGACGACCAATTGAGGGGAGATCTTTACTACCTTCTAGCATAGGCGGCCTCTAGCCCGTTTGTGTACAGGGTGAATAAAAAAGGGGCCAGCACGCATCCCTGCCTGACCCCCTTTTCCACCCTGAAACTGTCCGTAGGTTCTCCTTTAGTCCCAAATCTTACTCTTCCTGTTGTTCCAGTGTACAATTCTCGGGGAAAATCTACAATCGAGGGGTCAACACCCATTTTTAATATGCTTTTCCACAGCTTCGAATGTACTACCCAATCAAACGCTGCAGATAAATCGACGTACACCATGTGCAGCATAGACCCCTTAGCCTCCACGTATTTTCCAGCCAATAAAGACAAGTTTAGTGCCTGGTCTACTGTTCCTAGCCCCTCGCGGAACCCATATTGTATTTCCGAGATTATGTTCTGGGTAGTTGTCCACTCCTGGAGTCGGTCGAGAAGAATCCGACCTGCTATCTTCCCGAGCGAGTCCAGGAGCGATATAGGTCTGTAACAAGACGGGCTATTTCGATCCCCTTTTTTGAATATGGGGACCAGTATCGACATTTTCCATGATTCTATTAAGCCCTCTTCTATGGTTGCATTTAGGACATTAGTCAGTAGCGGGGACCAAAGATCTGCTTCATATTTAAAAATGTCCACTGGGACCCCATCTGGCCCTGGGGCTTTGCCTATTTTCTAAGTTTTAATGCTTTCTGTACCTCGTCATGTGAAAACTGCAGGATTATTGGATAGGTAACTTGGGTCAGGGAGTCTGTATGATCCGTTTCCTGAGAATTACCTTTACTAAAAACTTTAGAGAAATAACTCACCCACTCGCGGTCACTAATCGCGACATCGATGGATGGCAAATCATCTCTATCTGTTAAAAAAGGAGATCTAATTACTTGCCAGAAGGTTGCACTATCTTTTAATTCTGAGCTTCTACTAAGACGCTCCCATAAATCAGCTTTTAGCTCCTGTTTTCTCATTTTCAGCACTAGTGCATATTCTTTTCTTAATCTGATAACTTCTCCTCTATCTCTCTTTTCCCTACTTAAGGCATCCTTTAATTTCGAGTGTGCTTTTGTGCATGCCGGACTAAACCAGCCTTTTTTCACCTGGCTTCTTTGTTTATGTGCTCTAGTAAGTTCTTTTTTTATGTTTTGTGTAATGATGTTAAAGCTATTCAGGACTTCGTTGGGGTTAGTCCTATAGTCAAGGCAATGTATAATGTCTACCTGATTTTGCCTGACTATTTTTTCAGTTGCAGCTACTTTGTCAATATCACCCCATTTTAATGTATAGCCATTCAGGGATCCTACTTCAAGTTCTTGGTAGTCTAAGATGCTCATAGTAACAAGTTTTTTTTTAGATTTTGATTCGCGTAAGGCCATGGTGTTTGGGAAATGGTCGCTTAATGGGTTGATAATAACCTCAAATAGCGCTATTTTTGGGCCTTTACAAGATGAAATTAATACATAATCTATTAGGCTCGTTAAACCTCTGCCCCTGAATGTTGGCAGAAAGGCTACTGGGGAGGTCTTTAGCTCATTGGCGAAACCTAGTTCCAGTTCTATCATAATCTCATTCATTTTTTCACCTTCGATCGAATGTGAAAAGTGCGTTATGCTATTGCCATCTTCCTCATTAATTCCACATTTGTCAGTGTCATTATTCCTACATAAATGAAGGTTGAAATCCCCACCCCACACTATTGTACATGATTTCTTAATGTGTTGTGTTCGTAGGTCTTGAAGGGCTATGGAAATCTCAGCAAGAAGGATGATCAGGTCAGCTGTGTTCAAGTTATTATAGAAATTTACTATTGCATATATTTTTTGTTTAGTACTCTTTAAGACAATTAGCTGGTAGTTCTCATCCAATTTTAGAGGGAAGATATCCTCATTGTGTAGAGTATTTGCAATATAAGTGACTAGACCACCACTGTTTCTTCCAGAAGGAGATTTTTTCGCTGGGGAAAAAAAAGTCTTATAGCCCATTATGTGTAGTGGTCCGATAGCCCAAGTTTCCTGAAGACAAATGATATTACTCATATTAACCTGAGTCAGAAAATTAGGGTTTGTCTGTTTAATAAACAAGCGTTATTAACAAGGGGTAACCCAATAGGAGTCAAAAGGACCTGGGTATCAGTATGTTATAGAAAAAATTGTCCCAGACATTAATTCAGCTTACGCATTAGTCAACAAGAATCAAATAATCACTTCACTGTAGATTACCATTTGATTGAATCATTTAGGAATATAACACAAACAAACAATCTTACGCCCAAGATAATTTTGTTGAAGCAGGAAAACACACTTAATACAATAAGAAATGTATCCAAATAATGAGGATTTATCGTATTTACTATACAAATTACAAAAGACACATTTAATTTTTACAATATAAAAAACAATTATTTACAAACAAGGGTTCATTTTATCACAGTTAAATGTGCACAGAAGAGAGTGAAAGTACGTGCTCGTGTGTGAGAAAGTAAAACAAAAAAATTAATAAATAAATTTATATGTTTTGATAACACGGTGAAGTTTCTCTCTTTGGCATCCGCTTCCAAGAACCTTGTAGATTTATTCAATGTCAAAAGGAATATAGGTCCATATTTGAGGTTTTTGTATTTTTTGCTTGGTTTGTCTCTCCCCCCTCTGGACCTAAAATCAACTGGGAGTACTCTCTCTCTCTATACTAGATTCAATTGGTGACATAAAAATACTTAAAAGGTCGCCAAATCTTTCGACCAAATGGTCGTTAGCTATTGTTGAATTGGACGTATCTTTGTGCGCATGGGAGGTCCCTTGATTGTCTGTGCTTAATGTCTCGAGGGGTTGATTTGTTCCATTAGCTTGTAGGTGCTTAATTGTGGCTGTCCTATGTTTCCCTTTTGCTGCATTGCGTTTCCTGGCAGCAGTGGAATCAGATTGAATTTGTTGTTTAGATTGTTTTCGGATAGCACCCTCTTGTCTAGCTCCTAAGTTGGTCTCGTTAGTGACCTCCACTAACTCTGGTGTGGCATCTATATTAAGATCTGGGGTCCTTTCTAACTCACTGCTCAAATCACAGTCAGTTAAGGGATTAGATGCCGATAGGTTAACCTCGCTAGGTAAGGTGTGAAGGTCAGCTTGAATTTCGAGAGTACAATTTGTTTGTAAGGTTCTAGAACTGACTGGTGTTCTGGCTAGTTTAATGCTCCCTAGAGAGGAACGTTTAGCAATTCCCAGATCACGTAATACCCTTCGTTCAAGAAGTGAGATGCTAAGATCTATTGCATCATTAGTTCTTGTTATAAAGCTGTCTATTGGACCAATCACAGAAGCTGCTCCCGCAGCAGTCTTGCTTCTACTACCTCTAGTAGACATGCTGTGATGGATATTATTGGATCAAACAAATATAGGGGCCCAGTAGAAACAAGACAGTACAGTACAGGTCCAATATCAAAGCATTCTTGACATAATAGACAGATACAAAGTTGCAAAGCCCTACTTGGTGATGAACAGGAGATGTTAAAGGGATGCACCCGACCCGACCTCCTCGTCCTCTGAGGGCCTCAGAGGGCCCGCCCTTTGCCCGGGCTTCGCCTGGCGTCCCGCGAGACGGGTCTGATGACGTTTTTAAGCGCCTCCTGGCGCTTACAGGTGACGCGGATCACCGCAAGGGCTTCTGGGTAGTGTAGTCCGCCCCTCGCCGGTCTCCTCTCGGCGGCCCCGCTCTGGATGGAAAAAGACCGGCCGGGCAGCGGGAGACAGGTGGGCGGGTACGCGATGGGCACAGGTGGTCGGCAAAAGATTTGTGGCCAAGAGAGACTTCAAGCAGCAACAAGGGTAAGAGAAGTTCCCCCTCTCGATGGGGCTGATGACGTTTTTAAGCACCTCCTGGCGCTTACAGGTGACGCGGATCACCGCAAGGGCTTCTGGGTAGTGTAGTCCGCCCCTCGCCGGTCTCCTCTCGGCGGCCCCGCTCTGGATGGAAAAAGAGCGGCCGGGCAGCGGGAGACAGCGGGCGGGTCCGCGATGGGCACAGGTGGTCGGCAAAAGATTCGTGGCCAAGAGAGACTTCAAGCAGCAACAAGGGTAAGAGAAGTTCCCCACTTGTTCTAATCATCAGTTTACATTGGACAAAATGTCTCAAGTATCTGTGCTTGACCGTGTTGGAGCCTGTCTCAGTGCTTTTGCTCCAGTGGCAGTGAAGCCTTGAGATACATGCACCCTGATTCTCACATGTTGATGGTGAGGATGTATGACGGTACAACGCGTACCGTTACAACGCGTACCTTTACGACGCAGGTTTAACAACGCAAGTCGTTACAACGACTTGCGTTGGGGGCGCTGGATAGTGAACAGTTTAATTTACTATTCCAACTCCAGTCCCCGTGGATAGTAGGGAAGGTGTTGGATAGTAAATTAAACTATCCCCTATCCTAGAGCGCCCTCCAGCGAAAGTCGTTGTAACGACTTTCGTTGTAAATCCTGCGTTGTAACGGTACCGTGTTGTACGGTAGTTGTAAAGGATGTTTCCCGATGGTGAGGTGGTGCCGGCTGTGCATTTCGTCTTTGCGGTAACCTCTCTCTGGTGTTAATGCCATTAAGTGAAGGCAGATGGGTAGGTCCAGGATAGCACCGATTCTCCAGCAGTTGCAGCCTCCGAGGTCAGTCAGGCTCAAAGTGAAGAGATACTGTTGGGGCCTCCCAAGCGGATCGGGCTCACAGATGCAAGGTGCAGCAACTGGTTCCCAGGCTTATCAGAATCACAGTGGTTTGGTGCCTGCTTGATCATCTGGCGTAGATGGTGGCAGTACTAGTTCACGGCCCGCAGTGGTTGATAGCTATGCAATATTTTGGTGCAGTCTTTGGGACTGTTTTCAGGAAACAGCTATGCAGGGAGACTATGGAACCCACTCACTATAAGGTTTATTCCAGGCTTTGATCTCTAATGCTTTCTAATTTTTAAGGAATAGCTCCATACACAGGAAGCATGCTGAGCCTCTCTTCTTTGACAGTGTCTCCTCTTGAACTACGACCTCTGGTCGATAGACAGTTTATGTCAGTGCCCCTCTGAGTGTAGAATGTTGGTCAATGGACTGTAGCCAAGTTGTTAGTCAAAGAAATTTGAGCATCTTGATTGAGAACTTTTGGCTGCTTTTACCAATTTACTTTATTTTCACTGCACAAACACTTTATGTATCACTATCACACCAGCACACCCTGGTTCCAAGAAGTATTGTTGTGAAATTCTTTGTTACATTAATAAAAATATTGCTTGAATGAATTGGACAATACAAACATTGAACTTGGTGGTCTTTATTTAATGTATTCGACATGGAACTAGATGGGGGTTAGATTAATGCTCTCCCCACAAATGGTAAAATGTTTTTTGTAAATAATTCCGACAGAACCACATGTACATCCTTGTCATAGGGCAGGTCCTTGACATTGTAGTGTAAAGAACAGACATATGCCTCTATACACATTAGATTAGCCTGACGGCAGGGCTCAAATGAATAACAGATTGTAAGATACTCACATGTCAAGAACTCAGGCAGGGGTGCAAACTTGTATACTATGCAGGCAGTGCACACATCAAGTATACCCTCTCTTTTTACAGGGTGGATACCATCTCCCCTGCCACAAAGTTGAGCCCCACAGAAATATGCTGAACTTATCCCACAGTTTTTTTAGGACACTTGGACACATTCAGCATTGCCTGCATGTTGTCTGCTTTCCTTCCGAGTAGCAAATTGCAGGTGAGGGGACTTTGTTATTTTAAATTCCAGCTGAGCACAAAACTAAGGCTGAATTTAGAGGGCCATCAGGCCTACTTTTGATTGAATATCCTGTCTTGGAATTACCTGGAAACCCATACCTAGCTGCAGATTAAATGGAGGGGAAACAAATGTTCATGGCATGTTATTAATTCACAGGTACTTAAGAGAGGCATGCTTTTGAATTTGCTCAGTCCTGTATATAAGGCATATGCATGCACTGTAAGAATGTCAGATGTGTTGGTTTGTCACAGTATTTACACAAATAACACTTGTACTACCACTATTTTGTTTAATTTCTTTTATAGTGCTATTAACCCCAATCCAGGGTGTCAGAGCACTTTACATCACAAGTACACATAATAGATTGACAATGAAACATGTGTGTGAATCAATGAAATGATGTGTTACATAATAAAGTGAGGGTTACAAGGTGTAGGAGTCATATGTCCTTTAAAGCTCACTGTGCTATATTAGAAGGACAACAATTTATGAACTGCAAGTAGCAAAAGTCTCCCTGTATTAAGAGCAGTTACTCACTTACCCATCTACATAAAATAACAATCTGTCATCTGTGTTTCACATGACGTACTTTCCAGGAGCCATATTGACCCTCTATGCTACTTTGATTCAAAACTGGGACTAGACAAAACACATATCTCTCCAGGAAGTGAATTAACTTCCAGTGTTGTCTTACTATTTTACTATTATTATTATTATTCCCTGAGACTTATTGTGCACACAAATATCTATTCAGCAGGTGCCCTAACCCCATACTATATTTTAAAATACAGACTTTGTAACCAGAACAGATTTACTGCAACGTTTCTCCTTGTTGCCAATTTCTTTGTGACAGAGTTTTAAAAAATAAATATATAAGTTGAGGCCCAGATTTTGCATTGGGGTGTGGCACTATTTTGGCACAACTCCCGCACAAAATGTAATTTGTTAAATATTGAAATGCGCTCAAAAGCACTCATGATAAGACCTGCTAAACATATGTGTGAAATCTTAAGATCTGATCACTTCCTGTAAGGACATGGGTTGTGGTGCCACTTCCTGTAGTGTCACGTGCGGTGATGTCGCTTCCATACTGCCTAACTTGGTTAGTCCTGCCCACGTTTTATTAGGAACTTGTGCCCTGCATGCAGGGGAACATTCGTGTGCCAACATCTTATGCTATGTGATATGAATTATTTGTATGAAGGAAACCGAAACTCCGACTGTGATATCTGCATGGTATTTTAACATTAGCGTCACACGAAATTAAGTTTATTTGTCTTTGTGACTGACACTTAGCGCACTTATCAGGTACATCTTAAGGATTTTAGGAGCCCTGGGCCAAACGTATTTTGGGGGCTCCTGTGTGGAACAGATTTGATTTTATGATCGAATTTCAGCTCTTTCAAGCCCTCTTTGGCCATGTCAGTGAGTGCACAGGCACCCTCGTCCAAATTCTAAAGGTGTTTACATCTAATATTTGGACATAGTGACAGTGTGTTTTCAATACTGTAACACAGCAGCAGTTCACTAATATTATGGCAAAACATCTCTGTGACTCCCTCCTATTTCTCATAGGTGAGGTCACATTTTGATCTAAACCGAACTTTTTTTATTGATGTTGCATGAAACATAAACACAACATTTCTCTGCAAAATGTCTGTTATAGACTCTCACACATCACCCACAATAACAATTTTTTTTAAAGGAAAACAGTATCTTTTTAAGAATTATTCAGGGTCATCAGGGAAAGATTTCCTGCACACAGAGCTGGCTCTATTAGGGGCCCCTTGAAAGGTTGGGGCCCTGAGCCAGAGGCCACTTTACCCGTGCCTTAAATCGCCTCTGCTGCCTCTTATTTGTTAGAACTCACAGATGGCGCATACGTGTCGCTGCTTTCTTTTTTCATTTCAGATTTCGAAGGAGCCCTGTTTTATAAATGTCTCTTGAGCCCGCCGTGGATGAATTCTGGCTTTTTCAGTCAACGAACGGAAACCGGTACTCCGGCTTTATATATTATATTAGCAATACAACCTCCCACTTAAACACTTACATGAAAACATGGGGAAACTAATTTACCATTTGTAAACGTATGATTTAAATAGAAGCTGTTTTAATTCCCTTCCCATTTGCCTTCGTTTTGTGTGTGAGCCTGCATTAGCTGGGACTATAGGAAGCCTCGGCAGAAATCGCAACACTTAAGCCTTTTCATTTTCTCCTTGATTAAATAATTGACATTCCTGTCACTGCCTGCACTTTACTGGCGCACAAATGTTCTGTGTGAGGATAAATACTCTTTGTTGCTTTTTATCTTAAAAGCAAGCAAGGTTTATTTTATTGGGAGATTCGTAAAATGGATCAGTGTTCTATTCATTCATTTCACAGACATTTGCTACTCACATTAAGTGATTGTTTGGAAAAATTACGGAAGCCATTTTCTCTAATTTGACAGTTTTCATGTTGCGTTTATGCCTATCTAATACAGAAAGGACATGACCCCCTCCCCCTTCAACCGCCCACCCTTCTCCAACCCCTGCAGGTCTGTTTTTTTCACCCTATATACATTCATTAATCCAAAGCCTTTGTCTCTAAATTAGTGTCTCTGACTCAGTATGGCTAACTCTCCTCTCATTAACATCTTCTTTAACATTTCTGTCTAAGCCATCAAACTAAAAGCGCAAGCCATTAATACAGTTATAACGCTGAATGCCGCGTTTGTCAATGACAAAATTTGCTAGGCGGCATTGCAGGTCCTTAAGCAAATGCACTTCTTATTTCCGTTTATTTGCTGTTTTGTCTTTTGTTTACAAAACCATTCAACTTCATATTAATAATAGAGCTCTGGTTTGTAGGAAAGTTCTGTTTTATAAGAATTTTTCTTCTGAATCGACCCCAAATACTAGTCATACTACAAGCATCCAGGGTTATGCACACATGTATTTACAGTGGTACCTACACTTAAAACTGAAATTTCTGGTATTTTAAACTTAAATGTATAGCGCATCAGTATAAGTGAGTCCCTTTTACATATTCTCACCCTCCTTCCCAGAGACATCCTGGCTTCTAAGATTATCTTTCAACTGAATCTCACGTACTTCACTGTTCAATGTCCACCAGGCCTCACTACTGCTAATGAGAACTTCCATGACACATTTGCACCACACAACAGCGTCTAAAGCTTCATCACCAATGTTGTAAAATAAATCAATCAATCAGGTTCTTATAAAGCGCGACTACTCGTCCGTGAGGTTCTCAAGGCACCGAGAGGGGAGGGGGTGGAGGGGGGGGGGGTGGAGCTGCAATTCAGTTGAAGAACCAGGGGGCATATTATCAAGGGGCTTTATCTCCGCTTTTTTGGCTTTAAAAGCCAAGAAAGCGGAGATAAAATTATCTCCCTATTACCAAGCTGTCGCTAACACCAGTTAGCGACAGCTAATAGGAGATAGTGACCATCTTGGGCCCCGCTTTGCATGTCAGTGATATTTATCACTAATGACATGCAAAGTGGGCGTGCCAAGATGTTAGCGACTGAAAACAGTCGCTAACATCGCTATCTCCTATTACCAACTTTTGGAGATATTCGCGCTAAGCGCGAATATCTCCAAAAGCTAACACCTGCCCTGAGCAGTTCTTAGCCATGTTATCCAATGGGAGGTGGATAACATGGCTAAGAGCATTTGCTCGATAATGCATGAATATCGCTGACTTTTCAGTGATATTCATGCATTGCGGCAGTTTTTTATCGCATTTGCGATAAACCTTGCTAATAGCAAGGTTTATCTGCGATAAAAATCGCTGATTTGCGGCGATAATGTTTGTCTCTAAACAAGTTAGAGACAAAAATTATCTCTATTGGTTGGTAATATGCCCCCAGGTCTTTAAGTCCTTCCTGAAATGCAGCAGCGATGGTGATCGCTTGAGGAGCAGAGGCAGGGAGTTCCAGGTCTTCGCAGAAAGGTAGGATAGGGGTCTTCCTCCAGCCATGGTCTTGCAGAATTGTGAGATGGTGGCCAGGGCCAGTTGGGTGGAGCGGAGATGTTTGGAGGGAGTGTATAAGAAGACGCAGTGGTTGAGGTATGCAGGACCGGCATTCTGAAGGCTTTGTAGGCGTGCATGAGGAGCTTGAAGGTAATTCTTTTGTTGATAGGTAGCCAGTGAAGGTCTCTCAGGTATGTGGCTGCGGCGCTGGATGTTTAGGATGAGTCTGGCGGAGGTGTTCTGGATGTTCTGCGAGTCTGCTGCTGACGAGCGCATGGGTCACCAATTTCTTGGACTCAGTGGGGATCCATTTGAAGATCTTACGTAGTAGAGGGAGCGCGTGGAAGCAGGAGGATGAAACTGTGTTGATTAGCCGGTTCATTGGTAGCGAGGAGTCCAGGATGATGCAGAGGTTTTGGCCATGGTCCTTGGGAGTGGGGGCATATTCCGAGCACTGCGGGCCACCAGGAGTTGTCCCAGGCAGATAGATACAATCTATCTAGACACACCACAGTCTTGACTGTCACAAAGCTGACTGGCTATCTGTCAAATCAGGATCATATAGAAGCTTCTTACACTCGTAATCTAGGCAGCAGATAGCATGGCCCCTATCTTCCCCGCTGTCACACTGGCTCACTATACACCTACTCAGAATGACCTAATATAAGCTTCTTGTCATTCTCTACCCACCCTCTGCTGCACACAAGTTACAGTCCCTTTACCTACTAGATGCTGTCCATTGGAACTCCCTACCACCAGGCATTGAAGCAGCCCCCTCTCTGAAGGAGTCCACAATGGCAATCTAAGGTAATTTACTGTAATTTGAAAGAGGCGAGGGATATTCTTCAAATCCTCATAAATATGTATATTTCATGCCTGTAATAGTGAATTCTTAACTGCTGCTTCTTGACTATTGAGTAACCATTTCAACTTCAATGTTCTATCTAATGCCATCAGTATTTTTGTAACACAATTCTGATCGACACGTAATCGCTGCTATAAAATTCATTAAATAAATAACTGATGTTTGAAATATTCTTGGTGCAATGAAAATGTTTCTTCCTAAGTGGTCCACTGCTCCTTGGAGCTATTTTATCTTGATATCAAATAAGAAAAATCCATATACGTAAATTTTAGATTGTGCCACATTTATTTTTCAGTTCACAAACAACATCCTTGGCCCCCTCAAAGAAGGTTTTGTTGAATATTGATTTTGTATTTTTCCCATGGAAACTATCTAATCGAACTGGGACCGCTTGTTCAGCCCTTGAGTATTTCAAGCCTTCGTTGTAGAAATTGTTTGTTGAGAAATCATCAGTCAGTTCAAATGGCCTTTAAAGGAAATTACTTGCCTCACAGTAGTAGTAATTTGTATAACATTGTAATCATTTCTACATCCAGTACTGGTAGAATCTGTTAAATCGTTCTGAGTATGAGTTTGCAAGAAATGGCCCATCTCTCTGCAACGACTTCTATATAGGTTATCATTAGAACATGTAGAATCGTTCAGAAACCAAGGGGCAGATTAATGATATTTAGGCGCAGGGCAGAGCAGCAAGCCACCTTGCTTCACTGCCATACATCAAAGGGAAAGGGCAGGAATGTGATGTATCTATGTCATATGGCTCATTTCTGTCCCTTCCCCCTGTGCATTCTCCGTTTCGGCAGCCTAGCATCAACACCGGCACCCTTGGGTGTCTGCATTGCATGCAGGATTGTTTTTGTTCAGGAAGGGAAACCTTCCAGCAGAAATACAAGCCTGAGAGGCTTTTTCCTCTTTCCTTTGTCTATGTGTGCTGCAGAATGCATAACACAGAGAAAGAGAAAAGAATTAGAATAAATAGTGATATTTCTCCTCTTTGCGCCTCTCCAGGGGATGCGTAAGGTTTTTGCTCATCCCCAGGTTTTCAAGGCCTTGGTCTTGTAAATCTGGGGATGCGTCAAAATCCAGGAGTGTTGCATAGGAACACCCACTGCAACACCCATGGCATGCCTCACTAGCAGAGTACTGTCACACAGCTATTTGTGCTGCCTTGCCTTGCACCATATTTATGAGGTAATTCAAAGCCACACAAAGTGTCTTTGAGTGGCCTCATAAATGTTATTTTGTGCTTTGCGCCACCTGTACGTCACAAAAAGTGACGCAACAGGGCCTCGTAATGTCATGTAGTACCCATAAAACCTATATAGGATCTGCGCGTTTAGACAACATACACTCTAGGATTGGTGTCAGACTAATTCTAGACACCCCCACCGGGTATATTGGCCTGTGTACCTGCTAGCTCACAGTGCCACTAGAAACTCCTCTTGGGAACTATCGAACATGGCAACCCTGATCCCTCAGGTCCGTGAAAAAAGTCTACTACTTTTCGCTCAGTCACTCATGCTCACTCAGTCTCATAGAGATACACAGAATAAACTGTATGGACTTTTTTCAAAAAGCATTTATTGAACAGTCTATATTCTAGTGTAAAATAGGTGTGCTGAAACAACCATTAGACAGTAAAAGATATAAATGATTATAAGCACTAGGAAAGTAAAAGGATGGTAGATTTCTACCATTTTGCTATAACCATGAATACAGGCAAGCGCATAAAATACATGACAATAAAATGTGTACTCCTACAATGCTACCCAAACTAGATGTACCTAACTTTACCTAGCATGCATGTAGGTGTTAAGCCAAGAATCCCTCTAGGATAAAGTCAACCCCATTACCCGAAGTGAGAGACTATGGGACCCCGTCTTGGTCTTGAGTTGGACACCCTGCAAGGGATGTTAGACCACTGCAAGCTAGAGTATCTGTATGCAGAAACCTCAGCGTCTTGCGTCAGTGTGTTTGCAGGGAAATCCTGACCTCCTCTGTTTGTCTCAGCAAGATGTGATGTTTATATACCCAAAGGTCTCCCCAGGGGTGCTACCTTGCTTTGTCACTTGTCGGACTTAGGATGACGTAGGGAATGAACTTTATACATAGATATTATACAGGAGATGGTAGTCCTGCTGAGTTTTCAAGAATCATCATGCATAATGTATGAGGCTTTCAGCAGGGAAAATCCAGTGTTCTGTGTGCATTACTGTATGTAGGTAAAAGGTCAGTCCCCAAGAACCATTATGTGTGTAATGTAGTGGAGAGTATAGGTGAAAGGTTACAATGTTACCTGAGCCTATATTGGGCTACCTAGATGGAATATAATACCCACTCCTCATCCGACTATACAACATAATTAAATTCTAACATACTACAGGCTGTCAAGGCACTGGGTACGCAAGCAACTACAGTAAAACAATAGTTCTGATAAAAATTTAAAAAATTCTAAAATATGTCAAAAGGAAAAAATTGTCACTCAAGCCATAACTCTAATGTGTCCCTATATATAGTTCGAACCACTACAAGCATCGGAAAGCCATGCAGGTCATAAATAGTGTCAATTTGTTTTGGAGTTCCAATTTGAGTTTGTTTCAAATAATACCTTTTTCCCAGCACACGACAAGCCAAATGTTTATGTGTCCTGGCTGGTAGATGCATTATTTCTGTTGCCTGCCTTCGCAGACGATGACCCTTGTAACACCTTGCCACGTCAATTGAGCACAGATGATCTTCCGTACTGCCTGGGGCAGCCTGTGCACCATGTAAGGCCTGGGTGGCAGTGGAGGAGCCAGTATCCATTCCAACAGGAGCAGAGACTTCCTGTGGAGGCTCTAAGAATGCTGCCTTCAACATAGGAATATGCTGTGGACACTGCAGAACATGGGCCATTATCGGGTGCAGTAAAGCATCAAGGTCTGGTTGCGCAAGTGATTGAAGTGTCAGACAGAGATCCAACACGCATTCTTCTCCGCAGAACAGGCATCGGAGAACAGGTATGATGCAGTCCATCCAGACTGGTCTAAATGACAGGAACCAAGAGTGCTTAGTTCCCGTAGGCGACGTGTGCCCAGATGTTGTACCATGCAATCACTGTATTTATGCTCCAGGAGTGCTTTCTCCATCTCCTTGGTGACTGGGATGTCCATTGCGTAACAAAAACATTACAATCAGGATGCCTGCTATTAGAAACAGGATCAGCGGAAGTCCTCCCAAAATGCTTTTGAATACGGAGTGTATAAAGTTTGGTATAACTCCGAGAACCGTTTGAAAGGCGCTTAACATCTTGAACCTATGGTATTAAATAGGTGGACTATACCCGTCGTATCAAGAGGCAGAGTAATTCTGTTTGGCGTTAGTCAGCGTATTTTTCTGTGCAGATGTCGGTGCACCCTTATAGTAGTATGAGGTCGGTCTGAATCGTTAAACCCTGAAAAATATGAACATTCTTGTGCAAATATTTTTTAACTACTTTTCGGTGGTGTAGGGCAATGTTCCCATCGGTGATATGTGAAAACATTTCTAGGGGTACTAGATATGTGTAGAAAATGAGGACCATAATGTTGGTAACAATACATTGTGTTAAAATCTGAAGTGTCCTTCAACATTTCATTGCTAGAAAATGCATCAGATTGTTCTAAATCTGACGACATATTGTTTTCAGTTTTAAAATCCCAATCATCAGAAAATGTACTGGAGATAATTAGATCATTTAAGGAAATTTTAAATAAATTAGGTATTTTTAAAAGTTAGGTCGGACCGACTATATCATAGTCAACCTTGTCCCATACTATACTATCAGGTATAGGAACTTCTGTAATGTTCACTGATGACAAGTCGCATCTGGTAGGACAGCTCAGTACTATGCTGATGATTACTATACAGAAGATGAGGATATGGAAGGTAATGATTGCTAGGACAGCCATAGACAAAGAGAGGGAGTTGTTTCAGTTCCAGTAGATCAGAGTGGACCATACGTTGAGGTGATTACATCAGGTGTGTCAGAGCCTTTTCTGTTGGATACTGGTGCTACAAAGAGTTCTATTATGTACTCCAAACTCCCTGGCGCACCTTTGTCTGGCGAAATGAATGTATCAGTAGGGTTTTCTGGTGCCCCGGTTAGAAATCCGATTTCTGACCCTTTGTCTCTATCTGTTGGTCCTTGTGAATTGAAGCACCCCTTATTCTGACAACAGGTTGTGGTGAAAACTTGTTGGGATTAGACCTGTTAAAAAGATTGTATGCGACTTTGTACTGTTCTCCTTCGGGAGTACAACTTACACTGGGTAAGAAAGTGGTTTCTCCAATGTACTTGTCAAGGGATAAACTTCCAACAGAATTGTCGTTTCTTCCTGATGTTCTTTGGGCTACTGGTCCTAATGATGTGGGACTCTTGGAAATACCACCATATGTTGTAACATTGAAAGCCAATGTTAGAATGCCACGCATTCCCCAATATAAAATCTCTAGTGAAAAAAGCATTGCTAGCGATCATTTACGATCTGATTGAAAAAGATGTGATTGAAGAGACAAGAGGCAATGTTTGCAATAGTCCTGTTCTGCCTGTTTTGAAACAAACTGACCCTTCCCAGCCACCTGTGTACAGATTTGTGATTGATCGGAGAGAGGTGAATAAAATAGTTGTGCCACAATTTCCAGTTGTTCCTGACATTACTGCCCTATTAACTATGATTCCAGCTTCTGCAACCTGGTTTTCGATGATTGACTTGAAGAATGCTTTCTTCAGCATCCCGATTGCTGAGGAGAGCAGGGATATTTTTGGCTTCAGTTTAGGAGGACGAAGCTTCCGCTTTAAACGCGCTCCCCAGGGCTACTGTGAAAGTCCATCAATATATAGTCAAGCTTTAAAGACACAGCTTGATACGATTGTTTTACCTGAAGGTGCTACTCTTGTACAGTACGTTGATTATTTGCTTGTTGCTGCAGATACTGAGGAAATATGTAAGAAAGCCACGTTATCATTGTTGCGTCATCTGTGTGATTTACATCACAAGGTGTCACTTTCCAAATTGCAATATTGTTGACAAGAAGTGACCTACTTAGGTCATCTCTTATCGAAGGAGGGAAGGAAACTGACCCCAGAAAGAATTCAGGCAATAGCAAAATTAAGTGTGCCAAGAACACAGAGAGAAGTGCGTGCTTTCTTGGGCATTACATCGTACTGTAGACAGTGGATTCCAAATTTTTCCTTGCTAGCCAAACCCTTGGTGGCATTAACGTGTAAAGATACACCCAATCCCGTTCCATGGTCTGAAGAGTGTCAGAAAAGTTTTTCTGGATTGCGCACAGCATTATGTTCGGCTCCTGTGTTGGGTACCCCCAACTACAGTAAGCCCTTTACATTGTATGTCCATGAGAAACAAGGTTGTGCATTGTCAGTGTTGACACAGTTGTTTGGAGACAAGCAGCGTCCATGTGCATATTTTTCGTCGACTTTGGATCCGGTAGCTAAAGCATTGCCAAGTTGTTTAAGAGCAACAGCGGCAGCAGCTGTTTCTATTCGACAGTCTGCTGGTCTAGTGATGAATAACACGCTAGTTGTGATGGTTCCACATGCAGTGGACACGTTGTTAAACAGAACCAAGACACAGCACTTAACTAGTGCTCGATTGTCCGGTTACGAATTAACATTCTTAGCAAGTCATGTGCACATAAAAAGATGTAACACTCTAAACCCAGCTACGTTGTTGCAGATTGTAGAGGAATTAGATGCTTCAGAACAGCATGATTGTTTTCTTAGAACAGAAGAAGAAGCGAAATGGAGAATAGATCTCCAGGACACTCCTCTTGCTGAATGTGATGGTATCTTATGGGTGGATGGTTCATGCTTCAAGCTCCCGAATGGTGACACGACTGCAGCATATGCTGTCACGACGTTCATACAATTGTTGAAGCTGCACGTATTCCACATAATTCAGCTCAAGCAGCAGAGTTGATTGCACTTACAAGAGCATGTGTGTTGTCGAAAGGAATGAAAGTGACCATCTACACCGACAGCCAGTATGCGTTTGGAGTGGCTCACAGTTTTGGACGATTGTGGAAAGAACGTGGGTTCCTGACTTCGCATGGAGCTAAGATTCAGCATGGTCAATTGGTGAATGAGCTTCTTGAATCACTGACCTTGCCTCTGCAAGTGGCGATTGTGAAATGTAGTGCTCACAAGAAGGTGACTGATGATGTTGGTCGTGGAAATGCATTTGCTGACGAAATCGCGAAAGAAACTGCAAGGAATGTGATGAGCCGAATGTATGTTGCAGGTCCTGCAAGATGGGTTGGTGATGTTGGAATGTGTGAAGACACGATAGAGAGTGTGAAGTCTATTCAAGCTGAGGCTACAGAGAAAGAGTTGAACATGTGGAGAGAAAGTACGGGTAGAATGGATGCAAATGGTTGTTGGGTTGAATTGTCAGAGCATTAGAGATGGTTGCTACCCGATGCGTACGTGCTTGCAGTAGTTACAATGGCTCATGGAATGGCTCACATCAGCGTGAAAGGGATTTGCAAGTTGCTGGCTCCAGTATGGCAAAATTCAGGAATTCCCAAGTGTGCAGAGAATGTGGTCAAGAATTGCATGGTGTGTCTGAAACACAATCCTGGTAGGGGAACCCCAACTCCAGCTGGTCATTTTGCGCCTCCTACGTATCCGTTCGAGGTTTTGCAGCTAGATTTCATCCACATGTAGAGGTGCAACAACTTAAAATACGTACTCGTTGTTGTTTGTGCCTTCTCAAGATGGGTAGAAGCATATCCCCTAAAGGACAATACTGCCTTGTCCACAGCGAAAGCCCTTGTGAAAGAGTTCTTCCCCAGATTTGGAATGCCTAGAATGGTCTGGAGTGACAATGGCAGTGAATTCGTGGGTCGAGTGATGAAGAAAGTATGTGAAGGGCTAGGCATTCAACAAAAGTTCCACGCTGCAAATCACCCCCAATCAGCTGGACTAGTAGAATGTTACAATGGCACGCTTAAGTTAAAATTGGCCAAAATACAAGCGAGCACAGGTCTTAAATGGCCTGACGCTCTACCCTTAGCACTCCTATTCACCAGAATGACTGTGCATTAGAGAGTGAAACTTAGTCCATATGAAATAGTTTTCGGCCGCCCGGCCAACATATGGGAAGTGCCAAGGCCCACAAAGTTCAGTGAAATCGAACACCCTGTTTTGCTTGATTATCTGTACGAATTAACGGCTAAATTGCGTGTTTTACACCAACAGGTCCATGCCTCCGGTCTCTGAGACTCCAGGTCACCCCATCGACCCTGGATCCTGGTTCCTGGGTTCTCGTGAAAAACTTCCAGCGAACCAAGAACGACCAGCCCAGGTGGACCGGACCGCACCTCGTCCTTCTTTCCACAAGATCAGCTGTTCGAGTGGAAGGGAAGAAGCACTGGATCCACGGGGTCCATTGTAAAAGGGTACCTTTACCTCTGCCGTACGACCAGTGGGTCCAGAAGGGTGTCGCTGACTCAGAGACTGAAACCGTGCCACGTTTTCTACCTTTCAGTGATGCACGTGTAAAAGGAACAGTTACTGAACAGGAGAGTGATAAAATTTTGCAACCAGCTGTATCACCGTCAGTTCCATTGGACACTACAGAGCCTGAACTCCTTTTCCGGGATCACACACAGCAAAGATACAATCTGAGGCCGAGAAACACGAACTAATAAAAGTGTTTTTTTCCCTCCAAGTACTATTTTTGAAAGCGCAGCTCTCCCATCTGAGAAACTTGCTTATTTTTGTTTTTCGAACAGCCATCCGGGTTCCGCTGCTAGGGCCGCGATTGCCCAAAGTCTTTGGGGTGCAGCTGACGACGTTAGGTCGACAGTTCTGGTTGGTCCAAGGGAGTTGCCCTAGACTGACAGAAGCATTCCTTAGCAGAAACAACCTCCCATCGCGGGCAGCACTTTAGAGAGGATGGAGTTTTTCGAGATGGAGAGACCTGCCAAAACAATGGACTTTAAAACCAGGATTTGTAAAATGATGACAAAGAAAAGCTTTTTGATATTGTGCATTTTCATGTTATTCAGTATGATAATGTTTTTAATAGGATATGTTTTATTCTCTTTTCAACTGACATTTGCACCCACTACATCGCCCATACCTCCTCCTTCTACTGTTGTCCCACACTCTTTTCAACCTCTTCCTGAACACGAATCAGCTAGGAGAATAGAGTTCATTAATAACTCCTTTGTTCAGCTTTTGCACCAGCACCAACTAGTAATGAACACGACTAACTGTTGGGTGTGTGGTCTTATGCCTCACACAACGGATAAAGGTATCCCTTATCTGGTCCTGCCTTTCAGCCATAATGGTTCTGTGTGGGCATACAGAACAATGTTCATATATGCTCGTGAAGTCCACCCCCTATGTTCTGTAAAAGACAATCCTAAGAATAGTGCTCTGGTTAAGGGTATAGTCGACATGATTAAGGAAGATATTTCTTATGAAACTACCCCCGAAGATGAGACACTTGCCTATATAGGATGGAACGTGACCGGATATGGAGCTACTCTGAGTGAGAAACAGCAAGCTAAGAGATCGTCCCCGATTTGGATTGTACCCCATCAGGGTCACCTATGTCTGCAAGGTACTGGCAAGAATCCCAGAGCTCAGTTAGGGAAAAGTGTCTGTACCGAAACGTATGTTTTTGGGTCTCAGACTTCCCCTGCGTTTTTGGCAGCTAAGGATACCTATTTCATCTGCCATGATAGAGCCTATACATGGTTGCCCCCTGACTTTTCGGGCTCATGTTTTGTTTCGTTCCTGTTTCCTCCCACCTACACAGCAGCGGCAGATTACCACAAGACAAGGATAGTTAGAGGTGTCTTGAGTAAAGATGACACTGCAGGTCAAGAATTTGGGGACTTCGTAAAGGGTTTTCTGCCGTTCTGGGGACCCATGGTTAACAGCAGGAACATAAGGCAATTGACAAGGGTGGTTGAGTCCACCGTAATTGAAACTGCTGGTGCCCTTAGTAACTTGACTGCTGAGCTCCAGTCGGACCGTCTTATGACCCTTCAGAACAGGGTCGCTCTAGATGTCATACTTGCAGACCGAGGTGGGGTATGTAAATTGATCCAATCGAGTTGCTGTGTTTTCATTCCAGATAACGCTCCAACAGTGTACCAGGCCATCTCCAAACTACATTAGATTTCCGAATCTATTCATGTGGATAAAGGAGATTGGTCGTTAATGGGATGGTTCTGGGAACTGATATCCGGCTGGGGATGGAAAATTCTGATGGTCATTGGGATGGTCTTAGCCATTCTTTTCCTGTTCTGTCTGTGCGTGCAGTGTGCTCCTGCAATATGTGGCCTCTGTGCTACATCATGTGTAAGGAAACCTGTATCAAGAGCGAACTAAGTACTAGGATGATGTTACAGCAGCATCTCAATGACTTTAGGAATATAGACCTGGACTCAGATTAGCATGAGATTAGGTTAAATTGCCTATGTAAGGGCAAAAGGAGGGTTTGTAGTTCTGAAAATTCTGGACTCGAGAATTAAACTTCATCACAGCATGACGATTTTTATATCAAAAGACCGAGAATGGCTAGTACACTATGTACAAGCATTTTCGCCATATTCGAGTGACGATTTCACCTCGAAATCGTCATTTTCGTTCTGAACCCGTGGCTTCCATTTTGTGTACGGCAGACATTTTGTGAGTTGCCCTCACATAGGCAGGCAAATTAAGCCAAATTTGATTCCCAAGGACACGTACACCTTAATTGACTTTCCTGTGACCTGGGCAAGCTGGAACCATTGCCCCAGGCCAAACCTGTTTGGTCAGTTCCTCTCCCAGTGGCCGAACGAGATAGCATCAAGGCACAAAAGGCCATAAACCCTTTTCATCGCACACACACCCTGCCGAATCTTGCTCACACCTGTCCCTGCTCTTTTCTATCTCACTTGTTTTATGATGGGGAGGTGCCCGTTTTTATTGGGGGTCCACCGGTATCTGATGGAAATGTTGGGCCTTGCCGGGTAATTTGTTGTGGGCTGAACGAACTGAAATGTGAGCTTGTCATCATGACTCTGCTTTTCCTTTGTAGTGAAAATATTTGAATGGTATACTGTAAATCCAAGAATGTTTGCCTAAAGCACAATATTTCGTATAAAAAGAGAAGCCTGACTTTGTAAGATTGAGCAGTCTCCTGAGAATATACATCCTGTGTTGTTGTACTTCTAGGACGCCTGTTACTTGGTTGCAGCCAATAAAATCGATCCTTGACTTCACCTAGAAGACTCTGAGTTTCTGTGGTCTGAATCAGGAAAGTACTCGAGGTCTTTGGGTGTACCCTGACACCGCTGGGTCACCGGTTCGGTACCGGTTGTGAAAAACCCAGTACCTCAACAGGTGACCAAGAACTGACAGCAGAGGATGACACCAACCTGCAGAGTCAGTCTTCATCCCCGGAGCATGGACTCTCTGATGATGACTCCCTGGATTTCGAGGATGTGGAGGAAGAAGCCGGCCCATCAGGCATGCAAGGGCACAACAGGTCCCAGGATCCCAATGTCCCTCCGGCACCACATCAGCAAGAACAACTACGCTGACCCTTGCTGTAACGACCTATGCAGCCTCCACCACCAGTGCGGCCTGCAACACTCTCCCTGCCCCAGAGGATGACCACTCCACCAACTGAGGACAGCAGGGAGAGTAGGGAGAGTAGGCGGGTGCATAGAGTGGTGAGGCAACAGGTCCGTGAAAGCAGGACAGGTGGGAGGGCAAGTGGCGGTCAAGCACAACCGGTCACTTAGGACCGATGCCCTGGCCAACATCGCCAGAGTCCTTGATGGCTATGAATGATCCCAGGGACAAACGAGCCAGGCTTAGGTTGAGTCCCATGTGGTCCGTCTGCTGCTGACGTCCATAGACAACGGCATGGGCGAAATCTTGGACCTCTTGGGCCAGCTAGTGGCGGTTCCGAGAGACAGGCCTGCGGCCCAAACAACACCTCCACCTCCCTCCATTGGCCTGCAGGATGACAGTTCCCTAACCTCCTCTGCGGCCAAAGAGAGGGGGGAGTCCCCAGACCCCACTGGGCCCGCAGCAGAGGCCCCCCTGACAAACGACCAAGGGGCCGTCCAAAGAAATCCTAGGGAGGATCCCGTGGCAAAGCACCTGCCAAACGGCAGTCATGGAGCCAGCCATGATGGCACCCCTCTTCACCTTGCCATTGACTGTCCTTATCCACACTGCCATGTTGTTGGCAGGCATCTGTTTGACTGGGTCACCACATCAATGTGGTGACTACTCGATTGTCTCATCTTCCATCACTGACAACTTATTGATTCACTATTCACCTTTTTGTAAATATTCACTTCTCTGTCACATATACCCATTGTAAATAAACACTCATTACACACCTACGTATTCATGTCTGCTCCATGTTTATCACAGGATGTACAATGCTGACCATGATTACAATGTACCAGGAGCACAGATTCTTTGTAGGAAAGGAGAGGCTGAAGGGACCCAGGAAAACACAAGAGAACAATATTCACTTGTCAGGCGGTGGCATCACAAACATTACACAACACTTGTCATAAAGTTACTCCTATCTGCACACATTACAATGAGCAACAGTACCAACATAGACATCCTGTAGCTATGCATAACTACCCTGTTCCAGGCACATTAGCATCCAGCACAGAGCCAACAACTGGCAGCAGTCACAAAGCTATCCTAGGCCTATTCACCAACATCAGCAGACAATGGCCCCGTTGTACATTTTTGCTCACCTTTAAGGGAAGTAGCGATTGATGAACTGTTGATGCAGGTCGGCACCTTCCTCCTCTCCACAATCCTTGTCACTGGACATGTGTGGGTTTGCAGGCGGGGCCCTCAGCTGCTCATCAGCGTCCAGGAGCAGGGGGATCTCCTTGTGCAAGGCCAGGTTGAGGAGCATACAGCATTCAACTACAATCTGACACACCTTTTTGGGCGAGTACATCAGTGCACCTCCGGTCTTGTCCAGGCAGCGAAATCGTGACTTCAGGAGACCAAAAGTACACTCCACCACATGACGAGTCCTCCCATGGGCATCATTGTAGCGGACTTCGGCCAGGGTCCTGGGATTCCGCAGTGGGCTCAGCAACCAAGGCCGGTTGGGATATGCAGAGTCACTTAGGTGTGAGATACACATACCGATTAGGTGATATAACAGTGGCAGAGGACAGCATGTTACACATACAGCATGCGACTTGACTCTGCGTACTCACCCACAATCCATGCACGCTCCGCAAGAAGATTAGCCATCCGCTGTGGCACAATGCTGTTACGCAGGATGTACGAGTCATGGGCAGAACCAGGAAATTTAGCACAGACATGTGAGATGATCATATCCGCCTGGTACAACACTTGCACATTGATGGAATGGAAATGTTTCCTGTTCCTGTAGATGTGCTCTACATGCGCCAACATGTGTGCAGTCAATGGCACCAATAACATTAGGAATGTGCCCAAGGGCATAAAAATCACCCTTCACCCTTCACAGCCGCCAATTCATGCCTCCTGGGGAAATGGATGTATCGGTCATCGTACGTCATCATAGCGGACAGGACATCACGTAGCACCATGCTGAACATAGGTTGCGACATCCCACCTGCGGTGGACACCGTGTACTGGAATGAACCAGTAGCAAAGAAATGCAGGGCTGCCATCACCTTACACGTGGGTGTCAAAGCAGTCGGATATGTTCTGCGAGGCCACAGGTGCAGCTCCAAGTGAGCACATAGGTCTTGTAGAATTTCCAAATGACATCCTCATCCTCCATGTCTGCCAGCACTGTGAAGGGACGATGCACATTTGGTTGCCTCCTAGGTGAGATGAAAGGGGACACATGTCATTGCAATCCACCATGAGCTGTGTCCAACATCTTACGTTTTAACTAACACAACGCCAACAATGACTGGCATCACAGTTCAGCTTACAGCACAACTTACATTTAGGGACACCTTCAACTTCACTAGTCATACACTTGTCCACTTTTCACACAGTGAGTACCTCCAAAACAAAATCTGAATGTGTGAATGCCAAAAGGTACATGTCCACATCTTGCGTAACCAGGCCTGAGAGTGGTTCATACAGCATATGTGTGAAACCGCAACACTACTGGCTCCTACCTAACGTCTGTACCTGCCACACCTTGTTGAGTAAGTCGAACAGGGCACACATCAACAAAACAATGAGCACAGTCTGTGCATTCAGATCTTGTATGTATATGAGCAAAGCAAAATGCACTGTGAAATATGCACATTGTGTAGTCAGACATTCATCACTGTGTGTTGCCTAGCCATATCATACATTGACATGTGTACATATTGGAGAGTTCATCACTACACTGATCTGTGTACTTGCCCAGCAATATCACAAGTGACATGTGAGTGAGTACATGCCAATGTTTGCAGTCATATGCACCGACATGGTGTAGTCAGCAGTGGGCCAAATGTTACATTAGCATTGTGTGCACTATCTTGTGCCATGAATCAGGTGTCTACTGTACACTGGGGAGATATGGCCATTGCCATTGACACAGCATGATGTGTCCATAGATGCTATTAATGTGCTCTGCCACCCAAATCACGGTCATTGGGAGCAATGAATAGCAGCTGTATCGCGGTAGCAGCCGCCTGGCCCCTGCGGTGTATCACTGTCAATGTCCACCGCAATCACTGTTGTGATTTGCACATTGGGAAATAGCAGTTGGTGTGCTCCGCCAACACAATCACAGCCATGGGCACCAATATTAAGCGGGCAAATCACTGTAGCGACCTCCTGGCCTCTGCTGTGTGCCACCGCAATCGTGTTAGTGATTTACACATTGGTAAATGGCGATTGGTGTGCTCCGGCAACACAATCATGGCCATGGGCACCAATATCAAGCGGCCAAATCACGGTAGCGACCACCTGGCCGCTGCGGTGTGCCACCGCCAAGGCCCACTGCTATCGCGGTAGTGATTTACACATTGGGAAATGGCAGTTGGCATGCTCTGCCACCCAAACCACAGACATTGGCACCAATTTGATAGCAGTCATATCGTGGTAGCGACCGCCTGGCCCCTGCGGTGTGTCATCGCCAATGCCCACCGCAATCGCGGGAGTGATTTACACATTGGGAAATGGCGGTTGGTGTGCTCCACCACCCAAATCATGGTCATTCGCACCAATTTGATAGCAGCCATATCGCGGTTGCGACTGCCTGGCCCCTGCGGTGTGTCACCGCCAATGCCCAAGCCCTTAAAGCCAATGGGAACCGTAATTTTTGGAAGCCTAATTCAATTTGAAAATCGCGGGAGGCGTGATCTGCCACCGCTGGGCCGGTCATTGGATGCATTTGAAAAAAGCGGACCTGGAACACCCATTGCAGCAGCTTAGAACAACTGAAACTACCCCAGAGGGTAATATATGTGCGGGAGAGAGCCTCACATTCCCACTGCTTCCATACACTTCTGCCTGACACTCCTCACCACCAACTTCTGCTGCTCCTGTCTCCTGGACCCAGACATTGCTGCCTGACACTTATCACCACCAATTGCTGCTGCTCCTGTCTCCTGGACCAAGACACTGCTGCCTCACACTCTTCACCACCAACTGCTGCTGCTCCTGTCTCCTGGACCCAGACACTGCTGCCTGACACTCCTCACCACCAACTGCTGCTGCCCCTGTCTCATGGGCCCAGTGATGGTGAAGACTGAGAACATCAGGGCCCGTCCCTTTACCACAGACGAGCTGGAGGTCCTGGTGGATGAGGTGCTCACACAGTATGGGAGGTTATATGGTGATCCAGATGTCATGGTAAGTGTCTCATATTGGTAGTGAGAGTACAGGGAGTGCACACATGAAGTTGATCTGCTGCAGTATGTGCCTGAGAGTGTGGCGTTGTGTGATTCACTGCCTAGCATACTGAATTCAGGGGAAAGGGGTTTGTAGCCTATTTTACACATTTCCCTGGCTGCATTTCAGGATGCGAGAGACATGCGGTGTTTTTGCAGCCATACAGGAAAATTGCAAGTTTGGTAAGCTGGAGTCAGGAAATAAATTGCCTGTGCTAATGGCTGTTTGGGTCCATGAGGTTCTTCACAGGCTCATCTGTGTCACTACCAAGAGTTTCCACCCAGAGGGAACTGATTGAAGTGTCTCTGACTTAATATTGCCACCATGGATGTGTCAGCATTATGCACAAGAGTGAAATGCCAGAGGGAGACACTCTTGGTGGAAATTCACCTATGACACAGCAGATTGCTGTACTTTTGAACCAACCCCCTTCCATTTTCATCATTATGTGTACTGACTCACATGGGTAGGCACTGTGAACCTCAGTGTGAGCCCCCCTGGCCTGCACAGTCACTGTCCAATTTGACAAGGACACATCACTGAATGGACAGAGTGAGACATATGGGTTGTCTGCTACACTATCCACCAAAGAGCTATCTCAGGCCTGTGGATTGCACAAGACAGACCTTGTGAGAAGGGTGTGAGATTGTAAGATCATGTCCCTAAATGTGACCTCCATGACACAGTGAGCCATTCACAGGGCAAGGATATTGAGGGGTGTGCAGTTTGGGCACAGTGAGTCTGCCCCGACACATCAATTCCAATGTAATGTATGCCTTGCTCGCACACCAACTGGATAGCAGATGTGGGCCTCCTTCACATTGCTTTCTGTATGTGTATGAGATGGGCAGGTGCTGTGTCCATCCTCATACCTGCATGCATTTTGGTATGATTATCCCATGCTTATGTACTACATGTCATGCTTTATTGTCTCTGCGAAACATAACTCCGAAGTAGTGCTGAGTTTGTGCATGCTCCTGTACTGAGAGATGGTGGTACATAACCCAGTATCACTGAAATGTCTTCCTCTTGTCTCCCATGCCTGCAGCTCAAAGTCCACCAGCAGAAGGCCGTATGGAGGGCCATTGCACGAAAGGTACGGGCTCTGGGTGTCTCCAACCGATGTCACAAGAGATGGGATGACATCTGCCGGCTGAGCAAAAATGTGGCAGAGATGACGCTGGGGCTGCTCCGATGGGTTGGCAGGTTGGTGCGCAGGAGCATGACACCACTAATGTCCCCCATATTAGCTGTTTCATAGCCTGAGCTGGATGCACTTTTGAAGGACCATCAGCAGCAAGCTGGGGGTGAGTATTCTGAAAAGGGTGACTTTGATTGTGAGTGACTGCATGTTTTCCAAGCCTGAGCCAGTGCTGATCTCTGTGATATTGCTAATATGATGCATTAGCTTGTAAGTGGCCTCTGTGTTGGGTGCAGCTGTCATGCATTTTCGCTACATGTATTTTCTCATGTCATTGAAGTAATGGCCCTTGACATTGCATTCTGAGTTGTGGCCTTATGGCATCGGCTGCATAGGGGGAGTCAGGGACATCCCAAGGTCAGTGAATGGCAGTGTGCCTCATCTGAGTGTGCTTTCCTCAATGTGTGCAGTGCCTGACCTTCAAAATTGTGAGAACTACACATCTGACCCCTTAAGTTGACCCCATATGTGACTGTGACTACATGTTGGGAGGAACATCTTTTTCAGCCACAGAGACCTAAGTATGCTCAGAGGGATCTGTAAGTCTGGTAACACGGAGGCACAGGCAAGCTATTTGGCTGTGTGGACATCACATTGGTCAATTATGCCAAGTTTGCATGATACCATGCAATATTTGACTTTGGAATAAAGCTTGCACAATGTGATTGCACAGGGTGGTGTGCAACAAGGGGGTATCATCATCTTGTTTTGTACTTTGCTTGCGTATGATATTTGTGCGAATGGCACTAAACTGAACCTACGTCTCTGTCTCTTTCATCATCTACCGAGGGCACAGAAGGACATGGGACGGACACCAGTGGTGAGGTATTAGGCACGACCTTTACACATGAGCACACTGGCACTGATGTGACCAGTGCCTCGGAGGGGCACAGGAGTTTTCTTGAGGAATCAAAGCAAGAGACACCAACCTCAATGTCATCTGATGCCAGCGGTGACTCCTCTATGTTGGCGGGCACAGGGAGTGGGAAATCTGCCTCCTCTTCTATCACACATCGTCCAATGCCTGCCCTCCCAGCTACTTTCACTAGTGCTGTACATGCTCGCACCAGTAAGAAAGAAAGAGTGTCCTTCCGCCCAGGCACCACTGACCCTGCCCCTATCTCCCCTGCTCCCCTGCTGCGTTGAGGCTATGGACCTTTTGCACCAGCCGTGTGTGGGTCAGACAACTCTCCTTAATGCCTTCCCAGACCATGACAAGAAGTTGGCACAGGTAGTTGCCTTCATGGAGGGCATTCTTTCAGACCTGGGTGCGCTACTTAGGACTGTCCGGTCTTTGTCCTCCACTGTGACGGAAGCCATTCAGCTGTCACAGGTTCATAGTCCAGCTCCAGTCCCTTTGGCCACCCCCCCTGCCAGTAGCTAAATCTGACGAGAGTGACCACACACCATAACCCACAGGCTCAAGACACACCACACGCGGCACACAACAGCAGCACCCCAAGCAGGCCAGGGCGCAGACACCATCCCCCAAACAAACCAAAGTCACCCCAGAGCACAAAGGCAAAAGCCCTTAAGGTGACACTCAGGGACATCAAGCCAAGAAGCAGACCTCAGGCTCACATGACTCAAAAGAATCCCCATCCAAGGGCACTCCTGTCCCAAAAGCAACTCCCAAAGACAAGCAGACAATATCTTCTGTGCCTACTGTGAAGCTGGTTCTTGCTAATAGTCCGCAGAAAAAGTCCTCTAAGGCAGATTCACCCACAACCTCAACTCCCATCAACACCCCTGTGAAGCTGGGAAAAGAGGACACTGTATGGAGTTCACCTGGTCAACAGGGGATGGAGGGTAAAAGGCAAGGCCAGGCCAAGCGTACCGCCCAAACCAGCAGATTCCCAGAGGGAAGGCAACCACCTGCCCCTGATGCACCTGTGGTGGAGATTGAGTCTGTTGTGCCTACACACTTACCACTCCTCCCAAGACAGTTGTTCCCTATCGAGTCCCCAAGAGGTGGAAAGGCACCCTTCCACATTCTCCCTCCCACACTATGTCTAATGGCAGCATGACTCCACCTCCACGTGCCACCACACCACCCGGTCCAAGCAGTCCTCCGGCTCCCAAAGCCACTGATGCCTCTACCTCAACTGGTCCTCTCTCTCCCAGGTCCAGTCCTCCAACTGGCCGCAACACTCAGCCACCTCCCAGTCCGACTGACAGCCAAGTCTGAGTCAAAGCCCCCCTCACACACCTGTCTCTCCCACAGCGGTGCCTGGACTGGCCATTTTTATCCCCCTAGCTGTATTGCTGACCTTGCCAGTATACAGTCTCAGCCATTCCCTGTGCAGCCTCTCATGCACACATGTGCCTACTTTGAACTGTGGACTGGCCACTGGCCTTGTTGTTCATCACTGTTGCTGCCCATTCCCTGTGCAGGTTCTCATGTACCTACTGTGTTCTTTGGACTGGCCACTGGCCTTGCTGTTGGTTACAATGGATGCCCATTCCCTGCGCAGTTTCTCTTGCACACATATACTTTGTTCTACTTTGTACTGGCCACTGGCCTTGCTGTTCATCACTTAGGATGCTCATTCCCTGTGCAGTTTCTCAAGCACATGTGTGCCTTCTTTGCACTTTGTACTGGCCACCGGCCTTGCTGTTGGTTACTATGTATGCCCATTCCCTGTGCAGTTTCTCAAGCACACATGTGTCTATTTTGCACTTTGTACTGGCCACTGGCCTTGCTGTTGGTTACCATGGATGCCCATTCCCTGTGCAGTTTCTCAAGTACACATGTGCCTACTTTGCACTTTGTGCTGGCCACTGGCCTTGCTGTTCATCACTGTTGCTGCACATTCCCTGTGCAGGTTCTCATGTACATACTTTGCACTTTGTACTGGCCAATGGCCTTGCTCCTGTCTACCTTTGATTCCTATCTGTGTCATATGTAATGAAGACAGTTACTCCTGTTGTCTGCTTTGTCAATGTCCTTGCTAAATAAATGGTTTGCTGTATGGGTATGGTTTAATGTGACACATGCTGTGCATGCCACTTTAACATTGCCAATGACTTGTTTCACTTTTTCAGAGTTTGATAGAGGGGACAGCACTTCAGTTCTTCTTGACTCTGAGGCTTGGGGTGCACTGATGGTTATTTGCGATAACCTACTGTCATCCTAATCATTCTATGGTCAGGGTTGCTAAATTGTATACATGTCATGTTTGGAGCACTGTCAGAACAGAGGGGCATTCTATCCACAGGATTGCAGGCAGGCTGGCCAGGGTCCATCATATCTGTGTGATCTTTCTTGATGTGTGGACAGCAGTGTTGGTGTATGGTCATCTTGTGATGGCCTGTCTTCCTAGTCACATGGGTACATTTGAATGTGTGCACTTGAGTGGTCATGAAATGTGCAGTGTGAAGGGGGTGACTTTGTCAGTGGTGTTGATGTGTGTGTGCCCCTGCAATGGCTACTGCACACATGTGTCACCCAGGAGCTGAGTGCCTGTTAGTTTGATTTGTCAGCCCTGTGCTTGTGATTGTGTGCACATGTGGTAGTTGTAGGTTGTGCACTGTGCAGTGTGTTGGTGTGTCCTTGCACTCCTGGGGGACACCTACTTGTTGTTGCTGTCAGTTGTGAGTATAAATAGTGTGTGACAACCAAGTCTGTGTTGTGTTTTGTTGATCAGCCATGTGTGTCATTACTGTGTGTGCTCACTGTGAAGACCTGCTCAGCCACACTGACATTGTTGGTGAGTTTCCTCATGCGTTGCTGTCACTGGAGCCATTTCTGGATCCAGTATGGTATGTGGGATGTGGAGTTATTCCATCCCCTAGGTTTGCTTCTGATGCCTACCCATTGTGAGTGACTCCTCCATGTATTTGTGTATAGTACACTCCTGACCTGTCCACTACTGACGTACACACCACTTCACTCTCATGTCACCTATCCCCTTGGGTTGGCAGTGTGTGTGCCTCCCCACCACTTTAATTGTCACACTATGCTTTGTGGTGCTGATCTGTTCACATGACCAATGTGCCACTCATGACAGTTTCCCAATTAGTAATGTGTGATATTCGTGTACTGTGTTGCAGTCCTGATTGTTCCTGTGCAGTGCAACTGTTTGTGCTGCACAGTCCTCTGGTCATGTTGTTTGCACCTGGGTGCCCCTGAGTTGAGCATCTGTGGGTGTTGGGTTAGCTGTATGTGTGTTTGCTGAGGTACTGCTACCCTTCCTGAGTGTGATGTTGTCTCTGTGCTGTGCTGATTTGTGTTGTGGGGAGTACATGTTATGGCACTGAGATGTGTGTGCTACTGATTTGGTTGTTGTGCACACACTGCTTGTTGTGCATGCAATGCTGTGAGTGTATGTTGCCTTGTACTTGCTTGGTGTGCATCCCCTGATGTCCAGCTGAGTTTGCTATGTGATGGATTGGCATGTGCATCTGTTGTGTTTTTGTTGTGGGTGTATGCAGTGTTTGGCCTGTGTTGACTCTTTCAGCTGACAGATGCTCTGTGTGTGATGTTCTATTTGCATGACCTTGTGTGTGAGTTGTTAGTGCATTGTGATACATACAGATGTGTGTTGCAGGTGTAGTGTGCATTACATGTGTGTCTGTCACATGCAGCAAGGTGGATTCTTGTTCCTGAGCTTGTTTTGAGTGCGCATTGGTGGTTTGTCCTACTATTTTTGACCTGTCACTTGTCAGGATTGTGCATGTGCATGCATGTGTCACACTATGACATCATGTTGACTTGATGTGTGGTGTGGTATGTCTGTATGTGTTTTATTACTGTCCCATTGCTCCCAGTTTGTGTCCATGATTGTTTTGAGATGCTGCACTTCTTGTTTGTGTTGGGGTATGGTGTATGTGCATTGGTCCTGAGTGACAATGTTGTGTGCTCCTGTTCTGTCTGGGTTCCCATTGCCTTCCCACTGTTTGGCTGGCCATAGGTGGGATTGTTGTACTTCTGTGTATGTTGTTTGTGAGGATTGTGTTTGGCTATTGTTTTTGTGCCTGCATTGGTTTAGGCATCCCTGCGTGTGTGTGTGATGTTTGTGGATGCACCCCAGGGAGTGTGATTGTTTGTCAGTGTACTGACAGGACATTATTTGGACCATTCTGTGTGTTTGACACTGGTATTGAGTGGTGCAGGTGTGAGGTGGGTGGAGGAGGGGTATGTGTGAAGGTTCCAACTTGTGTTTGACAGTCATGGAGTGTGACAATGAGCCATGTGTGTTGTGCTGATGGCATACACATGTCAAGTAAGAAGTAAGTTGAGACAGATGTGTGGCTGATCACTGTTTGACTTCAGACACTTCCTATAATCCCTGTGCCTACGCATGGCTTGCCTTGCCATCTCCCTGAGTTGTTGCACAGTGATCACTGTGGTTTATTTGCACTCACTGTGCCAGCCATGTCTGATTTGATGGCCTAAAGGTGTTGTGATATGTTCCTTTTCTTGCATGTGATGTGCACGTGCTTTGTGGCTTACTCCATGGCTTACCAGCACGTCCCACCTCATTTTTGGCTATCCCATTTATTCTCCTCCATTGCTGCTGACATCTGGTATGTGTTTGTGGCTGTGTGTCAGTGTGGGGTGTGTCTGGGTGACTTGACAGGCAGTGTGTACAGTTAAGTGGTTGTTCATATTCAGTGTGAGTGTTGATTTTATGATTGGACTCAGTTTGCTTGACATGAGTGGAGGGTAGGTGTGGGGAGGAGGTTTGCCCTGCCCTGAGCTTCTGTGCAGGGTGTTCCTCTTAACCCCCACCTTCTGAGACAGGTCACCTGGTTGTTGGGTGTGTGTGGTGCAGGGTCTGGGTACACCTAGCTGGTACATTGTGCAGGGGAGGCACAGGAGGGGCACACAGCAGGTCCCCTAATGGGTGTGGGGGTCCTAGTATGTGAAGCGTGGAGGTGTGGTCCTATGATCTCTGTGGACTGCCCATGCCTGGTGCAGGCCCTGCCTACTAATTTGTTTTGCAGGTTTCCCTGCGTCTTCACTGATGCGGTGACGTGACCAGGAGATTGCAGTGATTTTGCGGTTGATGGGTGACCTGAATGCGGAGGGGTGATTTAGTGACAGGTAGGACATGCATGGGTACACTTGTGGATGTGTTCCTTTCCCCACCAGTGTGTCTGGTGTGGAAAGAAACCGTATTTCAGCCCAGGAGTTGTGTGTTGTGGTTGTGTGCGGAGTTGTGTGATTGCATACTTGCGGCGTTGTCTGCAACAGTGCATTACTTGCTGGTAGTGGATCAGGTACAGCACCGGAAAGGCATGTAAAGCTGGATCCATTGTGGTTCGGACTGGGAGGAGAGGACTGGGCGTCTGGTTTCGCGCTCCACTGTCGTGCTTCCGCCATCTCCGGTTGGGTGGTTTCTCCGCTGCGGTGTGACAGGCTCTTTGGGGCATTCTGATTTGTACGGCGGTAGGGACATCATTCCGCACGCAGGTGGGTCTCTATTGGCTCCCACCGCTGCGGTGGTGGGTGCATTTTTATGGTAGTTGAATGGGCCATATTTGCCCCTTGTAATATGGCGCCCGTGAGGATGGCTGCTGACATGCGGTAAATGACATCATAATGAGCCCCTAAGTCTCAGAGAGATAAACGGTATGGACGTTTTTCAATAAGCATTTATTGAACAGTTATTATTCTAGTGTAAAATAGGTGTGCTGAAACAACCATTAGACAGTAACAGATACAAATGATTAGAAGTACTAGGAAAGTAACCATGAATACAGGCAAGAATATAAAATACATGATAATAAAATGCGTACTCCTACGATGCTTTCCTAACTAGATGTACCTAAGTGTACCTAAGTATACCCAGCATGTATGTAGGTGTTAAGCCAAAAATCCCTCTAGGATAAAGTCAACGCCATTACCTGAAGTGAGAGACTGTGGGACTCCGTCTTGGTCTTGAGTTGGACACCTCTCAAGGGATGTTAGACCACTGCGAGCTGGAATATCTGCATGCAGGAACCTCAGTGTCTCGCGTCATTGTGTCGGCAGGGAAATCCTCATCTCCTCTGTTTGTCTCAGCAAAATGTGATGTTTATATATACAAAGGTTTCCCCGGGGGTTCTACCTTCCTGTGCCACTTGTCGTACTTAGGATGACGTCGGGAATGATCTTTATACATAAATATTATACAGGAAATGGAAGTCCTGCTGAGTTTCCAAGAATCCTCGTGCATAATGTATGAGGCTTTTACCAGGGAAAATCCTGCATTCTGTGTGCATGGTCATATCTAGGTAAAAGGTCCCCCAAGAGCTGTTTTGTGTGTAATCTGGGGGAGAGTATAGGTGAAAGGTTACGATGTTACCTGAACCTATATTGGGGTACCTATATGGAATATAACAGTAAGTATGAGCCCAAGTCCGTACCTTTTGTGATGTCACACTGCAGTGATTTCTAGATACAGTTTCAGCAAAACATGTACAATCATTCTGAAACTGAGACGGTAGCACTTGTAACTTTGTGCTACAGTAGTTTTTGGGTGGATTATGAGTAGAGCTTGCACAATCATTCTGAAACCATGAATGTGACATCATCCTACAGAAACATTTGTTGGATCAGTAGAAATCGTACAATCTTTCTGAAACTAGGAGGCATATTAACTAGAAAATGATGCAGCGCAGCGCTGCAAGCCATCTTGCTGCGCTGAGCTACATCATTTGGAAAGTTCAGGAATGCATCATATTTACAACAATACAAGTAATCCCTGTGCTTTCCTCTGTGCTGGCACACAATTAGCTGCCTAGCGCCAATGCACGCACATGCAGAAAGAGATACCTTCCATCACAAAAACAATAATTGATGGTGTTTTCCTCCTTCTATGTGTGATGTAGCTTGCATCACACACATAGAGAGAGCAAAAATGGGGGGGGAAATAAAGATATTTCTCCTGTTTCGCCACTTTAACGCCTCCTTTGGGGAGACATTAGAATCTAACGCATTCCCTGGTTCACAAAACCTTGTAAATCTGAGAATAATTCAGAGTCTATGGGTGTTCCGTAGGAACCCCCGAGCAACATCCATGGAATGCTCCTTTCAAGGAGAGTAATGAGTGACTTGGGGGCCAAATTTACAAGGTCATGGAAAGATATGCAGGGTTGTTTTGCGTGGCCTTGTAAATATGGCTCAGCATTGTGCGCCACTGGAGCATCAGAAAAAGTGATGCTCCTGTGGTGCATGGGCCTTGTAAACATGCCACCAAATTTGAAGCATTTGCTGCATCACCCTGCAGTGATATCTGGAATAATCTGTATAGGGTATGAGTAGAACCTGTGCAATCATTCTGAAACCAAGCATGAGGAGTTTCTGAATTCATGCAGAAGAATTTTCCACATCATTAGAAGTTGTACTATCACTCTGAAACTGTAGCATTTGTAACATCACTCTGCAGAGATTAATACATTAGTATAAGTAGAACCTATACAATTATTCTGGTTTTACCATTTGTGACACACAGCGGTGATGCCTGAATGGAGTATGATCAGAACTTGAACAATAATTTAGAAATTTGAGCCTTCCAAATGGGGACACCCAACAGAGGTGATTGCTGGATACTTGTCAAAACATTTCCAACCTGAGCTTGCATGATCTGTGGCATCTATCTGCAGCAATTTCTACATTTAGTATCATTAGAACTTGTAGAATAATTTCGAAACCAAACTTTCTTGACATCAAACTGCGTTAATATTTGGATACAATGTCAGTAAAAGATATACAGTCATTCTGAAATTGAGTCTGCTGCCTTTGTAACAAAACACACCCCAGTGATTTCTGGATAGAGTCAGTAGCGGCTGGTGTGTTGATACAGTGGCGGAGCATGGCGGGTGGGTAAGGGAGGTAGTGCAGACGGATAATACCAATTAAAAAAAAACGTATCTGCATTGCTGCATCGCACCCCTCTCTTTTGCAGGCACAGGCTTCCAGAATGCACTGCAGCCAATCATGACGCTGCGTTCATGCTGCTGAAAGCAGTTTCAGGATTGGCCTAAGCACTGAAGATTTGTGCTCCCCTTTAGCCTGGGGGCATGTGCCTGCTCTCTCCAACCCAGCAAAGCAACTTGAGTTGGAGAGAGTTTAGTGTGCATGGCGGTTTGACCGGCCTGAGACTGCTGGCCACGCTGTCATGTGCACTGAATAGCAGTGCAAATACTCCTCACCAGCCTGCCAACCTCCTGGCCCTGCCTCCAAGTCTCAGCTCTGAGAGAAAAAATAAAACAATAATAAACAAGGGTTTATTTTCTTTTTCTTTTCATTTTTTGTGGCTGCTGGCAGGTGGGGCAACGCTCCTCTGCCATAGGGGATAAGCCACTGCTGGATAGAGTATCAGTAGAACTTGCACAATCAGTCTTAAACAAAGCCTACACCATTTGAGACATCATGCAGCAGTATTCTCTGGATCAGTAGAAGTTGAAGAGTCATTCTTAAACTGTATATGTGCACCATTTGTAATATTACATTGCACTGATTAATGCATCAGTATAAGTAGAACTTGTACAATTATTCTGATACTAAGCTTCTGACATTTGTGACATACTACAGGGATATATGGAGAGTGGGTGATTAGAACTTGTACAAAGATTCTGAAATGTGCCTTCTGCATGTGGCCACCTCATAGCAGCAATTTATGAATTCAGTATCAGATCCTGCAAAATGCTTCTGAAACTGGGTCTACTCAATTAGAGCCCTATTGCAGCTCGTATTTCTGGATACATTATCAGTAAAACTTGTCAGTCATTCTTGAAATGAGCCGGTGACATCCAGGAACATGCGGGATTCTGTGTCAGCACCAGAGGCGAGGATTATGCTATTCTTTCTCCACTTTATTCTACTCCATTTTTCCACAGCAGCAAAATAAACATATGAAAAAATATGTTTTATCCATGAAGAAGAGCAAATGGAGAAAAACAGTATAACGTTCAAAAAGGTTGACAACTGACTACAACATCCATGAGCCCATTGTTAACCAGGCTTAGTCCATCTTCAGTGTGAGTAAGTCCTAGAAAGGTCTTTCCTCTTGTTTGTCCCTCCTCTTTCTTCGCTGCTCCGCAACAACAGTTAAGTCCCTTTTGGTGCTCTCTGTTCTGTGCTCTCTGTTTGCGTGTTTTGGTGGGCTGGGTTCCGTTGTATGCCGCAGCGGCCCTCTGCCTTGCTTGTGGGGAATCTGTGTCACTTGCTTTGCTTTCTTTAACAGGTTCCTTGACCGCGGGAGCGCTTTCACTCCTTTCGCGGTGTTTCCCTTAGTGCGGTCGTGTGTTGAGACTGCTAGGGGGATCTCTCGCATCTCGTTGGTCTCGGCAGTGCGTCTCCTCAGATGAGGAGATGCGCTGCGAGTTCAACCGTGCGTAGGGCCTTGTCCCCTGCCACCACACTGTGACGCCTCCCTGTGGGTCTGTATTTCACCGCATTTTCTATTGATACGCCCCGGCGGGGGACCGTACTGCGGCACAGCCGCGAAAAACGCCTGCGGGCAGGTTTGCTCGGCTCAGGAAGCCTCTAGCGCACCGGGTGGCAGTTTGGGCCTGTCAGGTCCGCCTGAGGCCCTGCGCGCTTGAGGTCTGAGCTGCCTACACATCCGGGTTTCACCCTGCCTGAAAATCTTTGCGGTCTGCCAGGCTGCCCATCCTAATACGAGGGTATACCCTCTTAATTCCCCGTGTCTGGGCTCCCTTTGATTTTTAGGGGGAGAGGTTCCCTTTTTTGGCCATACAGTGGGGTTTCTGTTGCAGGCTCCCTTGAATTGCGGGGAAAAGATATCCCTTTAGTGAGTCAGACTTTTGGCTGCGGTGCAGTGAATTTAGTCTCCAGGTGGCCTAGGTTAGCTTGTCAACATGAGCCATGACGAGTATTACGAGGAGGAACAGGGCCAGTACCTACCTTTAGATGATCGGTTCTTACAGGCTGTGGACGAGTCCATATTTAAATGTGTCAATGATGTTGTGGGACCCATGGAGGAGCTCCTGACCAACTGCATCATAGCGGAATGCGCCAAGTTGGCCGGCGCCCACTCGGACCTCCCCAGGCCGGTACCTACCTTACCCCAAGGTGAGGGACCCTCTCATCCGAAAAGGGGTCGCACGGAGGAGGGCCTGGAGGAGCCCCAGGGGGTAGACTTGGACGCTTTCGAGTGGTTCTGAGGCACCTTTCTCGCAAAGACATCCAGTCCGCCTCCTGTGCCTTCTCCGGCCCCGGCCCACGCGGAGTCCGTTGGCCCGGACTCGCCCTCTCTGGATGGGGGTTCCCCAGCGGATTCGGACGATGAGGAGGGGTCTTCGTGGTCTTGGCGACCGGCCAGTTCTACTGCCGACTTGCCCCAGGACTCCTCAAGCATGCTTAACCCGGACGACATTGTCCATCCGCGGTCCGCAGCCTGGACACCTGGGGACAAGGTGGACAAGTTCGTGGCGGGCCGCCTCCGCAAACTCTTAGAGAGAGAGGCTAGGGGCGGTTTAAGAGCTGAGTGTCCTCCCCCCACCTTGGAGGGGAAGGTGCCCTGCACTCCGGAGCTCGACTCCAAGATGGCCACCTTCCTGGCCAAGTGTATGAAGGACCCCCGGAAAGGTATCGATCGCTCCTGGCTCTCCTGTAAGGATAAACTCCTTGACGCTGTAGGGCCCATGACAAAAATCTTGGATATGGCGGAGGAGGGGAAAGTATCAGGCTCTGCCACATCCCCCAAGGTTCTCTCGAATTGGGCACAGCGGGTGATTATCTTCCTAGGTAATGCCAACTGTGCCCTCTCGACCGAACGGAGGCGCTCGCTCCTTATTAAACTGGATCCCAAAATGGGCGACTTGGCATCTTCAGAGGCTGGATCGGTTGCACAGGGGGGCCTTTTTGGGGACCCTTTTGTGAAAGAGTTGAGTAAGTTCGTGGCCACCTTCACTAGCTTGGATAAGGCCCAATCCAATTTCAAGCGAGTCTTCCAGAACCATTTTTCCAATGGGGCCGGTTGTGGCAGGGGCCGCAAGACCGGCCGTGGCCAGCAATCTAATGCCGGCAGGGGACAAGGCTTCGGGCGGGGTCAGTACAGCACTTCTGCCAATTATACCAACTTTTATCCAACCAGGGGACAGAAGTTCCGTGGCCGTCGTGGATACAGGAACAACGCAGGCGGACCTGCTCCCGGCGGTAAGTCTAATTCCTCCTTCTCAAGTCTGTATTGGGGGGTCGGTTGGCGGCCTTTCAAGAGGCCTGGAGGACCGTCACGAGCGATGCTTGGGTCCTGCAAATCATTCGGGGTTTTCACATCGAGTTTTACGATGCCCTCCGTCAAAGGGAGCTTCCTCGTCCCATCTCCTACTCTTTGGCAGACACCAGCCTGGCCGACGATGAAGTCTCTGAGCTTTTGCGCAAAGGGGCAATTTGTCGGGCGGTTTTGCATCCCCGGGTTTTTTGAGCAATATCTTCCTAGTGGAGAAGACCGATGGGGGCGACGTCCGATCATCAACCTGAAAGAGTTCAATGGATGGTTGGTGTACCGGCACTTCAAGATGGAGGGGATTCATCTCCTCCGGGATGTTCTTTTGCCAGGCGATTGGATGGCGAGGCTAGACCTCAAGGATGAGTATTGGTCGTACCGATCCAGCCCCCTCATTGTCGGTTCTTGCAGTTCCAATGGAGGCAGCAAGTTAACAAGTTCACCGTCCTTCCTTTCGGACTGTCCTCAGCACCTTGGTGCTTCACAAAGGTCCTCCATCCGGTGGTGAAGTTCCTTCGGAGTCAGGGTGTTCAGATGATCATCTATTTAGACAACATCCTTCTCATGTCTCAATCCCCTTAGACGCGGTCATGCCAGGTGCAACAAGCGGTCTCCCTTTTGCAGGGTTTGGGATTCATTATCAACGGGGACAAGTCAATTCTCATCCCGACACAGAGCATTGTTTTCCTAAGGTTTGTGGTAGACTCGATCCACGCGTCTTTGAGTCTTCCCTCTTGGAAAATGACCAAGATTCGGCATCTGCTACGTCAGACAGTCGCGAAGACTCACATTTCCCTCCGACAGATTGCCAGGGTGGTAGGGCTGTTGTCCTCATCCACCCAGGCAATCTTTCCGGGGCCCCTGCACTATCGGGCACTACAATGCTTGAAAGCACACCATCTCAGAAAGAGGTTGTCATACGACCAAGTGGCCCCTCTCTCCGATGAGGTCAAGGAAGAGATGTCATGGTGGTTGGACCATATGGACGCCTGGAATGGCAGGGCCATTTTTGGGGCAGTTCCCGACATTGTCATAGAGTCAGACGCCAGCAGGTCAGGGTGGGGAGCTCGCTGCGGCGATTTCTCTACTGGAGGTGTTTGGTCGTTAGACGTGCAGGAGCTCCACATCAATTGTCTAGAGCTCTTGGCCGGCTCGTTTGCGGTCCGGTGTTGGACCAAGGTCAGAGTTCACTCGAGTGTTCGCCTAAAAATGGACAATGTCTCCACGGTGCGTTACATCAACCGCCTGGGGGGGGCCCTCGTTCCGAAACCCTAGCGAACTTGGCGAAGGAATTCTGGGGTTTCTGCTTGGCACATCACATGTCGGTGATGGCAGAATACTTGTGGGGTCGAGCCAACCAGGTTGCAGATTGGCACTCTCGGCATTTGAGGGACTCCAGTCAGTGGAAGATGGATGCTCAGGTTTTTCGGTGGTTGGTCGGCCTTTGGGGCACTTTCTCAGAGGACCTGTTCGCGTCCCGCTTGTACCACCAACTCCTGAGATTTTACAGTTGGAGGCCGGATCCGCTAGCACAAGCAACGGATGCTTTCCTGCAGGAATGGGGTCAGGAGAAGGGTTACGCATTTCCTCCTTTCTCCATGATCGTGCGCCTGGCGGCTCAAGTCCGCCACCAGAAGGCGGAGGTTGTGTTAGTGACACCGCTTTGGAGGTACCAAGTGTGGTTTCCAGTTCTTCTGGAACTTTCTTAGGATTCTCCAATACTACTCCCCCTGTTTCCTCATCTTCTTCAGAATTGGGGAGGGGAGCAGCACCACTTGGTCTCTCAAGGCTCTCTCCTCCTCATGGCAAGGCGACTTTCAGGCGACACTGGTCACTCCCAGGCCTTTCAGAACCAGCTGAGACTCTCTTATCAAAAGCATGGGCTTCCAGCACCTCAAAGTGTTATTGGTCCACCTGGGCGAAGTGGCTACGTTGGTGTCTTCGACGGGACCTGGATCCTGTGGTCGCAGGAGTTGTTCCCATCCTGAATTTTTGGGCTGAATTGGTGACCGATGCCCTGGCATACCGAACCATTAACGCTATGCGTTCTGCTATTTCAGGTGGTCATGAACTGGTTGAGGGTTCTCCGGTGGGCGAACATCCTTTTGTGTGCCGACTGTTGAGGGATATCCGTTTGTCGTTGCCCCCTGAACCGTGGTACTCTGTCTTGTGGGATGTGAATGTGGTTCTCAATCTGTTCCTTTCCTGGCGCCTAATAGGTACCTTTCTCTTAAGGAGTTGTCGGCTAAGCTGGCCATGTTGTTGTGTTTAGTTTCTTGTCGCAGGGTTTCGGAAGTGCGTGCGTTGGACATTTCTGCATGGGTTTTTTCCCCGGATGGAGTGACTTTCACGGTTGGCCGACATACGAAGTCTGCTTCTAGATCAATTTCTTACCCGGTTTTTGCTGAAATGCCCAAACTATGTGTTGTGCAGTGCCTCAAGGCCTACGAGGACCTAACTTCGGAATTACGCCCTGCGGGCGAAAGTCAGCTCCTTATTGCTTTAAGGAAACCGCACAAAGCAGTCTCTTCCCCCACTATTGCAAGGTGGGTGCGCTGGGTCATGCACTGTTTCTCCACAGCGAGGTCCGGTAAACACCCCGGAAGTAGGCAGAGATGAACCAGGAAGTGGATGTTACCGTCCAACGAAAAACGGAGAACACAGGAAGGAGTTGTCTTTGACCAGCGAAGAAGAGGAAGGACAAGTGAAGAGAGGAGATGCCAAAGACCGAAGGAAACCTGAGGAGGACAATGCGGGAATCCAGGAGAACGTGGACCTGAAGTCGGTCAGGAAGAAGACGAGGATCCAGAGGAGAGCGGCCGCAACTCAGGAGAGTTGCAGCAGAGCCGGTCAGTGGTACCGCCTCCGGGGACTTAGAAGGTGGAAGCGGGAGGTGGGCGGTGTGTTAATGGGGGGTTAGAGATACCTTGCCGCATTTTGAGATAACTTGCTGCATTTTTTAGATACCTTGCCGCATTTTTGAGATACCTTGCCGCATATTAAGATACCTTGCCGCATATTAAGAAACCTTTCTGCATATTGAGATACCTTGCCATAGATTGATATAACTTGCTGAGTATTGATGTACCTTGCTGCCCATTGATATTGAAACACGGGCACTGTATATAAGAGCATGAACCTTATCATTTTCCCTTCCAGTCTTTTCTTTCCCCCCTTCTCTTCGGTTACATTTCTTTGACAGCATCCAACCGCCGCATGTTAATTTCGAACGGTGGTTCTTCTTTACCGGTTTTCCCTGTTTCCTTAACTAAGCTGGATTTTCCCCTGTACACATTCTTCCCGACCATCTTTTCCATCCCTCCCCGGTGTGGTGACTGGCAGAGATATAAGCACATCCTTAAAACAGAGGCTCCATTTTGATCTCCTTTTCTATGAGCCTCCGGGGAGACCCCACCAAGACCGAAAAGGAGCCTGGAACATCTTCCACAACAAACCCTCACAGCTTCACACCTAGAAATTCGGGAGAAGACCAAGAGGAGAGACACTCTGTAGGAGTGGATAACTCACTTACTGCTAATAAACCACGCTCTTTTGGGAAATACATACAGCCTCTTCGCCTGTTAATCAAACCCGCAATCCCACAAGGGACAAACAAGAGGAAGGACCTTTCTAGGATTTATTAACACTGAAGAGGGACTAAGCCTGGTTAACAATGGACTCATGGATGTTGTAGTCAGTTGTCAACCTTTTTGAACGTTATACTGTTTTTCTCCATTTGGATCTTCTCCATAGATAAAAAATATCTGTTTATGTGTTTATTTTGCTGCTGTGGAAAAATGGAGTAGAATAAAGCAGAGAAAGAATAGCATAATCCTCGCCTCTGTGTCCTTAATATAATTGAAACTTACCGTTACTTAGTTAGGCAAATTTCGATTCAGTATCCGAAGAGCTCATCAAGTTGTTCGGAAACTAAGCCTGCAACATTGGATACATCGCTTTGCAGGGAGTTGTAAATACTGCATTAGATAGAACAAGTTATTACAAAACGTTGGGGTGACCCAAAATTAACCAGAAGGACCTGGGTAACTTGCAATACAGACAACGGAGGTCCAATTGGATAAAACAAAGAAACTATTTTAACCAAGGGTGCCAAATTAGTCAACTCTTCCTATTTCACGTAGACACCCCACTCTGATTCAATAACAATAGATAAGAGATCAGAAAATCAGGACAAACACACAAAAATTATACTCTAGAAATTTTGAAACTTGTATTATAATGCCACAATCTGAATACAATTTACGTTGAAATCTTAGCCCCGAGAAAGTTTTTGTGATGAGCGGTGCTCAAAGAAGGTGCTCAAGCAGATTTTAAAGCTCAGAAGAAAAAGAAGGGTATGGACCTATTACAGATACCATATTTCTTCATATGGAAGCCTGTCTAACAAATGTTATTCATAGCAAAGTCCAAATCCGTTTAATCAGAATGGGGTACAGTTACTGATTACAAATTGCCCCTCTGTGAACCATTTATTAAGTCATGGCTTTTTAGAGAATGTACCTAGGCTGAATTTCAAATGCCCTGCTAGTTAAATTATTTCTTTCTTTTCCAGGATTGTGTATTGTACTACATACTTACAAATCAGCAAATTACATTGCCAATTCCCTCTTAAAATGGTCCAAACTAGGAACAACCCACTCCGTAATAGGTCCAAGGCTTAGCACCTCCAACCCAGGGCTCTCTGTTTACTCAACTGTTTTAATTCATGGAAACCCAGGCCTGCATTTGAGTAATGGTGGATTATAAACATTGTGGCAAATATAGTTACAATTCCCAATCTAAGAAAACCTAAGCATCCCTTATTTCTTGAACAATCACAATTTAGAATTTTAACGAGAACTTCCAAGTCAGATGAGATTTCCATGGGTATAAAAGCCATATCTTTCCTGTTTCTGTACTTTCCTATTCTGTTGATTTTACTTACTTTAATTTATGTGTACTCTAATCTAGGAGTTCCTTATTTCTGTGCTCTTTCGTTAGTTACTTTTGCATCACTTTGAGTGTCTTCTGCTCTGCTGCAGGCTTAACTGTTTTTGACTTGTGGCTCATGGGCCCTAGTGGCTGCGCAACACCTCCTTAGAAGGTCTGAGACTGTTTAAACGCTTTGTAAATGTGAATGAATTTCAAATTGGAGGCTAAACATAAAATTGGGATTCTTAGCTTTATTTATAGGAACAGAAAACCGTTGTATGCATGATTGATAGCCTCAATTGAAGCACTAGTATGCTCTGACAAAAAGAACTGGACTGTTCCCATGAGGCACAGGGTCAGACTGATTTGGATATGGCCATGTCTGAACTGGGGTGGCAGAGTGGGCTAAAGAAGGGTGATGGATTAAACCCAGATCTGTTGACTAGGTGTGATGTTTGATTGGTTCAGATGCTCCGTCCATCACCACCCCCTTTTGTACCACTTTGTTCGCCATAAGTTGGCAGGGTATGCTCAGACGTGAGACCCTTGCTCCCTTTGCCACTGTATTCAAGCAAGCCGGGCTGAAGACGGCTGAAATGCCAGAAACCGGTCCTCGGAAGGTTGTTTCCGGTCCAGGGAAGGCATGGCTTGGCAGTTGGGGCTGGACTGTTCCCATGAGGCACAGGGTCAGACTGATTTGCATATGGCCATGTCTGAACTGGGGTGGCAGAGTGGGCTAAGGAACGCTGATGGATTAAACCCAGATCTGTTGACTGGGTGTGAGTGTTTGATTGGTTCAGATGCTCCGTCCATCACCACCCCCTTTTGTACCACTTAGTTCGCCATAAGTTGGCAGGGTATGCTCAGACGTGAGTCCCTTGCTCACTTTGCCACTGGATTCAAGCAAGCATGGCTGAAGACGGCTGAAATGCCAGAAACAGGTCCTCGGAAGCTTGTTTCCGGTCCAGGGAAGGCATGGCTTGGCAGTTCGTGCTGGACTGTTCCCATGAGGCACAGGGTCAGACTGATTTGCATATGGCCATGTCTGAACTGGGGTGGCAGAGTGGGCTAAAGAACGGTGATGGATTAAACCCAGATCTGTTGACTGGGTGTGAGTGAATGATTGGTTCAGATGCTCCGTCCATCACCACCCCCTTTTGTACCACTGACAAAAAGAGAGCATGCATCAGGAGCAAAAAAGACACAGTGATGTGCTAGAGTCTTGCAGATCACTTTCTGTGTTAGAAAAAATACATTTTTGAAAAAGCTCCAAACTTTCCAGTGAAATTAAAATTTCAGCTGTGTAATTAAAGACAATATTTCAAAATGTGTGTTTTAGTTTAATGTATACTTTTTTCCGTAGTTGTGTGCATTTTTTTGAGGTTCAAATCATAGAAATTGCTTTGATTGAGGTCCCTGGCTTTCAAAAGTAATTTACTGTGGGTCCACATATCTCAAAAGGTTAAGAACAACTGTCATAGATATTTTCCTGCTTGTTGGGATTTTTGTCCTGCTCTATTTACATTCCTCCTTATTTCTGGTGTTTGGACAAAATATAAAATTGAAAATATTGTGATCAAAAATATTGTGTCAAGAATATTGGGATGTCAAAAATATAGTTGACAGGAATATCGAAAGTCAAGAATATTGTTCAAAGTGTTGTTTTTAAAGTTGTTGGCAAAAATATCAATTTAGAAAATATTGTTATATGTAATATTGTTTCTAAGTATTTTTTGTGTGTAATTTATTTTAGGGTGTTTGATAATGGATGTTTAATAATTTTCAGTTTGTTAGGAAGATAATTTATTAAGTATGAATTTGTTGAAATTAGTATTTTTTGTTGTTTTACTGTAAAACAAATAATAGATTTATAATTTTTATTTAGCAGAGGGATTTAGATTTATATGGGATAAGGGTGAGATTATTGAAAAGTGGATAAACTAATTTAATTTTCATGCTAATTTTTCAATCATATGCAAATTCGTTTTGATGCATTTTTTACTATCTTTTATTATAATATTTTAAATAAATATTAGTTCACAATATCCTTTTAATATATATAAAGTATATGAAAAAAATGTTTACTTGTCAATTTTAAAACACAAAATACATTTATAAACAATTTCCGAAAACATTAATTATAATATTTAATTATGTGAAATAATTTTTATTTTTATATAAATTACATTTAAAAAAAGGATTTTTATCATAATTACTAATTGCTTTTGAAAACAAAACACGTTATATTTCTTTAAATTTGAAAAATATGATGTCAAAGTAAAAAAATGTGGATCTTTTTTACATGTGTACAATTATTTTAAACGTTTCTGAAATGATTTTCACTATAATGTACTAATAGTATAAACATGTATTAATTAACATATATATATTTATATTTTGTTTTATATTTATATGTTAATGGTTAAATTATGTAATTTCTAAAAAAACAATATCAGAATTTTAATATGTTTTAATAGTTCAATAGGATTTGTTGTTGGTAAAATATTTATAATTTTCTATAAATATAATAAAACTATAACCTTTATTATACAAAATATGTTTATGCTTTTATAAATTATATTATTATTCATTTTGGAGTATGATATTATTTTGTATTTTATAATTCAAATTTTAGGAAAGGCATTAAATACTTTTACAAATGTATCAATTAATGGCAGTTATAAAAATAATTTATTATCTTAAAGGTTTAATTATGAATATTTTGGTGTGCAGTACATTTTTCTTTTGAAGTAATATTTAATGTGCTTTAAAGTAGAAACTTTCTTGATGAGTATGGAATATTGCCTGTGTAAATTACATTTTTAGTGTGTAGTGTCTTGCATAAAATGTTAAAGAATGATTTGAAAATAGTAAATTTTACTCCTTCCCTGAATTAGTATAGATTGGAGTAGGAATGGTAAATGTCACCTGTGTGGTGTCCAACACCATCCCCAGATCGGTTTAGATTGGAGTGGGAATAGCGAATGTTACTCCTTTAGTCTCCAACACTTTCTTGAAAATGGTTTACGAGTGAGTGTAATTATTTAATTTCAGAATTTTAGCACAACACAAAGTAAAAGAGCAGGAATTCACCTTATTTAAGCAATACAATTTTTTCAGCCAATTCTGCCAGCACGGGAGCAGATTCGGCAGCCTAGCACCAATTTAGGTACCCTTGCACCATGGCACCATTGTGAAGGGAAAAATGCATTCCAGTTGCAATAAACCCCAGTTTGCGATTCGGTAAGCTGTAACCGAATCACAAAATGGGTTTGCGATTCGGTATTTGGAATGGGCATGTTTAGGGCCTTTCTTCCAAATACTGAATATTAACTGTTGGACTTGGCCCTTTTTGCAGGGTCATCCCTGAACTTGTTGCCTTCCTCCTGTATTTTGTCTGACCTGTTTTTGTTGGTTTTATGACTCTAGGCACTTTACCACTGCTGATCAGTGAAAAAGTGCATATGCTCTCCCTACTGTAAATTGATGTATGGATTTGTGACTCCATGATTGGCTGATTTGGTTTACTTGTCAGACCCTAGTACAGTGCACTGAGTGTGCCCAGGGCTTGTAAATCCAAATGCTGCTGGTAGGCTTGCAGCACTGGTTGTGCCACCCACAGAAGCATCCTTTTAAAGTGTGTCTAAGGCCTGCCATTGCAGAACCTGTGCGCAGTCTGGTATTGCCATGCTGACTGGGTAAGTGCACTCACTTGCCAGTCCCTAAACTTTCCCTTTTCTTCATATCAGACATCCCTATGGTAGGCCCAAGGGCAGGGTTGTAAGCATAAGGTAGGACATGCCCTGATGTGTGTGACATGTCTTAATAGTGAATTATAGCCATTTTCATTTTTCAAGGCTACCTGTTCTCCATAGGCCACAATGGGCAGTTAGACTATTACAACTTTTAATCCTAACTGACTCAGGGAACATTGTAGAAATTAGAGTTTAGTATGCCTGAACGCAGAATGATAAAATACATCTTTTAGTGAAGTTGATTTTAACATTTTGTGTTTGAAAATATCACTTTTAGAAAGTTGGTATTCTCTTGTCTAACTATCCAAGCCTGCCTCTGCTAGGTTGTGTATTATTGTCTGGAGTTTGAATGACAGGGCTGGGGGATTCCAGGAGACAGGGTGAGTCAGCACAGGGCTGAATAGAGAGATCTGTATGTAGATGGGTGGGAGGAGTTGCACCTGGGACCTGAATAGGGCTGTGCCTGCCTTTCACAAAGCTGCCCCCCCAAGTGGTGTGTCTGATGTCTCTGCACTGCACTGTGAAAGGAGAGAAGGAGTCATGTCAACAAAGTGCTCCAGGGCTGGGCCTTCCCTCCACAATGCTGGCTCCACCTCCTGTGGTGCGTCTGATGTCTCTGCCCTGCACTGTGAAAGGAGAGAAGGAGTCATGTCAACAGAGTGCCCCAGGGCTGTCTCTTCCCTCCACAATGCTGGCTCCACCTCCTGTGGGGTGTCTGATGTTTCTGCCCTGCACTGTGAAAGGTAAGAAGGAGTCATGTAAACAGAGTGCTCCAGAACTTGTTTGGACTGGACAAAGGCCCCTCTGCCCTCAGAGGACAAAGGATTTTGGGTTATAAGTATTAATACCCTGATCCAAAGAATTTTGATAATTTTGGGATTACAATAAGAAACCTTTGATGAGGAGAGGAACCTGAAGAAACTGAGGAGAGATTATCCCTAAGCTGAAGTGCTGCTTGGGGGATTGGCCTGCAGTGGTTGCCTGACTGCCAAAGAAAGGAAAAAGGACTTTGTGTGCACTTTATTCAACTTGTGAGGGATCGCCAAGAGCTTGAGAAAAGAGCTTGCCTCCTGCTGAAGTCTCAGGGACAACAGACTTCAACTCCCAGCTCCCCAGAGTTCTTTGGAAGTGCCTGCTGCTGTTTTGGACCTTCTGAGGGACAGCAAGGAGCTGGAATTACGACTCAAGAGGGAGAAGCGTGTCACCGTCGCAGACGCTGCCGTCGCATCGTGGATGTCGCTGCTGTAGCTGACGCATTGCACCGCATCTAAAGAAACATCCAGCAACCCCAAAGAAGCATGTCGCAGCCGCTGCAGTTGCATTGTGGATGTCGCCGCTATAGCTGACGCATTGCACCGCATCAAGAGAAGCGTCTCGCAACGAGGAAGAAGCGTGTCGCCGTCGCAGCGGCTGCTGTCTCATCACTGAGTAAGGATGTCGCCGATGTAGCTGTCGCATTGCACCACATCACAAGAACCGCCTCGTATCCACAGAGAAGCGTGCTGCTGTCGGAGCTGTTGTCGTCGCATCACTGAACAAGGGTGTCGCCGCTGCAGTTGTCGCATTGAGCGGAAGCGTCTCGCATCATCGGAGAAGAGTGTCACCGCCAAAGCCGCTGTCGTTGCATCACTGAACAAGGGTGTCACCGCTGCAGCTGACGCATCAGGTTGAGACTTCTCGCAATAATGGAGAAGCGTGCCCCATCAGGAAGAACTTGACTTCTTTATGTCTTTGCACCGGAACTTTGCCGCATTTCCATCGTTGCAACACTTTCGTTGCCCTGCGTGTCACATCTTAAGGTACATTGACTCAAAGTGTCACATTTTAGGATCTAAGGAGAAGTAAGTTAATTTTACCATTTTAAGTACAGTATTGTGGATTTTTGTCGTTTATGGTCCTGTGTTAAATCTATATAAAGAATACTTATTTTTAATATACAACTTGTGTGGTGTCTATCTGTAGTGTTGTCACTTGATAACTGTATGTGTTCACAAATGATTTACACACTGCCTCTGAGATAAGCCTGTCTGCTTGTGCCAAGCTATCAAGGGGGTAAGCAGGGGTTATTTCAGGAGTGTAAGCCCTTACCCTGACTAGACGCAAGGGTCCCTATTTGTCACAAGTACCTACCTGTGCCAACTAGAGACCCCCAAATCTAACACTAACTGTATGCATGAATGTTTTGTGACCGTTTGCATATTACCTTCTAATTCAAGTAGGTGGCAACCCATTTGCAAATAGGAAGGGTCCCCAAGGGACCATTTCCCTTTGTGAATGGTTGTAAAAGCATTTTTAAGAGCAGGCAGTGGTTCCATGGATCACTGCCTGGTCTTAAAAAAAATTCAAGAAAACTTTTCATTTTACTTTTTGTGAAGCATCTCGTTTTTTTTTAAGGGAAACGGGCTGCTTTACAAAAAAAAGTTGCTTTATTTAAAAACAATCACAGACATGGTGGTCTGCTGACCTCAGCAGGCTACGATTCCCATGATTTTTGCAATTCCAAGTTGGTTGCAAATGCGATCTACCTCATTAATATTAATGAGGTAGAGTGATTTGCGACCCCCTAGGAATCGCAAACTCTTTGAGTTTCATGCATTGTAAAAGGTGATAACCGAATTGTGATTTTCCTCAATTGACAATTAGGTATTTCCAATTTACAATTTTGATGCATGTGCCCCATGGTGTCTAATGCTTCTGCTTTGTAATTTGTGAATTCACAAAATGTGCAAATGTTGGAATGTTTATTGTATTTAAATCTTTTATCTTAGCCAGACAAAGACAAGATGGGCCTCATTTACAAGAGGCCTGTGATGCGGGCGTCATTTTTAATGATGCTCCAGTGGCCCAGACCTCTCAAATACGAGGCCATGCAAAGCCACCCTGGTGGCTTTTCATGGGCTCGTAGATATTGTATAAAGCAACACACCGCAAGTTGCTGGGTTCCCTCACACTGCATCAGTAAAGTAAAGTAAGTATACTTGTAAAGCGCACTGTTACTCCATCTCGGAGTGTCCTGGCGCTGTATACCGCAGGGGAACCCGTCCTTGATTTTCCCGTGAGATGGTCCCTCCTGGGCACCTCCAAGGTGAAGCCAGGCATCCCCGGCGCTGATGGGGCCGTTGTGGAGATTAAGCAAGCTATTGCCCAGAGTTGCAGAGTGGGACCCATGGTTAGCGTAGGCACCTCGGCGAGAATTATCGAGTCCGCGGACATTGACCCAAGACCCTGCCGCTTCGGGAATTGAACCCTGGTCCCAGGCCGATCTCTGCTTCAGGGTCTGCCGCTTCTAACCAGTGAGCCACACTTCCCCACCCCCATCAGGGAGGCGTGTCATGGGCATTGCAGTGGGTGTTCCCCAACTTAGTGTAAATCTGGGAATGTGTCAAAATGTGCACCTCCTCAGGGACGTAACGAGGAGAAAGAACTTTATTTCTCCTCGTTTTTGCTGCAATCTACAGCACACATGGAAATATGAAAACGCCTCCATTGATTGTATTCGTGCAGGAAGATGTTCCATCCTGCACAAAAACAATCATTCCAACAACGCGTACACCCTTGCACCTTGGTGTAAGGGTGCTTATGTTGGGGCAAGGCAGCCATTTGTACGCCAGCCAGTCAAAGAGGACTGGAGTGAGCCCTGTCTTATAGATACAGTGCATTCCAGCCTTTTTCTTTTGACGCAGGGCAGTGCAGCGGAGTGATTTACTGGGCTGCCCTGCATCAAAATTTTGTAAATAAGGACTGCTGTTTGCAGCACAGTTTTGAACAAGAAAATTAGTTGAGGTGGTATCTGGCATGTTATGTTATGTTATTAAAGCATTTGTAAAAGCGCACTATCACTGATTAGTTTCTTGGCACTGCGATCAACAGTAACATAAACGGGAAGGAGAGGTAGCGAGTTATTGAAATGCTTGTCTGAAGAGCCAGGTCTTCAAGGCTTTCCGGAAGGAGAGGAGGTCTAAGGAGTTCCGGATCTCAAGAGAGAAGGAATTCCACAGGCCGGGGGCAAGTGTTGCAAACCTGCGGCCTCCAGAACGCTTGAGTTCGAACAGAGGTATCTGGAGGAGGCCCTGGTGGAGTGAGCGGAGGTTGCGAGATGGTACATACCTGCTGATCAGTTGGTCAATGAATTTGGGGCTTTTGCAGTACAAAGATTTAAAGACCATGCATCCTGTTTTAAAGGCACAGCGTTTGGTGATAGGGAGCCAGTGCAATTCCCTAAGTAGGGGAGTAGCTGCCTGCCACCGTGGTTGATTCAAAATCAACCTCGCGGCATGGTTCTGTACCATCTGGAGGCATTTAGATAGGTAGTTGGGAAGACCTAAGTAAATGGAATTCGCGTAATCCAGATGGGACAGAACCGTGGCGATCACGACCTGGGTGATTGCCTCCGACGTGAGGAGACGCCTAACCTTCCGGATTTTTCTTAGCTGAAAGAAGCATTCGGAAACCACCTGGCCCACTTGTGCTTTTAATGATAAATCACAATCCACGGTGATCCCAAGTGTTTTGGCCGATGGTGAAGGTGAGGGAATTTGACCTAGGTCCGATGGCCAGTAGTGGGGGCCCCAGTACTTGGCACTGTCCCCAGTGAGAACCAGCTCGGTTTTTCCTGGGTTCAATTTCAGCTGGTTTTGGTCCATCCAGGATTTAATGAACCTCATGGTTGATTGGAAATGAAGGATGGAGTTTTCAGTATTATCAATAGTGAAAAGTAGCTGTAAATCGTCGGCATAGTTGAAAACCCTCAACTTTTCGTCTCTAAGAGTTTGAATCAGAGGGAGTATGTATAGATTGAATAGGTGGGGTGACAGGGAGGAGCCCTGTGGTACTCCACATGAGATGGGCTGTTTGGCACCGACTAGGTTTCCAAGGTGCACCGCTTGGGTGCGGTTCTCCAAGAAGGATCTTAACCAACGGGCCGCCGTGTCCCGTATGCCAGCCTGTTCGACACGATCGACCAAGATGTTGTGATCGACCGTGTCGAATGCAGCCGACAGGTCCAGGAGCACCAAAGCCTGGGGAGAGCGTCTGTCGGCGCAGTCCCGCAGCGTATCCAAGACTGTGGTTACTACTGCCTCTGTAGAGTGTGCCGGCCGGAAACCAGCCTGATGGGGGTCAAAACAGGAGGACTCTTCAAGGAAATTAGAGACATTTAGCCACGTGGGCCTCCATGACTTTTGCCAAATAGGGCAATAAAGAAATGGGCCGGTAGTTAGCCTTACAAGCTGGGTCCGCCCCGGGTTTTTTCAGGAGCGGTAAGACCGTAGCTTCTTTAAATGCTGAGGGGACTATTCCGGAGGTCAATGAGTCATTCAAAAGTGTTAAAGCAGTGGCCGGGTGGTTGGAGAAACACTCTTTCAGGATATGGGGGGGGGCAGCAGTCCGAGGGGGCACCAGATTTAACTCTTGTCAGTAATTCCAGGAACTGGTCCTGGGTTATGGGCGAAAAACTGCTAAGGGTGCCAGGGCTCGTCTTAATCACCATACCGGTAGTAATTGGGATCACAGGTAGGGGAATACTAGCTTTAATGTCTGCTATTTTATCACTAAAGTAGATGTTAAGTGAGTCACAGAGAGGCTGGGTGGGAGTTATCTTGGGGCGGACATTGTCCAAATTCGTCAGTTCGTTTAGGATAGAAAAGATATCCTTGGATCTGTTAGAGGACTCTAGAATTCGAGAGGAGAAATAAGCCGCTTTTGCAGCAGAGATGGCATTCATGTACTCCTTTCTGGCCCTCATGTAATTGATTTTTAGCTCAGGATCGTATTTACGGTGCCATTGGCGTTCTAGGTGCCCCAGATCCTGTTTCCTAGATTTTAAATCAGAGGAGAACCATCTATTAGCATCGGCTCGCCGCGCCAATCTAACTTTTTTGTATGGGGCATGAAGATCACTAGCTGCTTGTAGCCAGCCGGTAAGAATGGATACTGAAGAGTTGATATCACTGTGAAGGAGGGGGGTGGTGTTAACTAGTGACTGTAAAAATGCCGTTTTATCTATTGCATTCCAGTTCCTGGCTGGCCTGCCGGCAGCTGGCGCGGGGATCCTTGCGGGGCCGAGGCATAGATTAAATTTAAGAAGTAAATGGTCAGACCAGAGACATGGCAAGATTGTCGGGGTAGATACACAGGAATTGTTAGACCACACCTGATCTAGGATGTGACTCTTGCAGTGGGTAGGGGATAGCACTAATTGAGTAAAATTTAGATTGGACATGAGGTCAGTCAGTTTGGCCGATTTAGGGCCCTCCAGAGGATCGTTAAACCAGTAGTTTAGGTCACCTACTAAGAAGATCCTAGCATGATCGAGTGCTAGATTAGCGACTTGGTCGCTCAGGGCCATAGGAAACGATGGCATCGAATTAGGGGGTCTATACAAAAGGACACATGCCATTGTTGTGTGGGAGGTGGCAATTTTTAACACAAGGTTGTCTGTATTTACTAGCGAAAAACAGATCATAGTAGTAACATCCAAATTAGAGCGGATGACAGCCGCAACTCCTCCACCCCCTTTCCCCGTAGCACGGTCTGCATGGATGATATAATAGTTGGGAGGGAGGGCCGCTATTATATCAGGAGCGGAATCAGGAGTTAACCACGTTTCCGTTAGTAGGAGAATGTCTGGTTTCTCTATGTCCAGCAGAAGGAAAATGTCCATCTGATGTTTTACTAGGGAACGGGTATTTAAATAAAGGATGGTAAGCGGGGGGGGAGGCTCAGAGTGTATTTGGTTGTTCGCAAGGGTTGTCAGATGGCATCCCTGACGCAGGATGTCAAACTTACAGAGCCGATTGAGTATCTCCATCGATAGATTGCCCTGAGCATTGGTATTGTACTCTATAAGATCGGCCTTAGAGTAGTGAATAGGTTGGGCGGTATTATCTGTCCCAGGTCCCGGCTGGTCGCGGACGGGCGCTTGTCTTTGGCGCATATTCGGCGCGCCGTTGGCGCGCCCGCTTCGCTCGTCCGCTGCGCTTCCTGGGGGGGTTCATTTTATGGACGTAGAGGTGGGAGGGGCCGAGCACTGTGCCGCTCGCCTGCTCCTCACCTAAAATGGAGGCTTATGCTCTAGACCCCGGCAGCGCCTAATCGGCTGAATTGGGGCGAGCAGTATCAGTGGGGCGGGAACACAAGACGTTAAGATTGATGCCCAGAGTGAGCGATCGGTGAGTTAAAAGTCACTACACAAATACACAAATTACACTTTTTAAAAATTAAATCTTTTAAAAAGCCGTTCGTCAGCTCACTCGCACAGCAGTCCCGGCTTCCGCCTCAGGACCTCAACAACCGCGTGCACAATGTCAATCGGTGCACGCGAACTAGAATGGCGATTTTAACTGGTCAGAGGTGGGAGGGGCCGAGCACTGTGCCGCTCGCCTGCTCCTCACCTAAAATGGAGGCTTATGCTCTAGACCCCGGCAGCGCCTAATCGGCTGAATTGGGGCGAGCAGTATCAGTGGGGCGGGAACACAAGACGTTAAGATTGATGCCCAGAGTGAGCGATCGGTGAGTTAAAAGTCACTACACAAATACACAAATTACACTTTTTAAAAATTAAATCTTTTAAAAAGCCGTTCATCAGCTCACTCGCACAGCAGTCCCGGCTTCCGCCTCAGGACCTCAACAACCACGTGCACACTGTCAATCGGTGCACGCGAACTAGAATGGTGATTTTAACTGGTCAGAGGTGGGAGGGGCCGAGCACTGTGCCGCTCGCCTGCTCCTCACCTAAAATGGAGGCTTACGCTCTAGACCCCGGCAGCGCCTAATCGGCTGAATTGGGGCGAGCAGTATCAGTGGGGCGGGAACACAAGACGTTAAGATTGATGCCCAGAGTGAGCGATCGGTGAGTTAAAAGTCACTACACAAATACACAAATTACACTTCTTAAAAATTAAATCTTTTAAAAAGCCGTTCGTCAGCTCACTCGCACAGCAGTCCCGGCTTCCGCCTCAGGACCTCAACAACCGCGTGCACAATGTCAATCGGTGCACGCAAACTAGAATGGCGATTTTAACTGGTCAGAGGTGGGAGGGGCCGAGCACTGTGCCGCTCGCCTGCTCCTCACCTAAAATGGAGGCTTACGCTCTAGACCCCGGCAGCGCCTAATCGGCTGAATTGGGGCGAGCAGTATCAGTGGGGCGGGAACACAAGACGTTAAGATTGATGCCCAGAGTGAGCGATCGGTGAGTTAAAAGTCACTACACAAATACACAAATTACACTTTTTAAAAATTAAATCTTTTAAAAAGCCGTTTGTCAGCTCACTCGCACAGCAGTCCCGGCTTCTGCCTCAGGACCTCAACAACCGCGTGCACACAGTCAATCGGTGCTCGCGAACTAGAACGGCGATTTTAACTGGTCAGAGGTGGGAGGGGCCGAGCACTGTGCCGCTCGCCTGCTCCTCACCTAAAATGGAGGCTTACGCTCTAGACCCCGGCAGCGCCTAATCGTCTGAATTGGGGCGAGCAGTATCAGTGGGGCGGGAACACAAGACGTTAAGATTGATGCCCAGAGTGAGCAATCGGTGAGTTAAAAGTCACTACACAAATACACAAATTACACTTTTTAAAAATTACATTTTTTAAAAAGCCGTTCGTCAGCTCACTCGCACAGCAGTCCTGGCTTCCGCCTCAGCACCTCAACAACCGCGTGCACACTGTCAATGCTCTAAATAATGCCTTGTTTCACTAAACTTGCCAATCTTTTGTTCCCCAAATTGATTTTAATCAACAGTGTCCCTCCAATAGTCAAACCCTTGTGTAGACAGCTGGAAAAGAAAAGATTTGGAATATATTAGCCTCGTATCAGTAAGCTTGGTTTTCTTTTCTGGTTTTGGCGTGAGCCTAAAATAATATGACCCCGGATCTGTGGTATGGTGACCAGAAAAATATGCACACTTGCGCGAGCTGCTCCATGGTAGTGTAGGGCAGTGTTCCCATTGTATGTAATTAAACACTGCACATGGAGTACTTGCTTAATGCAGGAAATGATGACCAAAATGTTGAAAACAGAACACTTCATCAAAATTCGTTGTTCCTTCATAACCTCAGAACTCAAAACAGTGCAATACTCTAGATCTTCTAGCATTTCATGCACTTATCAATGTCCCAATGTCCCAATCATCAGAGACAGTACTAGTGGTGACATCATTTAAGGAAATGCAGAATACATATGATATTTTCAAAAGTTCATTTGATCCAAATATATCATACAACACCCGACCCCCAACAATTCCATTGTGATCTGGAACAGCGGAGATGTTCACCAGGGAAAGGTCTCTCCGCACTTTGTGTGATAAAGACTGAGGTGTTACAACCAAGTTCACCAATTGTAAAGCAGAGCGTTCTAGGTGATAGTGTCTGTTCAGAAGCAGGAAAAAGGCTGTCATAAAACCAACCCACAGGATGAGGAAAAGTAATGAAATTGTAATCTATAGGTATAGCTATGGAGCAACAAAGTATGTCTTCTTCAGCCAAAAGAAGAACACACGCAATCTAACTCGGAGAGGTGCAATTGGTTGGTGGCAGTGGTTCAGATGGATCTGATGAGAAGTCATCAAAGTCATTAAAGTAGCCGGAGGCTCTTCGATCTATTTTTGGCAAGTCTGCAGGCTGCGTGGAACTTGGAGTTGACTCAAATTGTGGTACGTTGATGTAGACAACATCCGTGCCTGGTTTCCGAATAGAAATCTGTGTTTCCATACAAGTACCCTGTATAGTTGTTGTTGATGTAACAGGTAGAAGAGATACTTCATTATTTGCTATCACCAGCCAGGGAGTAGAAGCTTCATCACTGATCAAAGCTTCCAATACGACTTCCTGGATAGTAGTGAGATGAGACAGGTAACTACTCAGGATCCCACATGGCCCTCTGTGGTGAACCGGCCACATGATGCAGTTTGATGAGATCTATTGACACAAATCTCTTGTTTTTTCAACTAACAAGGGTTGGTAAAAGTACAGTTCTGGTACCTTCAACAGCCAGGACCGGTACAGGGGCTCTGTGAGATGGCCCAAATTCTTTCTTGTCCACAATATTCTCCCTGACCAGCTCACCAATATGGGGATCCAGCCAGAGGTTGCTGGTGCTTCCTTTACTTCTCCAGTGGTGGTGCATTTTATTTGGACATTGCTCTGTGTATCCCGGAAACTGTTCAGTTCCATTAAAACAGCTAAATGTTCATTGATGTCAAAGGGTGTTTCTGCCGCCACAGTGCTTGGACTCTTAACCCCAAATACGATCTTGAAGGTAGTTTGTCAACCGAGGGGTTTTCTAAGCAGATTGTTTAGTGCTCTTTAGATCCCATATAGGTGATTGACCCAGTTGCGACCTGAGCCTAATACCCTCACTGTCACTGACTGTTTTAAGTCCTGGGTCTTCCTCTCTTCTACCAAAATTCCCTTGGGATGATAGGAGAGGAGTACACCATGGTCACACCTAATTTTCTGACCCAATTTCCCCATGGTATCTTTGTAAGCCTTAGAGGCAAACACAGGCCCCTTGGCCAAATGGAATATGCCAACTGTGTATGTTCTGATGAAGACTTGCAAGCCTTTGATAACAGTTCAGGCATCAGCCGAACACTGTGGCCACATCCATAGGAATCAAGGGCAGGAATCCACTGCAAATAAGATGCATTTGTAAGGCCCCTCTGACTGTAAGAGGCCACAGTGGTCAAGATAAATACAAGTGAGAAGCTTGTCTGAGATCAAGAGAGGTGTCTGTGGTGGCTGTGCCATGATGGAACCCTTCATCTGCTGGCAGATGTCACATTTAAGGACTAAGGGCTAGCTGTACAACTCATTGGGCCGTTTGTAACCCTATTTTGCAAGTTGGTATCCTGTTACCACCTCGCAAAATAGGGTTTGTAATTTTCTATTAGGAAGGGGCTTGCCAAGGGTGTCACTTCCTAATAACAAGTCACTTGGGTGTGTACAATTATTTTGCAACAGGAATGAGGTCACAAAACAATTGCATTTTACTGCCTACTTCAAGTAGGTGGTAAGCCTCAGGGGACTCCTTCCCCTTTGTGACTTGCAGCAAAAATGTTTTTTAATAACAGGCAGTGGTTGTAGGGACCACTGCCTACTCTTAAAAAATGAAACTGAAACGTTTAATTTTTGTTTTTGAAATGCATCCCATTTTCCTTAAGGAAAACAGACTGCATTTAAAAAAACATATTGCTTAATTTAAAAAGCAAACACAGACGTTGGGGTCTGCTGTCCCCAGCAGGCCACTATCCCTGTGTTATTGTTCATTCCTAATCGGTCAAATTGCATTCTGCCTCAAGAATATTGATGAGGCAGGTCATTTGTGACCCCATTGGGAATCGCAAAATGTGTCTAAGACACCTAAGTACATTTGCTTTTGTGACTCGCAAAATGCGAGTCATTAAAAATCACAATTTGCGAGTCGCAAAAGGTAATGGTCGTACATGTGGCCCAAAGTCTCTAGTCTGTTTGTAAAGACCTGGACACCAATAGCATTGCTGCAGTAGTGAAATTGTAGCCACCACCCTGTAGCGTCCTGCTTCAAGTAATGACGCTACAAAGTAATTACTTTAGACGAGCTCTTTATTCACATCTAGTCACATCACCGTCCCTGCTCTAACTGCCTCTTCCTTGGTCGGCTCCTCCTCTTCCTCTCTCTCCCCCTAACTACACCCACCAATCAACTAGACTGCATACAACCTTACACACCCCAGCCTTTGTAGATGCTATTCCCTCATGTGCTGCTAGGATTAAAGCATTGTTTGTTTATTTCGGTCAGTTTAGTTCATAAAAAACACATAAAAACACATAAATGACGTTACTTAAAACTATACAGAGGAGATCAAAGAGCAATGTGCAAACATACAATACAGTACATGACAATCATGGGGAAACAAAATACAATTGCTATTAAGTGACCTTATACAGCAGCCACCTTGCTACACGCTAAAATGCAGTTATAATTCGAACAGTAGCATAAAAGGCAAGAGTAAAGACTAGTCCTAGTAAAAGTGTGGATTAAAATTTGGCCCAAACATAGGGGAAACATCAAAGCATAAAGTGTCAATTTAATGAATGCTAGTGATCATACCAAAATCTCTTTTTGATCTCTGAGGACCAAAGCATACTGCTAGAGAGCCTGATGCCAAGGTAGTCAAATTTGGTCGCTCTATCTAGGTCCTTCCCCTCAATCTTAACAGTCTCTAAAGTACTTATGCATATTTAGGACCATAAACTTCATTTTAGAATTATTTATTACCAAACTCCTTTCTGTGCACAAAGCCTCAAACGTATTAATCTGCACCTGAAATCCTATGGCAGTTTTAGACACCAACAGGTTGTCAGTAAATAGGCGGAACAGAAGTTTTTGCCCTGCGATTCTTGGATAATCACTACCTTTGTTCACCATGTAGGTCACCACATCATTCAGAAAGAGAGAAAACGAGGTGGGGGCAAGGACGCAGCCCTGCCGTACACCTTACAAAGTTGCTATGCATCTTGTTAATTCTCCTAGAGGACCCCAATATACCTGGGCATCAAAATGCCTCAGGTGCCTCATTATTTTTTAGCACTTCCCAAACTTTAAATTGCTGGACTAAATTAAACACAGACTTCAGCTCGACAAATACCAGATAAAGATAAGATTTTTGCAAGATTACAGTTTTCTAATAAATGGTCATGAATCTGAAGACCTGGTCAATAGTACTAATTTCTGATTGAAATCCCGCTTACAGACTAAATAAGGCTTCAGTCTCATCCATCCAGCCCTTGAGTTTATCCAGAATCTGCCTGTAAAGGACTTTCTGTAATATGTCAATCAGACTAATGGGTCTATGGTTAAAGGGGGTAGTCTGTCGACTCTTTCTGTGCACTGGGACTATTTCATCTGCCTTCCAGCTTGCCAGGATCTCAGCATCCTGTAGGATTGCATTAGACAGGATGTTAATATAAGTGGCTCATAACTTAGGGTCCTGATGAAAAAGATCACTACAGACTCCATCCGGCCTTGCTGCCCGGGACTAAACCTAACCTGCAATCTGAATTTGGTATTACTCTATCCCCCACTCCGGGAATACAAGCAAATATTATGTCATGCACACTTAACTTGTGAGTACGTTATTGGAAAGGCTTTCGTCAAATGGGTGCCTTCACTTGCAGTGTTGACAGGCATCATGTCTCTATCTATTCTTGTACTGAAATGAGTAATCAAAGTAACAGCAGAAGTTTTAACTCTTGCTTTTGTGGCTTCATCAGCCATGGAATTCCATGCAACATGAATTCCTACATGCTGATGACTCAAGGTGTGAATAACATGAGTCATTGGCAGGTATTCTTTCTGTTTAGCCACTTGTCCCCAAAGGGCTTTGTGCTTTATGGTGTACCCTTTGGAATCTCTGAATCCATTCTGACTTAAATAATGTAGATACTCATTATAAGACTGGACACAATAATACCAATGCACACTATGGGTGTGAGGAATTCAAGATCCTTATTCTCAAGTACCAGAATCAGAGCTCTGAGTTCTGGCTGTTGCACTGTGCAGCCACCAAGTAATTGTGTGTAGGTTTTCTCAGGGTATAATGTACCATCCTGCATTTGCCCCTTAATGGCAGTGCATGCCACCAAGTATTGGTGGTTTGTCCCTACCACAGGCTGTGCAGAATCATCAGTATAGATGATATAATCAAACTGATCAAGAGGAAGGACTTCATTAGGCAGAGGCTATTCATTTTCACATTGCAGGTATGCTTGTATTTTTAGTGTAAAGTCAGATTTGTAGTCTACATCTGTTATGGTGAGAGAGTTGGCCCACTGTGTCCATCTTGAATGTAAAGCCTTTGTTTGGGAATGCTGGTTTTTGTGACAGCCTATGAGTCTAGCACTAGAATCATGGCAATTATTAGCTTCCACTGAGCCAATGCTCTCTTTCGCACCATAGTAGTATGTACCATTGACAGAATGTTTTCTGTTGAGGCAAAATGGCATCTCGGCGTTGTGGTATAAATAAGATTCAAACGTGATGGTAAAGTGTCACCTTCATTGAATGTAACATAGGTGTACCCTGATGACCACACAATGATACGGATCACCAGGTTTATGGGGTTTACAGGTGTGTGAAAAGTTTGGCAGGTAGCATGTCAACTTGTACTGAATTAAAAATGTGCTTGTGTTCAGTTGTCCAATGTGTGCATGAAAAGTCTGGATGAATCAGGACTTAGAACGGTTTAACCTGTTCTGCGTAATCTTTAATGATGTTCTACCGAAATGTAGAAATCCCAATATGGACTATAGTTTCTTCAATGTGTCTGGCGGTTGTAATAGAGTTCGCTTCACTTTACAGCTTGTATCCCAGACACAGGACATTAAGGCGGGCAATTTTCATTTTTTTTAAAAATCAAATCTGTAGCCCATGTGAGCAAATCCTAGAACTATTCAACCTACTCTTGTCAAGTGTGTAGAAAGGCCATCATCTGTCAAATAAATGTCATTGACATAGGACAATTCTGATAGTTAAAATCTAGTATATGTTCTGTGACCCATGCTGAGAAGAGCCCGGGGTTATACTTATATCCCTGGGGCAATCAATAGCACTGTCCCTGAGAACCAAGCATTGAAAATGTGGTCAAATATATGCTTTCAGGTGCATTATTTTGGCAGATAAATCCATTCGAGATATCTAGTGTTATTTTGTACTTTTTACGCACTATATTGTTTATTAGTGCTGCACCATGCACTTTCTGTACTGCGAATGTACGGGTAGCAGTGTTTAGATATCTACAATTTAATAATAGACTAGACAATATGAACGGCCACGTTTCATAACTGGAAACAAGGGATTATTAAAAGGAGAGGTGCAACTTTCTATTACCGATTTTGGAAAAGGGGGTGGTGATGGACAGAGTTTCTGAATGATGCAGAATACTCTTACCAAGTCAAGAGATCATGGTTTTAATCCATCACCGTTTTTTAGCTCAATGCACCATCCCAGCTCAGAACCTGGCTATATGCAAATTAGTCTGTTCCTGTCCCAGTGCATGATGGGAACAGGGCAAACCAAACTACCAAGCCAATTCTTATACTGGGAAGGAAACAAGCTTCCGGGGACCGGTTTCTGGCATCACAGCCTTCTTCGGCCCGGCTTGCTTGAATCCTGATGGTGCAATGAGCAAGGGACTCACGTCTGAGCATACCCTCCCACACATAGGGGTCCATTAGGATGACGGGCGGACTTTGTCCGCCCGTCATCCTACCGGTGTATGGGACCACCCGCCATAAGGGCAGGGGTCCCGTCCTACCTATTATGATGCGCCCGCCACAGTGGCGGGCGCTTCCCGCATTTGTAGCATTGCAGCGGGCGGTGCTGAAAGCACCGCCCGACACAATGCAAAAAATGGACGTTGTGCATTTCAATGCACAACATGACAGGCACCGTGAGGTGCCTGTCATGTTGTGCATTGAAATGCAGGGGGGTACCGTAGGTACCTCCCATGTGCACCCCCCATGCCCATGGAGTCCCTGGGGGCCAGCAACGGGCCCCCGCAGGGGGACTCCGCATGCCTTTCCGTGGCGGCATTGCCGCCACGGAAAGGCATTCACAAATGCCTATCCTAATATGGCCGGCGGTGTCTAATAGACACCGCCACCATATAAACCCTTTTCCGCCCCGGCCGCAAGGCGACCGGGGCGGAAAAGCGGCGGACGGTCTTTCCGTCCGCCGCGGCCAAACATGCCATCCTTATATGGCGGGGGGTGTTTTGAGTCAGGATGGCAGGCGGATTGCCCCCGCCAGGCCGGCGGTGGCTACCGCCTGCCTGGCGGGGGCAATCCGCCCGCCATCCTAATGGACCTCATAGTGTGGATAAAACCGATTTTGGAAAAGGGGGGTGGTGATGGACAGAGTTTCTGAATGATGCAGAATACTCTTACCAAGTCAAGAGATCATGGTTTTAATCCATCACCGTTTTTTAGCTCAATGCACCATCCCAGCTCAGAACCTGGCTATATGCAAATTAGTCTGTTCCTGTCCCAGTGCATGATGGGAACAGGGCAAACCAAACTACCAAGCCAATTCTTATACTGGGAAGGAAACAAGCTTCCGGGGACCGGTTTCTGGCATCACAGCCTTCTTCGGCCCGGCTTGCTTGAATCCTGATGGTGCAATGAGCAAGGGACTCACGTCTGAGCATACCCTCCCACACATAGTGTGGATAAAACCGATTTTGGAAAAGGGGGGTGGTGATGGACAGAGTTTCTGAATGATGCAGAATACTCTTACCAAGTCAAGAGATCATGGTTTTCATCCATCACCGTTTTTTAGCTCAATGCACCATCCCAGCTCAGAACCTGGCTATATGCAAATTAGTCTGTTCCTGTCCCAGTGCATGATGGGAACAGGGCAAACCAAACTACCAAGCCAATTCTTATACTGGGAAGGAAACAAGCCTCCGGGGACCGGTTTCTGGCAGTATAAGAATTGGCTTGGTAGTTTGGTTTGCCCTGTTCCCAGCATGCTCTGGGACAGGAACAGACTAATTTGCATATAGCCAGGTTCTGAGCTGGGATGATGTATTGAGCTAAAAAATGGTGATGGATTAAAACCATGATCTCTTGACTTGGTAAGAGTATTCTGCATCATTCAGAACTTCTGTCCATCACCAGCCCCCTTTTCCAAAATCGGTTTTATCCACACTATGTGTGGGAGGGTATGCTCAGACGTGAGTCCCTTGCTCATTGCACCATCAGGATTCAAGCAAGCCGGGCCGAAGAAGGCTGTGATGCCAGAAACCGGTCCCCGGAAGCTTGTTTCCTTCCCAGTATAAGAATTGGCTTGGTAGTTTGGTTTGCCCTGTTCCCAGCATGTTCTGGGACAGGAACAGACTAATTTGCATATAGCCAGGTTTTGAGCTGGGATGGTGCATTGAGCTAAAAAACGGTGATGGATTAAAACCATGATCTCTTGACTTGGTAAGAGTATTCTGCATCATTCAGAAACTCTGTCCATCACCACCCCCCTTTTCCAAAATCGGTTTTATCCACACTATGTGTGGGAGGGTATGCTCAGACGTGAGTCCCTTGCTCATTGCACCATCAGGATTCAAGCAAGCCGGGCCGAAGAAGGCTGTGATGCCAGAAACCGGTCCCCGGAAGCTTGTTTCCTTCCCAGTATAAAAATTGGCTTGGTAGTTTGGTTTGCCCTGTTCCCAGCATGCTCTGGGACAGGAACAGACTAATTTGCATATAGCCAGGTTCCGAGCTGGGATGGTGCATTGAGCTAAAAAACGGTGATGGATTAAAACCATGATCTCCTGACTTGGTAAGAGTATTCTGCATCATTCAGAAACTCTGTCCATCACCATCCCCCTTTTCCAAAATCGGTTTTATCCACACTATGTGTGGGAGGGTATGCTCAGACGTGAGTCCCTTGCTCATTGCACCATCAGGATTCAAGCAAGCCGGGCCGAAGAAGGCTGTGATGCCAGAAACCAGTCCCCAGAAGCTTGTTTCCTTCCCAGTATAAGAATTGGCTTGGTAGTTTGGTTTGCCCTGTTCCCAGCATGCTCTGGGACAGGAACAGACTAATTTGCATATAGCCAGGTTCTGAGCTGGGATGGTGCATTGAGCTAAAAAACGGTGATGGATTAAAACCATGATCTCTTGACTTGGTAAGAGTATTCTGCATCATTCAGAAACTCAGTCCATCACCACCCCCCTTTTCCAAAATCGGTTTTATCCACACTATGTGTGGGAGGGTATGCTCAGACGTGAGTCCCTTGCTCATTGCACCATCAGGATTCAAGCAAGCCGGGCCGAAGAAGGCTGTGATGCCAGAAACCGGTCCCCGGAAGCTGTTTCCTTCCCAGTATAAGAATTGGCTGGTAGTTTGGTTTGCCCTGTTCCCAGCATGCTCTGGGACAGGAACAGACTAATTTGCATATAGCCAGGTTCTGAGCTGGGATGGTGCATTGAGCTAAAAAACGGTGATGGATTAAAACCATGATCTCTTGACTTGGTAAGAGTATTCTGCATCATTCAGAAACTCTGTCCATCACCACCCCCCTTTTCCAAAATCGGTTTTATCCACACTATGTGTGGGAGGGTATGCTCAGATGTGAGTCCCTTGCTCATTGCACCATCAGGATTCAAGCAAGCCGGGCCGAAGAAGGCTGTGATGCCAGAAACCGGTCCCCGGAAGCTTGTTTCCTTCCCAGTATAAGAATTGGCTTGGTAGTTTGGTTTGCCCTGTTCCCAGCATGCTCTGGGACAGGAACAGACTAATTTGCATATAGCCAGGTTCTGAACTGGGATGGTGCATTGAGCTGAAAAACGGTGATGGATTAAAACCATGATCTCTTGACTTGGTAAGAGTATTCTGCATCATTCAGAAACTCTGTCCATCACCACCCCCCTTTTCCAAAATCGGTTTTATCCACACTATGTGTGGGAGGGTATGCTCAGACGTGAGTCCCTTGCTCATTGCACCATCAGGATTCAAGCAAGCCGGGCCGAAGAAGGCTGTGATGCCAGAAACCGGTCCCCGGAAGCTTGTTTCCTTCCCAGTATAAGAATTGGCTTGGTAGTTTGGTTTACCCTGTTCCCGGCATGCTCTGGGACAGGAACAGACTAATTTGCATATAGCCAGGTTCTGAGCTGGGATGGTGCATTGAGCTAAAAAACGGTGATGGATTAAAACCATGATCTCTTGACTTGGTAAGAGTGTTCTGCATCATTCAGAAACTCTGTCCATCACCACCCCCCTTTTCCAAAATCAGTTTTATCCACACTATGTGTGGGAGGGTATGCTCAGACGTGAGTCCCTTACTCATTGCACCATCAGGATTCAAGCAAGCCGGGCCGAAGAAGGCTGTGATGCCAGAAACCTGTCCCCGGAAGCTTGTTTCCTTCCCAGTATAAGAATTGGCTTGGTAGTTTGGTTTGCCCTGTTCCCAGCATGCTCTGGGACAGGAACAGACTAATTTGCATATAGCCAGGTTCTGAGCTGGGATGGTGCATTGAGCTAGAAAACGGTGATGGATTAAATTCATGATCTCTTGACTTGGTAAGAGTATTCTGCATCATTCAGAAACTCTGTCCATCACCACCCCCCTTTTCCAAAATCGGTTTTATCCACACTATGTGTGGGAGGGTATGCTCAGACGTGAGTCCCTTGCTCATTGCACCATCAGGATTCAAGCAAGCCGGGCCGAAGAAGGCTGTGATGCCAGAAACCGGTCCCCGGAAGCTTGTTTCCTTCCCAGTAAAAGAATTGGCTTGGTAGTTTGGTTTGCCCTGTTCCCAGCATGCTCTGGGACAGGAACAGACTAATTTGCATATAGCCAGGTTCTGAGCTGGGATGGTGCATTGAGCTAAAAAACGGTGATGGATTAAAACCATGATCTCTTGACTTGGTAAGAGTATTCTGCATCATTCAGAAACTCTGTCCATCACCACCCCCCTTTTCCAAAATCGGTTTTATCCACACTATGTGTGGGAGGGTATGCTCAGACGTGAGTCCCTTGCTCATTGCACCATCAGGATTCAAGCAAGCCGGGCCGAAGAAGGCTGTGATGCCAGAAACCGGTCCCCGGAAGCTTGTTTCCTTCCCAGTATAAGAATTGGCTTGGTAGTTTGGTTTGCCCTGTTCCCAGCATGCTCTGGGACAGGAACAGACTAATTTACATATAGCCAGGTTCTGAGCTGGGATGGTGCATTGAGCTAAAAAACGGTGATGGATTAAAACCATGATCTCTTGACTTGGTAAGAGTATTCTGCATCATTCAGAAACTCTGACCATCACCACCCCCCTTTTCCAAAATCGGTTTTATCCACACTATGTGTGGGAGGGTATGCTCAGACGTGAGTCCCTTGCTCATTGCACCATCAGGATTCAAGCAAGCCGGGCCGAAGAAGGCTGTGATGCCAGAAACCGGTCCCCGGAAGCTTGTTTCCTTCCCAGTATAAGAATTGGCTTGGTAGTTTGGTTTGCCCTGTTTCCAGCATGCTCTGGGACACGAACCGACTAATTTGCATATAGCCAGGTTCTGAGCTGGGATGGTACATTGAGCTAAAAAAACGGTGATGGATTAAAACCATGATCTCTTGACTTGGTAAGAGTATTCTGCATCATTCAGAAACTCTGTCCATCACCACCCCCCTTTTCCAAAATCGGTTTTATCCACACTATGTGTGGGAGGGTATGCTCAGACGTGAGTCCCTTGCTCATTGCACCATCAGGATTCAAGCAAGCCGGGCCGAAGAAGGCTGTGATGCCAGAAACCGGTCCCCGGAAGCTTGTTTCCTTCCCAGTATAAGAATTGGCTTGGTAGTTTGGTTTGCCCTGTTCCCAGCATGCTCTGGGACCGGAACAGACTAATTTGCATATAGCCAGGTTCTGAGCTGGGATGGTGCATTGAGCTAAAAAACGGTGATGGATTAAAACCATGATCTCTTGACTTGGTAAGAGTATTCTGCATCATTCAGAAACTCTGTCCATCACCACCCCCCTTTTCCAAAATCGGTTTTATCCACACTATGTGTGGGAGGGTATGCTCAGACTTGAGTCCCTTGCTCATTGCACCATCAGGGTTCAAGCAAGCCGGGCCGAAGAAGGCTGTGATGCCAGAAACCGGTCCCCGGAAGCTTGTTTCCTTCCCAGTATAAGAATTGGCTTGGTAGTTTGGTTTGCCCTGTTCCCAGCATGCTCTGCGACAGGAACAGACTAATTTGCATATAGCCAGGTTCTGAGCTGGGATGGTGCATTGAGCTAAAAAACGGTGATGGATTAAAACCATGATCTCTTGACTTGGTAAGAGTATTCTGCATCATTCAGAAACTCTGTCCATCACCACCCCCCTTTTCCAAAATCGGCAACTTTCTATTACACCTTGGTACTCAAGTTATGTGATGATCTTTCTAACATGTTTTTTAGCCTCATTTAATGGGATAATGTCTTTGAGGGTGTGGGGTTGACCTCAATGGTATTGCATGGTATGGACGAAACATCATTCCACCTCACATGGTTGTGGTATAACACAGGAGCTACCGGTAATGTCCACTCTTTGGCATAAGAATGTTTAACTGATTCTGGAATGAGGTAGGAGAAGGCAGATAAAATTACCGTTTCTCCGTTTGGGCAATCAATCACAAATTCAGGTGGACAATCCTTTTCAGCAAGAAAATGTCATGGCCGAATGACAAACTCTCCTAAAAAGAAGATTAATCTATCTTGGTACGTCTACCTCCAATTGGAGTTGCATCTCATGTAAACAATGTGGGATGCTTACCCTAGTATCCGGGGCTTCCACCTGGATATCGTCACTCAAAGCTACTGCCACCAGACAATCCATCAGGTTATGATAAACTATTGTGGCTTCTGCTGTGTTATATATATATATTTTTTAAACATATTTTATTAGTTTTCTTAGCACAACAACATTCAACATAAAAGACAGTCATATGTATGGCACAATTGATACTTCGATATATGCTAGTGTCAGCATATTAAATACTCAGCGACAGTCATATGCGATTTATAGTACGTTAGCAACAATAGCAATTATTATGCCAGTCCTTACAACGTGATACAGTATGAGCCTATGAAAGATTACCCACCCACAACAATTAACATAACTATGTTGTCCCACCCCCTTCTCTCCCTCCCTCAGACTCATTTGATAATACACCTGGGTCTTTAGTCAGAAGTCCTATCCCATTTTTTCATCAGTTGTTTTGGAATATTCCTTGTTCCTGTACTGTCTGTCACTATTGAGCGTGCCCAGAGCTGTCCCATGCCTATTCGGTTAAGTGTGCCACTCAGTGTGATAAGTTATCCATTTACATGCACTGGCAGTTCCATGGCAATAAACCCCTCTAGCATTGCATTCCATTCCAGTGAGATAGGATTCTTTCTCAGTCCTCTATTTTCTTCTCTTTGTATTTCCATACTTTCAGCTCTGCCCCATCTAACGACCTCATCATACCAACCTAATATTGTTGGTGCCCTTGCAGCTTTCCATCTCATCGTGATTGAACGTTTGGCCAGAATCAATACCATATTGGCAAACCTAGGCTGTGGTCCCTTCTTCTTGTGAACAGGGCCTAGCCCTAATATGCAATATTCAAGCGTATCTCCTCATATTATTGGCGCTACTTCACTTAGTATTTTTTGCACTTCTGTCCCGAAGTGAATCAATCACGGACAGGTCCACAACATGTTCACCAGGCCCATGACATCTAGGACAAGTGTCTGCCGTATCTGGGAACATTCTATTCGCTTATAGCGAGTCAGGTAAGCTCTATGTACCACCATGTATTGTATAAGTTTAAACTTGGGGTTGCGGGATATCTTCAGTGGGTACTCTAGTATCACCCCCATTCTTTGTCCATTAGTTTACGGCTGAAGTCCCCATTCCTTTTATCTCTGAGCTCCTGTAATGAGGTTGCAGCATGATGTCATATACCCCATACAACCATTTGGCCAGGTGCCTCCCGTTCCCCATTAGCTATTGCATGTGCACTAGCTCATGCGTTGGGGGTTCCTTTCCGTCTAGGGCCCAAGTAATCTTAACGTACCTGCTAATGCTAGCGTGGAGAAAGTATAAGGTGCTGAGGACTCCTTGCTCCCTAACAAACGTATCGTGATTCATTAGCACATTATCAGAAAACAACATCCCAACCTTATTCACTTCCTCTTCTGACCACTTGGAGACACATTTCAAGGTGGTTATTCTAGTCAGTGTGGAGAGCACCAGTAGTGGAATGTTAGGGGAATATGGGAGTTTCTGCTGAGATATTTAGTATGGTCAGAGCCCATTCCCTACTCATAAGCAATGTCCTCAATATCCGTGGCATGTTTGATCTTAAGTCCTGCTACCTTCTTATTTTTTAATTGAGGCTTTGGCTATTTAGGTTTGTCTTCCCTTCTTAATATGTAGTCAGACGAGTGTTGTAAGTCATACTTCGGTTTTACGTACTCCTCTGTTCTGTGCTCTGACCGTCCACTTCTCTCTGATCTTTTCTCAAATGTCTCCTAAAAGGAACAAGATGAACGTGTATCAGTATCCTTATACATGTCAGACATTTTAATATTGTCACAGTTATGCTGAATATAGTTCTTTTAATTTGCCTTCTGCTGAGTAGTTCCATCTTACTCTTTTCTTTCGGTATCTTATTTTCCCACTTCTTATTAGAAGAGTCAGATGCTTGCTTAGAGTTATCCTTTTCAGAATTACTCTTAATTTGTGGTTTAGTAAGTCTGGCTCCCAACTTATCTCTGCCTAGGGATGCATAGGTCTCCTCAATCATTTTAGGTAAATCTCATGCCTGATCTCTCAGAGCCAAGTTATTGAGATGTTGGCATACCACCAATGCTGCTGCTTTCCCTTTAATGTTACTTGACATAACGGTGGGCACTGTGGCAAAATTGCCCATCAGTTTCATTCCCAAATCCACTGCTAGGACTCTGGCAAAACAGCTTATGAGGGTGTAAATACTGCAGCAAAGAATGTATCCCATGTGGTGTAGTCCTCCACTGGGGGAGCCATCACCATTGGCAAGAATATTGTAAGAATTCTGTTCTTTTCCTGGGGTCCCCGTATGGGCAAATACTGCTTCAAGCTGATTTATTTTTTATGCAATCCAGAATGGGACTTCCTCCTGCCTGACAGGTATCTTACCCATGACTGCATTTATTTTTCATGGGCTAATGACCAGCGTAGCCTACTGTGGATATGCTGCTTGAGCAGCTCTTGCAGGATTTATTGTCATTGCTCACATGACAAACTGTGTTAAACATGTATACATTTTAACCAACTGTGTGTACAATGTACTTAATTCTGGAGATCTCAGATTATCATTATCTGGATATGGTGTGTAACAGGCTAAGACTGGCCATGTTGCTCCCTCATTACTAAGGGGACCTAGTCTAACATTGCTTTACGTATGTGGTAGGGCGCCTTCAAACCATTGTTGATTTTCTTGGTAAATTAATGGTACTTCTAAAGCTTCATAAGTTGTGTAGTCGTTACGTACTCTATCTGCAGTATGTGTGAAACAGTCATGTAGTTATACTAACTGCTGGGAATGTAAGCCATGAATGGAATACCTCTGTCCCAAATGCTTCCACCATGAAGGTAATGTCTCCATCCATTTGGGGCCGACCACATTACAACAACATGTGTGTAACTGCATGTCTACAGTTACCTGATATGTTAATTAGTGTGTCATAGGTTTCAGACATTTGGATTTGTAGAATCAGATAGGGTACCCCTATGGGAAGATCCTTTGGACAGTTCAAGCTTGAGCAACCCACAGCAAATACATAGGGTTAACCTAATCAGCTGAAGAGGATTTTGTTCCCTAACACCAAAGACGTCTTCTGTTAATAGGTGAGTAGGGTCTTTGGGCGCACAATAGAAAACTACTCAGGCAGTCCATTAAATAAGAACCCAAGCTAAAATGTTGGTGGCGCCATGTCATACTGCCTGTGTCCCCTTCAGTAAAACTGTGCATTTGTTGGACAACATAAAAGTCAGGATTGGGCCAGACTGATTCTGTGCGCACCCTCAGGATATGTTGACCTATAGTCATGCTAGCCCAAAGTGGGCTTTTGAAAGAATAGTTGATAAAAGCTTCGATGACTTACTTAAACATTCAAATTGGATAAGCCACAACTTAGACAAGGATGAAGTACTGGCCCTCAGAACACTGGAAGATAATGGAGAATTAACAATAAAACCTGCCGATAAGGGAGGTAGCATAGTTGTAATGGATACTGAGGACTATAATAATAGGATGTATTCACTACTAGGTAATGAAGAACATTATACACAGTCAAATAGGAACGAGTGGGTACAATTAATAGACAGCATTAGAAGACTTCTTAGACAAGCAAAAGATGATGAAATTATTTGTAACAATGAATATAGATTCCTGTACAATGATAATCCAACTGTCCCGGCACTATATGGGCTGCCGAAGGTACATAAGGACATTAACAATCCCCCAATGAGACCCATTGTGTCCAGTATCGGATCCTTAACGGAACCATTGAGTAAATATGCAGACGCGTTTCTGCAACCATAAGTCGTCAAACAAAAAGCCTACATAAAAGACACCACTGCCATCATTAAGAAAATTGAGCACCTCAAATTTAACCCAGATTGTCAATTCTTAGTGACTCTAGACATAGAGGCACTCTATACTAACATTCCTCAAAATGACACCATTGAGATGATTGAATCTCTTTTCAGTCGAAACGGTTTGGATTTGGATGCTCATCAGACATTCATTGTGGACTGTGTCACCATAGTCCTCAAGAACAACCTCTTCCTCTTCAATAAAGATTTCATTAAGCAGGTCAAGGGGACCAGTATGGGAGCCACATGTGCTCCCGGTCTGGCCTGCCTTTACGTGGCCCAATTTGGGGAGAAGCATGTCTTCAATAACATGGCTCCCTTTTACGATAACATCACAGAGTGGTCAAGATATATTGACGACGTGTTTTTCTTATGGACCAGAGATGCTCACAGAATTCATTGAGTGGCTAAATTTGGGAGATATTAACCTAAAATTTACATCCCACAGAGACAATGAGAAATGTGAATTCTTAGATATAGTCATCAAACATACAGGGGGCGCTTTGAATGTGGAGTTATATACTAAACCCACTGACAGGAATACGATGCTCCATTACAGGAGCAATCACCTTCCATGCCAAAAGGATAATATTCCTTTTGGCCATTTTCTTAGACTGAAACGCAATTGCACCACTATCCAAGAATACGACAAACATGCGAATACTCTGAAAAAGAAATTCCTAGAGAGAGGATACCCGAAACGCATGATTCGTAATGCTTACAAAAGAGCAAAGTATTTTAATAGCAAAAACCTCTTTGAGAATAAAGAGAGGGAATCCAACCAACAACTCCCGATTATATTTGTGACCAACTATAACACCATCAGTAACAAAATCAAAACATAATTCAAAGAAACTGGCATTTAGTTACGAATAACAAACAAGAGAAATTGCCTAAACCGATGTTCTCCTTCAGGAGGAATCGGACAATTCGCAATAGTCTGGTTCACACATATAGGGAGGTGAAGATAAACCCTCAACCTAGGATTGACCACGCACCCCTACCGACAGGCACATTTCCGTGCAAAGGTTGCACAAATTGTGATAGCATCCTAAGAGGGGAGTGTATCACATATAATAAAGTGTCCATCAAGATAAAGAGTTTCATAAACTGTCGGACAAAGAATGTGATCTACCTAATCAGATGACCCTGTGAGTTAGCCTATGTTGGCGAGACCTCTAGAGAAGTTCGCGTTAGAATGAATGAACATAGGTCAGCCATAAGGAATAGGAAAAAGGGTGCTCCGCTGATAGAGCACTGGCAGGAAGCCGGCCACACTATTGATGATTTTAGATGGTGTGGATTAGAAACGGTTGTAATGAATATGAGAGGTGGCGATATAGATACCAAACGGAAAAAACGGGAGCAATGTTATATGTCTCGACTTAACAGTGTCCGATGCGGAATGAATACCAAGGAGGACTGGGAACGCATCTTTTGACAGCCCCGGATAGGCAGAAATGATACCCGTTCCATTGTCTATCTGTACTTACCAATAAGCACCTTTGTCTAATGATCATGACCATTGGTCAAACTATAGCCTAAATAGAGACAACAAACAGGTATGAATAAAGGCAAACATATCCCCTACATTGGCATTATCTGTTGACCTCCATCATAAAACTAGGGGCCTCATTTATGAGCAATGACGCATCGCTGCGTGAAAGCAGCGATGCGTCACTTCTCAGTGCGCACTCCTTGCGACATTCCTGATACGTCATATTTAATGTATGACGCATCATGTCGCAAGGAGTTACAGATAAGTCAGTATTTCTGACGTATCTGTAAGCGCAAAAGTGACGCATGCTGGAGTGTGTCACAAAAGTGACGCAACTCCAGCAATGCGCTCTTTCACATGGGGCAAGCCCCATGTGAAAGGGCCTGCGTCAGACTTATGCCAGCTGTGAGGCAGGCGCAAGATTTTGACGCATCGGCGTCCTAAAAGTGACGCAGTGAAATGTCATAGATTTCACTGCATCACTTCTACGACCCTTCCTTGCGTCAATACGCCCCCCTTGCATACATTATACCTGGCGCAGGTATAATGTGGTGCAGGGGTTTACAAAGTGACGCATCTACCTAGATGCGCCACTTTGTAAATATGGCGCAACAAGGTGCATTTTTTTTACGTCACTGGTGCGTCACAAAAAGTGACGCACCGGCGGCGTAAAAGTGACGCACAGCCTCATAAATGAGGCCCTAGGTTTTCATAGGTTGACTATCAATCCCACAAAAATGGATATGTATCCTTCCCTGATACTAATAAATAACTGGCATGTAGCAAGGACAGGTGTAGTTTTCATGCCAAACCTGCAGGATCTATGGCATTGCACATAAAAAGACGTGACTAAGTCGAGAACGATAGAATTATTGATTTTAGGAAGTATTTTTCATCTTTCCTTTTATGAGGAACTTTGATCATATCTAAACAATTGTTGGATATGTTCGCAACTAGGTTCCCCTCATTAATATGGGATAATGTGATAGTTGTAGGAGCCTGGTATTACGAATTGTGTATAAATATGAAACCCACGTTCCCATAAGTGTATTATCAAAACGGGCACTCGGGTGCTCAAAGGTTTGGTAGCCTTTATATCTTAGCATGTAAAGAACAATAAAGTTTTGGAGCTAAGAACATAACCTTTAGTTAAAAAAAATCCGACTCACGGATGACTCACACAACGTGCGTCACGGGTTAGTAACGAAGGAACCAATAGAAAACCCGCTCCAATGTAGAACCAATAGGAAAGCAGGTAGTTTTTAAGGTGCCGCCTTTGCCGGGTCTCCCGTTTCTCTACTCTAACCGTGAATGATGAGTGCGGTGACGATCCAGGAGGAGCAGGGAGGCCAAAGTTTTTAAGTAAGGTAAGCGGAGCATGCCGGTTGTCAACATGAGACATGCTCGATGCTAGAGACAATCCTGTAGAAGTATTTAATAGTAGAGAGATGTGAGAGATAGCGATAATATTTACATACCGGAGCTAAACTTGGGTAATGCTGGTTAAGCTTGGTATTGAAGACAGAGAGGAGGGTAATGCAATAAACTCCATGTTTGGCACTCACAGAAACATCGTTATGTGTGGTCCATCAAATTTATTAGTAATTCAATATATCAGCTAGTAGCCGCACCGACACGAGTGCTATGAAGCAATGCGTTTGTGCAAGTAAAAATAATGGCGGCAAGTCTATGCACTATTTCGGCCATATAAACATGTCGACATGAAATGTGCTCTATGCCAGATACAACTCTGTAGTGATATTTAGCAGGAGAGATATGTGAGAGATAACATTTAGAGGTTGTCAGTCAACTCTAGGAAACGCATTTTAAAATCGGTATTCAAAGAGACAGAGGAGGGTAATCAGATAAACTCCCTGTCGGGAATCATAGAAATATCTAGGTGCGAGTTCTATTCAATACATCAACAAGTAGTTAAATTGAAAATGAGTGCTATGGAGTATTGCATTTGTGTGAGTAAAATTAATGACTGCCAAATCTATGCACTTTTTTGGCTTAATAATTTGCCTTCTCCTTTGGCAGACTGTATGTTTTCGTAGACAAGAAAAGAAGACTGCAGTAATCACTAATCATAGATGGAAAAGACAAATGCTATGCATTAGATATTAAAAAGCCAAGTGTAAACCACATAGGTTTTAGGCAGCGACAGAGTATAGGTATTCTATACAAAATCATTTTTTCTGTATTGCAGATTGTGTTGTCATTTTCATCAACACGTAAGGGATGACACCCCCCTTTTAATCCAATGCCGCTAAGATAAGCAGGATTCGAGTCGTGGCCATTAATTGGCCCTGCCCTCGGTAAGTTTCGCTGGAGGCTTTTGGGTATTAACATCAAAGCATAATGTTATACGAGACAAGTAACACCATCATGTGTAAAAAAAAAAAATCTCTAGTATATATCTGGATGATCAAGGTATCCTATTGGTGGCTCCCCTGGACACCCTTTATCTTCACTCTATAAAGAGAGGTATACTGTTAATAACGATGGCAAGATACTGAGACCGTTTAGATGATAGTAGACTTATCTAATATATCTACCTCCCATCAGGAAATTTGTGAACCTAGTGAGGATAAGAATCCCATTATCCCCATTTGGGTCCTGTCACACTAAAGAAAGTATCAGGAGCTAATGAAGTGATTACCATGATCGAAAAGATTTAAGTTGAGGTACGTTCAATAAATACTAACATGGGGACGGTACACCTGGGGTTTGAACGTGTTGGTTATAACAGGTTTCTGTAGAACCCAGACTGATCATGGATTTAGGGACTGAAATGTTGAGAAGAATTCTCTATGCATGTATTTTTGTGTAGTAAATTAATTAGACCACTTGGGAAAATCATGAAACTCTGACTGTGAAAGAAAATAATGAGATGTAAAATTGTTAAAAGATTGCCACTTTTTTGTCACAACATATATTTTGTACCATTGTGAATGTTTTTTAATTGTAAATATCTTTATTAATTTAGAACTGTCCTGAAGAAGGTGTTTTAATCTCAGAAAACCAAAACGCTGCATCGACAACCATCTCTATTTTTCCTCCAATTGCATTGGATATGTGAATGTATAATGTGATTTTTATGCTTTTAATATTTGGAGTTAATCCAAATGTGTATTATTTTATTTTTTTAATTAGTGTTAAAAATGTAATAAAAATGTATTATGCATTGTAAAATTCCAAATATTTAGTTTTAATAATGTAGAATAAAAGTTATTTTAAAATATATATATAAAATGTTTATAAAAATTATTAATAATACAAATAATATCTAAATTTAAACAATTTTAATAATACTAATTAAAAATATTTTACAAATATTTTAAAATAAAAGATGATTAATTGAATATATTAAAAATATTTTAGAAAGAATAGTTTTGTTTAACAATTATTTATTACATATTCTATGTTTTTTCACAAGCTTTACCATTGAATTCAATGAAAATAAATGTCCTTTATTTATTTTCATAGCCAGCTGTATGCTTGCCGCGGAACTCATTTTCATGATCAATTGAAGATAGATGCGGGACAGATCAGAAGCAAACGGAACAAGTATAGAGGTATGTACATTATTATAATAATATCAAAAACATTACATTAATTTTAGAAGTTGTATAAACATATATTAATAATAACTACGTAATGCACGTTTGTTTATATTGTTTTTTATTTAGAAAATTCATTAAACATTTTTTTTATTAATTGCATTTTTTAAATATTTGTAAAAAAATAACATATGTATATAATACATTTAAAAAAATGATTTTAATGACTTTAATGTATAACATATAGAAATTGTCCTTTTTTCTCTTTTTTGCTCTGGATGACGTAGATGTACTTGATCGTGGCCATTTTGAGGAGCGTCGATGGACAATGCAGCAGCAAGCAGATCTGCGCTAAGGTAGGAAACATTTTCAACGTACTTTTTAAACAGTTTGCTGTGTTAAAGTATATATATTGTAAGGAGAGAATAGGGAGGTATAGTATTAGTTTTTAAGTAATTGTCACTCTTTTAGCATGTCGCCGATCGTGAAGATAGAGTATGCCGTTGTCGGTTTACCTGTTATTAGTTATAAATTTGAAAAAGTTATTGTTTATTGTAATTTATGATCATTGAACAGTAATAAAATGTTTATCAAAAGTTTTTATGAACTTATAAAATGTGTTTGAAAAACCGGATCAAGAAGAAGATCGAAAACGATGTTATGGATTAAATTAGGAGTTTTAAAAAAAAAAAATAGATTTTTTAAGGGGATCTTTTGTGTAGTGGATTTAAAAGAAGATTTTTTGGATTGTGTTTTTTTTCAAAATGTGAATCGTAAAAGAAGTAAAAAGATGGATCGATTTTTCCTTTGATGGTGGATTTCGAAAACAGATGGAATTTTCAAATGCAAAGTTTGGGATTTCTTTAGGAGTATATTTTTTTTTACGTTTTTTTTTAGATCTTTTGAGTCGTGGATTTCGAAGAGGATTCATTGGAATAAAAAAAAAATAGAATCGATACAGATCAAAGAAGATGGATCAATTTTGGTTTTGGAGAAGGATTTTGGAAACAGAAGGAATTATTGGATTTGGTTATGGATATCGTTCGTAAAATTGTGATTCGATCTTTTTTTGTACAGTTTTTACACATTTTGAGTGGATTACTGTCTTTGGACATTTTGGGAAATGAATATTTAAAAAGAAGAAAAAAATAGATTTCCTTTTACTTGCACTGGAGTGGATATGTTGATGGATTACCACAAAAAAATTGATTTGTTTGGGATTTACAAAGAAAAAAAGAAGAAGAAAGAAGACATCTAAGGTAAGGTGACCCGACTTTTTATTTTTGAAAAATTTTTTGTAAAAAATGCCAATTGAATTGAAATGTTTTATGAATTTAGGGCAGAACAGGAAAGTAATGTTAATAATAAAGTTAATAATGTAGTATGTGAGCAACATTATCCAGGTAGTCTAAAGCCACACACAACGAAAATTGTTGTAAGCTACCCAATAGTCTTTCAGACATTTCTTTTGATTTTTTAGAGATGCGTGGATTTAGACTGCCAGTTAATGCTTGTGTGATTCTCATTTCTTGGAAACTTTGTTCCTTCCTTAAAGTTTCCCAAAAATGATAAAAGTTAGGGTGAGGTTTACCAATTGTATGATTGAAGGAGTTATGCCATCCCTCTATGGCATTGTTTGTCTTTGCTTCTCCTTCTAAGTGGCTCGTGTAGCAGTTCCACCACTCCACATGGAAACGTGGTTTCCTCCTGTGACCCGACCTGCTTAGATGCCCAATCCATGTATCTTCAAAATAATTTAGTAAGGGTGCAAGGGTGCCAATTTTTCCTCATTTTCTGTATAAAATTCAGATTCTGTAATTGCAGTGTAGTATTCGTCTACACTTTCTGGAGGAACAAAGCAAAGAGCTGTTAGTTTTTTTAATTCAAATTGCAGTTTGCTATCAGAAGAATAATCCACAACTAGGGATGTGTTTTGTAATTTACGCCAAAATGCCTGGGAAAAATTGAAAAAACATCCCTGAATTTGGGTATCCGTGTATGCTTTGGTAATAACATTTATCATTGCAAATTCAAAATCAATAATTATTTTCCTACGACTTTTGTTTGATGTTTTGTTTTTAATCACTGTCAAAAGTTCAGTGTAGGTTGTGGATTTTTTGTCAGGTAGCAAACTATACTAAGGGGACTACATTGTTGTTAATTTTTGCATGAATAGTGTAAATTTGAATGAATGGATGGGGCGTGCTATTAAATGTCCCATCCATCATCCATATTTCCTTATTCTCTAATTTGACAAGGTTGCGGGGTGTACTGAAGATAAGTATACGTTTAAGAGGGTTTTGGTTATCATGCAGGAGGAAAGGTTCATTAGAAAAAGATACAGAGAGTACAGGAGGAATGTGAATATCAGAATAGGTTTGTGGAGTAGTTGTCTGTGGGTTACTTGCCTGTTTTTTTCTTTGAATTCGTCTTCTCAGATTAGATATTATTGGCATACTGCTAGCTACATGACTAGGGACATGCTGAGCATTCTCCCTTAAAGTTGAACCAGAAGTGTCATTGGAGGTGTTTGCAATATCCTTCATTTTGTTTATTGTTTCTCTAACGTCATTGTCCATTGCAGAAGCAGAGTGGTTATCGTCTGATGTTTTAATAGCTCTATCACCTAAAGTAACCGCTCTGCCTTTGCAATGGCTTGAGTAATATTGCACGCACCTCCAATGTCTTCTTGGTTCAGTTATTCTCTCCTTACAATATATATATCCAGCATGTTTTAACAGTCTGTTTCCTTTGTTTGACTTGATGTATCTGGCAGTATTATCTGCTGACATTATCTGAAATGAAAAAAAAAACTTTGTAAAAATATGTTTTTGCTTACATAGTAATTTTTATCCCTACACTATCCAACACTTACTCTACTGCTACACCTCCCTGGAGTTAGAATCGTAATTTTAACCCCTACACTATCCAAAACTTTACCTACTGCTACATCTCCCTGGAGTTAGAATGGTAATTTTAACCCCTACACTATCCAACACTTACCCTACTTCAACACCTCCCTGGAGTTAGAATAGTATTTTTAACCCCTACACTATCCAACACTTTCCCTACTTCAACACCTCCCTGGAGTTAGAATAGTATTTTCTCCCCTACACTATCCAACATTTACCCTACTGCTTCACCTCCCTGGAGTTAGAATAGTAATTTTAACCCCTACACTATCCAACACTTTCCCTACTGCTACACCCCCCTGGAGTTAGAATAGTATTTTTAACCCCTACACTATCCAACACTTACCCTACTTCAACACCTCCCTGGAGTTAGAATAGTAATTTTCCCCTACACTATCCAACACTTACCCTACTGCTACACCTCCCTGTAGTTAGAATAGCAATTTTAACCCCTACACTATCAAACACTTATCCTACAGATACATCGCCCTGGAGTTAGAATAGTAATTTTAACCGCTACACTATCCAACACTTACCCTACTTCAACACCTCCCTGGAGTCAGATTAGTAATTTGTCCCCTACACTATCCAACACTTACCCTACTGCTATACCTCCCTGGAGTTAGAATAGTATTTTTAACCCCTACACTATCCAACAGTTACCCTACTGCTACACCTCCCTGGAGTAAGAATAGTAATTTTAACCCCTACACTATCCAACACTAACCCTACTGCTACACCTCCCTGGAGTAAGAATAGTAATTTTAACCCCTAATTTATCCAACACTAACCCTACTTCAACCCCTCCCTAGAGTTAGAATAGTAATTGTTATCCCTACACTATCCAACACTTACCCTACTGCTACACCTCCCTGGAGTTAGAATAGTAATTTTAACCCCTACACAATCCAACACTTACCCTACTTCAACATAGTAATTTTACCCCTACACTACCCAACACTTACCCTACTGTTACACCTTCCTGGAGTTAGAATAGTAATTTTAACCCCTACACTATCCAACACTAATCCTACTGCTACACCTCCCTGGAATAAGAATAGTAATTTTAACCACTACACTATCCAACACTTACCCTGCTTCAACACCTCCCTGGAGTTAAATTAGTAATTTTAACCCCTACACTATCCAAAACTTTACCTACTGCTACATCTCCCTGGAGTTAGAATGGTAATTTTAATCCCTACACTATCCAACACTTACCCTACTTCAACACCTCCCTGGAGTTAGAATAGTATTTTTAACCCCTACACTATCCAACACTTTCCCTACTTCAACACCTCCCTGGAGTTAGAATAGTATTTTCTCCCCTACACTATCCAACATTTACCCTACTGCTTCACCTCCCTGGAGTTAGAATAGTAATTTTAACCCCTACACTATCCAACACTTTCCCTACTGCTACACCCCCCTGGAGTTAGAATAGTATTTTTAACCCCTACACTATCCAACACTTACCCTACTTCAACACCTCCCTGGAGTTACAATAGTAATTTTCCTCTACACTATCCAACACTTACCCTACTGCTACACCTCCCTGTAGTTAGAATAGCAATTTTAACCCCTACACTATCAAACACTTATCCTACAGATACATCGCCCTGGAGTTAGAATAGTAATTTTAACCGCTACACTATCCAACACTTACCCTACTTCAACACCTCCCTGGAGTCAGATTAGTAATTTGTCCCCTACACTATCCAACACTTACCCTACTGCTATACCTCCCTGGAGTTAGAATAGTATTTTTAACCCCTACACTATCCAACAGTTACCCTACTGCTACACCTCCCTGGAGTAAGAATAGTAATTTTAACCCCTACACTATCCAACACTAACCCTACTGCTACACCTCCCTGGAGTAAGAATAGTAATTTTAACCCCTAATTTATCCAACACTAACCCTACTTCAACCCCTCCCTAGAGTTAGAATAGTAATTGTTATCCCTACACTATCCAACACTTACCCTACTGCTACACCTCCCTGGAGTTAGAATAGTAATTTTAACCCCTACACAATCCAACACTTACCCTACTTCAACATAGTAATTTTACTCCTACACTACCCAACACTTACCCTACTGTTACACCTTCCTGGAGTTAGAATAGTAATTTTAACCCCTACACTATCCAACACTAATCCTACTGCTACACCTCCCTGGAATAAGAATAGTAATTTTAACCACTACACTATCCAACACTTACCCTGCTTCAACACCTCCCTGGAGTTAAATTAGTAATTGTAACCCCTACACTATCCAACACTTACCCTACTGATACACCTCCCTGGAGTTAGAATAGTAATTGTAACCCCTACACTATCCAACGCTTACCCTACTGCTACACCTTCCTGGAGTTAGAATAGTAATTTGAACCCCTACACTATCCAACACTAACCCTACTGCTACACCTCCCTGGTGTTAGAATAGTAATTTTAACCCCTACTTTATCCAACACTTACCGTACTTCAACACCTCCCTGGAGTTGGAATAGTAATTTTTACCTCTACACTATCCAACACTTACCTTACTTCTACACCTTCCTCGAGTTAGAATAGTAATTTTAATCTCTATACTATCCAACACTTACCCTACTTCTACACCTCCCTGGAGTTTGAATAGTAATTTTATTACTAATAGTATTTAATAGTATTAAAAAGTGTTTCTTTTGTTTACCTTTATATTTGTTTGGTTGGCTCTTTCAGAATGCGTTGTTTCTTGGTCTTCTTTTTTGCAATGTTGATTCTTTAATATATTGCCCTGTTTACAATTTAAAATAGAAAATATTAGTTTTGTGTCCTTTACTTTTTCGAGTGCTATGTCTAAGAGGATTTAATAGTGGTTAGTTGATTTCGTTGTTCACTTTTCATTAGTTTTTACCTTGTTTGGAAATAGGAGTTAAAGTCATATTTATTTCTTTGTTAATTTATTTGTTTGTCAAGTTTTTAAAAAAAGAATTGTAACTGTAAGGTTTTTATGATTTTTGACACTCAAATGCACATTTCACCAGTTTTTCTCAACAGAACCACTTTAGAGTTAGAATAGTTTTCATTATATCTAAACTTATTGATCAGTAACACTCTATTGAAGTTAGAATAATACGTTTTTCTGCTGCATTATTTTGTATTTTTCTTAATGCTTCATTCCTGTTGATTTGTATTTCAAGCTTTTACTGCTGCATTATCCACTTATTTTCTTATTTTTCGCCACACTGGACTTGTCAAAATATTTAATGCACTTGCTCTTCTCTGACTTTATTTTAATATGTCTTGGTACTTAGATGAATTTTCTTGTTTTTCTTTGCGCTTTGATGTTCTTTGAGAAAAGGTTAGTTTTGTGTGCCTTTTTTTGAACTGGTCACTGTTTGAGGATTTAAAATAGGTTAATTAATGACTGTATACATTTTGCCTTTTAATTTACCCTTAGTTTTATTTTGTTGTTTGGTGGATGGTTTCGCTTTTTAAAAGAGTATGGTTTTCAGATGGTGATTCAATTCTGTTTTCCAAGTTTCTTTTTCTTTCTATTTATCTGTTGTGGGATGTAGGAGTAAAACAAATGTTTAATTTCTATTTTTTAAAACCCTTTAAATATGGAAAATAAAATTATCGTTAGAACTTGCATATGCTGAGGTTTTAAAATGTCATTTAAAAATGAATTAAAATTTTTAATCTTCATCTTTTTTGATTCTATCATTTTTATGCTGTCTAAAAATCAGTTTATTAAATATTTATATTGGTTTTTTGAAAACATTTATTTTTTATGGTTTAACTGTTTTTATTGATTTTAGCACAGAAAAACAAGAAGGTCATACCGTGGACATAAATGATTTACTGCTTCACAGTTTAATTAGTTTACTTTTGAAAAAGAAGTTGGTATAAGTTGTTTGGGTTCAGTCTTCAATCTTTTAAAGATCAAATGATTTCTTCACTAAAAATGATATAGTAAGCTGGAAAATTTAAAATATTATACTGTTTAGCTTACTAAATAATTTTAAGTGTTTTAGACATTAAATCATTTTTTAGTAAAATATAAACGTGTAACATTTCATCGATTCAAAAGATGTTTTTTAAGCATTGTTGCATGTTAAAGTTAAAAAAAATGTTTACATTACATTTTATTTTAATAAATGTACTTGCTACTATTTTCGTAATATAATTATCTGTGTTTTCAAATATCTCGAATCGATTTTCAAGTATGTTGAAATCTGAAATATGTAATAACTTTTATTTTTTTTTTAAATTAAAAATTATTCACAAATATGCTAATTATTTATTTGCTATAACTTATACTTACTTGATTTTATCAGAGTTGATGTATTGTTTTTGTCGAGTTGTTGCTGCTTGAAAAACGTAGGAGTGTCAGGAAAATCCGTCTGCTCGCTCTGGTAGTCAATTAACTACTGGTTTCAAAATGGTGTCATAGTAGAAGTCATACGTTTTTGTGGGTGTCGACATACATTTTGAGAAAAGTACAGTTTTAATATGTGTTTTTTTCTGATTCGTTTTACGTGTGAACCTATATTTTAAAGTTTATGTTTAAAGGTGAGTGTTTTAGCGTTCGAATTGCGTTTACTCCTCCATTTTGTTTTCAGTGGCTTGGTGTTCGGGTCATGAAAAGTGTTGTAGGACTTGATTTTATCTTCGTTTTTAAAATGGTGGCTATGTTTATGTCTTTGTTATTGTTTTTCGGATTAGTTCCCTGAATGTGATTTATTTATGTTGCTTAATAATTAATACATATTGAAAAATGTTTTTTTTAAGTTGTAATACTGTTTGATACAATTATAATACTCGAGTATTTATTTCAATACTCTGGTATTAATTTTGCTCACATGCTCGTTTTTGTAAAAATATGTGTTTAGTTTCTTTCCGCATTTTAATACACTTCCCCACCCAAAACCCCTATTTCCTCTGCATCCCGTCCCAGGAGCTATTTTTCAATATTATTTTATTATTAATACTGTTTTTTACTTGTGTAATATTCGAGTATTTAATGTAATACCAGTATTAATTTTGTTAAGATGCAATTTTTTTTTAATACATCTGTTCAGTTTCTTACCACATTTTAATACACTTCTCCATCCAAAACCCCTATTTTCCCTGCATCCCGTCCCAGGAGGTATTTCACAAAATTATTTTTATTAAAAAATAAAACCAAATTGTGTTGTAATGGTATGCGCTATATTGTTTTTCGTTGTAATGGTACTTTTCTATAATTTAAATTACTTTGCGTTGTAATGGTATGCGTTGTTTTAACTTTCGTTGTAATGGTACTTGCATTGTAAAAAATGCGTTGTAATGTCATGCGTTGTAAAAGTTTGCGTTGTAGTGTCATACATTCCTCATATTCCTGGTGAGAATTGATTCCAGAAGCTGTCTGTAGTGCATTATACATTTACATCCGGGCTTCGTTAGGGAAACTTCTCTCCATTTGCCAGTTAGGTAGATCCTCTTGTTAGTGCATTTTACAATTCACAGACGAGTAATCTTTGCAATAAACTCGTGAGATGCATATTTCTTCAACAAATCATTGAAAGATATATTTTGAAGGCTACTCACTGCTCTCCACATTTAATTACAGTTAACAGTGTGCTATCAACTATGAAAGAGGTTCTCATTTTTGACAATAAGATTTTTAATACCTGCAAATGCAAAGTTGGTTCCAAGACCCAGGTACGATAATAGGAGAATCAAACGAACTTGAAGATAGACTAGTGCAAAAGGCAGTACTCAAGAAGGAGTTTGCAAAAATCTATTGGTTGATGGTGGAATTGGAAGATGAGGCCTTCACATTGCCAACGGAATTGTGGGGAAGATGCTTGCTGGAGACATCACTGGAACATCAATGGCAAGTATCTATGTCCATGTTGTTTAAAATAGTTAAACCTGCATACCTGAGAAGAAATCATCTTTTCTCCATCCACAGAGTGTATTGGACTCCTCAGAGGTTGTCAAAGTTTGGGAGAGGAGGTGATGTAGCTTGCCCTAAGTATGGCAGTATGAGAGAGGACGATATACACATGTTTGTGGACTGCCCAGAGATCCAGCCATTTTGGAAATACGTGAGTAGGGCCTTGTCTAGTATACTGAAGATCGATATTAAGGTAAGCATCTTGCTTGTTATCTTTGGATGTGTGGTTTTTCTGGAAAAAACTAAAATAAATCAGGCAAGGTTGATTTTTTTACTCTATATGGTTGACACATAGGGAAATATGTAAACAGTGGGTAGCCGTGGCCCCTCCCAGGTTCAATGATTGGGTACGCTCCGTTAAATACATTGCCAGATTGGATATGATGGGGTTTAGAAAGCATGATTTCTGGTTTACTATACTGAATTGGTGTGAACTACAGGCTAATGAAGTCCAATGATTACGCCTTTTCTGCCTCGTCTGGCTATCTGTCCTCCTTTTTCCCCTTTTTTCTTCTTAATATGGTGGGAGTTTCAAACAAATGAGGGCGGTAAAGGGTGAAACTCCCCATTCTCTTCTCTTCCCTGCTTCCAGCACATAAGGGCATGGTACTCCATTCAAAGGTGCAAGTGGAATGGTGTTTTTTAAGGGGCAAATGAGGTCAAAAAAATATCATAATAAGATTTTTAAGTTTCTTTTTTGGAGGTTTGAGCTGATGTGCCAAGAAACATTTTGTAAGTACTCTAATGTTACACAAAAGTATTTTGACACTGAAGTAAATAGATTTCCATCACTTGGAATTATGAAAGAAGATGTGTATTTTATAGGTCCCTACATTACCAGTTTTGACATCTCGGACACTAACATGGTAGTTTTCACTTGTTAAAATGTATTTGTCTCATGTGATGAGCATTCATGATTAAAACAGACATGCTGGTATGCATACCAACCAAGTCTCCCTATTCCCCCCAAAAATTCCAAATTCTGCATAGACTCGCTCCCTCTAAAGCTCTGCAAACACATCCCCAAACTTCTCTTCATGACTATAAGGAACTACAGCAAGTCTCAGGATGTGATCTTCCGACAAATTTGTCTCTGATCCCGGATTGATTATGATGGGAGAATTGAGATCACCTGTACCTTCCAGAGGAGGGACATTCATCAGCCTGCTGCTAACCCAAAACGTTTCTGAAGCAATGCAATATTAATTTTATTTAAAGGTAATGACCCATGGATACTCAATCTCAAAGACTACGGTGTTAACTTTTCAGAGGTGGGTAAAAGGAAAGGGGGCAGTGCCTCGACATCCATGTGAAGCATCCTTTTTCTGCAACTTCTTGTTGAGCTTCTGTCCAGTTACTGTGGAACTTTGATTCATGAGAACATCTCAAAATTTACCACAAAAGTAGCTGTTGAACTCAGATTCAGTTGAGAGCTTAAGTTGTGACTATCGTGAAAATTCATTGAGGAATTCCTTAGACCATGAGAGATTTTAATATGTTACAAAAATCTGGGGCAATATGTACGACCCGCCAATATGCGAGTCACAAATTGCAACTCGCAATTTGCGACTCGCAAATTGGGATGCACAACAGTGTCTGAGAGACTGCGATTCCCAATGGGGTCGCAAATTGCATGCCTCATGCATATTAATGAGGCAAGCACAATTTGCGAGCTCATTGGGAATGGCTGGCACTCCCAGGAATGGTGGCCTACTGGGGTCAGCATACCACCATGTCTGGGACTGCTTTTAAATAAAGCATATTTTTTTTGATGCATTTAAAAAAGTAAAAATGTAACTTTTCAATTTCATTTTATAAGGGCAGGCAGTGGTCCCTGGGACCACTGCCTGCCCTTAAAAAATATTTAGAGAGCCACTCACAAAGGGGAAGAGGTCCCCTGGGGATCCCTTCCCGTTGGCGAGTGGTTAAGCCACCCTTCTGTGAAGGGTGGTGAACAGCAACTGTTATGCGACCGCAATTGCAGTCGCAAAGCAGTCATACATAGCTTAAGAAGTCGTTATTAGAAAGGGACGCCCTTGGAACGCCCCTTCTTAATAGCGAGTCGCATATCCTATTTTACGAGTCGCAAATTGATTAGCAACTCGCAAAATAGGATTAGTACATGGGCCACAGGTTTTTTGTGGGCGCAAATGGGTCTAAAACACATTTGCACCAGCAAAATACCTTAGTACATCTGGCCCTTGGTCCTTTGCTACCTGCGTAGAACTAATAAGATTAGTGCTTAGAGAAATACACCGCAAAATCAAAGATTGGAATTCTTAAAACACATTTGAGGTACATCTGCTAAATTCATTGTGTGACAAAACTTAGTGGGAGAAGGTGCTTTGAGCTTCCAGCAATATCGTAATCTTTTGAGATACCCTACTCTGCACTTACTAAAGAAATAGTCTGGCAAGAGGAACAATTGCCAATATTCAATGAGTTAGTATGGTTTAGGAAAATGTTCTTATAGAAAAAAATGTAACTAGCACAATTTTGCCACTTCTCAGCATCATGTCTGTAGTCTGAGATACTCAGCATAAGACATTGCTATATTTGTGACACCTAAGGTCTGGTTGCTACATTTTTCATTCTTAAGGTCTGTGGATCTATCACTTCAGCATATGTATTCCTGCAAAGCATGAGATCAAAATTTAAAAGACAAGCCCTATGTCTCTTGTGGGAAAATAACAGGTTTCTGTCCAAGTTATTGTCAAACTGGCACATTTCATTGGAGCATCAATGTACAAAGGGAAAATAGCTTTACCATGTTTCAGCTAGGAAGCATGGCTTTGTAATCCGGCCACTGTTAGGATCCCTACATCTCTGTACTCTGCTGAAATTGTAGTAGCATGTACTAATGTGAACAGGAATTTCCCAGGAAAATATTACTTGACTTTCTCCTGGATTAATTGGTCCAGGTGCTGCGTCAGCTACGAGTGAGAAAAAGTATTAATTGGTGTATTAAAATGGAAAATTGGTTTCAAGCATGTGTGATATTTTGTACAAAATTTAGTTGTAGGTATTTTTGTTGTGACTACTGTAATATTAATCTTCTCTGTTCATGTGCTTATTTTCTGAACATCTAGCTTTTGTTTCAGTTTTTCATTATGAGTCACGTGTTTGTTTCCTTTTTGTAATCAACATATTTCTCTATGGCTTGACTTTTTGATTGGTTGAAAACCCAATAAAATAGGTGTTTTTTCTAACTGAGGAAAAGACATTGAAACTAGATCTACATTCCTCCAACAATACTTGCTTGTAGAAGGGCACAGGGAGTATTGGTTAGTGTCTTTTTTTTATAAAAATGGGACAATTATAGATGGTCTTCCTTGCTCTGAAGGCACCTTCACTTCATTTAATCAAACAGTCTTTTGGTTATCCTTTTAAGATGTAAGAGCTGATCTTCCCATAATTGAAACTACGCCAACACCAAATTAAATTAATAAGTGTTACGTTAGGGTTGTCTCTGTAAGAGAAGTAACATGCCTCTTTCAGTTTACAGAATCAGACCAAAATGTTTGTATTTTGGCCTCAGCTTTGTTCAATCTTTTTCTGAAGGGCTTGTCTGTTTAAGAATGTAAATAGATAATTCTATAGGTAATTATAGAACTATCCACTTGTATATGCTGGTAGAATTATTAGCATAATCAGACATCCCTAAAAAACTGCTAGACTCCTTTCAGCCCTATTGAAGTAAAAATATCTGGTAGTTTATATTTCAAAATCTGAACTACTGGAGGTTTGTTGTAGAAGAAATCATGTGACATGCTGGTTGGTTGATTAATGTTTAATGGCTTGCCGTGGAAAGTATTGATTTCTTTGATTTTAGCATGTGAGTATCAATTTCTTGAACTCGGTTATTGGGTAATGCAATATTCATCCTACTAGAATGTACCACCTTTCCTTCAAGCCTGAGTAAACTGTTTGAAGTTCACTCACTTAAAGGAGCTGCGAACTCCTTCACGGTGAAAGTGTGTCCCTCTCTGAGAAGATACACTATGAGGTCAATGATGAGAAAACATTATTTAAAACCAATATTTCCAGCTATCCCATCCTTGGCAACCTTTCCATTGATATACCAAATTGGTAAGCAAGAGGTTGAGGAGCCAGCTTGATGCCTGCATAGGCCAGTACTAGTCCCTCCTGTAGATTTCCCCAGGCCCCAGGTAATACAGGGTTGCCAACTTACTATCCAGATTGAAGAAAACAGACACGTGGTATCTCTTCCAAATGTATCTAAAGGAAACTCATGTTGGGGATGCTCAGTATTTGCTAGAGTAGTACCAAAAACAAGGCAACCCAATATGCTTCTAGGAACCTGGGTGATTATATATATGTGGAACAGTGGTTCACTATGGTCTCATTTAACACATATGCAGTTAACTTTTGAGCAACAAACTGGACTAATCACAATAGATATGGCTTACAAGATGTCCAGTTAATGTGACTTAAATATTATATAATACCAGCCTAAAGATCCAATATTTTATCCGCAAAGTTTACAGGTAAAAGACTAAAGGTGCTCAGTGTGCCGAGTGATCACACATTGAATAAAAGGTAAATAAAAAAGCACTTTATAAATTGCGACCCTGCTTTAAGGAATCGCAATTTACCACCACCTTCAAGTTGGTGGAAAATTGCAAATCCTTCGAAAAATGCGCAATTTTGCATTTTTCTAAGTGCCATGCCCTAAGGGCATGTATGTGCACCACATGGGCACACATGAATATTTCAGTGGTGCCTCAGGATGGCCTTTTAGCCCCCTTGCACCCTGGAAATTGCATGCACAATTTGCAAGTACCTATTGGGTACTCGCAAATTGCGCACGCAATTCCCATTAATTCCTATAGGCCTCTAGGCCCATAGAAATTAATTGGAAGCCATTCTTATATGCGACTCACAATTTGCGAGTCTCAAATAAGGAATGAGTAGGAATCGCAAAACAATTGCTGAAACCTACATACATTGCATTTTGCAAGTCTATAATAGCGAATCGGTAAATTTCAATAATATAGACTCGCAAAATCCAATTTTGATACATCTGGCCCGAAGAACTTTAAGGATGATATCCCCAGTAAGCATTTGCAAATAGATTGTGACTGGTCGGATCTGGATAAAATTTGCCCTTTTCAATATGGAAAGAAGGTATAGTTTCCTGGGAACGGGCTAAAACTTCAAAACATGGTAAAATGTAGCTGGTTATGCAGGGACTTATTGCTGCAGCCGCAGGACGAAAGCTTATACTACTGGTTCCAACAACGAGGATAGGTTAACAAGTAAGGCAGTAGGTCCAGCCGGAACCTCGATAAAAGGAATCAATCATACCGACTTTTAACACACAAAAGTTAGAGCTCGGTGGAGGGCTTGGTTTTCAACATAACATAACGATGAACACTAGGCTTTAATAAAGTACACTCTTCCCTGACCAATGACCACTGCCTAAAAAAGTGGCCTTTCACCAGATTATAATCCTTCTTACAGATCCCATCTGGATTAGTGAATAAATCTGCCATTCCTAAAATTGAGAGGGAATCCCGGATATATTTAAACCAAGGGATATGAAGGAAATGATCAAGAGATAGAAAATCCTTTATAATATCCTTACTCAGTTGGATTCCAGGCCAAGGTCATATGCTCACCCAAAAGGAAAGAGGGCAAAATGCCAAAGTGCCAGTTATATAAGCCATTCCCATTTCTTTGTCCGCAGGTAATGTAGGAGCACTTTGTGGGACGCACATAAAAGTCTCAAAAAGGCATTCTCCACCTTTTGTAGCTCGTCCAGGTTAGTATATCCCAATTCTGTACACTACTTTAGAAATGCACTTAGCTCTATAAATCTGTAGGACACCCCCAGTGGGTCTACTGCCCAGCTGTGATGCGAAGCTAAAAACTGCAGCGTTTGCCCTAACAAAATCCTCCCTCTTCCTATTTACCAGAGGACTGCAACTTAGAGCAGAGTCGCGCAACAAACCCCAATACGAAAACACACTAGTCTTTTGCATGGGAGAGGTCCCAACTTTAAAGTTGAGCGATCTTGTGGTATGAGGACCTACCACCATCACAAAAGATTTTTATAGTTCACCAAAAGATCCAACTCCCCCAAGAAGTATACATTGGAGTTTAACAGGGTCAGCAGTGCCCTAGAGGTTCTAGCCATCAGACCACATCATCTGTGTATTGTAAGACTGGTAATCAGAGCTGCCCCACCTGCGGGCAGTCAACGTTTTGGTCCACTAAATCTTGCCCAGATTATTCATATATCAATTAAAAAGAAAGGGGGCCAGGATAGAACCCTGCTGGAACCCTCTTTGAAATTTGAAACCTTGTGTAACCTTTAAGTCTTTAGAATAGCATACCGTGGCTACAGCGTCCCTTTGTAGATCTTGCAGAAATAAAAACACTCCTGGTCCACCCCCATAGATAACATGATCTGCCAGAGCTTAGATCTGTTAACGCAATCAGACGATTATGAAAGGTCCATAAATGCTAATTGGATGGAACCTGTGTGAGCAATGGCATATTTCCTATGGACCAGATATAGATTCAGACATTGATCTACTGTTGACCATCCTGGGCGGAATCCGTACTGAGCTTCAGATAAAACATTGTTAGAATCTGTCCAGTTTGGAAGCCTTTCAAGGGGAATATACCCCCCACCACCTTGACCACCGAGTCAAGTAACGAGATAGATCTATAACAGTGGGTGCTTTCTCTAGCACCTTTCTTGAAGATAGGAATGATAATGAGCATTGACCATGAAGAGGAGACAGCCGTCACTGCCGATTTGCTGAGGGTGATCAGGATTGGTGCCCAAAGGTCCCCATCTTGTAAATAGAGTTCAGGTGGTAACCTAGGTACCCCAGAGGCTTTGGGCCAGATGTAGGAGGCCATTTACCGACCGGTAACGGCCGAATTCGGCCGTTACCGACCGGTAAATGGGTATTTGTGATGTAGGGGGCCTATTTTACCGAATCGGTAAATTTACCGAATCGGTAAATTTACCGAATCGGTAAAATACAGAATCGGTATTTTTACCGATTCGGTAACGGCCAGATGTAGGTGGGACTCTTCTGAGTCCCAAAGGCCTTACAGATTCGGTATTTTACCACCCAATCCAATTGGGTGGTAAAATGCAGAATCCAGGTGTGTATGCACATGTGTGCATGCACACCTATGCCATGTGACAGACAGACATGCCCTTAGGGCATGTCTGTGTGCCACATGGCACACATGCCTGTATTTGGGGTGCTAGAGGGTGTCAAAGTGACACCCCCTGCACCCTTGCTAGAATCGGTATTTACCGAATCGGTAAATACCGATTCGGTATTGCCCATTGATTCCTATGGGCTTCAAGGCCCATAGGAATCAATGGGCATTACCGAATCGGTATTTACAGAATCGGTAAATACCGAATCTTAACGATTCGGTATTTACCGATTCTGAAATTCCTACATCCCCCCCCCCTCTATTTTACCACTTCTTAAATACCGAATCGGTAAAATTCGGTATTTAAGAAGTGGTAAAATAGAATTACCTACATCTTGCCCTTTGTTCTTAAACAATCCCATTGTTCATTTCCTGACCTCCTCGACAGAGAATGTTAAAACAGATTTACCCTCTACCCCACCCACTCCTCCATAGGATATGGACGATGGGTGGTTATAAATTTCCTCAAAATGGGCCATCCAGCTATCAGAGATAATGCTTCCAGGGGAGAAGCAGCATCGACTGCAGAAAAAGGACTATTAATAATATTCCAAAATGTAGAGCTATTTTTCCAGGTGCTAGCCTCAAACAGGTCTGCCCAAGCCTCCCCCTGTAAGATGGTCTTGTGTCTAGTCCGTTCTTTTTTATACAAACTACAGCTCTTCTTTACTTGGGAAGAATCCCTATGTTTAATGCACAATGCTCTCTTGAGATTTCATAGTGACTGGGAGCATCCAGAGTCAAACCACCTCAGCAATGAACCCTGTTGCCGTTATACAGGTGCCTTCAGAAGGGTTGAAATGGTATCCAAAATCTCAGAGAAGGCCTTCTGTATGCACGATGGGCTGCTCAGTTGAGATGCACAGATTTCAAATTCCATCTTGCACTGAGTCTAAAGGGAATTATAAAAAAAAGGTCTTGAGTTATCTAACACCACTTAAGCCTCCTACCCGCATCAGTGGCCTTAAAGGCTCCTCCTACACCCACCATGGGAGTTTAAGCTAACAAGGACCAACCGAATGTGGCACACACTGGGTTGTAGTCACTAAAAGGGCTTGAGAATATCACAAAATCAGAAATGTACTGAGAAAAAAGAAATGCAGAAACGAAGATAAAATTAATAAATTACTCACAATCCCTCCCCGTAAAGGTGAAATTGATGCACTTCCTCCTGGGGGGCAGCTTTTCCATAAATGGAACCAGGTCAAACATGTTCAATATGGCATTAAGAATTATGCCCTGCTGGATATGTTCCATGTGCATTTCTGACCAGCTAGGGAGCCCACAATGCCTCAACCATATTGCTGCAACCCAGAATGAATGAGCCTTGATACAGTCTGTTTTCTGTTTTATTGTCGATGACATTTCAAACCTGGTAAAAAAAAATCAAGTTCATCATTAGGGCATCTAGGGCCATATTTACAAGCCTGGTGCACCACCTGAACATTTCTTTTTGTGATGTTCTGGTGGTGCAACGTCCCGGTCCCGGTCACGTCACCGCCGCGGTAAACACATGCACACTATGCAGAAGGCAGGGCCACTCCAAGGCAAGGGCAGGGCACATACACCATAGGGACACACCACCCCCAATCACACATCAACACACCACAACAACTCACAGGCCAGGTACCCATCCCGTGCACCACCCAGGCACACCAACAAACACTGCAACAACAAGCACAATGCACACCCTCTGCACCACACAAAACACAACCAGGGACACAGTCACTGCAGGAGCGGCTGAAAAGGAACACACAACACCAGTGCCACACACACTGAAGGCTCACAATCCCTCCCATTACATACACAAACAAACACGCACCCTGGGTGTAGCCACAAACACTACACACACACAGGGATGCCCCAACAGATGCCTGCACAAGAACAACATACAAACACTACAGGAACACATACTGAACTCCAACAGAAACAGACATACCCTGTCAGCCACACTGGGGAAAAGCAATGGGAGCACAGACACAACAGGAGTACACAACAACATCACTCAGGAACAAAACACACACACCATAACACTAATCACACAAGAAGTGCATCTGGACAAACACACACTGCCACACCAAACCGACCACAGATGCACATGAAACCCAAATCAACAAACACCACAAGACATCAGGGGATGCAAATCAGGCAAGGCCACATACACACAGCACTGCATGCACAAGAAGCAGTGTGTGCATAACAAGCAAAACAGCCACACACACACATGATTGACACAACCGCATCACACACACCACAAAACTGCACTGCACAAGTACAACAGCACACCCAGGAACTCAAGCAATACCACAGCCAACATCCACACATCCAACACAACAACAACACATGGACAATTCTGGGATACAAGAGCCCAGCCACCTCCACCAGAGCACTGGCCAGCACACACTGCTGAAGTGCACATAACCACTACAGAATGACCAATAGCACAAGGAGAGCACACATAAACCATTGTGGCAACGTCAAGAGTGGAAAAACACTCATGGCCCAAGAACTGCACCACAAAGCACAAGCCCACAAATGAAGTGATGTGGAGGCACACACAAATGGAAACCAAGGGGACAACTCACATCAAAGTGAAACAGCATGCATGTCAGTAGCAAACATGTAAGGGGTGTACCACACACAAATATAGGGAGGGAACACCCACAATGGCCAGGCACAAGTGGCACACATAGGGGATGGGCCAAATCAACATACACCATGCCATACAGGAGTGGAAAAACCACCATGTGCCTGCAATGCATGACAATCACAATGCCAGTGTGGAGCAGCAGGCCCACACAGTTTACACAAAAATACACAAAACACATCGAGGATCAACCAAACACAACACTGATGTGCAACTCACACACTTTGCACACTTCAAACTTACAAACGCAACAAGGAGGAGTCACACACAACACCATGGATACACAAACACACAGCACAGTGCACTACAAACAGCTCACACAAGTGCATACAATCCTCTACACAGGTCAAGACAAAACAAACAACAGGAATACAACTCCTGGGTGACATATGTCACAGGGGCACACATACATCCACTACAAACTGACACCCTTCACACTGCACACATCTACTACACCCAAGACCACGCATCTCATGTAGGCCATGGTACCAGGACCAAGGGCCAACACAAGATGACCATACACATACAAGGCTGGGCACACAGAAAGGAAACCACACACATACTTCATGACATATCACAGCCAGCTCCTAAACATTTGCACAGCAGCACACCCTGTGCTGGCAGTGTCCCCCCAACCAGACATGTGAACAGTGTAGGCAACAGTAGCAAATCACTATCAAGATGGCTGCATGGCAGCTAAAATAGCCATCACACATGACAACATTTTCAGAATGGACTGAAGACCCTGTCACCCCTATCCAAAAATATGATGCCTGCAAAGAGCCTTGCAATGTTGAAGTTATACATGGAGCATGGTGCACAGGCAATCAAATGCGAACAGAAACAGAACTTTAATCAGCAAGGACACTGACAAAAGACACAACAGAAGTAACTGTATTTATTCACAGATTGCATAGATGTAGTGGTACAACAATTGCAGACAACAGCAAGGCTCAAAATTATGTACAAATGCTAGATACCATGCACAGGTGAAACACAAACAGGAAGGCCAGTGTCCATAGCACAGGGGAGAGGCCAACACAGCAGAGCAACAGGGCCAGTGTCCATGGCAGGGGAGAGGCCAACACAGCAAATCAACAGGGCCAGTGTCCATGGCAGGGGAGAGTACAGCACAGCAGAGCAACAGGGCCAGTGTCCATGGCAGGGGGGAGGCCAACACAGCAGAGCAACAGGGCCAGTGTCCATGGCAGGTGAGAGTACAGCACAGCAGAGCAACAGGGCCAGTGTCCATGGCAGGTGAGAGTACAGCACAGCAGAGCAACAGGGCCAGTGTCCATGGCAGGTGAGAGGCCAACACAGCAGAGCAACTGGGCCAGTGTCCATGGCAGGGGAGAGGCCAACACAGCAGAGCAACAGGGGCAGTGTCCATGGCAGGGTAGAGGCCAACACAGCAGAGCAACAGGGCCAGCAACACACCCATGTTCCAAACAATGTACAGGACTAGCACACCTGTATGATGCACAGGCGTATGAGGGTGATGTCAACTCACTCCTTGCTGTCATGCGGACTTGTACCTGGCTGTGTGTCGGAGACAGCAGGCCCACTTGACTGTGGTGACAGAGCCCCAGGTGCTGTGGGGCTAACAGTGGCTTGGGCAGCTGGAGGGCTGTGTGGACAAGGTGGCATAGTGGCATGTGGAGGTGGAGTCATGCAGACCTCTGACACAGTGTGGGTGGGTGAGGTTGGCAGGTTGCCCTTCCACTTTTTGGGAATATGAAATGGCTTCCCTGTCTTGGGGTTGATGGGAAGTGGTGATGACACAACAGGCACACACCCCAACTGTCCCACATCAGGTACAGACACTGGCACTACCTCTGGAGATGTGCTGGAACCCGTGGAACGCTTGGTCTGGCTACGTCTCTGGACCACCTTCCCCTCTTTGCCAGGTGTACCCCCTACAGTGCCCTCCTTTGACTTCTTGGCAGGGGTGGTCTCTACACTGCCCTCCTTTGCCTTCTTGCCGGGGGTGGTCTCTACACTGCCCTCCGTTGCCTTCTTGCCAGGTGTACCCCCTACAGTGCCCTCCTTTGTCTTCTTTCCAGAGGTGGTCTCTACACTGCCCTCCTTTGCCTTCTTGCCAGGGGTGGTCTCTACACTGCCCTCCTTTGCCTTCTTGCCAGGGGTGGTCTTTACACTGCCCTTCTTTGCCTTCTTGCCAGAAGTGGTCTCTACACTGCCCTCCTCCACTTGCATCAATGAACTTGGAATTGGGGTAGATGTTTTTGGTGGATGTGTCCCTGTGCTCTTCCTAGGTGTACCCCTGATATGCAAGACCTCCTCAGTGGCCACAGACACTGCATGTGTAGGTTTGTGTGATGTACTACGGACAGGAGAGTCTTGTGCGGGTGATGCCTCTGCAGCATGTGAGGCTGATGTCTGCCTCATTGCTCTTCTGGCCTTGCCCTTCCCTGACTGGCTCTTGTGTGTGCATTCTGCGGTGGCCATGCTCTTCAGTGGGGATGGTGTCTGTGGGCGGGAGTGTTTGGGTTGTGTCTGTTGTGTGCTCCTGGTGCTGTACCTTTTAGTTGACGCAGGCGAACCGTGCACACTGTCATCTGATGTGGCCACTGACTGGGGGGTGGACAAAGGCATCTGAGCTGCAATGGGAGCATGTGCCTGTTGAAGGGCTGACGTGACTGTGGATGACAACGCCTGGACTGTCCGGTGTAGCCCACCCACGTCTGAGTGTATGCCCTCCGTGTATGCAATCACCTGGCCTAATTTCTTTTCATGGTCACTGAAGGCATTGAGCAGGGCGGTCTGGCCCACACAAAGCTGGCACAGGAGCTCAACACACTCTGCACTGAGGGCAGCAGGGGGGACAGGTACAGGGGCGGCGGTGCCAGGTGTGAATGTGACTCGTCCTCTCTTAGTGACACAGATACGGGCAGCACCAGAGGAAGTGCATGGGAGGCTGGGGACTGGCCGCTGGGTGGTAGATGATGCAGACTCCCTATCCCCTGTGCCTGTCAACATGGATGCATCCCCGCTGGCATCTGATGATGTGGTACTCTGTGTCTCTGGCACAGATTCCTCTTGCATACTTCTGTCCCCCTCAGATGTGCTGGTGGGCTCTGTGTCACTGGCCTCCGCTGCAGCTGTAGTGCTACTCTCTCCACCACTGGTTTCTGGCTCATGCTCCTCCGTGGTCTCTTGCGAATCTGCATGAGAGAGAGATACAGGGTTGTGTAAGTGTCATCATCTGGTCACACGTATTACAAGCAATGCAGTATAGGAGATGCCCAAATCTACATGGTAACCACCACACCCTGCAATCACTGTGCAGCAACACACTACATAGACCACAACAGTGCCTGTAACGCACACATTATGCCATGAATTAGCCATGTTCATGCAACACAGCACTACTCCCTGCCTGTAGATGGAGTGCCCCACCCCCCAACTCTCCCTGCCCTAAGGACATGATGTGGATACAACACGTACTACCAATGTCAGACCCACAGGGAACAGGAGGGGACAACACACACATCTATTAGGTCATTACAGTCTACAATGCCAAGTAGGCCATAGCAAGCACCATGTGGTAACCTGGGGCACATTGTTGTCTGATGTGTGGGCCTCAACGATCATGGTGCATGCAAAGTAGGCATACCTGAAGTCACACTCATAAAGTTGACACTGCAGTTCACCCCATTATGGATTCCCCACACTATCCCAATGGGGCCAATGCCTGATAGAACGACACATCGCAGCAGCCACTCACATTACACAGCACATCACAGCACCGCACGCATATCACATGGGTTTCCGGTGCCTCAGGCCCTGTACACATGTATCCACTCCCAGGAAATGTCACCCTCCCCAGATACTCACCACCCCTGCCTTGCTGCCGATGCTCCCTCAGACGTGCATCCAGGTCTGGATGAGTCACTGCCAAGATGCGGGCCATCAGTGGAGTCATGCTGCGCCGTGCCAAACGCCCAGTGCGTGGTAGCATCCCCAAGGTCATCTCTGCCACTTGCTTTGCCAGCCGGCTGATGTCGTCCCACCTCTTGTGACAGTGGGTGCATCATCTGTTTGAAACCCCCAGGGCTCGCACCTTTTCTGCAATGGTCCTCCACAAGGCCTTACACTGGTGTACCTTGAGCTGCAGGTATGAGAGAAAAGAAGGGTAAATGTCCAGTTACACAATGTTAGATACCAACATCTATCAGAACAGTAGCAAGACACAGACTCATGACTAATTGTAACTTCCCTCCCTCCAAAACTGGGGGACCCCTCACAAGGGCACTATGCGTGGCCCAGACATTTGTGATTGCATGCACACATTGGGGCGTATATGCCCCATGATATTCCCACAAATGCATGATGCCACAACACAATATGCATCGACAGAAGTGTGTAGGTCTGCAGTAATCCAGGGCCTAGATTTGGCATATCTACTATTCAGTGTGAAGGAACTGGAGCAAGGAGCATGTAAGTTTGGTGATGTATAATCGTTTTGGTGGGCAGGCACTGAATCTACTCTCTGGGTCACACTGACTCAGACTACAGGTGCACAAAGAAATATTCACACATGCAAATACTGCCTTGGCACCAACATGGCTATCAACCGTTGGCTCTGTATGTCTGACAACGTAACACACAACACACACACATACAAGTCCAGGCATATAAAAGAGTGACATTGTGACACACACACTACCTTGCCCTTGAGACAGCTTGTCTGTCGGTGTTTCACACGACACCACGCCACCAGGCATATAGTGCAGCTGCGCAACTACACGTCTGACATCCCCTGCCCTGCAGCTACCTTCATGGTGACTTACCACTACATTGGGACCACCAAACAGCCTTGGGTACTGTGCCAGGACCTCGTCCACAAGGACCTCCAGCTCCTCACTTGTGAATGGACTGGCACGGATCTTCTCTGTCCTTGCCATCCCTGTGGACATGGAACACCTTTGGTGGTGGTGAGTGGTAGGGGTCCCAGGCAGCAGGCTCTTCAGGCAGCAGCAGGAGAGGGTCCCAGGCGGCAGCAGGAGAGGGTCCCGGGCAGCATCAGGAGAGGGTCCCAGGCAGCAGGCTCTTCAGGCAAAAGCAGGAGAGGGTCCCATGCAGCAGCAGGAGAGGGTCCCAGGCAGCACCAGGAGAGGGTCCCAGGCAGCAGGCTCTTCAGGCAGCAGCAGGAGAGGGTCCCAGGCAGCAGCAGGAGAGGGTCCCAGGCAGCAGGCTCTTCAGGCAGCAGCAGGAGAGGGTCCCAGGCAGCAGCAGGAGATGGTCCCAGGCAGCAGGCTCTTCAGGCAGCAGCAGGAGAGGGACCCAGGCAGCAGGCTCTTCAGGCAGCAGCAGGAGAGGGTCCCAGGCAGCTGGCTCTTCAGGCAGCATCAGGAGAGGGTCCCAGGCAGCAGGCTCTTCAGGCAGCAGCAGGAGAGGGTCCAAGGCAGCAGGCTCTGTGAGCAGTGGAAATGTGAGGCTCACTCCCACATGGAAGCTGCAAAGCAGCAACAATTGGTTGTCCAGGTCAGCCTCTTTCAAAAGTATCCAATGACCGCCTCTGCGGTGGTGGAGCACACCTTCCGTGACTTTCAAATCTGCATCATGCCACCGCGATCATCGCTCCCATTGGCTGTAGGCAATGCTCCATAGCGGTGATGCACCGCGGGTGCCCGGGGTGCGCTACCGCGATGGTGCATCATTCAAAAGTATCCAATGACCGCCTCCGCAGTGGCGAAGCATGCCGACCGACATGTACACATGCCCATATCCGCACTTGTGAAGGGGGTGGTGCTGGCGTCACACAGCCGGGGACAGGCGGTAGGTACAGCGATGCATGCGGCAGAGCATGCCGACCGCCATGTACACATGCCCATATGCCAATGGCTACCGCACTTGTGAAGGGGGTGGTGCTGGCATCACACCGCCGGGGACAGGCAGTAGGTACTGCGATGCATGCGGCGGAGCATGCCCACCGCCATGTATACATGCCCATATGCCAATGGCTACCGTACTTGTGAAGGGGGTGGTGCTGGTGTCACACCGCCGGGGACAGGCGGTAGGTACCGCGATGCATGTGGCAGAGCATGCCCACCGCCATGTACACATGCCCAAATGCCAATGGCTACCGCACTTGTGAAGGGGGTGGAGCTGGCGTCACACCGCCGGGGACAGGTGGTAGGTACCGTGATGCATGCGGCGGAGCATGCCCATCACCATGTACACATGCCCATATGCCAATGGCTACCGCACTTGTGAAGGGGGTGGTGCTGGCGTCACACTGCCAGGGACAGGCGGTAGGTACCGCTATTTTCATGACCATTAATGGCCATGTCAATCCTGAAGAGTGTATCAGTACACAGCAGCAACATGGTGAAGGGCACATTATTGTACACAAAATACCATACTTCCATGTAATCCACATGTGGATGCACGTTCAGTGTGACACACTTTGGTCTGTGGTCCCTGCCATGTTAGTTATGCATTTGATGGCTGATGATGCTTGACACTCTTGAGCTGGTGTTAATGATGTAGTACAAATCAATTTGTTGTGGGTTAGTGATGACCTTGACAAGACTTGTGTCACTGTATTGTATCGTATCAGACTGGTGCATTCACAACAGCTCATGCACACAACTGAAAGTTTTCCTGATACTGTGATCATTGTGTTGATGGATGTGTGCAGAGTTTACATGATGCATTGAGGTGTGACAGGTACAGCAGATGGGTATGATACTGACATGGTAATTTCAAAGACATTGGCGGATGTTGCAGCACCTTGCCTGCACATGTGAATTGTGTTCTCCAGTGTGTGCGCATTCACGTTCCCCGATGTGTTTGTGGCACTTGTGTATTGTCAGTGGAGAGGTGTGCCCTCTGTGTGTATCAAAAGGCCACCCATGTAACCTGGTG